>NC_072426.2:89899285-91188571 GCF_028878055.3 Symphalangus syndactylus
AGGTCTTGTTGTTCACTGTTGTGTCCCCAGCAACTGTAAAAAGAATAAACAAAAACTAAATTTTAGACTCCCCAACTGACTG
Source organism: Symphalangus syndactylus (assembly GCF_028878055.3). Taxonomy (NCBI): domain Eukaryota; kingdom Metazoa; phylum Chordata; class Mammalia; order Primates; family Hylobatidae; genus Symphalangus; species Symphalangus syndactylus. Next base: position 89,899,368 of record NC_072426.2, read on the forward strand.
AATAGACACCTCCTCTTGGACAAGGGGATTATAAAGAAAACTAAAAAACTAGTTCAGGCCATCATGAGAAGGGGGGATGGGACATGTCTCATTATACTCTCCTCTCTTTGGAGTTCAGGCACAGCAGACTGGCATTAAAACAAAGGCCAAGCATGGTGGCTTGTGGATTGTGCCTGTAATCCTAGCATTTTGGGAGGCTGAGGTGTGAGGATTGCTTGAACCTAGCAGTTCAAGGTTGCAGTAAGCTATGATTGTGCCGCTGAACTCCAGCCTGGATGACAGAGTGAGATCCTGTCTTTATAAAATAAAAAATTTTAAAAAATTAAAAAAAATTAAAAGAAACTTGAAACAGACATCTTAACACTGACAAAACAGACTCTTCGTAGTAACACGATATCAAATTCCAACCTGACTTGAGTATAGCATAACATGACAGGTAACCCTGAAAGAAATCAGAAAATATTTTACCCCAAAATATATTTCTTTGACATATTTTTATTTTATTTTATTTTAATGTAATTTAATTTGAGATGGAGTCTCGCTCTGTTGACCAGGCTGGAGTGCAGTGACGCGATCTTGGCTCACTGCAACCTCCGCCTCTCAGGTTCACGCAATTCTCCTGCCTCAGCCTCCTGAGTAACGGTGGCTCACGCCTGTAATCCTAGCACTTTGGGAGGCTGAGGCAGGCAGATCACTGGGGGTCAGGAGTTTGAGACATATTTTTAAATAGCCCCACAAAGCTGTCTCTTGTGGGGGAAATTTACATTGTGTAGAGAATCCCTTTCCCTTTCCAGGTTTTTTCTGATCCTGAAGAGATTAGCAGAAAGGTCTAGCTCCTTTTAAGTGTCTGAATAGAAAACATTTACCTTCTATTGCCTCCAAGGGCAGCCACCTACAAGACTTCATCTACACAATAAGAACCTTGGTCTCTACAACCCTTATCTTAGCCCAGAAACTCCTTTCTATTGATTCCAGGTCTTTAGATAATAACTTTACTCTTTCAACCATCCATGAATCAGAAAATCTTTGAATACACCTATGAACCATAAGCCCTCACTTTGAGTTGTCCCACCTTTCTGGATTGAAGCAAAGTATACATTAGATGTATTGATTGATGTCTTATGTCTCCCTAAAGTGTATAAAACCAAGCTGCAGCCTGACTACCTTGGGTACACGTTCTCAGGACCTCTTGAGACTGTCCCTTGGGCCATGGTCATTTATTTGGCTCAGAATAAACCTCTCTAAATATTTTACAGTTTTTGTCTGTTTTTGTTGACAAAAGTGATGGATCCACTTAATAGATATTCAACAAATATATATCAAATATACAAAATAAATAGTAGATTGGTTTCAGCTGTTGGGTTCAGAAACAAGAAAATGTTATCTACTCTTGAGGAGTGTGGAGCAGTTTGTTGTTTGGAACAGTTGTGTGTTGTTGCTCCACTGAGTAGGGACTCCCTGGGATGGGGCAGCAGGCTGAGAGACAGGAGGCAGCCAGGGTAGCCATGATTTATACCTTGTCTTTTCTCCCAGATAAGTCCTAGAAATCTGAAAACAGAGCAAAACGTATTTATTGAGCACTCCGTATAATATATAATAAAGCCTAAACTCCCCCTGTAGGGTATAAGGTGTGTTCTCCATGGTCTGGCCCCTCTATGTAGCCCCCCATCTCCCACCCTTCCTGTAGCTCTCCCTCTAGACCAGCCATACCTAACCACTCACAGTCCCCCAAATAAGCCATCATTTCCCATGCCCCAGTGCTATTGATTCTGCTTATAGAGCTTTTTTTCTCTTCCCACTTGGTGAGCTCATATATTCAGTCCTTGATATTCACCTCTTGTATTGGTTTATTATTGCTGCATAATAAATTGTCACAAACTTAGTAGCTTAAAACAACACACATGTATTATCTCATACCTTCTGTGGGTCAGACATCTTGGCATAGCTTAGCTGGTCCTCTTGCCAGGATCTCAATCACCAGTGTGTTGGCTGAGCTGCCTTCCTTTCTGAAGCTCATGGTCCTTTTCCCAGCTCATGAGGTACTTAACAAAATTCAGTTCTTTGTGGTTGTAGGACTGGTGTTTCTGCATGCCTTCTAACTGTTAGAGGGAGCTACTCTCAGATCCTAGAGGGCCCCGTGGTTCCTTGCCACATGGCCCCCTCACAGACCCTCTCACAATATGGTGGCTTTCTTCTTTAAGGCCAGCAAGAGAATCTTTTGCTATAGTTTGCTGAGACAGAGACTTGTATAACATAACAATCAAGGAATTAAGTCTCTCTCACTTTGACAACACTCTTTTGGCTAGAAGCAAGTCACGTGTTTCATGCACACACTCAAGGGGAAGGGATTATATGTGGGTGTGACTCACCGAGGGTTCTCTTGGAGTCTGTCTGCCACAGTCCACCCTCCGGCCTCCAGTGATTCACATTTCTCCCACATGCAAATACATTCATTCTATCCCAAGGCCCCTAAAAGTCTCACTTTATTACGTCTTCTCTTTGAATCCCTCCCTATTCCTCTTCTTCAACAAAGTTGGATTTCCCTGCACCTGTATTTTTGCTTTATTTTTTTCTATGATGCTGGTCAAGATAACCTGCAAAGACCTTGGGTTATACATGGGGCCAATTTAGGTATATCATCAATTTCCCCAAAATACAATTATATATTGTAAAACATTCCTAGCTTATGTAGGAGGGCTTTGAGAGAATTATATTATACTCTGCACAGCAAAAGTTATCCCACCATCCCCTTTAAATGCCTCAACTCCTTTCCCAAAGGCCTCATTCATGGGAAACTGCCCTATTTGCTGTTCTTCCTCCCCCACACCTACTCCCTTGCTTACTTCTCTTTTTGTCTCTCCATTTACAGCCCCTTCTTAGCCACACATGTTCCAATATCCTCCCCATATCTGGGATCTTTCCTTCCAGATGTCTTTATCACTTTTCTCATGTTGCAAACTAGCCTTCTCTTTCAGTTTGTATACCTACCTTTAACCCTTGTTCAACAAAATTAAAGATCATTCTCAATATCCACTGTCCTTGGAACTCAGGAATTAGAAACAACTACCTAATAAATATTTTTCCCATCATGATGGCACCCATCACATCTTCCTCCTTTATTGGCACAAATTAAGTAATTCATTCATTGTTGAATCAGTTAATAAGCATCAAGATAATTTACCTGAACGATTTAAAGCCAAAAAATTCCACTATGGTTTATTTGCTTTATCTTTATCCTGAATTGGCAAATTTTTAGCCTGAATTAACAAAAATAGCCTAGGTTAGCATTCCTGTATATCCTGGAACTATAGACATCTCTTCAAATGGACAGTCCCAACTCTTCTTCTCTCACTTCTCTTCCCCTGTCTCTTTAAGTCACAAATGCTGCATTTGGAGGAACTTCATTTTAACTAGGATAAACGTCACATAACAAATGACGCATTTTTTCCCATAAAGCAAACCATTTGTCAATGTTTTTAGTAATTGTTCGTGTTGGAGCACTTGGTGGAAGTCTTATGATCTATAGTGTCCATTGAGGCTTCCATTTAAAGGAGGGCAGAGAAAATGCCAAAGTTGATAGAAGGGATGATGGGGAGATAAACTCTCGAGGCCTATATATTATCCACCCATAATGTTGGTAAGGGCCACAGGAAGGACGGTGATTATTCTATTTGGCAAGCCAATTGTTTGTCTTTGGAAAATGATAGGATGAAGAGTGGAGTCAAAAATAATACCTTTCTCACTGCTCAGATATAAACGAGCCATTTACAATCCCTGCTGCCTTTTAGGTTTGGGTTTTTCCTCTGCACAATAGATTAAACCTTCAAGGAGGTTTGTAGCAAAAGAGGAGGAAACTATAAAAAACACCACATACTTGCAGACATCTGCAAGCAACCATATTATTTGTCCCCTTCAAAGGAATCTCCTGAAGAGACTGTAAGTTTATTCAAATAAAATAGCTGTATTGCAGACTTTTAGAACTTCTTTTTTTTTGAAATTTGTCTTTTCAAACATTCTTTATACACAATTCATTCATTCATTTAAGTAAGTACATTGAATGTACTGTTATTTGTTGAGTACTTGCAAGAACTTGGAAAATAATGACGAATAAGTTGATCCTAGCTCCCTCAAGATAATTACCAGCTATTGGGGGACAACAGACAAGTAAACCAGATGCATTCACTATGGGTTTGATCAATGCAGTGGTAGACATATGCACAGCATGCTGTGAGAAAAAAATAGGAGAGGCATCAAATCCAGACTAATACATAATCAAGGAAATATTCCTGGAGCAAGTGGTTTCTCCAGTTTTGAAGAAAGCAAATAGGAGTTACATGAGCAAGAGGAAGGAGGGGTGTGTACGAAGGTCTGGAGGTAAGCAATAATATGGCAGATTTGGAGAATAGCAAGTCTTTTACATGGGTCTTAATTTTTTTTTTTTTTAAGAGGTAGAGTCTTGCCATGTTGCCCAGGTTGGCCTTGAACTCCTAGGCTCAAGTGATCCTCCTACCCTAGCCTCCTGAGTAGATGGAACTACAGGCATGCTGCAGCTCACCAAGTGGTTGCTGCACCAAGCACCAAGTGCTGACGCTGCATACTTGGGCTTCAGTTAAGAGACAGATGTCCAGGGCCTCCTGCCAATGGGATGTCTTAAAGAAGCCTTTCCCAACATTAAGCTGGGACTCCAAAGGGGTTAAACCTAAAGGAATGATAAAGTAATGAAGCCCTATTGCCTCCCTGCCGCAATGACAGGTGACTGTGGAGAAGCCTGCATTTCTACTGAATAGAGCAGGAAGCAAAAAGAAGAAAAAGAGAACTCATTCCTGAGAAGTTGTGACAACAAATTGGCCTTTGTGGAGATATACAACTGTCTATACTGGTTCTCTGGGAATGCTGGGCCACCTCAGGCCATGCAGTTGGCTGAAACTGGTCTTCTTTCCAGGGGACCTGGCAGAAGAAAGCAAAAAGCATCTCTGGAGGAAGGCCATTCATTCTAGACCTCGGGCACTCTTTACAAATTATTTCTCAAAGGCAATGTGCAGGTAACAGTAAGCAAGCTCACAAAGAAATAAGGCAACATAAGTGAGAACCAGCTGCTTCCCCACACCCCCACCACCCCAAAAATATAGGAATAGGCCACAAACACTTCAAATGCTATAATGATCAGGCACAGATTCTGAAACAATTGTTTCCTGGTTTAAAGAAATAAATGACATGTTTAAAAATATTAACAGAACAAGCATCTATAAAAACAGCAGAAGATTTGCAGAAAAAATATGTGGAACTTCCCAAAATGGAAAATTCAATAATTAGCGTTAAAAATTCAGTGGATATGTTTGGCCAGATTAGACTCATTAGACAAGTAAAGTACTACATATATCAGAAGAAATGATCCATAATATAACATAGAAGAAAAAATAAGATAGAAAATTCAGAAGAAAGAGTAAGGGACGTGGAGGAGATAGAGATCAGAATCCCCCCAAAAGCAGAGAAAATCAGGCAGAAGTGATATTTGAAGACATAATACGTGATATATTTCCAGAATTGATTGAAATGACTTAATGCGCAGATTCAAGTGAATCAGAAGCATAAAAAGACAACATAAAAATCAAATAAGAGTAGAAATCTTAAAAGCAGCCAGAGGAAAAAAAAGAAAGTTGACTTCAAAGAAGTGGCAATTAGAATGACAGTTGACTTTTAAACAGCAAGAAGTCAGAAGGTGTGTTAAATATGCCAAAAGGGAAGGATTACCAAACTAATATTCTGTGCCTAGCAAAAATATATTTCAAGAATGGGAACACAATAAAACCACTTTCATATAAACAAAAACTGAAGTTTTTTTTTTTTAATCATTAGGAGGTATTACAGGATGTACTTTAAGTAAAAAGAAAGTTATGCCAGATGGGCATAAGTGAGGAACAGAAGGAATTATGTACAAAGAAAGTAGAAAATATGTGGAAAAACATAAACATTAGATGTATGAAGCAGTAATAATACGTAGTGATTTAAAAAAAAATCAAAATATCAATTTTCTAAAGTTTTTATGTTATCTGAAAACAATGTGAAAGTTTTGATTAACTTTAGACTTTGATCATTTAAGTGTGCATATTATAATTCCCAGAACAATCTCTAATGGAACACAGAAAGTATAATTGCCAAACCCACAGAAAGTGTAATAGAATGAAATAAAAATATTGGCAATCCATATGGATGCAAAAAAGGAGAGAAAAGGAAGAAGAACAAAAGAGATGGAACAAATACAATGAGCAAGAGGTGATGATAGACTTAAACCTCACAATGTTAGTAAAATTACATTAAATGTAAATGTCCTAAAGGTTCAAGTTAAAATTAGAAAGATTATCAGCCTAAATTAAAATTCCATCTAGTAGCATATGCTATTTACCAGAGTTCATCTAAAAAATATAAGGACTCAGAGAGTTTGAAAGTCAAAAAATAGAAATATCAACCAAAGAAAGTTGGTGCAACTAAATTATTAATAGAAAAAATAGACATTAATGCTAAAAGTGTTACTAGAGATAATGAAAATTATTTCAAAATGATAAAAAGTCTAGTTCATTGTGATAATATAAAAATTTAAATTTGTTATAATTCTAATAGCATTGTCTCAAAATATATAAAGCAAAAGTTGATAGACTTATAAGGAGAATAAAGTACACAATCATGGTGGGAAATGTAAACATGTCTCTCTTATGGAAAAAATGTTAACATAAAATTTAAGTGAGTTGGTGCCTCTGAGTGAGAAGAGGTTTTCATTAGGAAGGGTACATACATAAAGGGCTTCTGGAGTTCCAGAATGTTCTATGTCTTTGTATAGGTGGTGCTTAAAGACTTAATAATTATTGAACTGAGCATATGAACTTTACTTCTACATATATATTACATGTACATATTATTTTACCTGCATATCACAAATATAATAATATTAAATGGAAAACAGAAAGATGAGCAACCAGTATTAAGAATTTAGATGGCATAACTTATGAGGTAGAAGGAATGTTTAAGGAAATGGTGCTTAGAAGGCAAGTGCAGTAAGTATGTCAAGAAAGTTTGTTGAGCAACTGTGTCTGTTGAAAAGTCAATTAACACAAGGATTGAGCATCAGCCTCTTTGTTTAACAATGTGGATGCCATTGGAGACTTAGAAATGAGTTGTTTTATTGAAATGGTGGAGGCAAAACCTGACTGAAGTAGGTTGAGAAGAGACAGGAGGAGAAAATCAGATTGCCATTGTATTAGTTTGTTAAGGCTGCTGTAAACAGAGTTCCACAAACTAGGTGACTTAAAAAACAGAAATGTGTCTCATATTTCTGGAGGCTAGAACTCCAAGATCAAAGTGTCATCAGGCTTGGCTCTTTCTGGAGGCTTTGAGGGAGACTCTCTCCATGCCTGTCTCCTAGCTTCTGGGGGTTTGCTGGGAATCTTTGGTGTTCCTTGGCTTTCGTTGCATCAGCCTGATCTCTGCCTTCATCTTCACTTGTGTGTCTCTGTGTTCTATAAGGACAATAGTCATATCTGATTAGGGGCCCACTCTACTCCCATGTGACCTCATCTTAACTAATTACATCTGCAATGGCCCTATCTCCAAATAAGGTCATATTCTGAGGTGGTGAGGGTTAAACTTCAACATAAAAGTTTTGGTGGGACACAATTGAACCCATAACAATGAGTATAGACAAGCTTTAAAGCAGACAGAGAAATGGAATTTGGTAGAAGGAGATGTAGGATAAAAAATATATAGTTAAAGATGAAGTAATTAAAATTATGTACGTTGATAGGAATTAGCCAGTAGAAAAGAGAAAAACTGCTGATTCAGGATAGAGCGGGAACAATGGCTTGAGGGAGGTCCTTGAGTGGGTAAAAGGTACAAGATCCATTGTCTAAGCAGAAGCATAGGCCTGAGAGATGAGTGAGGACAACCTTCCCCTAGTAGCAGGAGGGAAGGCAGAGATGTACACGTACAGATGCGGGTAGGCTGGTAAACACAGCACTGGAAGGGTATGGAAGTTTTGTTTTGTGAGGGAACAGAAATAAACTGATAGGGTGGGGAGGAGGTGAGAGGGGTTTGTCAAGAGAAGACAGGCTGTGAAATAGTCTTATGGGATAATGAGGTAAAGGAATGTAGCAGGATTGCCAGGACACACTAAAAGCTTGGTTTAGTAACTGAATTTAAGTCAGTATGTTTGGGTGCTTGTTTCCAGCTGCAGTTAACTGTGGGAGTGCAGGTACAGAGTAGGCACAAAGTTGGATTTAACTAGGGATTTTTTTTTTTTCCAGATGAATGCTGCAGAGTGAGAGAGGCAAAGAAGTTGAGGGAATTTGTAAGGGAGTGATTATAGGATGGACAATGAGGTTGGATCAGTGGATTGAAGGTCCTGGTAAGGTTAAAAGATTCTGAGAATTGAAGTATTGTGGAATACATTGGGAAGATCATACCACTCCTCTGTTCAAAAGTCCCAATGGTGACGCATCTGAGTAATAGCAAAAGTCCTTACCACGGCTGATTAGGTTGCCCTACAAGATCTGCTTTCCCATCCCCTACCCATGTTTCTACCCTTATTTCCTCCTTCTCCCCTCATGGTCCTTTTTGACCACACTGGTCTACTCATTGTTTCTTGAACACCCACATAAGCTCTCATCTCACATCCTTTGCATTTGCTATTTGCTCTTCCGGGAACATTCTTCTTCCAGATACCTTCCTGGCTCAGTCCTGCAGCATTCAGGTCTTAGCTCAAATATTTTGTGTGTGTGTACGTGTGTGTGTGTATCCTTGGCCACCCTTTAAATAAGTGGACCTCTTCAATACTGCCTAACCTTCTTTCTTGCTTTTTTTTTGGTAGCACTTATTACAAATTAAATAGTATACATTTGGTTTATCATCTCCCTCAACCCTATGTAAGTTCAAGAAGGGTATAGATTTTTGCCCATTTGGATCAGTCCTATAACACCAACATCTTGAACAGTGCCTGGAACCACATTCATTTCGTTGGATGAGTGAATGAAATATAGAAATGAACACAGTCTAAGACTTCAAACTGAACTTAGAAAGGACAAGTATGGATAATGCATAAGACAATCTAGAATATGACTGAGCATCATGGCAGATATACAGTAGAGGATAAATTTTTTGGAGAAGAGGATGTCAAGAAAATGAGAGGTCAGGGAGTCTTACTTCCAAGAATTTCAAAATCACTAGGAATTATGGTGAGTCACATTAGAGAGAGTGACAAGGGATGGGGAGACAAAACCTAGGGACGCCGAGGTCCACTGAAGACTTCAATAGGAGGAAATGATGCATTGTCTAATGGTGCAGGCTTCAAGGCTGGGTGTTTAGGGAAGAGAAAGGGAAATTGTTTTAGGATCTGCTACAAAGAACAAGCAGAATACCCTACCCCGTCACCAGGCCCAGTGATAGGAAGCATGTGCTTGAGAAAATCACCAGCCCTGGAGAGGGCTGCAGAGGAAGCAGTGTTCTCAGGGAGAACAAAGTTTCTGTAAAGTGGAAAAACAAAGGGAACTCTTCAAAAAACATTATTGAAATAGAGATTTTGTTGATAATGCCTTGTGATTTTATAGGTTACAGAGGAAAAGGTCTCTAGGAGTTGGAGTAAAACTAGGGATTTGAGAAGGAGAGGATCTGAGTGACCAGGAGTTTGAGAGTCTTGGTCTTCTTGTGATGATCAGGTAGAGAGCAAGGAGGAATTAGCCTTGCTGGAATAAATGTAAGCTGTTTGGCAAAGCTGTGAATGTCACAGGATGGGGAATGAAGAGAGAGGTGGTGGAATATGGCTAGGGTTATTATATACTTGGGCATTTCCTCTTCCCTTCTGCCAATGGTAATGAGGAGGCCAGGAAGGATGGCCTTATCTGGAGCATACAGGACTGGAATAAATCCATATTCCCTTTGTATCAGGTTGCTAGGGCTGCCATCCCAAAGCATCACAGACTGGATGACTTTAACAATGGAAATTTGTTTTCTCATGGTTCTGGAAAGTGGAAGCCAACATCAAGATGTTGGCAGGGTTGGTTCTTTCTGAGGCCCCTCTCCTTGACTTGCAGATGGCTAATGCAAGTCAAGGACCTAATGACCTCATTTTACCTTAATAACCTCTTTAAAGGCCTTATCTCCAATACTGTCAAAATTGTTAGGGCTTCAACAATTTTGGGGAAACACAATTCAGTCCATAGCACCTTTCATTCTGGAATAAATACACAGCCACCCAAAGGGACCATTTTTAGGTCATTGTTATTATTACTCCTTTATTGCAGAAGAAAACACAGACCCAGAAGTTTCAGTAACTTGCTCAATCACATTGCCAGGGTGGATTCTGAAACTCACTCTAAAGCATCAAGACAATCTTCCCTGTGCAGATCTCGACTAGTGTCTGGAACATAGTGGGTACAATAAAGAGTAAACAAGTGAGTAATTTTTATCCCAAGTGACTTCTCTGTATTGCCAAAAATGAAATCTGAATAAGAAAGTTCATCACTATTGAGGAAAGACAAAGAACTTCAACATTTATTGATTATCTGTAGTGTCCAGTATATCAACCAATTATGTTATACTTTATATTGTTTGTTCCAGAATAGCTGTGTTCAGATTGCAGCATAAAGAAGCCCTGTGGATACAAAGAATATTTAAGATATGGTAAAATAATTCAATTCCAAAATATAATTTCTGAACAAGCTTGGGAATAAATGCATGGTTTTCCACAATGATGACTTCAAAGGAAATGGTGCTCACTTGGATCTTTGATGGGGCCTCTCTATGTTGCCCAGGCTGACTTTGAACTCCTGGGCTAAGGGATTCTGCCACCTAAGCCCCCCACATAGCTGGGATTACTGGAGTGTGCTAATGTGCTTGGCCATGGATCTTTTAACATTTTATATACTAAAAGAGAAACATTTTTGTGACTTCAGTTCACATCCTTCTATTTGTATTACTGTAAGTAGATTACCGTGTTTGGAAAGGTCAGTTCTCAAGACTTCCCTTTCCACTTAGCAATTAGTTCCATGCTTTATATGTGCAATATAAACTGTATATCAATTACTTGGAGTATTTTTGTTTTGAAGTGTTTTCCTTTTTGTTTCATCTGAAGAAAGGCTCACAGCCCATTTTATTAGACTCAGAAAAACCTTCTTGTCCTATTCCCAAATCATCCAATTTCAAGTTTGCCAAAGTTGACAGGTATGGGAGAGGTCTTTACCATACTGGTGAATTACATAAGGGCAAATTTATTTGCTTTGATTTTTAAAGACATCCAAGGGGGACAAGGGAAGTAAATGCTTGGTTATTTATTACAGTCCTGACTCTCCATGTGGTTTCTAACTTCAGCATCCTGTCTTTGTTCACTGTACCTTCACGTTTCAGTGCTCCTCCAAGGGGGCTGTTGGGCTCCTGGAGTTATCTGTCCATCAAAGCCAGAAGCCAACTCCTGGAGGCTGAGCTCGAGCCCAGGCATGTTTAGGAGATGTCTCTATCTAGGTCCTACCTAACAGGTGATTTTCTCATTCTACCATGGGTAGCTATATTAATATAGCAGATACCTTGGACAGCAAAGTACCACCCATATTAGCTCCATGATGCTTGGGTCTGGAAAGCTGAATCTTTGAGGCTGTAACTCTCTAGATGGGACTGGGTTCATAAGACTTCAGTTCCATTGGTGATGTACAGGCTGCAAAGCACAGCACAGCATAGGAAGGGCACTACATCCATTGGATGGCCATTCAGCTCTTCTTCCCCTGCTCTTCCAGCTCAGCCTACTTGCACCTATTGATACATTTTATCTATTGCCTTTTAAGAAGTGTATTGAGGTAAAATTGTTGTACAGTAAACTGCATCCATTTAGAGTACACAGTTTAATGATGCATTTCCTGACAAATATATATATCCATGAAACCACCAAGATAATCAGTGTATAGAACATTTACATCATCCCCAAATTTCCCCATGCGACTTTGTAGCCCATCCTATCCTGCCCTCCTGTCTAGTCACAGACAACCACTATTTTGCTTTTTGTCTTTATAGATTAAGAAGCATTTTCTGAAAATTTGCGTAAGTGAAATCATCCAGTAGGCACTCTGTTGGGTCTGACTTCTTTCACTTAGGATAATAATTTTCAGATTAAGTCTACCATTTTTTATTTATCGCTTTTGTGTCTTGTTCCTTCATTCTCCCCTTCTTCTTGTTTTTGAATTACTTAAATATTTTTGAAATTTTTTTTCTTTGTGGCATCCTTAGGAATTAGGCTATATATTTAGGCCGGTTATCAATTTAGTGCCTTTCAATTCCAGATCCACCCTTTGTTTCCCCTTTGCCAACTGGTGCAATCTTACGCTCTGCCAATAGAGGGCACGAGAGGGCTGCAAGTCTGGCAGGGAAAAAAAAAAAAAAAGAAAGAAAGCTTTTCCTTGTTCTTGGGGTCTTTTTTCTCCTATGGCATGGCTGCCAGCACACTAGTATGCAGAAGGTCCAGGAGTCCTCACTCTCCAGAGCGTTTTTCTGCTACCAGGAGGCCTCTGCCTGCTAACTAGCTCAGGTCCACCAGCACCCCAGCAGGCCATGCCTTGTGGGCCAGCTGCAGCTGGCTTGCACCCTCTGGTGGGTTTCTGTGCCATCCCATGGGCTGCTCCTGCAGACCAGCTTTATTCCACATAGCCTGGCAGATTTCTTTACCTCTGGAGGCCTGTGTGCTCCTGTGGTTGCTACAGCCTCTCCAAAGAGGCTTTAATCTCAGCCTTGGGGGGAAAAGGGTCTTCCAAATTCTTAGTTCCTTCATTGTGTCATCTCTTTCAGCCCTAGAGATACAGGTTGAATATCTCTTATCCAGAATTCTTGGGGACAGAAGTGTTTTGGATTTTTTATTTTTTTTGGCATATCTACATATACATAATGTGCTATCTTGGGGATGGGACCCAAGTCTAAACACAAAATTTATGTTTCATATACATCCTATACAGATAGTGCAAAGGCAATTTCATACAGCAGTTTTTTTATTATTATACTTTAAGTTCTGGAATACATGTGCAGAATGTGCAGTTTGTTACATAGGTACACACGTGACATGGTGGTTTGCTGCACCCATCAACCCATCATCTATGTAAGGTATTTCTTCTAATGCTATCTCTCCCCTAGCCCCCCACCCCCCGACAGGCCCCGGTGTGTGATGTTCCCCTCTCTGCGTCCATGTGTTCTCACTGTTCAACTCTCACTTATGAGTGAGAACATGCAGTGTTTGGTTTTCTGTTCCTTGTGTTAGTTTGCTGAGAATGATGGTTGCCAGCTTCATCCATGTCCCTGCAAAGGACATGAACTCATCTTATTTATGGCTGCATAGTATTCCATGGTATATATGTGGCACATTTTCTTTATCCAGTTTATCATTGATGGGCACTTGGGTTGGTTCCAAGTCTTTGCTATTGTGAATAGTGCTACAGTAAACATACGTGTGCATGTGTCTTTATAGTAGAACGTTTTATAATCCTTTGGGTATATACACAGTAATAGAAGTGCTGGGTCAAATGATATTTCTGGTTCTAGATCCTTGAGGAATCACCACACAGTCTTCCACAATGGTTGAACGAATTTACACTCCCACCAACAGTGTAAAAGCATTCCTGTTTCTCCACATCCTCTCCAGCATCTGTTGTTTCCTCACGTTTTAATGATCGCCATTCTAACTGGTGTGAGATGGTATCTCGTTGTGGTTTTGATTTGCATTTCTTTAATGATCAGTGATGATGAACTTTTTTTCATATGTTTACTGGCTGCATAAATGTCTTCTTTTGAGAAGTGTCTGTTCATATCCTTTGCCCACTTTTTGATGGAGTTGTTTGTTTTTTCTCTTGTAAATTCATTTAAGTTTCTTGTAGATTCTGGATATTAGCCCTTTGACAGATGGATAGATTGCAAAAATATTCTCCCATTCTGTAGGTTGCCTTTCACTCTGATGATAATTTCTTTTCCTGCACATAAGCTCTTTCATTTAATTAGATACCATTTGTCAATTTTGGTTTTTGTTGCCATTGCTTTTGGTGTTTTAGTTATGAAGTCTTTGCCCATATCTATGTCCTGAATGGTATTGCCTAGGTTTTCTTCTAGGGTTTTTATGGTTTTAAATTTTACATTTAAGTCTTTAATCCATCCTGAGTTAATTTTTGTGTAATGTGTAAGGAAGCGATCCAGTTTCAGTTTTCTGCATATGGCTAGCCAGTTTTCCCAACACCATTTATTAAATAGGGAATCCTTTCCCCATTGCTTGTTTTTGTCAGGTTTGTCAAAGATCAGATGGTTGTATATGTGTGGCATTATTTCTGAGGCTTCTGTTCTGTTCCATTGGTCTATATACCTGTTTTGGTACCAGTACCATGCTGTTTTGGTTACTGTAGCCTTTTAGTATAGTTTGAAGTCAGGCAGCATGATGCCTCCAGCTTTATTCTTTTTGCTTGGGATTGTCTTGGCTATATGGGCTCTTTTTTGCTTCTATATGAAATTTAAAGTAGTTTTTTCTAATTGTGTGAAAAAAGTCAATAGTAGTTTGATGGGGATAGCATTGAATCTATACATTACTTTAGGCAGTATGGCCATTTTCATGATATTCGTTCTTTCTATCCATGAGCATGGAATGTTTTTCCATTTGTTTGTGCCATCTCTTGTTTCCTTGAGCAGTGGTTTGTAATTCTCCTTGAAGAGGTACTTCACATCCCTTGTACAATGTATTCCTAGGTATTTTATTCTCTTTGTACCATTGTGAATGGGAGTTTACTCATGATTTGGCACTCTGTTTGTCTATTCTTGGTGTATAGGAATGCTTGTGAGTTTTGCACATTGATTTTGTATCCTGAGACTTTGCTGAAGTTGATTATCAGCTTAGGGAGATTTTGGGCTGAGATGATGGGGTTTTCTAAATATATAATCATGTCATCTGCAAACAGAGACAATTTGACCTCCTCCCTTCCTATTTGAATATGCTTTATTTCTTTTTTTTTTTTTTTTGAGACGGAGTCTTGCTCTGTCCCCCAGGCTAGAGTGCAGTGGCGCGATCTTGGCTCACTGCAAGCTCCGCCTCCCGGGTTCACGCCATTCTCCTGCCTCAGCCTCCCGAGTAGATGGTACTACAGGCGCCAGCCAACACGCCCGGCCAATTTTTTTGTATTTTTAGTAGAGACGGGGTTTCACCGTGTTAGCCAGGATAGTCTCGATCTCCTGACCTTGTGATCCACCTGCCTCGGCCCCCCAAAGTGCTGGGATTACAGGCTTGAGCCACCGCGCCCGGCCGCTTTATTTCTTTGTCTTGCCTGATTGCCCTGGCCGGAACTTCCAATACTATGTTGAATAGGAGTAGTGACAGAGGGCATCCTTGTCTTGTGCTGGTTTTCAAAGGGAATGCATCCAGCTTTTGCCCATTCAGTATGATATTGGCTGTGGGTTTGTCATATCTTACTATTTTGAGATACATTCAATCAATACCTAGTTTATTGAGAGTTTTTAGCATGAAGGGCTGCTGAATTTAGTTGAAGGCCTTTTCTACATCTATTGAGATAATCATGTGGTTTTTGTCATTGGCTTTGTTTACGTGGCAGATTATGTTTATTGATTTACATATGTTGAACCAGCCTTGCATCCCAGAGATGAAGCTGACTTGATCGTGGTGGATAAGCTTTTTGACATGCTACTGAATTTGGTTTGCGATTATTTTATTGAGGATTTTAATATTGATATTCATCAGGGATATTGGCCTGAAATTTTCTTTTTTTCTTTTTGTGTCTCTGCCAGGATTTGGTATCAGGATGATGCTGGCCTCATAAAATGAGTTATGGAGGAGTCCCTCTTTTTCTATTGTTTGGAATAGTTTCAGAAGGAATGGAACCAGTTCCTCTTTGTAACCCTGGTAGAATTCGGCTGTGAATCTGTCTGGTCCTGGGCATTTTTTTGGTTGGCAGGCTATTAATTACTGCCTCAATTTCAGAACTTGTTATTGGTGTATTGGACTTCTTCCTGGTTTAGTCTTGGGAGGGTGTATATGTCCAGGAATTTATCCATTTCTTCCAGATTTTCTAGTTTATTTGCGTAGAGGTGTTTATATAGTGTTCTCTGATGGTAATTTGCATTTCTGTGGGATCAGTGCTGATATCCCCTTTATCATTCTTTATTGTGTCTATTTGATTCTTCTCTCTTTTCTACTTTGTTAGTCTGACAAGTGGTCTATCTATTTTGTTAATCTCTTGAAAAACCAGCTCCTGGATTCACTGGTTTTTTGAAGGGTTTTTCGTGTCTCTATCTCCTTCAGTTCTCTTCTGATCTTAATTATTTCTTGTCTTCTAGTTTTTGAGTTTGTTTGCTCTTGCTTCTCTAGTTCTTTTAATTGCGATGTTAGGGTGCTGATTTTAGATCTTTCCCGCTTTCTCCTCTAGGCATTTAGTGCTATAAATTTCCCTCTAAACACTGCTTTAGCTATGTCCCAGAGATTCTTGTACATTATGTGTTTGTTCTCATTGGTTTCAAAGAACTTATTTATTTCTGCCTTAATTTCGTTATTTACCCAGTAGTCATTCACGGGTAGGTTGTTCAGTTTCCACGGTGTTGTGTGGTTTTGAGTGAGTTTCTTAATCCTGAGTTCTAATTTGATTGCACTGTGGTCTGAGAGACTGTTTGTTATGATTTCCATTCTTCTGAATTTGCTGAGGAGTGTTTTACTTCCAATTATGTGGTCAATTTTGGAATAAGGGCAATGTGGTACTGAGAAGAATGTATATTCTGTTGACTTGGGGTGGAGAGTTTTGTAGATGTCTATTAGATCTGCTTGGTCCAGAGCTGAGTTCAAGTCCTGGATATCCTTGTTAATTTTCTGTCTCATTGATCCGTCTAATATTGACAGTGGGGTGTTAAAGTCTCCTACTATTATTGTGTGGGAGTCTGAGTCTCTTTATAAGTCTCTAAGAACTTGCTTTATAAATCTGGGTGCCCCTGTATTGGGTGCATATATATTTAGGATAGTTAGCTCTTCTTGTTGCATTGATCTCTTTACCATTATGTAATGGCCTTCTTTGTCTCTTTTGATCTTTGTTGGTTTAAAGTTTGTTTTATCAGAGACTAGGATTGCAACCCCTGCTTTTTTATTTGCTTTCCATTTGCTTGGTAAATATTCCTCCATCCCCTTATTTTGAGCCTATGTGTGTCTCTGCACATGAGATGGGTCTCCTGAATACAGCACACCAGTGGGTCTTGATCCTTTTTCCAATTTGCCAGTCTTTGTCTTTTAATTGGGGCATTTAGCCCATTTACATTTAAGGTTAATATTGTTATGTGTGAATTTGATCCTGTCATTATGATGTTAGCTGGTTATTTTGCTTGTTAGTCGATGCAGTTTCTTCATAGCGTTGATGGTCTTTAAAATTTGGTATGTTTTTCTGTTCGCATTCACATATCAATTTGCACACTACTACCTTGTGGAATTCTCCTGCTGTTTATAGTAGTTTTAAATGTGATTCTCTTGTGTTTTCTGTATATATGACCATATTATCTGCAAATAATGTTGTTTGAGTTCCATTTCTTATTTTTTATCGCTTTAATTTCTTTCTTTTGGCAAGTACCTTCAGCTCAATGTTTAACAGCAGTGTGATAGCAGATATTCTTGTCTTGCTCCTGATTTCAGTGGGGAAACTTTAGTGGGGATACTTCTGGTGCCTTCTCATTAAACATGTTATTGACTTTTGTGCTGAGACAGATGTGCTCCATCTTATTAGGGAAAAAGCCACCGATCCCTATTTTATTAAATGTTTATCTCAAAAATGAACATCAGAATTTTGTCAATGGCTTTTTGGTGTCTATGAAGACGTTAATGTAAGTTTTCTCCCTACATCTATTACTATAATAAATTGTATTATATGTTCCCTAATATTACATAATTTGTACATTCACAAAGTAAACATCTTTTGATCATAAAAAAAAAAAAAAATTTGGTATGTTTTTGCAGTAGCTGGTACTGGTTTTTCCTTTCCATATTTAGTGCTTCCTTCAGGAACTCTTGTAAGGCAGGCCTGGTGGTGACAAAATCTCTCAGCATTTGCTCATCTGTAAAGGATTTTATTTCTCCTTTGCTTATGAAGCTTAGTTTGGCTGGATATTAAATTCTGAGTTGAAAATTCTTTATTTTTGAACATTGGCCCCCACTCTCTTCTGGCTTGAAGGATTTCTGCAGAGAGATCTGCTGTTAGTCTGATGGACTTCCCTTTGTGGGTAACCTGACTTTTCTCTCTGGCTGCCCTTAACATTTTTTCCTTCATTTCAACCTTGGTAAATCTGATGATTATGTGTCTTGGGGTTGCTCTTCTTGAGGAGTATCTTTGTGGTGTTCTCTGTATTTCCTGAATTTGAATGTTGGCCTGTCTTGCTAGGCTGGGAAAATTCTACTGGATAATATCCTGAAGAGTGTTTTTCAACTTGGTTCCATTCTCCCCATCACTTTTGCGTACACCAATCGAATGTAGGTTTGTTCTTTTCACACAGTCCCATATTTCTTGGAGGCTTTGTTCGTTCCTTTTCATTCTTTTTTCTCTAATCTTTTCTTCATGCTTTATTTCATTAAATTGATCTTCAATCTCTGATATCTTTTCTTCCACTTGATCAATTTGGCTATTGATATTTGTGTATGCTTCACGAAGTTCTTGTGCTATATTTTTCAGTTCCATTGGGTCATTTACATTCTTCTCTAAACTGATTATTCTATTTAGCAATTCCTCTAACCTTTTTTTCAAGGTTCTTAGCTTCCTTGCATTGGGCTAGAATATGCTCCTTTGGCTCGGAGGAGTTTGTTATTACCCACCTTCTGAAGCCTACTTCTGTCAATTCATCAAACTCTTTCTTCATCCAGTTTTGTTCCCTTGCTGGCAAGGATTTGTGATCCTTTGGAGGAGAAGAGGCATTCTGGTTTTTAGCCTTTTTGTGCTGTTTTTTCCTCATTTTAGTGGATTTATCTACCTTTGGTCTTTGATGTTGGTGACCTTCAAAGGGGGTTTTTGTGTGGACATTCTTTTTGTTGATGTTGATACCATTCCTTTCTGTTTGTTAGTTTTCCTTCTAACAGTCAGGCCCCTCTGCTGCTGGTCTGCTGAAGTTTGCTGGAGGTCCACTCCAGGCCCTGTTTGCTTGGGTATCACCAGCAGAGGCTGCAGAACAGCAAAGATTGCTGTGTGTTCCTTCCTCTGGAAGCTTTGTCCCAGAGGGGCACCCACCAGATGCCAGCCAGAGCTCTGCTATATGAGGTGTCTGTTGACCCCTGCTGGGAGTTGTCTCCTAGTCATGTGGCCCTGGGTTCAGGGACTCACTTGAGGAGGCAGTCTATCCCTTGGCAGAGCTTGAGCGCTGTACTGGGAGATCCGCTGCTGTTTTCAGAGCTGGCAGACGGGAATGTTTAAGTCTGCTGAAACTGCGCTCATAGCTGCCCCTTCCCCCAGGTGCTTTGTCCCAGGGAGATGGGAGTTTTATCTACAAGCCCCTGACTGGGGCTGCTGCCTTTCTTTTAGAGATGCCCTGCCCAGAGAGGAGAAATCTAGAGAGGCAGTCTGGCTACAGCAGCTTTGCTAAGTTGCAGTGAGCTCCACCCAGTTCAAACTTCCTGGTGGCTTTGTTTACACTGTGATGGGAAAACCACCTACTCAGGCCTCAGTAGTGGTGAACGCCCCTCCCCCCACCAAGTTTAAGTGTCTCAGGTCGACTTCATACTGCTGTGCTGGCAGTGAGAATTTCAAGACAGTGGATCTTATCTTCCTGGGCTCCGTGGGGGTGGGATCTGCTGAGCTAGACCACTTGGCTCCCTGGCTTCAGCCCCCTTTCCAGGGGAATGAACTGTTCTATCTTGCTGGCGTTACAGGTGGCACTGGGGTATGAAAAAAACTCCTGCTGCTAGCTTGGTGTCTGCCCAAAGAGCCACCCAGTTTTGTGCTTGAAACCCAGAGCCCTGGTGGTGTTGGCACCTGAGGGAATCTTCTGGTCTGCAGGTTGTGAAGACCGTGGGAAAAGTGTAGTATCTGGGCCAGAATGCACCCTTTCTCATGGCACAGTCACTCATGGCTTCCCTTGGCTAGGGCAGGGAGTTCCCCGACCCCCTGGGCTTCCTTGGTGAGGTGATGCCCCACCCTGCTTTGGCTTGCCCTCCGTGGGCTGCACCCACATCTAACCAGTCCCAGTGAGATGAGGCAGGTACCTTGGTTGGAAATGCAGAAATCACCTGCCTTCTGCGTTGATCTCACTGGGAGCTGCAGACCAGAGCTGTTCCTATTCGGCCATCTTGCCAGCCACCTTCTCATACAGTATTTTTAATAATTTTTGCACAAAACAAAGCTTTGACTGTAACACATCACACAAAATCAGGTTTGAAATCTTCCACTTTTGGCATCAGGTCAGTGCTCAAAAAATTTTGGATTTTGGAGCCTTTAGAATTTTGAGTTTTTGAATTAGGGACATTCAACCTGCTTTCTGTGTTTGCCATTCCTTAAAGTCCACCTTTATCCGTTTACTTTTTAGTGGTTATTAACAACTTTTTTTTTTCTTTTTTTTATTATACTTTAGGGTTTTAGGGTACATGTGCACAATGTGCAGGTTTGTTACATATGTATCCATGTGCCATGTTGATTTCTTGCACCCATTAACTCGTCATTTAGCATTAGGTGTATCTCCTAATGCTGTCCCTCCCCCTTCCCCCCACCCCACAACAGTCCCCGGAGTGTGATGTTCCCCTTCCTGTGTCCATGAGTTCTCATTGTTCAATTCCCACCTATGAGTGAGAACATGCGGTGTTTGGTTTTTTGTCCTTGTGATAGTTTACTGAGAATGATGTTTTCCAGTTTCATCCATGTCCCTACAAAGGACACGAACTCATCATTTTTTATGGCTGCATAGTATTCCATGGTGTATATGTGCCACATTTTCTTAATCCAGTCTATCGTTGTTGGACATTTGGGTTGGTTCCAACTCTTTGCTATTGTGAATAGTGCCGCAATAAACATACGTGTGCATGTGTCTTTATAGCAGCATGATTTATAGTCCTTTGGGTATATACCCAGTAATGGGATGGCTGGGTCAAATGGTATTTCTAGTTCGAGATCCCTGAGGAATCGCCACACTGACTTCCACAATGGTTGAACTAGTTTACAGTCCCACCAACAGTGTAAAAGTGTTCCTATTTCTCCACATCCTCTCCAGCACCTGTTGTTTCCTGATTTTTTAATGATGGCCATTCTAACTGGTGTGAGATGGTATCTCACTGTGGTTTTGATTTGCATTTCTCTGATGGCCAGTGATGATGAGCATTTCTTCATGTGTTTTTTGGCTGCATAAATGTCTTCTTTTGGGAAGTGTCTGTTCATGTCCTCTGCCCACTTTTTGATAGGGTTGTTTGTTTTTTTCTTGTAAATTTGTTTGAGTTCATTGTAGATTCTGGATATTAGCCCTTTGTCAGATGAGTAGGTTGCAAAAATTTTCTCCCATTGTGTAGGTTGCCTGTTCACTCTGATGGTAGTTTCTTTTGCTGTGCAGAAGCTCTTTAGTTTAATGAGATCCCATTTGTCGATTTTGGCTTTTGTTGCCATTGCTTTTGGTGTTTTAGACATGAAGTCCTTGCCCACGCCTATGTCCTGAATGGTATTGCCTAGGTTTTCTTGTAGGATTTTAATGGTTTTAGGTCTAACATATAAGTCTTTAACCCATCTTGAGTTAATTTTTGTATAAGGTGTAAGGAAGGGATCCAGTTGCAGCTTTCTACGTATGGCTAGCCAGTTTTCCCAGCACCATTTATTAAATAGGGAATCCTTTCCCCATTTCTTGTTTTTGTCAGGTTTGTCAAAGATCAGATAGTTGTAGCTATGCGGCATCATTTCTGAGGGCTCTGTTCTATTCCATTGATCTATGTCTCTGTTGTGGTACCAGTACCATGCTGTTTTGGTTACTGTAGCCTTGTAGTATAGTTTAAAGTCAGGTAGCGTGATGCCTCCAGCTTTGTTCTTTTGGCTTAGGATTGACTTGGTGATGCGGGCTCTTTTTTGGTTCCATATGAACTTTAAAGTAGTTTTTTCCAATTCTGTGAAGAAAGTCATTGGTAGCTTGATGGGGATGGCACTGAATCTATCAATTACCTTGGGCAGTATGGCCATTTTCACGATATTGATTCTTCCAACCCATGAGCATGGAATGTTCTTCCATTTGTTTGTATCCTCTTTTATTTCATTGAGCAGTGGTTTGTAGTTCTCCTTGAAGAGGTCCTTCACATCCCTTGTAAGTTGGATTCCTAGGTATTTTATTCTCTTTGAAGCAATTGTGAATGGGAGTTCACTCATGATTTGGCTCTCTGTTTGTCTGTTATTGGTGTACAAGAATGCTTGTGATTTTTGTACATTAATTTTGTATCCTGAGACTTTGCTGAAATTGCTAATCAGCTTAAGGAGATTTTGGGCTGAGACAATGGGGTTTTCTAGATATACAATCATGTCATCTGCAAACAGGGACAATTTGACTTCCTCTTTTCCTATTTGAATACCCTTTATTTCCTTCTCCTGCCTGATTGCTCTGTCCAGAACTTCCAGCACTATGTGGAATAGGAACGGTGAGCGAGGGCATCACTGTCTTGTGCCAGTTTTCAGAGGGAATGCTTCCAGTTTTTGCCCATTCAGTATGATATTGGCTGTGGGTTTGTCGTAGATAGCTCTTATTATTTTGAGATATGTCCCATCAATACCTAATTTATTGAGAGATTTTAGCATGAAGGGTTGTTGAATTTTGTCAAAGGCCTTTTCTGCATCTATTGAGATAATCATGTGGTTTTTGTCTTTGGTTCTGTTTATATGCTGGATTACATTTATTGATTTGCATATGTTGAACCAGCCTTGCATCCCAGGGATGAAGCCCACTTGATCATGGTGTATAAGCTTTTTGATGTGCTGCTGGATTCGGTTTGCCAGTATTTTATTGAGGATTTTTGCATCAATGTTCATCAAGGATATTGGTCTGAAATTCTCTTTTTTGGTTATGTCTCTGCCAGGTTTTGGTATCAGGACGATGCTGGCTTCATAAAGTGTGTTAGGGAGGATTCCCTCTTTTTCTATCGATTGGAATAGTTTCAGAAGGAATGGTACCAGTTCCTCCTTGTACCTCTGGTAGAATTCAGCTGTGAATCCGTCAGGTCCTGGACTCTTTTTGGTTGGTAAGCTATTGATTATTGCCACAATTTCAGAACCTGTTATTGGTCTATTCAGAGATTCAACTTCTTCCTGGTTTAGTCTTGGGAGGGTGTATTTGTTGAGGAATTTATCCATTTCTTCTAGATTTTCTAGTTTATTTGCATAGAGGTGTTTGTAGTATTCTCTGATGGTAGATTGTATTTCTGTGGGATCGGTGGTGATATCCCCTTTTTCGTTTTTTATTGCATCTATTTGATTCTTCTCTCTTTTCTTCTTTATTAGTCTTGCTAGCGGTCCATCAATTTTGTTGATCTTTTCAAAAAACCAGCTCCTGGATTCATTAATTTTTTGAAGGGTTTTTTGTGTCTCTATTTCCTTCAGTTCTGCTCTGATTTTAGTTATTTCTAGCCTTCTGCTAGCTTTTGAATGTGTTTGCTCTTGCTTTTCTAGTTCTTTTAATTGTGATGTTAGGGTGTCAATTTTGGATCTTTCCTGCTTTCTCTTGTGGGCATTTAGTGTTATAAATTTCCCTCTACACACTGCTTTGAACGTGTCCCAGAGATTCTGGTATGTTGTGTCTTTGTTCTCGTTGGTTTCAAAGAACATCTTTATTTCTGCCTTCATTTCATTATGTACCCAATAGTCATTCAGGAGCAGGTTGTTCAGTTTCCATGTAGTTGAGCGGTTTTGAGTGAGTTTCTTAATCCTGAGTTCTAGTTTGATTGCACTGTGGTCTGAGAGACAGTTTGTTATAATTTCTGTTCTTTTACATTTGCTGAGGAGAGCTTTACTTCCAACTATGTGGTCAATTTTGGAATAGGTGTGGTGTGGTGCTGAAAAAAATGTATATTCTGTTGACTTGGGGTGGAGAGTTCTGTAGATGTCTATTAGGTCCACTTTATGTAGAGCTGAGTTCAATTCCTGGATATCCTTGTTAATTTTCTGTCTCGTTGATCTGTCTAATGCTGACAGTGGGGTGTTAAAACCTCCCATTATTATTGTGTGGGAGTTTAAGTCCCTTTGTAGATCACTCAGGACTTGCTTTATGAATCTGGGTGCTCCTGTGTTGGGTGCATATATATTTAGGATAGTTAGCTCTTCTTGTTGAATTGATCCATTTACCATTATGTAATGGCCTTCTTTGTCTCTTTTGATCTTTGTTGGTTTAAAGTCTATTTTATCAGAGACTAGGATTGCAACCCCTGCCTTTTTTTGTTTTCCAGTTGCTTGATAGATCTTCCTCCATCCCTTTATTTTGAGTCTATGTGTGTCTCTGCACATGAGATGGGTTTCCTGAATACAGCACACTGATGGATCCTGACTCCTTATCCAGTTTGCCAGTCTGTGTCTTTTGGTTGGAGCATTTAGCCCATTTACATTTAACGTTAATATTGTTATGTGTGAATCTGATCCTGTCATTATGATGTTAGTTGGTTATTTTGCTCGTTAGTTGCTACAGTTTCTTCCTAGCCTCGATGGTCTTTACAATTTGGCATGTTTTTGCAGTGGCTGGTACCGGTTGTTCCTTTCCATGTTTAGTGCTTCCTTCAGGAGCTCTTTTAGGGCAGGCCTGGTGGTGACAAAATCACTCAGCGTTTGCTTGTCTGTAAAGTATTTTATTTCTCCTTCACTTATGAAGCTTAGTTTGGTGGGATAGGAAATTCTGGGTTGAAAATTCTTTTCTTTAAGAATGTTGAATATCGGCCCCCACTCTCTTCTGGCTTGTAGAGTTTCTGCTGAGAGATCAGCTGTTAGTCTGATGGGCTTCCCTTTGTGGGTAACCCGATCTTTCTCTCTGGCTGCCCTTAACATTTTTTCCTTCATTTCAACTTTGGTGAATCTGACAATTATGTGTCTTGGAGTTGCCCTTCTCGAGGAGTATCTTTGTGGCGTTCTCTGTATTTCCTGAATCTGAATGCTGGCCTGCCTTCCTAGATTGGGGAAGTTCTCCTGGATAATATCTTGCAGAGTGTTTTCCAACTTGGTTCCATTCTCCCCATCATTTTCAGGTACACCAATCAGACGTAGGTTTGGTCTTTTCACATAGTCCCAAATTTCTTGGAGGCTTTGTTCATTTCTTTTTATTCTTTTTTCTCTAAACTTCCCTTCTCTCTTCATTTCATTCATTTCATCTTCCATCAGCGATACCCTTTCTTCCAGTTGATCGCATCTGCTACTGAGGCTTCTGCAATCTTCGCGTAGTTCTCGAAACTTGGCTTTCAGCTCCATCAGCTCCTTTAAGCCCTTCTCTCCATTGGTTATTCTAGTTATCCATTCTTCTAATTTTTTTTCAAAGTTTTTAACTTCTTTGCTATTGTTTTGAATTTCCTCTTGTAGCTCAGAGTAGTTTGATCGTCTGAAGCCTTCTTCTCTCAACTCATCAAAGTCATCCTCCATCCAGCTTTGTTCCGTTGCTGGTGAGGAACTGCGTTCCTTTGGAGGAGGAGAGGTGCTCTGTTTTTTAGAGTTTCCAGTTTTTTTGGTCTGTTTTTTCTCCATCTTTGTGGTTTTATCTACTTTTTGTCTTTGATGATGGTGATGTACAGATGGGTTTTTGGTGTGGATGTCCTTTCTGTTTGTTAGTTTTCCTTCTACCAGACAGGACCCTCAGCTGCAGGTCTGTTGGAGTTTACTAGAGGTCCACTCCAGACCCTGTTTGGCTGGGTGTCAGCAGCGGTGGCTGCAGAACAGCGGATTTTCGTGAGACCACAAATTCAGCTGTCTGATAGTTCCTCTGAAAGTTTTGTCTCAGAGGAGTACCCGGTTGAATGAGGTGTCAGTCTGTCCCTACTGGGGGGGTGCCTCCCAGTTAGGCTGCTCAGGGGTGAGGGATCCACTTTAGGAGGCAGTCTGTCCGTTCTCAGATCTCCAGCTGCATGCTGGGAGAACCACTACTCTCTTCAAAGCTATCAGTCAGACAGGGACATTTAAGTCTGTGGAGGTTCTTGCTGAGTTTTTGTTTGTCTGTGCCCTGCGCCCAGAGGTGGAGCCTACAGAGGCAGGCAGGCCTCCTTGAGCTGTGGTGGGCTCCACCCAGTTCGAGCTTCCTGGCTGCTTTGTTTACCTAAGCAAGCCTGGGCAATGGGGGGCGCCCCTCCCCCAGCCTCGCTTCCGCCTTGCAGCTTGATCTCAGACTGCCGTGCTAGCAATCAGTGAGACTCCGTGGGCATAGGACCCTCCGAGCCAGGTGCGGGACACAATCTCCTAGTGTGCCGTTTTCCAGGCCCGTTGGAAAAGCGCAGTATTAGGATGGGACTGACCCGATATTCCAGGTGCCATCTGTTTCCCCTTTCTTTGACTAGGAAAGGGAACTCCCTGACCCCTTGCACTTCCCGAGTGAGGCAATGCCTCGCCCTGCTTCGGCTCGCGCACAGTGCGCTTCACGGACTGTCCTGCACCCACTGTTAGGCACTCCCTAGTGAGATGAAACCGGTACCTCAAGCAGAAATGCAGAAATCACCCGTCTTCTGTGTCGCTGGGGCTGGGAGCTGGAGACCGGAGCTGTTCCTATTCGGCCATCTTGGCTCCACCCCCTTAACAACTTTTTCTATTAAATTTTCTGTGATCAGATAACTAGTAGAGTTTCTGTCTCCAATTTTTTTTTTTTTTTTTTTTGAGACAGAGTCTCTCTCTCTAGCCCAGGCTGGAGTGTAGTGGTGCCATCTCAGCTCACTGCAACCTCCGCCTCCTGGGTAGAAGTGATTCTTGTGCCTCAGCCTCCAGAGTAGCTGAGACTACAGGCCCACACCATCATGCTCGGCTATTTTTCTTTTTCTTTTTTTTTTTGGT
Source organism: Symphalangus syndactylus (assembly GCF_028878055.3). Taxonomy (NCBI): domain Eukaryota; kingdom Metazoa; phylum Chordata; class Mammalia; order Primates; family Hylobatidae; genus Symphalangus; species Symphalangus syndactylus. Next base: position 89,926,346 of record NC_072426.2, read on the forward strand.
AGACACAGGCTTTCACCATGTTGCCCAGCCTTATCTCGAACCCTTGAGCTCAAGTGATCCAGCCTCATTGGCCTCCCAAAGTGCTGGGATTACAGGCATAAGCCACTACACCTGGCCTCCTGACTAAATTTTGACTGAGAAAACATCCTTAGCTACTCAGAGTTGTAGCATTTGCCACAGAATGTAAAATGCTGAACCATTGGGTCCATTTGCCAGCCGCCATTCTTTATACTGTCATTGTCACACGTGTCTTTTCTACCTACATTCCACACTCAGCAAGGCAAGTTATATATACTTAACCAAAATAATGAAGATCTGAGCTCCTCTGGTGTGATTTCTTGTAGGGCTGAAGAATTAACTTTAGCATTTCTTATAGCGTAGGTATGTTTGTATTAGATTCTCTTAGTTTCATGCTATCTATACACATCTTCCTGCCACTTTCATTCTTGAGGGGTATTTTCATTGAATATAGTAGACTTTTTTTTCAATCTTTTTTTTCTGTTTTTCCAAATTGGATAATTATTTTTTTCAGTCTTCAAAGTCACTGACGTCTGTCATATTCATTCTGATATTAAGCCCATCCAGTGGATTTGTAATTTTCAGATATTGTCTTCTTCAGTTCTAATGTTTCTGTTTAGTTCTTTTTTATGTTTTCTACTCTTCTGCTAAGATTTATTTCATTGTGAGCATATTTTCCCTTATTTCATTGAGCATGGTTATAGGAGCTGGGCTGCAGCCCAAATCTCAGCTCAGTTTCCAGCCCTCCCAGTTTTCAAAGCTGTGATGTTTGCAGCCTGCCTTGATATTTGTGACTCAGTAGCCAGTCAGTGACTGGGCAGAGTTGCATATGACTCTGAGAACCCCTTCTTTGGCTTTCTTCTCTCTGGAATGTTCCCTTACTTTTCTGTGGCCATGGCTGCCCTGCCTCCTCTTTCCTCTGGCCAGGGAGATGACAAGTTTTCTTTCAGAAGCCACTCCATGTCATGTCATGCCCACAGCTCTCCTGTGGACCAAAGCTACAAAGAGGAGGGACTCACCTGGCGCCAATCCCTTCTTCCAAATTTCAGCTCCCTTGCAAATTCTGTTCACTCCTCAGAGGCATCGGGTAATATTTTAGTGGTGTTCAGATTATATTATTTTATTTTTTTAGAAATGTGTCTTACTATGTTGCCAAGACAGGTTTCAAATTCTCAAGCTCAAGCAACCCTCCTGCCTCAGCCTCCTGACTAGCTGAGACTACAGGTATGTGCCACTGTGCCTAGCTTTAGTTATTTGCAAGAAGGTCAGTGGACTGGGAAATTATGCTATCTTTCTAGAAATGAGACTTCCTTCTCCACTAATTTTTATTATCTGTGTAGTAGGTATGCATCTCAGACCATAAACAGAGGTATGTTAGAACTAGAGTATCTCTTTATGTTCTATATTCAACTTTTTATTTCTACTTGGAGTCCCCAACCTCAGACATGTTCCCTAGTTCTAGGGTCATATAACACAGGACCATCAGTCCAAACTGGTCAATTGTGGAGCCATCCTTTGTCCCTGTGTTTGTGGTCCCATCAAATGACTTGACTCTCTGCTGCTCCTAACCACACTGGTGAGGCTAGGTTCCAGGAAGCTTAGACAAACACATTGTCAATTTTCTCTTTAGGGCATCCTCCTCCCTGGTAGCACTGTTGGGAAGGAGGCACAGGCCCCTTCTTCTCCCAGGACCCCTCGATCTCCTGTTCCTCTTGTTCTCTTCTCCTTTCCTCTGAGCACTAGGAGAGCCTTGGTCTAGTCTGGGAAAAATTATTTCTTCAAGTTTCTTTAAGACACACTCTTTTTTTTCCTGTAATATTCAATAATTCAGGCTTTTGGAACATTAGAACCAGAAGCCATATGAGCTACTTTTGTTTCCCCCTGCTAAATGTTTCCCTTGGGGCTGTGAGCTCAGAGCTGGTGAAAGACTTGTTTAAAGGAGAAACAAGAAGGTCAGAGAAAGATAAAAGATAGCAGGAAGAAATCCCATAGCTTGATGTCTGCAAATATTATTCAGACAGGGAAAATATCTTCTGCCTCTCTAATCCCCCAGTATGTATCTCGATGCCTTGCATGTGGTGGTTTCTCAACAAATATTTATTAAATGGATGAACAAATTTGCTGTGTAATATTGGGCAAGTCTCATGACCTGTCATTTTGTTCTCTGAGCTCTAAAACGGGGATAATGATACTGATGTCACAGCGTTTTGCTATAGGATCAGATGTGATTACACACACTTTGCAAAGAGTTTTCTAATTATAATGTTTTGTCACTGTTATTATGAATGTTCATCGAGCTGAGAGAGTGCTTGGCATCTTTGTCCAAACTATGGGTGATTCCAGACGGAACTAGTCAACTGGAAACAGGCTTTTACCTTTTCCCCAGAGAAGCTGCACAACTTCAATGAATTTTTTTGTTCTCCAAAATTATTTATCCTCCTGATGACAGTTTTTATGTCAGTTTGCTTGGTGATTCCTGCATGATGAGAATTGATTTTGGATTAGATTCTTCCCAGCATGGAGTAACTGGTACAGTACTGAGAAAATGATAGTAATATTGTATCTCATCTTAAAGGCACGCTTTGGCTATTTGCATATTTTAGTTAGAATTTAAACTGAGTTCTAATCACCTGAAATGTTAAGGTGTACTTTAAATGTACGTTTTGAGTATTCTTAAAAAGTGCTTTCCAAACTGCCTGACGAAGCAAAGATTGAATGAGCTGTGTCTCTTGCTGAAACCTCTGTAAATGGGCTCAGCGTTTAATAAAGATTTATAAATTTTGATGTTCTTTGTGTGTGAAAAGGACATTGCTCAACTGTAAAGAACTCAGAAATAGGAAGGGCTGGTACTTAATGACCTGGTGTCTTCCAAGGAGCTCATAGCACGTGGCAGATTGCACATCTGCCTCTTGAAATCCTAGGGAATTACCCAGTGCTTGCTGGACAGCAACATGACAGTTACCCCCATCCCAGACTAAAGCTTGGGGTTCAGCCACAGCAGCAAGTATAAGGTTAGCATTTGAGAGATGGGCTTATGGGCACATGAATGCTATCTAAGCTCTATAGACAGAGAGAAACAGTGGATGAGGGCTATTGACTACATCTCAAAGTAAGTCCCAGGCCCCAAACATCTCTTCATGTGGAGGTGGGGCAATAAGTTGGTGGGAATGACAGCAGGAGGTGATTCCATGCTGGAAGGTCCATCTTCAGGCCTTAGGGATCAGAATCAGAGCACAGAAAATCTAGTCTGAATGAACTGATATGCCCTGCTTTTGGGCGGGACGTTTTTCCAGCTACAAGGGTTGTTCAATCAGTAAATATTTTTTGTTTGCCTCCTATTTTAGGCCTTGTATTAAATGCTGCAATACAAGAGAAAATTTATATTTCACTAGCACCTTCCAAAGCATTTTTTCTTATATCATGTACACACACACACACACACACACACACACACACACACACACACACACACACACAGTGTTTTAGGAGAGTTTTCCTATATACTGTAGGGTGGGTTATGGAGCCACAGTTCTAGGGTTGATCCTGGAGCCACCATTAAGTAGCTGTGATTTCTCAGGAAAACTACTGAACCTCTCTGTCCATCAGTTACCTTATAAGCGAAAATGAAGTAATAATAGTAATAATAGTACCTACTTCTTAAAGTTGATGTGAGGAGAAAATGAGTTATTTTGCATAAAGTTTTTAGAACAATGCCTGGTATGTACTCATAACTGTTATCTATTTACTGTCATTTGTGGGGTTGGCAACATTGGGAGCCAGGCCCACACAGGGCCAACAACGGGTGATCATAGGTGATCCTGAGCAGCCAGAAGTTTGGTTGGTGATGTGAGAAGCAGAATAGAGGAAATGAATAGAAAAGCTGGCTGCAGATTTCAGAAGGAGATTCTGTGACATAGTAAGAGCGAATCAAAGGCTACAATCCAGCTAGAAAAGATGGCTGGGGTCCTGGGCAGAAAGCCTGGCAGCAAGGGATTGGACAGTAGAGTTCACGGGACTGACTGTGGAGCAGCAATCCCCACCGTGGATGCCCATTTGAAAATAGTTGTTTGGCTAGGCATAGAGGCTCATGCCTGTAATTCCAGCACTTTGGGAGGCCAAGACAGGTGGGATCACGAGGTCAAGAGATCGAGAGCATCCTGGCCAACATGGTGAAACCCTGTCTCTACTAAAAATACAAAAATTAGTCGGGTGTGGTGGCGTGCACCTTAGTCAGGTTAGGAATTGGCCAGTCTGGATTCTGGGGGATTGTCATTAAGTGGTATAAGATGCGAGTAGAGCAAGTCTGGGTTGCCCTGGCCTTGGGAGGCTGAGGCAGGAGAATTGCTTGAACCCAGGAGGTGAAGTCTGCAATGAGCCGAGATCGTGCCACTGCACTCCAGCCTGGCGGCAGAGCAAGATCAAAAAACAAACAAACAAAAAAAACAGAAGAGAAAAGAAAATGGCTGTTTGAGTGTTTGAGGTACTAAGATCAGAAGGGGTTACGCAGCAACATGGACTTGGCATTGAGCCATGGAGGGACTGCTACATTTCTCCTGCCTGTGGACAGCTCTGGGTTTGGGACTACGGCCTGGCTGAACTTAGACTGGGAATTAAAATTTTAGTTGTTGCAGTAATAACAAAAACAATAATGCTGCTGCTACTATTATTACTACTACTAGTAGTGATAGCATTTATTGATGGTGTACTATGATCCAGTATTAAATGCTTCATTCACAACACCATGAGGGACCCTCACTATTCCTGCTTTTCAGATGAGAACATTAAGCATAGAGAAATAAGTGTCTTGTAATGGTCACAGACTAGTAAGTAGAGGGGCCAGGTTTGAACCTTGGCAGTCAGATGTCTGCTCTTCACCATTTATTATAGTGTCTTCTAAAACTTGGAAGAGAGTGGTCAGACAGCCAGAGGGAAAGAGATCAACTATAATAGAATTGTAGGAATTCAACACCTTGTGTCTGTCAGAGAGAGGTCAGAAGAGGGAGAAAGAAAGAAAATCACATGAAGAGAGCAGCCAATAAAGGCAATTCAATGAAGGTGTGTTTCAGACCCAGAGTGACAGTCAGATTGAAAACAGGAGCTGGCTGTTTCCTTGGGAGGGCTCAGCTTCTGATGGCTTCTCATGCAGGAAGCCTCTCACTGTGCTGAGTGTGATGCTAGCATTTAAATGCACACAGTTTTTGCACCACTGATCCTTACAGGCAAGCCAAGTGTTTTACCTTCAAGTACAATGAAAGAAACAGCCATCTCTTCCAAAGCTGGAAGATAAGCTGACTGGTTTGGAATTGCTCAGAGATGGTTTGTAGCTGTCCAACATGGTGCTTGCCCAGGAGATCAGAAAAAAATTTTGACTGTAACTGATCTTTCCTTGGTACTGACCAACCTTTTGGGTTAGGGCAGCACTCATTTTCCTTATCCCAGTGAGCATCAGAAATGAGCAGTGCTGAGGGTCTTATTAACTTATTAATTAAGTTAATAAGTTAAGTTATTAAATTAAGTTAATAAATTAAGAGCATGCAGTGTGATCCAATGTATTCTTTATTAACTACATATTTGAAAGTGGAGCTTGTTAGATTGCTGCCAGATTCAGGTCCTGGAATCCTTTGTTATTTAGATTGCACATTTTCTGTTTGGTTGAGCCTGTCCCAATCCTTATTTCATTTAAATGTATTTTTTCTTTGCGTGAATTTTCCCTACTCACAAAAGAAACAGAAGGTGCTAAATGCAGCCAAAATGCCTGCAGAACTCTTCCAGCATTGTTCAGTGATTATATAAGTGGAGAAGTACATACAATTTCTATTTCAATCAAGTTTTCCATTAATAAGGAGATTGAGTTATTTCTTAGTTCAAGTTGTCAGAGACTGCAGCGGGTCACTATGCTGTAGGTACCACTAAGGAGTTGGTCCCACGACAGTAGAGAGGCTTCACTCAACTTTCAGGTGAATATCTTTTTAGAGATCTGATGACATTAGATGAAACAGCACCATTCAGTAACTGGGCTCAGGCTACTGTCTTGAAAGTCCTTGAGTCGTGATAGAGCTTTGTTGTAACCAGTGACATAACAATGTCTGTTGTGTGAGGAAGCAGCTTTCCTTAAAAGAAGAACCAAACTCAGGGCACTGGAAAGCTTTGCTGAGAGTGTTTGGAAGGAAGACTCTCAGGTAAGGATAGCTGAACACGGGTAATGACTGCCTTCCCAGTGACTCAGCTTTCTTTGGGTGTTGGTCCAACTGACTTCCATGGCCACCATCACGATGGGTGTGTGTTGTGTCGTGTGTGTGTGTGTGTGTGTTTAAGTAGGAGAGCAGGGCAAGTGGCACTGCTTTCATTTTAGAATTTTCAAGTGAAGTGGGGAAAAAATCTGTTTTTCATTTGGCTCAGCTGAGAAAAGAAGGGACTTTCACAAAAACTATATAAAATATTAATGGAGAAAGGAAGAGAACAAAATTAGATAAAATATTGGCAGCACAAAAACAATTGAGTGAGTGCAGATATGATCATCTATTTATTTGGGGCTCCCATGCACCTCACCTCCTGGTATGTATGCTGTTGTGATTCTGGGCTTGACCATTACACTGCTTTGGTCAATGCAGCGTTAACGTGTGGCACAATCAGACAGTGGGAACCTGTCCTTCTTGAATGGTCATTCTTAGGGTCCAGCTGCCATGGAAAGAAGCCCATGTGGAGAGACCACATGGGGAGAGAGAAACACCCCAAACTTGCAGCCAGACATGTGGGAGAAGGTATCCTGGAAGGTGCAGCCACCTGACTGCAGCCTCAAGAGAGACCCCAGAGGAGAGAACCATTCAGCTGAGTCCAGCCAGCCCACAGAATAACAGGAAATAAAATAAAAAAGGAGCATGCTTTAATTCACTATGTTTTGAGGTAGTTTTAAATGCAGATAACCTAAATTACATGTCTTAGATTCCATCAGATTTAACTGTCTTATGAGTCTCTGGGGCTCTGCCCAGAACTGAACTGCTGCCATAGATGATGATACTCTAGTCCTATGGGTAGGTGGAGTTTTACAGATACTGTTCCTGTCTCTGTCCCCTCTGCTCCAGGTCCATCTCCATGGCATGTCTGCCCTGTTGGTGGCATCTCCTATTTTTCTATCTGGTGCAATCCACCAGTCTCCTGGCCACCTGGTGGTTTCTCCTTCCTTTTATCGTAGTTTTCAGGCTGTGAAAACTTCAGCATTCATACTCAATTGCCTGGGCTGTGGCTGACAGATAATCACCTCCTTCTTCTGGAGAAGAGCTCTGAGTGTTTTTCATTACTGTCCTTTCTTAGTCATGAGTTCCAAAATGACCAGTACTAATAATATTAAGCGGGAGAACTTGGCCAGACCAGGGCCTCCTAGTCACTGGAGAGAGTGAGGGGCATGGTATACCTAAACCTAATTGTGTAGCCTGAGTCAGGTTAGGGATTGGCCAATCTGGATTCTGGGGGATTGTCATTAAGTGGCATAAGATCCGAGTGGAGCAAGTCTGGGTTGCCCTGTCATCAAAGTTGGTGGGTCCAAAGTCAAGGCCAGACCACAGCAACTGGGGTATGAGCACTCAGCTAGGCAGTGCCGCTCTTGTGAACTGCAGTTCTTTGCAGCTGGGTTCTTTGGAAAGGCCAGGGTTTCTAATAGCTTGTTCTGAATGATTGGCATCTAAATGTTGACAACACATGCAAAAGTTTGCCTCTCCTTTCCTAAATGTCTAGGATGGCATGTCTCTCTGCCTTTGTAACCAAGAAATAGAACTCAGTCCAAAGAGAATTTGGACAGACATTTCAGGAAAAGCTGAAGATCAAGGAGTTACTATTCTCATAAAAATGTACTTTTTTGTGTCAATCTAAACTCTGCTCATTGCAGTCTCTCCTGTCGCAAATGACACTGCTGACCTATATTGGTCCTGCTGTCTGAGGTCCAGGCATATGTGGATTTCACCACCCATTATACTCTTAATCTTGACCTGAGTAGCAGACCACAGCCCACTTTCGAACAAAAGTGACTGTTGGCCGTTGATATGGTTTGGCTGTGGTCCCACCCAAATCTCATCTTGAATTGTAGCTCCTGTAATTCCCACATGTTGTGGGAGGGACTCAGTGGGAGGTAATTGAATCTTGGGGTCAGGTCTTTCCCATCTTGCTCTCATGATAGTGAATAAGTTTCATGAAATCTGATGATTTTATAAATGGGAGTTCCCCTGCACAAGCACCCTCTCTTGCCTGCCACCTTGTAAGATGTGACTTTGTTCATCCTTGCCTTCCGCCATGATTGTGAGGCCTCCCCAACCATGTGGAACTGTGAGTCAGTTAAATCTCTTTCCTTCATAAATTACTCGGTCTCAGGTATGTCATTATTAGCAGCTTGAGAACAGACTAATACAGCCATACACTTCCTTCACTGCCCAATGGGGCTCAAGCCAGAAAGGAAAGTACATTAGTTTGCTGGGGCTGTTGTGACCCCTTTTCCTAGGTTCCTACCACTGCCAACCCCCAGGGATCCAGTCTTGTACCATTGGGCTGCTGGCTCAGAGAGGATGCCTGTTACCCTGAGTAAAGCCTTTGAATCTGAGACAGTAGTTGTATCAGAATATTCCAGGAATTGGGTGGGTCTGAGTGGCTGCTAATCCTCTCTGTGTTCCTTGGGTTAGTTCTTTGGGGAATCCCAAGAAAACGCTTGAGGCCTATGCAGTCTTGCTGACATATCTGGAAAGCAGACTCACAGAGCAAATTGACAGGCTCAAAATATCCAGGATCAACACTAAACCACTGGGGAAGCTTTCCTTCTGTGGCTTTCCTCCGACTCAAATAAAATACTTCTTTCATGATATATACACCTTTTAAAATAAAAACCTTGATAAAATATTTTGGACATAAAAATCAAAGCCTCCATTCCCATAATATTAAAATACAGAATGCAAACCCCAAGCTGCTCAGTTAATCCAGGGAAAGGAAAACAGGGAAATATGGGAAAAATTGGAAAAATAAGAACAGGAGCCATAGAGAAAAGGGAGAGCACAGTATTAGAGAAAGGGAGGAGGAGGGAGAGGGAGATAAAAGATTTAGTAAGACAAGAAGAGAAAGCAAAAGACCAGCCAGGCTGGGAGTGGGAAGCCTCCTCTGGCTCTGAGTGGAACATTTTTGAGTTGGATCCTTTTGACCCAGCCTGCCATTCATTTATACTGTGGGATTTGAGTTTTCTGTTCCCTTATCTTTGAAATGTTAATTAACTGATTATTCAGTATCTGTTCTATAATTGCTCTTTATTCTTAATCCTTCTGAGCCTCAGCCTTAAAGGAGGTGGCCACAAGGGAGTATGAGTGGGGGAGTGTTCACCTGGTCCCATGGAAGGGGCCGACAGCTCAGGGGCCACCAGGTGGCGCTGTCCTCACCTCCATTTTAGAGGGGAGGGAATCTAATCTTCGTTGGGTGCCAACTACTCATTAGGGACAGCTATATTTGCTTTAATATCTTTTAGTCCTCACAGAAACCCTGTGAGCCGGCAAGTAAAGTTCAAGGGGTCATCTAGCCATTGAGTGGCCAGGCAGGTCTTGTATCCATGTCAGTCTGACAAATGCCCAAACTTGCCCCCACCCCTGTGCTCTAAGATGGACATGAACACGTGGAATGCTTGTAAAATACTGAAAAGGATGGAGAAGGAGAAGATGGCTGTCCCTATTATTCAACCACCCAGAATTAATCACTACTATTACAATCATTTTTGGCTATGTTTTAGGTTTTTTCTTTTTTTAAACTGTCAATGTGTTTAAAACAATTTTCTTCTCTATTTCATGTTATTTACATTTACGTATATCCTAAACATGGCAACTAGCACCATAAATTATTTTTCGTAAAAGGGGAAAAACTATGAAACCAACCTAATTATGAAACTAAAGGTGCGAATTGTCTGAATTTGACTTCTGTTTTTTTTGAGACAGGGTCTCACTGTGTCGCCCAGGCTGGAGTACAGTGATGTGATCATAGTTCCCTGCAGCCTCAACCTCTCAGGCTCAAGCAATCCTCCCACCTCAGCCTCCTGAGTAGCTGGGACTACAGGTGTGTGCCATCCCACCTGGCTAATTTTTAAAATTTTTTGTAGAGACAGGTGTCTCACTGTATTGCCCAGGCTGGTGTTGAACTTTTGGGCTCAAGCAATCCTCCTGCTTTGGCCTCTCAAAGTGCTGCAATTATAGGTGTGATCCACTGTGCCCAGCCTGAATTTGTTTTCTGAAATTGTGTGTGTGTATGTGTGTGTCTGGGGGTATAACAGAGTTGACCCAAAACAAAACAAAACGTCAACTTGTTTGTTGTTTCATACATTTATATTTTGAGTAAAAGATTCTGCAATCATACAGTCTGAGCTGGAAGAAGAAGCTGAAGCTCTGTCAGAAATTTTGGGTGACAGCACTTCTCATCGACAGGAGGCTCATGACAGTCTTGCAGAGAATGAATGACTTAGAAAATGAGAATTGTACAGAAGCCATCCACATCACTTGACACAGGAATATAATTTATCTAAGAGAATTAAGGAACCAATAAAATACAAAAAAAAGTTACATGGCAAAGAGACATATTTTTACTTGCTCTCTAATAGTGATTAATTGGTAACAACCTTTGTATCAAATACTAGAAGACGGTTAAGTAATGCAACTATTCATTATGATGCAATATTACACAGCTGTTAAACGTGACCACCACATGTAATGTTTCAACAGACCAAAGATGAACTGAATGCTAATCATAGTAAGTTTGATTTCGTTAGTGCTTACTATTTGCTATATACCCTATATATGCTATCTTATTTAATCTTCCTGCAAACCTCAGTGTCAGGTTTTAGTATTTTTCTCATTTTAACATTAAAGAAACTTGGGCTCAGAGGTGCTCCTCTGAGGACTAATACCTAATGCATGCAGGGCTTAAAACCTGGGTGATGGGTTGATAGGTGCAGCAAACCACCATGACACATGTATACCTATGTAACAAACCTGCACGTTCAGCGCGTGTATCCCAGAACTCAAAGTAAAAAAAAAAAAAAAACAACAACAACTGGTATGTGGAAGAAAGAGAGTTCATGAGTTGACACCTGGCATTGTGTGACCCTGAAGAAGCCCATGATTTCCCAGCTGACTTGTCGTGTTGCTTAAGATTGCTAATATAGTGCAGTGCTACTGATCCCTATGCTGTGGATTCCATATGCTTTTTGCATGCCTAGGTATGGCCTTTGGGATCAAGGCATTCTTTCTCCCACTTGCCAGGAATGTTGGCTGCTTGTGACTCTCAGCTGAGATCTTCTCTGGACTTGGCCTTTGTCTGAAAGGAACCTTCTCACTGGCAGTGATGGCCTTCCCTGGAGGAGGTCTGACATCACTAACTGGTTGGCAAAGGTGGGAGCCTGCCTTCATCTGGGGCAACTCTGAGGGGTTACTGCATTTCAGTCCAATGTCTTCCTCTGGCTAGTTCTGCTTCCCTTACTCCCCATGATGGATGCTGTCTGTGCCCAAGAACCTCCAACGTGGAGATCTGACTCAGAGTCTGCTTTTCTGGGGAACTGGGCCGAAGAAATATATTCCAATAAGAACTGTAAAATTAGCCACCCAAATGGAGGACAAGGGCTAGGAGTGAATGCACGAAAAGGAAAGCTAATTGTGCTAAGATGATGTGATTACAGGTGACTTACTGTCCTTTCAAATGTATTCCTTTAAATATTTTATACTGTTACAATTTAAAGGAGAAGGAGTGAGAGAGAGGGAAAAATGGCATAAAAAGCATTGCATGAATGTGTAGCAGGGAGGGCCACCTGAGAACATCTGCACTGTCTCTTTTTCTTGCTTACTTTCTGTCATGCCTTCCTGTTCCTGGAGTCCCATGCCCCATTCCGTCTTCCCTACTTTGAATAGAAAAATTGTTTGGAAACCTGGAGCTCTTGTATTAGAAGTCACATATGGTTAGTAACTCCAGCTTTCTAGGTAGGGACATTTCTTGATGAGTTGCCCTAGACAAGGGGATAAAAGTTGGATGTAGAAACACTGTGAAAAATGGGACTCTGTGGAAATGAATAACCATGTCACCTTTGTAAGATTTACCTCACAACTTGTCCCAGAGGCACCTCTCCTTCTGAAACGAATGCTCTGGGCCATAGCCATAAAATAAGGCTTTTTATCTTGCTGCCTCCAGTCCACTTCTAGAGACACATAAACATTCACGATAGTATCCACAGGGGTTTCACATGCTGGCTCTGTGCAGTATGCCCTGGGGAGATAGAGATCCAAGGTTGCAATTTAGATGTTTTTAATGGAATATTATCTCCTCTAGTAGAGAGGCAACATATTGGTGAATCTGGTATTTCTTCTTTCCTGATTAAATCAAAATCTCAGCAGAAAAAAATCAATCTCCTCCCCCCATTCCATTTATACCACCACTGCTTCAACTTCGATCTTATTACCTCTCACCTGGACGAGTGCAATAGCCTCCTAATAGTTCTCCCTGCTCTGGTTTCTCTCCCACCCCGCATTCAATTCTCCACACTGCTGCCAAGGGATCTCCTGAAAATGCTAATATGATATTGACAATCTCCTGCTTAAAGTCATTAATGGCTCTCCATTTATTCAATATATAAATGCCCAATCAAGGCATTGAAAAACCTTCATGATCCCTCTCTACATTTTCAGCACCCTCACTAGTCACTTTTCTTATGCTCCAAATATTTCAACCACATTCATCTTCATTTCCTGAACAACGCATGCTCTCATATGCTTCCTGGCATTTGCAGATGCAATTCATTCAGTCCAAGATGTCCTTCTGGAATGACTCATCTTTAACATCACTGCCTCTGAGAAACTTTATTTTTCCATTTAACTTTAAGTAACCTTGAACAATCTTCATTTATCAGTCAGGTTCTTAATGGCCGATGACAGAATCCACTTTAGTTAGCTTAAGCAGGAAGGAATCAATTGAGGAAATTAGAAAGCTTACTGAGTTGTTGGAAGGGCTTGGGAAATAAGTTTCAGATTCATTTTCCAGCAGCAGCAGCTCCCGGCACCATACCAGGGTCGGGTTCTCCTGGTGAGGAAGCAGCTTCTGCCTTTGGTTCCAAAACCATGCTGGCCTGCTCTGCTGCCACCATTACCCATGGAATGGGTATCCCACCCTCTTCCTTGTAGCCTCACATAACTTACTTACAAATCCAGGTCTTGTTTAGATGTGTCTGATTGGTAAAAACAAAGCCACATGCCTCCATTCTAACAGCAAGGGAGATTGGGAACTTTTTTTAAAAAATTATACATTGAGAAGGCAGAATTCAAAATGTGGAGATCTATCAACATGTCCTAAAGATGTTTAAAAGACATGAAGCAGCAGGAATGTCAGCCTTCACTGTCTCTCTCTTTTTTAAAGACAATGATTGCATTTTGCTATTGTTCTCTTTATACATGTGGCTTTCCCTGCTAAACCAAGGACTTGAGTTAAAGTGATGTCTCACCCATTTTTGTGTCCACAGCCCTCTGGCACAGTGCCTGACATATCAGTAAGTCTTTGTTGATTGTTAAAATAATAGAGCTATGAGAATTCCTTGCCTAAAAGTTTTTGCATGGTCAATTATATAAGATGTTATATCTAGTCTTGAAAACTGCACCCCAGTCTGTATGCTCTGAAATGTATTAAACCAAATCTTAAATAACTCAAGCTGCAGGAAACAGGACTGTAAATATGATTTCAAATTTGGCCTCTAGAAGCAAGACTGCAGATTCAGCGCTCATATTCAGTACCATCTTATACAACATGTGCCATAATAAACAGAGTGGCCCTGCAGCAAATGAAGGAGTAAGGCAAGGTTATCTTCAGTGCTCTTTGCCTCCCTTTTCAGCCCTGCTCTCTCTTCTCACCTATGTCATGCTTTCTTGTCTGTAAAGGACTGTCACACCTTTATTTATTTAATGCTCATAGCTATCCCATGTGTTTTTATTATCTCCATGTAATATCCTAGGCCAGATGTTGGCAAACTATAGCCTTGGGGTGGGCCCAAACCAGCTGCAGTCTGTGTTTGCAAATAAAGTTTCATTTGCAGTGTAGCCATGCCCACTCATTTATGTATTGCCTATGGCTTCCTTGGGTTATAATGGCAGAGTTGTGTATTTGCTATGACCTGCAGAGCCTAAAATATTTATTATCTGTCCGTTTATTAGGTCCTGGCCTAAGCCTCTGGAACACAGGTATCAGGTGAAATTGTCCATGCAAGTCAGGACTTGAAACTAGGTCTTCTGATTATGGGTTCCATTCCTTAGATGATCATATTGGGAGTCATCTAAAAACGTGTAGAACTATTTGAAAGTAGCTTTCTCTAACTATAGTGTTCTTTTTTATCTCAGTTGATTCATACTGCTGACCAAGTGAATCAGATGTGGAGTTTATAGCACTCTATATAATGAAAGGATGGAGGATGGAAGGTACTGGGGTGGGAAATGTCAGTGAAATTCTTATTATAAATACCAGCACAAAAATATTGAGGTAAATGAAGAAACAGCTACAAATGGGGAAGGTGAGGAAGGAGAGGTCAGGGGAAGAGTTACCTTTCAGGTTTAACCCTTTTGTATGATATTTTCAAAAACACTCGCATGTTACTTCAATAAAAATATCAAATTATTTTGGAAAAAACAAAAAGTAAAGTGGGAGAGAAAGTACAAAGGAAGGCTGTCACTGGCATAGATTACACTGTAGTATAACTTGCTGTTTCTGGAGATATTTAAGGGTATACATCCCGAGAAATGGCTGCAAAGGCATACAACATATCCCATAACGTCATATCTACTTTAGAGAACTGTAAGTCACAAAGCAAAACAATAGCCACACATCCCAAGTATGACTTCTATCATTTGACCAACAGTGATACAAAGGAATGCAAGTGCAGTACCCCCACTACCACAAATTATGCAGTCAGGTTTCCTGCAGACGGCAGCACACCCAGCATGCAATGGATGAGCCTCACTCTGGGAAAGCCACCTTCACGATCATGGTATTTCCCCCACTAGGTAACTATGAGTTTATAGCGGCCTGGCATCTCACCCTTGATTCCAAACAATTTATACATAGGATCATTCACTTTGCACAAGCTGTAGCCTGTCACTTGTGACATAAAGACTTTTCAAATTTTAAGAGCCAGATAATAACATTTTGGATACTAGAATATTTGCAAAATCCTAAGAAATGTATGTACAATATGAGCAAGACTAACCAGAAGGCATTGTGTTCATCTACATACTCCAAGCCCCTCTTGGTGATGTCAAAATCTTTTGAGGAATCTGAGACATTTGTCGATGTGGCTAGGCAGAATACTGGCAATCAAAATGTTCAAGTCCTAATCCCTGGAACCTGTATATGTGTTACTTTACATTATGGCAATAGGGATTTTGCAGATGTGATCAAGGATTTGAGATGAGGACAGTATTCTGGATTATCCAGGTGGGCCTACTGTAATCACAGTGTCCTTGTAATAAGGACTCAGGAGGGCCAGAGAAATAGATGTAAGGACAGAAGAGAAGGCAGAGGAAAGGTGCTAAATTGCTGGCAAGAAATGTAGGCAGCCTCTCGAAGCTGGAAAATCTATATAACAATCACTCCAACCTTAGCAGCTTAAAACTGCAGCCACTTTATTATATATCTTAAATTTTGAAATTAGGAATTTGGGCAGAGCTCTTCTGGGCAATTTTTCTAGCCCATGTGGTATGCATAGAGGCCATTCAGTGGTCACTGTTTGGTGGACTGATTGGTCTGTATGGTCAAAGATGGATTAATGCATACATAGCTGGCCTCTGAGTAGGGTTGGCTAGGAGGCTGGGCTTAGCTGGGTCTTTTGGCCAGAGCATCTGCATGTGGTCTCTTCAGTATAGCAGCCTCAGGTAGCCAAGGCTTATTTACTTGTTTATTTATTTTTGAGATGGAGTCTCTCTCTGTCTCCCAGGCTGGAGTGCAGTGGCACGATCTTGACTCACTGCAACCTCCACCTCTCGGGTTCGGATGATTCTCCTGCCTCAGTCTCTCACTACCCATGCCTGGCTAATTTTTTGTATTTTTAGTAGAGATGGGGTTTCACCATGTTAGCCAGGCTGGTCTCAAACTCTTGACCTCAAGTCATCCACCTTATCGCTGCTCAAGACTCTTAGAGAGAGTGATTCAAGACAATAGAAAGTGGAAACTGCCGATTTCTCAAAGCCTGGAATTACTTTTGCCATATTTTAATGGTCAATATAGTCATAAACCCACTGAGATTCAAGGGGAGGGGACATAGGCCCTACCTCTCAATGGGAGGCATGCCAAAGACATTGTGGCCATCTTTAATTTGCCATGGAAGTGGATTAGAAACAGTGTAAAATGTACCTACATGTGTGTAGGAACAGTGTGCTATGGAAGCTCAGAGAAGGCAGGGACCAACTCAGAGTCATAGTTCAAGAGCAAGCTAAGTGTTTGTCAGACATTTCAGAGGGTAAAGCATTAAGTCATGGTGTCACAAAGGAGGTGGTCATATTTAGGAAATAAGAAATTAGGTGTGTTAGAGTGGAGGGGGCATGGAGAAGGGAAGGGAGATGATGATGAGTGTGGCGTTGATATAGTGGTGGTACGATGAAGACAATAATAATGTAAACAGAATTAGCCATATATTGTGCATTTCATTTCATTTATTCAGATAAGTTCTGTCTCTGTTGCCCAGGTGGGAGTACAGTGCTGGGATCATAGCTCACTGCAGCCTTGAACTCCTAGGCTTAAGTGATCCTCCCGAGTGGCTAGGACTATAGGCGTGTGCCACCACATCCGGCTAATTTCTTTAATTTTTGTAGAGACAAGGTCTCGCTATGTTGCTCAGGCTGGCCTGAATCTCCTGGCTTCAAGCGATCCTCCCTCCTCTGCCTCCCAAAGTGCTGGGATTACAGATGTGAGCCACTATGCCTGGCCTTCAAAGGTCTCTTAAATGCAGCAGAATAATCAGGTGACAACAGCAGTGGGTTAGAGAAAGGGCAGAGTGGATTGGGACTGAGGGCCCAGGAGAAGAGGATTCTGACTGAAATGGAAGAGTCATGGTCTGAGAGGAGGCAAAGCAGCACAGAGACCGATATGCCTCTCTACCTTTATCTACCACAACCCTCCTACAGCCCTGTGAAAAAACCATGGCATAGGCCTTGAAGTAAGGAGTACAGCTCTGCCAGTGGTATATTCTCTCCTGGGCATAGAGCTGTATTGGCCAGGAACAGCCAAGAGAAGACAATTTGGGTACCATTTAGGAAAAATACTAAGGGTGAAGAGGCCCAGCATGGTGGCTCATGCCTGTAATCCCAGCTCTCTGGGAGGCTGAGGCAGGAGGATTGCTTGAGGCTAGGAGTTCAAGACCAACTTGGAAAATATAGCAAGACCCTGTCTCTACCAAAACGAAACACACACACAGACACATACAAGATTAGCTGGGCTTGATGGCATATGCCTGTTGTTCCAGCTGCTCAGGCTGCTGAAGTGGGAGGATCGCTTGAACCCACGAGTTTAAGGCTGTAGTGAGCTATGATCATACCACTGCCCTCCAGCTTGGGCAACAGAGCCAGACCTTGTCTCCAAAAAACAAAAACAATAAAAAATTAAGAATAAAAATTGGGGAAGAGGATGGGTTGCAATGACATGGAGACTCCACTGGGCTCTGGAGAAAGGATCAGGGTTTGCACAGGTAGGTGACGTTCTAAGCTGCAGGGAAATGAGGGTGGAGTGGGAAGAAGTCACAGAAAACCCTGGGTCATTATGGTCCCATTATGTTGAGGATGGTGGACAAGGGATAAAAGGGAGGAGGGCTACTTAATTACTTGGTCCCTAGTCCCTCTCCCGGGAGGTGAAGCCTGAGGTTAGGATAGGGGAGAATGCGAGAGTTGCCCTCTGGGAGCTCAAAAAAGGCTCCAGAGAGAGTATGAGGCAGACAGATATTTCTAGGAATCAGATGGGAGAGTGGGTATAAATGAATTGCTCGCCTTTTTCTCAAAGTCATCCAACTTATCATGAGAACAATGCTGTGAAAAGGACATCTTGGAAAACCCAGAACAACATTTTCTGGAAGATAAAGTAAATCCGATTCGTTGAGATGTTTCTGTGTGTTTGGAGATAAATCACATTATTGTATTTTATCAGCAGATTGGTGGGCAGTTTAACAGCTTAAAACTGGCAGCAAAATGGAAAGGGTTCCTTGTATCTATGAATAATCCACTATTTTATGCGGGTTTCTGGACAGCTTAAATCAGGACTGTGCAGAGAAGCACAGAGTGATTATGTAAATTGGGATGGCTTGTTGGGGAGTGTTTGCAGAGCGTGGGAGGGAGAGGTAGTGAGGGCAGAAGGGAGGGGGAGCAGCAGTAGGCATGGTGGGCACTTTTCCCCTCAGGTAGGTGCTGTCTTGGATATGAGTGCTGGCGTGCTGGGGGACACACAACCATGAGGTCAATGTGGTGCCTCTTACTGAAGCATCCATTTAGTGTAACACAGTATTTAGGAATGCAAGCTCTAAGGTTGCACTGCTTGGTTCCCATCCTGTATCTACCACTTACAACACTGGAGGAATCTTGGTTCTCTCCTATGTTAAATGGGGTTAATAATTTCACTTACCTCACATGATTGTTGTGAGGATAAAGGAAGACAAATGTATGAAAAGTTCTTAGAACAGTTTCTGATACATAGCACACATGGATTTCTCTATTATGGTTGTCTGCACTTTTTGTGTTTTATATTCTGTTCAGACATGGAGGTACAGGGGCCATGATAGTCAGGCCCCCCTTTGCTTCCTCTAATGAGACAGAATCAAGGCATGAATTTTTCTCTCACTAAGTCACAATCATGCAGATACCAGCATGCCAGTGAAGAAGAAACACTGACTTCCTAAACAGAGAACCTGGGTCACTGAAATTGCACTGGGGCTGTTCTGGTCTTCACTTTTCATTGAGATGTGAAGGCTTGGTTCTAGTATTACAATGTCACTGGTGTAGGAAGCCCAACTGGGAGTCATGTAAGTGAGTTACAGCTTCAGTTCTGCCACAGCAGAGCTGGGTGCCCTTGGCCTAATTAGGATCACAGTGGACAGAAAGAGTGGGATCGGGAAGCCTTCACTGGTAACTACCATAATGCCCTCCAAGTCTTCTAATGTTGCTTTTTCAAACTTTTCCACAATTCTGTTTATGCCTTTGTATTCTCCACTGGACAATATAAATAATGATACTAATAACTTTTAATCAGCACTTATTCTATTTTAGTTATGTTTTTAGTCCTAGTATCTTTTAGATCCCACAGGATCTGGCACATGGTAGGCACCTAATAAATGTTCAATAAATGATTAGATACAAGAATAGATGACCTCTGTTTGAATCACACACTTGCTTAGTTTGGGGACTTTGAGCAAATTTTTTGGTCTCTCATTTTAGTTTGCCCATTATGCTGGGCACACATTAGGCACCCAGTGGATTTTGTTTAATTGAAATATCCTGCTTCACCATTGCTTGAGGGAACAAAATAGGTTGTGATATATGATTATCCCCAGATCTTCATCCCTGGCTCCACATTTATGTATCTACCTCTGTTCAGTCTCTGCTTAGATGTGCAGTAGCACCTCAAGACTTACGTTCAGACATGACCTCCGGATGGCTACCTCTTGCAAATCTTCTCCCTGTCTCCTCCATCTCAGCAAGTGGCATTACCATCTACCCAGTTGCTCAAAACAAAAATGTAGGAGTCATAATTCTGTTTCCCCTCTCAGCTAACAGCCAATCCATCAGCAAATCCCCTAAGCTCTCTGAGTCTGATTTCTCCTCACCCTCTCCACTACCTAAACCCTTGTCCAGGCTACCCTCATTTCTTACCTGAACTATTGTGGTTATCTCCTAAATAGTCTCTGTGTTTTTACTCTTTTATACTCATCCCTTTTCTACTCTTAAGAATCCTAACTATCCCCAGCTCCTTCCAGGAAAATGACAGATGGAATGGAATGATGACCTACTCAGCTGGAAGACTGGGGAAAAGAAAAGGCAGGATGTGGTGTGTGTGTTTGTGTGTGCGTGTGCACATGTGTTTGAGGAGCAGAGTCCTGGAGAGGGGGAATTTTAAGAGAATCGATGTCCTATGACAGGGAGCAAGAGAGGGAATCCACAAATGGGAGCAGGCAGCCCTTAAAAAAGGGGCAACCACATAGATAAGACAAAGAAGGTGCCCTGGAGATGAGCTTAGCAGGGAGGCATCCATCGTTATGTGCTCTGAATGGGCTGGATAGGCTGCTCTGGCAGGAACTACCCTGTCCATTCACCAGGCTCTGAATGTTTAATTGAATAACTAATACTTAGCATTTTCTGGATATAGGCACTACCATCTCATCCTTTTGATGGAGGTTTAGGACATGAAATTAAGATGTGTAATAAAACACGGAATCTCAAAAGAGAATGGAGGCTAGGTCTAGGTCTGCAGCCTTCTCCCAGGAGCCTCCATGCTCCCTGGACATATTTATCAGCTCTCTTCCCATCAAACCCTGAATTCAGGATGTGGAGGTTGGTTGGCATGTGTTGAATGAAAACTTTGCACTTTATGGGTAATTTTTGCCTCCATCATATGAGGCTCGAACACCGGGCTGCCCAAGGAGAGGTCTCTGTTGAATATTTATAAAGCCTAAAAGAGTATTGTAGATTATGGGACATCCACATTCCTGTCAGTGATCCGCTTTGAGATCTTAGAGAAGCCTTATACAATCTCTTTGTGTCCTATTGCTACAAAATGATCAGTATTGAATTTCTATAGCTTCACATTGTACTGTTATGCAAAGATTCCAAATATCCTTCCAATTGGAGATAATGTGTCAGCTCTGATCCTCTTACAGTGGAAAAAAAATACAAGGTAAAGCAAAATGGGATTCCCAGGCTGCAGACCTCAGCTTAATGTGAATAAACCTCTGGCCAAACATGAATTTTCAGTTTTCAGAGTGTATTTAATTGAGAGCTATGGCTTATTTTGTTCCTTGAGCTAAATTGGGATCTGTACAAATAAAGAATGTGAAAAACCATAGCTGCAGTCTTAGGAGAGCTCCAGTAAGAAAAGAGAGAAATTGTGTTTATAAAACCACAGGGTTGAACTATTCTTCCTTTTTTTTTGGATTATTCTTCCATTTCTTGGTCTTTTTTGGCCAGAGTGCCAGGGCCAGTGATATTTTGGAGCCATCTATATGGAGCCAGGAGGCCAGAAGCACATCCTGTCCTCCTCCTCCGTTGGGATTGTTATGAGCTCCAAATCAATGTACAAAATTTGTCCAGAGCCATAAGAAAGGCAATTGTTCATCCTTCCTCCTTTGCATGACAGTTGTATCTGCCCTTTCTTTCCTTTGGTCTATTGTCAGAACCAGGGAGCTACAAGTGTAATGCCATTTCAATTTGTGCTTCTGAAGCTTGAACCAGGCTGTGCTGTTTAGGTGAAAGGCTTAAACACCTGAGAATAATCTTAGGGTATTAAGTAAAAATAGCTCCCAGCATTTTGTGCTTAAAATGGTAACTCTATGTGTCCAAGGACTATAGTCTTCTATATTTTCTAGCAAATAGAATTGCTGGGATGCTTGAATCTCAGAACTGGAAGTGATTTGGAGGTTAGCTCATCTGACTTTGTAGAAGAAAAATGTCAATTGCAGAAAATTTTTCCACTTTTGTAAACTAGCACTACTTCTCCCCAGCTTTTAGACTCAAAGAAACAAAATCCACAACAAGGAGGTCTCCCTTGTTTGCTCTTTTTCTTTGCTAGAAAATCTCAGTACTATGATAGATGTAGGTAGTGAGGGAAACCTGCCTTCAATCTGGGGTGCCTAAATGTCGGGGAAATCTGCTGAACCCATCATGGCCCTGTTGTAATAGATTTTTTATGCTCATCAATTTTTCTGCAGCAGTCAGCCTCGAAGGCCAATCGGGATTCCAGAAGATGAGGCTGAATTGTGACAGTCCACCTATAGAGGAGGGAGAGCTCTTTGATATTCATGTGCTGTGGCCCCTGCTCTCTACAGAACCTACTGACAGCCATTCCCAGCAGGGCTCAGGGCTGTTTGGAGGCTGCACACTTTTGTTCTGTAAACAGGGAAGAGGCATGAGCAAACTGCTTACCCGATTCTGAATCCAGCCTCCTTCTCAGGTCATACACCCTACTCAATCTGTGACCTAATTACCCCTTCATTTCAGAGGAGTAGCAGCAAAAGCCTTCCAGGAAGCCAAGCTGAGACAGGAAGAGGAAGCCGACAGGTTGCGGCCAGTTGATCCAGCCCTCTTCTCATTCCTCCTCGCCTCCTTGCTCTTTTCTCTGTCACCAGTGCATCTGAAGACAGTGCAGTGAGAAACTGCTGAGCTAGACATCTTTAAAACATGCCTTTTGTAAGTCATCACCATCTGTAGTCACAGTGAAGGGAGGACATCAAGCGGAAGTGGCCGCCTGCTCTCGGAGCCCAGTCCCCGGAGACTGCAGGCAACGGAGGAAAGATGTTCTCCTGCCTGTCAGCAAGGACAGACAAATGGCTGTTGCATTTGTTGAGATGTGGGGCTGATCCCAGCAGCTGTTCAGGCCCTCAGAGGGCTGTTCAGAATGTGCTGGAACCTCCAATCAAGCTGTTCTCTGCTATGATTGCTGGTTTTTAAAAAAGCTGGCTGCCTGCTTAACTCATATTTCTATGGCTTTTTAACAATTATGAGGACCTGGCCTGGCGCGGTGGCTCATGCCTGTAATTCCAACACTTTGGGAGGCCAAGGTGGGTGGATCACCTGAGGTCAGGAATTTGAGACCAGCCTGGCCAACATGGTGAAACCCTGTCTCTACTAAAGCTATGAAAAATTACCCAGATATGGTGGCAGGCACCTGTAATTCCAGCTATTCAGGAGGCTGAGGCAGGAGAATCCCCTAAACTGGGGAGGCAGAGGTTGCAGTGAGCAGAGATCGTGCCATTGCACTGCAGCCTGGTCAACAAGAGCAAAACTCCTTCTCAAAAACAACAACAACAACAACAATAACCAATTATGAGGACCTTCCAAACACATGCTGCATTTCATTCTTGTGGTAGCTCATGTGAGGTATGAACTAGTTAACACATATATGTTCATATGTATATGAACATACATATGTTATATATATGAACATATATATGTTATATGTATATGAACTATATATGTTACAACATACATATGTAAACTAGTTCATATATAATAATGTCTATATATACACATATGTAATGTAGTCTCTCTCTATATATAAACTCAGAAAGGATAAATGACATGCCCCAAAGCAAACTCAGTAAGTGGCAGAAAGCTCCACTATCCCATGATGTGGCCTCACCTTCCTGTTAAGTCCAATCATTCACAAAGTTCGCTGTCCTGGTCACCTTTCTGTAGCATATATCAGTGGTTCTCAAACTTGAGTGTGCATCAGAATCCCCTGGCATGCTTGTTAAAGCACACATTGCTGGTAGTCACCTCCAGACTTTCTAAGGTTTAGGGTGGGCCTGAGAATTTTTATTTCTATCAAAATGCCCTGATACTGATGTTGGTCCATCAGCCACAATTTGAGAATCATTGGTATCTAGAAAATCACCTTTTTGTATTATAAAACAATTGTTAGTTTGCTGATTTTGGAAAACATTTCCATGTATATTAAGCAGTTTAATGTCAATGTAGGCCAGGCAAAGTCATGGGTATTTAATTTAGAAAACACCTGTGGAGCTTCCATTGCTAAGATCAGTCTTGACTCTTTGCCTGGTATTTTCTTTATGTGGGGTAACCTCCAGCAGGCATCATTCCCTTCAGCAACCCATTTGATTGTCATAGTTTTGGTTCCTCCAGAGGTGGACTTTGAGACAAGGATTCTAGTGCAACAGCTGTTTGGAAAGTTTTGAAGATATTGATAAGAACACAAGGCCTTTTCACCCCTGGAGCAAAGCCTGTTTCCTTATTTGTTAGCATATGTGCATAAATTAACTTGCAGAGATATTTGTGAATAAACTCATAAAAGCACACATGCACACACAAATATTTTCTTATTCTTTTGTCCTCATAAATAGTTGAAAAGCCTATACATTATTTTGCAGCTCAGGAAAGGAACGGAATGCACCCCAACTTCCATGAAAAAACAAATGTAGCATATTTCTTTGAACAGGAGGGTGTGGAGAGCCAAAGGAGTGCAGTGTGGGCAGTCGAAGTAGTGTAGGACACATGGGGTGGATTTATGGGGAACAGAAAAGACTCATGGTCTAGAACAAATACTCAAGGATAAAATGAATAACCCTACTTCAACCTTTAGACTAGAAAAGAGGCCCTTTGGCTTTAGGGAGAGAAAGAGAGCTGGAGAAGTGATAAGAACACTGATATTGAGAACCCCAGGAGGACCCTTCTACTGGGTTCAGTCCTGGGAAAGTGGCTGGATTGCCAAGAAGAAACGGCAGTGGGTCAGGGACTTTAGCTGCAGGATGGTTCTCGTGTGCCTAGAATGGCAGGGAAGCAGTGGAGATAGGCCCTGAGTCTGAAGAACACGAGGACAGGGTCTGTCTCAATGACCCACGGCCAACTCACATGAACCAAAAATCTAGGGCAGGGCAGGGTGACAGACATCTCAGCTTACATGGATAGATGACTTTGGGGATCTGGATTTCTGTCCTGTTGCTACTTTGGCACTACATAAGTCTCTTGGAAATTATGCTATCTTAAGCTGCAACTGAGTCATTCATACAAAAGGTAAAGAAAGTTATATTCACTTGACAGTTGAGTTTGTGGCTAGAGATTCAAGCCTGAGACCAGGTAAGTTATGCTATGGAGCTTGAGGGCCACATGGAAGTGTGCCTTTGTCCGTTGGTGACCCACAGGTGACAGTGACGGGTTCTCAGAGAAGGTCACCTTCCCGGAGGGGTTAAGGCTTGAGTTAGGGGATAATAGATAAATATATATTCAATATATCTTATTGATAAACATATTAATGATATTTCCATTTTTAAACATGATTTTGCCAAATTCAGTTTTGCCAATTACAATATTTTCCAGGACCGTAAGCCTGTGCCTAGTGAAAAATTACTAGAGATTCATTTCATATGTAACACCATTCCTCTCTTTCTAACAATTTTATGCATCATTAAGGCCAAGATCACGTTCTTTTTCTCCAAAACTTAGCTGGCAGGCCAAGCCCATGCTATTCTTTTTCTCCCCCCTTGGCTGTTTGGAAAGATTGTCAGTTCTGCACATTTTAACACTTTCGATCATGCATTATGTAGTTTTGTTCTCTCATCAATTCATTTGAGTTATTCTTGTCTTCCTGGATGGATTGTACCTCTGTGGAGGTTTCACTGAGTAGACATTCTCAAAGGTGAGGACAAGTCAAGGTTCCACTTAAAAGAAAAAAAAAGTTTTTCTAATTCTCACTAAGATCTTGTGTGTATTGAAGCTGCTCTAAGTGCTGTGCAGCTATTATTGTAGCCCGTAGAGTAGGTGCTATTATTATCCCTGTTCTACAGATGAACACACATAGATTGAGTCAAGAACCCACTGAAGACAATCATCAGAGCTGAGAAAATGAACTAAGAAAAAGATGTATGTGGCTGTAATTAGAAGACAAACAATTTGCCTGCTCTCATTTGGCTGAGCATTTTAAAAATCCTTTTCAATAAGTAAGTATTGAATGTTAACATGAGAACCTCTGTGTAGGTTGGTTATCATTTCTTCTATATAGGTTATGCTGAAGTTAATGGTCTAGTAACCATTTAATGGCTGGACCTTGCCATTCTCAATAGATCATTTTGCACAAGACCCCAGCAGGTGGTGCTATAACTGGCAAGCGGCTTCAGGCATGCCCCATTGCTCTCAGAGTGAATTTTCCTATGTCCCTTGGGAGCCTGGGGCGGTGGGGTGGGGGTGGGGTGTTCCTTGCAGAGAGGGCTCTTACTCCTGTCTGTCTAAGCGCATGTTACCCACACAGGCTCTCCTCTGGCCCATCTCTGTGCTGCTGTGTTTGAATTGCTTCCCATTCATCCCACTGGGGGACAATCCTAGGGTTATAGGGATAGTCAAACACATGACAACCAGCCCAGCACTGGACAGATGAGGTTGAGACTGGTTTATTTATCACACACACTCATGGCCTGGGGAGAAAGACACTGTGCCACACAGGGCCACAACGGAGTTGAACTTGGGAACAGAGGCTGTGGGAGGCAGGCTCTGTGGTATCAAGAAGATAGGGGGACTCCTGGTTCACACAGGGGATGTGGTTTGTTTGTCTGAAGTGTTTTATGGGCTGGGGGGGAACTAAGACTACCCACGCAGGGATAAGGAGGAGCTGCACCTGGTCCATTTGGTGACAAAGGTCTTTTGGCAAGGAATTCTTTTTTTTGTTTGTTTTCTGAGATGGAATCTTGCTCTGTTGCCCAGGCTGGAGTACAGTGGTTTGATCCTGACTCACTGCAAACTCCACCTCATAGGTTCAAGCAATTCTCCTGTCTCAGCCCCTGAGTAGCTGGTATTACAGGTGCACACCACCACGCTTGGCTAATTTTTGTATTTTTAGTAGATACGTGGTTTTGCCATGTTGGCCAGGCTGGTCTCGAACTCCTGACCTCGTGATTGCCCGTCTCGGCCTCCCAAAGTGCTGGGATTACAGGTGTGAGCCACCGTGCCCGGCCAAGGGATTCTTATCCATGGTGTGAAGGGAGAGGAGAACTTGTGGTTAGGACATTCCAGGCCCTCCCAGTTCTGCCATGTATCAAGGCAGCAATTAATATTGAATCTTATTGTTAGGCCTTAAACCACATGCTGTTGTACGGCCCCACATGAACGTTCTTGCTTTATGTCTATATTTTTATTCTAATTTATTTATTTATTTATTTATTTATTTTTTGTAGAGATGGGGACTTGCTATGTTGCTCAGGCTGGCCTTGAATTCATGGCATTAAGAGATCCTCCTGCTTTGGCCACCTAAAGTGCTGGGATTTTTAGGTGTGAGCCACCATGCCTGGCCTAAATTTTTTTTTTTTTTTGAGTTGGGGTCTTACTGTGTTTCCCAGACTGGTCTCAAACTCATGGGCTCAAGCAATCCTCCTACTTCAGTCTCCCAAGTAGCTGAGATTACAGGTGTAGGCCACTATGTCTGGCTATTACTATTATTATTATTATTTTATTTATTTATTTATTTTTTGAGATGGTGTCTTGCTCTGTCGCCCAGGCTGGAGTGCAATGGCATGATCTCGGCTCAGTGCAACCTCTGCCTCCTGGGTCCAAGCGATTCTCCTGCCTCAGCCTCCCGAGTAGCTGGGATTACAGGCACCTGCGTCATGCCCGACTAATTTTTGTATTTTTGTAGAGATGGGGTTTCACCATGTTGGCCAGGCTGGTCTTGAACTCCTGACCTCAGGTGATCTGCCTGCCTCGGCCTCCCAAAGTGTTGGGATTACAGGCATGAGCCACCGCGTTGGGCCTATTTTTATTATTTTTTAAGGGATGGGGTTTGCCGTGTTGCTCAGGCTGGCATGCAGTGGCTATTCACAGACGTGATTATAGCACACTATAGCCTCAGACTCCTGGGCTTCAAGCCATCCTTCTGCCTCAGCCCTCTGAGCTCTTCAGCTAAGAACATAGATTTCTGGCTCTTCCGATTCTTGCCTGAGACTTACTTTAGAATAGTTTTTCAGTTTCTTTCAAATTGAAAGAAGAGATTACTGGCAATTGGGAGGGGAAAAATTGAAGGATGTGTTCATTATTCAGTTCTCAAACCTTCCCAGGATTCATGTTGTATTTCTGAAACTAGACCACTAGGAAGCTCCAGATCTGCTTTGATCAGATGACCCTGAATAGTTAGGGTTCTTTCAGTTCCATGGAGAAAGAATCCACAAGATCTTCTTTAAGCATAAAAGGGGAGATTTGTTAAAAGCACACAGATTGGTCTAGGAGGGCACAGGACAGAGAGACGGCCAGCCCTCAGGAATGAATGGGAACTAGAAGCGGAGTGCCCGCAGTGTTTGCAGACCTTGCCCACCTTCCTCGCCCCTGAAGGCCACCTCATTCCTCTTTCTTTGCGGTCAGGCCTTGTCTGCCACCAGGTCACATGGCAGAAACCATGGTAAGCCCTCAACATAGCACTTGGATTTTCATTTCCTCTTTTCAATAGGTTGGACCAACCTGAATGTTCTCAGTTCCAAATTGAAATTTCCTGAAGAAAGATGTCTGACTTGTTTATCTTGAGTCACTCCTGGACCAGTGATCTGGAACCAGGGTGTATTAATCAGGGTTCTCCAGAGAAGCAGAACCAATAGATGTGATTATGGGGGCTGAGAAGTCCCATGATCTACTGTTTGCAAGCTGGGCACCCAGAAAAGCTGGTGGTGTAATTTTAGTCTGAGTCTGAAGGCCTGAGAACCAGGAGCACTGATGGTGTGAAGTTCAGTCCAGAAGGAGAGGAAACCAATGTTCTAGCTCAACCAGTCAGGCAGAGAGAGAGAGAGAATTCCTTCTTCCCTCCCTCCCTCCGGCTCTCCCTTCTTTCCTTCCTTCCTTCCTTCCTTCCTTCCTTCCTTCCTTCCTTCCTTCCTTCCCTCCCTCCCTCCCTCCCTCCCTCCCTCCCTCCCTCCCTCCTCCTTCTTCCCTCCCTTTCTCTCTCTTCCTTCCTCTTTCTTTCTTTCTTTCTTTCTCTTTCTTTCTCTTTCTTTTCTTTCCTTCTTCTTCCTTCTTTCTGTCTCTCTTCTTTCCTCTTCTCTCTCTCTTTCTTTTTCTTTCTTTCTTCCTTCCTTTCTTTCTCTCTTCTTTCCTTTTCTCTCTCTCTCTCTCTTTCCTTTCTGTTCTATTCAGGTCTTTAATTGGTTGGAAAGGCTCATCCACACTAGGGAAGGCCATCTACTTTACTCAGTCTACCAATTCAAATGCTAATCTTATCCAGAAACACCCTCACAGACACATTCAGAAATTATGTTTAACCAGCAGTTTTATGGGCACCCGATGATCCGGTTAAGTTGACGCATAAATTAACCATCACACAAGTAGTCTGGATCACCATAGACAAAATAAAGTCAGGAACCTTGGCTATGTCCATGTGAATTGGGTGGGTGGTAGAGGGGGAGGTTTAATAGGGAGAGCTAGGTTGTCATGGCATTGGTGACATGGTCTCCAATGCCATATATTGCATGGCGTTTCTCTAAAATAATAACATTTCGATTGAAGATATCATTCATTATGTTCTTCCACTATCTGCATTGAGTGAGATACATGTGGGTTTGAATTTTGTCTTGTAACTATCTTGAATTAGGCAAGTTACTTAACCTCTAACAACTTCAGCTTCTCATTAATGAAGTGGGGATAATATGCAGGATTGTCGTAGGAATTAAATAACATACTATTCGGAAAGTGCTTGCACTTAGAAGACACTCAATGAACAGTAACTATTATCATCATTCATCACTAATTTAATGCTAATTATTATTATTTCATGCAGCATGTTCTCAGACCAACATTGGCAAAGGCCATTCAAATAAATTGATACTTTCCTTTTGACTGATGGTGACAACAAGATTGCAAGCCAATAGGTGCTCCAACAGGAATGAGCCTCATCTCTGAAAAACATAAAATACACAATTATGTTTTCATGCTAACGAGGACTGAGAAGTAGTAATCTTTAATTTTTTCTTCTCTTGTGTGGTGACATCTACTAACCTCCATCTAGCATTCTGTGGTGGGAAGATCCCACAATGACACTTCAGTCTGTGGTTAGATGTGAATCTGTGGGCAAACTGAAGCTTGTCACTTCTGTCAAATACATATAACTGAGAGAGAAGTACCAATTTAAGTTGGGGTATGCTTTCTGCTTTTTACATACAAAAAATTTCTTTAAGGAGGATGTAGAGCTAGAACAAAGAAAAAAATTATGTTGCAATTTGGGATTCAGTACTGTATTGAAAAAGAACACGAGAAGAAAAGGGGAGGATTTTATAATTTACTAAGATATAGTTCTCAGCATCCTATTTCTCTTTAACCATAAAAACAGTTTCCCTTTAGGAAACACACCCATGGAATGCATATTTTTTCTTATTTCAAAGCCTAGAGAAAGTTTGCTTTTCCTAAACCGTCACATGTATGTCTTTAGCCAGCCTGTTGGGAAGCTATCCATTTTTACTTAGTGGTAGTTTTCCTTAACTACCATTTTTGTCTTCTATCTTAAGTCAAGGTCTTATTATACTTCTTTTAAGCTTATTTGTTTTAAATTCGTTCTCCCTTTCTCTATACATGTAACACATATTATATATATTATAGCATAACGTCCTTCAGGTTCATCCCTGTTGTCACAAAGGGCAGGGTTTTCTTCTTTTTAAAGGCTGAGCAGTATTCCATTGTGTATACATACCACATATATACCACATTTTCTTCATTCATTCATCTGTTGCTGGACACTTACATTGATTCCACATCTTGGCTCTTATGTATAATGGTGCAATGAACATTAGAGTGCTGATATGTCTTTGAGTATCTGGGGTTCTTAGACCTTTTCTAAGGCTGTGTCCAATTCCACTCCTCTTGCCCCCTCCTAGTGGGGAAGTCTTAGAATTTGATCCTGCAAAGCCAGGCCAGGTGCTGAGAGCCTCCTGTTTATTTTCCCTAGGGCAGTGTCCTGAAGAGTTCAGTGTTGTGCAGCATCTCCCATAGCAGCAGAGTCAAGCTGGCTTCCACACTCCTCCCCTGCTATTGAGATCCTCATGCTATCTGTGAGAGCCTGTGCACTCCATGCACAGGGATGTGCCATCCGTGGTGGGAGCATGTCAGGTTTTGGGGGTGTACATTGGCTGGTGGGGGAGCTCTGTAAGCAGTTTATTCTGCAGGGTTTGTGGGCAAGACTACTTCCAGAGGCAGTAACCTGGTTAGCAGGATCCTTGGCTGGTTGTTGAGAACTGCATGCCAATTGCTGTTTGCTGCCACCCCTGCTCCTAGCTGGGTGCCACCCCTGCTCCTGAATAGATGATTCACCAGTGCTTATCCCCTCATTGTTCTGAGTGAAGCAAGACAAGTGGTCCTTCTGGACTGTGTCCCATAAAACTGGGGAGTCTTGCATTCCTTTTACTCTGACTTTTCCTCATGAGAGAGAGCACAGGCCCAGGAGACCTATCTCAGCATAGGTCTGTGCTGCCTTGGGGAAAGGGTAAAGTAGATAACGGGAGACTGTTTTTCTTACCCTCTTTAATTCATCCACTCTAGGAATTTTTTTTTTCTCCACCAGGTGCTAGAACCTCTCAGTTAGACTCTAGGGTTCCTGCCATTTTGGGTTATCTGTAGATGATTACCAAAATGGGTGTTTCTTGGTGGGGGGGATGAGAGCTGGCATCTCCTATTCTGCCATCTTGTTGGACTCGTTTTTGCTGAGTTGGACATTTGGGCTGTTTTTGGGAACTGATGACATGGGTTGTTGATGAGATTGAATGTGGGGGAACAGGGGAGAGGTGAAGTAGATGGGAAAAACTTGAGCAAAAACTTGAGCAAAGAAAAGAAATATCTCATAGGGATTTAAAAAATTGTGCTTTTTCTTTAGTGTGTGATTCAATATTTCCTCAGTCTCCCCAAGAAATCTTTGGGAAAAGTCAACACTAAGTACTAATGTATGTGGAGGTGGATGTGCTCCTGGGCCAGGGACAAAGCCCTGATTATTGCCTCAGGAATGAGGGCTGGGTTCTCTGTGGGAGGCTCACTACCTCTGGATGACCTCAGGAGTCAAGGTCTATCTTTCTCCAAGCAGTCCCCTCGGATAGCCCTAGAGAGAGAGAGATGATGATCCTCTTCTGAGTTTTGAAAGCGCTGAACTCATCGGAAGGCAGTGCTCTAAGCCTGTGGTCTGAAATGATGGATTCATGTATCTGGCTCACCCACTAGAGTACGAATTACTTGACGGCAGGATCTGGGCTTTCTTGCTCCTGTATCCCCAGTTTTGACCAGTGATAGGCCTGGAAGAAGTGCCTGGTAAATGGTGGAAATGATGTGTCTGGTCCAGTTCTACAAATAGCATCTTCGGTATATTTGCTGTTAGTATTGGCGTAATATATTAACATAATCCTGATGTAGAACATTTAAGGGAGCCATACTAGGCAGCTCTGAGATCTTCCTGGCCAAGCTATCTAGGGCCATAATGCTATTGGCTAAGACTTTCCGTAGTTTGACATTTTGCTTATGGGTCTAATAACAATGTTCACCTCTTTCTGTGGCAGCTAGAAAGCTATATTTTTCTTGGCTGCTGACCTGCTTATCCCATTTGGGAACTTGGGATCCAATTAGGCCTGAGGATGTACAGACGAAGGAATGAGGTTATAACCAGGTCAGCCTTTCTCTTGAAATAGTCATGAAAAAAACTCCTAAGCAAAGTAGCTGTGAAAAAGGTTTTAAGATACAATAGGAATAAGCTAAGGAGAGAAATGAATCTTTAGCTATAAGTAGAGGGGTAAAAAGGGCAAAACCGGGTGTTTGTTCAGTAGAATGATACTTGCCACCCAATTGAGAGAGGTAGGGGTTAAGGGTGTGTGTGTGTGTGTGTGTGTGTGTGAGTGACTGTGTGTGTGTGTATGTGTGGCCACAGACTTGGCCTTTCTGGCTTTCTTCTCAGTAAAATCGGGATAAAACTTTTTTAGAGTGAGATTTCTGAGGGTGCTATAGTTGGTTTTTGCTCAAGCATACAAGATAGCTTCTTATTTGGCTGATTTGAGGATTCCCTGATGCTTTAATTTCTATATCAGTGTTCAGTACATAAAATGACCATAGGAGGGTGAAAGTGTAGCATAGTAGTTAGAATCCTGGGCTTTGGAATCAGACAGAGAGATTCGTGATGTCATATTTGGGTAGCCTTCTACTTAAAGAGCAAAGTTCTTCTTAATTAACTTATATCACATTAGACATTTATGTCAAGTGGGCACTTCATGGAGTTTGAATCAGGACAAATATTAATAATAGATCTATCTTCCAGGCTCATGTCTCAGTTCTGTGACCTTGAGTAAGTTACTTAGCCTCTGTGAAACCTGGTGACACAGCTTGGACGTTTGTCCCCTCCAGATCTCATGTTGAAAGATGAGATACCCAATGTTGGAGATAGGGCCTGGTGGGAGGTGTTTGGGTTACTGGGGTGGACCCCTCATGAACGGCTTGGTGTTCTCCCCATGGTAATGAGTGGGTTCTCTGTGAGTTCATGTGAGAGCTGGTTGTTTAAAACAGCCTGGCATCTCTCTTGCTTCCACTCTCACCATGTGATACACAGGCTCCCACTTTGTCTTCTGCCATGATTGTAAGTTTCCTGAGGCCTCACCAGAAGCAGATGTCAGTGCTATGCTTTCTGTACCACCTGCAGAATCATGAGCCACTTAAATCTCTTTTCTTCATAGATTACCCATTCTCAGGTATTCCTTTATGGCAACACAAATGAACTAACACACCCTATTT
This sequence comes from Symphalangus syndactylus, assembly GCF_028878055.3. Taxonomy (NCBI): domain Eukaryota; kingdom Metazoa; phylum Chordata; class Mammalia; order Primates; family Hylobatidae; genus Symphalangus; species Symphalangus syndactylus. Next base: position 89,959,816 of record NC_072426.2, read on the forward strand.
CCCAACCTGTAAAATGGGAGACATGGTTCCCTTTGTAGGGTTATTGTGGGATCAACTGAACAAAGGTGTGAAGCACAGAAAGTCCTGAGTAAGAAGCGGTGATGATGATGGTGGAGGGGGTTGATGGCCACTGTGACAGAGGCAGATGTTTGCTACCCATTCTCTTTATTTTGTCTATTCCCTTAGGAAAACAGTCCCAGTGTAAGAGAGGGTGACAGTGTGCTTAGTGTAGACAACATTTTCCAGGCTCCCTTGTAGCTAGGTGTGAGCATGTGAGTATTTCTGACCATAATGTGAGTTGCAGTTGATGGGTGGAAAATTTATAAAGGCTTCTTAAAGGAGGGAGAGCCCATTTGTCCCTCCCTGATCTCTTCTCCCTGTTGCCTGGCATTCCAAGGTGAAGGCAAGTGCTCCAGCAGGTCATTTGGACCAGGCGATGACTTTGTGAATGAGCCACGCTCTGAGAGTGACAGAACAGGAAGATAAAAAAAGGCTGGGCCTCTCATCCATCCTGGATGATTCCAGCTATTGGAGCACTTTACCAGAGCTTTAAGTTAAGTCATAGTTTTTTCTTTTCTTCATTTTATCTGTAGCCAAACTTTGTTCTAATTGGCAGTGATAATGAGGATGATTTCTTTTCGGCTTTCAAGAGACTTGTATTAATTTAGGGGGATTTTCCAAGGATTGCCTCTTAGTTGGTTGATTTCCAACTGGGTAGTCAGCTAGAGAAAGGTTCTGAGGGAACTAGATGTAAGGCAAATCCTTGGGGGGGCAGAGGAGGATGTTGGGATAAAGAATGAGGATCAGAAAAGGGAGTTCAGGAAAACAGATTGCCAGCCCTGTACTTACCAATTGTGTCACCTTGGGCAAGGCCAATAGCACCCTCCCCAAGGGCTGCAGCAGGAATTAAATGAGAACATATTACATGACCTGGCTCATAGGAATTACTTTAAAACATTTATTTCTTTCTAGTGATTTACTAATATAGTCCTGGAAAGGACTTGTTCCTTGGGCATCAAAAAATATATATCCCTATTTTGCCTAGATTTGCAGTTTGACAAGCAGAGGGGCTGCCGTTTCTTTGTGGGAATTGCTTACTCACCTCGCACTCTGATCTCTCTTCCCGTTTGTGGCTCCTGACAGGCCTGGACCTGCCTGAGCTTGCCAGTCTCTGTGGGAGGTGGGAAGAGAAAGGGATGGATACCAGGCTTCAACTTTCATTCCAGTGCACCCTGGCATGCCTCAGCCCATCACAGAGCGGATGGCTTTTCTATTCCCTTGGGATGTTATGCTAAACACAATTACATAGAGCATTTGACAACAGAGCTGGTAATGTATGTGCTGCTGGAATGGAGAAGGAGGAGGGTAATTGGGATGAATATCAATGTAATCTGAGAAGACACTGAATTTTCTCATCCCTTTCAGGAATCAGAGCTGGCTTTGGAAGGGAGAATGTTAACTGGTCACTTGGTGGATTGATTTAAAACCCGCCTGCCTTTAGTGGGGATGCATTATCCATTATTCCTCTCAGGATGGTCTGGTTTGGGGGAGGTGGTGTGTTTGCTGGGGGAGTGGGCAGAAATCAGTATCAGATTCAACTTGCAAATGTTGGGTGAAATTGCTGACTTACTACTTGTGAGATCTCGAGACTTATTACACCTCTATGAATCTCGACTTCGTTATTAGTAAATGAGAGGTAATAACGCTGTCTCACGAGGCTCTTCTGAGGGTTACATGAGATAAATTATACAGAGCCCCCGTCCAAAGGTGCTCCCAGTGGTAGGTGGTCAAAATTCGTTTGCTTCCTCCTGTATAGTTGAAGGACACACTTCATTCCTATCAGCCTTTGTGAAGACGTATCTTCTGACAGTTTTAATAGTGACAGAAGGGGTTCCTTCCACTATATTATTAAAGAAGGCGGCTGCGCTGTTTGGCTTCACCACAAGTGAGCTTCATTTTGGGGAACAGTTGTGAGTGTGTGAGTGTGTGTGTGAATTCAAACATCTTATAGTTCCTGTTTTTTTCTCCCCAGTAATTTAAAAATAACATTGCATGCCATTATCTCTTCAGTGCAGTCTCTCCTTTTTCTTCCTGAGAGTGATGCTCTGAGATCCAGGCCATCTTCCCAGAGTGATGCTCTGAGATCCAGGCCAAGTTCTCAAGCAGCGTCTTTCCCTCCTTGGATTACCTTCAAGGCAGTCTTAAAAAAAAAAAAAGATCCAAATCTCAGCTCTTAGAAGGGTAAGAAATAGGAATCTCAGATTTTTCTTTTTTCTTCTCCCCCACCGTACGATATCTCCAGGCTTCATAGAGACAGATCTGGGCTCTGGGCTGTTGTTTCTGTTTGGGTTCCATGAATGGCCTTTCTTTATGGGTGGCACATAAACACCAGCCCAGAAAAGAAATTCATCTTTGGAGAAAATCCCTCAAATAGGCCTTACTTTCTCTCTCTCTCTTTTTTTTTTTAGATGGAGTTTCATTGTCTTCACCCAGGCTGAAGTGCAGTGGTATGATCTTGGCTCACTGCAACCACCGCCTCCTGGATTCGAGCGATTCTCCTGCCTCAGCCTCCTGAGTAGCTGGGATTACAGATGCCCGCCACCATGACTGGCTAATTTTTGTGTTTTTAGTAGAGACAGAGTTTCGCCGTGTTGGCCAGGCTGGTCTCGAACTTCTGACCTCAGGTGATCCACCTGCCTTGGCCTCCCAAAGTGCTGGGATTACAGGCATGAGCCACTGCACCCGGCCTTTGTTTCTTATCTGATTCTCAGGCCCTGGAGCCTGTCACTGCTTTGTGGGCTTGGGTTTGGGTTTACCCTTTGCTCTCCTATCTCTCCTTAGTTTTCTTTGGCTCTTCACTTTGCTCTCCAGCTGATTTCTTCCCGCAGCCTGAGGTTTAGGTATTATCAGCTCTGTCTTGGTGAAACAACAGTTGTCCTCTGACCTCCAAGAAGGGTGAGGAATTTGGGCTGATCCAGCCCTGCTGAAGGCTCAGAAGACCCTTATTCCACAGAGTGATTGAAGATGTCTTGTCTAAACCTTCGGCCCCAGGCCCAGCCTGCAGGAGGCAGAGGCCGGGCAGGGGAAGTGATGGTCTGGCTCACTTTTTCTTTTGAGACATAGGCCACTTAGGATGTAGTCTTTTAACCCAGGCAAAGTCAATGCTCACTTATGTTTCTTTTCACGGCTGCTTTGCTACAGTTACCGCATAGCAGGTGCTTAGTTTGTTTGTGGCAAAAAAGTAGAATTGAAATCTCTGTGCTCAAGTCCAGTGGCTCCAATCTGTGCTTTATTATTGGAAATGGAGCCTCCTCCTGCTCTGGGGTTCCTGAGTTAAAGCCAAGGCACTTGGACTAGCGGCACTGCTGGCTGGCTGGGATTGCTCAAATTTGTTCTGGCTCACCTGGTGTGGCTCTTAGTTTCCTGTCCATGTTAATTATGTTCTCTACAGCCCCTGGAGCCAGGTGTTTGCCTACTTGTCTGAATGGGCGATGTCCTCTGGCAAACCCATCAAGAAAGCTTTCTTCATTGCTCTACCTCACAGTTGATCTCTTTGCTCCAGACTTTGTGCCTTTTGGATCCCATTCTTCCCAGTTCCTCCTCGTCTCACTTCTGTCATTTTTCCAGGCTTAGCCTGGATATTGTTCCACAGTGCCCTGTCAGGGTTTCTCCACGTGGCAATAGGACCCAAGAAGCCTTGTGGGTTTGGGGCTTCAATGCTTCCCCTTGCCTGCCTCGTCATCCTCACTTTATAGAATGTTTAATGTCTATAAAGTGTATGGGAGTTCTTGGTGAAGGCTGGGTGAATAGGTCTATCCTGAATGTAGGAGAATCTTTAGGGAATTATAGGAGTTTTCCAAAGACAGAGTTGGAGATTACATAATTGCAACCTGCATCTCTTATGCTTATGCTGCATTTACTTCAGTCAACCATGACCTAATCAATCAACTGGCTCACCAGTCAATCAATTAGATAACAGAGATTTATTGAGTTTCTGCTGTGTGCTCAGCCATGTGTTTAGGTCCCTGAGGAACACAGAATAAGGAAAAAATGGCTGTGCTTCGAGCCATTTACACTTGAGTTCAGGAGAAACAACGAGCTTTCATGTCCCTACAGTAAACCCCACCAGGCAGTTGCTAACTGGCTGCTGCATTCTGTGTGTGTATGGAGAGAGATGGGGGGCAGGAACACCTGCCATGGAGAGGTAGTGTGGTGACGTGAAGCCAGCCTGGGTTTCAGAATCGGAGGAACCAAGTTTGAGTCCCAGTTCCCCCTCTTACAGTTGTAGGGCTTTGAATCCCAAATCACTAACAGAAAACATTTATTGAGGTCTTTCTGTGCTCATCACCTAGCTGCAAGTGGGATTGCAGTGGAAGGCAAGCGGGTCACCCACCATTAAGATACAGTCTTAACAGAGATGACGAGACAAGACAGCAGATGACAAAATCCTCCTTCTGTGTTAGCCCCAGAATGGATGAACGGGAGCCTATGACTGTGAACGTATGTCCCACCAGATTGATACAGAGAAGGGATTTATGGCGCTTTGGTGTGGGTTTGAATGAAAGACTATCCCATTTATGGAGCTCCTGCCATATTTCAGGAAGCAAGCAAATGACTATATGTGAGCTTCTGAAAATCCATCACCTGGGTAATACTCTTCATGATCAGGTGTGGTTATGCATTTTTTTAGATGAGAAAATTGAAGTTCAAAGAAAGAAAATAAATTGCCCAACATCAAAAACGAATAAATTGGTGAAGTTCGGATTCCAACTCACACTGCTTGGACACCATTGCTAATTTTGCATGGTTTATTTTGTCTTCACATCATTTCCCCATTTGCAGATTAGGCCATCAAGACAGAGCGAGGTTAAGATTTTAAATGATCCTATTCAGAGCTGGGATCCACACTCGATCTGTCTGATTCTAAAGCCTGAGACTGTGATCAACATAAACATATGTGTGCAGGCATACAATGTAATAAAAGAAGGCCTGAGGCTGTTCCTGTACACAAGCTTGAGGAGTTGTGGGGGAATTAGAATGTGAAAGAAATGGTTGCCATGGATGAGAAATCTAGCCTAGCAGTTTAAATGGAAGGGACCTCCCGTTATACAAAACAGCCCTAAATTAGTTTAAACTAGTGCTTCTAAAATCTAATCTGCCTACCAATCACCAGGGGATCTTGCACAAATGCAGATTGTGACCCAGTAGGTCTGGGATAGAGTCTGATGTTCTGTATTTCTATTTCTCTCTCTCTCTCTCTCTCATATATGTATATATATATCTCATATAAATATATATCATATATATCTCATATAAATATATATCATATATATCTCATATAAATATATATCATATATATCATATATATCTCATATAAATATATATCATATATATCTCATATAAATATATATCATATATATCTCATATAAATATATATCATATATATCATATATATCTCATATAAATATATATCATATATATCATATATATCTCATATAAATATATATCATATATATATATATGAGAGAGAGAGAGAGGTAGTCTTGCTCTGTCACCCAGGCTGGAAGATCTTGGCTTACTGCAACCTCCGCCTCCTGAGTTCAAGCAATTCTCGTGCCTAAGCCTCCCCAGTAGCTGGGACTGCAGGCATCCGTCACCAGGCCAAGCTAATTTTTGTGTTTATTGTAGAGACGGTGTTTCACCATGTTGCCCAGGCTGGTCTCAAACGCCTGGCCTTAAGTGATCCACCTGCCTCAGCCTCCCAAAGTGCTGGGATTATAGGTGTGCGCCACCGCGCCCTGCCAGAGGTTCTGTATTTGTAACAAGCTGCTGGTCCATGAACCACACTTTGAGTTGCAAGGGTCTAAATTAAGTTTCTCACCCTGAACTCTATTATTTTGGGCCAGATAATTCTTTCTTGTGAGAATGTTTAGCAGCATTTCTGGCCTTTTCCCACTAGATGTCAGCAGCACCATCCCCCATTTGTGATGACCAAAAATGTCTCCTGACATTGCAAAATGTCCTTTAAGGGGCACAGCCTTTGCCAGGAAAGAACCACGTGTCTAAACCAGTGGTTCCCAAAGCTTGCCTGTACATTGGAATCATCTGCGGAGCTTCGAAACTCCTGGTGCTTGTGTCCTGCCTAACAGATTGCCGTTTACTTAACCTGAAATATGGCTGGGTCAATTTCAAATGTTTACATGCTTTCCCAGGTGATTCTAATGTGCAGACAAATTTGGCAACCCCTGGTCTAAGTTCAAACTCTGGACCAATCAGCTTATTCTCTTTTTGCTTCCAAGAAGCTGCCACACCTAATACTCAGAACTGCCCCTGGCTGATCTGGCACCTGGGATGGGAAGAAAGGTTTCCAGGCTTCACTCATCACACAGAAAACCCAGCTCAGAGTTGGCTTAAATCCCCCAGTAAGGAAGAGCAGAAAGAAATCACACAGATCTGGGATGGAGTTAGCCCTCATCCATCATGCTGTCTGGAGCTGCTTTGCATACAGAGGCACTATTTGTTTTAATCTTCAAGAATCCCATTTTGAGCTGGTGATCTCCCATAGGTTTTATAAAGGCCTGTGCCATGTTTTGGCTCCCTTCCCTCCCTCTCCCAGACTCTTGATAGAATCAATCTTTATTCCTCTCATACCTAGAGGCCAGGATAATAGTCTAATGCTTGTCTGAAGTTTGGACTGAGCAGGTGCCTGGAGGTAGAGATTCTTTGCTAGGTAGGATGTCACTCAGTGGACCATGCAAAGAATATCTATTTTTAGTTTTCTTCTCAGCTGAGCATGTGCATGTTTATGTGCACTTGTATGTGCTGTAGAAATTGTCTTGCTAAGGTTATTCCCATCTAAAGCCAAGTATATTTTGCTGTCTGCTAAGCCATGCTGTGAATGTGGACAAAACAAACCCACACTCAGGTTCTCAGTTAGGAATTGCTGCTTAAGGACTCAACCCTTGTCATATGAGCTTCTGCTTCTAGGGAAATTAACAGAGGAAGAATAGACCCTTAGGGCCATTATCCCCAGTACCTATTGCCTGACATCTACTTCTGCTTTCTCTCCCTTGGTAGTACAAGAGAGAAGAGACTGAATTGTGATGGCTGGAACCATGGATGAGAGAACAACACACACCCATCAGAAAATGTGCCTGGAGCACCTCCTGGGTGGCAGCCTGTTGCAGCAGCATTCATAAGTCTGGGGACATACAGTCTGGGATAGGTGTCCAGGTATATTCTGCTATCAATATTGCTAGAAAGTTACCAAAACACCCTGAGCCTCAACTTCTTTATTGGTAAGTGGAAAGAATAATAACACCTATGGCTTGTCATAAAGATTATATAAGAATAAAATGTAATGTTTACTGAGCACTACTTATTATGGTCAATACTGAGGGTCAACTTGATTGGATTGAAGGATACAAAGTATTGATCCTGGGTATGTCTGTGAGGATGTTGCCAAAGGCGATTAACATTTGAGTCAGTGGGCTGGGAAAGGCAGACCACCCTTAATCTGGGTGGGCACAATCTAATCAGCTGCCAGGGCAGCTAGAATATAAGCAGGCAGAAAAATGTGAAAAGAGAGACTGGCCTAGCCTTCCAGACTACGTCTTTCTCCTGTGCTGGATGCTTCCTGCCCTTGAATATCGGACTCCAATTTCTTCAGTTTTGGAACTCAGACTCGCTCTCCTTGCTCCTCAGCCTGCCAACAGCCTATTGTGGGACCTTGTGATTCTGTGAGTTAATACTTAATAACCCCTCCTTTATCTGTCTATATCTATATCTATATCTATATCTATATATCTATCTATATCTATTACATTAGTTCTGTCCCTCTAGAGATCCCTGACTAATACAGATTTTGGTAACAGGAGTGGTTCTAAAGGAACAGAATATTAAGGATGGAGTTATTTCGTTGGTTTTGGGATTTCTGGAGTTGGCTGCTTCAAATGATTAGACTCCAAAATGCTAAGGACTCTACTTCTAATAGTATGGAGGACACTGAGAGTTCTTGGAGTGAACTGTGTAGAGAGTTATGCAAAATAAACACATTTGACACTCCTGATTCGTTGCTCATGAGAGGCGAAGAGTTTAGTGACCTTATACATAATACTTTTGACTATATCTGGAGAGTCAAGGAACATAATGATGCTGGTTGGTTGCTCCTAAGTTCAGTGGACAAAGCGATGAAAGAAAATGATAAGATCAGGGATTCTATCTGCCAGCTTCAGAAACAGATACTGAGCCTCCAATCTGGTAGGATTGCCCTGAGTGAGAGTTTTATCTCCTGCGGAGAAAGAGCTAAAATTGTGGAAAAACAGGCACAAGCTCTTATGCGAATGGCTGACCTGCAGGCCACAAAAGACGCATGCACAACCTCACCAGGTCTCTACTGTTAAAGTGAGGGCATTGATTAGAAAAGAATGGGAGCCTGCAAATTGGAATGGGGATATGTGGGAGGACCCTGATGAAGCTGGGGAAACAGAGTTTGTAAACTCTGATGAATCTTTTTTGCCAGAAAAAAGGTTTTTTTTTGCCAGCTTCCCCATCCCCAGTAGTGGCAACATCCCCTCTCCGACCCACGCTGCCATGAGCCTTTCCACCTTTGTCTGAGGAGATAAACCTTGCGTGGCCTGAGGCAACAGTGATGGCTTCCCCTGGGGCAGTTGTCAGGCAAGATAATTTGATTCTCCTCAGGAGCCACCCACAACACCCCTGTTTGATTCTAGACCTATAACTAGACTAAAGTCCTGGTGGACCCCTAGAGGTGAGTTTGAGGGTGTGGCCCATGAGGAGGTGCACTACACTCAAAAAGAACTGCTTGAGTTTCCTAATTTATATAAACAGAAATCTGGAGAACAGGCATGGGAATCAATATTAAGGGTGTGGGATAATGGTGGAAGGAACATAGAGTTGAATCAGGCTGAATTTATTGAATTGGGCCCACTAAGTAGGGACTCTGCATTTATCATTTCAGCTTTGGGAGTTAAACAAGGTTCTAATAGTTTATTTGTTTGGTTAGCTGAAATGTGGATTAAAAGATGGCCCACTCTGAGTGAGCTAGAAATGCCTGATCTCCCTTGGTTTAATGTAGAGGAAGGAATCCAAAGGCTTAAGAAGATTGGGATGGTGGAGTGGATTACTCTCTTTAGAGCTACTCATCCCAGCTGTGGGGGTCCAGAAGATATACCCTTGATCAGTGACTCGTGAAATAGATTTGTGCATCTTTGAAGAGCCTTGTAATTGCTCTTCTCTCTATGTCAGATCTAACAGTGGGAACCCCAGTCACTCAACCAAAAACTTTAAATACAATGGGAATAATTGGATCCTGAGGTGGCAGGGTCAAGTGGCAGCACTCAACCATCAAAGGCAAGGTGGGTGTAGCTACCATAATGAACAGCAGAGGCAAAGCGGCAATCAGAATAATCTGACTCGTGTAGAGCTCTGGCATTGGCTAATTAATCACAGTGTTCCTAGAAGTGAAATTGATAGAAAGCCTACTTCTTATCAATAAATTCCTACTTAATTTCTATAAGCAGAAAACTTCTAGGTTGAATGGACAAAAGACTAATTTGAATTATAAAAACAGAGGATCAGGACCCCTCAGTCAATTTCCAGACTTGAGCTAGTTTACAGACCCAGGACCTGTTGAATGAAGGGGAGGCTGGGTCCCCTTAAGGAAGGACCCCACTACATTACTGACAATTTATGGAGTGAATCTTTCTCCTATCCTTACCCAAGAAGAATTTCGGCTTTTTACCAGGGTAACTGGGCATTGGGGAAAGGGAAATGATCAGACATTTCAGGGACTACTGACACTGGCCCTGAGCTGACGTTGATTCCAGAGGATCCAAAACATTATTGTGGTCCTCCAGTTAAAGTGGGGGCTTATGGAGGTCAGGTAATTAATGGAATTTTAACTTAGGTCCAACTTACAGCAGGTCCAGTGGGTCCCGGACTCATCCTGTGGTCATTTCCCCAGTGCCAGAATTAATAATTGGCACAGACATACTTAGCAGCTCGTAGAACCCCCACATTGGCTCCCTGAGTGGTAGGGAAAGGGCTACTATGGTGGGAAAGGCCAAATGGAAGCCGTTAGAGCTGTCTCTACCTAGAAAAATAGTAAATCAAAAACAATATTGCATCCCTGGAGGGGTTGCGGAGATTAGTGCCATTATCAAGGACTTGAAAGATGCAGGAGTAGTGTGATTCTCACCACATCCCTGTTCAACCCTCCCATTTGGCCTGTGCAGAAGACAGATGGATCTTGGAAAATGACAGTGGATTATTGTTAGCTTAACCAAGTGGTGACTCCAGTTGCAGCTGCTGTACCAGATGTGGTTTCATTGCTTCAGCAAATTAACACATCTCCTGGTACCTGATATGCAGCCCTTGACTGGCAAATGCCTTTTTCTCCATTCCTGTCCATAAGGCCCACCAGAAGCAATTTGCCTTCAGCTGGCAAGGCCAGCAATGTACTTTTACTTTCCTACCTCAGGGGTATATCAACTCTCTGGCTTTGTGTCATAATCTTATTCAGTGAGATCTTGATCGCTTTTTGCTTCCACAAGATATCACACTGGTTCATTACATTGATCACATTATGCTGATTGGACTCAGTGAGCAAGAAGTAGCAGACACACTGGACTTATTGGTGAGACATTTGTGTGCCAAAGGAAGGGAAATAAATCCGACTAAAATTCAGGGACCTTCTGCCTTAGTAAAATTTCTAGGGGTCCAGTGGTATGGGGCTTGTCAAGATATTTCTTCTAAGGTGAAGGATGAGTTGCTGCATTTGGCCCCTCCTACAACCAAGAAAGAGGCACAATGCCTAGTGGGCCTATTGGATTTTGGAGGCAACATATTTCTCATTTGGGTGTGTTACTCTGGTCTATTTATCAAGTGACCCAAAAAGGCTGCCAGTTTTGAGTGGGGTCCAGAACAGGAGAATGCTCTGCAGCAGGTCCAGGCTGCTGTGCAAGCTGCTCTGCCATTTGAGCCATATGATCCAGCAGATCCAATGATTCTTGAGTTGTCAGTGGCAGATAAGGATGCTGTTTGGAGCCTTTGGCAGGCCCCCATAGGTGTATCACAGCGGAGGCCTCTAGGAGTTTGGAGCAAGGCCCTGCCATCTTCTGCAGATAACTACTCTCCTTTTAAGAGACAGCTCTTGGCCTGTTACTAGGCTTTGGTGGAAACTGAACATTTGACTATGGGCCATCAAGTCACCATGCAACCTGAATTGCCTATCATGAACTGGCTGCTTTCTGACCCATCTAGCCGTAAGGTGGTTCATGCATAGCAGCATTCCATCATCAAATGGAAGTGGTATATATGTGATCGGGCTTGAGCAGGTCCTGAAGGCACAAGTTACATGAGGCAGTGGCTCAAATGCCCATGGCCTCCACTCCTATTGCCCTGCTTTTTCTCCCCCAGCCTGCACTGATGGCTTCATGGGGAGTTCTGTATGATCAGTTGATAGAGGAAGAGAATACTAGGGACTGGTTCACAGGTGGTTCTGCACCATATGCAGGCACTACCCCAAAGTGGACAGCTGTAGCACTACAGACCCTTTCTAGGACATCCCTGAAGGACAGCGGTGAAGGGAAATCTTCCCAGTGGGCAGCACTGCGAGCAGTGCACTTGGTTGTGCACTTTGTATGGAATGAGAAATGGTCAGATGTGCGATTATATACTGATTCATGGGCTGTAGCCAGTGGTTTGGCTGGATGGTCAGGGTCTTGGAAGAAGCATGATCGGAAAATTGGTGACAAGAAAATTTGGGGATGAGGTATGTGGATGGACCTCTCTGAATGGTCAAAAACTGTGAAGATATTTGTATCCCATGTTAGTGCTCACCAATGGGTGACCTCAGCAGAGGAGGATTTTAATAATCAAGTGGATAAGATGACCTGTTCTGTGGACACCACTCAGCCTCTTTCCCCAGCCACCCCTGCCATCATCCAATGGGCCCATGAACAAAGTGGCCATGGTGGTAGGGATGGAGGTTACACATGGGCTCAGCAACATGGACTTCCACTCACCAAGGCTGACCTGGCTATGGCCACTGCTGAGTGCCCAATTTGCCAGCAGTAGAGACTAATACTGAGCCCTGGATATGGCACCATTCCTCACGGTGATCAGCCAGCTACCTGGTGGCAGGTTGATTATATTGGACCTCTTCCATCATGGAAAGAGCAGAGGTTTGTCCTCACTGGAATAGACACTTACTCTGGATATGGGTTTGCCTCTCTTGCATGCAATGCTTCTGTCACCACTACCATCCATGGACTCACAGAATGCCTTATTCACTGTCATGGTATTCCACACAGCATTGCCTCTGACCAAGGCACTCACTTTATGGCTAAAGAAGTGTGGCAGTGGGCTCATGCTCATGGAATTCATTGGTCTTACCATGTTCCCCATCATCCTGAAGCAGCTGGATTGATAGAATGGTGGAATGGCCTTTTGAAGTTACAATTACAATGCGAACTAGGTGACAATACTTTGCAGGGCTGGAGCAAAGTTCTCCAGAAGGTCGTGCATGCTCTGAATCATCATCCAATATATGGTACTGTTTCTTCCATAGCCAGGATTCACGGGTCTAGGAATCAAGGGCAGAAACGGAAGTGGTACCACTCACCATCACCCCTAATAACCCACTAGCAAAATTCTTGCTTCCTGTTCCTGCAACATTACATTCTGCTGGCCTAGAGGTCTTAGTTCCAGAGGAAGGAACACTGCCACCAGGAGACACAGCAATAATTCCATTAAACTGGAAGTTAAGATTGCCACCTGGACACTTTGGGCCCCTGCTACCTTTAAGTCAATAGGCTAAGAAGAGAGTTACAGTGTTGGCTGGGGTGATTGACCCAGATTGTCAAGATTAAATCAGTTTACTACTCCACAACAGAGGTAAGGAAGATTATGCATTTAATACGGGAGATCCATTAGGGCGTCTCTTAGTATTACCATACCCTGTGATTAAGGTCAATGGGAAACTACCACAGTCCAATCCAGGCAGGACTACAAATGACCCAGACCCTTCAGAAATGAAGGTTTGGGTCACTCCACCAGGAAAAAAACCATGACCTGCTGAGATGCTTGCTGAAGGTAAAGGGAATACAGAATGGGTAGTAGAAGAAGGTAGTCATCAATACCAGCTATGACCACATGACCAGCTGCAGAAACAAGGACTATAATTGTCATGAGTATTTCCTCCTTCTTTTGTTAAAAACATGCTTGTGCATGTATACACTTGTACTAAGAAAATATCTTCATCTTGTTTCCTTTCTTTTCCCTTTATTATGTGACATAAGATTTATTGACTTTACATCAGCATTTAAGTATTGTTAACTTTATGTAATGGTATTTAGGTTGGGGATTGGGGCGTTTCTGGTTGTATGAAGGATAGTTGTATTATGTTAGGTATAATTATCACCTTATTGTCTTTATTTGAAAGTTATGTATGATCTCAGGAGATGTGTATGGGTTCAAGTCGATAAGACATGGACCTGTGATGGTCAATACTGAGTGTGAACTCCATTGGATTGAAGGATACAAAGTATTGATCCTGGGTATGTCTGTGAGGGGGTTGCCAAAGGAGATTAATATTTGAGTCAGTGGACTGGGAAAGGCAGACCCACCCTTAATCTGGGTGGGCACAATCTAATCAGCGGCCAGGGGAGATAGAATAGAAGCAGGCAGAAAAATGTGAAAACAGAGACTGGCCTAGACTCCCAGCCTACATCTTTCTCCTGTGCTGGATGCTTCCTGCCTTGGAATATTGGACTCCAAGTTCTTCAGTTTTGGAGCTTGGGCTGGCTCTCCTTTGTCCTCAGCCTGCAGATACCCTATTGTGGGACCTTGTGATCGTGTAAGTTAATACTTAATAAACTCCCCTTTACATATATATCTATTCCATTAGTGCTGTCCCCCCAGAGAACCCTGACTGAAGAACTTGGAGTTCATACATCAGGAACATGTAGTAGCTCAAGTAATGGCCCCAGCAAATCTCCTGAGGTTTGTCTTGTCATCATCCCTTCCATTTTATAGTGGGGCAAATTAAGGCTCAGAGAGGCAGAGGTATCTGCCTGAGCTCACACAGAGAGTACTGCTTCCAGGCAGTCTGACCCCAGAACACATTATTTTAAGAGCTTAAACCCCACTGCTTACTAATAAACTTAAAGGACTGGATATAATTGGCTTTCTTTTTCTTTCTTTCTTTTTTCTTTTTTTTTTTTGAGTCAGAGTCTCTCTTTGTAGCCCAGGCTGGAGTGCAGTGGCATGATCTTGACTGCCCACAACCTCTGCCTCCTGGGTTCAAGAGATTATCCTGCTTCAGCCTCTGAGTAACTGGGATTATAGGCGTGGGCCACCACATCTAGCTAGGTATAGTTGGCTTTCTACAAATGCTACTGTTCCTCTTTCCTACTCTATCCAACACATTTACTTTCCTATCAACATTATCAATAAGTTAGATAAAGGAGGTAGGTGTAGTAGAAAGAGAAATAGTGAATCTTTTGAATGGTAGAACCAAACACCCACAGATTCGGGGCAGGCTAGAGTGAGGGACTAAATCTAACATGATGGAACCCAGGATAGATGCCCTGCTTTTAGATATTGAAAACCACCACAGAGGTGACAGGTGGAGCATGAAGCACTTGCATAAAAGGGATTTGGGCAAAATGTGAATTAATGGTGTACCTAGATCACTAGTAACTGGATCACAGAAGGACCCAGCGATATGTGAGATGGCCATGACTTGGCCATCTGTCTGCTATTCTCCGTTCTAGAAGACCATGAGGGCTCAATCCAAATTGGCAGGTAGTTCACAAACCAGTTTCTCAAACAAATGTCTGCACATGTACAAACACTTTTTTTAAACACTTCACATAATAAACATGAAGATATCATCTAATTTGTGTTCTGAAGTTAAATTCCTGTCAGATCCACTGGCAGATGAGCTAATGTACATGAAAAAGGCAACAATCCGCCTCGCCTCCCGAAGTGCTAGGATTACAGGCATGAGCCGGGCATGGTGGCACACACCTGTAATCCCAGCTGCTCAGGAGGCTGAGGCAGGAGAACTGCTTGAACCCAGGAGGCAGAGTTTGCCATGAGCCAAGATCGTGCCATTGCACTCCAGCCTGGGCGACACAGCAAGATTCCATCTCAAAAAAATAAATAAATAAAAAAGCGACAGCAGCAGCATCAACAACAATTTCTGGAAAACCTCCTATGCACTGTGCACTTTATTCAAAGTTTTGCATGCATTATTTAATTTAGTGTTCACGACAAGCGAATGCAGTGGGTCCTTGTCTTGCTTCTCTCATAGTTGAGGAAATGGGACTCAGAGGGATTATATTGTTTACCCAATACCACGTGCTTAGTAAAAGGAAGTGGAATCTAAAATGAATCAAATCCAGAAGGTGGTATATCAGGAATCACTGGCTGACTGAGGGCCTTGAATAACTCATAGGTTGATTGGTCAATGGGCCCCTGGCCACCAGTGGCCAAGCTCTGGAGACTGCTTTACCAAGTGGTTCTGGCTAGCTCTCGATGCATGGCGGCATACCCTATCACTGTCTGGAGATAGATTTTCTACCCCAAAGCATGACAGCGTCTCCTAAGTGTTACTGGCACTGGCTCAGTGATAAAAAGGATGATTTCTATGGTTTTCTCAGCACGTAGAAGATGAGATAGTGTCACATGTAATAAAGCTCAGAAAGGCCATAATATCCCGAGGTTCTGCCTCATCATTCTTCCAGTTCATCTAAACAAGTTCAGCTCTGCTCCATTTTGCATTTATCAAAATATGATGTGGAGGTGAAAATTCAGCTGCTGTAGTTTAGCAGGTTGCCCTGAATCTTGCCAGAAGAGCTTAAGGGAGCCAGAGAATCACAGCGTTCCAGGTCCTCCTCCTGTTTAGTTACAAACCCTGAAGTACTTTTCTCTGA
Organism: Symphalangus syndactylus; assembly: GCF_028878055.3. Taxonomy (NCBI): domain Eukaryota; kingdom Metazoa; phylum Chordata; class Mammalia; order Primates; family Hylobatidae; genus Symphalangus; species Symphalangus syndactylus. The sequence goes on from NC_072426.2 coordinate 89,975,778, forward strand.
CCAAACTGTAAAAATGTTCTCAGCTCCAAGGGGCTTGTGTAATTTTTTTCCAGCATAGGCCTCAGGTAGAATGAGTATTTACACCTCTGTTTTGGGGTCTCTGGGGGTGCACTCTGCCTCTTTCTGTCTCCTCTTCCATGGTGCACTGGGAAGATTCCCACATTTGGTCACCAGCTTGTTTTTTGACTTTGAGCAAAATTGCCCTTGAAAAGATCTAAGGTTGTTAAGTTACTTTAATACCTTTGTTTCCCCGTTGTAAAATTAGGAGGTTCGTTCCTTCAACAAAAATTTTTATTACTTCCCATGTGTTGGGTGCCCTAGGGCCAAGCACCAAAGATATGCTTGTGAGCAAGTCTGGACATGCTCTCTTCCCTGAAAAGTTGGAATGTCTCATGGACCAAAGGGTTGGGACTCAGTGACTGTTCAGGGCTTTCCAGGGTTTCCCATGTAGCAACTCATTGTCCCTCACCACCCTGTGAGGCAGGCATTATCATCTTCAGTAAAGAGATGAGAGGATGAGGCTCAGAGATGGTAAGTGACTTTCCCAACCTCCCACAGCAAGTCAGCACACACTGGTGAACTTAAATCCGTTCTTTCTGCTTCCAAAGCCCACCATTTCTCCAGTGCTCTGATTTCCTACCCTAAGGACAAGGAAGCTAATGTTTACCAGATTATCACCTCCATTCTGTGGATGAAGGACCTCAGATTCAAAAGTTTCAGGGGTCCACTCAATGTCGCAGCCGGTGCAGGCGGGAGGCATAGGCACTCGGGCACGCTCTGTCTCAAAGAGCCCGCTGCGGGATTCAGCTCCCTTGGCTTTGGCTCCCTGGGTTGTAACAGGGCTCATCATTGACCACAGTAAGTTGCCCCCTTCTGTTTATGTGTTATTTTGTCTCCCTGTGTCTCAGTCATTCATCCCAGAAACCCCATCTGTTCTGATGTCGTTAATTGCCTCTTGATATGGTTTGGCGGTGTCCCTACCCAAATCTCATTTTGAGTTGTAGTTCTCATAATCCCCACATATCATGGGAGAGAGCCAGTGGGAGATATTTGAATCCTGGGGGCAGTTACCTCCATGCTGTTCTTGTGATAGTGAGTGAGTTCTCATGAGTTCTGATGGTTCTCTAAGGGACTTTCCCCCTACTTCGCTCAGCATTTCTCTTTGCTGCTGCCATGTGAAGGACATATTTGCTTCCCCTTCCACCATTATTGTAAGTTTCCTGAGGCTTCTCCACCTGTGCTGAATTGTGAGTCAATTAAACCTCTTTCCTTTATAAAATACCCAGTCTCAGGAATGTCTTTATTAGCAGTGTGAGAATGGACTAATACACTTCTCCTCCTAGCCAGCACGTAGTTGGTGCTCAGTAAACACTGGTTAAAAAAATGTTAATACCGAGGCCGGGCGCGGTGGCTCACGCTTGTAATCCTAGCACTTTGGGAGGCCGAGGCAGGCGGATCACGAGGTCAGGAGATCGAGACCACGGTGAAACCCCGTCTCTACTAAAAATACAAAAAATTAGCCGGGCGTGGTGGCGGGCGCCTGTAGTCCCAGCTACTTGGAGAGGCTGAGGCAGGAGAATGGTGTGAACCCAGGAGGCGGAGCTTGCAGTGAGCCGAGATCGCGCCACTGCACTCCAGCCTGGGTGACAGAGCGAGACTCAGTCTCAAAAAAAAAAAAAAAAAATGTTAATACTAATGATCATTCTCCAGAAAGCAGAGCCCACCCCCTGTGGCAAATATTCTATTTCTTAGCCTGGAAAGTAAAACCATAAGCTAAAGCTAATACCAGTCCCTCCTGAGCTAGCATGACCAGAAGAAAACTAACCAGCCTCCTACAGGACATTTGAGAGACGCCCCAATCAAGGAAGCCCAGGACTTTCATTTGTACACCAGGCTTTGTTTATGGGATAAACAGGGCCACTAACAATGCATTCTGGCCTGGTTTAAGATGAACTTCAGGTCCCCCAGCAAGGGTGGATTTGTATTGACATGCAACACAGGGGGCCCAGGTGGCCTTCTAGGACCCTGGATTGGTGCTTTGTTTGGGCTTCCCCCAACCTTACACTAGCCCTGTAGATATCCAGATGGCTGGAGCCTGGCTTCCATAGGGTCTCACTTCTCAGGGGCTCAGCTAAGAGCTTTGTGGGCTGAGTTGCTGAGGGCAGTGAGAGGAAGGAGGCCCAGGTACTACAGGGGCTTGGATGCTGAGGTTCAGCATGAAAGATTCTCCTTCTGCAGCAGCAAACATTTGCAAACCTCTTTCCTTTATAAAATACCCAGTTTCAGGTATGTCTTTATTTAATTTGCAGGTTAATTATTTTTCTAAAGAGCAGCTTTCATCCTCTTCCACCCTCTGCCATTTTACCCATCTGTGTGAACTACCAAATTTAAGGGGAAAATAATGCTAAGAGCACAGGAACAATGCCATCTCCAAAAGGAGTGGGCTGTAATTTTAATATACAGATGCTAAATAAAACCTCAGTTTTTCAGGACATAAGGGTTTCCTGAGCTTCACAGCTGTTAGCAGAGATGGCCAGGCATTTGTTTCATTTAATTGTGCAGTCCAGCTTCTTACTGCCCACTGACAACCCATTAAAGGAAGCTGCACCTGCATTTATTAGAAGAGACAGAAGGAAAATTCCAGGTCTCAGTGCCTTCACTGCCAGGTGGAGGAGCTGGACTCTTAACAAAAGAAGCTGAAAACAGGCTAACAAAGAGAAGGGCTCACAGGCTAGTGAGGGAGGGCCAAGGGCATGGTGAAGGCTTTTACAGAGCACCTGAATCCTGAAGGGGATGCGGAAGTAATAGGAATTGTACCTTATGTTCCCTTGGGTATTTCAATTATCACGGCAACATTATAAGGCAGACATTGCAAGCACCATTTTTCAGATTACAAACTGAGATCCAAAGCACAGAGAATTTGTCTGCAAACTTCATAGCAGAGCCTGGACTCAAACATTGCTTCGTGTGATTCCAAGTTCGGTATTCATGTCCTCATGAAACCGTCATCAGACGTCTCCCATGTGCCTGATCTGCATTAGGTATCTGCATTAGGTACAAGTTGCATGAAGAGGTGAGACCCCATCTCTGACCTCAGGGGTTTCTGGTCTAGAGAAGAATGATCTAAACACCCACACTGTGAGGTTGGGGCTAGGAGCTTGGAGCTGGGGCCTGGGATTTGAAAGATGCCTGGATATCTGCCAGGGAACTGCGGCAAGGGCACTTGAGGTTTTAGACACAATCCGTGAGCAAGGTCACAGAACATGGAGCTGGACTTGAGGTGGGGTGAGGAGGAGGAGCATGCATTTGGGATGGGTAGAGAATAATGAGAGCTAATCTTTACTCAGAGCTTGTTATTTTCCAGGCACTGCTCTAACTCCTTTTCCCATGGTGGCTCCTTGAATCCTCACAAACCTCTCAAATAGTGACTGTTATTCCCTCATCTTCATTCATACAGGGCCTTGCTCTGTTACCCAGGCTGGAGTGCAGTGGTGTAATCATAGCTCACTGAAGCCTGATCACAGGTCACTGCAGCCTTGACCTCCTGGGCTCAGGCAAACCTCCTGTCTCAGCCTCCTGAGCTGGAATTACAGGTGCCCACCACTAGACCTAGCTAATCTAATTTTTTTTTTTTTTTGTAGAGATGGTATCTCACCATGTTGCCCAGGTGGGTCTCCAACTCCTGGCCTCAAGTGATCCTCCTGCCTTGGCCTCTTATAATGTTGGGATTATAGGCATGAGCCACTCTGTCCAGCCTCATTCCCTCTGCTTACTGCTGGTGGAGCTAGAGGCACACAGAGATAAGATGACTTGCTAGATTAGGTCTCTCTGCCAGTAAGAGAGGGAGCCAAGATTCACACCTGGGTGGTCTGGCTTCTGAGTCTCCCCAGCCCTGTGCAGAGGAGGAAGTATGTCCAGGAAGGGCAGCATCCACCAAGCATGAGAGCTGGCCAAGACATGGCACAGGGGCTTGCTCATTCTGCAGTCAATGAACATTTTCCAGTCTAATGTGCCAGGGGTTGTGAAAGGGAAAAACAAAGGAAAATAAGTTAAACTCTAGCAGAGAAGAAAGTACTTTCAAGAAAAATAATGACAGAAAGAAGAATGTGAATAGCAGCTTGAGGGAGATAGAAGAGGTGCCCACACCATCAGACCCTTGTTTCATGCTCATTGTTTTATTTATCCCAATTCATTCCCAGGCTCTGTTTACAAACTCCCTGTTTTTCCAGAGAAATTCTATGCCTCTCTGCTGCTTGATACAGTGCATTACACCAAAAACATTTTTTAACAAATGAAGGCCTCTCTGAGCACCCCCTTTGCACACTGAGGGGAAACCTGCCTACCCAAGACTTCTGCACTAACCCATGTTGCCCTGCTTGGGACCACAAGAATCAGCCAGGCCCCTTCCACTTGGCACCCTGTCAGATGCTCAAAGAATGTGATCCTCTCTGACTGCTACATAAGCTAAGAAATAGAGCTTCCTCCTCTATGGCATCAGTTGAACCTGTCTGTGGAGTCACACCCATTCGACTAGGTTTCTTTCTCTTGGCCACTGCATCCAGTCTCTTCTGCAGGTGCATTTGCCTCTGCTCAGTCACTGCATGACAGATTTCTACAAGAAGAGGCCTGATGCCTCCTAGATATTTACTCTATTCTTTCTGCCTGGAAGATTTTATCCATGTTCATAGCTTTAATGACCACCTTTAAATATGTATCATCCAAATTTATATGTTTAGTCTGAGCCTTTCCCCTTTTGCTCCAGACATATATACACCTGTATCCTTTAAAGCATTTATTTCCCCTCTGGAAAATTTTAAGCCCATATCAAAATAGAACAATTTAATGAACCACTAATAATTAGAATCTAGTTTCAGCTACTCTTGACTTTGTGCATTTTGTTTCTTCTATCTCCCTTGCTCCTCCTCATCCTCTGCCTGGTTGGTGTAATTTGAAGATGATCAAAATCATCACATCATTTCGTCTGTAAATACTTCAGAATCCACTAGCCTTCTAAATATTTTCCTTTGGCTTTCTCAAAAGTATCTGAAGATCAACTCTTTCAAAATCAAATGTGAGGCTTTCCTCTTTAGAATTGGTCCTCTTCCGGTGTTCTCCAACTCAATGAACATCACCACCCTACATCCTGAGAATTATCCTTGATACATTCCTCTTCTCCCTACCCACTGTACATCACCGGCTTCCCTTATCTTGAGCTCTCCCTCTCTATCACCTTACTCCAAACCATTGTTTCTCACCTGGACCATTTGTGATAGTCTTCTGGCCATCTGCCTTTCTCCACTGTGGTCCTACTCTATTTATTCCTCTCCACATTACAGACAAGCGATGTTTTCTTTTTTCATTCAGCAAATATCTACTGAATACTTACTGTGTCCTAGGTATTATAAACAAGATGCTGGCCGTGTATTGGTGAACAGGTACATTTCTTGTTTATGAAACACACACACACACACACACAGACAATAATATATGTAATTTGAAGTGCTATGAAGGAAATAAAGCTGGGGCTAGATACTGATGGGGTGCTGTCTTATATAGAGTGGTCTAGAAAGGCCAACTGTGCAAAAACTGATGAATATGAAGGCATTAATCACACCCAAGTACAAGGGTAGATTATCCCAGCCAGAGAAAACAGTAAGTACAGAGGCCCTGATATATCTCATCTAGCAACTTAGTTTTTTTCTTGTGAGAGGGAGTTCCTCAATTTTTTAAAAGACTTTACTTTTTTTAGAACAGTTTTAGGCTCAGCAAAATTGAGAGGAAGACACAGAGATTTCCTACATACCAGAGACTTGTGTCTCTGGCTCTGACCTTGACCCCATTCCCCACTGTGTTCCAGGCATATGGGCCTGTCTCCAGGCCTTTGGGCATCCTTCTTACTGCCGCAGAGGCTTTGTTCAGAATCCTTGCCTCTGTTTGGCGTGTTCCTTTTCCCGCTCCTGCTTCACCTTGTCCTAGTTCAGGCTTTGAATCCTTGATTCCGCCTGTTTTAATTGGTTCAGGCTGCTGTAAAAAAACACCATAGACTGGGTGGCTTATAAAAAACATACATTTATTTCTAACAGTTCTGGAGGCTGGGAAGATCAGGCTGACAGCATGGTCAATTCTGGTGAAGGCCGTTTTCTGGGTTGCAGACTGCTGACTTCTCGTTGTATCCTCATATGGCAGAAAAAGGGTGAGAGAGCTCTCTGGGGTCCCTTTTATAAGTGCACCAATCCCATTCATGAGGGCTCTATCCTCATGATCTAACTACCTCCCAAAGCTCTTACCTTCTAAGGAGGTAAAGCTTTCAACGTAGGAAGCTTGGGGGGACACAAACATTCAGACCATAACACCTCCTTAATAATTACTTCCTTAGTAAAGTCCCAGTCCCCATTCTCCTCTCTCACCCCTCCAATCCTGGTTAAACTTGCCTTGCTATAGCCACCATGGCCTTCTTTTGGCTGTTCAAATGCACCAGCCAACTTACCACTGTCAGCCTCTGTTTTGGGTTTACCCTGCCTGCAATGCTCCTTCTCTTGACCTCACAGCTGGCACTGCTCAGACCTCAGTTGAACTGCCTCAGAGCAGCCATCCAAAGCCATCTAGCCTAAAGTGGCCATGCAATCTCTCCTTCTCATATCCCTCTTTTCTAGTTCTCTGCTAATATTTTTCTTGATTGACTGATTTGATTGATCTCTCCCGCTCCACCCCAAATGTAAGCTCCAAGACAGAGGAATATTATCTGTCTCCTTCATCCTGCATCTCCAGGGCCTGAATTGCGTGGTAGGTGCCTAACGACTGTTAAGTGAATGAAGGCATTATATATTTGTGAATGGGGAAGTACAAGATGAAAGTGGTGCTTAAGGAGGACTACAGATCAATAACATTCAGGGGGATAAAGGAGAGCTTAGATGTAGAGAAAGGAAACCGAAGGAGAATACAGTTCATGGTGTTTCTGTCAATTACATCCCTCCACCACTTGAATGAGTACTTGTGAGGGTGGGGCCCCCACGTATGTATATATTAGAAGCTCCTCAGGAGATTCTGATCCTCAGCAGGGCTGAGAACAATGAGGCTAGATGAGATATAACGGTGCTAGTACTTATAATAAAAAAGTAAAAAAAAATCCAACTTGGTAAAATTAATTTTATAGCATATTTTATTTAACCCAACATAATCCAAAATATTATTTCAGCATGTCATAAATATAAAAATTACCAATGAGATAGTTTGTATTTTTTTCATTAATAATCCTTCAAAATCAGTGTGTAGCTCATGCTTATAGCACATTGCCATTCAGACTGGCCATAACCTAAGAACTCAGTAATCATGAGGGGTCAGGGTCCTGTACTAGATGGTGCAGAGCCACAGGTCCCTTCTGGCTCTGGCGTCGAGCACAGTGAGGAGACTCCTGTAATTCCCAAAGCAGCCTGGCATGTACTGGGGATCACATTTCCCCCTTGTTCTTATTAACATCTCTGTTCTCTCAAGATCTGCTTTGTCTTGACTCTGGATTAATTTCTCTTTGCTGTCTGTTGGTAACTGAGAATCCCCAGCCTAGATCAAAGATATCTTGCTAACCTGTTTCTTTTCTTGAGTGAGTATGTTGCAGGATCTGATTTTTAACCAGTGGATGTCACTGTTTACTCAAAGAGCATCCTTGGAAGAGACAGTCTAATCCAGGGATGAATGTAAAAACAGTAGTCATTGTCTCATCTTCCCTTCTATTAGTGTTTCCCTTCTAATTTGAAGCTGTGTTAGGTTTTTAGGAAGGGAAATGTAAGTGGTTAGTGCTGGTTCACTTGTGCTGTCTAGAGCGTTTGTTGGTCTTAGAGATTTGAAACCTCATTTAATAAAAGCTGCAGTCTTTTATTACTGCATAATTACATGGCAAATAGTAACAAAGTAGGCTGGGTGCGGTGGCTCATGCCTTTAAGCCCAGCACTTTGGGAGATCAAGGTGGGAGGACCGTTTGAGCCCAGGAGTTTGAGACTAGCTTGGCCAATATAGTGAGACCTCATCTCTGCGAAAAAATCAAAGAATTACCTGGGTGTGCTTGCATGTGCCTATAGTCCCAGCTACTTGGCAGGCTGAAGCAGGAGGATTGTTTCAGCCCATGATATCAAGGCTGCAGTGGGCTGTGATTGTGCCACTGCATTCCAGCCTTGGTGACAGAGTAAGACTCTATCACAAAATAAATACATAAATAAAAAAACTGGCCTGGCACGGTGGCTCATGCCTGTAATCCCAGCATTTTGGGAGGCTGAGATGGACAGATTGCTTGAGTTCAGGGGTTCGAGACAAACCTGGGCAACATGGTGAAACCCCATCTCTACTAAAAATACAAAATAATTAGCTGGGCATGGTGATGTATGCCTGTGGTCCCAGCTAATGGGGGGGTCGAGCTGGGAGAATCACTTGTACCTGGGAGGCGGAGGTTGCAGTGAGCCGAGATCACACCACTGCACTCCAGCCTGGACAACAGAGTGAGACACTGTCTCAAAAAACAAAACAAAACAAGATCCTAAGTTAATTATAGTAAAAAAAAAAAAAAAGAAAATCCCTGAACTGCTCTTTTAAAAAGAGGAGTTCTGTATTTCTGCTAAGCAGAGGTCACAAACAGCCTGTAGCCAAGTCTGCTGCTGTATGACCAGCACAATGTTTGAAAAACAATTGAGCTAACATTTGCATTGGAGGGCGATGCAAGCATTTGACTTCTGTCTTTGCCTCAAATATGAAATCTGGCCCTGTTAGACTTACACCCTACAAGGCCACAGCCGGGATGATGCTCAGTTGCTTCTTGTAAATTGTCATGTCCTCTTTTTCCCACAGGCCTCACCACTCCCAACAACTCCCCAAACCAGGTCACTTCATCTATTCAGGTTGGCAGCCCAATCTCTGTTGGCATTTGCAGTTTTGATTGCTGTTAAAACCTGTTTCTTGGAGTAGAAACAAATATGGAGGCATTAATTGTTTTAGTAGGCATCTGAAGGGTGGGATGATTTGGAAACACAGACAACAGAAGATTGGTTTTATAAGATCTTTTTCTGGCTTTAGGTTTGGGGTTGAATAATTCTTGGCTCAGGTTAGGACTAGCCAGCCTGTTGCTTGAACCTACCTTCAGAATTACAGATGTCTGTTGTCATGAGCTCTCCAAGGTAGCCCAGGGTATGGGAGATGGAAGGAAAATGGGTTAGCCAAGGTAGGACCTTTGATGCCACTGTTGGGGGTTGGGTGAGGATTGACCCCATTGGCCTCCCCTCACTTTCAATCCCATAAGTGGCAAGCCAGGATCCTCTTTACCTTTGTCTAAGGTGATAAGTCTCAAACTTGAGTGAGCCTCAGAGTCACTTGAAGGGCTTGTTAACTACAAGCTGGACCCAACTCGCAGAACTTGATTCAAGAGGTCCAGTATAGGGCTTGAGAATTCACATTTCTAACACAGTCTCAGGATATGTTGCTTCTGTTGATCCTGCAACTACACTTTGAAAACACTGGTTTCAAAACACTGGCTTTTGAGGTCAAACTGAGATTGTTTCAAAGGCAAAAGAGGTGTGTGTGTGTGTCAGAGAGAGAGAGAGAGTGAGAATAAGACAGAGGATATATTGAAAACAAGCTCTTGATTTCTGTTCCAGAATACATCTGATACAAGAGTTAGTATATTCCCAAAGACTGAAGAATGAATTCAGGCACAAGCAACACTTCTGAGAAGGTCCTGGCTTTTTCTTATCAATGCATTTGATACACTTCTCAAGAAAAAAGACACTACCATTGGGCAGCCTCTACCTCTAGGGCTGATTACCTGACAGTGAATGAAGTGACCTTTTTCTTAAAAGGACAGCAAACAGCAACCACTGGCTGGTTTTCTGCTGCTTCTGCCATTGCCTCTGACAGTGCAACACAGAGGGAGGGGGCGAGGCTCTGGAGCAGGATGAGTTGACATTTATTGAGTGCTTCCTGTCTGCCAGGAGCTGTGCTATATGCTTACTTGCAACATCTCATGCAAATCTTCAAACCATTCCAGGAGATATGCACTGTATATCATCCCATTTTATAGTTGAAGAAGCTGCCTCAGAGCTGTTAAGTAACATCTCTAAAGCCACACAGCTGGTGGGCAATGCCCAGGGTTTGATCCAGGACCATTTGACTCTACAGCTGGAGCTCCCAACCATGGCTTCTCAAGCTAGAAAAGGCTTGAAGTGTAGGAGTGCCTCTAAGAAGCTGTGGGAAAGGATAACTTATTTTCCCCTTTGTGTCTTTAACTTCCTCTGCAGCAACATGGAAATAAGAATACTACTTCCTAGATTATTGTACAAATTAAATAGGGCACAGTCTGTATGTCATCAATATATCTCTGTGTCGATGAGTATTAATATACTTCCTTCTTTCCATCCTTGTGTCTCTTGAGTGATTTGCCCTAAGCCTCAAAGCATGCACTCATTGTGCATTCTTGTGCACCTACTGTGTACCAGCAGATGTGGTCCCTGCAGAATGTTGGCAAGAAGGAGCCACAGATTGATAAGCCAGTGGTCAACTGTTCATCTCCAAATGCAGATCTTCCAGGTTCCTCACATTCAACTTGCCTCCCCACCTGTTATTCTCCATAGATGCTGGTATTCCCTGTTTTGACTGGCAGTGCCACCTACCATTCTATGAGCCAATAGCCTGCCTGCAACCCCTCACCACCATACATCTCCTTCAGATATCAAACTCCTTATTTGAGCAGGACTTAAGTTTTATGGAAAATTCTACCTGAACAATCTCTGCCTCTTATGGGATGGTCTATTTCTCTGCCAGTCTTGATCCTTCCAATACAGTCTCCATGTGGCTCTGAGAATGAGTGTTCTGTTCTGAATGCAGCTTTGCACCCATTGTCACCTGTGCCAGGTTCTACAGCAGTTCCTTCCTGCCCTCAGGCCCGTGCCCAGCCTCCAAAACCCCCAGCCTCCCAGACACACATCCTCAGTGGTGCCTAGCCCTCTCTGGCCTCACTCTCCAGTGACATCGTCTCATTTCCTAGCAACCTCAACCTCTTGGAACCTGTCTGCTCACTTTATTAGCTTGTGCCTCCATGAATTTTCTGAGGACACTGTCTTTGTCAGAATGCCCCACCCAGCCCTGCCCTTGGCTCACTCCTACTCATTCTTTCCCAGTAGCTCAGGAGCCTGCCTTGGCAGAAGGCCTTTGGGCTTCCCAGTTTGGGTCAAGTTCTTCTGTGCTCCAGACACGTCTTTATTTCTACATTCAAGTTGAGACTAATCAGCCATGGCTTGGGCTCCCAAGAGCTGGGCACATGGAAATGGGCAGGGGAGCTGGCTGGGTGGAGGTCTCCTGGGGTGTGGGGGGATTTGGAGCATTTATAGCTGCAGTGTCATGCACCTGTGAGCACCTCGGCTCGGCAGGAGGGCCTCTGGGGTGGCCTTTGGTGCTTCAGGGCTCAGAGGCTTAAAAAGCTGCAGGAGAGGTCAGCATCTTTATTTCAAGACCTTTCTCTCTGACATTTCTACCCTGAAATGCTGCTTCTACTGCACCACATGGAGACACGTGTCCAAGGTGGCTTGACCTACTCAGAGTCCTGGTGATCCATCAGAGGGAGGCGAGCTGATCCTGTCTTCCAGATGGGGGCCCCTGGACAGTAGCGAACACCGGCTGCAGGCCTGTGCTTGCCAGCCCTGCTTCACCCTGCCTGCTTGCTGGCTGTTCCCTTCTCCCAGCTCCCTCTCTTGCACAAAGACAAGCCATTAATTAAACCAGGACCTTTGTTTCCTGAGCCCCTCCCTCCAGCTCCTTTCCTAGCAGGCACCTGAGGGGTCCCTTGTGGCTCAGTGGGGGTGCTGGTGACAGCACTGGGAGTTGGGGATGGGGTATGATGGGGACCTCAGCAGTGGCTCCTGATTCCTCTTCTATATCATGGGCTTCAGGGGCTCTGAGACAGACTGGACGGCTTTCTTATTCTTAGAGATCTGGGAAACGTTGGTATATTTGTTTGACAGGGGTTTCAGGCCCCACAGTCAAGTAAAAATGGCCCCAGGACTCCTTGTAGGGAACCAGGCAGGGTTGGGAGAAAGCTCTCTTTCTTGAAAGGGTATATATATATATTTTTGAAAGCAGCTGCCTGCTGTTTTGTATCCTGTTAACAGAACCAAAGACGATACCCATTGTAGACTGAATCAGCTCACAGCCACATTTTTCCATCTCTCACTTAATTTGATTCTTTACCAACCCTGTGAGATAGAGGGGCAAAGACAGGCCATAGGCTCCCTCCTTTACAGATGAGGAAACTGAGGCACAAGGAGTAATATTTGCTGAGTGTTTGCAATTTGCTAAACATTTGCATGTAAATAGTCACATTTGATTCTTACAAACCAGACTCCAAGGTAAATAAGGGATACGTTAATAACATCTTCAAAAACTATTATTGCATTTTTGTATATGCTTGGCACCATTTATGATAATTAAATATAATGTCATTAGGCAATAATCTTATTGGAGATGTTATTATCCTCAACTTGGCCAGCACTCATTTAGACTCTGACAAATAAAATAACTACCTCTGTGACACAGGGGGGTCTATGTCAGAATTGGGACAAAAACTCAGACTACCATGTCTTCATTGTAAAAGTCTGTCTACTACTGGTCCACAGCCGTGTGCTTGAGCTCCCTTCTAGAATTCTTTCTGGTACTTCTTTAGTCTTTGAACATGAGCAGGCTTTCAGTTATTGCAGGAAGAGGATTCTCTGCCCCCCAGTCCCCGACTCCACGCTGCTAGAAGGCTGGGGAGGAAGGTTGATGGTGCCTGGGACAGAAAGACTACACGTCCACTCCTATGTGAGAAGGAGGTAAAATCTGGACAACACTCCCAAATGTAGGAGGGTAATGTCTCCACTGAGCAACTCATTTTGCCCTGGGAGATACTTTAGTTTTTTTCCCAGACCTTTTCTGGCTCCCAGATTTGTTTGCTGGGAATTAATATTTGTTAAGCACCGAAGCCATTGCAACTTCATTTTTAACTCGAATTTTCTGCTGAGACAAGTAATATTATCCTAAACTTATAAATTAAGACTTTTGAGATGCAGATAAGTTAAATAATTTGCTTCAGGTCATGCAGCATGTTAAATCTGTATGTTGCATAGCAGGGATTTGAATCTCAGCCTTGTTGACCTCAAAGTCCCCCAGATAATCTACTTTGTTATATCACTGAGGAGCTGAAAAGCTTGCAGGCTATACTATACAGTGCCTTTGAGCAAATTAGGAAAAAGTGTCACCCCTGGGCACATGAAATTAGAAAAAAGGTGTCAATTCTAGGCACATCCCCAGGACATGTGGGTCAGGGAGCCAAGGCAGAGGCATCTCTTCCAGGCCCAAAGCACAGCATGAACCGGAGGGATGGGCTAGATTTCCATCTCACTGGCTACCTCAGCAGGTGCCACTGTGTACTGCATAACCTGTGAACTGAAGAAAATGGTTCCTTCTGGAGCCTTAGCCTATGGTGGTCAGAGATAGAAGGATCATGCTTGGCTTCACACAAAGGTGTTCAGGCATCCTGGGATATCATCAAACTGGGTTTGAATTCTGGCTCTACAGCTCTTCGAAGTCCTGCCAACCAGGATAAATCATTTAACCCTCTGTACCTCAGTCTTCCTCCCAGAGCTGTTGTGGGATAAGATGATGTGGGATAAGATATCCTCCCAGGGCTGATGTGGGATAAGATATCCCTTATCATGTGCATGCTCCGTGCAGGCCACACCAGCTCTCAGTGTTTGCTGTCAGCATAGGAAGCATTGTCTGGGGGGTCCTTTCAAATCAGTTACCAGTGCTTTGTCAACGAGCCTGCTTTCCAGACTTTCTTTTCATCAGCTGCTTTGGCATGGTAATCAGAGGCCCATGAGGATCTAATTGGAGACGGATAAACACATCAGGGAAAGAACAAGACACTCATTATTGGTGAGTGCACTCAAAGTTATCATGAAGCTCAGCTCTCCTCTGTAGGTACAAAGCACAGATGGAAGTATCTGAGAAGTGAGTTCTTCTGCCTCCTATCTCCATAGGGAGCTTCTATTCATCCTTCCAAACCCCAGCTTAAATGACTCATCCTTCATAAAGTGTTCCATAATCCCTGATCCCTTTGATACATTAAATCTTCAGTTCTACTTTAGGACATTTTTGCATATACATCTAACATTTATTTATTTGCTAATTAATTCAATTGTTTATGCAACTAGTACTTAATGAGTATAATGAGCATAAACTACTACTACTACCAGTACTACTACATAGTACTACTATGGGTACTTAATGAGTACCTGCTATATGTGCAAGGTATGGGGGATGTTCATAGGTGAAGAACTTTGGATCCTCTTTTTTCTTGTCATTTTGGCCCCTGGCTATCTTAGGTAGAATGCACATTCTGTTCCTGAGCCTAATCCAAATCTTGGAACTCGCTCATCACTGCCCTCTCTCCTGCAGTAACTTCAACAGCATAGCTGAGGATACCAGAGGAGCCATGAAATGAGAGTGACCATCTTACTGGTCGAATTCACATGCAGGAAGCAGCAGAGGCTGGCTGCGAGGTGAAGACTGAGGGAAAGTGGGCACATGAGCCATGCTGGGAAGGCTGGCAGTCCATGGCAGGGGCTCAGACCTGAGGGTCCATGGACCAGAGCTGTGAGTAGGGCATACAGCAGCTGATTCTGCCATCCCCACTCCCCAAGTGTTAGTGCTTCCCCTGGCTGGGAAGGCTTTAGTGCAGCTGCTCTTATGGCTCTGCATGTAGGTGTCTGTGTAACAAGGAAGAGAAGCGGGAAGGAAAAAAACCCCACAAAAACAGAAACAGCTGGTGAAGGAGGCTAGCTCAGCAATAAGGGCATCGCTGAAGCAACCAATAGCCTTGACCTACAAGGAACATTAAACCATCTTGACAGCGACCACTTTGTGCTGCAAAATACAGAGAGACACTGGAGAGAAGGCAGCTCCAGGAGGGGCCTGGGGCTAGATGGGTGGAGAATTTCTGCATATCATCAGGATTTTTCTTAGTAATTACCTTGCAAGGGAGAGTACCAAGGACAGAGGCAGGCCGAGAAAGGCCATTTGGGAAAGTCCATGAAGGCAGCAGTCTGATGTGGTAATAACTAGCCCGAGATGAAATCTCATTTCATTCTGCAGACAAATCTCCACGGAACTGAGTCCCAGCTTTGCTCTCATTCACAATAGAACACACCTGGTTTGAATTCCAGCTCTGTTCTCACGAGAGGTGGGATCCTGAGCAAGTTATTTAATCTCTCTGGAGCTATTGTTTCTACCTCTGCAAAATGAGAGTCCTAATAGCTGTGGGGGATTAGAGACAATATATATAAAACATCTTGCACAGTGTCTAGCAGGGAGTAGCCACAGCTCAATAAAATGTAGCTATTATAATTTGTGAGAGAGAGTAATAGTGGTGTTAGTATGAGTGTACACTAGCTGTTGGAACAAAGAAATCCCAGTCTCAGTTGCATAAAACAAGAAAAATCTGCTTCTTGCGCATGTAACAATTCAATGCAGGACTGAAGGTCAGAGAGTGTTTTCTTCTATGTGTTGACTCAGGGACCGAAGCTCTTTCCTTTTGTTGCTCTACCATCAGATCCCATAGCCACAGCTGGTCACATGGCTTCTTGGAGAAGGGGTGGGAAGCTTCAGCAATGCCTGAGAACTCCCTCCCAGAAAATACTGCATACTGTTGAAGAAGGTGCACATATTTTGGGTGGATTGTTAGCTGGCCCTGCACCAGTAGTAGCAGAAGAGTGACAGTTTAGGATGAAGTAGATGCCTTAGGACAGAGCCAGGCTCAAAATTGTAATTGATTGGCAAAACCCCCCAACGATTCTGAGTAACCTGGCTAGGATTAGCTCTGTGCTAAGGCATTGGCTTCATCCTAAACTGTCACTCCTCTGCAGAGCTAATCCAACAACATTGACATTATTCAGGAGCTTGTTTGACATGCAAAATCTCAAGTCCCACCCCAGACCACCTGAGTCAGAATCTGCATTTAGGATCCCCTACAGAGATTCTGATTTAGGAGGGCTGATGTGGGATTCTGCCTTGTTTCTAACAACCTCTCAGGGGACACCGATGTTGCTGGTGCATGGTTACACTTCAGTGGCAAGCACGAAAAGGAACTGATTACAGAAACTCAACTTCTCCCTGGACAAAATGAGATTCTCTGGTCGTTATATGGAGGTGAGAGGTGGGCCTCTCACCTCCCCTCCTTGTGCTTGTGGTCATCTACTATGCTAGGGTGGGTGGCATTTCTGCAAAAAGAGGGTTAAGTAGTATTCCTAGTTCTTGTTTTGTCTAAGAGAGGTGGAAATCCTGAGACCACCCACAGAAACCCTGCAGCTATGTATTTACTGTTATCTGGTGGCTGAGCAGAGAGACACTCGCTCTTTTCAGATGTATAGTTAGAATCCATCTCCGATGGACACGAATCTCTATCTAGCTGAGATTTACTTGCAATTGTCTGTAGTGAGAAGTGTTAGTTAATGAAGCCTGTGCTACAGTCACACAGGTAATCACCCTCTTCCCTCTTCTCACTCTTCTTTACCCCCATGACAGTTCATTCTTTTGGAAAAATTCATTAACCTGCAGTAACACTATTCACCAGTGACAACTCTAAGAAAAAGCAGGCTCATGTTTCTTCTTACAGAGTAATCTCTTAGCTCTCTGAGAATTGCACACATTTTACAAGAAAAAAATATCCTTGACTTGAGATCAGTGCTTCTCATGTAAATGCTGCCTAGAAGTCATTCTGGCCTGTATTACAAGCTGAAGGCCAAAGTTTTCACCCTGAAGCTGCAGGGTGAAGGGTAGAGAGAAACATAATTTACACCCCTCACACACTGTTGCACCATGCACTGTACTTTGAACATGTAGCTCTCTAATCTTCTAAATTACCCTGCAATTAAGGAAGGGAACTGATATTTATTTTACTATGTACTCTGCTTTGTGCTAGGCACATTGACCATCTAATCTGTTTGCAGTTCTAAGGACTGGACATTTGTGTGTGTGTGTGTGTGTGTGTGTGTGTGTGTGTGTGATCATTTATTTTATAGATGAAGAAAGTGAGGGTTGAGGTTTGACTAAGTAAACTACAGATCCAGGGTTTAAACCCAACTCTACCCACACCGAAACTCACACTCTTTTGACTTCATTACAATGTCACTGTAAATAAAGAACAAGCAAAGACTTTTAGAAGGGTGGGTTGCTCTTCTGTAGTTCCCAGATCCATGGGACTACTCAGCTTAGGGGTCTAGGAGCAGTCTAGTATGGCAGCTAAAAGTGTGGACTCTGAGTCAATCCAACTGTGTTTATAATAATTCCTGTCTCAACCGGGAGTTATAATCAAATCCTTTAACCTCTCAGAGCCTCGGCTGTAAAATGGGAATAGCAATAGTATTGCTGTCACAGGAATAATGTGAGGAATCGTGGGACATCAGCTTAAACGTTTTAGTGTAGTGTCAGATACAAAATAAGAGCCCAGCAAATGCTAATAATTGTTAATAATGTTAGTATGATTAGAGTCAAGGTCCTTTCACTGAAAGGGACAGACATCACTCAATTCAGATCACATGACTAGGGCAGGGTTGCTGCAGAGCTGTGGGGAGCAGCCTGCATGGAAAGTTGAACCTGGAGGCTCCTTTGCCCGTTTCCCTGGGGTGCATGTCATCCTCACATCTGCATCTCTCAGATCTGGGTCACCCTTCTCTTGGCCAGTGTCCTCTACTTACTCCCCTTGCTCTATGTCCAGTAAGGTTGCCTAAGTCCTAAGTCTATGTACCATGTTATCCTCAGTACCTGCCATCAATTACTTATAGATTTCCAGGATGTAATTTAAAATTAATGAGAACATCTGATTAGTCGAAGGCCAGCTGATACATCGACATCTTCAGTCTGGGGTTTGCTGGCTGTGTTGGATGAGGTTTACTCTCTGCTCTACGGACTGGCTCCCCATGAAAGGGCTAAGGGTGAGGTGAGCAGTAAAGTATCTAGCATAGATATATGGATTATTTCTTTCAATGTGTTCTGGAATCTTCTATTTTCTTTTTTCCTGTCCTTTAACCTATTCCTCACTTTAACAATTAATTGGCTTATTGAAAGATAAGAATTTGAGGTAGTATCTAAGGTATGAAAACCATTTTCCCAGAAATGATGACTTACTAAAAACAAGCATAGAGGGTATTTGCATATGTTTGGGCTTTTACTAGAAGGACTGACCTGTGCTTTAAGGCTTAAGTGACTTCTTTGGAACATTAGACTCTGTACATTGTCTGGGCAGACCTCATAGGTGATTCTGGGTTTCTGTCTGTTTCTTAAGACTTTAGACATAATTGCTGATGTTTTTCATTAAAGAAGAATTTTCTTGGAGAAAATTACTTTCTTATCGTTTTGCCTTTTTCGTGACCTGAAGGTCATTGGCACATTCTGAATCCTGAATTTTGTCTTTCAGTTTCAGGACCTAATTCCCTGATTGAGATTAGAGGGTAGAGCATTAGAGAATAAACCATGTGAGGTTAGCTGATATTTCCAAAATTCAGGAGTGACTGATTAAGGAGCTCCAGTTTTTGATCTTAAAGGAAAGGAGCCAGCCATGTGGCTAATCCTAAATCTTAAACTAGGATTTTCTATTTCCTTCTATACCCACTAGGCTATGTGAAATGGCAGTAGCAATTTTGATCTTTAGAATTCTGCTACTAAAGGACACTTAAGTCTCTGAAGCCTTAGAAATTATGTTTAGTTATGCTTAGAGTCAGCATCATCATTAAGAACTTGGGCTTTGAAGTTGGAATTTTTGGGATTGCATTTTCACTCCACAGTTTACCAGCTCTGTGACTTTGGGGAAGTAGCCCATCTTCCCCATATCTCACTTTTCTCATGTTTAACATGAGGATGATAATGTGTCCATGGTAAGTGATAACATGTGCTCAGTTTAGTTTTGATTTGTACATTGACCCATGACTGACATGCAGTGAGTTCTCAGTAACCATTAGCTGCTGTTTGTACCGTTATGAACATCATTCATCACAGCTCTGGGGAGTTTCTACTCCTATTGAAAAATTGTTTATTATAGTACACAATTTCACATCTGTGGCTTTGAATAGAGATGACACCATTCGCTCTGTCCCCTGCCACCATAAAAGGCACAAACCTGTTTCCAGCCACAGACTTCACTGAGTACTGTGGCCTCTGAGAAACTTCCTTCAGATGTAAGGAAATGTCTTCCTGTGCCTACTGCCTAGTGTGTTTGTTGCTTTGTGAAAATATGAGGTAAGGAGTTTTTCCTCCATGGAGCTTTGACTGTTAATTTTAAGCTCACCCATACCAACCTTATTAATACACACAGCTGATTTACTTTGTTCTTTTTTTTTTTAAGTCTGTGCGTTCCCTGTTTATTTTTCATTAGCTGTCTTAGTCCATGTTGCTATAAAGGAATAGCTGAGGCTGGGTAATTTATTAAAAAAAAGAGGTTTATTTGGCTCACAGCTTTGCAGGCTGTACAAGAAGCATGGTGCCGGCATCTGATGAGGGCCTTGGGCTGCTTCCACTCACAGGCAGAAGGTGAAGGGGAGCCAGCGTGTGCAGAGATTACATGGCAAGAGAGTAAGCAAGAGAGAAAATGAGGAGTTGCCAGGCTCTTTTTAACAACCAGCTCACACAAGAACTTAACAGAGTGAGAACTTCTGAATCCCCTCCCAGAGAGGGCCTTAGTCTATTCAGGAGTGATCCATCCCCATGACTCAAGACACCTTTCACTAGGCTCACCTCCCCACACTGGCACACTGGGGATTAAATTTAACATGTGATTTAGAGGGGTCAAGCTTCCAAACTATTGCATTACCCTTTAATAATTTAGCTTACATTTACAGAATGTTTGCTACAAATTAGCCACTGAGGTAAGGATGGTTTAGGCTTTATCTCATTTAATTCTCTCCAGAGAACTGTGAGGAAGGTGTTAATATTGCCTTCTTTGCAAATGCAGAAACTGAAGCTCAGAGAGATTAAGTATCTGGCTGAACTGGAACTTGGTCACACTCAAATGCTCATGTCTTAGCCCCTTTCCATACTCCCTGTTAATAGTACAGATGTGCCTTCTGTAAACCTTCCCAACCTTTTAGGAAAGAGTTGGCTTTATGTACTTTTCACCAAAATAACAACACAGTCATTTGATTTTACTGCCACTTCTACTTTCCATCTTTCTGTTCCTCTACATTCCTGCTTCTCCTCCATGTTCGTCCTTTCTCCTGCTCTTTGTTTCTTGGAGGAAGTCTACAATGACACACTACCAAAACAGGCAGAGCCCCCACTGCCCTGAGTATGTGCCATCCCTCCCAATTATCATCTGACCTCCTGGCACCAGTTGCTGTGTCTACCACCTCTCACTTCTCCAAAGAAATGCTCATCAGTTCACCCAGAAATATTTTGGTTGACCAAGGAAATGGTAGTAACATTATCACGGCACAGCTATTGGTGAAAATGTGGAAAGAGCCAAAAACTGAGAGAGATTTAAAGCTGGAATTATAGTTTTCCAGGTTTGAGGGCCAGACTGACAGTCATATAGACCAAAGTTTGACCCAGTGATTTTTCAGTTATTTGGCCTTGGTCAAAATTCTTTACCTGAGTGATGGGAATGTCAGCAATGCCTGCCTGGAAGCCTCGAGGGGCACCAATAAGAAGATTATCAGAAGAGGCTGTCACAACTCCACACATGCTATTCCGTCTGCACCCCTTAAATGCTGAGGGGCACTTTCTCTGGGAAGCAAACTCCATTATCTTTGTATTATAAAAACTCAGGATATTAACTCAAAGGTG
The DNA here is from genome assembly GCF_028878055.3 of Symphalangus syndactylus. NCBI lineage: Eukaryota > Metazoa > Chordata > Mammalia > Primates > Hylobatidae > Symphalangus > Symphalangus syndactylus. The sequence continues at coordinate 89,996,619 of NC_072426.2, forward strand.
CTGGGTCAAGCACAGCACTGGATCACCAACTGTATGCACTTGGTCAAACTGTTTGCCTAGTAAGCTTTGGTTTCTTTGTCTATTATGTGCCTAGAATAGAATATTGTACAACCTACTTACACAAGGCATTTTAGAAATCCCCCTTGACACGGTTAAAACATAATATTTCTCTTTGGTGTTACCAAGAAATGTATGCAAAAGTTTTTTCTGATACTCTTCATACCATTCCATCCCTCATCTTGTCTCAGATTCCCATCCTGTGTATGTGTGGAAGAGGGGAGAGAGGGTGACTGGAGATTATTAACTATGAAGTAAGGCTCAGGAATAGGGAGAATATCTCTCTTTTTTAAAATACAATTAAATAATAAATCAAAACTTTGCTGTGCAGAAGCCTTTTAGTTTGAGGCAGTGCCACTTGCCTATTTTCACTTTTGTTGCTTGTGTTTTGGTGTCACATTTGAGAAATCATTGCCAAGACCAACACAAAGAAAACCATCAAGAGTGAAAAGGCAACCTACAGGATGGAAGAAAGTATTTGCAAAATGACATATCTCCTAAAGGGCTAGTATCCCAAATATATAAGAAATGAACTCCTATGGCTTGATAGCAAAACCCCAAATAACCCAATTTAAAAAATGGGCAAAGAAATGGAATAGATGTTTATCCAAAGGAGATATACAAATGGGAATATGTATATAAAAAGGTGCTCGACATCACCAACAATTAGGGAAATGCGAATCAAAATTACTATGGGGTATAACCTCAGATCTGTTAGGATGACTAGTATCAAAAACATAAAAGATAACAATTGTTGGTGAGAACATGGAGAAATTGGAACATTTGTATGCTGTTGGTGGGAACATAAAATGCTGACGCCACTATAAAAAATAGTATGAAGTTCCTCAAAAAATTAAAAATAAAACTACCATATGATCCAGTAGACCCACTCCTGGGTATATATCCAAAGGAAATGAAATCTGGATCTTGAAGAGGCATGAGAGCTTCCATATTAATTGCAGCACTATTCACAACAGCCAAGACATAGAAGTAACCTAAATGTTCATCCATGGATGAATGGATAAAGAAAATGTGGTATATACAAACAAAGAAATATTATCCAGCCTTTAAAAAGGGAAATTCTGCCATTTGCAACAACATGAATGAATTTGGAGGCCATAATATTATGTAAAATAAGCCAAATGCAAAAGGACAAACACTGCATTATTTCACTTATATGAGATATCTAAAAGTCAAACTCAGAAACTGAGTAGAATGATGGTGGCCAGGGAAAGGGAAAGGAGGAAATGTAAAGTTATTCAATGAGTACAAAATTTCACTTATGCAAGATGAATAAATTCTAGAGATCTGCAGTAAAACATTGTGCCTATGGCCAGTAATACTCCACTGTGCGCTTAAAAATTTGATAAGAGGGTAGATCTTATGTTAAGTGTTCTTACCAAAATAAAAACAGAAAAAAATCCTAAAATATTATCGATTACTTTAAAACATTAAAAAATATCTCCTTGTCAAAATAGCAGCATTGAAGATGTTGCAACAAAGTCAGCATAATAGCTATGTCGTGTCCATGGATCCAGTTTATAGGGTTGTATGAAGATATGAGAATAAAATGAGACCACCTGTGGTACAAAGTGTCACAGCAACTGCGAAGTGTTATTGTTGAAAGCCAGTGTGCCTTTGCTAGAAAAATACTGTCATTTGAAACCCACTACCATGCAATATTCTAACCTCTCTAAGTTGACCAGTAAACTGATTCCATACAAGAGGGTGGCAGGATATGGAGAAAATTAATACGTGCCATATGGAATAAGTCAAAGACAGCTCCTGTGAGGAGGTGAGCCAGGTCTCCCAGGCAGTGATCAACATGGACTAGCAGAGACAAGGGGGTGAAGAGCTCTCGGGGCCGGAGGTGGACCTGGCAAGCCCCGGGCAGGACCTGAGCATCTGATCGGTGTACTCTTCTGCTGCTGGCAGGAGCGCCCTTTGCTTTTTGTGAGAGAATATGAATGAGTTCTATTAGTTCAGCTACGTGGGAAGAGCTCTTATCCTGCGATCGATCTCCACGCTGTCAGCAGGCAACGGAGATGTTTGAAGCAGATGGGCAGCCAGCCCCTCTCTCTCTATCCGCCTCTGCCTTCATAGTCAAGAACCGAAAGACATCCCCTTCCATAAATCATCTGCCTGGTCACACCCACATGGAAAGATTGGAGCGTTTTCTCTTTTCATGATTATTTTTTTGAGCCACTCACATTATCATGTTTTGTAAGCACCCTTAGATTTCAGAGAGTAAATCATTAATATCCAATTTGGGAAAGTCAGTGGTATGTAACCGCAGCATTGGCAAAGCAAATGGAAAGTGGAAGGCTATGAGCGGGGTATTAATTATCCTGTGCCGCAGAGTGCAGGCAGGTGTTTACGGGTTCCATCCAGCCGGCTGCCATGGCTGTGCTGGCTGTAATCAGGGAGATTCACGCCTGTGGGGCACATCTTCCTGTTCCCCGCTGAGCAGCCCCCTAACTTTGCATTATGTTTACTGCAAATTCAGAAAAAAACGAGTCTCTCTTGCTTATGCTACGTGAAGGGGATAGACCCTTAGAGAGTCACATGTCTTCCCCGCAGGCAGGTTTCGTTAGCATGACCATTCTGAACATGTCTCAAGCACACACTTAAGGGAAAATGAGAACAAACATCACTAGGGAATTCCATCAAATGGATCTGGAATGGCGGTCTCCCCTGCTTACATGGGGATCACTAAATGTATTCTCAATGAATGAATAGTAACCTATATATGAAATGATGAGAATTTAAAAAATCAACTATGAGATAATTGGTGTCCTCACATATTTTTTTTATTTTTATTTTATTTTATTTTTTTATTATACTTTAGGGTTTTAGGGTACATGTGCACAATGTGCAGGTTTGTTACATATGTATCCATGTGCCATGTTGATTTCCTGCACCCATTAACTCGTCATTTACCATTAGGTGTATCTCCTAATGCTGTCCCTCCCCCCTCCCCCCACTCCACAACAGTCCCCGGAGTGTGATGTTCCCCCTCCTGTGTCTATGAGTTCTCATTGTTCAGTTCCCACCTATGAGTGAGAACATGCGGTGTTTGGTTTTTTGTCCTTGTGATAGTTTACTGAGAATGATGTTTTCCAGTTTCATCCATGTCCCTACAAAGGACACGAACTCATCATTTTTTATGGCTGCATAGTATTCCATGGTGTGTATGTGCCACATTTTCTTAATCCAGTCTATCGTTGTTGGACGTTTGGGTTGGTTCCAACTCTTTGCTATTGTGAATAGTGCCGCAATAAACATACGTGTGCATATGTCTTTATAGCAGCATGATTTATAATCCTTTGGGTATATACCCAGTAATGGGATGGCTGGGTCAAATGGTATTTCTAGTTCGAGGTCCCCGAGGAATCGCCACACTGACTTCCACAATGGTTGAACTAGTTTACAGTCCCACCAACAGTGTAAAAGTGTTCCTATTTCTCCACATCCTCTCCAGCACCTGTTGTTTCCTGATTTTTTAATGATGGCAATTCTAACTGGTGTGAGATGGTATCTCACTGTGGTTTTGATTTGCATTTCTCTGATGGCCAGTGATGATGAGCATTTCTTCATGTGTTTTTTGGCTGCATAAATGTCTTCTTTTTAGAGGTGTCTATTCATGTCCTTTGCCCACTTTTTGATGGGGTTGTTTGTTTTTTTCTTGTAAATTTGTTTGAGTTCATTGTAGATTCTGGATATTAGCCCTTTGTCAGATGAGTAGGTTGCAAAAATTTTCTCCCATTCTGTAGGTTGCCTGTTCACTCTGATGGTAGTTTCTTTTGCTGTGCCAAAGCTCTTTAGTTTAATGAGATCCCATTTGTCAATTTTGGCTTTTGTTGCCATTGCTTTTGGTGTTTTAGACATGAAGTCCTTGCCCACGCCTATGTCCTGAATGGTATTGCCTAGGTTTTCTTGTAGGATTTTAATGGTTTTAGGTCTAACATATAAGTCTTTAATCCATCTTGAATTAATTTTTCTATAAGGTGTAAGGAAGGGATCCAGTTTCAGCTTTCTACATATGGCTAGCCAGTTTTCCCAGCACCATTTATTAAATAGGGAATCCTTTCCCCATTTCTTGTTTTTGTCAGGTTTGTCAAAGATCAGATAGTTGTAGCTATGCGGCATCATTTCTGAGGGCTCTGTTCTATTCCATTGATCTATGTCTCTGTTGTGGTACCAGTACCATGCTGTTTTGGTTACTGTAGCCTTGTAGTATAGTTTAAAGTCAGGTAGCGTGATGCCTCCAGCTTTGTTCTTTTGGCTTAGGATTGACTTGGCAATGCGGGCTCTTTTTTGGTTCCATATGAACTTTAAAGTAGTTTTTTCCAATTCTGTGAAGAAAGTCATTGGTAGCTTGATGGGGATGGCATTGAATCTGTAAATTACCTTGGGCAGTATGGCCATTTTCACGATATTGATTCTTCCAACCCATGAGCACGGAATGTTCTTCCATTTGTTTGTATCCTCTTTTATTTCATTGAGCAGTGGTTTGTAGTTCTCCTTGAAGAGGTCCTTCACATCCCTTGTAAGTTGGATTCCTAGGTATTTTATTCTCTTTGAAGCAATTGTGAATGGGAGTTCACTCATGATTTGGCTCTCTGTTTGTCTGTTATTGGTGTACAAGAATGCTTGTGATTTTTGTACATTAATTTTGTATCCTGAGACTTTGCTGAAGTTGCTAATCAGCTTAAGGAGATTTTGGGCTGAGACAATGGGGTTTTCTAGATATACAATCATGTCATCTGCAAACAGGGACAATTTGACTTCCTCTTTTCCTAATTGAATACCCTTTATTTCCTTCTCCTGCCTGATTGCTCTGGCCAGAACTTCCAGCACTATGTTGAATAGGAGCGGTGAGAGAGGGCATCCCTGTCTTGTGCCAGTTTTCAGAGGGAATGCTTCCAGTTTTTGCCCATTCAGTATGATATTGGCTGTGGGTTTGTTGTAGATAGCTCTTATTATTTTGAGATATGTCTCATCAATACCTAATTTATTGAGAGTTTTTAGCATGAAGGGTTGTTGAATTTTGTCAAAGGCCTTTTCTGCATCTATTGAGATAATCATGTGGTTTTTGTCTTTGGTTCTGTTTATATGCTGGATTACATTTATTGATTTGCGTATGTTGAACCAGCCTTGCATCCCAGGGATGAAGCCCACTTGATTATGGTGGATAAGCTTTTTGATGCGCTGCTGGATTCGGTTTGCCAGTATTTTATTGAGGATTTTTGCATCAATGTTCATCAAGGATATTGGTCTGAAATTCTCTTTTTTGGTTATGTCTCTGCCAGGCTTTGGTATCAGGACAATGCTGGCTTCGTAAAATGTGTTAGGGAGGATTCCCTCTTTTTCTATTGATTGGAATAGTTTCAGAAGGAATGGTACCAGTTCCTCCTTGTACCTCTGGTAGAATTCAACTGTGAATCCATCAGGTCCTGGACTCTTTTTGGTTGGTAAGCTATTGATTATTGCCACAATTTCAGAACTTGTTATTGGTCTATTCAGAGATTCAACTTCTTCCTGGTTTAGTCTTGGGAGGGTGTATTTGTCGAGGAATTTATCCATTTCTTCTAGATTTTCTAGTTTATTTGCATAGAGGTGTTTGTAGTGTTCTCTGATGGTAGATTGTATTTCTGTGGGATCGGTGGTGATATCCCCTTTTTCGTTTTTTATTGCATCTATTTGATTCTTCTCTCTTTTCTTCTTTATTAGTCTTGCTAGCGGTCTATCAATTTTGTTGATCTTTTCAAAAAACCAGCTCCTGGATTCATTAATTTTTTGAAGGGTTTTTTGTGTCTCTATTTCCTTCAGTTCTGCTCTGATTTTAGTTATTTCTAGCCTTCTGCTAGCTTTTGAATGTGTTTGCTCTTGCTTTTCTAGTTCTTTTAATTGTGATGTTAGGGTGTCAATTTTGGATCTTTCCTGCTTTCTCTTGTGGGCATTTATTGCTATAAATTTCCCTCTACACACTGCTTTGAACATGTCCTAGAGATTCTGGTATGTTGTGTCTTTGTTCTTGTTGGTTTCAAAGAACATCTTTATTTCTGCCTTCATTTCATTATGTACCCAATAGTCATTCAGGAGCAGGTTGTTCAGTTTCCATGTAGTTGAGCGGTTTTGAGTGAGTTTCTTAATCCTGAGTTCTAGTTTGATTGCACTGTGGTCTGAGAGACAGTTTGTTATAATTTCTGTTCTTTTACATTTGCTGAGGAGAGCTTTACTTCCAACTATGTGGTCAATTTTGGAATAGATGTGGTGTGATGCTGAGAAAAATGTATATTCTGTTGACTTGGGTTGGAGAGTTCTGTAGATGTCTATTAGGTCCACTTTATGTAGAGCTGAGTTCAATTCCTGGATATCCTTGTTAACTTTCTGTCTCGTTGATCTGTCTAATGTTGACAGTGGGGGGTTAAAATCTCCCATTATTATTGTGTGGGAGTTTAAGTCCCTTTGTAGGTCACTGAGGACTTGCTTCATGAATCTGGGTGCTCCTGTGTTGGGTGCATATATATTTAGGATAGTTAGCTCTTCTTGTTGAATTGATCCCTCTACCATTATGTAATGGCCTTCTTTGTCTCTTTTGATCTTTGTTGGTTTAAAGTCTATTTTATCAGAGACTAGGATTGCAACCCCTGCCTTTTTTTGTTTTCCAGTTGCTTGATGGATCTTCCTCCATCCCTTTATTTTGAGTCTGTGTGTGTCTCTGCACGTGAGATGGGTTTCCTGAATACAGCACACTGATGGGTCCTGACTCCTTATCCAGTTTGCCAGTCTGTGTCTTTTGGTTGGAGCATTTAGCCCATTTACATTTAACGTTGATATTGTTATGTGTGAATCTGATCCTGTCATTATGATGTTAGTTGGTTATTTTGCTCATTAGTTGCTATAGTTTCTTCCTAGCCTCGATGGTCTTTACGATTTGGCGTGTTTTTGCAGTGGCTGGTACCGGTTGTTCCTTTCCATGTTTAGTGCTTCCTTCAGGAGCTCTTTTAGGGCAGGCCTGGTGGTGACAAAATCACTCAGTGTTTGCTTGTCTGTAAAGTATTTTATTTCTCCTTCACTTATGAAGCTTAGTTTGGCGGGATAGGAAATTCTGGGTTGAAAATTCTTTTCTTTAAGAATGTTGAATATCGGCCCCCACTCTCTTCTGGCTTGTAGAGTTTCTGCTGAGAGATCAGCTGTTAGTCTGATGGGCTTCCCTTTGTGGGTAACCCGACCTTTCTCTCTGACTGCCCTTAACATTTTTTCCTTCATTTCAACTTTGGTGAATCTGACAATTATGTGTCTTGGAGTTGCTCTTCTCGAGGAGTATCTTTGTGGTGTTCTCTGTATTTCCTGAATCTGAATGCTGGCCTGCCTTGCTAGATTGGGGAAGTTCTCCTGGATAATATCTTGCAGAGTGTTTTCCAACTTGGTTCCATTCTCCCCATCATTTTCAGGTACACCAATCAGACGTAGGTTTGGTCTTTTCACATAGTCCCAAATTTCTTGGAGGCTTTGTTCATTTCTTTTTATTCTTTTTTCTCTAAACTTCCCTTCTCTCTTCATTTCATTCATTTCATCTTCCATCAGCGATACCCTTTCTTCCAGTTGATCGCATCTGCTACTGAGGCTTCTGCAATCTTCGCGTAGTTCTCGAAACTTGGCTTTCAGCTCCATCAGCTCCTTTAAACCCTTCTCTCCATTGGTTATTCTAGTTATCCATTCTTCTAATTTTTTTCAAAGTTTTTAACTTCTTTGCTATTGTTTTGAATTTCCTCTCGTAGCTCAGAGTAGTTTGATCGTCTGAAGCCTTCTTCTCTCAACTCGTCAAAGTCATCCTCCATCCAGCTTTGTTCCGTTGCTGGTGAGGAACTGCGTTCCTTTGGAGGAGGAGAGGTGCTCTGTTTTTTAGAGTTTCCAGTTTTTTTGGTCTGTTTTTTCTCCATCTTTGTGGTTTTATCTACTTTTTGTCTTTGATGATGGTGATGTACAGATGGGTTTTTGGTGTGGATGTCCTTTCTGTTTGTTAGTTTTCCTTCTACCAGACAGGACCCTCAGCTGCAGGTCTGTTGGAGTTTACTAGAGGTCCACTCCAGACCCTGTTTGGCTGGGTATCAGCAGCGGTGGCTGCAGAACAGCGGATTTTCGTGAGACCACAAATTCAGCTGTCTGATAGTTCCTCTGAAAGTTTTGTCTCAGAGGAGTACCCGGCTGAATGAGGTGTCAGTCTGTCCCTACTGGGGGGGTGCCTCCCAGTTAGGCTGCTCAGGGGTGAGGGACCCACTTTAGGAGGCAGTCTGTCCGTTCTCAGATCTCCAGCTGCGTGCTGGGAGAACCACTACTCTCTTCAAAGCTATCAGTCAGACAGGGACATTTAAGTCTGTGGAGGTTCTTGCTGAGTTTTTGTTTGTCTGTGCCCTGCCCCCAGAGGTGGAGCCTACAGAGGCAGGCAGGCCTCCTTGAGCTGTGGTGGGCTCCACCCAGTTAGAGCTTCCTGGCTGCTTTGTTTACCTAAGCAAGCCTGGGCAATGGCGGGCGCCCCTCCCCCAGCCTCGCTGCCGCCTTGCAGCTTGATCTCAGACTGCCGTGCTAGCAATCAGCGAGACTCCGTGGGCATAGGACCCTCCGAGCCAGGTGCGGGACACAATCTCCTAGTGTGCCGTTTTCCAGGCCCGTTGGAAAAGCGCAGTATTAGGATGGGACTGAGCCGATATTCCAGGTGCCGTCTATTTCCCCTTTCTTTGACTAGGAAAGGGAACTCCCTGACCCCTTGCGCTTCCCAAGTGAGGCAATGCCTCGCCCTGCTTCGGCTCGCACACAGTGCGCTTCACCGACTGTCCTGCACCCACTGTTAGGCACTCCCTAGTGAGATGAAACCGGTACCTCAAGCAGAAATGCAGAAATCACCCGTCTTCTGTGTCGCTGGGGCTGGGAGCTGGAGACCGGAGCTGTTCCTATTCGGCCATCTTGGCTCCTCCCTCCGTCCTCACATCTTTTATCTTCCTATCTGTACCTGTTGATTCTCAGTGTTTTCCTAATCGTGCTAGGCTCCCTGGCAATTTTTATTCTCATTTCAAACATTTAACAACTGCTATTGTTATTAAAGATGCTTTGTGAGTAGCATTCTTTTGATGTTATTGTACTGAAAGACCTCTTGTACCACAGTAGGGGTGGGGAGAGGCACGGCCACAGGGGGCCCTGGGGAAAGATCCTGCTACTCTGCCATGAGGAGTCTCTTGGGCTTAGGAAGTGGGAGTCATGAAGACCATCTCAGGGCTGGTGATAAGGCTGTGTCTTCCTGCTGGCCCTTGGCAGACCTGGCTTTATAGCTGTGTGAGTTGAGGTTGACTAGCTTTTTTTTTTTTTTGCCAGAGACAGGCTGCTGTCCTGGGAGATGGACTTGAGGGTCTGGGACAGGGGTGGCCAGCTCCCATTTTTAAGGGAGCCTACTCTCCTTTCAGCCATACCTTCGTTAGGCCTGCAAAGGCAAACTCCTATTCAGTGAATAGTTGGGCAAACACCTAGACATGGCATTTATAGAGTTGCTGCACTGCATCACTTGACAGTGGCCTGTGTATTTAGAAAAACAAAACAAGGAAAACAGAACAAAACCTCTCTGGGTTAACAGGATGTACACTTCTAGAATGAGGATCACAGCCTTAAATGAAGCAATATCAACATGTGTAGCTACATGCATACACATCTTTTTTTAATTTATAAATTTACTACTTTTATTAACAGTTGTAAAAATAATCTTATATGAGTGGAATAATTAGTAATTTATTTAACCATAAAGGAATTTTTAGATGTCAACTAAATACTTCTTCAACACAATGCATGTTAATGCCCAAAATATTTCTACAAAATCATGACAAAAAATTCTGAAGGATAGTAATAGGATAGAGTCTCTTTCTATTTTTTTGACTTAAAAATAAATTTGTTTTTTTTTTTTCTATTTTCATTGTAATAAGATATACACAAAATTTACCATCTTAATCATTTTAAGTGTACAGTTCGGTAACTTGCAACAAAGCTCCAGAAGTCTTTATCCTGCAAAGATGAAATTCTGTACCCATTAAACAGCAACCCTTTATTGCCCTCCCCTAGACCCCCTGACAACCACCATTCTGCTTTCTGTGCCTATGGTTTTGACTACTTCAGGTTCCTCATATGAATGGAATTATATAGAATGTGTCTATTTTGCACACACATCTTGCTTCTGTTATCTACTTCAAGAACAAAGTGGTATTTTCTGACTTAACCTGGCATAGGATAAAAAGTATAATATGATTTTATTTCCTTTCTTTCTGTATTTTCTACTCCATCTCTCCCTTCCGCATCACATTCCGTGAATTTGTTCAAATAGTTTGGGTCTTTAGATTGAGATTATCATTAACACATTTATTTCTTTGTAATGATAATAGCCAACCATATCCAGACACTGGTCTAAGCATTTTATGTTTAATATTCAAAACAAGATTTACTTTTGACTTTTAGCTTTGTAATCCTATTAACAATAATTCTTTGGAATTATTGTCCTACTGATTTTATTCTTCTTGTATGCTGTGACATCCCCAGTTCTGATTTCCTGGTTTCAGTTCATCTTTTGGCCATGTGGAGTGTGCCTATTTTCAGAAAGTATGAGACATACAACAAAGAGACTTTGGACGGCTGAGACTTTCTGTTGTCCTCATATATGAACGGAAGCTCCTCAGAATCTTTAGTCTTAAAAATCACATAGAATTAATTCATTGTTTTAGGATTTTAGGGAAGAAGTCATCATCCAGTCTGGTTTTTGTTCCTTTAAAGTGGTATGTTTTATCTTTAGATGCTCACAATTTTTTTCTTTAGTTTTGAAATTAAAAAACAAAAAAGGTCACTAGGATAGTCAGGTGTGGTCACTGGTCATTGTTTTATTATTTTAGCCTTTCATTCAGGGATACCTTTTCATTTTCTGACTCAAGTTAACAGTAAACAGGCAGATAGTTGGCATTTTCCCACATGAGTATAAAGGAGGGAGAGAGGTAGAAGAGATGAGGACCCTGCCAGGGAGTAGTTATAATCATGAACTATGGGAACCAAGTTGGGCCAAGCAGATAGTGAGACAGAGGGTGGGGGTAATGGATAATGCCACAATGGAGGGAGTCAATGGTTAGAGGCCTTGATGAGGATAAACAGTTTCTTCATTGGGAATGCTAAAGTAAAGAACTAGAAGACAGGAAGGACTGCTGAGAGAGTGGAATACCTGAAATTGAGATTGTGTCATGGTCCTGTTTCATGCCTCTGGGATGGTGGGGGTGGAGATGGGATGGAGTGGGGGATGGTGTGGAGGTCAAGGAACCAATAGGCTAGATGGGATCTGGGATAGGTTATCCATTCAGATGTTAAATTCATCATGAGGATGTTGAGAGTAGAGGTGGAGAGATAGGCTATGATTCTAGCAGTCTAGAGGGAGTGCACAGTGTGACTGGGAGATCAGGAAACTATATGCTCGGGAGAGGTGGACAGCTGCAGGGCATGGCCTCTAAGCAGGGTGGAGAGGAGACTATTTGGAAGCACAGTGGAGGGTGCAGCAAGGAGGACACCTACTCCTGTCTCACCGGGAGAGATGAGAGGAAAAGGCAACAGCCTCAGCTTGACAAGGCTTCAGGTGAGGCAGTGGCCCCCGGGCACAGCTGGGTTAAATGAGAGGAAGAGGAAGTTTATGGGGGAGGGGGATCTTTCTGGCTATAGTTCATGTGCTCCAGAGAGTATAGTTCAAGGGTGGGGTGGGCCAGAGTTGCAGATGTTAAGACTAATATAAGGGTGATGACCTGGGAGGTGTTGGATGATCAAGGAAGTGAGATTTTGAGTAGTCACCAAGGTAAATAGGGGCAAAAAGGAGGCAGGGCAGGTTTCATGGATGCATGACCTGTGCAAATTACACAAGGCTCCATGATTAGAAAGGCTCCATGCTTGGTTTAATGCTCTGCTGTTACCCTTTTACAATTCTTAATGTTTTTTGAATAAGGAGCTCTGTATTGTCATTTTTCTCTGGGCCGCATGAATGATAATTTGGTTCTGGCAAAGGGTTTAGTTGTGACTGTCCTTTGAAGGGGAGTGCAGTCCCCACACTGGCTGACTGCTTGGGGTTTCCCAGGTCTCTGTTCCCTGCCCAGCAATGCTGGTGCAACCTATTTTTGTCAATCAACTGTCCCAAGACCCAGCCTCACTTCCTTCCCACGCATCTCCCAGTTAAGAGTATTTGAGGGCGTCTTTTATTCTCTTTGTGGCTAATTGGTGGAAAGGAATGGGGCATATCAGTCTTTCTTCAATTCAGACTGTTCTATGAGATATCTTATAGAAGTTTGTAAAAGTTTCTAACATGAGAATGTCCCTATTTCTTTGTTCCCACCAGTGATAATAGGTTCTCCTCTAATATTATATATACTTTGACCACTTAATGAGGACTGGGGGCAACAAGGAAGAAGAACTATAGTTATATCTGATCAAATTGCCACTATAAGAGAAGATTTTTCTTTCTCTCTGTCTTTTAAATGGGATAACTCTTTTTAACGAATCAGGGCATATATCCTTGACTTCCAAGTCCTTTTTGCTTTGAGAGACATTTGTATCATTAGACATAGCAGATAGCTGAGTATATTATTTAATTTTGGTAAGTTGCTAGTGCTTATTGCTACCCAACTATTAATACAAGGATTCAGAACTATTGACTACATGAAAATCAATTCAGGGTTGACCTAGTAGCAACTTACGTAGTATCAATAGGTTACTTCCTCCTGAAAAGAAATTACTTTTTCTTTCTTTCTTTTCATTTTTTTCTTTACAACCTCTATTGACCACGCACTCTTCCAAACACCAACATCATCCATTTATTGCTGTGTTTCACATTAAGTGTGTGAGGAAAAAAAAAACCTCAACATAGCAGAGATTAGTTTCCATGCATTCAAAATGAGATCTAAATAAGCAAGACCTATGAGGAAAATGACCTTATTTATCTTGTTCATTCTTCACATTTTATCTCACTTAAGGAAGAAAAAATTCAAATTCTTTTTGCTTTCTGACATGCAGTGTGGCCTGCATAGCCCATGACAGTTATGTATATGAAGAGGAGGATGTGTGGGGGCTTTTGAATGTCATCAGCTCAGCAAAATACCATGGCTTTCTGTTTATTTCAGCAGACAGCGTGGATGCCTAATAAAGATGCTAGCAAAATATTAAACAAATGAGCCTACTATTGGAAGGGAATGGGGGTCAACAGAATTTATTACACACCTACTATGTGTTAGCTGTCAGCTTGCTGCTTTCGTTTGTCATCTTACTGGATAAAATGACAGCCCCATGTAATTTATTTCTCATTTCTTATATAGTCACTCACCAGCTAATGATGTTTTGTCAGCTTCATACTGCATATATCAGAGTGGTTCCATAAGATTATAACACTGTATTTTTACTGTACCTTTTTAATGTTTTGATATGTTTAGATACACAAACACTTACCATTGTGTTACAGTTGTCTCCAGTATTCAATATAGTAACATTACTATACGGGTTTGTAGCCTAGGAGCAACAGGCTATATACCATAGAGCCCAGGTGTGTAGTAGGCTGTACTATCTAGGTTTGTGTAAGTACACTCTGCGACGTTCTCACAGCAACAAAATCACCTAATGATGCATTTCTCAGAATGTATTTCTGTTGTTAAATGACACATGGCTGTGTAAGGAAACAGACACAGAGACATTAGGAATGTTGGTCCAGTGTCACAAATTATGGCCAAGCAGGTCTAGAAATAAAGCGTGTGCTTTCTCCAGTTCTCTTATATTATACTCTGAATTCTGATATGTGGGGATCGAAGATCAAGTTCCATGGTGGAAATGGATGTTGAAGCAACGTTTTTGGAGAGATCCTCTGGCCGTCTGGAGGGAGGTGTGAGCTTGAACACCCATGGGGAGAACACTTGGCATGTTGAAGGACCGCTGTATAATCCATCCTTCCCTGCTGGTCTTCCCCAATATTTCTCTCCACTCCAATTCCTATGTGTGTTTAACTTTCAGGCTTTGCTTGTGTTAAGTGATGTGTGTCTCTGTGTGTGCTGTGGCTGCACAAAAATGAAAATATTTAGTATTTGGCAGATAAACATTTCATCCATGGGCATTAAAATTGTCATTCTCCAGCAGGAGTATGAACCGCAATCTCTGTCTTAACAACCTTTTAGTTTTTTCTTTGTGGATAAATGAGAATATTGAAGGAAAAAATATGTGTGCCTTATCTTTCTTAAAAGCTTGTTTTTTGTCCCCAGCAAATTCTCTTGGCTACTCTACTCTCTTCTCCATCCAGATCTCTTGATCAGAAGGTTTGGAACCACACTTCCATTGCTGTGATTATCTCCCGGGCAGCCTCCCTTTGACCCAGGTGCACAATGGGGGATGCATCTTGGCATGTTGATGATGGTATTATCTTGCCAGTGGCCTTTTAACTCTGTTAAGCCTGGTGGAATTGGTTAAAGGTCTTAGATTTGTGGGACAATTATAATTTTCTAATAAAACACCTGGCTTCAATACACATGAGGCAGTTGCCTAATGTGTTGGAAATTCCACTTGCTGTTCAGAAAGGTTATATTTCCACAACATCCATTTTCCCTGACAGCTTAGAATTCTGTTCACCCTAACATTATGGGATATCTACCCACATAAAGGATATGAAACATATTACTTGTGCTTTCTGCACAGACTATCTTCTGAAGTTACAAACTAATGAACTTCCTTCCTTTCTCCCTTCTTTCCCTCCTTTCCTTAATACTAGTGAGCAAAGTATTTATGCCAGAGCTAGAAATTCAGAGACTAAGAAGACCCAATGTGACATTAGGTAGGTAATAGGCATGTAAAGTACCAATTATAACAAAATAAAAAATTACAGGTCAAAGGCATCAGAGAGAGTCTTACAAAAGATGTTCTCTTTGAGTAAAAGCTAGACAAGTGGATATAGATTTTCCATGCTGAGAGGGCAGGAGAAAGGGCGCTTCAGGTAGAAGGGGTCACATGAAAGGGTTTGGCTTGGCTGGGAAAGAATATACTTGGGGCTCAATATTGCCTAAGAATATGGAGAACAGCAGGAAGTGAGGTGGAAAAAATTATGGGGCTATTGAAGGCCATAGATCTTAAATGGCATGGAGAGGAGTCTGAATGCTATCCTCTAGGTGATATGAGCCACTGACAGTTTTAAACAAGAGGTTTGCCATATGCAGATTTGTATTTTAGACTAGAACAATGACATGTCAATGGTGGATTGAGCTGGATGGGGATGAAAAGAGACACGAGGGCAGGAGAACACAGCCGAGGCTATTTCGCAGGTCTAGCTAAGCACCTGTGTTAGGTAACTGATGATGAGAGTAAGGAGAAGCAGTATATTTAGGTGACATTGTGGAGACTGAGGGACAGGACTTGGTTACTAATTGGGGTCTGGAGACATGGGAGGAGTAAAGCATGAATAATAGTCCCCAATTTCTAGCTTGGACAACTGAGGCAGATGGTAGCACCCTTTAAAAAGGGGAGGGAAATAAGAAGAGGAGTGGGTTTGTCCAAGGGATGGTGAGAAGGAGAAGGACATGTTAAGTTTGAGGCACTCCCGTTTTTTCAGCACTGGTAACATTCAATGAAGAACAAATATACCCCAGGGAGAAGCTCGTGGAGTTTTCCCTCCATTTCCACTGACCCTCAAGGCTCACCAACACACTGCCACATAGAGAGGTATGGCATCTTGAGTTCTTCATCTTAACCAGTGCAGGCAAAGCTAATCAGCAGCATTACAGATCCATCAGAGGCAGCAAGGGGGTGTTTGTGGCTCAGGCTGAATGACCAAGGCAAGCCAGAACTTTCTCTAATGCAATGTGACACGGTATCAGGCCAAAGCTTGCTGTTAATAAATTTCAGCATTGTCCCTAAGTCACAATCACACAGTATGCAAAAAAAGCTACCTACAAGCAGCTTCTAAACCCAAGCCGAGTGCTCAGAGCCATTAGGTGAACTCTCTCTTGATGACGATTTGCATTTCTCAGTGCCTGGCATTGCCACCAGTGATTAGAGGACTGACAATGTCCTGGCCAAAATGTTCTCTTGGGGAGTCACTCTGCACCTGTCTGGGTAAATGGATGTGGGGAGCAAAGTAGGCAGATATAGGCTGCCTGGCCAAACACAGAAGATATAGAACGGAAACTCTAAAACTTTGTTGAACCAGAACACAGCATGAGGAAGAAACACATTTTCTGCTAATTATAAGCTCTGTTTTATGCAAGGAGCTTATATTGGCCAACTCTTTCAAGAATGCTTAAAGTGCGTGCAGAAAGCAGTCCTAGGATTGATGAAATGCCCTGACGGTGTCTTCAACCACTTCTTGGGGGTCAGGGAATGTAACAGAAAATAGTTATCGTGTGCCCCCTATCTGAAATCATTAAGCAAGCTTCTGGAGGGCCATCCTGTGCTTGGCAGGTCCTGCAGTCTCCCATCGGCAAAATCTGGGGAGGAAGCTGAAAAGAAGAGGCATGAATCATGGGTCAGGCAAGTTCAATCCCCACTCTCTGAAACATGGAGCTCCATCAGCTCCCCATGATCCATAACATCCCTGCCTGTCCTCTGCACTCATAGTTACTAATGAGAAAGGAGGCTTTGCAGTTGACCGGCCCAGGGCCAGCACAGCCCGTCAAATTTTATCTGTGTTCTCTGTGTAAGGAGAAAATTACCAAGCACAAATCCAACTGAAGGCAGGAGCAATTAATGTGGAACATGCACAGCTGAATAAGCTATTTAAATGTATGGCTACAAATTCCCAGG
This sequence comes from Symphalangus syndactylus, assembly GCF_028878055.3. Classification (NCBI taxonomy): domain Eukaryota; kingdom Metazoa; phylum Chordata; class Mammalia; order Primates; family Hylobatidae; genus Symphalangus; species Symphalangus syndactylus. Next base: position 90,013,506 of record NC_072426.2, read on the forward strand.
TCTGCCCATTTGGAGGGGGGCCAGCAGCAGAGCCCCCATCAAATGTTCCAGGACTGGCTGCCAAGCAGATAGCTAAGTGCGAAACCCCAGAGAGGTTGTCAGATATTTATGAAATATCTTTATGAAGAACTTGTGAGGCTCCGTGGTGGAGGGCTCCAAAGATGATCCAGATGGACAGGTAGAATACTGGAATTTAGGGAAGACTTCATCATTCCCCAGTTCCCCAGATGGAGTTTAATTTGGCCAGAAAGTGTTTACAACACTTTGTAAACCGAACCTGAGCATTAGCTTAGCCCAGCTTGGATTCTTGGTTTTTTGATTGCCTGGGTAGTCTCTGGATAGGCCAGTTACATTCATCCTAAATGTCAGGGGAAGCTAAAACAAAGCAAGCTCGAAAATGTTATGTTCTTTCTTCCTAGAAACCTTTAAGGTCATGTCATATTGCGTGATATAGGGATGGCATGCTATTTGTAGTGATATTCAACTTTGAGTAAAAGTTGGAAGGAGACTGGGAAATTGGCTGTCTTAGACTAGCGGAGACCACAATTACAACTGTTGACTTGGAAATTTTCCTAGATACATGAGATAAAGTAAATAGTTTTATCAGCTTCTTTCAGGAAATCCCTTGAAGTTCATGAATTTTGCTTCCTTTATTCTAGACTAAGAATCTATCATGTTATTAGAGGGCGCAATTTTTCAGATCATGGCTTTTCAGATTATTCAAAATCAAGGAATCTCTGTATTAAAAAATTACTCAAAATATAGAAAATTTGATGATCCATTTCATGAAGTTGTCCTCTTTGATTCCTCACACAGCCCTGGATTCAACTGAGGAATAAACACACTGTTACAGAATTAGTACAAAATTATCATTAATAAAAGAAAACCCTGATTTGGAAATATTGTTTCATAATCTCCATATATGAAAAAGAAAATTTTTAAAAAAACTTAAACCCAACAAAACTCCTGCCAGCTATTTCTTATCTTTGTTTGGGAATCCTTTCCAGAAGTTTTTAGAGATGTAAAATGCATTGGAATGGAAGTCAAGAGGCTTTATCATTAACGTACAACCTTGGGCAAATCACTTAAGCTCCTGGCTTCCCTTTCCTCATCTGGGTAATGAGGTTTGATGGAGTGATCTCTAAGGGTTGGTTTTCATCGCCTATCTCTTACCAAATGTAACTACTGAAGGCTTAAACTTTGCTACTCAGGTGCTCATGGTGTGTGTCCTGGGACCAGCATCATCTGCGTCACTTCCCGGTGCTTGTGCAAAATGCGGTATCTCAGCCTGCATCCCAGACTTACTGAATCAGAATCTACACATTAAGAAGACTGCAGGTGATTTATATACACAGGAATATTGAGAAGCACTGATCTATAAACTGAAGTCTCCTTTCTTTTGCACCCAGTGCTCTTGTTTGTCTCTACCAGCCTCCTTATCCCTTGCTGTGTTAATTTGGTACCGGCTCTGAGAACTGCTTCCAGCATTCTTGTTTCAAGGGCAGACATTACCAGACAATTATGCTATGATTATATGGTAGTTGATTTTCAGTTTTCAAGGTCAGGATTATGTAGAATAAATATAGTGCAAACACAACATTAGAGTTTTTAACCTTTTTTTTTTCTACTGAAAGAGAAAATCATTATCTCCTGAGCTTGCTGAGCCAGCTCTCTGCACAAACAGAGGCCCTCTCCTGTTATCAGTCATTGCTGGAAATGGGAGAGGAGGCTGCTGGACCACAGTGGGTTTGGCTACCATCAGAAATGGGACCTCAATTAGCCTGAGGACAGCACTCTTTTGCTTGATGAGTTCAGATTGATATCAGGAATAATTTGTATAGGATGGGAAAAAAGAGGAGGAGGCCCAGGACCAAGAGGGTTTGGGTCCATAAGAGAACACTTGTTTCGGATGAGCGACTTTGCCATATTCACAGTTAAGAGTAGGATAGCCAGACTCTCTAGGAAGATAGCTCTAAGATTGTGAGGCTTCCCACCTTATATCAGAGATCAGCAAACTATCGCTCTGCCAGCTGCCTGTTTTTGTAATAAAGCTTTATTGGATCACAGCCTTCCTCGTTCATTTACACATTGTCTATAGCTGTGTTCATTCCAACAGAGGCCATATAGCTGCAACACCTACAATATTTACTATCTGGTCCTTAACAGAAGAAATTTTCTGACACCTGCCCCATAACCATTTTTATTCCTGACTTTTAAATATTGTGGGGGGAGGGATGATGAGGGATTCCAGTTAAGATCAACAATTTTGACGAAACCTACCCTGCTTTACTGCACACTTTGTTCCTGAACAATAGTTGAGAAACTCCACGGGCTTAAGGCCTCAGTAAAATGGCCTGCTCTTCTGATGAAATATCTAGCAATCCATCCTTCAAACACATTGAGCTTCTTCAGAAGTCACACCTTACAGCCACCGCAGAACTTCATTTTTTGGTAACAATGCAGCATACAGCCATTCTCCCCCTCTGGTCTCTCCAGGTATACCCAATTACTGCTTTCCGAAGTTTAGGTATTCTTTGGTTACCTTGCTTACATTTGGCACAAGTCTAACTTCTACTTTCTGGCTTCTGGGCACTGTGTACCCAGTAGGGGTAGGGGCATGGTGGTGGTTAGGGGGTGGGAGGTGAGCCTTGGAGCATCACCAGGTCCTATGGTCTGAATGTTTGTGTCTCCCCAAATTCATATCCCCAAGGTAATAATGTTAGGAGGCGGGGCCTTTTGGGAGGTGATGAGGTTATGTGCATAAGTGCATGAATGAGATTACTGCATTTATAAAGAATGCCTGAAGGAACTTCTTTGCCTCTCTCACCATGTGACGATGCAGCAAGAAGCCACAGTTTATGAGCAACAGGCCCTCACCAGACACTGAATCTGTTGGCACCTTGATCTTGGACTACCCAGTCTCCAGACTGTGGGAAATTAATTTCTGTTGTTTATAAGCCACCCAGTTTATGGTGCTTTGTTATAGCAGCCCGAACGAACTAAGACATCAGGGAATCATGGAAAACAGCACTGCTGTGTGTCCTTCTGAATCACTTTGAGGTCACTCAGATCATAAGCTCAGAGCTCAGACCTCCTGTGGATTATGTACATGGCTCTAATTGCAGACAGTTTGTGTCGATAAGAAGTCCTCGCTTTCCACTAAGGCTGCAAGAAACATTTAATATTTTAAGTAGAGAAAGAGCCATCAAAATGGCACTAAAGGGAACTACCAAACTCTCTGTTTTTCTTTTTAAAATTAGAAGATAAAATATACAGTAGGTCATTGAAATTCTAATTGTCAAAATTCCAGGGGATGTTACCTTGTTATGGTTTTATTAATTTAAAGTCAATTAAAAAATTGAAATTCTATTACAGATATTTCTAGCTTTTTGGTTTCTAGCTTTTTGGTTTAGACATTTTGATGTGAGCACTGGAAAAGATTAGGTGAGGTCTCCCTCCTCTTTCTTTATGAAGAGCAGAGGGGGAAACTGTTAAGAAGACATCCTGGAGGAGACTGTGGATGGCAGGAATTATTTTCAATATTTCGCTTTGCTGACTCCTGAATCTCAAAAGCCTTTAATATGCCATTGCCACAGTGTGAGGCAGTTAAGAGTAGAAAGCAACCTTTCTATTGTGGCTTGGGAAATTCCAGGTTGTACAGAGGCATTGAGTGGTTAAATGCCAGTAATTATGTTATGATAAGCCTCCAGATTCAGATTCTCTAGGTCAAAAACAACAAAACTCTGATTAGTGCCAGGGACAAAGTCAAAGCAAAGTTAACTTAAACACAGTTGGCCTTCCTTATTGGTGGGCTCCACATCCACAGATAAAACCAACCATGGGTCAGAAATATTCAAAAAATAAAAATTACGCTATTCTGAACTTGGACAGATTTTTTTCTTGTCATTATTCTCTAAGCGATGCAGTATAACAACTATTTACATAGCATTTACATTGTATTAGGTATTATAAGTAATCCAGAGATGATTTAAAGTATGTGGGAGGATATGCATAGGTTATATGCAAATACTGTGCCATTTATATAAGACCTGAGCATCTGCAGATTTTAGTATCTGAGGGAGGTCCTGGAACCAATTCCCCATGGATACCAGAGGACGAATATACACATTTTTATTTTTAAAAATTTTCTAATTTTGTAAAATTTTTATAGATTTTGGGTACAAGTGCAGTGGTGTTACATGAACATATTGGGTAGTGGTAAAGTCTGGGCTTTTGGTGTAGCCATCACCCAAATAATGTACATTGTACCCAATAAGTAGTATTCAATCTCCCACTCCCCTCCTATCTTCCCACTTTTCAAAGTCGCCAATGTCTATTATTCCACTCTGTGTACACACTTTTAAAGGAATAGTTTTTAAGTTTTTCTTTTGATTTGTTTGTTCCTCCAGAAGATCTAGGTTGTTCCTCATCATAATAAAACAATTGAATAATTGCATAGAACTGGAAAGAGCAGTCTTTAGAGTCGGAAGAGGTTTTAGTTCCTAGCTCAGTGGCCAGTTCACTATGGTCTCGGACAAGTTAATTCATCTCAGTCTCTGTTTCTTCATCTGTAAAACAAGTTCAGCAATAGCAACCTTTTGTGTTAATAGATGACGGTAATTCAAAAAAAAGAAAGAGGAAGGAAGGAATGAAGGAAAGAGAAAGAATGAAGGAAAGAAAGAAAAAGAAAGAAAGAAAGAAAGGAAGAGCAAGAAAGGAAGCTTTTCTGCCCCTGCTCTTCAAAAAGAAAGAGGCAGGAGACCTCACCTAATCTTTTCCAGGGCTCAAATCAAAATGAATGAAATAATGTCTTTAACATTTCAAGCCCTATCCTGCACATTGGTAGGTTAGAAAATTACTAAAAAGTAAGTTAATAGGTTAGTGAATAGCTTAGTAAGTTTTTAAAATCATGTTTATCCGAATACTTAAAGGAGAGTTAGATCAAATTCCGTGTCATTTTGAGTCCAAGCAGCAGAACTGGCTGCCGTCTTCATCTGAAGAACTTATTTTTAAGCTGGATGGTTGTTTTGAAAACTAAACTACTGGAGGATCAGAATAGTGAGAAATTAAATCATGGTGTAATTTCTGCTTGCCAGATACATCTTATGCACCTCCCTAGATACACGTGCACCTGCCTGCCTCTTGGGCCTAGACTGATTCCCTGGAAAGCCTGGGCCAGTGTCTTTAGCTCCTTGATTCCTAACACTCCTGGTTGTCTCAGCTGCTCCTAGAGGCCAAGACTGGGCCTCAGCAATTGCCCATTGCCATGGTAGCACCAATGTCAGGTCCAGCTTGACCAGATACAGAGATGCAGAGGCACCTGAGTGACACAACCTGGAAGCAAAGGGTGCTTTAACCAATAAAAACGTTCCACAGGAGATGGTAAGGAGTCAGCAGATAGATCATTCACTCTTCTTCTCCCTGAAGGACGTTCTGAGACACAGTGAGTTTACACAGACTCTCCAGAGACATGCTAACTGACGAACAACAAGCTGGTTTTTCTTATGAAGTTGTTTCTGGTTCTATAATAAACTGCTTTGTGTTTGCTTCATGTGTTCGCATCTTTGCTTTCCATTTTCCTCACTCATGCTTCCCTGGGATTGCATATCCAAGTAAAGAATTGGCATGCAAACTTGGCCTCAAGTTCAGTTTTCTGGGACCAAGATGATTGGTACCAGGGGTGACTCCAGAGGGCAGACCTTCTGGATAGGATTCTGGAGTGGGATTCCCCACCTATCTGAAGTCCACATGGAACATATTGCTGGGGTGCCAATCATACTTGGCATATGGTGGTACCACAATGACTACCAGCATGAGGAGCTGTGTTGGGGGAAAAAGTGACCAATGAATTTGATTATTTGGGGCAATGATAATGACAAGGATTTTGGTCTTAGTTTGCTGTTCATGGTAGCATTAGAGACCTTGCAAATGTAAAATTAACCAAAGAAAGAAAGTTAAAATTTAATTGAATGGGACTTTTAACTGTCACTTTAAGGCACATTCTGACAGCTAGAGGCTGTCTATGGCACTTTAAAAGGAGAGGGTCATATCTGGCAGCTTCACTGTAGAGTATGCTGGACATCTGATTATGATTATGGCAGCAAAGGAGGCCAAGTATACAGTCTTGACAGGCATCCCTTGTCAGAGTCAGTGCTTTGAAAGGGAAAGATAGGAGGTCCAAGAACTAAGCATACTTGTTTAGATAAGCCTAGAACCTTAAAATCCCAATTTTCCAGAACCTTCTTCGCTGGCAGAAGCAGTCCCTTCCTGTTTGCCAGAGGAAAAGAGTCTCTCCATGCCTGTGGATCATGCAATCATGCCTCACTTGAGGCAGGTATCTCATAAGATGATGCTTGTTCTGTTCAAGATCTGACTGCATCTCCACAGATGTCTCCAGGCTAACAGCAAGGATCATGTCTCAGCAGGACTTGAACAAAGGAGTACAAACCTTGCTATATAAGCAAAAGTCACACAGCAGAGGAATTGCAGGGACTTGCTAATCATGCCAGCGGGAAACAGGAGAATACAAATGGAAGCAGATCCTACATGCAAGAGACCACGGTGCATGGAATATGTCAAACAGGGGAGGGCATATTGGCATGAGGTCCTTACACAGTTCTGTTAAAGTCACTGAAACTGACCAACTGGTTTCCTGGAATGGCTTACTGAAGCTTGGACACAATATGGCCTGTGGTAAATGAGGTGGAGATGCCAGTAACTCCTTTGGCTTATTGAGGAAGGAATCAGAAGGATTAGGAGGTAAGAACATTGGATTGGGTTTACCATAGAAGACCTGAGAACCCACCACCTGACTGTGTTCTCTAGGAGACCCCAGGAAACAATGAGAGAACAAGAAATGCCCTGTTGTGAGGTGGCTGGCATTGCTGAGAAGGGTAGTGGTAGCTGATGGCTGGTATTAACAGTAGGAATTTTTGCCATGGAACTGGGATACTCACTGACAATAGAGATAATGTGATTCTGGAATGACAAAAGCCAGGTGGTGTGACCTAATCATTAGAGGCCAGGGGGCATAATTACAGTGAAAGGTCAGGGACCCGGAGGGTATCTTGACTTGTAGGGTGTGTATTGATCCATGTAGATAATAGGTCTTGGTTTTTACACAGGTGAGGTAGATGGCCAGCTGACTACAATATCACTCTATTAGAATAATAAACATTTTGAGGGCTGAAGAAGAGACAGTTTATACCAGAAAGCACAGAGGAAAATTGTATTTCCTTACCCAATTTCCAGATTAATGTCACTTCACTAACTCAGAACCCGTTGATTAAAGTCAAGTCTTGTTCTTTAGGGCAGGACCTTGAAATACTATTGCAAATATTCTTCAAAGGGATATCCTTCCTCAAAGGAACCTGTGGCAATCCTTCACCAGAATCTGAAGGTCTAAATATTTAATTGGTATACACACACATATATATATATATATATCACATTATATATGTGTGTGTGTATACACATACATATACACAATATACACACTCAGATTGTATATGCTGTCAGAAGTCTCACACTGTAAGGGCTTTAGTATATAAAGCATCAAGTAAAAGCCATGAGCTGCCCTCTCTCTAAGCCAGATGATAAATCAAAGGCAATACTATATTCCATGAGGAATGAAGAGAATAATGCCACTGTTAAAAACCTGAAGTTGCAAGGGTGTTTGTTTAATTAACCCTGACTTCTGTGAAATAAGATGGATTATAGCAGATAGTGATGGGCTACTTAAACATAATCAGACGGCAGCCTCAACCAAAGATGCCACAATGGGAACATTTATTTACTGGAGAGGAGCTACACAGCCTTTGTTCCTTTATATGAGGCTATTGTTCTGGTAAATGCTTTCCTCTTGGTCCCATTCAGTTTACATTTACATGACAAGGGCCACAGTGTACTTTTACTGTCTTACCTCAGAACTATGCAAACCTTCCTGTGTTCTAATAAAATAGTCTGTAGGGACCTTGACTGTCTTGACCCTACACAGAACATGATGCTGATCCATTATCTTGGTGTTATCAGGTTAACTGGACCTTGCAAGCAAAAAGTTGCAAGTGCTTTAGGTGCCCCAGTAAGTGCATATGTATTAGAGGGTAATATAAACCCTGTGAAGATTCAGGTGCCTGCCATATTGGTGATTTCAGAAGTTTAGTGGTTTTGAGTATGGTGAAACATTTCTTCTAAGGTAAAAGAAAAGTTGTTATATCTCCAATTCCCATCACTTATAAAGAGACACTCTTCTCAGCAGGCTTCTTTGGATTTTTGAAAAAGCATGTATTATACTTGAGATTATCCAGTGACTAAAAGGGCTTTCAGTTTTGAGTGGAACCTAGAGTAAGAGAGGACTCATCATTTGTCTGTCTCCAGTAAAAAATAGCCAGCAGATGTGATCACGCTGGAGTTGTCTGTGGTAGGGTCTCTGGCAAGTCCCGTTGTTGCAGCAGAGGCGCTTAGGTTCCTGAGAGGCCATAACCTTGGTTGCAAAGAATTGTTCTTTGCTTGAAAAACAGGTTCTGGAATTCTACTGGCCCTAATAATGACTGGACAAATAACTATGGGAAACCAAGAGACTTTGCAGTTAAACGTGTCTATTAGACCTGATTTTTATTGGGCACATTATATGTTGAATGTGGGACTTTAGAGATCAGACCGGAGCAGGACTTGAAGACATAAATAAACAACAACCCAAATAGGTAGCCCAGACCCATATGTCACCAATTCATCTCCTTCAGTTTGCACCTATGGACACGTTGGGGGCTCCCTACAACCGACTGGTATGAGAGGAAAGACTTCAACCAGATTTACAAGTGGGTTGTGGTGACATGTTGGAAATGGACTCCTGCTACATTTTAGCTACACTCACTGGTTGCCCTGAAAGGAAATTCTTTTAGTTGGTATAGTATGCTTGGTCAATTACTTTGTATGAGGGAAATTTAGGCAGAGGTACCTAAGTTATGGCTATACACTAATGCCCAGTCAAGTCGAATGACTTGGTAGTTTTGTCAGGAAAAATGGCAGATCCATGGCAGGGAGCTCTAGGAAAGAGACATGTGGATGGAAAGACCTATAGGGAGTAGACCCAAAGCATGAGCATTTTGGTGTCTCACTCAGTCAACACCCACCAGGGTGCGCACTAAGAGGGCTTTTAAACACCAGGTAGACAGAATGGTTCATCCTATCTACCAAAATCAGCAGCTTTTCTCCTTGGCTGTTCCAGAACTTGCCCAATGGACTCATGAAAAATCGCCCTTGGTGCTAGGCAAGGAGGCTATGCATAAGCACAACAAGGTTGCCCTCTTGTCACTGTGGCTTCTGTAGCTAACGTCGCAACTGTGTGTTCAACTAATGCTGGGCTCTTGAATGTGACACCGTTCCTTGGGGAGGTCAATTATAGCAGGCCATTTAAGTAAAGCTTTAAAATAAGTAATGCCATATATATTTAAATAAATGTGTGTTTATATGATATTTATATAAAGTGAAATATTAAGCCTGAAATGGGAACGATAAACAACAAGTTCAGTATAGTGGTTATCTCAGGAAGTGAGGGAAGGGCAGTGGTATTAAGGAGTGCTTCAACTTCATTCATAATTTATTTTTCACACTTAGTGACATATTCACAAGTTTTTATTATATCATTTCCTTTTTCTTTTTACAGGTATAAAATTTCATATACAAAAAGAATTGTGAAGATAATGTTAACTCTAGTTAGTAAGACAGGCAATAATTTTACGCAATAATAAGGAGGTTCAATGTGAGAAATGAAGAAATGAGGTAAAGTAGAATCATAGAGGCTTCCAGTGGTAGAGCCGGGCTTGCATGTGGATCTTCTTCATTGAAGCCCTGAAGTCTGTCATTGCAGGACAATTGTGCTCTTAGCCTGCACTCTGTAGAGGATGTGCACTGTAACACAGCATCCTATGAAGCAGGGGTTGGGAAACTTTTTCTGTAAAGGGCCAGAGAGTCAATATTTTTGGCTTTGCAAGCCATGTGGTACCTGTTGCTACTACTCAACTCTGCTGTTGTAGTACGAATGCAGCCATACACCATACATAAACAAGTGGGCATAGCTGTGTTCAGGACTGACTACATGATGTGTGGGGGCCAGTGCAAAGTGAAAATGTGGATCCTCTGTTTAATAGTTAAGAACTTCAAAATGGCAACAGCAGTTCATTAAACCAAATGTGGGACCTTCTTTTCTTTCTTTTTGTTTTTTGAGATGTAGTCTTGCTCTGTTGCCCAGGCTGGAGTGCAGTGGTGCAATCTCGGCTCACGGCAAACTCTGCCTCCTGGGTTCAAGTGATTCTCTTGCCTCAGCCTCCTGAGTAGCTGGGACTACAGACGCCTGCTACCACACCCGGCTATTTTTTTTAATTTTTTAATTTTTAGTAGAGATGGGGTTTCACCATATTGGCCAGGCTGGTCTTGAACTCCTGACCTCGTGATCTGCCCACCTTGGCCTCCCAAAGTGTTGGGCATTACAGGCATAAGCCACCATGCCCGACCAAATGTGGGATCTTCTAAGTGTGAGGCCCTCTGTGATGACACAGTTTGCACGCCCATGAGGCCAGTCCTGCTGGTGTCCCAATAAAATTTTATTTTCTCAAATAAGTGAAGAAATGGATTCAACCCAGTGGCATATTTGCTGCCCCCTGCTATACAGGATCAAATAACAGCAAGTATTTTTGACTGACAAAGAAGATTCTGAATAGGTATATGCCTACAATTCTACTGCTCAGCCATTCCTCAATTTTCTCACATTTATATGCTATGGCTCAAAGTCCATATACTGGTCCTTGACTTAGAATAGTCCCTTAAGGAAGGGTGGTCCTGGCCTTAGAGGTTAGCAGACCAACAGCAATAGGCTCTTTTCTAAGTATTCCCAATGCTGCTGTGTATTAGTCCGGGACAGGACTAATCAGATAGATGTATACATGAAGGGGAGTTTATTAAAGAGTATGGACTTACATGATAACAAAGTGAAGTCTCATAATAGGCCATCTGCAAGCTGAGGAGCAAGAAAGCCAGTCTGAGTCCCAAAACCTCAAAAGTAGGGAAGCCGACAGTATAGCCTTCAGTCTGCGGGTCTGTGGCTGAAAGCCTGAGAGCCCCTGGCAAACTACTGGTGTAAGTCCAAGAGTCCAAAAGCTTAAGAACTTGCAGTCTGATGTTTGAGGGCAGGACACATCTAGCACAGGAGAAAGATGAGGGCTGGAAGACTTAGCCAGTCTAGTCCTTCCATGATCTGCCTGCTTTATTCTAGCCTCGCTGGCAGTTGATTAGATGATGCCCACCCAGACTGAGGGTGGGTCTTCCTCTTCCACTTCACTGACTCAAATGTTAATCTTCTTTGACAGCACCCTCACAGACACACCAAGGACCAATATGTTGCATCCTTCAATCTAATCAAGTTGACACTCAATATTAACCATCACATGTTCCTACCTGGTTACTTCTGGGAAGATGAAAGAAGCCTTTTTGTTTTTGTTCATTTTTACTCCAGGTAACTTTGTGTTGACTTTCCCTGGAAGTGTCCTTGACTTCTGAAACACCTTCAAAGACCACTTTTGGCCTAAACACACAATGATCTTTTTAGAAGCCTGCCAGCCTTTGATTAGCTCTTGCTGACTTTCTAAGAACATGTCTTGTCGCTTTTGAGTTTTCAGGGAGGCCTTTGTAGTGTCTGGAATATTATTTTTTGTACGTGTTTTCACTTCCCCAAATCAGGACTGGGCTTCTGGTGAGTCCCTGAGCTGGGCCTGCTGGTTTCCGTCTCAGCCTGCCTTGGTCTCTCCTGCTGGAGAGACCTCAGCCCTTTCCGATGCTGATCTTTCTCCAAGTGGCTGCAGACTTTTAAAAACTCCATGGTGACATTAGTAGGGCTACTACCTGGAGAAATAATTTGGTCTGTATAATTGGAAAGAACACCTGGTGCTTATTCCCATTGCCTATCTTTGGGATTTGCTTTTATATTTGAGGCAAGACATGGATTCCTCTGACAGATTCAATGTGATATGAGAACATTGAACAAAAACATGTGCTAATGGGAAGCTCCAAGGTACACAGCTTCTGCGAGGCACATAGTTGTTAAGTAGAGTTCATATCAGGCCTGGATTGATCTATCCATGCCTGGGAGAATGACCTCCAACTTGTCTCCTCTCAGCCTGATTCTCTTAGAAACTATGAATTCAGGGTAAATTTAGAATGTTATATCTGCTTTGTCTGCAGTGGGGAACTGTGCTTGGCTTGGGGAGCTATGAGCTGACCTGCTCACGTCTGTGCGGCTGGAAAGATTGGTGAGAAACAGCATGCAGCCCTTCTGCATCAAGGTCATTCCTACAGAGCTTGGCCCTTGTCCAGGACAGTGGCACCTGTGCCATGCCGGTGAGGACGTAAAGGTAGTTGCTCAGCCTTCTGATGAGTTGAGTACTTGCTGCATCTCTTGTCTGGTGTCCTTGAATTACCCTGTCAGTCTAGCATTAGAGTAAAGCCTATTGTGTCTCTTAGGTCTGGTAGCCGACCTGAACTCATAATAACCACTGTGGTGGTAGATTTAACACTGACCACCTTTAGAACCAGCATAGCATTCTGATTAAGCACTGGAACTTTGAGTCTGACGACCTGAGTTTGAAAACTGACTCCATCACTTACTTGCTCTTTCTCATTGGAGAGGTTATTTTACTTTTGACCCAGTCTCATTTGTAAACTGGGAGTGGATAGAAGGGGTTAATAGATGATGGATCACAGAGCTATGACTAGCACAGAATGGGGTAGATGGAGCTGCTTTGTGAGTACAAGTTACTACAGTTATTACTGAGAATAGCCTGTTTCATATGTGAGGTTTCTTGTCAAGAATATCTTCATCATTGTCACATATAAATGAAAGTTTGGATTGATTCAGTAGTCTTTATTCATTCATTTCTCTTAATAAATATCTAATAATAGTATTCTATATATATATATTTTTTCTCCTTCTTGGCCTTTGTTTTTGTGTATTCTATATTTTCACGCTGATTTCTGTATTATAGTTTTCCTAGAGCCCAGTGAATCACTTAATTTTTCGCTCCATATCTACTGAGGTATCATTGACAAATAAAAATTGTATCCATTTAAGGTGTACAATGGAATGTTGCATTTTAACTTTCAGTATCTCTTCCTTTTTAATTTCTGGAATATTTTCTCCACTGATACGTTTTGATAATGATTCTGTTCCAACTGACATACGATAATTGAAATATTCAAGAATTTAGCAATTCCTCTTAATATTTCTCTTTCTTCATTTTCTTTTTTCTCTCATAATTCTTTTTTCTTTTTTTTAGAGACAGGGTCTCTCGCTGTGTTGCTGAGGCTGCTCTTGAACTCCTGGGCACCAGCAATCCTCCCGTCTTAGTGTCCTGAGTACCAGGGATTATGGCGGCGCACCCCCATGCCTGGCTTAATTTCTTTATTATTCTGTTTGTTTGAGTTGGTATTCTATTTAATAATCTGAACTTCTGCAGCTCTTTTATCACTTTTAATTCTTTTTTTTTTTTTTTTTTTCTGAGACGGAGTCTCACTCTATCGCTCAGGCTGGAGTGGCACGATCTCGGCTCACTGCAACCTCCAGCTCACTGCAAACTCTGCCTCCCGGGTTCAAGTGATTCTCCAGCCTCAGCCTCCCGAATAGCTGGGATTACAGGCATGTGTCATCACGCCTGGCTAATTTTTGTATTTTTAGTATAGACAGGTTTCACCATGTTGGCTAGGCTGATCTCAAACTCCTGACATCAAGTGATCCACCCACCTCAGCCTCCCAAAGTGCTGGGATTACAGGCATGAGCCACCACACCTGGCCTAGCACTTCTAATTCTTATCTGTTCTCCTGGGGAAATAGTTTTTTATTCTTTTCGTTTTATGGTTGCAAAGCCCCTTTTGGTGACCTAATAATGCATGACAGTGTACGACAACTTTCTTTTTAATCCTGATATTTGATACAAGATACATTTCAAGTGTTAGGGTTATCTGAGACCCTTTCCTGCCTTTTTAAATCAGAGTTGTTAAACTTTCTGATTAGGTTAAGTCTTCTTATTTCTGTTTACTTGTGGTTTTTGGTGGATATTTTGGACATTATCAGGGAAGGGGTGATGGGGACGTTAATATACGTGCCATTCTCCCTGTTTAGTCAATTGCAAGCTTCCCAACTTTGATGGTGCAATTCCAGCTGTCTGGAAATAATAAGCGTACTGGAGGGAGGTTCCTGACAGAGTGCTTCTCCTGAACGTGGGTCTGAGAATCGCACCATGTGGAGATGGTCCCACAATTTTTCCAAACTACTTAAACCTCATTAGAAGTAGAAGTTGATCAGTGAGGGTGAAGTATCCCACTTCAGCCTTGCAGGCTCTGGCAGAGGGAGCCAGAGGTTGAACATCAGGCTGGTTGGGGGCACCTTACTCATGCAGGGACTGTAAAGGCTATCAGGTTATATGCATGATTAACACAAGTGCCTGCAAGACTGCTTTGCTTGATGTGGAGGCAGAAACACTGCAGCACAGCTGCCTGGGTCGGACTGGGAATCCAAGGGAATAGAACCAATATCTGAACGAACACTCAGCAAGAGCACAAAGAAATAGCCCTGAATTCCAGAGGGAACATGCAGTGCCGTGACAAGGCACATTTGCAAGTCAATCTGTGAACCGGGTTAGAGATTTTATTACATTTGTACTCCCTAGACACTCTGGATACAGCAGAGGTAAATTTTTTCTGGCTGCTGCTGGGTAGCTCTGGGTTTTCCTGCAGTGGACAGCTTCTTGCTCTTTGAGGATTTTTAATTTGAGTACAGACTGGGCTGAGAGTGGAGAGACAGGACTCACTCAAGATTACTCACAGAGGTGAGACAGGTTTCCTTTGAGTTTGTAGGATGACGTCATGAGAGGAACAGGGCAGAGGGGATCATGCGCTGCATATTTGCCTTCCTATCAAGGTGCATGAGGGTGGCAGCCACTTTACATTTGTAAGTGATGGGAGGAAAGACATTCACCTCAGAGATGACAAAGCAGGCTTGCTGAATAGGTTCTCCAGCCCTGTGATCCAGAAGGAGTGGTATCATCAGTGTCCTCTGTCCTTGTTCCACCAGAAATCTGTAAGTGGTAGCCATGTCAGAAGTCTGACATGATCAAGGGTTAGCACAACTGCATCGTCTGAGTGCTTCTTCAACCAAGCAGGCACACAGCTGGCTGCTAGGATAATGGGAATGGGGATGGAAAGGGATGGCATGGAAGCAGCACTTGGGGACATGTGGGCAGCAATGGGAAAGGCCTGAGAAGCTAGCTTGGCATCCATGCTTAGCTTGTCTTTAAGAAGGGCTAAAGGGACTCAGGATTGTCCAAGGAGGATACTCACATCCTTTTTCTAGAGTGCACCTAGATGAGGAAGATGGACACATGGCTACTTATGCCAGGACATAATGGGAAAGAACTTCTGGACAATAGGCTTGGAAGGTTGAAATAGAAAGAGCAGCAGCAATGGAGTTGTGATCAGCCTTTCTACATCCTCTGGAAGCATTCACCTGGACCCTTCTTGTCCCCTCTTCTCAGTATCCTGAGCAGAGTTTTGCAGAGAATGTCATCAAATCATCATCAAAACAATTCCAATAGTGTCAACATTCTACCATTTCCGTTAATAGACATGTTTATGCATATGTGGCAAATATGTTTTAAGATACGGAGATAAGATTTTAAAGGCATGAGAGAATAAGACAGTTTTGTTCTCCTCTTTAGATCTAGCTCTGCTTCATGTAGTGAAAAACAGGTGAGAAACAATATTAGAATATCTAACAACAAAACATACAATAATGGTATCAACAATAAGAGCTAACACACACACACACACACACACACACACTCTCTTTGTCCATATGAATTTGTCTACTTCAGGTATCTCATATAAGTGGAATCATACAGTATTTGTATTTTTGTGACTGGCTTATTTAATGTTGTAGCATGTGCCAGAATTTCCTTCCTTTTTAAAGGACAAAAATGTTTTCCATTGTATGTATCTAGCACATTATCTTTATTCATCAGTTGATGGATATGTGGGTTGCTGCCATCTTTTGGCTGTTGTGAGTAACTGTGCTATAAACATGGATGCACTAATGTCTGTTTGAGTTTCTGCTTTCAAAACTTTGGGGTGTATCCCCAGAAGTGGAATTGCTGTATCATATGGCAATTCTTTTAATTCTTTGAGGAACTACCATAATATTTTCCACAATGGCTGCATCATTTTTACATTCCCACCAGCAGTGCCCAAGGATTCCAATTTCTCCACATCCTCACCAAACTGAAATGGGAATTTTGAAGGTTACTAATAGCAACTGAGATATATTTGCCTCTTCATTTAGAGGAAAGAAAAGGAAGTAAGATGCATTATGTGTATCCTCACAAGTCCTGTTGTATAAAAGCCTGGAGTGAGTGAACTGTTTCCCTGAAGAACCTTGCCAATGAGCCTAGGAAGTTTTTGAGTCAAAGGAAGAGGGAATGTGGACTTGAGTGGGAAGACCACAGTACTGGCCCTGCTTGGCGCTATGCACAATGTGACACTGCATAGTCACTTCTCTCTCTGGGCCTCTGTCCCCTCAGTGGTAAATAATAGGGTTCAGTCTGGAGGATCCCTTCCTACTTGGAGAATGGATGTTGTCCCTGTGAGAGACTGAGAGGTGGGATCTCGTGAGAATTGGGGTTGGACACTGGCTTGAAGACTGGAGACCATCTGAGTCCAACAGCAGCTGTCAGAGCTGCCTGTGAGACCACACAGAGCGAGGGGCAATGTCAGATGGGGGACAGATGGGCATACACCTTCTAAGGGAAGCAGCTGCTTCTTTCATCTGACTGACTGCTGCCTCGTGGGAATGTTAGCCCAACGTGGCCAGATCTGATTTTTCAAGAAAGTCCAGACATCCATATTTTTTAAGTGAAAAATTTCAATTAGTAAGTGTTGGCAATTAATTCAAAACTGAAAAAATAAAACCACTGTGAGAGTTAAACAAAATATTCTCAGGCAAGATTTGGCCAGGGGATCATTGTTTGTAGCTCCTGATCTCAAGTAGTGGGCTACAGATGCTGGTCTGGGGACCCAGGGAGAACTGTGAAGAGGCTTCACTGACCTCAGACGTTATTCACAGACAAGTCTGTGACTCCTGCCCAAGCTCCAAAGGGTGCAGCTCACAGAAGCAGTGGATGTGTAGTGGTCTCCCAGCACCACCCCCCCTACCCTTTTTCCTTCTTTGACAGGAGAAGCTGGAAGACATAGCCAGCCACATGGAGGTTCTGGTTTCTTGGCATAGTTCAGCTTCCCCAGAATATTTCAAATTGAGCAAAATAGCATGTGCGTTTCCTCAATTTTGATGCTATGTACATTGATTTTTTTTGGTCAATATACCCAAGTGTTCTGACAACGGCTATGATGAAATCAAAATGCTGGCCCAAATTGACATTCCAGTGCCACTTCCTGCTACATCATTGAACACACTCCCCAGATGGACAAACCCATTAGCATTTGCTTGATATGTACATCTTCTGTGTCTTTGTTTTTAACATCCTTTCTCTTTTTCTTTTCAGTGTGTCACATTAGCAACATATATAGCTGGATGTTTTTTTTCAACCCAACCAATGAGTTAATGGGGGAAATAAAGCCAGTCAAAAAACTGTGTTATGATTTCCAAAGTTTAAACTCATTCTGCCACCTTGTTTTTTCTGTCTGTCATTTTTTCCCCTGCTCCCTTTTAATCCCCCGACTTGATTAAGTGTTCCTTGCCTCATTTTCCCCATTTTGGAGCTGTGTCCTTCAGAATCTTTAACTCCCTGATAATCCCTCCCTAACATGACGTTTTTCTTCCTTCTCTTCCTAGCCTCATATTTCATTTGAGATTACCCAGGATTTCAGTTGCATAGAGTTATTTGTTAACTCTTTTTTTTCCCCACATTTTGGATCAATGGCCATTTATACTTAAGTACAAGTTTTAGTGATTCGTTTTCATTTATTTCTTATATTTCACATAATTTTTTAAATTTGTCTTCATTTTTCTAGTATATACTCAATTCTTTCAGAGATATTCTGTGAGGAGATAACATTTATGGATCCTTGCCTGTCCAGATATACCTATGTTTTACTTCCTTCTTCAATATTAGTTTGGCTGGATATAGAATTTTAGGTTCAAAATAACTTTCCTCAGAATTTTGAAGATTTGCCTGTTTATTACTATTTCCTTTTTGGTATAAAATGCTTCCAATGAGAAATCTAATGCCAGTCTGAGTTTCATTCCACTCTGGGTGAGTTTGAAAAAATTTGTGGAATTTTTTGAGGAATTTATATTTATTTATATATGTAAATACATACATATATTTATATCTATATCTAAATATCCGAAATATGGCCATTGTGTTGTAGGTGTGCGTTTTTTCTTTCCAAACTGCTTAGTCTTCGGTGAGCAACTTTAATATGAATATAATCTTTCTTCAATTACGAGAATTTTTCTTTTTATTTCTTTGGTTACTTCACAGTCCCCACTTCCCCTGCCAATTCTCTCTAAATGCTATTTCTGAAACTCATAGGTATAATCTTCTGGTTTCAACCCCGCATGCTCCTTATTTTCCATTTTTTTCTTGTAGTTTTTCCACATGACAAACTACTGCAAAATTTAGCGGCTTAAAATGACAACAATTTATTATGACTCATGATTCTGAAGCTGCCTTGGCTGTTTCTGCTCTATGTCACCTTGGCTGGGCTCCTTTGGGCACCTGCGTTCAGCTGGGAGCTCAGCTGGGGCACCAAGTTTCCCTTTCCTGTCGCTTCTTTCTCCACACAATGTCATCCTTCAGAGCCTCTCTACGTGGTCCTTTTCTCCAACAGGGTTGCCTGAATTTCCTTACAGTGGGGCAACTGGGTTTTGAGAGAGGGCATTCCAAGAGTTGAAGCCTCTGCATCAACCCTGCTAATGTTCCATTAGCCAAAGTGAGTGACATGGCCAAGCCCAAATTGGGAGGTTATTCTGCAAGGGTGTAAAAGCTAAGAAATAGGTGTTTTTTTTGTTTTTGTTTTTTTTGAGATTAACAATGTAATAGTCAACCAAAGTTGGGGTGCTAGTGGCTCATCTTTTGAATGAAAGATTTTTACTGTCTCCTAGGAGGCTTAATTCCTAGCGGAGACACTGCCCAGCTTCTCTTAGAGCCCTCATTCTCTGGTCCAGTCTTTGGGGGCTGGGTGCTCCCCTTCTTAGCTGCCCTGCCTTGAGCTTCCCAATCAATCTTCCTATTGAGTGCTTTGCAGTTCTCTTGCTCTTCTGCTGTCTTTTGTTTCTTAGACTCACAGTATCCCAGTCTTTACCTGCTTAGTTTTAGGCACCAGTGTCCCTTTTCTTAGCTGTACCCATCTTAATCTTCTGCCCTCCTTTTCTCTCCCACTGGAGACATGATGCTCCTCTTTGAGAAATATAAATTGGGTTTTCTGCCAGAAATAGGTTTACCTTTATCTCTTTTTCCCTAAAAGGTTTGTCGCTAAGTCTTTGTGATTTAAATAATCACGTTTAAATTACATTTAGCAAATGTTTGCTGAATGGCCCAATTAATGTGGAAGAATTTCTTGGTTGGGCTTAATGAAGTCTGTTATTGCAAGCATTAGTGATGACAGCACCCTGGGAGGTCACCTAGACTCTTAAACATTGCTTAAATCCATCAATGACTTCTCATGGCACTTACAATGAAGTCCAGCTTTCTTGGTATTTCACAACTGACCCTTTCTGGTGTATAAAGTGCTTAATTCCAAGGCCCCATCTCCTACTCTCACTGATTTCCTCTTTCATTTCCCACTGATCTTTATTCAGCTCTTCAAATGCATCACTGTCTTTCAATTCTGGCTTTCTGTACATGGAACGCTTTCTACGCGGAAGGGTCTCCTCTCTTCAGTAGCTAGTTAACTCTAACACATCCTTTAGATCCAGTGTTTCTGGAACACCAGCCATGACTCCTCCACATTGCCAATGCTGGGTTCAAATCCTCTCCGATAGGCTGTAAAATCCTCCTGTTGGAGCACTTATCATACTGCATTGTAATTGCCTATGTCTTGCCTGGCTCACCCAACTGGCTATACATTCTAGGAGGTCAGAATCTGTGCTGGGTGTCCAGCCTGTAGCACATTGTTGAATACCCTGTCTATTACTGTGCCTGGCACATGGAAGACATGTGGGAAGTATTTTTTGAATGAATGATTGCATTAATGTGCTTCAAGCGACTTTTACAAAATTTGGAGAAAATTTTGCATTATTAGCCTACAGTTAAACATCATGAGGAACCTCTGTAATGCCTTCATATACACTAGTTCCCCCTTACCCATGGTTTTGGTTTCCACAGTTTCAGTTACTCAGGGTACAGTACAATAAGATATTGAGAGACAGAGAGTGCACATTCACATAACTTTTATTACAGTGTATAGTTATAATGGTTCTACTTTATTATTAGTTATTGTTGCTACCCTCTATCTGTGCCTAATTAGTAAAATAAATGCAATCATAAGTATGTATAGGAAAAAACATAGTATTATCTGCAGCTTCAGGCATCCATTGGAAGTCTTGAAATCTACCCCCCAAAGATAAAGGGGGACTACTGTACTAGGGTTTGAAAAAAATTTCCAATTGAAACAGAGTTCTGTTATTAAAAGAGTTTGAAAATGCTGGCCTGGAATCATGCTTTCATTTCACAGATATGGAATGGATTCCAGTACAGGAGTGACTTACAAAGTCTCACATCCTCATGAATGGCAGAGTTGAAGCTAAGCCATCATGCTGGCTCTTCTGTGACAGAGTCTTTTTGATGGGCTGGGTAGCATCACTGCCCCATCTGATGCCCCCTTTTCCTGAGATGCAGCCTTCAATATTCAGCCCTTAGCCCTCACGGTGGTATCCACGCAACCGCCATTCCTCCCTGACCCAAGCAGGAATGAAGACTGTCTCCGAAAAAGTTCTCTTATCAGTGCTATTTTTTAGGATGCCTGATCACCGAATCTTAATGGGGCTTGTCCAGAAAAAGCTCAGCATGCCTACCAATTTCATGTTAGTACTTTGAAAAAGGCTTGATCTCTCTGTAGCGGATTCCAAAGCCCTTGCTTTGAGGGTATCAGACATCTCATGAATATCCCACCACAGATAAAGAGAGGCAGGAAGCATACTTTTTCTCATCTGTTTTATAGTTAAGGAAACTGAGACCAGATGGGTGATGTGAGCTGCTCAAAACAGGACACAGACAATGAAGAGAAGAACCAGGAAAGAACAGGTATACATTAGCATCCTTCCTGGGGATTGCGCTGCTGTTAACTGATCAGCTTAACAAGTACCTGATGTTCCTCTTCACAAGAGGCAAACTACAACAGAAATCAGCACAATACAAAAAGTGCTTGTTTTTTGGAGAAGGATGTTAAATGGGCCTTCCCCATTTTTGACATGCAGTGGGAGATATTGTGGGTGCTGTGCTGGGGTGCACCACTCAGGCCCCCTTCAGGACCAAGGCACTCAGTCCCCCAGCTTCCTTCACAGCAGCATCCTTCTCTGGAGACTCCTTTGGATGGAGGGAGCTTCCTTGTTCAGGTTTATGTCTCCTCCCTGCGGACAGCCTGCAGCCAGGGCTGGTGGATGCAGGTGTACAGAGACCTGTTTCCGTGGCCTTTGTATGGGAAAAATCCAGTTTGAGAGCTCCTTGGGAGATCAGCTGAAAGATGATGCAACTGCACAGAAATATGATTCTCCCTTTGCCCAATCCTGCTCTTTCACTTCTTCTTCTAAAATTTAATTCACTTTTAAAAATTGTACATATTTATAATGTACAACATGTTGATATGATGTATGTATACATTGTGGAATGACTAAATCAAGCAAATCAACATATGCACACACTTATCTTTCTTTGTAGTGGAAACATTTAAATTCTACTCCACAATTTGCAAATATACAATATGTTGTGGCCAGGCAGTATGGCATACACCTATAATCCCAGCACTTTGAGAGGCTGAGGCAGAAGGATCACTTGAGCCTAAAAGTTTGAGACCGGCTTGGGCAACACAGTGAGATCCATCTCTACAAAATATGCAGTACACTGTTATTAACTATAATCACCATGTTGTACCAAAGATCTTCTGAACTTATACTTCCCGTCTAACTGAAATTTTGTATCCTTTGACCAAATCTCCTCATTCTTCCCCTCCTTTTTTAGAATCCAAATATACGTGAGATTATGCAGTATTTGTCTTTCCGTGGCTGGATTATTTCACTTAGAATACTGACCTGACCTCCAGGTTTACTCATGTTGTTGCAGATGACAGCGTTTCCTTCTTTTTTAAGGCCAAATTATAACCTGTTGTGTATAATACCACATTTTCTTTACCCATTTATCCATTGATGGACACTTAGGTTGATTCTATATCTTGGCTATTGTGAATAATGCTGCAGTGAACATGGGAGTGCAGTGTCTTTTCTACAAACTGATTTCATTTCCCTTGATTATGTACCCAAACGTGGAATTCCTGGGTCATATGGTAGTTCTATTTTTAATATTTCGAGGGACCTCTGTACTGTGTATTCATAATGTCTGCATTAAGTTACATGCCCATCAACCATGTGCCAATATCCTCTTTTTCCCACATCCTAGTCAACATTTGTTATCTCTTGTCTTTTTGATAATGCCCATTCTAACAGGTGTGAAGTGATATCTTATTGTGGTTTTATTTTGCATTTCCTTGATGACTAGTGATGTTGAATATTTAAAAAATATACTTGACCATTTGTATAGAAATATCTTTTCAGGTTCTTGGCCAATTTTTAAATGGGGTTTTTTGTTTTCTTTCTATTGAGTTGTTGGACGTCCTTACGTATTTTGGATATTAACCCCTTAATTGAGTTCCTTATGTATTTTGGATATTAACCCCTTATCAGATGTGTGATTTACAAATATTGCCTCTGTTCTATAGATAGTCTGTTCACTCTGTTGGTTGTTTCTTTTGCTGTGCAGAAGCCTTTTCATTTTATGCAATCCCATTTGACTATTTTGCTTTTGTTACCTGTGCTTTTGGGTTCATATCCAAAAAAATCTTTGCCTAGACCAAAGTTATGAAGATTTCCCTCTGTGTTTCTCCTTTACTTCCTTACACGAGTCATTCCCCAATAAATATCCTTATTGAAAATCTTTAATTCAGGGTCTATTTCCTAGGAACTCAAACCCCACAGAGGTGCCAACGAGCTGGGCATTGCCCACTCCCAAAAGGGAGTTTTTCTCTATTACCAAGTCAAGAGAAGAGGAGCTTCAAACAATCACAAAGAGGACACTGGATGTTGGAGACTGTAGAGGCTGAAACCTAACTTACAATTGGAAAAAACTTACACGTGGGAGGCTTTCTGGGGTTGTCCCAGATGGCTGTACAGGGAGATAGGAGTGGGAATGAGCTGCAGATGTGGTTCACTGGGAAATGAGACAGACTTTGGATATGCTGAAAGGTTCTTCACCCAAAATGCTGGCCTTGAGGGGTGAGGTGACCCCTCCCTTGTGGATTGCCTATGCCAGGAGCTTAAGGCTTCATTCTACTGGTGAGCTTGAAGAGGCAATATCCATACCAGCAATCTGCAGATGGGAGATCTCACCTCTGGCATTGAGGGTCTTTGAAGAATCTCCCAAAATGCCCCCACAGGACAAAGGAGCCAATAATTGGGTGTTTGCCATGACTAAGGGAATTAAAAAACCCAGAAAAGACCAGAGATAGCACCAGGCATAAAAGACACTTTGACTTTCTTCACTTCTCTCATTGCTCTTCTCTCTTTCCCACCATCAGAAGAACCAGTAGCAACGTGGTCCATGGGAGGAAGAATCAAAAAGGCTGTGAGAACAGTTAAGTAGAAGGCAAAACAAACAAACAAAAACCTCAAACGTTCCAAAGACTTTCCCACCATGGACTTTCTCTCTGGTCTCTAATACAGTGGTCTGGGGAGAAAAGTTTTAAATTGGATGAGAGATTTAAGTTTTGGTATTCAAGTTGATTGGCCTTTTTTGCCCCTGAACATGAGGATGCTTGCTAATTCCTGAGACTGGTTGAGAAAGTGCTGGCATCTCCCTGGGATTTCATTCGGGGACAGAGATGTATTGTTTGGCTGAGCAAGTATAGAAGAGATAAGATGAAAAGGGAAAAATTTGTTTCTTCTTGCACTGTGCTAAGTCCAGCTCATTCAATAAATAGGTTACACTTAGCTTTCTTTTTTTATTAATTTTCTGCTGAGATCTTACTGAGAGCAGAAGGCAGTGTGTAAATCTTTTGATCTGTAAAGTTTTTTAATTTTTTTTTTTTTTTGAGACAAAGTCTCACTCTGTTGCCCAGGCTGGAGTCCAGTGGTAAGATCATGGCTCACTATAGCCTCGACCTCTCTGGGCTCAGGTGATCCTCTCACTTAAGCCTCCCAAGTAGCTGGGACTACAAATATGTGCCACCACACCCAGCTAATTTTTGTATTTTTTTACAGAGAAAGGACCCCCTTTGTTGCCCAGGCTGGTCTTGAACTCCTGGGCTCAAGTGATATGCCTGCTTCACCCTCCCAAAGTGCTGAGATTACTGACATAAGCTACCACACCTGGCCTGGAAGGTTTTCTTGGAGCGGTATTTCCCCAAGTGTGTTCCATATTCTGTCTGACATTAATGAGTATTAATTGAAAAGAGTTCTCTAGGGCCAAATAATCTGGGAACCACTGGGCTAAATAAAGTTCAGTGGTATTCTTATCGCAGGCCTTCTCAGAGCCTTTAAAATAATAACATGCACTGTGATTCTAGGATAGGATTCTCAACAGAAACTCATTTGATAGCTAAATCATTTATCTGGTGAGTGTCTTTTAGGCGCACTGTTTCTGGAAACACTTAGGAATAGATAAATTTTAGGATCATTCTGTTTCCTGTACTACTAGGTTAGAGCAGTGCTTTCTGGTAACAATTGTGTTGCAGTATAATATGTTGAGACATTGCCTTAGTCAGTTTGGCCTGCTGTAACAAAAATACCATAGACTTAAATAAAGACTATTTATGTCTCACGGTGGAGACTAGGAAGTCCAAGATCAAAGTGCTGGAAGATTCTGTGTCTGGTGAGGGCTTGCTCCACAGTTCCTAGATGGCCATCTTCTCATGGTGGCCATGTCCTCACAGGGTAGAAACAGACCTCTGGGCCATTCATCCCTTTATAAGGAAACCAGTCCCGTTATGTGGGCTTCAGCATAATGACCTAATTATCTCTCAAGGGTCCCACTTCCGTATACTATTTATTGCATTGGGGATTAGATTTCAACAAATAGACTTTGGGGGGACATAAATATTAATTTCACAATAAATATTAACTGAGAGTTTCAGCTTTGTCAGCCTAGGCACTTCATGTAGCAATTTTGAGTCTGCATTTTTTTTTTTTTTTGAGATGAAATCTTGTACTGTTGCCCAGGCTGGAGTGCAGTGGCGTGATCTTAGCTCACTGCAACTTCCATTTCCTGGGTTCAAGTGATTCTCCTGCCTCAGCCACCTGAGAAGCTGGGATTACAGGTGCCTGCCACCACGCCTGGCTAATTTTTTTGTATTTTTAGTAGAGACAGAGTTTCACCATGTTGGCCAGGCTGGTCTTGAACTCCTGACCTCAGGTGATCCACCTGCCTTGGCCTCCCAAAGTGCTGGGATTATAGCTGTGAGCCACGGTGCCCAGCCTGGATCTGCGCTTAACTTACCAGCCTGGGCATGGGGGCTTCCTCTAGGCGGGGCCGCCATCCGTGTTCTCAAGGTGTGCACTGCAGAGGAGTCATGGAAACATGGGTGGGAAGGGCGCCACTGGAGCTGGGCAATGCATAGCCCATTTCCCTGTGAGGCTGTCCTGTGGAGCTCTTTCTGGAAACTGAGCAAGTCCTGCTTGCTCTTTCTCCCCTGAACATGTTCAGGGATTCTCTGAGCCCTACGCCAACCTCTGTGCCATCTTCTCCTCTTCTGATCCTCTTCCTCGAGTACACTGTCTAGGTTCTGAAGTATAGTCATGTGGCCTTTTAGTACAGACTTATTTGGGGTGGGGGGAGTGGCTTAAGGAATTAAGCAATTTTGTTACAGGGCTCCAAATCTTCTGGATTCAGGCAAAGACAGAGACAAAACTCAAAGAAAGTTGAGCATGGACGAGAACACTCTGTCACTGAGATACAGAGCCTGGAGGAGAAAATATCACATGACTAAAAATTCTTTTCAAGTTTCAACTTATTATTTCCTCCATCCCACACATGTAACTTTTGCCCTTGCTGTAGAAATCCTACTGATTTATAATAAGCCTCTGCTCATGGAAGAGAAATGAGAGCGCAGAGCACACGGCTGAGTGATTGTGCTTATTGATAATATTTGGTGCAGCTTGGAAAATTACTGCGGAAAGCTTGCTGCCCCCTGTGCGCTTTGGGGAACTTCCCAGAAGCCAGAGCTTGCAGCGGCACCGCCCTCATCCCTCCACTTGGTGTCTCACTTCCCCTGAGGTGCTCAGGTGCTCCCAGAACGCTAGGAGCCCTAGGCTGAAGAAATTATGGCGTGATTTAGAGGAGTTAAAAAAAAAAAAAATCCTGCGTGCATCTCAACAGAAGAGGGTACCTACAAAGCAAGCAACATCCCTTTGCCTTAGATTTTGCTCCAACACAGAACCACCATCTCCAGAAGCTTAAATGAGCAAGGTCATGACCCTAGAATTCTGTGTTCAGCTAAATTGTTATTGATGTGTGAAGCCATAAAAGCAAACAAACAAACAAAAACACTTAGGGAAACGCAATGGTGTAGAAAGTATGCCGCTTTCTTATGCTTCCCGGAAACTGTTCTAAGATGTATTTCACCTGACTCATAGATAAATCAAGGATTCAAAAGCCGATGATGATATCGTATGCTGCAAAGAAAATCTCATTATGTTCCAAAGAGCAAAAATGGCACAAGCCACATTTTCTGACTGGGATATGATAGAATGAAAAAATTATAAAAACCTGTAATAAGTGGAATAAGAAAAAATTTTCAGAAATGACTATGGAAGGAAGATGAAATAAAAATTCAATTATAATATGTTTAGAAAATGAGAAATTTGATACAATGAAAACATTTCATAATTTAATCATCATCATTTCATTTGTGAATGAGAAGTTATTATCTAGGGTGACTCTTGTGCCAGAGGAAAGGACAGGATCAGGACAGGAGTCTGCACCCTCCCCTGAGAAAAGGGTCACCCACCAAGAGAAACTTTCATCACCTGAACTGCCCCGCAACAGGGAGCCTTCAGGGAGGGTAGACGAACTCATTTGATAGGAGTTAGCTGAGGAGGAAGAAAAAGAACCTTAGGAATGTCTCCCTTGAGGGGAAAGAGACAAAGTGGAATCAAAGGCAGCAGCAAGATAGAGCCAAAGAATTGTCAGCAGGCCTTGAGATTCAAAGACTCCATCTCGAAATCCCTACTCTGGGCTAATTCACCTGAATGGTAAGTGACCTTCCAAGAAGCAGACCCACCGGGTGGAGCAGCTGAATTGGCCCTTGGCTGCTGCCTATGCCACCTGCTTAAGGACATGGCCAAAGTCTACCCGAAGTCCCTTTGGAGCGCCTCTGACCCATTCCTGAGTCTAAGGGTAGGAAGCCCTGGGGAGTGTATGAAATGCTGCTACAGAGGCCCCAGGTCTATGCTAGTCCTCTCCTGGCAGGCTGCTGTCTGCAGCTCTGCCTGCTCTAACCAGCACCTCATCCCAAAGCTCACTGGGCAGGGGCCACATTTCTGCCCTACACCACATTATTCCTTTTCTCACCCTGCACCCACAAGGCTGTGCTAATCTGGCAGTGGCTACGGTATGCAGGGCTGGCAAGAGCCCCTACAGGGAGGTTTGGGCAGTCTTGCAAGATGAAATACTGAGGCTGATTGATGCTCAGAATGTGGCCATGTCTCCCGAGGGAAGTGCTGCTGCCTGCAGGGTCACCCAGGGAGGAGAGCACCCTGGCGTCCTGAGACACATTCACACAGGCGGAGTTCCTAGTTGCACCAGATGTGCCAGCTGTAGAAGCGCATAGTCTCTGGGCACATGAGGCCAGAACCCCAGCTCCAATCTACCCTGCCACTGCTGTTGCTGTTGCTGTAGCAGCCTGGGGGGTTCCTCATGGGTAGGCCTGCTGGAATGCGGACTTTGGGTATGGAGGGACACCCTCCTGCCCCAATACCTATTGCATCTTCCTCTGGGCCTGTCTTCTCATTGTTCTGCTCAACTGCAGCCTCGCACCCTGAACTTGACCTGTCAAATGCCAGCCAGAGAGTGAATTTTCTACACCAATCTGTCCTTTAAATTCTTCAGGACCTGCCCACTTTCCCTTTGGATAATGTCCAAATGCCTTAAGGAGGCACTACAGGATTCAATACTTCTTCGCCAGGCTTCTTTTGTTCCTTTTTTCTTTCAAACTCCATTCTCCAGCCTTTCTGAATGACTCGGTGTTTCTCTCTTTAGGCTGTTGCTCTCATACTCTTCCCATTTTCTGATCAGACATCTCTAGCCTTCTTCATCTGGGTGAGTAGCACCATCTCATCCTACAGGTCTCTGCTGAGGCATGGCTCAAGCTGCAAAGCCTTCCCTGGTTCCCGAAACCTGGCTCAGATGCCCCTTCTGAGCTCTGGAAGCATTTTCTACCTCCCCTATCTCAGCAGATACCATGTTAAATTGTATTTTCTTATTTTCTGGTTACACCATTCCCCCTCAACCATAAATTCTACTTAGGCAAAAGCTTTCTTCTAATTGTTTTTTTTTGTTGTTGTTGTTGTTGTTTATTTACTTGTTTAGATCCTGCTGCCTATTCATGTACCTGGCACACAACTGTTGTTCAACAAATACTTGCAGAATCACAGGATTAATAGCAGATGCACTGCAGTCCTCCTGGCTCCTGCACTTGCCACAGGAGAATGGCAGTACTTTGGAGGTTGCCCATCTCATGTGGGCTCCAAAACCCTCAGGTGAGGGAGTTGGCTCCATAGAGAGTTCACGCTTACCTGGGTAAGCTTTGTCCCAGGACCTCCAGAGGCATGTATGGAGAGGGGAGGGTACGTAAGTGGCAGCAGTGTCCTCTAGGTGAGCCCTGCTTTGCAGAGTTTCTTAATGTGGCTGCACCCACACATCCAAATTCCTTTGGTGTATAATTGAAACACGCAACTGGGCCATTCTCAAAATAATAGAGGCTCCCCCAAGAAGTCTGTATTTCTGAACTCGACAAGATGCAGAGGGACCGAAGAGAACACTGAAAGATTTGCCTCCTTTTGTTTCTGTTTGTGTCAGAACTCCAAGGTGGTGGGAAATTTGGACTGTGCCAAGGGGAATCCAGGTTGGAGAAATTAATCCCTGCCATGTTTTAAGTTACACATGCCCAGCAAATACTCAAAGAAATGGGTAGCAGAGAATCTTAGCATTTTATCAATTTCCATTCCCCCACACTCCTAGGACACACAGCTTAATTACATTTCTGTCCTTGCCGGTCTGTGAGAGTTTTGGCAAGTGGAAGGTGGATGATAGTGATGTGTGTCATTTCCAGGCCTGGCAGCCTAAATACCTCCTCTGTGCATTCCACGGTGGCTCACTCTTGCCTTGTTGGCCAGCCAGATGCAGAAGATCCAGCATAGAGTTCCAAAGCCTCCAGGACTCCCAGGCATCTAGGAGATAGAGGAGCAACTAAATGCAGGGTGCCTGGGCCCCTGGAGGCCTGCATGGAGCGGAACAACTCTTCCTCATCCCCCCTTTCTGCTGATTCAGTGTGGTCTGTGATGCGAGCAAGAAAAAGACCTTTGCTGTATCAAGCCACTGAGGCTGGCGGCTGGGGTGGGTGGGAGGTTATTTGTGAAAGCACTAAGCCTGCTCTAACTCAACAACCTTCTAGCCTCTGTCATCCCCAGGTTATCGCTCCTGTCGTAGCTTCCTGAATTTCCTATTATATTCCAGGTACTTAGAATAGAAGCATAAGAGCAGAGTCCCTTGTACAGGAGAGTTGCAGATACTGGAAGTTCAAGGACAAAGAAGGGGTCTTGAATGTTTGCTAGCCACATTGCTCCTCTGTGACTATGATGTGCCAAGGCCTGCAGGAATTTTCTCCCCAGAGCATGGCTGCAGTGTGCGTCAGCATGGCTGCATGATACCTATTATTTCTACGTAGGCTGGCCTCTGAAGAAGAAAAAAGCTCTGCAGTGGCTGGGCCCTCCCATTCCTGCGGAAGCCACATGTCCTTGTGCATCTGAGCACTAGAGACCATGAGTAGGGGATAACCTTACCCATGTTCTGGAACACTGACTACTGTCTAAGCCACAAAGGAGAGTAACAGGTTCTTCTGCATTGTGTTGAAGAATTTCTGCTTGAGAGTCAAAGAGATGTGGGCTTGAAGCCCTACTGTGGTATTTCAGTGACTTTGGGCAATCTTAATATCTCTAAGTATCATTTACACACACACACACACACACATACACCTTTATAGATCTCACTCTATATACAGATAGAAATATCTATGTAGACTTCTATATAGAGACAGAAAAATTAAGATACTTGTTGCACAGTCCTCAGTATTGTGCCTAATGCACAATATGTCCTAAATACACGGTAGCTTTGTCCGTGGTAAGAACTACAGTAATAACAAGCACTCACTGAGTGCTCCTGCCATGCTTTACCTGTATTAACCATTAACCGTGTTAACTCAGGTAACCCTTACAACTAGCGTATGAATTAAGTTCTATTATTAGCTCCATCTTATAGATGGGGAAACAGAAGCAGAGTAGTGTCCATTCTACAGGTCAAACAGCTATCTACAGCTACAGTGTCCGAGCAGACACTCCAGTTCACACAATCAAGAGTCCCTGCTCTTGACTGTTAGGTCAAGAAGATGATGTGGAGAAGAAGGACGATAATGTTGATGATGCCATTCTCTGGCTTCCTCAGCTTTTCTGTGGAGCCCTTTGCCCACAGGAAAATCTAACTGTGCTATGTCCTTTCCTTTCTCTCTGGCCTCCATGGCTCCTACCGTGGGCAGCTGAAGGGTCTTCAGATACAAGGCAGGGAGCTCTTTCGGCTCAACCCAAAGTGTCTGGCCCTGGTAGCCCTGCACGTTCCAGTAGTGGCACCAAGGACCCGGTGTGGGCAGAAGCACGCAGGCTGGAGCTGCCCTGTAGGGGGCACTGCTTCTCCTGCCCTCATCACCCACTTCTCCTATTAGGAAATGCCTGAGGAGGTGCCAGTCCTGCGGGGCTGTTTTGAAGGGGCTGGAAGTCTTTTCTGTCACCACCTTTACCTACCTGTCATCTGTGAACATGACTGGAGATGCCAAGGCTTTCCTCGACTTCTGCCACTGCCCATGGTTCATGGCCCTCTCACCCTGCTCCTTTCGTAAGCAGTGCCAGCAACTTGATATTCTGAGTGAAGCCTTGCTAGGGCCCATCCAGGACTTCTAATGGTGCTGTCAACTGGAGTCTTGTCAGTCCTTGCCCTCAGTGAAGGCCACTTTGCATGTGGACCCTGATGCTGGACACACATGATGGTCAACTCCAGTAGGCTTTGGCCTGTCAACCCATCCCAGGAGGCCGGGGGTGTCCATCTGGGATTGTGGTATTGTCTCTGTCTCAGCATCACCAGCACATGCTGTGGAGACAGCTGCCTCCTGGGGGATTAGCCATCACCCTTCCTTAGTGCCATGGTCAGTCCAACTGGGAGGCTGTAGATGGAGCAGCATATGCCAGGGGCCCCAGGTAGCCATAACCACTGCTAGGAACTGAGTTGAGTCCCCTCAACATCTGTAAGTTAAAACCCTGACCCCCTGGCTGGGCGCGGTGGCTCACGCCTGTAATTCCAGTACTTTGGGAGACAGAGGTGGTGGATCACCTGAGATCAAGAGTTCGAGACCAACCTGGCCAACATGGGGAAACCCCATCTGTACTAAAAATACAAAAAATTAGCTGTGCGTGGTGGCACATGCCTGTAATCCCAGCTACTTGGGAGGCTGAGGCAGGAGAATCTCTTGAACCTAGGAGGCAGAAGTTGCAGAGAGCTGAGATCATGCCATTGCACTCCAGTCTGGGCAGCAAGAACAAAACTCCATCTCAAAAAAACACACACAAAAAAGCAAAAAAAAAAAAAAAAACAAAACAAAACAAAAAACAAAAAACCAAAAGCCAAAACAAAAAAAGCAAAACAAAGAAAAAACCCTAACTCCCAATGTGACTGTATTTGGAGATAGGGCTTTTATGGAAGTAATTAAAGTTAAATGAGGTTATAGGATAGTGGCCTAATCCAATAGGATTAGTGGCCTTATTAGAAGAAGAGATACCAGACTTTCTCTCTCTCTCTCTCTCTCTCTCTCCCCATGCACATGTATGGAAGAAAGACCATGTGAGCACAGTAAGAAGGTGGCCATCTGTAAGCCAGGAAGAGAGCTTTCATCAGAACCTGACCATGCTGACTCTTTGATCTTGGCCTTCCATCCTCCAGAACTGTGAGAAATAAATGTGGTTTAAGCCATCTACTCCATGGTATTTTGTTATGACAGTCCAGGTTGACTAAGACAGCCACCTTCATCTGCACCAGAAATTTAGTGTTTTTTCACATGTGGGCTTTATGGTAAGAGCTTCACTATTCTGACCTTATTTTTTTCCAAGCCATGGTCCCAGGCTTATCTGCTGATACCAAGAGCCTCTCCACTGTGCCTGTCACTGTGCCATGAACCATGCTTTCTGCTGCATATGCCTCTGTGCTCACACTGAAAGTGAGCCACTGAAACTTCTACTGAGCTAGCTCTCATCTCCACTCCTATGACCAATGGCAGAAGCATAAATTCCACACTGTCAGTGGCATTTGAGACTCCTCTGAATGCATTTTCATGTATTATTGTGCATTGGCTATTTGTGCAGGCATTGTCATTAGTCCCAGTGAGGCAGCCATGAATGAGAGGAATGAGGTCCCCGATTTCATAGAATCTATGTCCTGGTGAAAGACACACAGGCACATGTACACAAACATGTGAACAGGATAACCTGGATAGTGTTAAGTGCTAAGAAGAAAAAGAATTCAGGTTGTTGGATAAGCTCTCCCTGAAGAGGTGACATTTGAGTTATCATCTGAATAAAAAGAAGTTGCCAGCTGAGCCAGAGTCTGGAGAAAATGGTCTGAGGGAGGTAATAGCAACTGCAAATCCTTGAAGGCAGGAATGAGCTGGAGAAGCTTGGGGCTAACCTTAGCCACAGTGTCAGCAGGGATCCTGCCTTGGCTGTGCTCCTGCAGGACCTGGGATTGAAGACTTGATCTGCTAGCTCCAGCTGCTGCCAACCTTCCAAATGGATGCTGAGTAACAACAGCTTGCCCCAACCTAGGCTCTGTGGAGGCTAAGAGTCCAAGTGCAAGGATGGGAACCCTGCAGCAGTCACAGGCGTTGGGCTCAAATACATGGCCTCAGGCAGACCCTGTGTTCCTTCTAGGGCTCTGAAAGATATCTGCTCAAAAAGATGATGAGATAAGGATAACTTCAAAGAAATGGAAGAATTAACTAGTCTCATCTCTGAGGAGATGATTAATGAGTTGGGCTACCACTTCTTGTCTTTGATATTGATCAATATCAATATCTGGAGCACGCAGAGCCAAAGGTGAGAGTTGAGACCATGCCTCTAAGGAATTTCCATGAATACCTGAGTTTTTCAAAGCATGAAGTGGGCAGATTGCCAGTCTCTGTCTCCTGGCTTCAGCCAGCTTCATATACTGTGTTCAGAGGGCTCCCTGTGAGGGGGTCTCTGATCCAAGGAGAGCCCCATCTTGCATTGCATTATATTTCAGAAGACATCATAGAAGGTTATGGGGGAGCTGAAGATACTTGCTCTCCCCGCTTTGATACCCGTTTCACCAGAATGACATGGGCCACAGGGGACCTGCAGGAGCTTTGCCCTGTCTCCCCCACAGCTAATCTCTAGCAGGACAGATTTTTTCCTGCCTGGCTCCCTGCTTCCTCACTTAAGGTCCATCTCCCTAGAAGAACAGCACTGCAGTCCTGAGCCCAGCAAGATCTGAGCATCACCATCTTCCTTTGGTTTTGTAAGAACCAGACACTGTTGAGGGGTCTTAGAGAGGCAGGTTTGAATTTCATCTCTGTAATTAACTGTGTGACTTTGAGCATGTCACTAAACTTCTCAGAACCTCAGTTATTTTTTTTTTCTGTCAATTAGGTTGCTATGAGGATTCCAAGAAATTGAGTGTGTAAGCCACCTAGTGCTGAACCTCACACAGAGCAGACTAGATGTCCAGGTCTTCTCAACACTCTGCTTGCACTGCTAGGACAGGCCACTGCCATGACACCTGGCCCTCCCTGCTAACTGCTGAGGACACCGTCAGTTTCCCTCAAAAGAACCATCAGCCTGATCAGAATGTGGATTACCTACATCCTGTGGATCTTATGATGGGCCACCCTAGCTGTTTCCTACAGAACACCAGACTCATCTCTCCCTCCTCGCTGCTCGGTACTTGCTGCTTGCTGTCTGGGGAGAATTCTGCTGCCAAATCAGGTGGCTTCCCTGACAGCTCAGTCCTGTGACTTGGGGTCAGAAACCTCTGGATCCTACCCTTCAATGCAAGGTGAAGTTGGGGCTGAAAGTTAATGGGATCATGGACCAGCATGCCTCTTCTGAGGCCCATGGCTATCACTAGCGCATGGGGCTGCCTAAATATTGGGGGAGCTAGCTTTCCCCCATTGTCTGAGAAGATCAGAGTGAGCCTGTCGCCTATGGTGACATTCAGGGCTGGCAATTACCCAACACAGTGCCCATCCATCCTCAACTTTAATACAGAAATCAGGTGTGTTGTGAAAGGGCTTGAAAAGGCTTTCATTTTCTCAGCCGTCTAAGGCTCCGTGCTGATTGAAGTGTCCCTGGTACAAAAGCAGTGTCCATCATGTGCTTTGCTGAATACAACACTTAGCCCAGCTGTGCAATCTTCCCCGACAGCTTCACAATGGGGCTCAATCAAGCCTCAGAAGTTCTCCTCCCACCCCCTCAGACCGCCTCCCCCTTCCATCTCTCTAGGACAGAGAGCAAGTGCATTGCTGGGTGTTTCTCTGATGCTTATCGTTGGACCACAGGAGGTATCCGCAGATGCCTGTGACCCTTGACGCACTGCTCCTTAACCTTGCAACCCAGTTTTCTTGGCAGAAGGGTTAATAGGCCATCACGTTCTCCACTCGGTTCCCCCTTCTAGCAACTGAAACAGCAAAGCTGTTCCTTTGGCAGATTTGGAAATTTCTGCTTAAACTGCCAACCTGTGAGAGGTTGAGGTCTATTAAGTCTTTCCGCTAGTCCCAGAGCTGAGTAAGCTGGGACTCAGCTCCACAGGTATTAACTGGCAATCTGAACTTAAATGCCCCACTTAGAGAAACAGCTCCATAGAGGCAGGCTTGCTTTGCAGGCTGCCACAAGTAAATCAAGGAAGCACTGAGCTGGTGTACGTTTCGGACCTCCCTCAGTGGTGTTTGGGGAGTCACCAAAGGAAGTGCTTAAAAGAAAAGAGGTTTCACAATGGATCCAGGTGGGCAAATTTTGTTGTTGGGATGTTTCACTTTCTGCAAGAGTTGTCACAACTTCGGTGGCTTTGCTGCAAGGCAGGTCACTGGGCAGCTAGAGGAAGCTGGTATGGGGGCTTGGAGGACTAACTGAACTTCAGAGCAGTTATCCGAAGTGGGGTAGCCAGTTGTCCACTCTAGAGAGATGCAACGGGGCGGGAGGACTCTGGCCCCACCCTGCGAAAGCATCCAGGTCAGACAGTGTGTCTGGTACATGCAAGATGCCAGGCAGGAGTTGAAGTGGGGCGGGGTCCAGCTTACACAGGTGAAGGGGTGCTAACTTTTCAGTGGGATGTAGAAGTCCAAGACATGAGGGCGGTTGTCCCAAGCTGGGTTGCTGGACACACAATCAGATGGACTGAATCTTCAAGGCGTGGAGCAGCTCTGGGACGTGGGGGCTCACAGAACCCAGAGCCCCCAAGGCTGGTGAAGTCCAGCTTCCTGATAACCGGGTGTCTTGAAGAGCATTCACCGGGAGGATTTGTGAGGCTGATGCTGCAGGCCAAAGAGGGTCTGGGTAGGTTGAGTCTGGCAAAAGAGAAAGCTGTCTTTGTTGTATAGAAAAAATATATAACGTCCAGTTGGTACTTCCTTGGAGAATAATCTCATACCTTCATGATATGTGATGATAGCAGTTTACATGTGTTACTAGCATCCAGAAATTGGTTTGCAGTATAGATAATTAGTCCTTAGAGGCTAATATTGTTTCTTACCATTCACTTTCCTTTTTACATTTTGGCTGTGCCTTGGGGTCATGCCTAACTCTGCTGCCTGCAGTGTCTTGGTATTAAATGTGCGTCTTTCTCCTCTATTTTGTCTTTTATTTTTACTCTGTGTTCTGGTTATTACTGAAGCATAACAGACTACCTCAAAACTCAATGACTTAAAATGACAACTATTTACATATGTGTAGTATACTATAAGAGACATATTGTGACTATAAGAATAATGACAGCCATAAGGCCCTTGCAAATGTCTTGTAGGGCCTACCCTGTGTGTCACTTAGCAGTGTCATGCAGCCTGGACTGGAGATTTCCAGGAAGCAAGACCACCTCAGCACAGATCCAACTATCATGAAGCTTAAAACAAAGCTTCCCCTTAGAAGAACAGCTTAGATTCCCTTTATGAAAGAAATACCTGGTAACTGACTTGGATTGAACACAGGAAGAAGAAATGGGGAAGAATCTCCCAAACTCTGAAATTGGTTTCTGTACAGAAAATCTCTCAGTCTGGAGGTTCTCGGACCCCTGACTGTATCTGGCCTGTGCCACTGGCCTGTTCCTGTTGTTCATGCTGTGAGAGCACTGCCAGCATAAACTGTGTGAACATCAGACACTGCCTAAGACTCATCTTTGTTGTGAATGAGACCCAAGGGGAAAAGTCACCCTGAGAAAGCTGGTTAACTGGGACCACCTGAGGCTTCCAAACAAATGCGACAAATGGGAATTTAGAGAGGATGCAGCCTGCGTGGGTTTTCTTTGCTCTATGATATCTAAGGCCTCAGCTGGAAAGACTTGAATAGTTGGGGGGTGGTTAGAATGGCTGGGAGCTGGAATTCTCTGGAAACCTCTCCATGTCTGACACCTGGGCAGAAATGGCTGGAGGCTGGGCTCAGCTGGGGCTCTCATCTACTGTGCCCATGTGAGGCCCATCCAGTGTGGCATCTCAGGACACCAGGAATAAGTGCTTGAGCACAGCCACTATGGCCTAGCCTTGGAAATCACCCTGCACCCCTGCTGCCATAATCTGTTGGTTGAAGTGGTCACAGGCCTGCAATTTCAGGGGAATTGAACATAGGAAGGAGTATCCCAGAATTTGTAGCCGTAATTCAAAACAACAGTGCCCCTGGAGTTTGCTTGACTGTTGTTCCTTCTAATGCTTCACTTGCCTTCTTTTCTCTCACCCTGCTCAAGCAGACTGCTTCCCTACTTGGGAAGAACACTGGATCTTGTCTGTCTGAGCCTTGATGCTTATTTTTAGTTTGTTTTGGCTGCATGGTTGCAAGGATGGTGTTATTCTTTATCTACCCCTCAGGAAAACCTGTCATTGGGCTGGGCTTGTAGCAATGACACCAGAAAAATCATGCCCAAGGAACCATTATTCATGGTGTTTCTAAGATGCTTCTGGTTCCTTCTCTTCTCCCAGTGGTTTTTATCAAAGGTCATTCCTTTATAGGGAATAGATACTACAGAATAAATCATTAAGTCTTAAGTGTCTCAACTTTCCCTGCACTCCAATAGCTCTTCTCCATGCAAACCCATATAACTGAGATTTTTTTCCATTATCGTAACATTTTTTTCTGATTGTTTGAAAGTGTGCTGGTCTAAGCTCCTAGACTAGATTTAGAATTACTATGGATAGGAGAACATGTGTTGCAGTTTGTTTATACCCATCCCACCAACTTCAGTGTCAGTAAAGCAGTCTGCCTCAACCTTTATATATATGCTAGAGATGAAGTCTCACTCTGTCACCCAGGCTGGTGTACGGTTGTACCATCCTAGCTGACTGTAGCCTTGAACTCGTGGGCTCAAGCGCTGCTCCTGCCTCACATCCCCAGAGTAGCTAGGATTACAGGCTAGCTATTCTGCCTGCACACGGTAGAGTAGAGTGCCCCCAGGGTATGGCAGGTAAGCCTGAATATGACCTTTCTAAATTAATATCTATTATCTTGAATATGACCTTTCCAATTAATTCATATCTATTATTAAAAAAAACTGGGCTGGGCGCAGTGGCTCACGCCTGTAATCCCAGCACTTTGGGAGGCCGAGGCAGGCAGATCACAAGGTCAGGAGATCGAGACCATCCTGGCTAACACGCTGAAACCCCGTCTCTACTAAAAATACAAAAAAATTAGCCGGGCATGGTGGCGGGTGCCTGTAGTCCCAGCTACTCGGGAGGCTGAGGCAGGAGAATGGCGTGAACCTGGGAGGCAGAGCTTGCAATGAGCCAAGATCGCGCCACTGCACTCCAGCCTGGGTGACAGAGCAAGACTCCGTCTCAAACAAACAAACAAAACAAAAAAACCAAAAACTGAAGTTTTTGTTGTGTTTGTATGTTTGATTGGTCTGACGAAGTAAGTACACAGTATAGGTGGAAATGGGTGACTGAGAAGGAGGCCATGAGTCTCTTTTCAAAAAGGACAGTCACATCATGTGAAAGCAATGCAGATTGATGATTTGTGGCATTATTTATGGGACACCTCCATGGTTTTTGTCTGTTGTAGGAGGAAAGAGCACTGGACTTGGTGTCAGAAGACGAGGGTGGAATCTCAACTTTGCCACTAATTAGTACCATGACCTTGGTAAGTTTAACTCAGTCTCCTTAGCTATAAAACGATAGTAACAGAACCTATTATTTAGAATTGGGATTAAATAGTGCCAGTTTTTTTATGGTGAGAATTAAATAAAAAGAAGTTATGTGAAAGTGTTTGTATAATGCAGTTATAAAGTCTTGTGATTTCATTAGTGGACTAAGTCAGGGTTTGTTAACTCAAAGAGCCAGACTGGTGATTTAAATGGCTCAAGAAGCTGGACCTAAAAGAGAAGGAGAGTGGTGCAGGTGCCGGGTCAGAGGAGGGATGCTCCTAGTCACCTGCTGGTGGCTGTTGCCAAGTTCAGGCCCAGGTGACCAGATTTGATTTTCTCAGAGAATCCAGAAGTGTGGACTTTTATGAGGACCCTTCTGATTTTAAAGATTTGTTATTGATTCACAAGTGAATACATACACACGTAAAGAAAACAAACAAAATGCTCTGTAACTCTTCTTTGTCTTACACACTGCCAATTTAAGATTTGGTTCAAACGTGATGCTGAGGGCACAAAGATGGCATAAAATCATTTCTCCTGCTCCTCTCTGCTAAGTACAACTACAACCCTGGAAACGGTGCAAGAAGTAACCAAAAGAGAACTCTGAATAGAGGAAGGTGGGCTGGTTGGGGGCCCCAGGACAGAAGGAACAACATAGTCGTGGGCATCTTGACACTCCCCACCCAATGGCAGAACGAGACACGGGCCAGGTGTCTCTCAACCCCTAACCTAATAACAGAAGGTGAGCCAGTTAGAGTCATTCACAAAATATCCTTAAGAATGGCTAGAAGAATTTCTTCAAAAAGAAAGGAAATTATAAAGGAAAGAATTTTGGAGCATTAAGAAGGAAGAAAGAATAGTAGAAAGAACAGATACTGTATATGGATAAATCAAATAGACTGTCCTCACAAGTTTTATAAGTCATATGCAAGATTGAAATAAAAATTACAATCCTAATGCTCAAGACAATGATATTTAAAAGTGGGGTAGATGAAGTGACCTAAATGGAAGTAAGGTTTCCATACTTCAATTCAAGTGGCAAAACACTGATACCAGTAGACTGTGATAAGTCATAAGTGTATATTGTAACACACAGAGCAACCACAACAAAACTATACACACCAATATACATGAAACACAATAAATGAGTGAAGAATGACTTCTAAAAAGTGTTCAAGCAACTTGCAGAAAGGCAAGAATTGAAAAAGAGAGAATTAAAAATCAGAGGGCAAATAAGTACATGAAAAGATATTCAGCATCATTAAACATCAGGGAAATTTAAATGGAAACCACAATGCACACCTATAGAATGCCTAAAATAAGAAATAGTGACAATGCCAAATGGTGATGAGGAAGAAGAGATGCTTGATCGCTCACACATTGCTGGTGGGAATGTAAAATGTTACATCCACTCTGAAAACAGTTCCACGGTTTTTTATAGAACTCAACATGCAATTACCGCATGACCCAACAATTGCACTTTGGGGCATTTATCTCAGAAAAATGAAAATTTATCTTGTACAAAAGCCTTCACATAAATATTTGTAATGACTTTATTTTTAATATCCCCAAATGCAAAACCATCAAGGTATTGTTCTATAGGTGAATGGTTAAACAAACTGTGGTATGTTCATACCATATAATACTTCTTAACAACAAAAAGGAGGATATTATTGATTCATACACCAACTTGGATGAATTTCTAGGGAATTTTCCTAAGTGAAAAAGTGCCAATCCTTAAAGGTTGCAGGGGGCAGGTGTGAGAGAGGAGTAAAAGGCAACACAAGGAATATTTGCAGTGACAGAACTATTCGATTTGTTGACTATGCTGGTAGATACATGAACTTACACATGTGATAACATTTTGTAGAAATACACGCACACACACACACACACACACACATAAGTAAAGCTGGGAAAATCTAAGTAAGATCAGTAGATTATATTAAAATGAATATTCTGGTTGTGATATTGTACTATAGTTTTGTAAGATGTTACCACTTGGGTAAACTGAATAAAGAGGGGGTCTCTATTATTTCTTATAAGCACATATGAATCTACAATTATCTCAAAATGAAAAGCTTAACTTAAAAAAATAAGTGGTGTTGAGTTAAAAGATGCAGAGCTGGTCTCATTCATTTTCCAACATTTCTGTGACTATATCCAGGCCTAGAATCGAACACTGTATCTAAAAGCAATAAAATTAGAATACGTTAAAAATTGCCTTTGAAATGAGCCTCAATTATGACCTGTGATAAGGCTCAGGTTTTGCAATAATGTAAATATTTTTTTTCTGTGCTGCTGGGAGATTGGAAAGTTTTTTCTCTTTTGATTTCTCACAAGTCAATTCAGTTATTCCTCCTTTGGAACTTGTGAGCTAGGACTCTATTTCTGAAAAACAAATTGTGCATTATCTGTCATTTCAAGATCCCTTGGTTTGGACAAATTACAGGAGTGAGTCTCCTTTCCATTTGAATGCTAGAAACTACTCGATGGGGAAGGAGGAGGCACGGAGAAACTATTTCCTACCAAATTTGCATTAAAGAAATGGCTTTTCCATCTTCTGTCCCTATTGAAGGCAAATAGCAGGATACCGATTTGGAAACCTCTGTGGCTCAGTAGAACCAAGAATTGAAAGCAATACATGGATTCATATAAGGGAACAGATTGAGGCAGACCCAATAATTTGTGGCATGTAGGTGTTTTCTTTCACCTACACTTTGTAGCAAATGCTACTCTATTAGATTTCATACCTAAAAAAATTGTACACACATTGCTCCATCTCTTTACATGCTGTATGACTTCATCCTTAAAAGAAACCTTTCTGAAGGTGTCAGATCAGAAGGGTGGTAGGAGGGAGGTAAGAGAGTGAATGAACAACAGAAACATCGATAACCTGATTTTACATGGTTTTGTTTGATTTTGGCATTATTTAGGCCCTCCAAAATCTATAAAGAAGCAATTTTTAGTATTAATTGAGTGCCTCCTGTGTGCTAAGCCCTGTGGTATTTGCTAAGGAGACTAGAAGGAATAGAAACAAATCCTTAGGTAAGGTAATTTACAGATTACAAAATGTTTTCAACTGCATCATCACCTCTGGTTCTCACACAAACCCTGTCAGGCAGTTATTATTACGTGTCATGATTTTATAGGAGATAAAATAGAATCTTGGATAGATTGAAGGAATAACCCATGTTAAGGTTGCTTTCAAGCATAGAGCTTGAGCTGTCTGTTACTTACTTATTATTTCAGCCC
Source organism: Symphalangus syndactylus (assembly GCF_028878055.3). Lineage (NCBI taxonomy): Eukaryota > Metazoa > Chordata > Mammalia > Primates > Hylobatidae > Symphalangus > Symphalangus syndactylus. The sequence continues at coordinate 90,055,694 of NC_072426.2, forward strand.
CTACCATCTTTTCACTGTAGCACACTGCAGGACCTTACCTCCTGGGGAAATGTCTAATACCTGTTAAAATGTGCAAGCTTGGTCTCCGTCACTCCTTTCCCACTGCCCCACCTCCCCCTCTCTGTTACACACAGGCACACACACCACATACATTCCAAGAGCAGGGGAGTCTTTAACTAGCTAAATGGTCAAGCATTCCATGTAGTCACTTGAGAACCCAAGATGTCATATGTTTCTGTAGAAGTTGTCATACTATTTACACAACATGGGATCTACCCAGGCACTCATTGACTTTGTCAATATATTCAAGGTAACAGAAGAAATTTTGAAAATTCCTTACATTCAAATATTTGTATTTTACACAATAAATTTATATTTACCACAAAAACATTAGATTTTACAGATCAGTATAAAGAAATGGAAGAAAACAAAAACAACTAAGCAAACCTTAGCCCACTTCAAAGAGTTAAAAAGAGGTCAGTTTTAAAGAGATTTCTAGTCAATTATGAAGAGATTTCTAGATTTTCTTTTCTTTCTTTTTTTTTTTTTTTGGAAACCAGCTCAGGTTTAGTTGTGACATTTTAAAATTGTACAAGTATTTTGACATTTGCCCTCCAAATTTAATTTCTTAAAATGACAGGAAGACATCAAATAATCACAAGTTTAATACATTTAACCCTTCAGTTCCTATTTGCAACACCCAATATTCCTTTGAAATATGAAACAGACCTGGCAGTGGCCAACAGTAGATTTCTGCCTGCTGCCTTCCCACCTTCAACGGAGTTGAAAAGTTCAGGTTTAGTGTTGTTGCAGTGGCACTTGTTCAGAATTGGTACCTGCCCATAGTTGGGGGACTTTAAATGTACCAGTGAAAATAGCTTTTTCCCCTTCAAGGGGAAGGAAGAAAATCACTCCCCAAAACCCAGCAGATCTGGCTGTGAGGTCTTTCCTCCTGTCTCATCTCTTCAGGATTTTTGTTTGTTTGTTTGCAGTGGAGCAAGAGAGATCAAAACCTAACCTGAGTTACAAGAAACAAGACAGTAGCGGCTATAAAGGGAGTGACCAGGAGCAACTGGGACACTCTTTACCTCCCATTTCCAATTTATGTGCTTCACAGAAAAACAACAAAAATAACAAATCCACAAAATACAACAGCTAGAATTACAAAATCCATTCATCCAAGGGTGGTAGAAAGCAGGAGGGAAAGGTGGGAGGGTAAATGGCACAGGGAGAAAAACAAAGTATTCAAATCAGTCCAGGCACAGGGACTGGAAAATGCTAGAAAATCGCTGCGGAAAATCCTGTGGTCCTTTCAGACTCACGGTGATGTGAAAAATCCACACACTGGTGTCAGGGAACATTCTGCTTTACGTGCACCAGAGACAAAAATTCCAATTCCTCAGAGAGAAGGGAATACACAGAGGACCCTTGGCAGAGAGGGTCCTGCCTTCCCTGGCAGGGGGAGGTGAACAAGGAAAAGAGCTGCCACAGCCTTCTTCCAATCCCGCCCATCCCCTTTGGATGGCAGGCAACTCAGTGGCCTGGAGCAGCCTTCAGTTTGGCAGAAGACGGATGTGGTGAAGGGAACTTCTCTGCAGAAGTGGAGCTGCTCAGGGCAGACTGCAGTTTCTTTCCTTCATTCTTTTTCATTGAAAAAATAGCATCACATAGACAGCTTCATAATCTCTATAATTTAATAATAATAGACACAGATGTACAATAGACACATAGATGTACAATAGACACATAGATGTACACAGATGTACAATAGACTCATACATGTACATTAATTAATTTAATAAGTTCCCTACTATTGAATGTTGACATTGTTTTGAATTCAGATTGTTTTGAATTTTCCCTGTTACAAATTATATGGGTTAAAAAAGAGTAATTTATTATTAATTGACATCAAAATTATTCTAAGGAGGGAAAGTATCTTTTCCTGGAATAACATTTTATTAAATTACCCAGTTTGGAAAATCTAATTCTAATGCTCTGTAAGCTAGAAGTGTTCTGAGAAAGTTGTTCAGGTCCCAAAGAGGACATATTCTGCAACTCCTACTTCGGATGTGACCAAGGAGAATGTCTGGAAGGCAGAATAAGGGACAGGAGAGCCCTTCTGTGACAGCAGAGTGAGGGTTTGCCAGGAGCTCCCTTCTACACCAGTCCACCCAGGCATCACTGTGTCTGCCCAGGTCAGACATTGTGTTTAGAATTGCTGGTGATTTTGGAGTTCAGAATTACTGGTGATTCTGTGTCTCCATCCTTCTTCATTCCAAATGGAGCGATGATTGCTGTGAACCGGCCCATTTCACCACTGTCTGATGATGCAGGTGGAAGGCAAATGACTTCTCTTTGCCATTAATAGGACCGAGAACAAAGAGGAGACCGGTCTGATGGAGAGACTATTGCCCTCACCTTGAGACCCAGGATTGTATTTGGATTCAGTGACTGGAGGTTGCTTAAGGATTTCATCCTAGGTAAAGATGTTATTCTGTTTTGTTTCGTTTTGTGGAAGAATTAGCTGAGTACTTGATGACTAGAAAAACAGATTGTGATGGAGGTTTTCAATGCTTGTTAACATTTGGTTCTCTTTTCTTTCTGAACGCTCGGGGGGAACATACTTTCCCAGACCCCTTGCAGTTAAGCAGGAACATGCAGTGAGTTCTAGCCAAGGGCTGTGAGGGAAGGTGGCCAAAGCATTTAAGAGCAGGTTTCCATTTTCCTCACTCTCTTTTTCTTCTATAGTGATCCAGGATGACATGCACCGGTTACTTGGTGTGACATCCAAAGATCATTGAATGTCTGTCAACCTGGTCTCCTGAGTGACTTTGTGGAGCAAAGCCCCTCACCAATCCATGTTGGACATGCATCATTAATGAGGGCAAAACCCCCACAAACTTTTGTTCTACTAAGTCATTGAAATTTGCTTCCGCAGCATACCCTGACTTACTCTGATTGAAGTATACCTTGAGCATGTCCTAATTAAAACTCATATCAACATTATTAACCTTTTATAATGCAATTATTTCTTCTAAGTTTGCCATTTGTATTTTAATTTTGTTTATAATGAAGTCACTTAAAGTCACCAGAATTGCAAAGATTGCCATAACTTTTAGTCTAAAATCTCTTTTCCTTCAGTCGATCATCACAGAAGTTTAGAGGGTTTAAGAGTCTGGGCTTTGTGAGTCTGACTGCTGTCCACTCTGTTTATTACATGTGTGGCCTATGCAAGGCACTGAGGCAAAAGTTATTCATTGCAGTAATGTTTAAAATACTGAAAAGTTTAACCAATCTAGATAGCTATCAATAACAGAATGCAATAGAATAACATGCAGCCATTAAAATAATGGGGTAGATCTACAGTTGCTTGCATGGAAAGATGTTCTGGATATATTGTTGGTTTAAAAAGAAGAACTGGGCTGGCCGCAGTGGCTCATGCCTGTAATTCTGGCACTTTGGGAGGCCAAGGTGGACAGATCACCTGAGGTCAGGAGTTCGAGACCAGCCTGGCCAACATGGTGAAACCCTGTCTCTACTAAAAATATAAAAATTAGTTGGGGGTGGTGGCACACGCCTGTAATCCCAGCTACTCAGGATGCTGAGGCAGGAGAACCGCTTGAACCTGGGAGGCAGAGGCTGCAGTGAGCCGAGATCGTGCCATTGCACTCCAGTCTGGGCCACAAGAGTGAAACTCTGTCTCAAAAAATAAATAAATGAATAAATAAATAAGTAAAAATAAAAATAAGAATGCAAAACAGCATCTGTCACACAGCTTCCATGTACATGTAGGTAAGTATATGCCAGTGGTAGTGTCTGAAAAGAATTTTAAATTATAACAGTAGATACTTCTGGATAGTGATCATCTGAGAGATTTAATCTTTCCCTTTTGGTTTTTCAGTACTATTCCATTTTAAAAAATGTACATGTATAATTTGTAAACAAACAACCATTTTGGTGTATAAGTAAAATGTTGTATATTATATTTACATTAATATGTTATATTATATTTAATATATTTACATTTTACTTTATAAATATTTAACTTTATGTTTTTAAGGTTAATTTTTATTTATAATGGCCTTCTACACCTTTGATTTTTTTAAGTTCTTTGTTAAATTTTTTTTTTTTTTTTTTTTTTTTTTTTGAGACAGAGTCTCGATCTGTCGCCCAGGCTGGAGTGCAGTGGCACAATCTCGGCTCACTGCAAGCTCCGCCTCCCGGGTTCACACCATTCTCCTGCCTCAGCCTCTCCGAGTAGCTGGGACTACAGGCGCCCGCCACCACGCCCGGCTAATTTTTTGTATTTTTAGTAGAGACGGGGTTTAGTTTTGAAGTTTTCATTTTTAGATATTTAAATATTTTTGCTTCAATTTTGAATGATATTTTTTGTTTATTGCATTATCAACTGCTTAGTTTCAGGTGTCTAGCAAATATTTTCTGTATATTTCTTTGATAACTAACCACTCTGCTAAGAGCTTTTGCTATCACCATTTTTTAGTTGATTCTGTTTCTAGAATGCAATGACAACTTCTAGAAGCATCAATAATTTCCCTTTCACTGTATATAAGCTCATTTTATTCATTCATTATGTAGTCAAATTGCATTGGCTAACAATTCCAAAATATTATTAACACTAATTAATGTAGCCATTCTTCTTTTGTCATTAATTGTAAGAAAAGAAAGGCCTTTGGGTTTCACCACAGAATATAATGCTGGATGTTGGTTTGAGGGAAATTTTTTTATCAAGAAAAAGAAGTAATTTTTACTAGAATCCTGTGAAAATATTTTGGCCAGGTGCGGGTGGCTCACGCCTGTAATCCCAGCACTTTTGGGAGGCTGAGGCAGGCGGAACACTTGAGCTCAGGAGTTCAAGACCAGCCTGGGCAACATGGTGAGACCCTGTCTCTACAAAAAATACAAAAATTAGCTGGGTGTAGTAGCACACACCTATAATCCCAGCTATGTGGGAGGCTGAGGCAGGAGGATCCCTTAAGCCTTGGAAGCAGAGGTTGCAGTGAGTAGAGATCATGCCACTGCACTCTAGCCTGGGCAACAGAGCCAGACCCTGTCTCAGAAAAAAAAAAAAAAAAAACAGAAAATATTTTGAAATAGAAATAGGTATTGACTTTATTAAAACAGTAGCTACTGAGATATTTACATAGTTTTCCCATCAAACCAATAGTATAATTAATATTAGTAGATCTAATAGTGAGTAGTCATTATAGTTTTATAGCAAAGCTACTTTTGTCTTTTTTAAAATTATGATTAAATATACATAAGATAAAATTTACAATTTTAACCATTTCTAAGGGCATGTTCTGTGGCATGGAGCACCTTCACATTGCTGTGCAGTATTTCTACCTTTGTAATAAATATACTCTATCTTTCTTGGCAATTATTTTTACATACTGTGAATTTCTACTTGCTAACATTTTATTTAGAAGGCTTTTATATTTAATCTTAAATGAGATTGCTCTGTATTGTTTACTTTGAGGTTTTTGTATTGTTTACTTTGAGGTTTTTGTATCAGCATCTTGCTAGTTTGATGAAAAGAGTTTGGAGTATTTTTACCTGTCTTAGCGAGTTTTAACAGAATAGGAATTATGTATACATTAAAAGTTTTAATAAAATGGCCGGGTGAGGTGTCTCACGCCTGTAATCCCAGCACTTTGGGAGGCTGAGGCACGAAGATCACCTGAGTCACCGAGACCAGCCTGGCCAACATGATGACACCCTGTCTCTACTGAAAATACAAAAAATAAGCCCAGTGTGGTGGTGGGTGCCTGTAATCCCAGCTACTTGGGAGGCTGAGGCAGAAGAATCACTTGAACCCAGGAGGCAGAGGTTGCAGTGAGCTGAGATCATGCCATCGTACTCCAGCCTGGGTAACAAGAGTGAAACTCCCTCTCAAAATAAAAAAAAAAATAAATAAAAAATAGAAAGTTTGAACAAAATTATATCCAAATCATCTAGACCTACAACAAACTTTGTAGATAATTTGACAATTTTCTCTTTCCTCCCATTTTGTATCCTGTATTGGACTATGCAGTTTCTCCACTTAAAAAGTCAGTTGCCCTAATTCATATTTTCTTAGAAAATTTTCTATTTCATAATGTTTTTCATACACAGATAATACATTTTTACTTTTCGTAATATATATTTATACATATTTTATAATAAATTGAAATTCTACTCTTCCTCATTCCTAATATTATATATTTGTATTCCACAACATCGGAACGGAATGTTTATTCGTTTTTTAATAAATTTGTGGTATGTTGCTTAATGGGTTTTACGTTTCCTAAACTCCGTCTGTGGCTTCACGATCTCTCATTGGCAAGGCCTTGTATAGAGTCTAAAAGCCTGCTCCCCAGCCCCTAGGCCCTCTGGACTGCAGCTAGCTTGCCTTTCCTTCAGCTGGAGTGTTCCTCCAGCTGAGGCCCAGGGTGTCTGCATAGGCCAGCTCTTGAGCTGGTCTTTCTCTGTTACCTTTCAGGTCTCTGAACAATATGGGCTGAAGGAAGCCTTTGCTAACCACTGAGGCTAGGTCAGAGCCCCATTATAGATTCACATAAAAGTGCGGCTTTCACTCATGACAATCTTGTGGTATGCAATTATACGCTTATTTATTTAACTATTTGCTTAATTTCTGTTTCCTCCAGTATCAGAGACTACGGTCTATATCCAATTTGATTCATTTATCCATAGTCTCAAGAGCAGCGTCAGCACTGTGTTAATACTTATAAAAATTATCCTCTTATGATATAGTTTGTATTTTGTTTTTCCTCCTTTCTGCTGTTTCTTGTTTGTCATCTCCCCTTTTTATTCTCTATTTTGCTCTTTTCCAAGTTTCCTCTGACATATTTTTAAGTGACAAAAAGTTATGTTATTTTCATAACAATGACTTTTATCTCTCTTAAAACATCTACTTTTTTTTACTGATGGCAAAAATGAAACAGTATTCATTGATTCCTCCATATTATGACAAGTGTTTTGAAATGTGTTCACGTTCTTCTTATTTCCCTAGAATGCCTTTAACTTAATATAGCCTCAGTTTTTAGATCTATCTTATCATTATCTTACTGTAAAGAAAAAGGTCAGGCTGGAGAATGCAATCCCAGGGAAGTAGAAGGGAAAGAAAATTGGAATGAGGCAGAAAAGGAGAAAGGGTAAATGTGAGCGAGTGTGTTCCTGAAGTGGTCTCAGGTTCATGTCAAGTTGATTGCTTTTTCTCACAGGACATCTTCAGAGCAGCAGTAAGAACATTTTGCTTTTCCAAACAATCCATCCAGAAGAAAAAAGGGAGAATGTTATCTTTGAAACCTTATTCTATTGGTCAAAGATTTCCCCACTCAGCCTCAACACCCTCTGCTCTGAATTGGGCATTCGTGCGTGCTGGGCAGGTCCCATGACCTCTTGTGTCTTAGCAGCAATAGAGAAACCTTGAGACAGGAAACAAGTTACGTGTGGCAGAAATATGCAGATAACATGCAGTGTTAGTATATGAACAACGGAAAGTAGATGTCACAGTGGACCCCTTCAAGCCAGAGTGATGATTGCATTGGCAATCTGACTCCATGACCACCAGCAAAATATAAGAAATTATTAGGACTGTTCCAGTCAGAAAGCTAGATAAAGGTCACATATTTTGAATCTAGTAAAATTGTGGATGATACATAAATTGAGTCTCATAAAAATATTCAGTATTTTTATTTCATATCTTCTCTTTCAAAGTTTAAATTTCTACTTTGCATTATATTTTATAATTACATCAATAGTTATTTAGAAACAAACTCGAATTTTACAAGTTCTATTCCTTTCTTTATTATTTCTATGTTTTATCTTAAATATAATTGAGTTTGTACACATTTTTGGAGGTTGCAGAGTTTTGCATTTTTTTTTTAAGGAAAGATACATATGGTGGTATGTTTTCTGAGTCTTAGCAAGTATAAGACTTTCAGCTGGCCTTGTACATAAATCATATGGTGACTGGGTATAGAATTTTGGGTGGCAATGAATTTGTTATCCAAAATTCTAGAGTGCTCTGCTTCCAGCCGTGACAGAGTAACTGGCATTAGATGTTTCCTTCCACTGAAAACAGCTATAAAATTAGACAAAACATATGAGCCATTGGACAGCAAGCAGTACAGGATGCTGACTCTTGAGAGAAGGGAGACAAACAAGGTGATCCTTGTGATTGTGGTGGCTTTTTGTCTGAAGGCACTTTCTTTCTACAAAGCAGAGAAGGTGGACCCAGGTGGAGCAACATTCTCTGTGAATTGGCAATTCAAAAATAAGTGTTCTAGGATGCTGAGGCAGTTGGAATTTGCACAGAAGGGTAGCTGAGAAGAGAGAGTTACATGGAAACGGGTGGGGAGTGCCAAAGAAATCTGCATGGATGTCTTACAGCATGATTCCCTGAACAAGAGCTTGGACAGCATGGGTCCTCCATAGTATGATCCTTGAACAAGAGCTGAGCTGTCCACACATAGGAAAAGGCTTTATGAGGCCAAGCAGAGATTGCCTACTTTGGGTCAAAAGCTGAATGGTGATATCAGAGAACAGGATAAGAGATATGAGAGTTTTAGATAAGATAGAGTACAGAGATGCCACCAAGTACCTTAAACTTTCTATTGGAAACTTAGAAATATTACATCTGGGAGTTAAGACAACACATTCTAGGATTAAGGGTACAATCTTTAGGATTATAGATCTTACTTAATAAAGCATAAAATCATGACTCATTTGAAGACAGATTAATAGAAATTTAACAAAAATGAAGAGAACTTCAGAGAAATATAGAACAGCTTCAAGAAAATTAACAAATGTTAATTGCAGTTCTAGAAGGAGAGAAGAGAGAGGATGGGGCAAAAAGGGCTTGAAGTAATAAAGGTGGGCAAGTTCTCACATTTGGTGAAATACTCAATTTACAGATTCAGAAAGTTCAGGAAACTCCACACAGAAAAAATACAAAGAACACCAAACTTACACACATAAAAGGAAAACTGCTTAAAAATAAACTAAACCAAAAAGTGCAAGGGAACAATAGTACAAACTAAAAAGGTTAGAGTTATGTACAACTAGACTAACCTACTGTTGAAAGGTTATTCAATTTTCTTTTGTAGGGGTATAATGTTAATTATAATAGAGCCAAAATAATTTTAGAATATATATTGTAATCCTGAGGATAATTGTTAATGTAAAATATAGTGACAAAGCCAACAGAAGAATTAAAATTTAATTTTAAGGAAATAATTACTGTAAAAGAAGGCAAGAAAGGAGGTACAGAGGACCAAAACAAAGATAAGAAAAATAGAAACAATTAGTAAGTTGCCAGACTTAAATGCAATCTCATTAAAGATTACATTGTCAATGGCCTAAACATTATAACTGCAGAGTGTCAGCTTATATTTTTTAAAAGCCCTATCTATATTACCCACATAAGATGCAAATTAAATATAAAAGTACAGATAAGTTGAATGTAAAAGAATGAAATAAAATATATTGTGCCAAGGATTATTTGAAGAAAGCTGGAATTATTATATTAGCATCACAAAAAATAGACTTCATGACAAAGAGTATTATCAGCATTAAAGATGGATATTTTATAAATGTGAAAGGGCCAGTTAGTCAAGAAGATATAACAGTCATATATGCATACCTATCCAATAAAAGAGCTTCAGATACACGGAGGAAATTCTGACATAGGAGAAATAGACAAATCAACAATTGTGGTTGGAAATTTTAAAGGTCCCCTTTTCAGTAATTGATAGAGCAACTGGAAAAAAATGAAAAGGACAGAGAAATTAGGAAAATGGGTCAGGAAGAGGAGTAGGGACCAGCAGAAGAAACTGAGAATGACTATCCAGTGACATAGGATGAGAAACAACAGAGAATAACGTCCCAGAGGCCACAATATCAAAAGTTGTTAAAAGGGTGGATAGTTAGAGGATGAATTGATCTTAGATTGGTAGCCTTGAGAGATGTTTCATTGGGATTGTGGGGGAAAAGGATTTATTGATGTAAGTTTAAGAAGAAATGGAGAGTAGTGAGAATAGGTAACTTTTTTTTTTAAGACAGGATCTCACTCTGTCACCCAGGCTGAACGCAGTGACACGATCATAGCTTACTCCAGCCTCGATATCCCAGGCTCAAGCAATCCTCCTGCCTCAGCCTCCCAAGTAAGTGGGACTACAGGCACAGACCACCACACTTAGCTATTTTTTTTTGGTTTTGATTTTTACTAGAGACAAGGTCTGGCTATGTTGCCCAGGCTAATCTTGAACTTCTGAACTCAAGCAATCCTCCCACCTTAGCCTCTGAAAGTGCTGTAATTACAGGTGTGAGCCACTGTGCCTAATCTGCAATGCATATTTGAATATTAAAAGTTCTGAAAAGTCCTAGTGAAAGAAATCTATTAAATATTTTTTTCAGCCAGTGTTCCTCAAATTTATTTCATCTCCTTTTTTGAACTTAACTTCTACTAACTTCCTATAGTGCTGGAGTGTGATGGAAATTGTTCTGGAAGATGCTGAGGTGGAAGAGGCCTCTTTTTTTTTTTTTTTTTTTTTTTTTTTTTTTTTTTTTTTTTTTTTTTTTTTGAGGTGGAGTCTCGCTCTGCCGCCCAGGCTGGAGTGCAGTGGCGCAATCTCGGCTCACTGCAAGCTCCGCCTCCCGGGTTCACGCCATTCTCCTGCCTCAGCCTCTCCGAGTAGCTGGGACTACAGGCGCCCGCCGCCACGCCCGGCTGATTTTTTTATATTTTTTTTAGTAGAGACAGGGTTTCACCGTGGTCTCGATCTCCTGACCTCGTGATCCGCCCGCCTCGGCCTCCCAAAGTGCTGGGATTACAAGCGTGAGCCACCGCGGCCGGCCGGAAGAGGCCTCTTAATCTTCTGAACTCCTGAAGTACTTTCTCTCTTCCTCTGGTAAGGCATTTAGCTCTTTCTGTTTTGTAGATATATATGTAATTCAGGTTTATCACAAAGCTGGGCATTCTTTGAGGAGAGATGGCTAATGATGAAGTCACATTTATCTCTGGTGCTCAACACTGAGGCTTGCACAGAGCAATGGCTCCCGGCATGTAGGTTGAAAGAGAATGTACATATTACTAAGGGGATTTCAATGGAAAGTTTCTAGGCCACACTGCATTTAATGTCACATTATCTTCTATTTCTATCTTCACATCCCTCCTTTCTTCTTTCCCTTCCAGCCTCTAATATCCACTCTTTTACTTTTTACTTCTATGAGATCGATTTTTTTTTTTTTAGCTTCAAAATACGAATGAGAACATGAGGTGTTTAACTTTGTGTTCCTGGCTTATTTCACTTGGCTAATGTCCTCCAGTTCAATCCATGTTGCCTCAAATGACAGGATTTCATTCTTTTTGTGGCTGAATAGTATTCCATTTATAATGCCTTTATTCAAAAACTTCTTTAAAATAAGTTTTTTTTTTTTTTTTTTTTTTTTTGGTAGAGCCTAATCTTGAACTCTTAGCCCCAAGAGATCCTCCTGCCTCCCAAAGCACTGGGGTTACAGGTGTGAGCCATTCCACCTGGTCTCAACAACTTCTTAATGTTTTTTCTTTTGATCATGTCCACTTCTCTTTCTCAGAGAAAACATGAAATAAAATATTGCATCCTGAACACAAAATACTCCTTTTAGCAACTAAAGGTGAGTGTGAATGAACTCTGATCCCTACAACAGTTTGATGGGAAAAGTAGAAAACAGCCAAAAAAATTCCATATTTGAGTCTAGAAATTTTACTACAATGGTGGAGAAACATTTAGTTGCAGTAGATTTTCTTACTCCAATACTTTCTCTTGAGGAGTTGATTGCCGAGGCAACAGGAGGATCCAGAGATCAATACAGACAACTCCTGTTTCTTCAACAACCTTCACTGATGTCTTTACATGCAAGGCAGAGGGAAGGTGAGAGATTTTCAATACTTGTTCAACTTGCTTAGATCTTAGTGATTAAATGGCCTTTTGTCAGATAATTAAGATTTTCCTCCTGGATGCAGATGTTCAAAGAGCTTGGTTTAAAATAGCGTTTATTTCATATGAACAGGACTTGATCCTTTCATCTGTTTAGAATCACCCAATAATACTCCTCTTTCAAAAAGTATTTAGCTCTCAAACTATTTTATCACCCGCTTTTTTCTGGACCAAAGTGAGAAGACAAAACAAAACACTTTACTATGTGTTTGAATTTTTCTTCTCTTAATAAGAATGGGGAAACACAGTCCGGCCACCCTCATTCCTTTTATCAATTTGTTCACAGCTCTTATGCTATCCATAAAAGCTACATTTACAACTAGAACACTAAGGTTTTTATCCTCAGGTTTTATCCTCTTCATGAATAAAAATGCCTCTGATCTACTTTGCAAGGTGGAAAGCAGGCTTGAACTTGTGCTTAGAGTAGGATAAAGTTTAGCTAATGTTTATGTCATTTATGAGAGGGGTTCATTTCACCTTGGTCTTTATGTCCTCTGTACAGTCATCGTTGCTCAGATATTGGGCTTCTGTTTGAGCACATCTTGTTCCTCAATTACACTGGAGTGGCCAGTTTCCAGCTAAGATCCAGCCACTTCACCATCGGCCTCTATTGTAGCATCAATCACACAGACTCAGAGCGGTGTCTGCGGCCAGTTGTTGTGGGAATGGCTTTTCTGAGGTAATGCTCTTAGTGTTTGCGTACAGCTGAATAAACAGTCTTGTTTCATTTGAAAGCTCTTGACCATGAGGTTTTTTCATTCATTTGATAGTTATTTCTTATTCACCTAATGTGTGTCTACTCCATTTTCTTCAGAATTTTTTTGTTTAGGCTGTTTTCTTCAAATAGCTGTCATTTGAAGTTGCCTTAAGTTTACATTGTGAAGATCTGTTTGCAACCAAGCATGCTTTCTTTCTCCTTTCCAGCTCTGTATAAATAATCCTACACATCCATCAAGTCTCAGCTAAAATGTTTCTTTCTCAATGAAGCATCCCCGCATCATTTTAGGTTTTAAATGTCTTGATGGCTCCATCTCCTCAGATCTCAGGTCTCTGATGCTTTGGGAGTCAATCTACACTTTCACTTCTTGTTATATTTCACATGTGTAACTCAAAGACACTGCCATTGTTACAGAACTAGAAATGCTTTCAGAAATTACTCACCATTCTTTTAAATTCAGAGTTAAGCTTACAAGAAAGAAAGCATAATTTGTATGTGCTAGAAATGAGAAGGTTTCTGGAAAGCCGACTGGTAAGGATGGAAGCTAATCCTTCAGTGGCCTTAGTGGGTGGTCGCAGATTGTAGAATTCAGCCAGCTAGGGGTGTGAGTCTGAAAACACTCATGCAGAATGAAAGTAAGTCCTGCCATTGCACACGGCAGCATGCTGAAACCGAGACCCCTGCATAAAGCAGTGAAGGTAGAAGGATCGCGGTGGGTGAGTGGAAAAGACAACCAGAAAGAATACGCTTTCCAACACAGACACAGGCAGATGGCAAAAAAATTTTCTGTTGCTGCTTGGACCCTGGGTAGGAAAAATATTCCACAGGATAATTTGTGACCGTGGGTTTGTGTCCCCAACGGCTGAAGTTCTAATTTTTATAATTAGTTGGCTCAGGCATCCTCAAGCTGAAGGGAATCTGAATTTTAAAGCTTTATGTGAGAAAAATCATAAGTAACTGCATGCTGATTAATTTGAATATTTTAGTGAAGAATCCTCTATATTCACTATATTCATCAAAATAATTTATAAAGAAATATAAAATTCCCATAAAAAGAGGTGAATCAGTTATTAGCAATTTACCCAGTTGCTCCAAATGTTAATGAAAAATAGATCCAGACTATATACAGACATCTTCTTCCAATCCTTTGAGCAATAGATAATCCTTACGCAAATATTTTCAGAGAATAGAAAAGAAGGAAAACATCCCAGTTAATTTTGTAAGGTCGTCAGAACCTTGATTCCAAAATCAGGCAAAGGCAGCATGAAAAATAAAATTTGCAGGTTAATTATGGTCAGAGAGGCAAAAGTCCTAAATGAACTATTGGCAAACTAAACCTAGGGGTGTCTGAGTGTGTGTGTGTGTGTGTGTGTGTGTGTGTGTGTGTGTTTGAAAGAGAATGGGAAGAATATCAAAACACATTCATATTATCTATGAAATAATTCATGCTATGTAGGTTCTTCCCAGAAATGCAGTGGTAGGTTTTGTTTGCTTTATTTTTGTTTTGGTTTGTTTTGTTGTTTTTTTTTTAGATATAGGGTCTAACCATATTGCTTAGGCTGGCCTTGAACTTCTGGGCTCAAGCAATCCTCTCGCTTCAGTGTCTGAGTAGCTGGGACTACAGGTGCATGTCACCACACCTGGCTCATAGGGGTAGTTTTAGTTGAAAAAATGTAACTAAAAATCTTTTAAAACAGAAATGAAAGGGAATGTCTCCTAACTAAAAATGGTATTTACTAAATGCCTGCAGTATTTATCATGCTTAACAGTGAAATACTAGAAATATAGCCTAAAAAGTCAGCAATAAATCAAGAATACCCTCTATTACTATTTCTATTCAGTGTTGCATTGGAAATTTGAGGCAGTATACTAATATTGGGTTGAACCACATAAAATTGATGATAATCAAGTATTTCTGACTGATATGGTTTGGCTGTGTCCACACCCAAATCTCATGTTGAATTGTAGCTCCCATAATCCCCATGTGACGTGGGAGGGACCCAGTGGGAGGTAATTTAATCATGGGGGCAGGTTTCCCCATGCTGTTCTCGTGATAGTGAATAAGTCTCATGATATCTTATGGTTTTATAAAGGGGAATTCCCCTGCATATGCTCTCTTGCCTGCTGTCACGTAAACGTGTCTTTGCTCCTTCTTTGGCTTCCACCATGATTGTGAGGCCTCCCCATCCATGTGGAACTGTGAGTCTGTTAAATCTCTCTCTCTTTTTTTTTTTAATAAATTACCCAGTCTCTGGTATGTGTTTATTAGCAGTGTGAGAGCAGACTAACACACTGACCAACAATCTAACTTAAGAAAAGAAAGAGAAGGCATGGAGTTTAAAAATGAAGAACTCAAAGTAACATTACTCATAGAAAATATGCTTATCTGCATAGAAAATTTAAGATATTTTACAAAAAGTTATTTGAACAAAAGAGCTCACAAAGTTGCTGGACACGAGATTAATACTCAAAATCCATTGTGTATTAATACATAGCAACAAATAATTTTAAAAAATTTAATACCTGTATGGAGGCAAAACTATGGGATTAGAGATAGTATATAGAGATAAAATAACAAAACATGACCTAAAGACTTAAGAGAAGAGCTAAGTTATAGAATGAGTCAACATTATAAGGATCAAAATTATCCAAAAATTATTTTATAAACAATGAGATTATGGTCAAAATTTCAACAAGGTATTTATAGAACTCAGTGTTCTGATTCTAAGATTCTAAGGGAAAAGGAGGCTAAGAATATGTATAGCCAAACAATAAGAAGCTATAATAGTTAAGACAGTTTGATATTTGCATAGTGAGTTCGTTTTTGTGTTGCCATAAAGAAGTACCAGAGGCTGGGTAATTTATAAAGAAAAAAGGCTTAACTGGCTCATGGTTCTGCATGCTGTACAGGAAGCATGGTGCCAGCATCTGCTCCTGGTGAGGGCCTCAAGAAGCTTACAATAATGACGGAAGGCAAATCGGGAGCAGGTGCATCACGTGGCAAGAGTGGAAGCAAGAGAGAGAAGACAGAGGTCCCAGACTCTTGTAAACGACCAGATCTTAGCATGAATTGAGAGTGAGACCTCCCTCATTACTGTGAGGACTTCACCAAGCCATTCATGAGGGATCTGCTCCCATGACCTAGACACCTCCCACCAGGCCCCACCTCCAACACCAGGGATCACACTTAGACATGAGATTTGGAGGACACACACATGCAAACCATATGACATAGTCTTAGTCAAATAGAATAATAGTATAGAAGAGAGAACTTAGAAACAGAACTACACATTAAACTGAGTTTGATACAAGGTGAATGGCATTAAACATGGCAGAAAACAGATGGACTATTCAATTATTTTTTCTAAGACAATAGGCTAATCATACAGGCAAAGAAAAAGATAAAATCATGTACTAATTTCAAGTTTTCCCAATATAAAATCAAGAAAAACTACACTAAAATGTGAAAGAAAAAAATGTAAAGCTTCTAGAAGAAAATAAAGGAGAATATCATTATGTCATTGAGTAGGGATAAGCATTTTAAACATAAAGTACAATCTGTTTTAAAATTAAAAACCTATGTAGGATAAGATATTTAGAAAAGTGAAATCATAAAAAGATTTGTATGTAGAATATATTTGTGTGTCTACAAATCAAGAAAAAGACAAACAACTCAACAGAGGAAATATAGGCAAAATACATGAGTGAACAATTCACAGAGGAAGAAATCTGAATGGCCAAAAAAAGAGAGAATAAAAGTAAGACAAGATTTTCACCCTCTCTAGTAATGTTAATTAGAACAAACATGAGATATAATTTCCTACCTACAGAATTGTTAAGGATTATTGACTAGTAACATGTTTGATGAAGAGGTAGGAAAGATGAATTATACATTGCTGGTGGGAGTTAAAATCAGTACAAATAATTTAGAGGACAAATTGTCAATTCTTAACAAAGTTGAAAATATGTATATCCTATGACCTGGCAATGTCGCTTCTTGCCTAGGGAAACTCTGATGTGAATAAACAAGAGACACGTGCAAGAATCTTCGTTTTGGCATTATTTGTAATTGCCAAACAGTGACAATGAATGGACTACTCTTCAGGAAGAGAATGGATAGATTCATTATGGGTTATACATCCAATAAAATACTCTCACATGGTGGTTAAAATGAAACACATAGATCTTCATGCGCCAACATAGAGGATCTGGCTAAAGATTTTAAACTGTATCCTTGAACAATAAAGAGTTCAGAGGACTCTGAGTAGGAATCATGATATGTCTAAAAGTTTTCTGGAAGCTAGTCATGTGTGTGTGTCTGTGTGTGTATGCACTTGTGTGCATGTGTGTGTGTTCTGTGGAAAGAAGTACAGTATCACTATTCTGAGAGGTTAAAAGAAGATGGAGAGAACCATGGATGAAGCTGGAAACCATCATCCTCAGCAAAGTAACACAGGAACAGAAAACCAAACACCACATGTTCTCACTCATAAGTGGGAGCTGAGCAATGAGAACACATGGACACAGGGAGAGGAACATCACACACCAGGGCCTGTTGGGGGGTTGAGGGAAAGGGGAGGGAGAGCATTAGAACAAATACCTAATGCATGTAGGGCTTAAAACCTAGATGAAGGGTTGATGGGTGCAGCAAACCAGCATGGCACATGTATACCTGTGTAACAAACCTGCACATTCAGCACATGTAACCCAGAACTTAAAGTAAAATAAAAAAAGAATAAAAATTAAAAAAAAAAGAAGAAGTTGGAGAGACCAAGAAGAAACTGAACTGTAACTAAGGAAGGATTGAAATTTATAAACCAGGTTGCCCAACCCTATATGAAGTCAGTTCCTACCTGACAACAAGTTAGATTTGGGTGTATCCACAGTCCATTTTGTTTTTTGGGAAATGCAAATGGAACATATTGAGCAGTAACTACTGAGACAACTGCTGAGAAACATTTTGTAAACTACAAAGTACTGTGCACATGCCAGGAGGTTTTGGTTTTCTTATGTAAACAATCAGCCAGGATTTCTTTCCCAGAGAGAGCAGATCTTTGGCAAAGCCCCCTCTGCTCCACCCAGCAGATCCTGGAGAAAAGCACCTTAACCCAGCAGTTTGGACTCAATTAAGGAATGATGGTAGCTGTCTCTAGAGCTTAGCAAACAAGCTGTGTTTTTTGCCAGCTGCATTATTAATTGCCTGGGTGAAAGAACAAGGCCAATTTAAGTCCCTGATTTCACCAGGGAGCCTTGAGCCTTTGCATGAGAAGTGAATGACATGGGCTTCAATTTCAGGAGCTTGAAGTAGGCTCATGGCTCCACTCACTGTTGCTAACCAAGGGAAATACCCCAAATCAGATTAATTGACGTGGTCCTGGGAAAGCCTGAAGGGTTGTTAATGATTCTGTCCCTTGCGTGAAGAAGGAAAAAACAATCTAAAGAGACAAGGTCGTTTCTGAAGATAAAAGACAAGAGGAAAAGAATCAGGTTTTTGTTTTTCAAGCATCTGAAACAAGTGAGTTCTGTTAGACATTTAAAAGGCCAGTTTTCAACTTACCTGCATTTGGGGTGTTTTCCTGTTGGATTCACTGCCCTTTCCAGAAGTAGCCTATAAATTTTTCAGTCCTAGTTGCCTAGGGAAAAGAAGTGGGAATTTTGTGTCATAAAATGGTACAATGCTTGTGCAAGTGACTGTCAAGATGAGATGGTGTCTGATTGTGTCTTGGTGGAGAAAGGAGAAGGGCACTCACTATGAGAAAGGGCTTGGAGAGTAGGGGTTTCAAACTTCATGCTAAAAAATCTGTTCAGATCTGGTACAGTGTATGTGACTAGAAAAACAAAATCTCCAAACCAGAGCCCTTTGTTTTGAGGCCTGTCTCTATCCAAAAGAGAACTGATCCAGTCTCTTTCTCTAGGTTTTATTCCACCCTCCACTTAACAGTTTAGAACCCTGCATGCTATTCTCTGTCACAGAAAACTTTGACAGACACAAGTAAGATCCAAGCTTTTGGTTTGATGTTGAATTTCCTAATCTCTCCTTTCCCAGAAAAAGGCGAGAGGTACCATCTTTGGGGCCCAAATGAAGGCATCATTAGGCTACTGAACTGAGTGGCATTGGGGGTAGTATTTGGACCCTCCAGCCATTAGGACCAGGTACTAAGTATACTCTTTTGGTCATGAATGACTTTTGCTGATGCTTTCACTAGAAAGTTTGCCTAAATAAAGGGTGAGGAGTGCAGCTAAGCTTCCTTTGGCCAGTTCCCAATTGCTAGAAAGTAAAAACAGAAGTAATCTCAATGAATACATAATTCTGAGCCATGGAGTGTTACATTTTGTGAGGCTAGTCAAAGACTGAGTGTCATGGGAGGTACTTGTGAGCAGGTGACTCAACAGGCACAGAGGCTACCCTCGTGTGAGTCTCTCCCAGGGCTGTCATGGGCTGCAGGTGCACAGGTCCTGATGGGGACATTTGGGTGTCAAGGCCTTCTTAGCTGGCAGTGTACGTTTTCTGAAACTTGTGGAATCCTAGTATAAGTAAGGAAGATGAGGTCATAGGTGAGCATGTCCGGTTTGGCATGGCTTGCCATGTGGGAAGTCTATTTGCCAAAGATACGCTTTGAGTTGTTTTCCAGCAGTGAATCTGTGTGAACCTTATCCTCATGATGAATGCCTGACCATCCCCGCCACTCAAATTGTCACCATAATATCAACTTTCTTGATTCCAGCAGCATATGGGGGAATTATGGTAGAGCTGGGGCTACAGAGATCTTACAATTTGCGGCACCTACCGTCATGGAGTTTTCAATTTGTTTGGAAAGAGGGAGGATGAAGGGAAATATGGGGAAAGATGAAGAGACTGCTCATTCTGGAATATTTAGAATGTTCCAGGCACCAGGCTGGTGCCTACTATGTTATCTCACTGGGCTCTTCAATATTCATTCTACAGATTAGGAAACTGAGGATGAGAGAGAGTAAGTGCCTGAAGTTACCCAGCTTGGAGCTATGGTGCAGGCAGCCTTGGAAGCCCAAACCTGCTGCATTGAACTCTCGCTAGCACTGCACCACACTAATGTATACAAGGCTTGACTAATGATGGGTTACTTATGCCTTTCAGCAAATGGGTCATCAGGCAGTATTGTGGATGGGTCCCTAGGATGGTGCAGCTATGTATAGCCTTTGCGTGGAGGTGAGCCTTATCTGGAGAAGCCACGCCAGAGGAAGAATAGTACATTTTGGGAGATGAGATTTAAGAGCCTGGCAAGAATGAGACAGGGCATCCCTGACCTTCCCTCTAGTCCTTCCCTCTAGTCCTTCACTAGTTAGAAAACCAAAGGCCAGAGCCCTGTGACCTAGTGGAGGAAAGGCAGAGCAACTGGTGGGGTTGGAAGGGAGTAGAGGAAGCAGAGGTGAAAGGGTGATGGGGAAAGGAGGAGGCATCTAGAAGATATGAGAAGTAACTGTGTCTATAATCCTTTAATGGTAGAAAGTCATGGTGGAAGGGTTGCATGCTATTTCCAACAGGAGCTGACCTCTCTCCAGGGTAATGCTAAGTGAGATCCAATTTCTGTTCCAAGAGAAGAGTGGTGCCCAAGGAGCTTCTCCCTGCAGGCTCAGCCATCAGGGTCCCCAGGCCAGTGCTCATCCAGGCAGGTGCATAGCAGGTGGGTTCTGCATGGATCTGGCTCCCCATGACAGTGCTTGCATTTGACTAACTCCCCAACACCTGTGGGTTGCTGCACTTGGCCCTTGCAGAGCTTGCTGGCTGTCTGGCCTGAGGGCCAGGCTGATCCAGCCCACTTGCTTGGGCTCTGACATACTACGTGACAGTTGCCAGCCCAGATTCCTGGCTGGGGTCCTGATGGAAGCTTGTGTGTTCCCAGGAGCTAGGGTTTTGCTGCCAGGAGACACCTAGGGTTGTCCAGCCCCTGCCCATTCCCATCACTACTTTTTCTCACCCCAGATCCAGTGCCCAGGGAAATTGGCACCTGCTGAAATCAATGCCTGAGCCATCCTCTTCTTTTTGGGCTGACATGGGAGTGGGGAAGCTACCCATCTCCTTAGAATTAGCCCTACAGCTGAGCAAAAACAAAACCAAAGCCAAAAAACTACACTTACCCTTCTTTCCCCATCTTGTTATTCAGGGGAAATGTGAGAAATAGCTGGAAAGGAATGTAGAGGTTACTGTGAAGGAGGTGGGAGAGGGGGTAGGGCTCTAATTGTAATTAAATAGTATTTTATAAAAATACAGGGAATTATTGAAAGATTGTAAGGAGGGAAGTGCCCTGATTGGACTGTGGTTCAGAGCTGTGGCAGGTGTATGGGCAGGCAAGGGAGATGAGGGAGCCCAGGGGGCCAGAGGAAGGGCACTGGCTGCAGTCCTCGGAGCAGTGGGCTGTGAGTGTGGCTTGAGACAAATGATGGGGGTGACAGGCCCTGCAGAGGCAGGAACAACCTTTCAGCTTTGCTCTGCTCCCTCAGCCCTGTGTGTTCAAGACTGGGAGGGGAGACTGGGGTAAGTTTCTCACCACCACCCCACTCAGCGTCCAGTAACCTCACCCTTGTTTCTTGAGTGTTTAGAGATTCTAGGATTAAAAAACTGGTTGTCTGCTTGGAATAAAATGCATGGTTGCTTAGTTATCTTGTCACATAACCAACTACCCACAACACATAACAACTTAAAACAACAAATATTTCTTACTTCATAGTTTCTGAGGGTCAGGGATCAGGGAGTGGATTAACTGAGAGGCTCTGGCTCTGAGTCCCTCATGGGGTTGAAGTCAGGCTTTTGGCCGGCTGGGGCTGTAGTCGTTTCAACGTGAGGCTGGGGGAAGCCCTCTTTCCAAGATGGCTCAGGTGGGTGTTGGCAGAAGCCTGAGTCCCTCACTGCTGTTCCTGGAGACCCTCGTTCCTTGGAACATGGGCCTTCCCCTTGACCGCCTGAGGTTCCTCATGATATGACAGCTTGTTAGCTTGTTTCTTCAGAGCATGTAAGAGAGAGAGAGAGAGAGCAACAGAGAGAGCAAGAGAGAGACAGGCTACTAAGGGTGTAAATACGAGGAGGTGGGGATAATAAGGGGCCATTTTGGAGGCTGGCTACTATGTAGGGCTGGAGCAAAACCCTATGACATTGAGGAGTGTCCCTCCTGCAGGGCATTTGGCAAAGGAGAGGCTGAATACTGATGAGATGCCATCCATTCTGCCAAAGGGAGACTTTGCATGTAGGGGGTGAAGTCTTCTAGTGGTGACTCAGTTTC
The DNA here is from genome assembly GCF_028878055.3 of Symphalangus syndactylus. Classification (NCBI taxonomy): domain Eukaryota; kingdom Metazoa; phylum Chordata; class Mammalia; order Primates; family Hylobatidae; genus Symphalangus; species Symphalangus syndactylus. The sequence continues at coordinate 90,077,665 of NC_072426.2, forward strand.
CACAGCTCCTGGGAACCTGCAGAGCGTTACTCCCAAGGCTCCTTGGCTGGACCCCCACGCTCAATTTCCTTTAGCGACACTTTCCTCAGGAGAAACCCTCAGGCTCCAGCATGGCTGCGTGAGCACCCTCACTGCTTCTCCCCTCCTCCATTCTAACATCTTCTTAACATCAGGAAAAGTCCCATCCTTATCTCTTTTTGTCAGAACCACTCTATCTAGTTCCTTCTCTTTTTTCTCCCCTTGACACTATTTTCTAGATCTTTTGTAAGAGATCTTGAAAGTCCATTCAGAGTCCAGTCACTAACAACCAGAGAATGAGTCACTTTTTTCTCAAATCTGCCAGGATGTGAAGGGGTATACTCACATTCAATCCTTCGGAGCATCAGGAAAAGGGACCTAGATGGACCTCTGATGATTTTCTATTCAAATAGTTTATGAACCCTCATCTGCAGTGGAGGGATGGGGGAGGCATGGGAAAAGGTGGACTTAGCCACATATCCAAGGAGCTGAAATCCAGGGCTACTATGGCATGAGGAAAGTCAGAAGCAGCTTGGGAAAATAAACGAATGAATTCAGTTGGCTCATTTTGAATTGGAAGTGGGACAATGTAGCAAGTGGTTGATGCTGCTGGAAATCGTTTGGAGCAATGGCTTTGGAGATGTGTTTAGAGGCACTGGCTGTGCAACGAGCTTGGTTAACAATTCTTATTGCTTCAACTGTACAATTCAGTGTGAGTTCTTACTACTATCAACCACCATGAAACAAGCCCTGCTCTGTGCCAAGCCCTGTCTCAGGTGCAGGGCATAAAGTCAGTGCCCCCATGAGGGGCTCTTCTCCCAGTGAGGGAGGCTGAGTTGGACACAGGCAAGGGCAACTCATCGTGACAGGCATGCGATACGCATCTTGGAGTTTTGGGGATGAGAGAAAACTGTCAGGGAAGGTTTAGAAAGACACTATCTGAGATAACCCAGAAAAGTAGACGTGGAGGTCAAGCTTAGCTTTCATTGCTGCCATTGAACCACATTTCTCAGGGACCTATCAATGGCCACTCCAATAGAAGCTAACCCTTTTATTTCCCATATGTTTTTGCTTTTCCAGCAGAACATAGGAAATGAAAACTACTGCCCCCAAAGCCCTCATAGAGCCCCACAATATATAATCCAGTGACTCAGGCTGGCAGTCTCTACCTTCCTTCTTAGACTTTCCAGCAATTCTATCATCATTGGCTCTGAATCCCTGACCCCTGCTGAATGACTGGCTCCTTCCATTTTCCTTTGATTGCTGTCTTCTTGAGTTGCCTCATCTAATTTTATCAAAAGTTTATTTCCCCTTTAAAGTATTTGTATGTTAACGAAAAAATCTGTAAATGAAGATAGTTTTTATTTTCTGTGTTTTGTTCTAACAGATGATTTTTTTTTTGTCTGGGCTTGAACAGAGAAAAGCATCAGCAAGGCTCTTGTTGAAAAATTCATCTTGTCGCTGGTGGCAAGAGCCACACTGCAAGAAATAATAAGCCCAGCTGCAGCTGCTGTTCAGATCACAGTAGAGGCGGCAACACCCCTTCCCCCAATTCTTCCTTTCTTTGCCTGCTCTCTGAGCAGCCCTCCATGAGGCTGCTGTGATTTACGTATGTTGAAATACCCTGTAAAAAACCCCATAGGATCACCCCCACTTCCCTATCTAGCAGGGCAAAGGATCTCTCCCCCAGGTCAGAAAAATAGCATCCTCCATCATAATCTCAGCTCTGTGGTCTTTGGGAATGCTGTTGGCCATTCAGTCTCTGACAGTCATTTCTTTCTTGGTTCTTACACCAGGCATCCTTTTACCAATTTCTCCCCTTTCAACAGCCACCTAGAGACACATTAAGTTGCTTTCCAGTTTTCTCTGCTCGTGATCAATCACTCCAAACTCAAGGGAAGGATAGAGAGACAACTTCAAGCAAGACCTCCACGGGATCTCTGGTGGAAATTGGACTTTCTTTAAGACCCAACTCTTGGGACCCTTCCCTTATGAAGTCCACCTGGTCACCAGCATATAGGTTACTGTCACCCTTACAGGCCCATATAGGTTACCGTTTTGTATGCCTCCTGATGAACACACTCATCACATTATATCACCATGCTCTTTCAATACATTTGTCTATTCAACTAAAGAGAATCCACAGACTTGGGGCACCTTTGGGAGCAGGGCAAGCATCTCCTTCTTTGCTTTCCCCGAGATCCAGCACCTGGCACGGAGTTTGTACTTATTAATTATTTTTGGATAAATCAGTGAGCTCTGAAAATACCCGGAAGTATACGTTTACCATTTTGTTCTTTCTCCTGGCCTTGGCTAGAGTTTCCATAGGAAGGGTGCAATTTTGGACCATTCTCTTGCTCTCTGGGCAATTGGGATTCCACATGTAAAAGCCCTCCTGACAGCAGTGTGGATAGGGCCCATCAGGAACAATGTTTGGTGAGCTCAAGGCTTGCCCGTGAGCTGGGAGCCCCAAGCCCTCTCTGAGAAAAGAAAGGTTTGGGCACTTGTTAGTGTTAGTGATAGGTCAGGGGATATTAGATTTTATAGCTCCTTTAAGGGTGCTGAACTTATGTTACCAGAGGGGTCATTTGCAAACCACAGCAGATCAATGAACAGTGAATTTAAGTAGCTGCAGACTTCTTAGTTACTATCTTCCACACAGAAGAAGAGCTAAGTGTGCCTGCCCTCAGGTTATGAGGTAAGAATCTAATCAGCTAATTCAACATTGACATTCCTCCCATGGATGTCACCTGCAGCCTTCTCAGCCAGCCTGGCACTAGGGACACCTGGAGTGCTAGCACTTAGAAAGAAATTCAATTTGTTTTCTCCAGTTCAGTGACTTTGAGGTTAGGGCTCTCATAAGAATTATAAAATAATTCCTAGCCTTTGTTTGTCAAACACCCAAGCTGAGATGTTAGGGAAGTTATCCTGCATAGAATCAGCATTCCTGCAGAGGACTCAGTCCCATGGGTCGTTTGCTGGAAGGGATTACATGTACAAGCATGTGCTTTCTCTCAGGCACTTGAGAGTTCGTATTCTGATTGGGCTACATACTGGCCATGAGACCTTCGGCCAGGGACATCCACTCTCTAAGCCTTGATTTCCTCACCTAGCAAGAATAAATAATATTAATGTTCACCTCAGAATGTTATTTTTTTACGATTCAATGAGATACTCTGGAAGCCTTAGTCCTGAAACCTCGTGGGCTCAAAAAAAGATGATGGTGATGCTGCTGCTGCTGCTGCTGCTGCTGATGATGATAATGATGATAAGCTTGGAACTAGTGATGGGCCTGGAGTCAGCCTCAGCTGTTAGATGCAACATGATCTCTGGAAATATCGAATTGCCATTTCAATGCTTACTTACTTACGGTTGCATACTTACTTTTAAAAATTTTAGAAACATTTATAGAATAATATCCAACTGACATCAACGTATTTACTTCCATGATATTGCTCCACTTTCCACTTTCCCTTTTCCCCAATTTCAGGGAAGCTTTTTATATGTGAAACAACCGAGGCTCGGAGAGGCCAAGGTCACTCACAATGTGGGTGAGGCAGAGTCTGGAATAAGGCTATGGTTTTTTGAGCTCAGTTTTTCTAGCTGGGCAGTTTACCACTCTTTGTTCATAAAGTAAAAGGAAAGCTCTAAAATTCCCACTGAAGTATAAATGATGGATCTCCACTAAAGGCATTATCCCTCCTACTAAAATGTTAGGCACCAGGGAGATAGGTAGGAACAAAATGCCCCCTGCCTTCGGGAAACTCCCAGGACTTTATCTAAGCTGTGAAGCTCTAAGAAAGATTAACATCTGATCCTCAGACAGGTAGGGGGTCATAACACTGGAGAGGATGGTGAACCATGCAGTCTGGATGGCACTGGGTGGGCCAGTTTTCTGGGGCCAAATGTGTTGATTCCTAGCATATTTGGGGTGGGAAACATGAAGAAAGATGGGCAGTGAGCACCATCACTATGGTGCTGGGATGATTTCTGCCATGGGTCTCTATACATGGTCCACATCTGTTCTGGGGATTTGACCATCAGGAGCCAGAAAGGATCAATGTGAGGAGTCTGCTGGGCAGATGCAGAGAACTGTGGCCAAGATACGGGTTCAGAAAGATTTTCTGAACATATGTAAATGGTGACTTTTCACACAATACATGAGCACACACACGCAAGCTCGCACTCACACACATACACATAGATCCCCAGCTTGGCTTCCTGGGTCCTTTTTTTTTTTGTGTGAAGGGGAATTTTACTGTCCTTACCATTGTCACTGGATTTCTCAGAGCCTCCTCTTTTCAGGTATCCTGGGCATCTCCTTTGTACAGCTCCATTTGCGACCTTGAATTTCTCAGGCTGTCTGTGTTCTGGCTTTGCTGTGATTGCACTTTCCACCCTGCATGGCTGCTCCCCTACCCAACGTAGCTGCTCTCCCCCCCACACCCTGTCATCGTCAGAGATCTCAATGGGGAGTCCACCTATTTCAGGTGCTAAAGCCACTTAAGTCCTGACTTTGGAATCAGGGGCTGCTCTCCCTCAGCACCAATCCATCTCCTGGTGGTTTCAGCTCATTTGTTATTTCTTGCAAACTAGATGGTCACAGCATGGTCTCGACTATATTCTCCACCCCCCACTTATTAAGATGTTTCACAAGGAAGTACAAAAAGGTAGTGATGCATTTTAGTTAAAAAATGTGCTCAGCTGATCTATAATTCTGCTCTGAATGGAATTTCAGTCCCATTTCTCTTTCTGACTTTTGCTGATGTTGGGGCCCTGTCTTTACTATTAAGCTGCCTTTGCTAATGAAAAATTACTTTTTGTACATACTGAAGGCCAGCTTCATAGAAATGTGAGCACAGCTTTAGGCTGCAGGAAGGGCAAATCCCAAAGGACTTGGAAAAAAGAGCACTAAGTTTAAATTTCAGGCCAATTACCAGCTCTGCAAACTTGGTCAAATTAATTAGCATTCTCAAGCCTTCATTTATTAAATGAGGGTGTCAACTTTTTGATTGAGAATTAAATGTGATGGTGTATGAAATGGTCCTGGCTCTTAGTAAATGCTTGATGAAAGCCTCATCTCTTTGCTTACTACCCCCTATGATAATGCTTACGTGTGTTTGGATAAAAATGTCAAACAATGGATGATGTCACAGACTAATAGCATCATTTCTAAAACTCCAGCAAAGTAATAAACAGGGCTTCTTCTTAGGCCTTGAACCTTCAGATCTGCTGACATAGGGAGTCAGATAGCAGGATTCAAATTATGTGTGCCTCAAAAAGACAAACATTACATGTTCTCACTTATTCGTGGAATCTAAAAAGTAAAACAATTAAACCCGTGGATGTAGAGAGTAGAAGGATGGTTGCCAGAGAGTGGAAAGGGTAGTGGGAGGTAAGGGAGGGTAGGGATGGTTAATGGGTACAAAAAACCAGAATGAATAAGGCCTAGTATTTGATAGCATAACAGGGTGACTATAGTCAATAATAACTTAATTGTACATTTTAAAATAACTAAAAGAGTATAATTGGATTGTTTTTAGCTCAGAGGATAAATGCTTGAGGGGATGGATATCCCATTTCCCATGATGAGGTTATTACGCATTGTATGCCTGTATCAAAACATCTCGTGTACCCCATAAACCTATACACCTACTATGTACCCACACAAATTAAAATAAAAATTTAAACAACAACAAAATCAAACAAACAAACAAACAAACTAACAAAAAACCCTGCGTGCATGCTTCGTTTGAACAAGAATCCTACCAGCTGTTCCTGGGGTGATGACAGCGTCTTACTTTGCATATGGAAAGCACCTAGCATCTATCTGGCACACACAAGGAATGCCTGGTGAATATTAATTACTTTTTCTTTTATTCAGAGCTGGCAAGAAGTGGGTCATACAGGTGTAAACCAGCCTCGAAGCCATCGGGCTGCCTTGTGCCTCTGGGCACCTCTTGTGTGGATCCCCGGGAAAAGGCACGGTGGTATCATTAGCTGCAGTGTAAAGCCTCTTCCACCAGATGTCGCTGTGATACAGGCTTCGCCAGCCGTGCAGGCAGGGCCTCAGGATTGCCCTGTGGTTGCGGGAAGCGGCAATGCAGGCTGTGACATTTGGGCACATTGTTCATAGGATGTTTACAGAGGCTGCAGTGGGCTTCAAAACAACAAGCATGGGAGTTTGAGTTATAGTAAAGGACAATGAATAAAGAAAAAAGAGGAAGGAATTTTTTTTTTTCAGGAAAAGGGAAATTTCGATGTTAATGGCAGAAAGGATGACTGTAAAGGAATGCTTTTAGATGGAGGAAGAGGACACACCTAATCTGAGTGAGCGTGTGGGATCTTGGGGAAAGTTCAAATGGACATAGACATTGGATACAAACATCCTCACTCCCTATCGTCACTGGCATCATTAATAGTCTCTAGTCTTTTTATGCCCCCGGAAACCCACGCTACGTTTTTCAGGGCTCTTTCCCGGATCCTTTAGAAAGGGATAAGTATAGATGTGTTTGAGTACTCCCTTTCTTACATGGGAAAGTCCTTTCTGGGGCTTTAGAATTTGGAGAAGCTGCAGGCAGTTGCAAGATCAACTTGAATCTTAAACAGCTCTCCATGTAGGGTTTTCAATGATGTGTATATATATATATATATAGATGTTTCCCTTGGGGTTTTCTATTCCCGCACGTCCTAGGTTTTCTAGTTGAAGTCACAAGCAGCTACTCCAAATTGTGGGTGTTGCAATTAGGGCATTTACTGATCAAGGCTACCACAGGATGTTTCAGCTAGAGCTGTAACCATGCAGATAGAAGTGGAGATCGTGGCTTCTGAGCTAACAGAATCCTTACCATGTTGTTTGTTCCTAGGATATGAAGGTTGTGGGTCTGTGCACTTAGCTTCTGATAGAGTAACTCACCTGACCCTTTATGACTACCAACCGAGCAACAACCCTTGGTCAGCCTATGTCATGGCTCAAGGCTGTGCTGGGCTAGGGGAGGGCCAGGCAGAGTTCCCGTGCTTAAGGAGCTTGCCATGTCTTTAGCTTCTTGAAGTGATGAGTAAATGGGTTAGAAGCTAGTTAAAAACCACTGAGGAGACCTAAGTGGAGGCTAAATGAGCTACAAGAATCACCTGTGTGCTGGGGGGGTTGGGGAGACCTGGAAATGGTGAAAGAGACTGGAAGCAAGGTGGGGCAAGGCTTTGGCTTTGAAATATGTGTGGATTTTGTGGGTGAAAAATGAAGGGGGAAGTTTTCCCAGGTGGAGATGAATTGTATGAAAGAGGCCGGAATAAGCCTGGTGTGGGTGGGACGGTGCCTAGAGCAGCCCAGCTAGGCCACTGGGTGAGGTTTGCAGAGTGAAGTGATGCTGACATCAGGAGCAAATAAACTAAAGCTTCCCATGGCAGATTAAAAAATAAAACAGATCCAGCAGTTACTTTTTCCCGGCAGCATGGTACCACTGTGGAAATCCACGTTCTAGGAACTGGCTCCTGTTGTGTTTCAGCAATGTCCAAGAAAGCTTTCACCAACCCATGGCCCAACCAAAACCTGACATTGTTGGTTGACCCAGCTCTCACCACCTCTGAATCCTATGATTGATGGACCTTTGACTCCAAACGGTATTAGGGGCACAGGGTGGCAACGTGGGTTGAAATGGGAGAGGTCAAAGCAGGAAGACTGGCAGGAAGGCTCACACAGAAAGTTAGGTATAATCTGACTTGGACCTGCCTAGGAGAGTGGGAATGGCTGCAACCAGATGGGGGTCTCTCCCTGAAAAACTGCAAAGGGCAATTGGAGGGCTTGGTACTGGAAGGAAGAGGGGGTGAAGCAAAGAGAGGAGTCAGTGATGACTTCCTCTAGACAAGTTTTCTAGCTTTCATGCCTGAGGGCATTGTTAGGCCCCTAAAAGATACAAGGACTTTGAAAAGCAGTCAGTTTAGATTTATATATTAGGGAAGATAATGAGTAAAGTTTCAAACATGGTATAATTTGAAACGGTGAGATTGAAATAATGGTAGAACACTTATGTGGACATACTAGGCATTTGAAAAGGTGACAGTGTGTCTCTAGAGGATGGAGGGGGATGGAGAGATAGAGCTCTGTGTTTGAGACCATTAAGGTGTGAGCCACCAGCCTGGCACATGGTAAAGGCAGAGGGTGGCAAGAAGGCAGAGCACAGGCCATAGGCCTAGGCCTAAAGTGAAGGGCTGTGGAAGAACTTTCTGTGACTAGGATAATCTGAAAAGAGACCCCTCTCACTTCAAGATGTAATATCCCATTTTCTGCCATTTCTTTATCAGCGTCTTGAACACCTGTTATCAGGGGAGGAGATAAGAAAGTCATACAGCAGCCCCCTTGGCCCAGGAAGCACTCTGCAGCTCCTCCATGAGGATTCTGGTAGGCCCCAAATGTTCAGAGATCACCTAGTCCATCTGCCTCCACGTAACAAGTGGGGAAACTGAGGCCCAGGAGTCACTGGCACGCCAACGCTGTGCGGTTAGTGAGGGAAGACAAGACCCTTAGCCAGTCCACGAACTTCAAACTTAATGCCTGTGCTTACTCCCCCTGCAAAAACGGTGTAGAGCTCAAACATGAGCATCAGGCAGGCCTGTGTTCAAATCATGGCACCCCCACTTCCTAGGTCTGAGACCTGAGGAAGGCGAGATAGCCTCTGTAAGCCTCAATTCCCTCACCTGGAAAATACAAACAATGAGATTACCAATGGCATTAGATCCTACGTGGCTTGTGTGAGGCCACACAACCAGGATGCTGAGCACACTGCTGCCAGAGAAGCAATCAACGTTAATTCATTAACGCTTAACTCAGGAAATAGTTATTGTACACCTATTACGCTTCTAGTATCAAAGATAAAACAGTGCGAAAACCCATGCTACCTCTGCCTCATGGATCTTATAACCTAGAGGCGACAGACATTAATTAAAAGATATGAGAAATAATTATCGACGGTATTAGGGACTATCAAGAAAAAGGCAGGGCACTCTTAGGAATGAATAGCAGGACAACCTGGTCTAGTCTAGGGTTCAGGAAAGAACTGAATGCTGAAGCATGACCAGGAATCCCTCGTGTAGAGAGAAGGGCAGCAGAAGAGCATTCCTGCCAGCAAAAGGAGTCTGTACAAAGGCCATGAGGTGGGACGGAGGTGCAGTGTTGCTGGATATTAGAGGCATAAAGTGACTCTGGGGTGCAGTCCCTAGTTGTTAAGGTCCCCCTCTGCCTTCAGTCTCATTCCAATCTCGATTAATCCTTGCGAGCACAAGGAGACATCCCCCTCCTATTATCAGAAGGGGGATTAATGAAGTTATTTAATACTATAGACTTAGTAGGTTGAGTGTCTTGGGGAAGATCAGGACACCCTTAGAACCCAACTACCCTTGTCTCCGGATTGTTCAATTTTCAGCTTCTGTTTAGCATCTTCTTCTCTGCTAAGTCAGAGCCCTGTCCAAACCCCAGCCTTCCTCTACAGCTCACAGGGCTGGACCCCTACATATACCCTTGGCTCCACCTGTGGTGCCATTCCTAGTGCAGTGATCCCCCAGAATGCTGAGGCCACCTGGTAATAAGCGAGCCCCATGGGGAGAGTGGGAGTGGGGATGGTGACAATGGCCTTGACACAGGAAGGTTCTTATCAGTTAAAATTGAGAGGTGTGCTGTTCCAAGACACCCGAAGACCCTCTTCCCAGGGGAGAAGCAGCCCTGTGCTCAAAAAAGAAGCCACAGTCCAGTCTGGGGAACTGATAGGAATACAGCGAAAAAAGGAAACAGCAGAGTGACCACAGGCTGTACAGCCAGGAGGAAAGAAGAGGTCGGCCTGAGTTAAGTGTTTCAGAACGAGGGCTATGAAAGGCACATGGCTGCGTGACTCCGCTAGCCCCGATCCTGATCATTGCACTTGGCTGGGAACCCCTTGCAGCATTGCTTCAGGCTCCAGGTTGAGCTTTTCTGAGAGCCAGATCTGCTGGTGGTAAAGGCTGGTTATCACTCCTTTAGACACAGTTGCAGAATTGCAGGCCAAAATTACCCCGGAGGATCTGCTCCATCTCCGGCCCATGCACTTACGGAGTCCTTTTCTCCCGCATTTGCACCCACTGCATGCCTAGTTTGAGTTTCTCTCTGAACTTCCCAATTTCCCCTTGAAGGTTTAATGAGGAAGAAGGTTTGCTCCTGAGGATGCTGTCCTGGGAGCATCCAGGGAATGGACAACTTAGGTCCTTACAGAAGCAAATCCAGTCATGGTTTGTCCTCAGAGTTGCAGAGGCTAAAGCCATCCATAGGCACCAAAGAATCTCATGGCGTCTTTGCATTTGAAAGGAACACTGAAGTCTTTTGTCCTGTGCTGTACCCAGTGGATTCCAGAGTTCACCTCCTTGGTGATTCTCCGTATCATTTAGCTGAATAGGAAACATTAAATACAAGGAATTTTCTCACAGATATGTGTGGCATTATGTAGAATTTATTTGGAAGTTTTTGAGAAAAATGATCTTCTGAGACTCTGGAGTAGAATCTGACAAAGGAGGGTGTGGTGTGCTCCCTGATGCAGGAGGAAGGGATAGACATCTGCTGAATGTATAACAGGAACCCAGCTCAGAATTAGGCATATTGCATTGATTTTTCAATGATTCTCAGAACTCTGTGGGCTAGTGGATAATGTCTCAATTTTATAGCCTATCACCCTACTTCCCCATTAAGTGGTGGAGCTAGAATCTGAAATCAAATCTGTTCAACCAAGCCTGTGGTTCTTCCACTGAATCAAGTTGCCTCGTATTTATTTATTTATGCATAGAGGCAACGAAATCAGAAAATATTTTTCATAGGTGCTGTCTTCTGGAGTTAAAAAATAACACCCAAACGTAACACTCCTCAAGCCCTGGGTTCTTGTCATCATTCATAAACATTCCTCAATGACAGCCATTTGCAACTGTCACCCTCCTACCATGAGGAGGGGGAAGATGAGAATTTCTATGGAAGATTTATAGGCTGAGATCAAAGAAGCAGTCAGGGTAAAGTTCAAGCTCCAGTCCCCAGGGTCTCTTTTATTCCTTATGTCAATAAATTCAGTAGCCCCACTCTGAGGTCACACTGATTTGTTTTGTGCTATATTTTCTATCTTCTATGAGCTGGCACCATGATAAGCACAGTGGATGGGGGGATATGGTCCCTGCCAAGTAGCAGAAATACAGATGTAGTTGAGTCATTACAGAGCAGAGTGGTGTGTGTCTCATAGCTGGGCACATGGAGGAGGGAGTCACTGACTGGGGCAGAAGCTACTTAGGGATGGGTCTAGTTCAATGAGACAAAACACATTTCTGTAGGGGTGCTTGGGAATGACAGGCCGGACCTGATCTTCTGGAGCCTTGTGTGTCAGGTTATAAAGCTTGTAATTTATCCTTCAGCTGTGGGGAGCCACTGAAAGTCTGGCTTGGTCCCAACCTCTGTGCACTTCTGTATCCTCACCTCTCCTCATGTGCGAGTTCTGCCCCACTTCCATTCTTTGGCATGGAGAGGACTGACCCTGAGGGGAGGCAGGAGATTCTCAGAGCACACCTGCTGCCAGTTTAACCTGACCAGGTGTTCCTGTTGCTACAATGAAATTTCTTCCTTGGCTGGGAGTGGTGGCTCACACCCATAATCCCAGCACTTTGGGAGGCCAAGGCAGGCAGATCACCTGAGGCCAAGAGTTCGAGACTAGCTTGGTCAACATGGTGAAACTCTGTCTGTACTAAAAATACAAAAAAAAAAAAAAAAAAAAAGAGCCTTGCATGGTGGTAGGCACCTGGAATCCCAGCAACTTGGGAGGCTGAGGCAGGAGAATCGCTTGAACCTGGGAGGCAAGGTTGCAGTGAGCTGAGATCGCACCACTACACTCCAGCCTGGGCGACAGAGTAAGACTCAGTCTTAAAAAAAGAAAAAATAAAAATATTTAAAAAATAGAGATTTCTTCCTTAGCTGTGAAGCTCCTATTCTAATCTGCCTTAGTCTGGGAATGACTCTCTACTCTCAGGAACTAGAGGCTGGCCCCTAAACGCCAGCTCAGCACCTCTCTGGGGCTATCATTCGGCCTGAATTCCTGGGCTCTGTCTGACTTTTGAGGTGCCTCCTCTGTATCTTGCGACCTCCTTTCCACCAACCTTCCTGGCCAACTTTTTGCTTGAACCAATGGCGAGTGAGAGTAAGAATTATTCCCACTCTTAATGTCTGTGCTCAACACCTGCAGGTGGGTCAGCTCTCCAGATCTCTACCTGCCCCAAGCCTGATAGTTGTTTACTTTGCAGCTTCATCCAGATGCTATTATGAATGATAGCTCCAGTCCTCTCCTTTCTTGGGGGTCATTAGAGAGGCCAGTTGAAGCTTAGTGTGGTTTTCAGAGGTACTAATCCTTGGTAAGACTTTTGTGATTAATCACTATTATGGATTTTTATATTCCTTGGAGAGACCTTACCAGGAATTTCATATAATGTTAATATCCCAGTACCATTTGGAGTATCTCGGCCATTTGGGATATGTCTTTACAATCTTTTTTTTTCCATGAAGGTTATATGGTATGACTCCTGAGACCTTTAATATCAGAGACAGTTTATATGAGTATACATTTCAGACTTTTAATACTTTCACTCAAAATTCTACAAATATGGTCACTTGGTCTTTTGATCATTAGAGTTCCAGGGGCAAATTTGTTCTTGTTATTCTGTGGAGAATCAGTTTCTAATTTATTCATCATTGATTAAATATATATTCATTGAGTCAGATCAGATTGAATTATATGAAATAGCTACCTTTACTTTTCTAGGACAGTAATTGAAACCAGCACTTCTGTACGGTTCAGCTTAATATTACATATCAGGCCCTGTGCTAGTGCAAGGAAACTGTAAAATATCAAACAGTACCTGCCCTCCAGGCACACAGCCTGGTAGAGAAGCAGGACAATGAGCAGTTATACAATAGAATGTGACAGAGGATATAAAAAAAGTAAAAACAAAACAGTGGAGGAAGGGAAGAGGGGCAGAATTAGAATCCTGGATAAGGCAGGCTTATGTGCTTTTCTTATGCTCTACCATTAATCTCTCTTTATGCATAAGCTACGAGCTTATTGATTTCCCTTTTCTTTCTTTCTTTCCTTTTCTTTCTTTCTTTCTTTCTTTCTTTCTTTCTTTCTTTCTTTCTTTCTTTCTTTCTTTCTTTCTTTCTTCTTTCTTTTTCTTTCTCTTTCTTTCTTTCTTCTTTCTTTTTCTTTCTCTTTCTTTCTTTCCTTTTCTTTCTTTCTTTCTCTCTCTCTTTCTTTCTTTTTCTTTCTCTCTCTCTCTTTCTTTCTTCTTTTTTTTTTTTTTTTTTTTTTTTGGAGTTTCACTCTTGTTGCCCAGGCTGGAGTGCAACGACGTGATCTTGGCTCACTGCAGCCTCTGCCTCCTGGGTTCAGGTGATTCTCCTGCCTCAACCTCCTGAGTAGCTGGGATTACAGGTGCCCACCACCAGACCCGGCTAATTTTTTGTATTTTTAGTAGAGGCAGGTTTCGCCATGTTGACCAGGCTGGTCTCAAACTCCTGGCCTCAGGTGATTGACCTGCCTTGGCCTCTCAAAGTGCTAGGATTAGAGGCGTAAGCCACTGCACCTAGCCTATAGATTTATTTTCTTCATCCTTGATGAGAAGAGATGAAGGAGAAGGCTGCTTCAAAAAGTAGAAAGCTTGCAGTCAGAAAACTACCCTGTTTTCCTGTTCTATTGTCTTTACCTTCTAAGTCATGGGCAGCCGGGGGTGGAGAGGCCATTGTACCAACACCAAACATAAACAGGTAGGCCACAGGGTACATTTTTGAGTCTAGTCCTCTCACTTTTATATTTAGTAAACATTACTCTTATCTTCTGGCAATGTGTTGACTCTTCCAACTTGTTCTCAGTGCATTATGGAATTTTCATGTTTTTCTGAGCTTCTTCATAGAAGTTCGGATGGGACATTGGGGAATGCTGGTTCAGAGGCTCCTTGCCAGATGCCATTTTAAGCCACAGCCAATAGATGTTAGGCTGAAGCCCAGGCTTTATGCACTTCTTTGAACACTGGATGTTGGACTTTGCGCTGCCCATTCTAGTGCAACCCAGGGAGTTAGTGAGTGCTTCCAACTTTAGTTCCACTTGCTTTTGGCTTACTCCCTTTTCCCAAAATACACCTGAGTTCTCTGATTTCAGCAGGCCTATGTAGGTGATACCAACATTATTTTTCTTTCTGCCTGAACACAGACCTTTTCCAATCTTTCCTAGATTTAAACAATCTTTACCTTCCTCTCTTGTTTTCCTATGTAGTCAGATACCTGTTTTATTTTGGAATAAATATTTAATCTTTAATAATTAATATTTAGTTATTTGTGGGGCATGTGACTTCTTTATCAAACATATTTGAAGGGAGTCTATCAGCTTTTAGTATATATATATATTTATTTAAAAATTTTTGACAAGCAAGAATGTTATTGGAGTGCAGCCTCCTCATTAGGTGAGACATGGTTATGTATTCATACCATCAAGGTACAAGTCTGGCAGCCTGCCTGCCTTCATACTGGAGGAGCTGCCAGGACTAGGGTGTGCATAATTGCTTCAGCTACTCAAGCCAAATCTGTCATCTCCATGACTTCTTGATGGCTGGTGATGTGCACCTGCCAACTAGTAAGCCTCAGCAGGTGCATCCAAGCTGGGTGCCAGTGCCCAGGCCCAGAGAACCTGTAAGCCAGCAGCATCTCTCCACAGGACGTGTTTGAATTGGTCTGGAGTAGGAAATGGGGAAAACAAGAACTTCTGGTTTTAAAATATTTCTGGGATGCTCTATGAAATTATACTTTTATTTTCATGACTTTAAATATCTTCTATATCCTGATGACTCCCGGATTTCTATCTCAAATCCAGACCTTCCTTTTGAATTCCAGACCTGTATATCCAACTCCCTACTTGACAACTCTACTGGCATATTTAAGACAGATTTTTTAATCTCCCAATCCCTCCCTCAAGTTTCTGCATTTTCTTCCTTTTCTATCTCAGTTAAAGCAGTTCATCCATCTTCTTGCTCAGTGTAAATTCATCGTAGTAATCTTGACTCTTTTCTTTCTCTCATACCTACATAAAAAGTCAGGAAACCTTATCGACTCTACCTTCGAAATATGTTTGTAATCCAACTACTCACCACTTCTATTCATATCACTCTGGTGTGAGCCACCATCATTGCTTGTCTGGACTCCAGCTTAACTTACCCTTGTTCTGCTTTAAACTGTTTTCCACCTAGCAACCAGAGCAAGCCTTTTAAAAATAGAATCCATTATATAAGTCTTATCTTCAAAGTCTTCTATCTTACTCAAAGTAAAAAAAAAAAGATCAATGACAATTCACAACAAGACAAGTATCAGTCATTACTCTCTAAACTGAAGCAAGAAATGCAACCTGTTAACATGTGGGTAGAAGGTTTACTTATGAGACCTTGATTATGAAGTCTGTGTTTTGGTTACATGTTACATAATTTATTTTCTAAAGAACAGGAGACATTACTTCAATGAATGTGTGAAGATCATTTGTGTGCAGGCTATTGATTTATCGGAAAGAGGGATGTTATTCTCTGTTGCCTGGAAAATATTCTTATTTTATTATTATTATTTTTATTATTATTTTGAGATGGAGTCTCACTCCGTCACCCAGGCTGGAGTGCAGTGGCACGATCTCGGCTCACTGCAACCTCTGCCTCCCTGGTTTAAGCAATCTTCCTGCCTCAGCCTCCCAAGTAGCTGGGATTACAACTGTGTGCCCCCATTCTTGGCTAATTTGTTTATTTTTAGTAGAGATGAGGGCTAATTTGCTTATTTTTAGTAGAGACAAGGTTTCACCATGTTGGCCAGGCCGGTCTTGAACTCCTGACCTCAAGTGATGCTCCTGCCTCGGCCTCCCAAAGTGTTGGGATTACAGGCGTGAACCACCATGCCCGGCTTATTTTATCTTATTTTTTGAGACAGGGTCTTGCTTTTGTCACCCAGGCTGGAGTGCAGTGGCATTATCACAGCTTACTGTAGCCTCAACCTCCCAGACCCAAGCAATCCTCCCACCTCAGCCTCCTCAGTAGCTCTCTAACTGTATCTATCAGGAATCAAAATTTTTAGGATCCAATATGGCAATAAATGTAAGGGTTTTAAAACAACATTGCATTGTAGTTTTATAGTAAATGGGAAAATAAGTATAAACAAGAACAAAACCATAAAATGCTGCAGGAAGCAGCAGCATTTTAATGACTACAATATGTACCCACTAGGTGATGCATTAGCATGTATACTAAACCTGATATTTGAAGCAGGAGACCTTGGATCAATGGGTAGTAGCACTGAAATTGAGCCAGGGGCTGCGTGCTTCAACCTATTCTTTAACTGGAGATGAGAGGAAAATGCTTCCAAAACCTAAATAAATAATGAGCAATGTCTGGGAACATTAGGTTAACTATTTAGCAAATGCCAGCTCTAGATAGATCTCTCTCCATTTAAAAGTTAATGGAAAAAATAGTCATGATGGGGAGAATAGGTGGATATCTGCTGGTGGTAAAAGATCTTTAAAAGATCATTACGACCTTTAAAAAGCCCACTGGAGTGAATCCCTCACAGAAAATAACTATAAGGAATGTATATAATTCAAATAACGGCTACCTGAGGCCCCAGACAGTGAACATAGGTAGGCAAGTTGGTAGTGAGTATACTCTAGGAGAAGGTGAGTTATGTGAAGCAAGTTCCTGTTTTCATGGCTTTTAGCTTGGGGCCGAATACATTTGGCAAGACTCAGAAGCTGTGGGGGTAGGGTTGACAGAGAAAAAAAAAATGTCGTATTTTGGCCTGGTGGATGAAAAAAGTTAAGCCACAGAATCTGGCCACTGAAGAGAGCAGGAGAATCCTGGAGATTCAAGAAGTTAGATAGGGGTTTCCCAAATCCTGTCTAATAGACTCAAAGTGGCTCAGGGGAAGACAAATGATCTGAACTAAGACTGGAGCTGTTGTACAAGAAACAGAGTTTGCAGTTCAAGATTATTGCTTACTAAAACAAAAGAAACAGCACTCATCAGGGAAAAATAAAAGAATCCAGAATCTCCACAACTAAATATTCACAAAGCCCAGGATACAATCCAAATACCCAACATAAGAACCAGAAGAAAGAAACACATTCTCAGTAGTAGGTGTTGGCAAACTCTGATCTCTGGCCAAATTTATCCCACAGACTGTTTTTGTATGACTTCTCATATAAGGCTTTTTTCCCTTAATTTTTACAGGATTATAAAAGAAAACAAAACAAAACAAGGCACCACCAACAAAAAAGAGTATATGACAGCAATCATATGTGTCCCACAAAGTCTAAAATATTTGCTGTCTGGTCCTTCATAGAAAAAGCTTGCCAACTCCTACTCAAGAAAAATAATATATAAAGGAGAACACTCTTCAGGCACTCCAGATGCTAGAACTACTTTCAAGGTTTTAAAGTGACTGTTATATCTATAATGGCCAAAGCAAAACAAAATAATATGCTCATCATGAATGAAAAAATTAGAATCTTGGAAGAGAAATAGAAGTAGTAAAAAGAACGAAATAGACATTCTAGAACTGAAAAATTCAGTATTGGAAATAAAAAATTCACAAATGAACCTAACAGCCAAATAAATATAGTAGAAAAAAGAGTAAGTAACTTTGGAACTTAGTGGAAATAACCAAATGTGAAGAAAAGAGAGAAGAAAGTTTAAAAGATAAATAATATTACCTCAAAGATCTATGAGGTAATATTAAATGACCAATTAACTGTATTAGGTAATTTGAGTCACAGATAGTGAATAGGGTAGAACAATTTTTGATACAGTAGTAGATACGAAATAGTCAAATTTGATGAAAGACATTTGCAGATACACAATTATCAGGAAATACCAATGAGAATGGTATTCCCACACTGAGACATATCATAATAAATGATTCACAAGACAAAGTTAAAGAGCAGATCCTGAGAGCAGAAAGAGGGGAAATAAAAAACATACGCCATGTAGGGAATAGATAATTTAATTAATGGCTAACTTTATCACAGAAACCATGGAAGCCAGAAGAGAGCATAACAATATGTTTAAAATGCTGAAATAATATAAGTTGTCAACCCAGAATGCTACATCCAATGATTATATTGTTCAATATTGAAGTCAATATAAAGATACTTTCAGGAAAAGAAAACTAAGAATATTTGTTCCTAGTAGATCCACACTACAAGATATACTAAAGGAAGATTTTCAGTGTGAGGGAAAATTATACAAGATGGAAACTGGATCCCCAGAAAGAAAAGAAGAGCATTATAAATAATAGCTACTGAGAAAATCCAAAAGACTAAATTATTTTAAGGTGTTTTCCTCTGAGATTCTTTAAAATGAATGTAACTGTTTAACATAAAAATTATATAGATAAACTCTTGTGGCATTTATAATATATCCACATGCCACACACATGACAATCTAGCCTAAAGAATAGAATATACATTACACATTAAAAATATTTTATGTAGAGGAATAATGTATTAACTGTAAATAGACTACAAAATATTAATGCAGTAAATTATAATCCCTAGAAGAAATACTAAATGTTAATGCAAAAGAAAAAACAACTCAAAGCTAACAAGAAAAGTAAAATGGAATTATAAAAAATATTTAAATAGCCCAAATTAAAAGGATAGGGAAGGAGGAACGCGAAACCAGAAACAGAGGAGATAAATAGAAAACAAAAAATAAGATGATAGATCTACACTCAAATATATCAATAATTATGACAAACATTAATGTATTAAACACTCCACTTAAGAGGCAGAGATTGTCAGAATGGATAAAAAACCAATACTTCACTATATGTGGTCTAGAAATGATTGATTTTACATATGAATTACAGGTAAATTTAAAGTAAATGAATAGGAAAAGATATATCATGCAAGCAATAAGCATTTAAAGACTGGAATGGCTATATTTATATTAGATAAAATAGATCTCAAGATGAAAATATTGCTGGAGAGAAAGAGGAAAAATATATAATGATAATGGGTCAGTTCTTCAGGAAGACATAATAATTATAAACTTGCAGGCAACTAATAATAGCTTCAAAATATATGAGATAAAACTTTCACACTCATATGTGAAACTACTAAAAGAAACTACTAAAATAAAATAAATAGCAATGAAACTACTAAAATAATCAGTAAAGTCATAAAAAGAGCTAAACTATGAAAAACCTTGACATAATTATTTATAAAACATGATACCCACAAATGGCAGAGTACATATTCTTAACCGGTCTGTGATGGTAAATTTAATAGATCAACGTATCTGGGCCATGGTGCTCAGATAGTTGGTCAAATCTTCTTCTAGATGTTTCTGGGAAGATGTATTTTGAATGAGATTAACATGTGCATCAGTGGACTTTGGGTAAAGTAGATTACTTCCATGTGGCTGAGCCCTATCTAATCAGTTGAAGCTTTTAATAAACAAAAACCGACCTCCCCTGAGTAAGAAGGCATTCTGACAGCAGACTGTCTTTGGACTCAAACTACAACTCTTCCCTGGGCCTACCTACTGCAACTCTTCCCTATTGGCCTACCCTGTGGATTTTAGGCCTATTGAACCTCCACAATCATGTGGGCCAATTCCTTAAAATAAATCTTGTATATACCATATGTATACATACTCTATTGGTTCTGTTTCTCTGGAGAACCCTGACTAACACAAGTTCCATATGGTAAGTGTACCAGGATATACTGTACACTGTTCATGAGGAAGACTTTATAAATTTTATAAAATAAAACCAAAACAGAAGATGTTCCTTAACCACATGGTTTTAACAGTAAGGTAATTTTAAAAACTCCAAATATTTGAATACTTCTATAAAATATAAAACTATCAATAAGATTGATATATTTTTAGCTAGACTAAAATGAGAATATAAAAGAAGGCCCAAATTAACAATATTAATAATGAAAGCAGAGATATCCCCACAGATTCCACATTTAAGGAAATACTATGAATAAAATTATGTAAATAAATTTTACAACCTTGAAGAAATGAAAAAATTCCTTGAAAGGCATATTACCAAAACTCACCCAAGAAGGAACAGGAAATTTCAAGAGCCTATATCAATGAAGTAAGTAAGTTGAAGTAATAGTTAAAAACATTGCTACAAAAAAACTTCAGACTCAGACAATTTCATTGGTTAATTCTATAAAACATTTTTAGAAGAAATAGTACTGAATAATGAAAAATACCCTTTCAGAAAATCCACAGAAGAGGGAATACTTCCAAATCATTTCATGGGGCCAGTATTCCCCTTTTTATCAAAACCAAAAGAAGACATTATAAAAATAAATTTATATCGATATATTTTATCAATGTACATTTTAAAAGCCTCAAAATATTTTAGGGAGTCAACAAAAATATGTAAGGATAATAACACATCATGAGCAAGTTGTGTACATCCTGATAATTCAAGATTGGTTTACCATCATGAGCCTGTAATCCTAACACTTTGGGAAGCCAAGGCAGGCAGATCACTTGAGGTCAGGAGTCTGAGACCAGCCTGGCCAACATGCTGAAATCCCGTCTATACTAAAAATACAAAAATTAGCTGGGCATGGTGGCAGGTAACTGTAATCCCAGCTACTGGGGAGGCTGAGGCAGGAGAATAGCTTGAACCCGGGGGGTGGAGTTTGCAGTGAGCCAAGATTGTGCCACTGCACTCCACCCTGGGTGACAGAGCAAGACTCTACCCCCCGCCAAAAAAAAAAAAAAATTAACCAATGTAATTTATCCATTGATAAACTAAGGGAGAACAATTAATGTATTTCAGTAAACACAAAAAATAATATCCAGTTGGATAAAAGCCTTCAGCAAACCAGCAGTAGAAGAAAATTTTCTCAGCCTGAGTAAGGCCATGTATAAATAAACTACAGGTAACACTGTATGCAATGATAAAAGATTCAATGCTTTCTACCTAAAGTCAAGAATAAGACAAGGAAGTCTGTTGTTGCTACTCCTCCTATTCAACATGATCCTGGAAATTCTAGCCAGAACAAGAAGGAAAGAAAAGGAAATAAAATGGATAGCACTGGAAAGAAAAACGTGAAACTGTCTTTATTTGCAGACTGCATGTATATGTACATTGAAAACTCTATGATATTTATAAATAGTGATTGGAATGAAAAAGGTGAGTTTATCAAAATTGAAGACACAAAATTCAATTGTATTTACACAAGAGATGAACAATTCAAAAATAAAATTTAAAAAGTTCAATCTACAATAACATCAAATAATATACTTAGGAACAAATTTAATAAAAAAATTTAAGACTTACTTCCAAATATAAAATAAATGCAAAGAAAGTGTAAATAAAGGGAATGGTATAGCATGTTTATGGATTAGAAGAGTCAGTATGATTTAAATGGGTATTCAGTCCTAATTGATCTATAATTCAATGCAATTTTCATTACAAGTCTAGCAGCCTCTTTTGTAGAAATTGATAAACGTATTTTAAAATTTTACTGGAGAACCAAAGAACCTAGAATAGGTTAAACAATGTTGGAAAACAAGAAATAGATTGGAGGAGTTATACTACCTGATATTAAGATTTACCCTAAAGGTACAGTAATCACAGGAGTGTGGCACTGGGGTAAAAATAGACATATTAATCAATGGGACACAATAGAGAGACCAGAAAAAAAAAAACGACAGTTATATAGCTTATTGATTTGCATTAAAATGTTAAGATTAATTTAGTGAGGAAAAGATACCTATGCAACAATGTTTTGGAATAGCTAAATATCTAGATAGAGAAAACAAAACTTAACCCTTACCTTACAACATTCAAAATATTATCTTGAAATAGGTCATAGACCTAAATATAAAAGTCAAACTTCAAAGCTTCTAGAACAAACAATAGGAGAAAATCTTTGTGACTTTGAGTTAACAATTTTTAGAAAACTCACAAAAACATAAAGGCATAAAAATGTTATAATTGACTTTATCAAAATTACTTTCCCTCTTTGAAAGATACGATAAAGAAAATGAAAAGGCAAGCTATAGACTATGAGAAAATAGTTGCAAAACAATTTTTGGTTATTTATCAAGAATATAGAAAGAACTCTCCTACTCAATGATTAAAGGACTCAACAGAAACTGTAGAAAAGAAGATACACCAATGGCTAATTAATACTTGAAAAGATGGTCAGCTTCCCTAGTCTTAGGGAAACACATATTAAAATTACAATGAGATACCACTGTGAACCTACTATAATAGCTAAAATTTAAAAGACTGTCATACCAAATGTTGACAAGGATGTGGGGCAACTGGAACTTTCATACTTAGCTGGTAGTATTGCAAAAATAGTACAGCCACCTCAGATAATAGTATGGCAGTGGGTATTCTATAAAGCTAAAAGTACACTTACCCTATGACACAGAAACCCCACTCTTAGGTATCTACTGAACAGAAATGAAAACATAGCTATACAAAGATGTGTGTGTGTGTGTATGAATGTTCATAGCAGTATAATTCATAATAGCTTAAAATTTGAAACTCAACGATTTATCAGCTTGTGAATGGATAAAGAAAATGTAGAATTACAGACTACTACTCAACAATAAGAAGACATACAATATTAATGCACAAAAGAAATTAGAACGGCTCCCCAAAACATTATGCTGAGTGTTACAAGTCAAACACATACAAAAACCATATACTATGTTATTCCAATTACATGAAGTTCCAGAAAGGCAAAACTATATGCACAGAAATCCAACCAGTGGTTTCCTGGGGGCAAAGGTTGGCAAAAGGAGTAGAAAATAAGGAGCAGGAGAAAACATTTTAGGATGGTACAAATGTTCTACATCTCAATTGTGGTGGAAGATACTTGCTTGTGTACAATGACCGAAATTTATCATATTGCATATTTTTATTTGTTTTTTAATCTCTATTTTTAGACTCGGGGGGTACATGTGCAGGTTTGTTACAAGAGTATATTGTGTGGTGTTGAGATTTGGGCTTTTATTGATCCTGTCACCCAGATAGTGAACACAGTGCCCAATAGGAAGCTTTTCAGCCCTTCATCTCCTCTCTCCCTCCCTCCTTTTGGAGTCCCCAAAGTTTATTGTTCCTATCTTTATGTCCATGTAAACCCAAGTTTTAGCTCCCACTAATACATGAGGAAATGTAGTATTTGGTTTTCTATTTCTGCATTAGTTTGCTTAGGATAATGCTCTCCAGCTGCAACCATATAGCTGTAAAGGACATGATTTCTTTCTTTTTTACAGCTGCGTAGTATTCGATGGTGTATATGTACTACATTTTTAAAATCCATCCACTATTGATGGATACTTAGGTTGATTCCATGTCTTTGCTACTGGGGACAGTGCTGTGATGAATATATGAGCATATGGGTCTTTTTGGAAGAACATTTTATTTTCTTTTGGACATATACTCAGTAATGGGATTGCTGGGTCAAATGGTATTTCTAAGTTCTTTGAGAAGTCTCCAAACTGCTTTCCACGGAGGCTGAAATATTTTACATTCCCACCAACAGTGTGTGTTTCCTTTTCTCCACAGCCTTGCTAGCATTTGCTGTTTTTTGACTTTTTAATAATAACCATTCTGACTGGTGTGAGATAGTATCTCACTGTGATTTTGATTTGCATCTCTCTGATGATTAGCAATGTTGAGGATTGATTTCACATCTTTGTTGGCCGCTTATATGTCTTCTTTTGAGAAGTGTCTGTTCATGTAGTTTGTTCACTTTTTAATGGAGTTATTTGTTTTTCTCTTGTTGATTTAGTTAAGTTCCATAAAGATTCTGGACATTAGCCCTTTGTTGAACACATAGTTTGCAAATATTTTCTCCCATTCTGTAAGTTGTCTGTTTTACTCTGTTGAGAGTTTCTTTTGCTGTCATATTGCACATTTAAAATGAATGAATCTCATTATATGTACATGATACATCAATAAAATGGAAAAAATCATGATAGGGTCTATAAAATATATTGAATTATACTTTAAGAAGACTATGACCCTATAGATTCAAAGAAAGACAGTATCTCTGAAAGTAATATTTCTTTTTCACAACAAAGAAGGAATTATTAGAAATATATCTTAGTGTTTTCAAAAAGTTTCAAGAGACTGGTCTTTAATAGAAATGCAGGAAATCATAATGTGATAAAAGGCTAATGTTAAGGTGTAGATGTAAAGGAAACTTGGTTAAATAAAAAATAGTTCAAGATAACCCAAAATGCAACAGTAGAAAATAAGTAGATATAAAATCCTTAGAGTGCTGAATTGACATAGTACAAAATAAATTCAGTAATATCAATTACAAACTAAAATAAATCTGTCCCAGAATGAAGAGGAAAAGACAAAAAGATAAAGAGAATGATAGATGAGAAGGACAGGTATTGAAGATCCAAACTAAGCTTTCAGTTGTTCCAAAAGAATAAACCTGAATTCTCTGAATAGAAACAATTATCAATGGTAACACAGAAGTTGTCCTTGAACTGAAAGACAGTTTGACTCTATAATTCAAATGAATTTATTGAGCAGTGGATAAAATTAATGAAAGAGACCAACTACTAGTCAGGTTCTGTCAAGGCTTTTTATTTTAAGGGGAAGGAAGAAACACATAATGGCAAAATAAATCAGTTTTGTAAAGTGAACTATAATCAGGCTTATTTTTCTCTTAAACACTTGTCTTCTCAAATATTTGGTACTTTAAACACAAAAAGAAGAGAATTCCTTGCTGAGTCAAGTTGTTCCTCATGTCAAAAGACAACAATAAGATATTCTCCTTCATCTTAGAAGATAGCTAACTGCTATTAAACTGTCCTAAAACAAACAAGTGATTTAAAGGTGTAATCCAACTTTTCCAGTCTTGAGTTTTTGCATGAGGGGGCTGAAGGACAACATAAAAGAACAACATAAATTACATGTTCTATGTATAAGGGATTTTTTTTTGAAAGCATGGTTACAAATCTACATTATAAAAGCCCTAACTATTGTTTAACAAGATGATTTTTATTCCAAATATAATGACTGTATACTAATAATCTAGGTCTATAGCCAATGATATTTACAGCCAGTATAAGTCATGGAAATTGAATGATTAGATCAGACACTTTCCATTCCAGATTAGAGGAGCCTGCGGGCTGAATATCAGCTCACTACATCATTCAGGAGAAAATTATCAACTTATGGAAATGGATGGAATGAAAGATAAAATGTGTGCACAAATATTCTTGTTATGCCTATAAAAATTTGGAAGTTGTTCTTTGTTGTTTGTTATCAAATGCAAGCTTAATTATGTATTTATACAGTTCTTAATATTAATGAGTTAAAAACATGATTTCTACATTCCAACACTATGGAATGTAAAAGCAAAAGTCTATCAAACAAAAGACAAAGCATGATAGAAATGGCAAAAACAACTTAGCATAGTGCATAAAACAAAATCGTGAAAATAGGAATGTACTTATGTGTCACTATAACAGATATCAAGGGATTAACCCTCTCACCCAATAAAAACTCAAATTCTATAATGTGATTAAAGCAGTAATCAAGGTTTGTTACTTTGAATTCTACAATATTGAAATAGCAAAAGAAAAGATAAATAAAGATTTACAAATTAAATCAACAGAGAAAAAACCGAAGAGACTTTTAATGGGAAAATAAGCGTATTTTCACAATGATCACAGTTATAATTTATGACAAAGTATAAGCATTCTTAATTTGTATGTATCAAACATCACACCATCATATAAAGCAAGTAGAAGGATAATGTGACATGTGTACAAGTGTAGTGAATTATCAGCTCTCTGTATATGATCAAGTAAATAGCTATAAAAAGTAAAATGAATAACTACATTGCACTTTTCATAAAAGAATATGACTTATTTCAAACATATACAGATCAGTTGTAAACAATTGACCATATACTAACTAGGCCACTGAAAACTCACAAACAGAACTCATAAAGTAATAAACTTAACATGAAGGTAAACATAAGTGAATAATAAAACAAAAACAAAAACTAAGTATCTTCTGTTTATTAGAAATCACTGGAAAATGAAATAATAATCAAAACCTGGCATTTTTTTGTTAAAATTATGACAAAGTCTTGAAATATTCAATATATAAAAATCTCATAACAGGAATAGCTACCAACTATAGAAATATGGGAAGATGATATGTTAGCATTTATCTAATATGAAATACATATAGCCAAGAACTATGTAGAAAAAGTTCAAACTCTCTAATAATTATTAAAGATATATTAAAGTCCGACAATATTTTCACTTCTCAAAATTTTAAAATATTAAAAATATATAATATTCAATATTGACAAGGGCAGGATGAACTGGACACTTTGGTGGGAGTGTAACTGATAACAATATTTCTGGAAACAAATATGTTAGTATCTGCCTCTACACATTAACTTCTCTTTTAAGCATGTTTTCTAAGGACATTATCAGATAAATATACAAGTAATTTTATGTTAGTGTGCTCATTACCTGGCCCACCATAATAATGAAAAATTTAAACAAACTGAGTATCCAACATTGGAAGAATGGTTTAATAATTATTGTACAACTGAGAAAAGTAATATTATTTAAACATTAAAGTACATATTTTTGTAGAATATTTATGGGTGATGTAGATTAAAACAAAGCAGGATATAAAGCTGCATATTTGCTACATGCCATGGCAGACACATTCGCTTATTACAAGTCCATCCTCTCCTTCCTTTATATTAGCAAACTCCTTGTAGGCATTTCTGAAAAGAAACTCATTCTTGAGAGCTAAAATAAAATTTAGGTCAAAAAGAAAAACAAAAAATGTGGGCAGAATAGCAAATTGGGCACAGCTGACAACAAATGAATGAGCTAGATTAGGTAGAAAAATTCTCTCAGGATGCAGCAGTTTGGAAGAGAAGAAAAAAAGAATGAAATAGAGGCCAAGACATACAGGATGAATCCAACGGAAAAGCAAGGAGAGAGGAGAACATTGGAAAAGAGAGTAGTAAAATAGCATCGATTGTCAAACTGAAAGGACACCACAGTGCTCAAGCAATGCAAACTTAAAAATATTCTTTGGGGTGGGCATGGTGGCTCATGACGGTAATCCTGATATTTTGGGAGGCCAAGGTGGGAGGATCACTTGAGACCAGGAGTTTGAGACTGGCTTGGACAACATAGTGAGACCCTGTCTCTATAAAAAAAAAACAATAAAAAGAATAGCCAGATGTGGTGGTGCATATCTGTAAGTCCTAGCTACACTGGAGAGGCTGGGGTGGGAGGATTACTTAAGCCCAGAAGGGTGAGGCTGCTGTGAGCTATGATCTTGCCACTGTACTCTAGCCTAGGTGACAGAGCATGACTTTGTCTCCAAAAAACAAAACAAAACAAAACAAAGCCCCCCAAAGCTTTGGCACCTGATACAGATGGGTCTTTGCTCTGGTCCTTGTAGGTGTCCCCAGTTCTCCAGGATTCTGCTTGTCTGCCCTCTACCCTCAAAGCAGGGTCCCCAAGCCCAGAAAAAGACCCCCTATGGAGAATGGAGGAAGGAAAAGGAGATGCACAGGACTGGACCATGCCTGATAACACCTTCACTTACCATGCTGCTCTGTGTGCCTCACTGGTTTCCATCTCTGGGTATGGGGTGTTTTGGAAAGTCAGGACCCTCAGTACTGCTCTCACTTTTGTGATTCAACTTTCCTAAATGTCCTGCCAGTCATGCCGGGCTGTATCTTTCTTTATCTCTTCAGATCAGTTGACTTTTTCTTTTCTATGATTCTTCAGTTTTTCATCCACCAAGACTTTCCCTTTGCTCCTTTATGTTTGTTTGTTAGTTATGTTCTGTGTGGCTCTGCTTCAATTAATTTTCCTATTATTTTCATGTAAGGCAGAGCAGCCTTTCGTGTCTGTTGAACCAGCAATTTTGAAATCAGAAATCCAAGTGTATCTTTTAGCATCTTAATCAGTGGAGGATTAGTCAGGAAATACAGTGTGGGAGAGGTTGATTAAGGTAAGTGGACAAACAGGTACCTTGATCTCATGCCAGACATTATAGACAGGAAACTCAGGGCAGCAACACCAGTCTCCTGAGCATGAGAGATGCTAAGATCCTGTACCCTGATTGCAAATGGCTCAGACACTGGGTGGGGCCAAGTGCATGACTGGAGGCACCAAACATTTTGATTGAGTGGGGCTGGGAATGCAGGACAATTGTTACTCTCTAAATGCTGTTCAGTTAACCAAGCCTGATTGCCAGTAAAGGCTGGGAGTCCTGTATTTCCCACCGGATGCCAGACTGAACAGTGGCCTTCTGGCATCTCTTTTAAAAATTTATTCTGATAAAAAACACATCACATAAAATCTGCCCTCTTAAATCTTTAAGTGTACAGTACAATATTCTTAACTATATGCACATTGTATAGCATGCAATATTTTCCTTCTGAGACTGGCTTATTTTACTCACGGAATATCCACGTTGCTGTGTATGGCAGGATTTTCTTATTTTTTTCACTCTGTATAGAATTCCATCTTACCACACTTTCTTTAGTGAGTCATCCATCAATGGACATTTAGGTTGTTTCCCCTGGCTATTATAAATAATGTTGCAATGAACATGGGAGTGCAAATATCTCCTTGAGATCTCGATTTCAGTTCTTTTGAATAAATACCCAGAAGTGGAATTGCTGGATCATATGGCAGTTCTATTTTTATTTTTTTGTGAAATCTCCATATTGTTTTTCACAGCAGCTATGCCTTTTTGCATTTCTACCAGCAATGGTTTGTTTCTCCACATTCTTGTGAACACTTGCTATTTTATTCTCTCTCTCTCTTTTTTCTTTTTGCTAATGGTCATCCTGACAGGTATGAGGTGATAACGTCTAATTTTGATTTGCATTTTCTTGATGCTTAGTGATGCCTGCTCCCATATGTAAGTCTTCTTTGGAAAAATATCTATTCAAGTCCTTTGCCCATTTTTAAAATCAAGGTGTTTTGTTTGTGTTTTTTGGTTTTATTTTCTTCCATTCTGTAGCTTGCCTTTTCAATCTGTTGATAGTTTCTTTGCTGCACAGAAATCTTAAGAGTAATGTAGTCCTACTTGTCTATTATTTTTTTTGTTGCCTGTGCTTTTGGTGTCAAATTCAGTAAATCATTGCCAAGATCAATATTATTAAGCTTTCCTCCATTTTTAATTTTTTTAGGAGTTTTATGTTTCAGGTATTACATCTTAATCCATTTTGAGTTGTTTTTCTGTATGGTGTAAATAAGGGTCCAGTTTTAAACTTTTTCTTGTTAATATCCAGTTTTCCCAACACCATTTGTTGAATGGACTATCCTTTTACCTCTGTGTAGTCTTGGTATCCTTTCCAGAGATTCTTTGATCATATATACATGGGTTAATCCCTGGGCTTTCTATTCTGTTCCACTGGCTTATATGTCTGTCTTTATGCTATTTTGATTATGGTAGCATTATAATGTATTTTAAAGCCAGGAAATTTGAGGCCTAGAGGTTTATTCCTCTTTCTCAGAAATGTTTTGGCTATTTAAGTTCCTTTGTGGTTCCATATGAAATTTAGAATTGTTTTTCTACTTCTGCAAAAAAGTAACATTAGGATTTTGATAGGGATTGTATTGAATTTGTAGATTGCTCTGGAGTAGTATAACAATTTTGGAAATACTATGTCTTTTAATCCATGAACATGAATGTCTTTCCATTTATCTGTGACTTCATTTCAGCAATGTTTTGTAGTTTTCAGTATACAAGCCTTTCACTTCCTTAAATTTATTCTCAAATATCTTATTGATGCTATCAAAAATAGAATTGTTTTCTTATTTTTTTGGATTTTTTTTGTTAGTGCTTAGAAACACAACTGGTTTGTATGTTGATTTTATGTTGTGCAACTTTTCTGAATTTGTTAGTTCTAGCAGTTGTGTGTGTGTGTGTGTGTGTGGTCTTTAGGGTTTTCTACACCTAGGATCACATTATCTGAGAACAGAGATAATTTTATTTCTTTTATTCTAATTGGGTTACCTTCTATTTCTTTATCTTATCTAATTGTTGTGGCTAGAAATTCCAGTATTATGTTGAACAAAAGTGGTGAAACTGCATATTCTTGCCTTGTTCCTGAGCTGAGAGGAAATTTTCAGTTTTTCATTTTTAAGTAGGATGTTGGTTGTGGGCTTTTCCTATGTAGCCTTTATTATGTTAAGATAATCTTCTATTCTTGTTTTTTGAGTGCTTTTATCATGGTGGTTGAATTTTGTCAAAAACATTCCCTTTGAAAAGAGGCACAAGACAAGGATGCCCTCTCTCACCACTCCTATTCAACATAGTATTGGAAGTTCTGGCCAGGGCAATCAGGCAAGAGAAAGAAATAAAGGCATTCAAAAAGGAAGAGAAGAAGTCAAATTATCTCCGTTTGAAGATGATATAATTGTATATTTAGAAAACCCCATCATCTCAGCCCCAAAACTCCTTAAGCTGATAAACAACTTCAGCAAAGTCTCAGGATACAAAATCAATGTGCAAAACCACAAGCATTCCTATACACCAATAATAGAGAGCCAAATCATGAGTGAACTCCCATTCACAATTGCTGCAAAGAGAATAAAATACCTAGGAATACAACTTACAACAGATGTGAAGGACCTCTTCAAGGAGAACTACAAACCACTGCTCAAGGAAATAACAGAGAACACAAACAAATGGAAAAACATTCCATGCTCATGGATAGAAAGAATCAATATTGTGAAAATGGCCATACTGCACAAAGTAATTTACAGATTCAATGCTATCCCCATCAAGCTACCATTGACTTTCTTCACAGAATTAGAAAAAATTACTTAAAATTTCATATGGAACCAAAAAAGAGCCTGTATAGCCAAGACAATTCTAAGCAAAAAGGAAAAAGCTGGAGGCATCATGCTACCTGATTTCAAACTATACTACAAGGCTATAGTAACCAAAACAGCACGATACTGGTACCAAAACAGGTATATAGACCAATGGAACAGAATAGAGGCCTCAGAAATAATGCTGCACGTCTACAACCACCTGATTTTTGGCAAATCTGACAAGAAGAAGCAATGGAGAAAGGATTCCCTATTTAATAAATGGTGCTGGGAAAACTGCCTAGTCATATGCAGAAAACTAAAACTGGACCCCTTCCTTACACCTTATACAAACATTAACTCAAGATGGATTAAAGACTTAAGTGTAAGACCCAAAACCATAAAAACCCTAAACCATAAAAACCCTAGAAGAAAACCCAGGCAATACCATTCAGGACATAGCCATGGTCAAAGACTTCATGACTGAAACACCAAAAGCAATGGCAACAAAAGCCAAAATTGACAAATGGGATCTGATTAAACTAAACAGCTTCTACACAGTAAAAGAAACTATCATCAGAGTTAACAGGCAACCTACAGAATGGAAGAAAATTTTTGAAATCTATCCATCTGAAAAAGGGCTAATATCCAGAATCTACAAGAAACTTAAATTTACAAGAAAATAAAAAGAACTCCATCAAAAAGTGGGCAAAGGATATGAACAGACACTTCTCAAAAGAAGACATTTATGCGGCCAATAAACATAAGAAAAAAAAGCTTATCATCACTGGTCATTAGAGAAATGCAAATCAAAACCACAATGAGATACCATCTCATGCCACTTAGAATGGTGCTCATTAAAAAGTCAGGAAACAACATGCTGGAGAGGATGTGGAGAAATAGGAACGCTTTTACGCTGTTGGTGGGAGTGTAAATTAGTTCAACCATTGTGGAAGACAGAGTGGCAATTCCTCAAGGATTTAGAATTAGAAATACAATTTGACCCAGCAATTCCATTACTGGGTATATACCCAAAGGATTATAATTCATTCTGCTATAAAGACACATGCACACGTATGTTTATTGCAGCACTATTCCCAATAGCAAAGACCTGGAACCAACCCAAATGCCCATCAATGATAGACTGGACAAAGAAAATGTGGCACATATACACCATGGAATACTATGCAGCCATAAAAAAGGATGAGTTCATGTCCTTTGCAGGGACATAGATGAAGCTGGAAACCATCATTTTAAGCAAATTATCACAAGGACAGAAAACCAAACACTGCACGTTCTCACTCACAGGTGGGAGGTGAACAATGAGAACAGATGGACAAGGGAGTGGAACATCACACACCAGGCATGTTGGAGGGTAGGAGGCTAGGAGAGCAATAGCATTAGGAGAAATACCTAACGTAGATGATGTGTTGATGGGTGCAGCAAACCACCATGCTTACATATGTTACGTTTGTTACATATATCTATGTAACAAACCTGCACTTTCCGCACATGTATCCCAAAACTTAAAGTATATATATATATATTTTCGTTTCATTGAATTTTTTCCATTGTTTATATATTCTTTATTTCATTTACTTCTGTGCTAATCTTTCTTACTTCCCTCCTTCTGCTAACTTTGAGTTTAGTTTGTTCCTCATTTTCTAGTTCCTTGAGGTGTAAAGTTAGGTTGTTGGTTTGAGATCTCCTTTTTTAATGTACATATTTATCTCTATAAACTTTCCTCTTAGTACTGTGTTTGCCTAATCTCATAAGGTTTGATATGTTGTGTTTTTGTTTTCATTTGTCTCAAGATACTTTCTAATTTCCCTTTTTTTGACCTATTGTTTGTTCAAGAGTGTGTTTATTTTCTACGTATTTGTGAATTTTCTAGCTTTCTTTCTGCTATTGATTCCCAGTTTCATTCAGTTGTGGTCAGAAAGGATACTTGGTATGGTTTCAGTCTTCCTAAATTTTCTAAGACTTGTTTTGTGACCCACAGAACAGTGACTTATCCAGAGTGTTGCATGTGCCCTTCAGGAGAATGTGCCTTGGCTGCTGTTGGGTGAATGTTCTGCAAATGTTTTGCATATGTCTGTTAGGTCCCTTAGTCTCTCTCTTTTATTTTTTTTTCTGTGAGTGAGTACAACTTTAGAGAGATTATGGGACCAATGTGGAGAATATTGAAAATAGAAGCAGGATAAATAATATGGAGACTATCAAAACCAGAAGCTGGAGAGTACAAAATGTCTTTCGTTGATGTATGTCAGTAAACTGGAACAAGGGAGTTCAAGGTGCTGAAACTTGCAGCTCTTTCCTACCGATAACCTTCTTTTATTATCTGCGATTCAAGCCTTTTATGGGACCTCAGAACCTTCACAGCAAAACAGGCCTCTGTGTGCAGTTCAGAAGGCTGTCTCCTTTCATCTTATGGTTGAAGCACCAGCCAAGCAAAAGTAGCTTCTTGCAAGTATCCCAAAGCTGAAATCACCTAATTTAGAAGAATAAATCCTCCCAGGCAAGCTAGAAAAATAACAAGTATGTATAGCACAAGGGGATATTTGGATTTATTTCTGTATCTAAAGAGATAGTCAATGTTTTGGGCCTAAGCCTGTTTTGGGAATTTCATAGAATTCTCTTCCCTTTTGCCTAGCGATTCACTAGGAGAATTTATAAAAACTTGGGGGCCTTGGCTGGATTTTGCTAGAATCTCTGCAGCATGTCAATAAAGGCCCCCTTTCTGAAACCATATGCAAAACACAGAGGGGACCCCACAGGAGCTTCTCAAACAAAATTTCCATTTTTCAAAACTGACATTTTAGTTCCCATGATCATTAGAAGATTTGCCTCTGAAAGCTAAACAGCTTCTTCCCCTGATGCTTCTTTCCTACCAAATATACAGGCAACGGAATGGATTTCTCTGGGGTGCTTGGGGTGGCTCACACATATATGAATGTGCACCATTTGCATTCACTTTGTATATTTGATAATAGCTACATCATTAGTGTCTGGGTTAAACACTAATCTCTTCAAAGGCAGAGACACCAGCAGATTCTAGTGGGCTTTGGCATTTTTGTGGGCTGATTCCGTGAGGGAGGTGAGAAACATAGGAAGCAGTTAACCAACAGTGACAGCCTGTGCTTAGGGGCGCCCTGTCACAAGACGCTTTGATGAGAGGAATCCACAGGTCTCTTGGCTCAGCTTGCGCTCAGCACCTGGAGAACAGCTAACAGGAGGTGGCCTCTGGATTTTTACCAGCAGCTCTTCTTTTATGACAAGTTTCTGAAAAGTTTTTTTACCAAGGAAAGTCAACTTTGTGGGGCCAGCTTTAGGTCTCTGGTGATCCATGATGGCTGAAAGCACCTGACCAGATTTTTTGCTCCCACCATGAGGGTCCCCTAGTCCCTCGAAGTCCCAGATTGGAAGCAGCCTCACCCAACTGCAGCCACCAGCTCTGTCTGTGCTTCTCCCCCAGTGGCTGCTGTCTTGGGCCCACGGTGGTGCCTTCTCTGGATTGGAACTCCTTCCCGTTTTGCCTACATGTGTCTTTTCTTATGCGTGCCTGTGACTGTTGCAAAATCTCAGAAAGGATAATGAGTGATAAACATGTTGGCAGAGTGTAAAATCTGGTGTTTTTCATTCTACTGCACCACCTGCCATGGCCTGGGGTGGGGTCCTGCTACAGCGGCTCCCACTGGTAGTAAGATGTCCTGGAGTACATCAGGGCTGGGTCATTTCTGTGTATTCTAAAACTGCCTTTTTAGGTTTCCCTCATAGGGCCATTTTCCCCTTAATATCAAAGTGTGTCAGTTTAGCCTCTAGGAAGGCAGTGGTTGAATTACAAGTACAAGGCTATCCCTCCTCATACACTCAGACTCATTTAGCCTGTGTTTGTGCTTCAGTGGTTTTTATACACTATTGAACTTCATAGCAAATTCACGGAGAGTATGGGAAAATATTTTTATCTGATAGAATGGAATGTATTTAAATAAAATCAGCATCCACCTTACCTTTGGCAGGAGTGGTAATGCCATCTGGAAGGCGGGGTTGATGGGAAGCACTCAGGTAGCATGCTCACACTCTCTGGCCTTGGCATTTGCTCACTGGGTTGCAGGGGGAACTCATCTGAGTTCCCCAATTCTAACACTGTGTACTTTCTTATTTGAAATTCTGATAGGTTTTCAACATTAAAACAATTCCCATCCTTTTCTAATTTGGAAAATTCTTTCATTCATGCTACCTCAGGAATCATTATTATCTTTTTATAGGTAACTAAATTCAGAGGGGTCAGATGGCTTCCTCAAGGTCATGCTGCTAAGAAATGAGAGCTGAAATTTTTTTATTTTATGTTCACTGCTCTTTTGTAACATACATTTATGGATTTGAATCTACCTGACAGAGCCTAGCTAAATCCCAAGGTAGAAACTGCACAGAGATGGTCAGACTGGAGAGTTATTTACAACTGATGGGATGTTTTTTATTTCTGACTTAAGATTGAATAGACCTTTGTCCATCCATGATGCAGGTCTTCAGAAATCAAAAACATGTTTCCACACCCTCTCATATGTACTTTCTACTGAACTGTATTTTCCTGGTTAATTATGAATTCTTTTATAAATTTAAAAACCTATTAAACAAATACTGTGTGCTTGGCCCTGTCCTAGGCACCTTGGGTAAAGAAATAATAAAGGCAGGCATGGTCCCTGGTTTTTATAGAACCTGTGGTCTAGTGGAGAAGTCAAATATTGAATGGAAAGTACACAATAGCAGTGAAGAAATGAGCCTTGGTGACTTGTGACAGCAGGACTTAAGGTGGTCTGGGGATTCATTGAAGACATGCCCCAGGAAGTGTCTTTGTTGAAAACCAGGATAGGCTGCACATATAGCATTGTATGGGAAAAAAGGCACTTGGGGTTTTCTTTGAGAAACTAGAGTTCACTGTGGCCAAAGAGCAAAGAGAGCTAGGAAGAGTTACTGACATGAGGTAAATCATTCTTAATGTAGAGAACATCTTGGCTTGTGAGGAGTCACCCAGAGTGTTCATAAGGTTTTTTGATGCCTGACTCAAGACAGTAGCATCATACTAGAGTTTCCTGTGGGTGAAGAGTGTTCCCCATAGCCAAGACTAACATTTTGTAGGATTGGCTTGAACACTGGTGCAATAGAGTTGGCCAGCTGAGGATTATTGGAGTCCACAGGCAAGGATTGCTGTGGACCATTGCTAGGGTACTGAAGACACTGGAGTGTTCCTTGGTTTTAAATGGCCTTCAGTAGGTTCCATTCCTGTGTTTGGCTTGGGGAAATGTTACTCCTTGAGAAAATACCCTAGCAAGAAGACAAATTTGCACTTTGGTCTATCCAGTTGTGATTAAAAAATACATACAATTTTAGCTTTTTTGTCTTTATAGTTTCTTAGAGTATATATGTAGCAAATACCCTTAATGAAACTCAAATCTAAACTTTTCTTACAGTTCCTACGTCTCATTACTTTATGCAAATTTTAAGTAATGCGTGACCTTGAATACCTTGCAACATGGTGGCTCATAATTAGGCAACCTTCTTGGTGGATGTGATTAGGTATCCACTGCCAAAGGGAAAGGAAATATGAAAAATATTATTTGGGGTCAGAGTTGCAAGTTCTCTAATTGGTCATTTCAGCAGAAGTAGCCCAGGACTGAGAATATAGGCATTCTATGTACTGGTGATGAGTTGAGGAGATACAAAGTCAATAATTGTCGATTGATATGGCAGCGGTGTATCTCTCATGTTATGGTGTTTAGCCCCTTTCATTTGACTAGCTATGTGTAGGAACAACTAGAAATAAAATAAAGCACACAGTTGGCCAACGGAACTGCAGCTACTATTGCCTACCTCATTCAATCCTTAAGGGCTGCTTTTCTGGATTAGTTAGATACTAGGACATTGTATTGGGCCATAATCCCAGTGGTGGAGCTTTCAAAGAAAGTGAAGTTCTGTGTGGTCTCTTGAAGTGGACCTGTGGACATTATTCCTTCCAATAATCAGGAGAAGACAGCCTTTCTGTTGCTGCTTCTCTTAGAGAAAGCCCAGCCATTTGTGATTTTCTCTTTGTTGCCTCACTCTGAATGAGCTCTCTTCCAAAATAACTAATTAAAATAAGCACCTCTTACTTGAGAAAGGCTGAGGCTTATGGCTGATACTCTGAGTCTCCATTGACTCTTTTGCTTCTTGTTGGCTAATGTGTTTTTCCCTTGTAGTCATGAGGCCTGTGACTCAACTATGGGCTGTGCAGTGGGAGTATACTAAACAAGCCTTTCTAGATTCTGTAGGATTCTTTAGCTTAAGCAGAGAGTGTCCACTTCCCTCTGTGGCCTGCATTGAAAAGCCTGGCTCATTATGGTTAGATCTAAGCCCAACAAATATCCAGTGTTCTTTGTGTCATTTTCTGGTCATGCATTTCTCTTAGGGATCTTAAACAAGGAAAATGGCCTGAGAGCAAGATTCGGGTATTCCTGGGTACCTGACCTATTTGTAACATAATCTCTCACTTAATTTAACCTAACTACATTTACAGATACCATGGCTTGACTTTTTTACGTATAAATTTTCTATTAAGAAATAACTACCTCCTGCTAAATATAAAATTTATTAGATCAGAGTACAAAATCTTAAAAAACCTGCTAAATATAAAATTTATTAGATCAAATGGTTGAGAGCAAGACCTTAACAACCATCAGTATCATTAGACATACTGAAGTGATTTCTCTTGACTTTGTAATTGGCTGTTTTTTTGTTGTTTTGTTTTGTTTTGTTTTTGTTGTTGTTGTTGAGATGGAGTCTCACTCTGTCGCCCAGGCTGGAGTGCAGTGGTGCGATCTTGGCTCACTGCAGTCTCTGCCTCCCAGGTTCATGCCATTCTCCTGCCTCAGCCTCCCAAGTAGCTGGGACCACAGACGCCTGCCACCACGCCCGGCTAATTCTCTGTACTTTTAGTAGAGACGGGGTTTCACCATGTTAGCCAGGATGGTCTCAATCTCCTGACCTCGTGATCCCGCCCCCCTCGGCCTCCCAAAGTGCTGGTATTACAGGTGTGAGCCACCGTGCCTGGCCTGTAATTGGCTGTTTTATATTGGGAAATATACTCAGAATCTTTACTAGGACCACAACCCTTTTCCACAATGCACTTCCATAGCGGTGGTTATTCAGGCTGCAAAAGATTAAGATGAACTCATTGACTCTATAGAATCTCTTAGGTGACTAGAACCAAGGTCCCATCCATAGATTTCTATTTATGTACAAAGAGGTAAAATAACTG
The DNA here is from genome assembly GCF_028878055.3 of Symphalangus syndactylus. Classification (NCBI taxonomy): domain Eukaryota; kingdom Metazoa; phylum Chordata; class Mammalia; order Primates; family Hylobatidae; genus Symphalangus; species Symphalangus syndactylus. Next base: position 90,115,880 of record NC_072426.2, read on the forward strand.
TGAGAAAGAAGAGCCACTGAGCAGGGCCAGAAGGCAGCAAAGGTCCTTGTAGACTATTATTTGGTGATATGTTTTCATTTCAGGTAAACAAGTTGGATTAAAAAAAAATAAAAAAATGTATTTTACTTCCAGGGGGTGTTTGCATTATATAAGAGGAAACTAGAGAAGTTGACTATTTCTGGGTGTTAACAAAGCATCTTATGGGTGTCACCTCTCAGCCCAGTTACAGGTAACCTATTTTATTGCAGTAAGGTGGAGTAGACTAGGAGGGCCCAGGACTTGGAACCCGACCTGACTCCTGATGGGGGATCCTAGATAACAGATCCAGCCTCAGACCCTGGGAAGATGGCCAGCCAAACAGATAGGTGAGAGTGTCCAAAGGGAAAAAAGGCAGTCAAAGAAGAGTCATGAGTGTGGTCTAAGGAACTTGCAGGGAGTCGAGACAAATGCATCGTGGATGATCTCAGAATTGTTTCTATCCCAAGTGCAAGTGGACAGTAGAAAACAGAAGAGTGTTCACTAGATAGCAGTGAGCACTCAGTTAGGACCAAAAGGCAGGACTTCATCCCCTGGCAGGAAGACATAAAGAACAAGGCCAGGCTGATGCTTAGAGGACTGGATCAACAAGAAAAGAATGATGACAAACATGCAGACCAAGGGAGAGAGGTGGGGACACAATTATGATGAACAGGCCCAAGGGGGTGAAGAAAGCAGAGTCAAGTTTTACCATGGACACTGGATTAGATTCAGTGATGGAACTGAATCTGTTGAATTATACCATCTTTTTAAGAAATATTTATTGAATATTTTCTATATGCCAGGTACTATTCTAGGCATAAGGGATACAATAGTGACCAAGACAGGCATGATATCCGTCTATATGTTATCCTTATTAGATTAGTACAATAATAAATGAAGTAAAAGACAAAGTATGTTTTAACTTCTCTTATTGTTTTTTTACAATCGAAAAAACCAATTGAATTGAATATTGAAAAAACAAATAAGGAAAAGACAAAGAAGTAGAAACAACCATAAAGCCAATACTTAAAAATTCCAGAAAGTAAAAAGTATAATTCTCCTGCTCCCCTCCACCCCAAATATGGTTTATCCCTTTTCGATCGTTCTTAAATAAATGTCTAAAGATATTTCTATATACCTATGCATTGTGGTAAGCAGTTTGGCTTTATTACTTGACAATACGTTATGGACAACTTTCCAACTCTGTAAATATAAATCTGCCCCATTATTGTTAATAGTTGCCTGTTACCCATAGCATGGATGTTCCATAACATATTCAACAATTTCCTTCTTGATAGGCTCTTTATTTCCAGTTCTTATAGACAATTAATGTTGCATTTTATGTCTTTTCTGTGTAAAATCCTAACTGGTTCCAGAGCATAGGCACACACCCAAAGGCTGGGTTCAAAAGTGGGAATCACATGGGAACAGAGACAGCAAGGAGGTTGGGAAAAGGCCTCTGAGAGGCACATGGAACCCTCCTTCCCATGTCATCTCACATGGACAATTAATAAATTGGACCATGATAATTGATTAAGCACACTCTCTGGAATTGTGCCCCTGTTTCAGATGTAAGAGTCCCTCATTCTGCCTGTGGTTTCTTTAAGAACCAGGAGAGTACCTTTGAGAAAGCTTGGTGGTCGTGGCAGGAGTCTTCTACTAGAGTGAAATTTCTTGGTAGGGAGAGGAATGTACTTCAGTGAAAAGATAGAAACAGGAAGAAAAAAAGGAGAGGAAACAAAGAAATATTTTTACAAGGTTAATAAGAATAAGCTTTGGAAAAGTTTGATGCCATAACTGAAAGCACTTAGTTTTCCATTAAGCGGGAAGTTCATGAAAAATGTCTTTTTCTGGAATGTGAGAGCCAATTTCTGCTTATTTTCTTTCCAAGTTCCTTTTAAGAGAGGATAGCCTGTAGCAAAAATTAAGCTTCAGGATTCCAGAAATTGCATGCCTGTCTCAATATTCCAGTCCTTCCATTCCCCAGCAGATCACCCTCCATGGTACAACCACATGCTTGACAGATTTTTCTTCTTCTTCTCCTTCTTCTTCTTCTTCTTCTTCTTCTTCTTCTTCTTCTTCTTCTTCTTCTTCCTCTTCCTCTTCCTCTTCCTCTTCCTCTTCCTCTTCCTCTTCCTCCTCTTCCTCTTCCTCTTCCTCTTCCTCTTCTTCTTCTTCTTCTTCTTTTTTTTTTTTAGACGGAGTCTAACTCTGTCGCCCAGGCTGGAGTGCCGTGGCACAATCTCGGCTCACTGCAAGCTCTGCCTCCCGGGTTCATGCCATTCTCCTGCCTCAGCCTCTTGAGTAGCTGGGACTACAGGCGCCCGCCACTGCGCCCGGCTAATTTTTTGTATTTTTAGTAGAGACGGGGTTTCACCGTGGTCTCGATCTCCTGACCTCGTGATCCGCCCGCCTCGGCCTCCCAAAGTGCTGGGATTACAGGCTTGAGCCACCGGGCCTGGCCAGATTTTTCATTTCAGATTTTGAATATGTTTTCTGAGGGAAAAAAGTACTATTTTATTGCAGAAAATGTTAGCAAGAGTGGTGCTCCAAGAATCTCTGAAAAGGCAAGATAAGCCAGTCTCATTATTTTCCTATTATAGCCGTCTCACTATCGGCTTTTTCTTCATGCTCATTGTCATTTAGGTCATCCTGATACTCTCCATACCCCCCACTGTATTTTATTATCCTCTTCTGTGACTTTTAACATTTGGCAAGCAAGAGGGTCATTCATCATCCCAGGGTGTCAGCAAGAGCATCAGTAACTGTACAAATGTTACCTGCTGGAGCTTGGTCCTTTACACATCGTTTTCATTTGTACTTTGTTATTGTTGTTGTTCATTTTGCTACTTTCTCTTCTTTACATTTCAAGCTATTGGATAGATTCCATGAAAGTCAGCCTAGAATCCCTCACTGTGTCTCACATGGAGCTATGATGAAGGATAAATTCAGTAAATGTGGGACTTTTAAGCATGACCTTCAGAGGAATTTGAAGCAAAGAAAAAAGATGGGGACAGAACACGGGAGCATGAGACTCTACCACAGACTACCTGTGTGGGTGGGGTTGTGTGGCTCACCAGGAAGCCCACTTAGGCAGCAGCCTCATGTTCATGAAAGAGCTCAGATTTAGTCTTTGCCATCTCCAGTGTGAGGATAATTATAGAGACACATTATACAGAATAAAGAGGATGCAACTTTTAAAGCTTATATCCTATTATGAGGCTGTATCATCTGCAATGGATACTGAATTTTGTAAATAAAATCGTATTAGGTTGGTGCAAAAGTAATTGTGGTTTTTGCCATTGAAAGTAATGGCAAAAACTGCAATAATTCCATTTGCACCAACCTAATAATTGTCTTATGGTCAGGGTAATTATATTGCATATGTGTTTGTACTTTTTCTGTTTTGTTTTGTTTTGAGACGGAGTCTCGCTCTGTCGCTCAGGCTGGAGTGCAGTGGCATGATCTCGGCTCATTGAAACCTCTGCCTCCTGGGTTCAAGTGATTCTCCTGCCTCAGCCTCCCAAGTAGCTGGGATTACAGGTGTCTGCCACCACGCCCAGCCAATTTTTTTGTATTTTTAGTAGGGATGGGGTTTCACCACTTTGGCCAGGCTGGTCTTGAGCTCCTGACCTCAGGTGATCCGCCTGCCTTGGATTCTCAAAGTGCTGGGATTACAGGTGTGAGCCACTGTGTGGCCCATGTTTGTACTTTTAAAAATAGCTTTATTGTGGTATAATTGCTGTACAACACTGCACATATTTAAAGCGCACAAAGTACTTGTATGGAACTATGCTTTTATCTCTTGGGTAAAATACATAGGAGTGGAATCGATAGATCATATTGTAGATGAATGTTTAATTTTTAAAGAAACTGCCAAAGTTATTCCAAGTGGTTGTATCAATATCCAACACTTTGAATGATTAGTTTTCTTTTCCATTCTAATGTATGTATAGTAATAAGGATATTTACATTTTAAAGGTATATGAATCATTAGCAATGATTAACATATTTTCATTTGCTTATTTGACATCCATATATCTACTTCAGTGAAACATTTTTTCAAATACTTTTCTCATTTAAAAAATATGTATTTGTTTACTATTGAGTTGTAAGAGTTCTTTATATATTCTACATAAAGTCTTTTTTATCAGCTATAGGCTTTGAATATATATGTGTGCATATATATACATACATATGTGTATATAACATACACATATGTGTATATAACATATATGTGTATGTAGATATATGTTATACCTACATATTTGTCTCTGACTTGTCTTTAACAGTATCTTTTGAATAGTAGAAGTGTTACATTCTGATGAAGTCCAATTTATAAATTTGTTCCCAAGACCACCCCAGATTTGGTGATTTGCTAGGAGAACTCACAGGACACAGGATGCAATTATACTCATACCAAAAATTTATTACAGTAAAAGGATACAAAGTAAGATAAGTAAAGAGAAAGGTATGTAGTCAAAGTACAGAAGAACCAGACATAAGCTTCCAAGAGTCCATTCCCCATGGAGTAACTCAGGATGCACTTAATTCCTGCAGCATCAAATTGCGACAGGTGCAAAGTATTGCCAATGAAGGACACTCTTTAGAGACTTAGTGTTCGAGATTTTATTGGAAGCTGGTCATGTGGGTGCCTTCATCCTAGCATGTACCAATAATTCCAGACTCCCAGAAGGAAGGCAGGTCTGTTCAACATAAATCATATTGTTTTTAGAAACAGTGTAGGCTCAGTGGGCTACTCTTACCAGTTGGGAATGGTGGAAAGCCTCTTGAAGCCCAAGTTCGGAGGCATCAATCACGATCCATGCCTGCAAGCAGATCTTTCTAAGGAGAGCAGTCTAAGAAAGTCTATCCTTTCTAAGGATATAGTCCTGCTATATTAACTCTTTTCCGTATGGTTATTTTCTAGATCATACTTTTGGTATGATATTTAAGAAATATTCTCCTAAGCTATGGTCACAGAGATTTTCTCTTATGCTTTCTTATAGAAGTTTTATGGTTTTCATTTGTACATTTAGGCCTCTGATCTATTTTGAGTTATTTTTTATATGGCACTAGATAGGGATGGAAGTTCACCTGTTTATGTATGAATTGCCAACTTTTTTAGTACCATTTGTTGAAAAGACTACCTCCTCTCCACTGAATTGCCTTTGCACCTTTACTGAAAATCAGTTGCCCATATATGCATGGGTATATTTCTAGACTCTCTGTTCTGTTTTTTTTATTTTATTATTATTATACTTTAAGTTTTAGGGTACATGTGCACAATGTGCAGGTTTGTTACATATGTATACATGTGCCATGTTGGTGTGCTGCAACCATTAACTTGTCATTTAGCATTAGGTATATCTCCTAATGCTGTCCCACCCCCTCCCCCACCCCACAACAGTCCCCGGAGTGTGATGTTCCCCTTCCTGTGTCCATGTGTTCTCATTGTTCAATTCCCACCTATGAGTGAGAATATGTGGTGTTTGGTTTTTTGTCCTTGCGATAGTTTACTAAGAATGATGATTTCCAGTTTCATCCATGTCCCTACAAAGGACATGAACTCATCATTTTTTATGGCTGCATAGTATTCCATGGTGTATATGTGCCACATTTTCTTAATCCAGTCTATTGTTGTTGGACATTTGGGTCGGTTCCAAGTCTTTGCTATTGTGAATAGTGCCGCAATAAACATACGTGTGCATGTATCTTTATAGCAGCATGATTTATAGTCCTTTGGGTATATATCCAGTAATGGGATGGCTGGGTCAAATGGTATTTCTAGTTCTAGATCCCTGAGGAATCGCCACACTGACTTCCACAATGGTTGAACTAGTTTACAGTCCCACCAACAGTGTAAAAGTGTTCCTATTTCTCCACGTCCTCTCCAGCACCTGTTGTTTCCTGACTTTTTAATGATGGCCATTCTAACTGGTGTGAGATGGTATCTCATTGTGGTTTTGATTTGCATTTCTCTGATGGCCAGTGATGATAAGCATTTTTTCATGTGTTTTTTGGCTGCATAAATGTCTTCTTTTGAGAAGTGTCTGTTCACATCCTTTGCCCACTTTTTGATGGGGTTGTTTGTTTTTTTCTTGTAAGTTCATTGTAGATTCTGGATATTAGCCCTTTGTCAGATGAGTAGGTTGCGAAAATTTTCTCCCATTTTGTAGGTTGCCTGTTCACTCTGATGGTAGTTTCTTCTGCTGTGCAGAAGCTCTTTAGTTTAATTAGATCCCATTTGTCAATTTTTGCTTTTGCTGCCATTACTTTTAGTGTTTTAGACATGAAGTCCTTGCCCATGCCTATGTCCTCAATGGTATTGCCTAGGTTTTCTTCTAGGGTTTTTATGGTTTCAGGTCTAACATGTAAGTCTTTAATCCATCCTGAATGAATTTTTGTATAAGGTGTAAGGAAGGGATCCAGTTTCAGCTTTCTACATATGGCTAGCCAGTTTTCCCAGCACCATTTATTAAATAGGGAATCCTTTCCCCATTGCTTGTTTTTGTCAGGTTTGTCAAAGATCAGATAGTTGTAGATATGTGGCATTATTTCTGAGGGCTCTGTTCTGTTCCATTGATCTATATCTCTGTTTTGGTACCAGTACCATGCTGTTTTGGTTACTGTAGCCTTGGAGTATAGTTTGAAGTCAGGTAGCATGATGCCTCCAGCTTTGTTCTTTTGGCTTAGGATTGACTTGGCGATGCGGGCTCTTTTTTGGTTCCATATGAACTTTAAAGTAGTTTTTTCCAATTCTGTGAAGAAAGTCATTGGTAGCTTGATGGGGATGGCATTGAATCTATAAATTACCTTGGGCAGTATGGCCATTTTCATGATATTGATTCTTCCAACCCAGAAACATGGAATGGTCTTCCATTTGTTTGTATCCTCTTTTATTTCATTGAGCAGTGGTTTGTAGTTCTCCTTGAAGAGGTCCTTCACATCCCTTGTAAGTTGGATTCCTAGATATTTTATTCTCTTTGAAGCCATTGTGAATGGGAGCTCACTCATGATTTGGCTCTCTGTTTGTCCGTTATTGGTGTATAAGAATGCTTGTGATTTTTGTACATTGATTTTGTATCCTGAGACTTTGCTGAAGTTGCTTATCAGTTTAAGGAGATTTTGGGCTGAGTCAATGGGGTTTTCTAGATATACAATCATGTCATCTGCAAACAGGGACAATTTGACTTCTTCTTTTCCTAATTGAATACCCTTTATTTCCTTCTCCTGCCTAATTGCCCTGGCCAGAACTTCCAACATTACGTTGAATAGGAGTGGTGAGAGAGGGCATCCCTGTCTTGTGCCAGTTTTCAAAGGGAATGCTTCCAGTTTTTGCCCATTCGGTATGATATTGGCTGTGGGTCTGTTCTGTTTTATTGACCTAAGTGTCTTTTACATAAATACCGTATAGTCTTCATTGCTGTAGCTTTACAGTAGATCTTGAAATCAGGTAGTATTGTCTCTCCAAATTTGTTCTTTTTCAAATTTGGTTTAGCTTTTCTAGATCCTTTGAATTTCCATATAAATTTTAGATTCAATTTATCAATTTTAATTTTAAAAATTTTGTGGTATTTTGATTAAGATGATGTTGAATTTATTAATTAATTTGAGGAGAATTTACATTCTAACAATATTTCCCTTTTGACCCATGAATATAATGTATCTCTCCATTTATTTAGTTTTCTTTTATTTCCCTCAGTGGTGTTTTATAGTTTTCACTGTACAGATCTTTCAAATTATTTGTCATACTTAACTCTAAATATTTCATATTTTTGATGCAATTGTAAATGGTATTTTTAAATTTGATTTTTTGATTATTTTTTCTAGTATCTAGAAATAAAATAGATTTTTGTATATTGGTGTCCCTTTCTGTGAACTTGATAAGCTCAATTCTAGCTTTTGTAGATTCTTTCAAATTTTCTACATAGATGTTTACATTATCTGTGAATAAAGTAAGGAATATACCCCAACTTATTCTCATTCTTCAATTCGGTGTAGAACCTCGAATATAATGTTAAGTAAACGTAGGTAAAGTGAACATCCTTGTCTTATTTCTGGGGTTAGCTTAACATTTACATAATACTGCATGCAAAACAGCAAAATATACAGTATCTTCAAGATCATAAGGAACATTTACCAAGGTGGAACGTGTTCCACATTCTGGGCCATAAAAACAAGTCATGAGCTTAAAAGGATTCAAGTCACACAAATTATATTCTGTATATACAAAATGTAGACTGTATATTCTGCTGTTTTGGATGAAGTGCTATGTAAATGTTAATTAAGTTATTTGGGTCTTCAATATCTGTTTCTATTTTCTGTCTAATTATTTTATTCATTATTAAAAGGGGGTATTGAAATATCTGCCTATATTTTTAATTTTGTCTATTTTTCCTTGTAGTTCTCTCAGTTATTGCTTCATGCATTTTGAAACTATTATTTGCTGCATAAATGTTTAGGATTTTTATGTCTCTTTGATAAATTTCCCTCATTATCATTATGAAATGATCATTTGTTATCTTCAGTAACATTATTTGCTCTGAAATCTTCTTTGTCTGATATTAATGTAGCCTGTGTAGCTTTTTTTCATGTTAGTGCTATCTTGGTTTATCTTTTCCCATTGCTTTTATTTTAGTTATTTTTTTATTTTTATTTTTTTGAGATGGAGTCTTGCTCTGTTGCCCAGGCTGGAGTGCAGTGGCACAATCTCGGCGCACTGCAACATCTGCCTCCTGGGTTCAAGTGATTCTCCTGCCTCAGCTTCCCAAGTAGCTGGGATTACAGGCGCACACCACCATGCTCGGCTAATTTTTGTATTTTTAATGGAGATGGGGTTTCACCATGTTGGTCAGGCTGGTCTTGAACTCCTGACCTCGTGATCCACCCGCCTCAGCCTCCCAAAGTGCTGGGATTACATGTGTGAGCCACCGCGCCCAGCCGCTTATTTGTATTTTTATATTTGAAGTGCATATTGTGAAAGCAGTATCTATTTGAGGATCCCTGCTTTATGAAATCTGACACTGCCTTTTAATTGAGGTATTTACACAATTTAAGTTTATTGTCATTATAATGTAATTATGATTTATACACACTGTCTTTCTATTTGTTTTCTATTTGCTTTAACTGTTTTTTTTCTATTTTACCTCTTTTTCTGCCTTTTTTGGATTGATTCAATTTTTTAAAATAATTTTCTTTTATTTTCTTTTTTGGCTTGCTAGATATAGTGATTTGTTTTGTTACTTTAGTGGCTGTGTTAAGATTTATAGTATATATCTTAAACTTATCACAATCTACCTTCAAATAACATTATACCCCATAATGTATTGTGCAAAGAACTTTACAGCAGTTATACTTCCATTTATCCCCTCATTTTCTTTATGCTGTTGTTTTTATACACTTTACTTCTATAGTTGTTTTAAGCTCCATGCTATATTATTATTTTTGTGGAAACAATGCTCCTTTAACAGCACAACTAATTTTAAAACTCATATATTTACTTATTTAGTTGTGGGGTTCTTCATTCTTCTGCGTAGAGCCATATTACTGTTATTATTTTCCTTCCACCTAAAGGGCTTCCTTTAACATTTTTTGGTAGTGTAGGTCTGCAAGTGATAGAGTTTAGATGCCAGATGTCTAAAAAAGCCTTTATTCTTCCTTCATTTCTGAAGAATATTGTTTATTGGGTATAAAATTTTAAATACACAAGTTTTATTTTTTCTTTTAGTACTTTAAGAATGTTACTTTACTGTTTTCTCACTTGCATTGTTCCAATGCAGAGACGTCTGCTGCTTTAAAAAAAATCTTTGTTTTATTGTGTGTAACAAGTCTTTTTTCCTCTCTCTTGGCTTTTAACATTTTATCTTTATCACTGATTTTGAGCAATATGATTATGATGTGCCTTGGTATAGCATTCTTCATGTTTCTTGTGATTGTGCTTCACTCAGCTTCTTGGATTTGTGGGTTTATAGTTTTCATCAAATTTGGATAGTTTTCAAGTACTTCTGGGAGTAGATTTTCTGGGCCCTGCTTCTTTGGGGGTTTCAATTACATATTAGGCCTCTTGAAATTATTCCACAGCTTACTGATGTTCTTTACATTAAAATGTTTTTCATATCTATATTTCATGTTGGTATGTTCTAGTGCTGCGTTTTCAACTTTACTGATCTTTTCTTCTGTAATGCCTAATCTGCTGTCAATCCCCATTCAGTGTACTTTTTATCTCAAACCTACCTATGGATTTCATCTTTTGTAGTTTGATTTGTGTATTTTTGAAAAAAAGTCCTCCATGTTTCCACTTACTTTCTTTGACAAATTAAGAAATTTGTTAAATCTAACAAAGTCAGTTTTGGGTTGGTTTCAATTGGTTTATTTTTCCGGTATGTGTTGTTTTATTTTCTGCCTCTTTACACGCCTAGTAGTTTTTGGTTTGATGGCAGTCATTATGAATTTTACTTTATTGAATGCTGGATTTAAAAAAATTAATATAGATACTATTGATTTTTTTCTTCTAAAAATGATATACAGTTAAGTTACATGAAAACAGTTTGATCCTTTCAGGTCTTGCTTTTAAGATCTGTCAGGCAGGACCGGAGCAGCGCTTGATCTAGGTTTTAGTATTCTCCATTGCTGATGCAAGACCTTTTTGTTTGCTTTACTCAGTGTGTCCCATGGCTCTTGAGGTTTCTCAGTCTGGAAGATGGAAGCAGGAACATTCCCCAGCCCTGTATGTAGTCCAGCATTGTTATCTCTAAACATTTGGGGTCATTTTTTTTCCATCTTTGAGTAGTTTTCCAGTTTTCTCACTGAAGACCTTCAGAGTTCTATCACTGTGTAGATCTCTCCTCCTCAATACCCTACTTTGAAACGTCTACTACCTTGGAGTCTCCAGACCCTTGGTTCAGTATCTGAACTTAGGGAGAAATTGGGTTTTCCTACCTTGCATTGTGGCCTAGAAACTCTGTCAAAAAAATAGGCTGCAGCAATTTTAGGGAACTTTGTTTATTTTCTGTTTATCCAAGATCACTTCCCTGCCTTTCCTGATGGCCACTGTCTTGTCAATGGTTTAATATACCATGTCTATGTTTTTGTTGCTTCAGGTGGGAGGGTGAATCTGGCCTTAGTTCATTCATCTTCACTGGAGGCAGAAGTAATTGCATTCAGGAATGTTTGGATACTTCCAACCTTTAGTTTGGCCTAAAGCAATGTTAACAACAATTTGTAAATATTATATCCCTAAATTATTTATTAGCAGCTCCTTTTTTGAAAACAAGAAATGTATGCTTACTTACACATGTTTACTAAGGGTAGAAGAGAGGGTGGACTAGCTCACAGTGGATCTATATATTTAAGAGATAATCAGAAGGAATTTAGAGAATAAAGTCAGTAGCTGGGTGATGGCAGGAGGATGCAAATGGGTTACACAGTGAATTAAAATGCAAGGATAAAAGGGGAGAATGCTGCTTGGAGAATCCTTTGATTGATATATGGCATCTTCCTGATGCTCATTTTATTATAGAAGTTCCAAAGAACCTAGATGGTCTAATGCAATCCAATGAAATAAGGCATTCAATATTGATTGAACAACTGGAATGCCTGGAAAGGTATTAAGAACTCTGGAGTTTCAATACGTTTTGACGCTTTGTCTAGATCCTTTAAAATAATCTGCAATTTACTTAGCATGCTGCCTGGCCAACTTTTAAAGCAGAGTGAGGGCAATATTGTGGTTGGAGGGTCTAGTCTTAAGTCGCAGGTACCACTGAGTGTAAATCATGTCTCTGGCATTTATTATCTGCATGGTAAAAGGCAAGGCGTTTTATCTCTATAATCTTAATTCCCTCTTCTGTATTATGGAGATAATAATACTTAAAATGTTGTATTAAATGATACACAATGCATTAAGTGCTTACTATGTGGCTAAGCATTATGTAGTATGTTTGTATTAATCACTGTTCCACAGAGAAAGAGAACCAATGGAATGTGTATGGAATTGGCTGGCATAATTATGGAGTCTGGCAGATTCATAATCATGTGAGCCAATTTCATACATATTCAGCTTCATTCAGCCTGCTGTAGACACTCATACAGCAAATGGAGACAACCACTGAAACAATTAGTGAGCAATATGTATGTATTGATATGTGTCATAAAGGAAATTAAATCATGGTAGAAGGATAGAGAATGACTGGGAGGGTGGAGTTCCTCTTGTCCTCTTGAATCTCGTGGTTCAGGCCACAAGAGTTCAAGAAGATAAACTAGCAGGCTGGTGACCCAGAGAAAGCTGGTGTTGCGTGTTGAAATGCAAATACAGTCAGCTGGAGGACTCCCTCTCACTTGGAGGAGGTCATCCTTTGGTTCTATTTAAGCTTTTAACTGACTGGATGAGGCCCACCCACAGTATGGAGAGCAATCCACTTTACTCAAAATCCAGGTATTTAAATGTTAATCTCATCAAAATCACCTTTATAGACAAATCCAGAATAACATTTGACCAACTATCTGGGTACTATGGCCCAGCCAAGTTGATGCAAAAAATTAACCATCACAGTGTTTATATACATTCATTCATTTAACCCTCTCATCCATTCTGTGGGTTAGGTATTGTTTTTCCAGGTTTATATAGAAGCCGAGGCCCAGGGAGATGAAGTAGGTTGCACAAAACTAAAATTTGAACTCAACTTTGTCTGTTTAAAAAGCCTGTGCTCTTAAGATCTTCATTAAAATGAAACCCAGCAGAATACCTGTAAGATAGTAGGTGCTCAGTTAAGGTTAGCTCTCAGTTCTTGCAGAGTGGAGTGCTGGTTTCAATCCCTCTCTCCATGACTAAGTTGTGAGCAACTGAACAAATAGCTCCAGGATTTTTTTGGCCTTATGTTGTTAATGCTTACTAAAGTATGTGGTACACAGCAGGGACTCAGTAAATTGGTGCTTGAATGTAGCTGGAAATACTATTTTGAAACTTTTACTCTCTAAATGAAATAGTATTTTTTTTTTTTTTCTTGAATGATGACCTTGTGCAAAGGGCCAGGAGCTGGGGAGAAAAAAAAAAAAAAGCCAGATCTGGCCTATATCTGCCCTTAAAATTTTAGTTTCATATTGAAGGTCAGAAATTTATTTATTCATTCAACAAGTATGCATTCATTTCCTACTCTGTGCCAGTCATTAGCTTAGAAGCTGGGAATAGTGGTGAACATCCTACATTAGTTTTCGATCACTGTTGTAACAATTTCACACAAACTTAAAACAATCTGTATTAGTCAGGGTTCTCTAGAGGGACAGAACTAATAAGATATATGTACATATGACTGGAGTTTATTAAGGAGAGTTGACTCACCTGATCACAAGGTGAAGTCCCATGATAGGCCATCTGCAAGTTGAGAAGCAAGGAAACCAATAGTGGCTCAGTCTGAGTCCCAAAACCTCAAAAGTAGGAAAGCTGACAGTGCAGCCTTCAATCTGTGGCTGAAGGCCCAAGAGCCCTTGGCAAACCACTGGTATAAGGCCAAGAGCCCAAAAGCTGAAGAACTTGGAGTCTGATGTTCGAGGGCAGGAAGCATCCAGCATGGGAGAAAGATGAAGACCAAAGCTAGGGATCTATTTTCTCCAAGTCAAAGGCCAGACCTGGTGGTGTTAGAACTGTTCTGTTTAGTGGACAAAGCATCAAGGTTTACATGGGTTCTGCAAATCTGGAATTTGGGTGGAACTGCCAAAGTCAGGAGCAGAATCAAGGCCAGGGCCAGCTAAATGGCCGTGCTGGGAGCCAATTGATTGGTGCCCACCCACACTGAGGGTGGGTCTTCCTCTGCCTGTCTATTGACTCAAATGTTAATCTCTTCTGGCAACACCCAGAAAAACCCAGATACACCCAGAAACAATACTTTGCATCCTTCAATCCAATCAAGTTGATACTTAATCATCACACAATACAATTTTGTTATTTTACAGTTTGAGGCAGAAGTGTGAAATTAGTTGTGCAGGGTCAGATCAAGATTTGGCAGGACTGGTTCCTTCTGGAGGTTCCAGAGAAATCTGTTCTTTATCTCCTCTGGATTCTAAAGGTCACCTGCATTCCTTGGCTTGTGGTCCCACTCACAGCACAAGACCCTTAACTTAGTCACACCTGTGAAGCCCTTTGCCATGCAATGTAATACATTTGCAGGTGCTGAGGATTAAGTCATGGGCATCTTAGGGGGCAGGAGCTTTATTCAGCCTACCATAGATCCTCATACAGCAAATGAAGACAGCCACTAAGGCAATTAGTGAGCAATATGATAGTATGTATTGATATGTGTCATAAAGGAAAATAAATCATGGTAGAGGGATAAAAAATGACTGGGAGGGAGGAGCTCCTTTTTGAGAGGTTTGTCAGGGAAGCCCTGTCTGGTGAGGTGATATTGAGCTGAGGCATAAATAAAGTGAGTGAGGGCCTGGGACAGGTGTGTCTTCTGAGGGGAGTGAGGGCTAAGGGTCGGGTACACAGGGAGCTGTGATGAAAAGCATAGAGACTCAGCTGCAGGCAGTGGGAAATCGCAGAAAGGAGGCACAAATCCAGGTGGAAGAGGTCAAAAGCTGGTTTATAGAGGAGGTGGCATTTGAAAAACTCCAAAAGCTGAAGCATGGTCTAGGCTTGTAGAGAACAACAGTGTGCATGTTGACCCCCATGGTTCAGGCCACAAGAGTTCAAGAAGCACACTCTGGGACTGCAGAGGTGAAGAAACCTGAAGGGAGAGAGTGTGGCTCTGGCTAAGACCCTGAAGTGTGTGTCTTCCTTCCCACAGGATAGCTGTCAGGCCCATTCTTCCAATTCTGTATGACCAGGGGAGGCAAAGAGGCTCCAAGCAAAGCAGATCTCGGGAAGTTTTTTGGGACCTTCCAGATATGCTCTTGTTTCCAGACTTCCCTCTCTTCAAGTTCTGCATGGAAGGGCTCTGGTTACCTGGTTCTTGGATTCAGTTTTCTATCATAATGGGTCTCTCTCTTTAGCTGGCCCTGGCCTTGATTCTGCTCCTGACTTTGGCAGTTCCACCCAAATTCCAGATTTGCAGAACCCATGTAAATCTTGATGCTTTGTCCACTAAACAGCACAGTTCTAACACCATCAGGCCTGGCCTTTGACTTGGAGAAAATAGATCCCTAGCTTGACACAGAATATACAACAAAACACATTTAGTTTCTTATTTTCTATGGTGCCTTATAGTTGATCCCCATCACTGGTAAGAGGGTCCCAGGAGACTAACTGAGTCTCCTTGAACCATGCCAGGTTCTCAAGCCTCCTCAACCTAGGACTTCATTATCCACTAAGAATTCTCACTTACTCATTCCTTTATTCTCTCAACAGTTTTCAGAGTCAGTATAGCATGATAATTGGGCTCTAAAGTCAGAGCTTCTGGGCTTAAATCTCAGCTGTGTCACCAGCTGTGCAACCTGCAAGAGAAGTTACTTATCTCTCTCTCTCTCAGTTTCCCTTATGTTTAAAATGGCATAGCACCTTTTTTTAAGAAGGAGGCACAAAGAGTTAATCTATGTAAACTCTTAGGACAGTGCTGGGCATATAGAAAACCTTACTACTATTTTGGTGGTGGTGGCTGTCTGGTTGTCCTTGTTGTTCTTTTGTGGGTAGCATGAAGGGAAAGAGTTCACGCTAGGATGAGAGTCAGGTCTCTGTGCCAGCCCACTTTGCTTCCCAGGCTACTCGCTGTTTGGTGGACAGACCTTTCCTTTCCAACAGCACCCCTCCTTCTCTGCATCTTGGTGACCCTCAGCACCCAGGGCATTCTTGAGTGAGACAAGAAGTCTGAAGCCACTTCAGTTCTGACTGTTGGGATGGCTTGGCAAAGTTGCCCTCCAAGACCCAAGACACAGGGGCTCCATGAAAACTCTACTTTTTCTTTGTCACTGATTAGTCCTGGGAACTTATTCCTTCTAGGGCGTCCACCCTGTCTTCTCTCCTACATATGCCCAGTTTTTAGGTTTGACTCCAGTCTCAGCCTATTTGTTCATGTCTGACCATTTAGCCAATGTGATTCTTGGAGCCCCTGGCATTGAAGGGTACTCCAAATATTTGCAATGACTGAGATCTCATCATAGTGTAACAGTTTCTTACCTGCAGCTAGGAACATTGCCCTGCCAGGATGCCCTGGTATGGGGCTCCATGTTTATGATGACATTCCTGGCTCCAATCAGTTAATCTGCTTACTACTAAGACAACTACGAACAGGGTCTATCTCAATTCTGGGTACTCCAGAAATTGATCAAGCATATGCTAAGAGCAAAGGAGGGTGCCACCGCTGCCAGAAAAGAGGAAACAGCTCAACTGCAATAATTTTACCCATAATTTTGCAATTAAAACGTCTACAGAAAAGCTATTTTAACTCAGCCTTTATACACATTTAATGTCATTTTGAAAATAAAATTTGTTGACTTGCTTATGGGGAGGGGTGGCTTATAACCTTTCATTTGCTCAAGGCCTTATTGTAGACCTCGTCTCTTCCATCTGGCCTCAGCTTGGAGCCAACTGACCTCCCCCAGTGTCCATCCTGCCTGGGTGGGCTGGCCACATGTTGGGAACCAGCTCTCCTTGTCCTCCCTCTCCATCCCCTAGCACATAGTTCTGTTACAAATTGCCTCCTGCCTGAGTCTCCAGTTTTGTTATTTACTTTTTTTTCCCCTATTTTTCCCAGGCTGCAATTAACATCTAGAAAGGCAAAGATCCCTATGAGTAAAGCGTTGAACCATCACCTGGAAATATACCCAGCTGTTTTTATGGTGGAGTTTAAGAGCATTTAGCTAATTACAGTCCTTAGGAAGAGAAAGCATCCTAATGGAAGCAGCAAGCTCTTTTCTGCCTTGCAGTGGGAGCTAGTCACCAACAGATAAATAGGAGTTATGTCACGCCCTCCTGTTTATGCCCTCACAGAGGAGGGCATCGTAAAGTGCCACCTCCGCAGGCCTAATGCTATGATGTGTATTTTGACAAAGATGCTTTTTCAGGGCCTTGAAAGTAAAAGTGCCATAAAATCAGAAGGAAACAGCGTATAAATTGAATCAGAATGAGTCCCAGCCCAGCTTCACCACTGCACATTGGCTGAAAACGCCTGACTTCTCTGTCACCTTCAGCTGCTTCCATGGCTGGACCTGTGGGAGCCTGAGGTCAGGGCAATCAGCTGAGCGGGGGTAGCCTGGAGAACCTGGGGAAGGAAGGGAGGGAGGCAGGGAGACAGGCTTGTACTAGTGGCGAGCATGCATAGGATCCTCAAAGACAGTGTGTGCATGTGTACATGTGCCTGTGGCATGTATGTGTACCCATGCATGCACATCTCTGTGTGGTGGTAATGTGTTGATGGTTGGCCAGGAGGTGGTTCAGGGTTCTTGGCTCTTGCTTTCTAAAATGTGGCTGCTCACTCCTTTTATGAGGCATTGCTGAGAGCAGGTTTGCCCTCATTAATCACAGCAATAGCAATAAGCAGGCAATTAAGTTCTCCCAAGGATGCATGTACAAATTCTTGGCTCCAGCAAAGCTGTGGTAGTTGGTAGAGTTAATGGCAAGGAGCTCGGGCCTGGTGTCTGGGTCAAGGCTCATTTTCAGGTTCAGAGAGATAATGACAGGCCCAGAAAGGTCCTGTTTTGTCAGCTTAGAGAGGTCACCCTCAGGCCTACTAGATGGTGAGCTCAGCATCCTAAGGACAATGCCTTTTTAATCTCCCTGATATGAAAGTTTTTTGGAGTAGCTGCTGCTGGCTGAGCCTTCTGCTAAAGAGCACTCATGAGGTAACTCCTACTCACCCTGCAGGCTGAGGGGAGGCTCCTTTCCTGGATTACAGCTCAGGCCTTCTGTCCTAAGAATGAGCACCCAAACAGTATCAATGAACTAAAATCAAGACTTAAAAAATACTGTTGGATTGATGAATTTTGGCATCTAAATAGCCAACTCCAAACCTGCCTGTTATCAAGATCAGTGTAACAGTCTCCTATGGGAATGGGGGTTTCCTTTAAGTTCTCTATTGCCCACCTCTAAATCACCGTGCTGTTAAGCCACCTTCTTAAACACCAACCAGCCTCACCATATTATGCCTCTGCTCAGGAGTCTCATGGCTTCCTATGTCCTCCTGCAAAAAGCCTGGCTCCCATGTTCTGTTGGCCCATCCAGCTTGCATCCCAGCAGCCACCTCCATCCTGCCTCGCCTAGTCTCTGGTGTTCTCACAGATGCTCCCTGTGACTCTTTCCTTCCTCTTTGCCTTGTCTCCTGCTGTTCTGCTCATCCTTATGACTTTCTGCCTTTTCTTTCCATGAAACAAATCCTGTTGACCCCTTGAGGGTGGTTGTGGATCCTGCCTCCTTCAGGAAGTCTTCCCAGGGCCATCCCTGGCTGCACCATGCACCTGTTCACTGAACTCCTCTTAGGCCTGTTACACTGGCTTGGGGAGTTTCAATTATTTCTCATGTGTCCAATATCAGGGTTTTTTTTTTTTTTTTTTTTTTTTGCCAGCTTCATTGGAAGTGCCTGGAGGGTAGAGATCAAGCTTTCAATTGCTCATTGGAACACTTTGGAATATGGCAGAGGCACCAGACATGGATGCAGAAAACCAGAAGTCCTGATTCTGCCACTTCCTACCTGTGGGAATTTGGGAAAATCACTTCTCATATCCGCTGGTTTCCTACCACAAATGTAAGAATCCTGCCTAGGTAGAAACTGCCTGTTCCTGTCTCATGTGCTTCTCTGCAGTGCACAATTCTTGCAGCTCAGGCCCAGGGCTACTCATTGGCCTTGCCTTTTTCTTCTCCAACAACGATAATTTTTTTTTTTTTTTTGAGATAGAGTCTCTCTCTGTCACCCAGGCTGGAGTACAGTGGCACAATCTCAGCTCATTGTAACCTCTGCCTCCCAGGTTCAAGCAATTCTCCTGCCTCAGCCTCCCGAGTAGCTGGGATTGCAGGCATCCGCCACCACGCCTGGCTATTTTTTTTTTTTTTTTTTTGGTATTTTTAGTAGAGATGGGGTTTCACCATCTTGGCCGGGCTGGTCTTGAATGCCTGACCTCATGATCCACCTGCCTCAGCCTCCCAAAGTGCTGGGATTACAGGCGTGAGCCACTGCACCAGGCTACAATAATTTTTAGGACAATAATAAGTGTTCAACTCTTCCCTTCTGGGCACATAGTTAGGACTGTACTTCCTTGCTCATTAGGTGTGATTATGTGATTATTATTTGGTTAATGACCTGTGAGCATGGCTGACACCTGTCACTCTCAATGGGAGCATTAATAGCTAAAGCATGCAACAACCTGTTCTCCTTTCTCATGGTAATGGTGAAGTGCATGGTCATAAACCGTGGCTGTGCCTTCAGTCTGTATCCCTGAGTGCAGATGTTGATAATGTAAACAGAGCCAAAATCCTGTATCCAGGAAGGTCAATGTAGTGTGAGTCAGAAATGGTCATTTACTGTTTTAATTGGGCAAAAAAAAACATTGGGATTGTGTATGTGCGTGTGTGTGTGTATGTATGTGTGTGTGCATGTGTGTGTGTGTGTATGTATGTGTGTGTGCATGTTTAATCAGCACAGCATAACTTAACCTGTCCTGTGTGATACACTGTCTTCCTTAGTCTTTGCCCTATTTCTTCTTTCCTTTCTGATGTCCCTCACCCACAAGGAGTAATCTGCACCTGGGCAACAAGCCTGCTACAAGCAATGCAAAAGCATAAGACACTATTGATGGGTGAATTCCTGATACTCTTCGACAGCAATGTCTTCATTGATTTTACAACAACAGGATTCTCTCTCCTCTTCTGAAAGACATGCCTGGAGACTTCAAAGAGTATTTTTGTCCAAACCAAGCCTGGGTTTTGATTTTGTAGTTGATGAGTCATTACTTCCCCAACACAGGGTGGGCTTTGATTTTGCAGGTCATATTTCCCCAACATATTCTTCTGATGTCCAAATCAAAGTGCTCCAGAAATATGTAGAATATTTATTGTTATAAAAAATCCATAGTAGATTTGAATTGATAAGATCTCCTATAGGCCTTTGTGACTTTTTAGAAAATATATGCTACTGTATGAACCTTGTCTAAGTTATTACAGCCTCCAAACATCCCTTGTCAAATCAGGAACTAGGAGGGTATATTAGTCATTCTCATGCTGCTAATAAGGACATACCTGAGACTGAGTAATTTATAAAGGAAAGAGGTTTAGTGAACTCGCAGTTCTAGATGGCTGGGGAGGCCTCACAATCATGATGGAAGGCAAAGGAGGAGGAAAGGCACATCTTACATGGTGGCAGGCAAGAGAGCTTGTGTAGAGGAACTCCCCTTTATAAAACCATCGGAGCTTGTGAGACTTATTCACTGTCAAGAGAACAGCATGGGAAAGACCCACCCCTAATGCCATGATTCAATTATCTCCCACCTGGTCCCTTCCATGACACGTGGGAATTATGGAAGCTACAACTCAAGATGAGATTTGGGTGGGGACACAGCCAAACCATCACAGAGGGTGAGTTTTTTCCTGAAACATAGAGCAGACAATGCCGATTTTGTTTTATCTATCATACTTTGTTAAGACATGGGAATGAAGACTTCCTCAGGATCTCTGATGTGGGCATCTGAGAGACCTATAGAAACTAAGTGTTCTTATGACATCAACTCACATTTCATATATTCTTACCTTTCTCAGCCTCCTAATACACCTGCCCAACTATGTCAGCTTTAAGAATCTCTAAGAGATATTCCAAAAAGAAAATGGAGTGGGAAAAATGACTTTGTGTCTAGGCTGAAAAGAACAATACTGTATAAGTTTGTTCTTCCTTCGTGGCTAGCCCAGACTTTTCTTTAATTAACAGACTTGGTTCATGCCGTGTTGTTATCTAATAATGTGCCTGAGCAATAAGAACACTTGTTTTTCTCACTATATGACAAGGCCCAGATGTGCTCACATAAAGAGTAAGTGTGGGATCCAAATCCCAAGACAGGACTCATGGTTTAGTTAAGAATCTAGCAAACAAGGCAGGAACACAGGAAGGAAATTTCAGTGTTCCCAACTGCTTTGTTTGTTTGGAGATTGGCCAGGAGACTAAATGGTTGCAAGGAATGAGGACTAACTGCTATTTCTAGAAGGTCAGGCTTACAGCATTCAATGTGAAGGATGGTGCAGTTGTTTCTAGAAAAGGATTCTGGGCAAATGTGGTTTTTGAAATATTTTCTACAGGAAACAAAATACCACAGAATGAGAAATTTTCGGTGAATTGGTTCATTTTGTAGTAGCAGTTGGATGATGGAAATTACCCACTCTGTTCTCAATTTGGATGTTGGATATGAAAATTAAAGGTGTATTTTTTTTTCTTTTACCAAAAGAATCCCTGGAGACAGTGAAGCAATTTATAGATGTGAGAGTTTAAATAGCCATGACCTAAGAGAATTATAGCAATGTTGACACATTGACAGACACCTTTTCTCTCAGACTTAGCATGGAAGAACACACTAAATACAGAGATTATTCAGTTTTATGGAAAATCATAATGTATGAATACTGAGAAGTGTAACTAGCTTTGACAGACTAGAAAATTTTTCAAAATATATTGCTTTCTAAAGAAACGATTAAAGAAAAACTAAGGAGGTGAGACAAAGTGAATGATCCTTCATCTTTCAAAGTGATAAAGCAGCCTGGGTGACTTAATACACATTTATACAGGGTGGAGTTGGGAAAGAACTGGAATTGGGTCCAGGGGACATTGGGCTGAAACCCAGTTCTGCCATCTTCAGCTGTGTCACATTAGGCAGGTAACTCAATTCTGAGTCCCAGTTTTTGGATCAGCGAAGCTACTACAGAAGCTTGTTTTGGCAAATGAATAATTTATTTGACCACGGTGTGGAATTTGTAAAGTACATCAGAAATATGCGACATTGTGAGTATAATTGTTATTTTTGTTGCTTTTAACTTCCTACCTCTGATGGTTGTGCAATCAGTTCCTAAATGAATCCAATCTAAGGTGAATCTTCCTCTAAAGGAGAGATGTGTGTGGTTTATGTACAAAGATTAGATAAATGGGTTGTTCTCGTATTCTTATGTTATAGATGACCAAGAAAGACTCAAGAACACAGTTAACTAGCCCCAAGATCAACTAATCTCTGGGCAGTATTACAAAAGGCATTAAAACCCCAGCACACAGCCCTTTCCCCACAGCTCTGTGTGCACCACTGTTTTTCATATCTAAAAAAAAAGATAGCAGATAATGTGGAAAAAGCTGGTGGGGGTTGGAAGAGAGAAGGGAAGAGAGAGAGAGAGAGACAGAGAGAGACAGAGAAAGAGAGAGAGAGAGAGATAGAGAGAGAGAGATACTACAAGGACCAGAGATATGAAGTTGCTTGGCTTGCATGAAAAGTCAAACCACAGTCTGGGGTGGGTCAGATGGGTCAGCTTGTGTGTGTGTGACTAAAGTCTGCAAAAGCATGTGAGTAGTGTGAATATGAATTGTTTACCCAGATCCATATAGCTCCATTTATTTGATATGTGAATATAGGGGTAATTTTAGAGCCTGAGAAACTTTAGAACAAATCTTCAAAATATGTGCACCCACAAAGGATAGTGAACTTTCTGCTTCAGAGCTGCTTCAACCTCTCTTATCTGCTAATTGATTTTCTTGCCACTTATTTCTTGCCATTCAATATACCCTTCATACTATGGCCCCAGATATACCTCCCAAATGTAAATCCGATCATGACAACCTCAAGTTTTCCTTTTGTGTAGGTTTACAAAAATCATATATGTAGCTTTCTCAAATTATTTACAAAGGGATAGTGGCAGGAGGAGCTGAAGACAAATATTTTTATCTTTGCATTGTAGAAATAAGACCATATCAACACTTCGTTCTAACCATGAATGTAGCCAATGAGGCATCCTGAAATCTGATTACCCATAGTGGTCCTTGGAACAAAGAACAGTGGAAGAAAACATTGAGTTTCTTCTAGAGGCCAGTACTTGCCTACATTTTCTTCTTTCTTTTATTAACTTAATGAGTCTCAGAGCCAACTCTGTGGTCATCTTCAGAGTAAAGCTACTTTCTTTAGAAAAAGAGATGAATATTAGAAAAATCTAGTTATCTCTGCCAAACTTGTCCTCACCTCTCTGTTACCTTCAACTTGGGAGGGAGAATTGGGTGGTCCAGATTTTCAAATTAGTGGTCTCTTTTCAAGTTAGATTCAGCCTTCTCATCTAAACAAACTTCCCAGAGAGTTAAACAATGGGCGCCAGATGATAGCATCATCCAGATAATAAACTCTCAGCTATGTGACATGCCTGGAATTCACTGTTCACTGTGCCACTTTAAACATAATTTGAGCCCCTCCAACCCAGGTGAGCCCTCCATTCATGTAAAAGCAATTTATTTTTCCCAGAGAGATGAAAACTCAACCAAATAAATTATATCTCTGCAGAGGAAAAACTTTCTCAAACTGCATAGAAAGTATCTTCTGTCTTCATGTCTTATCATAAATTGCTGATGTTCCAACCAGGTTTTTGGTGACAGCTATTGTGAACTCTGCCATGCGATCGTTTCCCCAGCTTTTGGCTTTCCTCAGCAATCATGTTCTAGAAGCTCTGAGTAATTTTCTTAGTCCAATGCAGCCAAAATGCCCTATCAGTCATATTTATAACAATTCTTTCTCCCTCTGGGTCCTCTTTTCATTCTCCTCTGTTAAGAGTCTTCTTTCAAGCAGGTATAGCCCACAACTCCAGCCTGCTGCCTAGATTGAACTTTTCCCACCTATGCTGTATATAGAGCTAGAACCTATATTTGCTGGGTTGGAAGGTCTTTTCTCTTTTTCATGGGTCTTGTATATAAAGCAAAACCTGTCTCTTTAAATTATTTATTTTCCTTCCTAAGTTTCTGATACCTCGGTTCCAAAGCCCAAGAAATGGTTTTCTGTTCACTTACTAAATCTTGAACACTGAGATTTTTTGGCCGCTCTGAACAATTTCACACATTTCTGTTTGTTACCAATTTCTTCTTTCACACTGTGGTTGAACCTGCACTTTCAATCTCCAGAGCCCACAGCCATCATTCAATGTTTGCCTACTGTTCACTGAGTCAACTTGAGAACACATGGTGTAGAAGTCCCCAGTGAGACTATGTCAGGCTATAGAAATTTCTAGGTCAGTCCTGCCTCAGTTCTTTCTCTGAACCTGAATGCAAGCATTCGAAAAAGAAAAAGTTAAAAAAAACAAAACAAAACATGAGGCAGCAAATTCATTCATTCCTCTCTGCCAAGTCTAGCAGCTAGAAAACCCAAAGCCAGTAACTCCTATGCAATTGGAATTTGTTATTTTGAGATGGAAAGGTGGAAGATAAATTTCAGAGCAATTGTTCCTTAATCGCTTTTAGGGGATTGGGAGAACTTAGAAGAAAAAAACCCTGGAGAAGTTGTGGCTATGGAAGAGATGTTGTAGGTGTTGTAATTTTGATGTGGAAGACTGGAACTCTTAGGATCACATGCAGATTTTTAAGTGGACAGTCATGGCCAGTGAATGCCAGGGTGCTGTTGAATCACTCAGATTACTGCATCCTGGACCTTCCTGACTGACAGTCACCCATCTGTGAAGAATATGACTTTTCAAAATAGTTCATTTCTTAGGGCTTCCTCCTGAGTAACTTAGGAAATCTCAAGAGCACAGCTGAACATAGACACCCACACATCTATCTGCTGCATGCCACAGACTACTGTCATTGCAGGTGCAGCTGAATGGACTAACATTTCCAGAAGCAAGATCACCTGGGCACAGTCACACATGCAACTCTAGAGTTCAGGCTCTGCAAAGTGTTTCTGCCTAGTAGTCTTGGGGGCTGTGAAGTGACAAGATATTAAAAGTTGTGTGCAATAAAGTTGACCATCCCTAGTATGAATTAAATTTAGTATTTATCGGCTGTTCCTGGCTGTAAATTAATTCAACTACTGGCATTTTAGAGAAGAATGGACACAGAAGAAGATATATCTCAATATGAAATTTCCTTGTTAAGAAATGGGCCCTACCTTCAAGCTGGAGATATCAGTCTTTTCCAAATAGAGGAGGTTTGAGGCAGAGCTAAATAAATACTGGCCACTAGAATGCTAATTAACAAACTCCATTATTAATTCTGTCATCTCAGTATGAGCCAAGAGTCAAATGAATTGAAGCAATAAAATGATTGGCTTTATGATTACTTGGTGTTCTTTCTCCTAACCCTAGAACAACCAAAAGCTTCCTGGCCCAGCCAGCACTTGGTCTAGACACTAGCTCCTAAAAAATGGGTTCTGTAATTCCTGACTTCTCAAGACCTGGAAATTTTGAACCAGGCCAAGGTAAAACATCATGGCCAGACCTGATTTGAGGAAAACTAGGTATTATACAAGCTAGGCATTATACTAGGTATTATACAAGCAACTAGGCTTTTTACAATTTAAAAAAACACAGGTGTTTTGAGGAGTAAGAAGTATGTTGAGTGATTCTGAGGAGTTGAGTGAAAATGTGGGTTAGCAATGTCAATACAATTGAACAACACGAAGTTTGTTGGTGTTCTTCACGAGAGCATTTTTGTTTAAATGGTGACGGCAGAAACCAACATGATAGGAGAAAAAGTGTCAATGGGAGGTGAGTAACTAAAGGTAGTATATCTCAGTAAAAATAAAGGAGAAT
Source organism: Symphalangus syndactylus (assembly GCF_028878055.3). NCBI lineage: Eukaryota > Metazoa > Chordata > Mammalia > Primates > Hylobatidae > Symphalangus > Symphalangus syndactylus. Next base: position 90,141,561 of record NC_072426.2, read on the forward strand.
TATTTTTAACTTCAAAATAGAAAATAACAATAAAGTCTGTATATTGGTGAAAATAATGCAGGTGAGAAGGAGAGATTGGCAATGCAAGAGAGAATGGGTAGAAGAAAATTCCTAAGTAAGAGGTAAAATAATCCAGGGGACAGGTAGAGAAATTGGTATTTAATAGGAATTAGGAAATTTCATCATTTGTTTTTAGGATTGAAGAAGATGAGTTCAAATGGATTTATACATTTGGCATAGGGAATTTGAGGGCATTTGAGTACCTGGCTCATTGTTCAAAAATGATTTTTGAAGAGAGCATTTGTTAAGGGTGAGGAGAGAAGTGAGAGGCAGGAGGTGGTTAGGAGAGAGAGAAGGTATAAAATGGTTACTTTGGACAACAGGAAAACAAGCCTAGTCAAGAAACTTGGCAGTCACTAAGCAGTACTGAGAGCCAATCTAAGGTTTGTGTCCATGAATTTAAGAGGATTTTGGTGAGGCCAACTAAGAGACTTTCTCTAGCAAGGATCAGATAAAGCTCTGGGACTAGGTAGGCTATCTGAATGGGGAGAGAAAAGGAAGAATACTTTGAGAAGCAGTGAGTAGGGAGGTGAGATTCCTGAGAGAAGAGGAGAGGTTCTCAGGGAACTGGTTGTGCAGTGCACCGAGGGAGGTGCTCCCAGGGATCTGTGGGCCCTAGCATGCACCAAGGCAGCAGTTTCTGGAACTAGAAAGAACTAACCACGTGAGCTTGGGCAATGACTTCTCAACGCTAAGCTGTGTGCACAGGGGGTGAACAATCAGACAAGCTTCCAATACTCCCTGTGCTGTGTAATTGCCTTAATATTTGGTATAATTCAATGCTGAGGATTTCCTGAGAATTTCTGAAGTAAAATTTCTTATTTGCCTGAGAAAGTAAAAGTGGATAGAGGCTAAATTAGTTTGATTTCATTCAAACAAGGAAATCTAAAAAAAAATTGGGCATCTCTCTTTGTGGATTTTGAGTCCTACCTTGTCCTCTATAATTAAAAAGTCAATTGTACTGACAGGTTATAACAAAGGACCAAGTTTCCACTGGGTGGTCAAAGAAGGTCTTTCTGAAAGAGTGACATTTAAACTAAGAATTGAAGAATGCATAGAAGTCAAGCAGAGAAAAAGGGGAAGAGTGAAAATCTCTAGGACAGGAAATCATTTGATGTCTTTTATGGTCAGTGTGGGTGGTACATAATGAACAGGTGGAAACGTGTTCTGATATGAAGGAGGAGGTGTGGATAGGGGTCAGATTATGCAGAACCCTATAATGAGAAGCATAGACTAGATCTAAAATGATCTCTGGCAGATTCATGAAAAATGATTTGAACAGAGGCTAGAAATAGGGTACCCATTTAGAAGATTGCTAGTACAATAGTACAGTGGAGAAATAACAGCAGCTTGCAGAAATGATGTGGTGAAACAAAGAACTCAGTAAATTCAAGACCTATCCTGACAATGGAATTGACAGCACTGAATTGAGAAAGAAGTTATTGAGTTTGACTCCTAGGTTTCCAGCGTGGGCTGATATATCCAGAAAAGATCTGTGAACAATGATGAAAACCTCTACAAGAGAAACAGATTTCATGTGTGCGTGTGTGTGTGTGTGTGTGTGCGTGCGTGCGTGTGTGTGTGATGGTGTGGAAGTTAACAGTGCAGTTCTGGACTTTTAAGTTTGAGAAGCCAGTGAAACATCCAAATGGAGCTGCCATTTATGCAGTTGGCTCAGTGATTCTGGAGCACAAGGGAGAGGTCTCAGTTGATGATGTGTATTTGTGAAGTATCAACCTAGAGATGCTGTTTTCAGCTGAAAGAATAGATGAAGCTTCTTAGAGATAGAATGTACGAGAAGAGAAGACCCAGGATTGAGCCCACAGAACCCCAGTGTTTGAAGACTGATAGATGAGGAGTCAGAAAAGGAGATGAAACAGGAGAAGCTAGATAAACTGTAAACAAGAGGATTATTGTGAGAGAAGCTCAGGGAAGAGAGTAGTTCAAAAGGGGACTACTTTGCCATTATAGCATGAAAGCAGTTGTAGATAAAATGTAAATGAATTAATATGGCTGTATTCCAATGAAATTATATTTACAAAATACGACGGGCTGTAATTTCCAATCCTGATGTAACATACAGTCATCCCTTGGTATACATGGGGGATTGGTTCCAGGACCACCTTCCTGTAGCCAAATCTGCACATACTCAAGTCTCGTAGCCACCTTGCAGAGCCCACCTATAAGAAAAGCCACCCTTCCAATATGCAGGTTTTGAACCCCTAGAATACTGTACTTTCAATCCACATTTGGTTGAGAAAAAGCTACGTATAAGTGGATCACTTGCAGTTCAAATCTATGTTGTTCAAGGATCAACTGTACTACTGAAAAGTACTGTAATGGGAGAATTGTAAATAACTCATTTGATTTAGCTGCAGTAGGATTATTGTCCTTTACTAAGAATATTTTCAATTAATTGGTGGATGCAAAAGCCTTATTGGTGCCTATCGAAGAGAAAATAAGAGGTTAGGAAGTGGAAGCAGTTTACAATTGGCCCTCACAATTACCGCCGGAGCAAGAGTAAGGTATGAGCTAGCGAAAAGTTTTGTTTTGTCTGCCTTTTTTTTTTTCTTTTTGTCAGATTATATAGTTTTATTCATATTGCTTTTAATCATATCTTACAATATTGGTTCTATGTATCTTATGCCGACTTGTATTTTTTTTTTTTTTTTTGAGACGGAGTCTTGCTCTGTCGCCCAGGCTGGAGTGCAGTGGCGCGATCTTGGCTCACTGCAAGCTCCGCCTCCCGGGTTCATGCCATTCTCCTGCCTCAGCCCCTCTGAATAGCTGGGACTAAAGGCGCCCGCCACCACGCCCGGCTAATTTTTTGTATTTTTAGTAGAGACGGGGTTTCACCGTGGTCTTGATCTCCTGACCTCGTGATCCGCCTGCCTTGGCCTCCCAAAGTGCTGGGATTACAAGCGTGAGCCACCATGCCCAGCCTTTTTTAAAATTTTATTATTATACTTTAGGTTTTAGGCTACATGTGCACAATGTGCAGGTTTGTTACATATGTATCCATGTGCCACGTTGGTTTGCTGCACCCATTAATTCATCATTTAGCATTAGGTATGTCTCCTAATGCTGTCCCTCCCCCCTCCCTCTACCCCACAACAGTCCCCAGAGTGTGATGTTCCCCTTCCTGTGTCCATGAGTTCTCATTGTTCAATTCCCACCTATGAGTGAGAACATGCAGTGTTTGGTTTTTTGTCCTTGCGATAGTTTACTGAGAATGATGGTTTCCAGTTTCATCCATGTCCCTACAAAGGACATGAACTCATCATTTCTTATGGCTGCATAGTATTCCATGGTGTATATGTGCCACATTTTCTTAATTTAGTCTATCGTTGGACATTTGGGTTGGTTCCAAGTCTTTGCTATTGTGAATAGTGCCACAATAAACATACGTGTGCATGTGTCTTTATAGCAGCATGATTTATAGTCCTTTGGGTATATACCCAGTAATGGGATTGCTGGGTCAAATGGTATTTCTAGTTCTAGATCCCCGAGGAATCACTGCACTGACTTCCACAATGGTTGAACTAGTTTACAGTCCCACCAACAGTGTAAAAGTGTTCCTATTTCTCCACATTCTCTCCAGCACCTGTTGTTTCCTGACTTTTTAATGATGGCCATTCTAACTGGTGTGAGATGGTATCTCATTGTGGTTTTGATTTGCATTTCTCTGATGGCTAGTGATGATGAGCATTTTTTCATGTGTTTTTTGGCTGCATAAATGTTTTCTTTTGAGAAGTGTCTGTTCATGTCCTTCGCCCACTTTTTGATGGGGTTGTCTGCTTTTTAATAAACTAGAGTGAGTAACATGATCCAGAAGATTGGGGTAGAAAGTCCCCTGAGAAAAAGAATTTTGGAGAGAAATAGAATAGTATGGAGAATTTGGGTTTTTGATACTTCTTCCTTTGTAACAGCAGAAAAGGATAGAGTGACTACAAGTGTAGCGAGTATGTTAGTTTGATGAGAAGATGGGGATATTTGCTTCAGACAACTTGTATTTTTCTTTATGAAGGATTATAAGAAGTTTACTGTCAGTGGGGAGTGGGTAAGAGTGAGAAAGAAAAAAAGAAATCAGAGATCTGAGAAGTGATTCCGTGTATACCTTAGTGTTCCTAATTATGCTTTCATTTTTGGTCATTTAGAATGTTCTCTGTTTTCTGCTATCAAAAAAAAAAGATATACTGAACATCTTTGCCATAAAATAATTCTATTTGTAGCCATATCCTTAGGATAGATTCTCAGAATCAAAGAAACATTTCTATTTTTGTTTTCTGTTTCTTCAAAGATGTATATATTTTAAAACTAATACACTCACTTGCTAAAACTGAATTAGTAGAGAAAAACTTATAAAGATGTCCTGGCTGAGAATGCTGCACCTTACTAGATACCTAATTCATTGTAAATTACTAAATTGGAATTAAAAAAAAATCCCTTTCATTTTCTAAAATTGAGCTACCAGCACCCTCAGTGGATTACATAAAGTGTGTGTAGCTGTGCACAGAATGGAGTTTACGACATGAACTTCAGAGGCTCAATGTTAGCTCAGTCTGAAAGAACCCAAAGCATAAACAGCAATCCCATCTAATTAATCGTCCTTACTTGGATTTTGATGCGTTCCTTAGATCTTTGGGGACTGTCTTCACTAATATCATTTAAAAAGCTGTCAGTAAGAAAATTAGAAGGCAGGATTCAGTGACTAATTCTATAAATAATTAGTATTTTCATTTTCCAGAGGAAATTAATAAATCTAAAAAAGTTTACATTTTTTTTTGCAGGCTGAAGCATTCAATCAAGCTTGATGCTTTAATTCAATCTACGTGTTCATTCTTTAATGAGAAAAGCAGATTTTGTATTTTTTCTCTGCCAAGTTGAATTCATTAAGTCCTTTACTCATTCACAGAGCCAGCACTGAGTGAACATCTACCCTGTGCTGGGCCCTGCATTTGCCATGGTGGAAATAAAGATGGGTAAAAGTTGTCTTCCCTTTAAGATGGCCATGTTTTATGGATAAGAGAGGTACACAAAAAGAAATTTATTTCAGAGTAGTATGGCTAGTACAGTGCTAGAAATATGCACAAAGCATCATGGAAGCCTTAAGGAATGGGTCCAGGAAAGAATGGGCCAGAAATAAATCTTCCTTGGAGGCAGAGATGTGTGAGCTGAGCTGTGCAGGATGAGGAAAAGACTGCCAGCTGAGAACTGTAGCTGGTGCTAGAACATGGAACGACATTGGCTTTGTCCTGAGCCCAGCTCTCTTTTTACTTGCCTTGAGAAAATTCATCTAGATTATCTAATGTGTCTCTCACTTTATAGAACAAAATGACACCTCAGAAAGTACTTGTTAAATGAATTGATGAGTGAGTGATCGGCCGCCTAATATTGCTCATCCTTGTATCTTCATCTTCATCAAACAACACTTCTGGGCTCCAGGTCAATATTTCCAACTGTCACAAAGTCATTAAAGCTTAGCGAAAAAAAAGGCTTCTCTCAACCAGATCTTATTCAGTTACTTGTTTCCTGCCTTTTCAAAAATGGGCACTGATGTATTAGGCTATTTGTATTGCAGTTTCGGCTCTTTTTGTTTTCTTGAATAAAACTGCAGACAAATTTGTCATAGCTATAAGCTCATGCAAATGGGTGAAGTATTTGACTAGAACTCTGCATTTTGCTCTGTCACAGAGTTACTAGTTTCACTTCTTTAAGTTCACACATTTGCTGGACCTAATCCATCACATAGGAGTATTGTATATTAATGCATGGGGACAGCAGGGGTTATCTCTAGAATTCTGAGTACTTGAGAAGCCATGCAAATGCACTGTCTGATTGGTACTATTTTCTGTCTTTCCACATATACTGCCCTGCACTAGGGTGAGAGAATGTTTTATTATAAAAAAAATTAAAATTAAGCAAAAAATACAGGGAACACTGTGGTAACCAAATTCAATTTTATTATATCCTAGGGAGTTTACAAAGTGAGAAAGGCATTTCATTGCAATGATGGGAAGCAGTGACATCAACTTAAGGAAATTTGCGAGAGTCATTTAAATTATCTGATCTCGGTTTTCTCACCTGTACAATTGGGTCAATATTAATTTACTCCCTTTACAAGGACATTGTAAGAATAAAATGGACAGGAAAGAGCTTTGGAAATTATAAAATACTGTGAAGTAGGAGTTAGTGTGTATATCACCCCACAAAACACACACATACTACCATATGCCTTCTTACATCTTATAGATGTCTATGCTGATAAAATGTCAACAGTTAATGAGAAAGAACCAAAGACCAAATCTATAATCCATGTTCCTGGGAATCTTGTTTTCCCCAAAATAAAAAATACGTGAGATTTGGGGCACTTGTTTATATTGTAATCATTATTATTCTCATTATTGCCAATGTGTGTGCATGTGTGTGTGTGTTTTACAAATATATGTTCCCTTCAAAGAATATATATATATATATATATATTTTTTTTTTTTTTTTTTTTTTTTTTTTTTTTTGAGACGGAGTCTCGCTCTGTCACCCAGGCTGGAATGCAGTGGCACAATCTCGGCTCACTGCAAGCTCCGCCTCCCAGGTTCACGCCATTCTCCTGCCTCAGCATCTCTGAGTAGCTGGGACTACAGGCGCCCGCCACCACGCCCGGCTAATTTTTTGTATTTTTAGTAGAGATGGGGTTTCACTGTGGTCTCGATCTCTTGACCTCGTGATCCGCCCACCTCAGCCTCCCAAAGTGCTGGGATTACAAGTGTGAGCCACCGCGCCCGGCCAAAGAATATATTTGCAGGGCTCTAGATTGCATTTGTATGTTGTCATCTCTAATTACCAAATCAGAGTGCTGAAGGAACATAATGTGCTTTCAAGGTTTATCCTGGGTTCTTATATGGTCAAAATGCCTTGTTAATTGGCTTGTGCTGTATCAAGACTAAAAGGAAGAAGAGCAGCATAGAGGATGGAAAAGACACTGGATTTGCAGCCATACCTGAACTAAATTGGGATTCTGTCACTGGGGAGGAGACTCTGGACCTCAGATTGGAAGGAAACCCTTATTGCCTGCAGCTACCAGCTGATGTGAATGGGGAAAATAAGTTTTAAGAAGTGAAATGTGACCTCAATTGAATGGAAGTGGCAAAGAGGTACTGGTGAGATATAGAGATAAAATGGATCGTATATTCAAAGTACAGAGACAAACATTAAGATAAGTAAGATAATTGAAAAAAAAATCACCTCTCAAGTTCTGGCTGAGATGGAGATATTGAAAGGTTGCATATGCATCCTACAGAAGATGGGTAGTGGGTGGGAACTGTCTATGTACCAGGGAGGCAAGGGTAGAACTAACATTCAGCTTTTTATTTTCCATATCAGGACTTCAGCTCCCTGGAATGTGATTTTACCCTGGAATGTGATAACAGCTGAAAAACAATAGTCAAAAGATGATCTTAGATGCATTAATGTCCGTGGGTTCTGTTTCAGATACTGAGCATTTGTAATACTGTAGGGCCTTGTTATGGTAGAAGGTAGGGTTATGCAGTCTGGCAGCAAGATAACAATGGGCCCTACTCTTAAGGAGAGAGGACAGACTCTGCCTCCGTGGAAACTCAGTTTTGTGCATTTTGGGCTTACATAAAAAATATTCTCACTGACTAGCATAAGGCAATTTGCAAACCACAATAATTTGCACCTGGAAATACTTGAAGAAAATGTTTATTTTTTTATTGCTGAAGAATAAATAATTAAGAGATTTTTTTCCATTCCTATTTTGTGACCTGACTCTGGTTTCTTTGCTGAGGGAAGCCATTTATTAGTTAATTTATTCACTTACTCATTCAGCAAACATTTCTTGAGTGGGTACTCTGTGCCAGGGTGCTGGGTGTGCCATGGCAAATAACACACATTATTTCTGCCTTTATAGAGTTTACACTTCATTTTAGACAAGATAAAAATAATTATGTGAACAGAGAAATAAGATCACTCAAGGTAATGATGTATGTTATAAATGCCAAGGGGATGAACATGACAGTGGGAGGGGAAATCCTTAAGGGGTCATGGGTTTACTCTCCAAGGAGGGACATATGAGTTGACATCTGAGTGATGCACAGACATAACAGAAAAGTGGACAAACAATGGCTCAAACCATTGGCACTCTATTATTTTTTGTAATAAATATGTGCCAGAATATCTAGTGGGGGGGTCAGGTGGGACAGATGTACCAACTCAGTGGCAATATCAAGAACAGGGATGACACATCATTCCGGTTATTCTTTTTGTGTTTGTGTGTGGCAGGATCTCACTCTGTCACCCAGGCTGGAGTGCAGTGATGCCATCTTGGCTCACTGCAACTTCCGCCTCCTGGGTTCAAGTGATTCTCCAGCCTCAGCCTCCTGAGTAGCTGGGATTACAGGCATGCACCACCACGCCCATCTAATTTTTGCATTTTTGGTAGAGATAAGGTTTCACCATGTTGGCCAGGCTGGTCTCAAACTCCTGACCTCAAGCAATCCCCAAACTCGGTCTCCCAAAGTGCTGGGATTACAGGCGTTTGAGCCACCACACCCAGCCTCATCGTTCATATGTTGGTTTTACCTCCTCTTGATTTCAGAATGACACTGTACCCATAGGGATTGCATATGCATTCCAGTCAAAAAGAAAAGGAAAGGGCAGTGCCTGTCGGGGATGGTGCAAAATGGAGGAGGGCACTGAAAGATTAACCTGTGGGGCCATTTGTTCAAAAAGCGGGAAAAAAGTGACATTAAAGATACCCAAAAAAGAAAGGCTTTTCCTTAAAAAAATTTGTATTACTTTAAAAAGGTAACAGTTTGCACACAAGACAAAAATACAGACTTATAAATCACAAAAAATATTTTTGTGTGATAAATGCACATAAAAACAAAAATTCATGTGCTATCTTAATTGATCATACTGGTTTTGGGCTTGCTTTTTCTGTAATTTTATTTATAGTTCATCAAAATTCATACTAAAATAAGTTTACTTTCAATCAATATAATTGAAAGCAATACCAGCCACTCTTGGCAAATGCAAGACTGCAAATAATTTTGATGATTTTTAAATTTTGACAAGGATCTTTCTGCTGATGCAGCTGTTATTGGGGCTGTTGAGTGTTTTATAGACTGTGACAACACAGGGAAATTTTCTGACCAATTGTTTCAAAATATAAATTTTAAGACATCTAGAATTGACTCTCATGAAACAATTTTTCTAAAATCAGCATTCTGTAAATTTGAATTTTATTTTAATTGTAAATTTGTACAATGGCATTTTAATATCTCCTCTGACATTTCCTGTACTGTACGGAAGTTGAACAAGAAACAGAAAATGGCCTCATGCTTTGTATATAATTCAACATGCCGGTTTATGCAGTTTATCATCGTATCTTCAATTAAAAAGGAAACATTAATCTGAAAGTTGTCTTCCTCATTAATAATTAGTTCATCCAAAGCTTCACTGGAGAATAGTGTTCTTTTCCATGGAATGCCATAACCTTTAAATTTAATTTCCATTTGCTTTTCAATGCTGCAGTCATTTCCAAAAGTAGAGATTCTAAACTCCCTGAGGAATCCAAGTAACTCCCAAATAATTTGCTTTATTCCAATGTCTTTTTGTGTCATTTTATTTTGTAATAATTTACTAACAAAGTTTACCTCCTCAGTGATGGCACACCTATCCCAGTGCTGAGGGCGGGAGTTAGTATTTGTGCAGAGGCTGCAGAAAAGGCCCTCTGGCTGTGTCCCAGAGCACTGTCCCAGACAGCCGAAGGCGCTTGTACCTGGCCACCAGTGAATTATGCAGTGCCTGAACTGTCTGCCTTGGCTGCAGAGCCTGAGCTATCATCTGGTGAATCTGCTGCTCATGATCATGCTTGGACCTCACTTATAAAATAAATTAAGGATAAATATTAAGAATTTTGAAAGGGCAACAGCAGAGCACTTAACCAGATGGAGAAGAGATGGGCAGAGCCCTTCTGAGAGCAGGGCCCTCTGTCACTGCACGGTTTGCAAGCCCTGAAGCCAGCCCTGGTGCCTGTAACATATGACTTTTTTATCAGGAAGGCAAACATGCCTCCAGCAGTCTTTGCTTAAGTCTTACTGTCTGCTACTTTGTCACACGGCCATCTCTTGCTGCAGGGTACTGTGGGGCAGTGACTATTTTCCAGCTGCTGTGGTAGAGGCAGACAAAGGAGAAAGGACAGTGAAATGGGTGTTGGGTTAGCCAGTCAAGTCTGCCCTAGATAACACAGGGCCATTTAAGGTGGAGTGTATAAGGCAGAATTAGCAGTGAGCATGGCATCCTGAGATGGATGAGGGAAACAAACTCTGTGTGTGTGTGGCTGACAGTTACGTGTTTGGAGGACAGCAAGAAGCCCAATGTGGTTGGAGCAGAAGAGAAGGAGGGGAATAGTGGTTAAAGGGAGGACCAAATATTTTGTAGCTTCTAAGTCCTGTGGTTATGCCAAGGAGTTAGTGCTAATATAAAATAACTCTCTCTCACTTATCTGAACAGAAATAAAGTATTTGGAAGGATATTGGGTAGTTTACACAATCATTGAAAAGGCTAGAGAAACAGATATAGAATAGAAACAGATAGGGCTATCTTTAGATATAGAGAAGATATTCTACTAGAATCATAACCAAAATCATGCCAGGATCACTGTGGTGGCATTACCTTGTGCCCACCATCAAAAAAACAGATGCTTCATCATGTCTGTGAATACTCTAAGAGTATTCTAAGGTTGCCCCTGGAAACTTTATGTTACTGACAATGTTTTGGCTTCCAGAAAGAATGTTTTCCTATCTTCATTCAAAGTCCAAGGTAAGGGAATCTGAGTGAACAAATGTAGGCAACATGCACTTGTCCTAAGTAAAAGCAGCAAGGTACTATTGCTGAATGGGGACCATATCTCTTGCCAAACTCTATATGGCTGTTCATATGCAAGGTTTCCCTTCTTCACCTCTTCAGATGACAAATATTTATTAAAATTCATCCATTTAGTGAAATCTATCAATCTTTAACCTCATTCTCATATTTATACACCCCTTCCCAAATACATTCCCAGCTAAAGTAAAGCAATTAGGGCCCATTGATTAAAATTTACCTCATCCTCAAAGAAAGGCAATACCAAATATTTCCCAGTTACTGCTTTTGGCATCAAGGCCAGTGTCTACTTCTCCTCTAGTTCTGTATGACCTTATATCAATATAATATGACCAAGAGATTAAATTGTAAAGTTAACAACAACAAATATACTCTATGTACAATAATAGGGTAAAGAAGACAAAATAAAAGAGGCATTACTTACAGCACTAAAAATGTGACATAGCAATAAGAATAGCTCATTTCCTTAATGGCAATAGGACCTTAAGTTGTGTTTATGAGTTGTATTAACTGCTGCATATTCTCTTTTCTTCAGAGAAATTTTTAGTTGGTCAAGATTCTTTGCAAATGATGTCACCCAAATGCTAATTCTTGAGAGATTTGGTCCTCAGTGGTCCTTCAGGCATTTGGCTACAGTAATTTTCTGTTACATTTTTACCAAGAACATGGTAGTACAAGGAACCTTCCTAGGGAATCCTTGGGCTTTATACATACTTATCTATTTATTTCTCCCTTTTTCATTGATGGTCAAAATTGATTTTATTGTAAAAAATGTAATGTGATGTAAATGTTTCTTTTTTTTGGTATGGTCATATAGACCATGAGGAGTCAAAAACTGACCATTTAGCTGTTTCAACTTCTAATTCGATGGAAATGAAGTTATGCTTCCTAGAGGATGTATTCTTCTGTTGAGTCTTAAAACTTTTAATGAAGGCGAAGTATGACGAAAATACTATGAATGGGGAATTCATTGTGATAGATATTCTATTACAAATTCCATCTCTTATTTTGCCACCCTTTTATTTAGGCTATGAGATAAAAATCACACACACACACACACACACACACACGATTTTTATTCCATTGATTATATATATATATATTTGATTAGAACATAAGTTGCTCTCAAGGACAGAGGCCAACCTGTCAAGTTATCGTATCTCATTGTGTGTAATATCCAAGTCTTCTATAAGTCATTGCCGATAGATGAGAAAGTATGCAATAATACTGATGGACCCCAATGAGCTTAGAAGAAATGCCTCCCTATTTAACTGAAAAAATGAGGCTTTGTTGAAGATGCAATCTTGTATGTAAAACTATGATGAAAAAACATTCCATAAATTCAAGTATGATGGTGCTAGCAGAAGAACAGCAGAAAAGGCAAACAAATTCAAGGGAGCAATAGTCAGATAAACCTCAGTGAAGAAAAATCAATTTTTAAAAATTCATGCATAACTTTCCTATCTGTTTCCTTGACCACTTTGTTAATGAGTCCCAGCACGGGGGTGGCTGAGGGAAGAAATCTTATTGTCTTATACAGAGTAGGTAAAGAATACCAAATGAATCATTAAGAGCTTTTGCATAAAGGGTTTTTTAAAAATGAAATTCACATGAGACTCAGATATTCTTATAACATGAACATTTTTTAAGAGGTCTGTCTTCATAACTCTTATACAAATGTCCTTATCACAAATTATGCAATCTCATTCCTTTGAAGTCCCTGGCCATTAAGCACTTTCTAGTTTCTCTCTCCTTCTAGAAACAGTGAAGAAGATGTACTAATCAAAGTTCTAATCACTGGAAGAATATCTCTTTCCCAGTGTTTTGAGTCCCCAAGTGGGGCTTTAATGCCAAAGAACTTCAGTTTTGGCACATGACAACATATTGTGTGGAGGTGGTTGATTCTCACTGATCTTGTCCCAGTGAGCTGGTAATAGAAAACTCTCAATGAGGCCATGGGTGTGGGTCAAGGTGGGATAGTAAAAGGGAAGTAGGCATATTGAGAGTACTTCTAGAATTTACTTGTGACCTGTTTGGGCCCAGGCTTTTATATTTCACTTCTACGTGATAATGGTGAGCTGCTAGGAGTGCCTAATTTAATGTTGCATGGATCAGATGACTCTTGGTTTGTGATGGAAAACCTTGGTGTTATCCTCTTCTGGTGCCCCATTATTGGGCATTAAGTTTTAACCAAGAGCCAATAGCAAGTCAAAAGCTGTTATCTAAGAAGAGTACAGGCATGGATTGGCTCCAAATCCTGACAGTGTTGCTGTACTTCTCCTGGTTGAGTATTCGCCTGAGATCTTGAAGCATCCCAATCTTCTAAAAATACTTTAAGATAATCACTGCATCCACTATGTTCTAAACCTTGAGATAGATAGACCGTCTGAGACATCTGAAAACCCTTCTGATATGGTCTATATCTGTGTCTTCACCAAACCTCATGTTGAAATGTAATCCCCGGTGATGGAGGTGAGGCCTGGTGGGAGGCGTGTGAATCATGGGGGCGGACCCCTCATGAATGGCTTAGCACCATCTCCTTGGTGAGGGGTGAGTGAATTCTGTGAGATCTGGTTTTTAAAAGTGTGACATGCCTCCTTCCCTCTTGCTCCTGCTTTTGCCATATGATGTTCCTGCACCCACTTTACCTTCCTCAATGAGTGAAAGCTCCCTGAAACCTCCCCGGAAGCCAAATAGATTTTGGTGCCATGATTGTATAGCCTGAAAAACCATGAGCCAATTAAGCTTCCTTTCTTTATAAATTACCCAACCTCAGATATTTCTTGCTTTTTTTTGAGATGGAGTCTTGCTCTGTCACCCAGGCTGGAGTGCAATGGCGCAATCTTGGCTCACTGCAGGCTCTGCCTCCTGGGTTCACACCGTTCTCCTGCCTCAGCCTCCCGAATAGCTGGGACTACAGGAGTTCATCACCACACCCAGCTAATTATTTTTGTATTTTTAGTAGAGACGGGGTTTCACCGCATTAGCCAGGATGGTCTCGATCTCCTGATCTCGTGATCCGCCCACCTCGGCCTTCCAAAGTGCTGGGGGTTACAGGAGTGAGCCACCACACCCAGCCCCCCAACCTCAGATATTTTTTTATAGCAATGCAAGAATGGCCTAACACACCTTCCTTACTCTAGGTTACACTTTAATTCGACCACATTATTTAGGTAAATTCATCAAAGTGTGTATTCAATTTATCACATTTAACAAGTGCACACCCAAATGTGTATATGTTGCCTCAAAAATTAAAATGGGCAGAGATTTCTGGCATGAGAATAGAGGTGTAGACACACATTGGCTTCACTCCTCCCACAGAAAACCAAAAACAAATACATAGCCTTGAGATTATCACTAGCAACATCCTAGAACTCAAATATGAGGATGAGTCAGTTCCCAGGGCCACAGAAAAGTTGAAAATCTCTGACCAGATGGCAAGAGAATAAGACTTTCATATCTCTGACATCTTTTCTTCCATCTGCCTGGCATCAAGCATGTGGAAATTTTTCCCTGACTCATAATTTCTTCACTGGAAAAAGTGAGATTGAGTTGGACAACCAACTTTCTCACCATCTTGGGTTCTTTGGCAGGAGAACTGTCCATGCCTCAACCCACAGGAAGCGTGGAGGCATATCCCTATGGACAGCGAAAGACAATGGAGGAAGATAGGACTACCATGCCTAGCCTTAGACACTCTGTTCTATAACTTGGCCAAAGAACACAATGAATCAGAGTGGCCGTTCAGCAGGACCATGCTGTAAAATGCATGTTCCACAGGTTCCCCTAGACAGCCTTTCCACACTGCCAAGATAGCCCTTTTGGGACCTTACCTATTCCAGATGGGCACCCATCTGATCATTTGCTAGAGCCAAGGCAAACCTTGGCTTAGGCTCCATCTAGTGACAAAAAGGAGGCAGTGACCTAGTGGAAAAAAAATACATTCAATAGGTAAAGTACAAAGAATATCAAAGTAAACATATCCAATAAAACCCAAAATAATCCAGACAAAGAAGACTGGAATAAGTAACTAATCCTTTAATTTAAAGACATATACATAGACCCATAAGAAACAACAGCAAACAGGGAACCATGACCTTCTCAAAAAGACAAAGCAAAAATCCAATAGGATCCAATGACTGATCCTAATGAGATGGTGATTTGTGAGCTCTCTGACCAAGAATTCAAAATAGCATTTTGAGGAAACTCAGTGATCTCCAAGAAACACAGACAATCCATTCAGAAATTTATCAGAGAAAGTTAACAGAAATTGAAATAGTAACAAATCAAACAGAAATCTTGAAATTGAGAAATACATTTGCTGAGCTAAAAAGTTAATTTCAACAGCAGCATAGATTAAGCAATCAGTGAACTCAAAGACAGGTTATTTGAAGTTACACACTCATAGAAGAGAAAAAAAGAATGCGAAGAAACGAAGATAACCTACAAGATATAGAAAAGAACCTCAAATACCATATCTAAATATTATTGGTGTTCAAAAGGGGGCTGTGATGGTTAATATTGAGTGTCAACTTGATTAGGTTGAAGGATGCAAAGTATTTTTCCTGGATGTGTCTGTGAGGGTGTTGCCAACGGATATTAACATTTGAGTCAGTGGACTGGGAGAGGCAGACCCACCCTCAATCTAGGTGAGCACCATCAAATCAGCTGCCAGAGCAGCCAGAATAAAGTAGGCAGGAGAAGATGGAAGATCAGACTTGCTGAGTCTTCCAGCCTCCATCTTTCTCCATTGCTGGATGCGTCCTTCCCTCAAATATCAGACTCCAAATTCTTAAGCTTTTGGACTCACACCAGTGATTTGCCAGGGGCTCTCAGGCCTTTGGCCACAGGCCGAAGGCTGCTTTGTTGGCTTCTCAACTTTTGAGACTTTGGGACTGGACTGGCTTCCTTGCTCCTCAGCTTGGAGACAGCCTATCTTGGGACTTCACCTTGATTCCTGTGGGTCAATTATCCTAATAAACTCCTTTCCATATATCCTATTAGTTCTGTCCCTTTAAAGAACCCTAAGGCAGGGGCTGAGCAGGAGCAGGGGGTAGAAACTTTATCCAAGGAAATAATAAGAGAAAACTTTCCAAAATTTGAAAGGGATAAAATATCCAGGTACAAGAAGGTCAAAGAACACCAAACAGATTTGATCCAAGTAAGATGACCCCAAAGCTTATAGTAATCAAACTCTAAAAGGTCAAGAACAAAGAGAAAAATTTAAAAGCAGCAAAAGAAGCAAATAACATATAAAAGAACTCCAAGAACTCTGAGAATAGGCTTCTCAATGGTAAACATACAGGCCAGGAGGGAGTGGAATGACATTTTCAAACTCCTCAAAGAAAACTAAAACTGCTGTCCAAGAATACTTTACCAAGCAAACTTATCCTTCAGATATGAAGTAGAGATAAAGTCTTCCCCAGACAAATAGAAGTTGAGAGAATTCACCACCACCAGACTTTTCTTACAAGAAATGGTAAAGAGAGTTCTTCAATCTGAAAGAAAAAAAGCAGTAATGTGCAAAAAGAAAATGTTTGAAGGTATAAAATCCAAAGGAAAAATTATAAATAGACCTAAAAAATACACCTAAAGGAAGAGATAGGCTGGAATACAATAATAGCAGGGGATATCAATGTCTCAGTCTAACTAATGGACAGATCATTCTGACAGAAAATAAAACAACACAGGAGTTAAACTACGCACTAGACCAAACAGCCCTAACTAACACAGAAGATTTCACCCAACTGCTATATAATACACATTCTTTTTGCCAGCATATGGAACATTCTCCAGAAAAGACCATGTCTTAGATGACAAAACAAGTGTGAACAAATTCCAAGAAAATAGAAATTATATCAAGTATCTTCTCTGACCACAGGGGAATTAAACTAGAAGTCAACAACAAGGGAAACCTCAGAGACAACACCAAAACAAAGAAATTAAACAACATGCTCCTGAACAACCAGTGGGTTAATGAAGAAATAAAGAAAGCAATTTTAAAAATTCTTGAAAAAATGAAAATGGAAATGCAACATACCATAAGCTATGGAATATAGCATAAGCAGTGCTAAGAAGGAAGTTTACAGCAATAAATGCCTATATCAAAAATGCAGAAAGACTTCAAATAAACAACCCAAAGATGCACTTCAAGGAAGCAGAAAATCAAGAACGAACCAAACCCAACATTAGTAGAAATAAATGAACAATAAAGATCACAGAAGACATAAATAGAATTGAGACTAAAACAAAACAAACAAACAAAAAAGATAAACAGAAATGAAAAAGGGAACATAACAACTGAAAATTCAGAAATACAAAGAATCATTCTGGACTTTTCACCCATAAATTGAAAAACCCAGATAAATGGATAAATTCCTGGACATATGCAGTCCACTGAGATTGAGCCAGGAAGAAATAAAAAACCTCAATAAAGGGCATGCAAACAGGAAGTGTGAAAGTCAAACTATCCCTGTTTGAAGACTATGATTCCATACCTAGAGAATCCCATAGTCTCTGCCAAAAAGCTCCTTAATCTAATAAACAATGTCAGCAAAGTTTCAGGATACAAAATTAATGTACAAAAACCAGTAGCATCCCTATATACCAAAAATATCTAAGCTGGGGGCCAAATCATGAAATGCAATCCCATTCACAATAGCCACAAAAAGAATAAAATACCTAGCAATACTGCTAAGCAGGGAGGTGAAAGATTTCTAAAATGAGAATTACAAAACACTGCTCAAAGAAATCAGATAGGATTAAAAAATGGAAAAACCTTCCATGCTCAGGGATAGAAAGAATCAATGTTGTTAAAATGCCCATACTGCCCAAAGCAATTTACAGATTCAATGCTATTCCTATCAAACTACCAAGGACATTCTTCAGAGACTTAGAAAAAAACTATTCTGAAGTTCATATAGAACCAAAAAAGAGCCTGAATATCCAAGATGATCCTAAGCAAAAAGCACAATGCTGGAGGCATTATGTTACCGGACTTCAAATTATACTACAAGGCTACAGTAACTGACACTATGGTATTGGTACAAAAACAGACACAGAGGCCAATGGAACACAATAGAGAACCCAGAAATAAAGTCGAACACCTAAAACCATCTGAGCTTCAACTAAGTTGACAAAAACAAACAATTGGGAAAGCTCTCACTATTTAATAAATGGTGCTGGGACAACTGGCTAGCATATGCAGAAGATTGAAACTGGACCCCTTCTTTTTTTTTTTTTTTTGAGTTGGAGTCTCGCTCTGTCACCCAAGCTGGAGTGCAGTGGCGCGATCTCGGCTCACTGCAAGCTCCGCCTCCCGGGTTCACGCCATTCTCCTGCCTCAGCTTCTCCGAGTAGCTGGGACTACAGGCGCCCGCCACCACGCCCGGCTAATTTTTTTGTATTTTTAGTAGAGACGGGGTTTCACCGTGGTCTCGATCTCCTGACGTCGTGATCCGCCCGCCTCAGCCTCCCAAAGTGCTGGGATTACAAGCGTGAGCCACGGCCCCTGGCCCCTTCTTTATACCATGTGCAAAAATTAACTCAAGATGGATGAAAGACTTATAAAAACTATAAAAATCATAGGAGATAACTGAGGAAATACTATACTGGACATAAGACCTGACAAATATTTTGTGATTAAGATGCCAAAACAATTCCAACAAAAACAAAAATTGACAAATGGAACCTAATTAAAGAGATTCTGCACAGCAAAAGTAACTATCAACAAAGTAAACGAATAGCCTAAAGAATGAGAGAAAATATTTGCAAACTATGCATCTATCTAAGGTTTGATCCAGAATCTATAAGCAAAAAACGAACGACCCCATTAAAAAGTGAGCAAAGTGCATGAACACTTTTCAAAAGAAGAAATACACATGGCCAAAAAGCATATGACAAAATGCTCAACATCACTAATCATTAGAGAAGTGCAAATCAAAACCACGATGTGATACCCTCTCACACCAGTAAAAATGGCTATTATTAAAAAGTAAAATAATAACAGATGTTGGCAAGGATGCAGAGAAAAGGGAATGCTTATATACTGTTGATGGGAATGAAAATTAGTTTAGTGATTGTGGAAAGCAGTTTGGTGATTTCTCTAAAAAAATTAAAACAGAATTATCATTCAGCCTAGCAATATCATCACTGGGTATATGCCCAAAGGAATGTAGATTGTTCTGCTATAAAGATACATGCATGCTTATGTTCATTGCAGCACTATTCACAATGGCAGAGACAGAATTAACCTGAATTCCCACCAACGGTAGAATGAGTTTTAGAAATGTGGTACATATACACCATGGAATACTACACCATTATAAAAAAAGAATGAGATCATGTTTTTGCAGCAACATGGATGAACCTGGAGGTCATTATCTTAAGTGAACTAACTCAGGAAAAGAAAACCAAATACCACCTGTTCTCATAAGTGGGAGCTAAACATTGTGTACATATGGGCACAAGGAAAGGAACGACAGGCACTGGGCCTACTTCAGGATAGAGAGTAGGAGGAGAGTGAGGATTGAAAAACTACCTATTGAGTACTATGCTTATTATCTGGCTGTACACCAAACTCCAGTGACATGCAATTTACCTATATAACAAACTTGCATATGTACACCTGAACCTAAAATAAAACTCTAAAAAATAAAATGAATAAAACCCACTGAACTGTAAAAAAAAACCTTAAACCAATAATGAATAATAGGATTGAAGGTGTACTAAAATGTATCCCATCAAATAAAAGTCTGGGACCTGATGGTTTTACTGCTGAATTTTACCAAACATTTAAAAGAGCTAACAGCAATTCTCGTCATTAATCCAGCAATCCCACTACTGGGTATCTACCCAAAGGAAAAGGAAATCATTATATAAAAAAGATACCTACACTGATGTTTATCACAGCACTATTCATAATAACAAAGATAAGGAATCAACCCAAGTGCCCCTCTATGGATGGTTGAATAAAGAAAATGTGATACACACACACACAAACACACACAAATACACACAGCAAGGAATACTACACAGCCATAAACAATAATATAATGTCTTTTGTAGCAAAATGAATGGAACTAGATGCCATTATCTTAAGTGAAATAACTTGAAAATAGTCAAATACCATATGTTCTAATGTGGGACCTAAATAATGTGGACACGTCGATATAGAAAGTGAAATAATAGACACTGGAGACTCAGAGGGTATGAGGGTGAAAGGAGAGGTGGAGGATGAAAAATTTTTAAAATACTTTTAAGTTCAGGGGTACATGTAGCAGGTATGTTACATAGGTAAAGATGTGCCATGGGGGCTGTTGAACAGATTATTTCATCACTCAGGAATTAAGCCTAGTACCCATTAGTTATTTTTCCTGATCCTCTCCCTCCTCCTACCCTGTCCTCTCTAATAAGCCCCAGTGTGTTTTGTTCTCCACCATGTGTCCATGTGTTCTCATCATTTAGCTCCCACGTATAAATGAGAACATGTGGTATTTGGTTTTCTGTTCATGTGATAGTTTGCTAAGGATAATGGCCTCCAGCTCCATCTTTGTCCCTGCAAAGGACATAATCTCATTCTTTTTTATGGCTGCATGATATTCTATGGTACATATATGCCACAATTTCTTTATCCAGTCCATCATTGTTGAGCATTTAGGTTGATTCCGTGTCTTTGCTGTTGTGAATAGTGCTGAAATGAAGACATGTGTCCCTGTATCTTTGTAACAGAACCATTCATATTCCTTTGGGTATACACCCAGTAATGGGATTGCTGGGTCCACTGGTATTTCTGTCTTTAGGAATCACCACACTGCCATCCACAATGGTTGAACTAATTTACATTCCTACCGGCAGTGTAAATGCATTCCTTTTTTCTCCACAACCTTGCCAGCATCAGTTAGTTTTTGATTTTTTAATAATAGCCCTTCTGATTGCTGTAAGATGGTATCTCTTGTGGTTTTGATTTGCATCTTTCTAATGATCAGTGATGTTGAGCTTTTTTTCATATGATTGTTGGCTGCATGTATGTCTTCTTTTGAGAAGTGTCTGTTCATGTCCTTTGTCCACTGTTTAATGTATGTTTTTTTCTTGTAAATTAGTTAAGTTCCTTATAGATTCTGGTTATTAGATCTTTGTGAGATGCATGGTTTGCAAAAATTTTCTTCCATTCTGTAGGTTGTTCTGTGGATAGTTTCTTTTGCTGTGCAGACACTAGTTTAATTAGATCCATTTGTCAATTTTTGCTTTTGTTGCAATTTCCTTTGGCATCTTTGTCATGAAATGTTTGCCCATGGCTATGTCCTACATGATATTGCCTAGGTTGTCTTCCAGGATTTTTACAGTTTTGGGTTTTACGTGTTAAGCCTTTAATCCATCTTGAGTAAATTTTTGTACATGGCATAAGGAATGGGTCCAGTTTTAATCTTATGTTTATGGCTAGTCAGTTATCCCAGCACCATTAATTGAATCAGAAATCCTTTTCTTATTGCTTGCTTTTGTCAGGTTTGTCAAAGATCAGATGGTTGTAGGTGTGTAGTCTTATTTCTGGGTTCTCTATTCTGTTCCACTAGTCTTTGTCTGTTCTTGTACTAGTATGAGGCTGTTTTGGTTACTGTAGCCCTATAGTATAGTTTGAAGTCATATAGCATCATGTCTTGAGCTTTGTTCTTTTTGCTTAGGACTGCCTTGGCTATTCGAGCTCTTTTTTGGCTCCATATGAAATTTAAAATAGTATTTTCTAGTTCTGTGGAGAAGGTCAATGGTAGTTCAATGAGAATAGCATTGAATCTATAAATTGCTTTGGGCAGTATGACCATTTTAGTAATCTTGATTCTTCCTATCCATGAGCATAAAATGTTTTTTTATTTGTTGATGTCATCTCTGATTTCTTTAAGTAATGTTCTATAGTTCTTGTAGAGGACTTTCACTACCCTACTTAGCTGTACTGCTAGGTATTTTATTCTTTTTGTGGTGATTGTAAATGGGAGTTCATTTGTGATTTGGCTCTTGGCTTGCCTGTTGTTGGTGTATAGGAAGGCTAGCGATTTTTGCACATTGATTTTGTATCCTAAGACTTGGCTGAAGTTGCTTGTCAGCTTAAGAAGCTTGTGGGCTGAGATAATGGGGTTTTCTAGAAATAGGATCAGGTCATCTTCAAAATGGTATGACTTCCTCTATTCCTATTTGAATGCCCTTTATTTCTTTCTCTTGCATGATTTCCCTGGCCAGAACTTCCAATACTAAGTTGAATAGGTGTGGTGAAAGAGGGCACGGGGTGAGAAATTACTTAATGGGTACAATGTACACTATTTGAGTGATGGCTACACTAAAATATGAGACTTAACCACTGCACAATATACCCATGTAGCAAAACTACATTTATACCACCTAAATCTACAATAACAAATATATCTTCAAAAAGTTGAAGAGAAGGGAATACTTTCAAATCATTCTATGAGGCCAGCATTACCCTGATAGCAAAACCGGACCAGAACACAACAAAATAGAAGACCACAGGCCAATACCACTGATAAACATAGATCCAAAACTCCCCAGTGAAATACTAGCGAACCAAATTCACCAACACATTAAAAATATCACTCATCATGACCAAGTGGGATTCATCCCAGTGACGCAAGGATGGTTCAAAGTGCTCAAATCAATACGTGTGATGCATCACACTAACAGAATCAAAACCAAAAAATCATACAATCATTTCAATAGATGCTAAAAAACATTCCTTCATAATAAAAACCCTCAACAAACTGGGTATAATAAAAACCTCAAAATAATAAGAGCCATATATGACAGCTCCACAGCCAACATCACACTGAATGAGGAAAAACTGAAAGCCTTTTCTCTAAGATTTGGAACAAGGATGCTCACTTTTACTACCTTTATTCAACATAGTACTGGATGTTCTAGTAAGAGTAATTAGGCAAGAGAAAGAAATAAAGAGCACCCAAACAGAAAAGGAAGAAGTCAAATTAGCTTTGTTCACAGATAACATGATCTTATACCTAGAAAACCCTAAATACTACACTGAAAACTGTTAGAACTGGTGAAACAAATTTAGTAAAGCTGTAGGATGAAAAAACAACATATAAAATCAGTAGAATTTATATACGCCAACAGCAAACAAGAAAAAGAAATTAAGACAGCAATCTCATTTACAATAGCTACGAAGAATATAAAATACTTAGGAATTGATTTAACCAACAAAGTGAAAGACATATGCAAGAAAAACTATAAAACACTGATGGAAGAAATTGAAGAGGACACAGAAGAATGGAAGACTATCCCATGCTAGTGGATTGGAAGAATTAATATTGTTAAAATGACAATGGTACCTGAAGCGATTTACAGATTCTATTTATTTCTATCAAACTACTAATTGCTTTCTTCACAGAAATAGGAAAAAAATCTTAAAATTTATATGAATTCACAAAAGAACTGGAATAACCAAAGCAATCTTGACCAAAAACAAAAACAAAAACAAAACTGGAGGGATCACACTACCTGACTTGACTTCAAAATATACTACAAAGCTATAGTAACCAAATCAGCATGGTAGTAGCATAAAAACAGAGACATAGACCAGTGCAACAGAACACAGAACCCAGATATAAATCCACACATTTACAGCCAATTCATTTTTGGTAAAGATGCAAGACCATACATTGAGGAAAGGGCACCCTTTACAATAAATGGTGTTAGAAAATTTGGATAACCATATGTAGAAGAATAAAACTAGACCTCTGTCTCTCACTATATACAAAGGTCAAACAAAAATGGAATAAAGACTTAAATCTAAGACCTGAAACTATAAAACTACTAGAAGAAAATGCAGGGATTCATCTGGGCAAAAATTTTGTGTATGAGTGAGAACTCAAAAGCACAGTCAACAGAGGCAAAAAAGAACAAATACAATTACATCAAGCTAAAAGCTTCTGCATAGCAAAGAAAACAACAAAATGAAAAGATAACCCAAATAATGGTAGAAAATATTTGCAAACTTCCCATCACACAAGAGATTAACAAGCAGAATATATAAGGAGCTCAAACAACACAATAGCAAAAAGCCAAATGATCTGAATAAAAAATGGGCAAAAGATCTGAATAGACATTTTACTAAGGAAGACATAGAAATGGCCAATGGGTGTATAAAAAATGCTGAATTGTCAAAGAAATGTAAATGAAAACCATAATGACATATAATCTCACCCCAGTTAGAATGGCTTTCATCAAAGACAGAGAAAAAGGATGCTGCTGAGGATGTGGAAATAGCAGAACCCTTGTACAGTGCTGGTAGGAATGTAAATTAGTACAATGACCATGGAAAACAGTATGGAGGGGTGGTTAAAAAACTACATATAGAACTACCATATGATCCACCAACTTCACTACTGGCTATATATCCAAAAGAAAGGAAATCAATATATTGAAGAGATATCTACACTCACATAATTATTATAGCACTGTTTTCAACAGCCAAAATATGGAATCAACTTAGTGTCCCAACAGTGGATGAATAGAAAAAATATGTGGTATATATACACCATGGAATATTATTTATCCATAAAATAGAATGAAATCCTGGCATTGTAGCAACCTAGATGGAACTGAAGTTCATTATGTTGAGTGAAATAAGCCAAGCACAGAAAGAGAAATATTGCATGTTCTCAGTCATATGTAGGAGCTAAAAAAAAAAAAGTAGATTTCATGAAGATTGAGAGTACATTTGTGGTTACCAGAGGCCGGGAAGGATAGATGGGGGAGAAAGGCATGAAGAGAGGTTGATTAATGTGTACAAATAAATACTTAGATAAAAGAAATAAAACATGATGTTTGATGCATCAGTAGGGTGACTACAGTTAGCATTAATCAACTGTACATTTCAAAATAGCTAGGAGAGAATAAGTCACACGATCCTACTGTAAACAAAAGATGAATATTTAAGGTGAGGAATAGTCCAGTTACCCTGATTTGATTATATGAAGGTATCAAATTACCACATGTATCTCCAAAATATGTACATCTGATATGTATGAGTAAAATATAAGTAGAAATGTGAAGATGGTGGACTAGATGCAGCTAGTGGGCACTTCTCTATGGAAAGTAATTAAAATACTGAGTAAAATATTCACAGTTTGAACAGCTCATCTAAGACAGAACACTGGATTTCATCCGAGAAGTGATAGGAATTACAGGAAGCAAAGGAGGGTGAGACTGGGCAGGCTGCTGGCCTGGGACTGGTGTGCAGTTTGAGAAGCTCTCTGATGCTGAGAAGGGGTGAGTGAGGAACCCCTGGGGCTCCACACTTTCTCCAGGGACTTTTGCAATCTTGGTAATGGGAGAACTCCTAGACCCCCGATCCCACTGGACCTCCAGACTAACATGGAGAGCCGCCTGGAGGTTGCATAGAGGCACTACTCAAACTCACCTAGAGTCCCACAAGCTTTTGAACCCTGAGCAGCTGCTGCCCAGCACCATCTGAAAGCTCAGCCCTCAGAGACCTGCCTTTTGCCCTGGGGCTGCCATTGCCACTGCTGCCACTGGGCCAGGAAGGGAGTAGGGATACTGGGCACCTTCACAGTTTCCAAGGACAGACGCCACCCCTGCTGCTGTGGACAGAGGAGTGCTTGAACAGTGCACCCTAACAGCTGCTTGCCTTCACTGCTTCCACTGAGAGAGGGCTAGCTTTCTCAGTGGCCATCCAGCAGCACAGCCACTCTGCCACTGCCTGAGCATTTCAGTGGCAGGCCTGGTGCTATTCTGAGAGACTGGTTCCCAGAGGTCTGCTTTCTGCCCTGGGGCTGCCACAGCCACCACCGCTGCCACTACCACCTCTGCCACCAGGCCAAGGAAAGAGCAGGGAGACTGGGCACCTTCACACTCCCCAATGACAGATACCATTGCTGCTGCTGTGTGATTGGGGAGTGTACCAACTGGCACCTCATGGCTGCCTGCCTACACTGAGAGGGGCCTGCCTTCTCTGGTGGCAGGTCTGCAGCACAGCCACTCTGCTCCAACCTGAACATTCTGCTGGCAGCCTGGGAACCAGCCTACTGTTTCTGATCACAGCCAGCACCTGAACCCCATGGACCTGAAGACAAGTCCACTGGTTGTGTCCCAGTCCAGTTCCTTCAGGACTTGTATATGCCATCTGGAGGGCAGTCTAGGGGCCTGGAGACTGGGGGGATTGCCTAGCCCTATCCATTACCACTGGCAACTGACACGTCCCCCTGGGGTCTGAGGTCAGCCTGACCCAACCAGCCGACACCACCACAGCTGGTACCCACCTGCACTCACCAAAAGGCAGAGCCGGTTCCCCAACCCCACAGAACCCCCCCCGCCCCTCCCAAAAAAAAACAGCAGCATTCCTGCATTGGAAAACATACAAGTCACAACGCTGTCTGTATTAGGCTGAAGAAAGAGGTTTTGCCCCAAAGCCTCTTCTGTAAAAAACTCAAGGACTGCTGTTTTCTACTGCTCTCAGCTACATTGTGTTCTGGAGATAGAGGACAGTGTCTGACTGAGTTGAGAGTCTCGAGTCCTGGGACAGGGGTGTGATAGGGAAATGAATTGCATTCCTGCCTGCTTAGGACATGGAGTTGGTGCAGCTGCCTCCCCGGCCCTGTGTAGACCTCAATGCATGTCACCAGTTCTCCCTGATACCCTGTGAGGGCTGTTGTCTGTACTTGTCATTAGCTATTTGTAGACAAACTTGGTGATCCAGCTTCAACCAGCTTTGTTCCCTCATCCCCCAGGCTGAGCAAGGAACCCAAGGCATGAAGCATTCCACAGCCCAGACCATCACCTGAAATATCAGAGCACCTCCCAGTAAACAAAGATCAAGTACCTTCTCACCTGCTGAAGCCAGCTCTTACCCCTAAGCACCACATACTGGCCTGGAGGTTGAACTGCACAACTCAGTACAAAATCTGCTGACAGAAGTGCATAGTGCTGAGGAAAGAAATAACATTCCTGAGACCTATGCAAGCCCAGACTTGCAGAAGGCAATGAGCTTGCTCATATGCCAAATACATCATTACTACAACCAGCATTTGAAAAAGGTGCTGCACAAAGACTGTCTATAACCAACAAAGTCATATAAAGCTTTGGAACCTTGAAAACACAAAGAACTGAAGCCAAATGAGCACTCAGTGTAGGAACTCGGCAGTATGAAAAAAGCAGAGCATTACAACATCCCAAAGGAACACATCAGCTCTCTTGCCATGGATTCTAAACAAATAAAAACTCTGAAATGACAGATAAAAAAATTAAAATATGAATTGTAAGGAATCTCAATGAGATCTAAGAGAAAGTTGGAAGCCAACATAAAGAAATCAGAAAAGAAATACAGAATATGAAAGAAGACACTAATTTTTTTAAGTAAAAGCAAACAGAACTTCTGGAAATAAAAAAATTACTGAAAGAATTACAAAATACAGTTGAATGCTTAAACAATAGGCTAGAACAAGCAGAAGATAGAATTTCAGAACTGAAAGACAAGACTTTCCAATTAACTCAGTCAGAAAAAAATAAGAAAAAACCATAAAAAATGAACCAAGCCTTTGAGAAAGATGAGATTATGTAAAGCATCGAAATCTATCAGTTATTGGCATTCCAGAGAGAGAGGAAGAAAAAGCAAAAACTATGAAAAACCTATTTGAAAGAATAATTCCTGAAAACTTCTCTGGTCTTCCAAGAGATTTAGACATTCAGATACAAAAAAGTCCAGAGAACTCCTGGGAGATACACTGCAAGATGAACCTTACCAAGGCACATAGTCATCAGATTATCCAATATCAATGTGAAGGAAAAAATCTTCAAAGCAGTAAAACAGAAGCCTAATCACCTGTGAAGGAAATCCTGTAAGAATAACAGCACACTTCAGTCTGTAATTTAAAAAAAACCCCAATAACAAAAACAGCAACAACAAAAAACCAGGACAAGATGAATTTTCACCCAAATTCTACCAGACATACAAGGAAGAACTGAATCAATCTTACTGAAACTTTTCTAAAAATCCTAGGAGGAAATCCTTCCTAACATAGTCTACATTTGGTCTTAGCATCACCCTGATACAGAAGCCAGGAAAGAACACAATAAAAAAAGAAAAATACAGGCCAATATCCCTGGTGAACATAGATGCAATAATCCTCAACAACATATTAGCAAACTGAATCCAACAGCACATTAAAATAATAATGCACCACAATCAAGTGGGATTTATTCCAGTGATGCACGGATGGTTCAACATATATAAATTAATACATATGCTACATCATATAAAAATAATAAAAAACAAAAACCATATGATTATTCAATAGAGGCACAAAAATCATTCGGTAAAATCCTGCATCATCTCATGATAAAAATTCTCAACAAATCGGACATAAAAGGAACATAACTCAAAATAATAAAAGCCCTATACAACAAACCCACAGCCACCATCATACTGAATTAGGAAAAGTTGAAAAAATTTCCCATAAGAACTGGAAAAAGACAAGGATGCTCACTTTTAACAATCTAATTTAACATGATACTGGAAGTCCTCACCAGAGTAATTAAGCAAGAGAAAAAGAAGGACTTTAAAATTGGAAAAGCAGAAGTCAAGATTATCTGTTTGCAGATGATAGGATCTTATAGCTAGAAAACCTTAGAAACTCCTCCAAAAGATTCCTAGATTTGATAAATGACCTCATAGAAGTCTTAAAATACAAAGTCAATGTGAAAAAATTAGTAGCATTTCTATACACCATCAATGATCAAGCTGAGAATCAAATCAAGAACTCCATTCTATTTGCAACAACCACACACACACACAACACCCTAGGGTTATGTTTAACCAAGGAAGTGAAAGACCCATGCAAGAATAACAACAAAATCCTGAGGAAAGAAACTGCAGGTAATACAAACAAATGAGAAAACAGCTCACGCTCATGGATTGGAAGAATCAATAGCATTAAAATGACCATTCTTTCCAAAGCAATCTACAGCTTCAATGTAATTCCTATCAAGTTACCAACATCACTCTTAATAGAATTAAAAAAAAATCTAAAATTCATATGAAACCAAAAAAGACCCGAAGTAGCCAAAGGAATCTTGAGCAAAAAGGACAAAGCAGAAGGCTTATTACTTGAATTCAAATCATACTAAAATGCTACAATAACCAAATCACAATAACTAGAAATATAGATCAATGAAACAGGATAGAGAATCCAGAAATAAAGCCACAGACCTACAGTTAACTGATCTTTGACAAAGTTGACAAAAATATAGAGTGAGGAAAGGACACCCTTTTCAATAAATGATGCTGGGAAAATTGCATAGCCATATGCAGAAGAATAAAACTGGATTCCTACCTCTCACCATATAAAAAAATTAACTCAAGGTGGGCTAAGGACTTAAATGTAAGTCCTGAAACTATAAAAATCCTAGGAGAAAATCTAGAAAAATATTCTTTTAGACACTGGCCTAAGCAAAAAATTTATGACTAAAACATCAAAAGCAGAAGCAACAAAAACAAAAATTGACAAATGGGACTTAATTAAACCAAAAAACTCTCTGTAAAGCAAAAGAAATAACCAAAAGAGTAAACAGACAACTTACAGAATGGAAGAAAATATTTGCAAACTATGCATTTGACAAAGACTAATATTCAGAATCTATGAGGACTAAAATAATTCAATAAGAAAAAACCAAATAGGCCGGGCACCGTGGCTCACGCCTGTAATCCCAGTACTTTGGGAGTCCAAGGAGGGCGGATCATGAGGTCAGGAGTTTGAGATCAGCCTGACCAACATGGTGAAACCCCATCTCTACTAAAAACAAAAAAATTGGCTGGGCGCTGTGGCACACACCTGGAATCCCAGGTATTTGGGAGGCTGAGGCAGGAGAATTGCTTGAACCTGGGAGGCAGAGGTTGCAGTGAGCCGAGATAGCACCACTGCACTCCAGCCTCGGTGACAGAGTGAGACTCCATCTCAAAAAAAAGAAAAAGAAAAAAGCAAACAACTCCATTAGAAAGTCGGAAAAAGACATTAACACACATTGATCCAAAGAAGACACGCAAGTGTCCAACTAGCATATGGAAAAAATATTCAACATAACTAATCATTAGAAATGCAAGTTAAAATCACAGTGAGATATCATCATATACCCGTTAGAGTGACTATTATTAAAAAAAAAACCCAGCAGATGTTGGCAAGGTTGCACAGAAAAGGGAACACCTATACACTGCTGACAGAAATATAAATATTTTTCAAAGAAGTAAAAATAGCACTACCTTTCAATACAGCAATGCCACTACTGAGTAAATGAAAGAAGCAAAAGAAATTATTATATCAAAAAGACATCTGGACTCATATGCCTATTGCAGCACTTTTCACAATGGCAAAGTCATGGAATCAACCTAAGTATTCATCAGTGAGGGATTGGATAAAGAAAATGTGATAGATACATACCATGGAATACTACTCAGCCATAAAACGAATGAAATCATGTCTTCCGAACAACATGGATGGGACTGGCAGCTATTATCCTAGGTGAAATAATTCAGAAACAGAAAATGAAATACTGCATGTTATCGTTTATAAATGGGAGCTAAACAATGTGTACACGTGGACACACAGCGTGGAATGTATCAGAGACTCCAAAAGGTAGAGGGTTGAGGGTTGAAAAATTATCTATTGAGTATTATGGGTATACTGAAAGCCCAGACTTCACCACTACACAATATATGCAAGTACGAAATCTGCACTTGTACCCCTTAAATATATATTTAAAGATCAGTTAAAAAAAAAAAAAAAAGAACTCCAGAGACTTAAGGAGACACAGATATTGGAATGGATTTAACACGTGCAATCCCGTTCAAACTAAGCTCTTCTCTGAAGGTCAGAGGTGCTGGTAGGGGCTCTGGTGGCTGAAATATGTTCCTTAACTTCAGTGAAAATAATAAAATCATAGGTAACCACAAGCAGTAGTGGTTATGGGAGTCAGGGAATTACATGGGCCAAAAAGGCATCATTAAGGATCAGAACAATTTGCTGTGAAATTATCTTTGTGGGGAGTAATAACAAATACATAGGCAGTTCACTAAGTTTCTCATGTTACTAGGAAGAAAATCAAACAAATTTAAAATCCTGTAAACATAGGGCAACCAGAAGAGAGTCATAGTTCCCATCTAATGCCCTAATCTGAGCCAGTTAAAAAACACAGGGTTTATTTAATAAAAGGGAGGCTTTGCAATCTGGAAAAAGGGTTAACAACATCAGCAGCAAGAACTATTGTACTCCTAGACTCCCATAAAGGGGCCTAGGGCTATTTTCCAGTAAAACAGTGCAGTGGGAAAATGTATTAGACACTGGCTCCTGGAATAACACCCATTCTCTGGGCCCCTTAATACCACTACATTCCACTATTCAGAGTAAGGACCTAGTTCTATTATTCTCTATTTTTTCTATTATATTATTCTCTGTATATGTACTTTATTATCGAACCAGTAAGATCCTGTACATACTCCAGGTCCAGGGTACTTCCTGGGATTGTTGTAAGTAAGTATCTACTTATAACAACTCATAAAATGCCTTCACTGGCTTCTCGACACATGGAGTAAGGGCCAAGTCAAAGCAGCTGACTATAATATCATATCAACTCCAAAGTCATATCCCTGAGGAAATGCAAAAATGTTTTCCACTATCAAAAACTTGGAAAATGCAGTGGCAATAACCCAATTTTTTTCACAAAAAGATACATCTTAAAACATGACAACGGATTATAAAAACCATTATTAGTTAGTGACTGTAATTTTAGCTACCTGTTTCTAGATGTGGACTATTTTCCAGAACCAATCAATATAGTTCCTGGAATCTGCTATTCAGTTACTGATGTGGAGGATATTTATCCTTAGCACAGTTGTAAGGAAACACCTTTCAGTAAGTGATACTTGTTCTGTAACTCAAGGCCTGGCAAGGAACTGAAGGCACACTCAAAATAGATAATTAACATGGCACATGGATACATATGTAACAAACCTGCACATTGTGCACATGTACCCTAAAACCTAAAGTATAATAATAATTACAAAAAAAAGAAAATAAAAAAATAGATAATTAAAGAGAGTTTAATGATGGGACTCTTTACGAAGGCCTAAACAGACCTTTGTAACAGGGTTACTATAGCGAGATGTTGGAGTACTCTGCGATTAATAATAGCAGAAAGCCATTATCATCTCCAGGCCTGAGGGGCAAATGAAGGGGGGTGAGGAATAATAGAACTCAGAAAGAGCTGTAATTGTATTGGGGGGGCACCCAGTGGAAGTTGTAGTTTTCAGTAGTGGAATGCAGCCTCTGCCAAATGAAGCCTTGGAAAGGGAAAGTCAGGCAATAGCAACAAGGCCCCTTTCCTCCCAACCTTCAGTATCTTGCCAGTACTTCCTAGGAGCTAAATACATTTGGAAGCCAGGCAGCATTAGAGCCTGAGAGCTCAGCCTCTAAGGGCATAGATCAGAGTAAAACACATATATATTTTAATTACAGGGCAACAGGAGAAAATCCATCATGCTTGTCCACTATAATGATATTTTGTGAAGGAACTGGGAGAGCAGGAATAGCATATATTTTAGATTGCATGGTCACATTCACATGTACCAGGAGGTGTGGAAGAAAATCTATAACAATACAAGAACAACCACCAGAGCTAGAGTTATAGTGTCCAGTGATCTGGGACATAGAGTACACTGTGTAAAACATAGGACGAGTTATTCCACACACATTGCACCCTCTACCACAAAAAAAGTGGCACAATGCCTGGTGATCCCATTTAAATTTTAGAAAAATTGACTCCGTATTTATTTTACTTAGTTTTTAAAAATTTTATTTGTTTATTTTCATAAATTTGGGGGGTACAAGTACAATTTTCTTACATGGATATATTGTATTGTGATGAACTCAGGGCTTTAAGTATAGCCATCACCAAAATACTGTATGTTGTACTTAATGGGTAGTATTTCATCTCTTACCCCCTTCCCACCCTTCTACATTCTGAAGTCTCCGATGTCTATTATTCCACTCTGTATGTCCATGTGTACAGTTGCCACTTATAAGACAGCATCTGTGGCTTTTGGCTTTCTGTTTCTGAGTCATGTCGCCTAGGGTAATGGCCTCCAGTTCCATTCATGTTGCTACAAAAGCTATGATTTCATTCTTTGTTTATTCTTTCAAATAACCAACTTTTTGTTCTGTTGATCCATTGTGTTGTTTTTTAGGTCTCAATTTTGTTTAATTTTTCTCTGATCTTTGTTATCTTAGTCTACTAGCTTCGGTTTTGGTTTGCTTTTTCTAGTTTCTTGAGGTGTGACATTACATTGTTAATTTGTGATCTTTCTATTTTTTGATGTAGGTATTCAACACTATAATCTTCTCTCTTAGCACTGCTTTTGCTGTTTCCCAGAAGTATTAGTATGTTTTATTCACATTTGTTTCAAAACATTTTAAAATTTCTGTCCTAATTTTGTTGTTGACCCCAAAATTGTTCAGGAGTGTATTGTTTAATTTCCAAGTATTTGTATAGTTTCCAGAGTACTTCTTGGTAGTAATGTTTAGTTTTATTCCACTGTGGTCTGAAAATGTAGTTGATTTAATTTTGATTTTTAAAAATTTATTGCGCTTGTTTTATAGACTAATGCATTGTCTAACTTGGAGAATGTTTCATTTGCTGATGGGAATAATGTATATGCTACAATTATTGGGTAGAATGTTCTATAAGTATCTGTTAGGTCCGTTTGATTTAAAGTCTATTTTAAGTCTAATATTTCTGCATTGTTTTTCTGCCTCAATCATCTGTCTAGTGCTGTGAGTGGACTGTTGAAGTCCCCCACTATCATTGTGTTGCTATCTATCTCTTTCTTTAGGTCTAGTAATATTTGTTTTATGAATCTGAATGCTCCAGGGTTGGGTGCATATTTTGTAGCATTATTATATCCTCTGTTAACTATATCCATTTGTCATTATATAATGACCTTGGTTTTTCTTTTTTTTTTTTGAGACGGAGTCTCGCTCTGTTGCCCAGGCTGGAGTGCAGTGGCGCAATCTCAGCTCACTGCAAGCTCCGCCTCCCGGGTTCACGCCATTATCCTGCCTCAGCCTCCCCAGTAGCTGGGACTACAGGCACCCACCACCACGCCTGGTTAATTTTTTTGTATTTTTAGTAGAGACGGGGTTTCACCATGTTAGCCAGGATGGTCTTGATCTCCTGATCTCGTTCGTGATCCTCCTGCCTCGGCCTCCCAAAGTGCTGGGATTACAGGCGTGAGCCACTGCGCCTGGCCTGTTTGTTTGTTTTTTGAGACGGAGTTTTGCTCTTGTCACCCAGGCTGGAGTGCAATGGCGTGATCTTGGCTCACTGAAACCTCCACCTCCCAGGTTCAAACGATTCTCCTGCCTCAGCCTCCTGAGTAGCTGGGATTACAGGTGCCCACCACGACACCCACCTAACTTTTGTATTTTTAGTAGAGATGGGGTTTCACCATGTTGTCTAGGCTGGTCTTGACCTCCTGACCTCAGGTGATCTGCTCGACTTGACCTCTCAAAGCCTGCCTATCTTTTTTCTTTTCTTTTTTTTTTTTTTAAGATCTTTTTTATCTGATATAAGTATAGTTACTTCTGTTTGCTTTTGGTTTCCATTTGTGTGGAATATTTTTTTCCCCACTCCTTTACTTTCAGTCTATATATATCTTTACTGATAAGTTGAGTTTCTTGCAAGCAACGTGTGATATGATCATGTTTTTATTTATTTTTATTTATTTATTTTTTTTGAGATGGAGTCTTGCTCTGTCGCTCAGGCTGGATTGCAGTGGTGCGATCTCGTCTCGCTACAAGCTCCACCTCCCAGATTCACACCATTCTCCTGCCCCAGCCTCCCAAGTAGCTGGGACTACTGGTGCCGGCCACCACGCCTGGCTAATTTTTTTTGTATTTTTAGTAGAGACTTGGTTTCACCATGTTAGCCAGGATGGTCTTGATCTTCTCACCTCCTGATCCACCCACCTTGGCCTCCCAAAGTGCTGGGATTACAGGCATGAACCACCATGCCTGGCCAATATGATCATGTTTTTAAATCCATTCCTCCAATCTATATCTTTTAAGTGGAGCATTTAATCAATTTACATTTAAGGATAATATTGATATATGGGATTTTGTTTCTGTCATACTGTTAATTGTCTCCTAGTTGTTTTGTAAATTTTTTTCT
Source organism: Symphalangus syndactylus (assembly GCF_028878055.3). Taxonomy (NCBI): domain Eukaryota; kingdom Metazoa; phylum Chordata; class Mammalia; order Primates; family Hylobatidae; genus Symphalangus; species Symphalangus syndactylus. The sequence continues at coordinate 90,176,781 of NC_072426.2, forward strand.
TTCCCCTGTTTTTGTGGTTTGGTGGAGATCTTCTGTGTTGCTAATTGATTCGTTTGTCTTTCTCCTTAGTGTAATTGGTTTCTAAGACCTGTAAGTTTTGTGATTTTGTATGTTTTTACGAAGGCAAATATTGATCTTTTGTTTCCATGGGTTTTTTTTTTTTTTTTAGATGAAGTCTCACTTTGTCAACCAGGTTGGAGTGTGGTGGTGCAATCTGGGCTCACTGCAGCCGCTACCTCCCAGGCTCAAGTGATTCTCCCACATCAGCCTCCCAAGAGCTGGGACCACAGACACGTGTCACCACACCTTGCTAATTTTTTTGTGTATTTTTGGTAGAGACAGAATTTCTCCATGTTGCCCAGGGAGTTATCAAACTCCTGAGCTCAGGCAATCCACCCACCTCGGCCTCCCAAAGTACTGGGATTACAGGCATGAGCCACTGTGTCCCACTTGTTTCCATGTTTATGACTCCTTTGAGCATATCTTGTAGGGCTGGTCTAGTGGTGATGAATTCTCTTAGCATTTGCTTTTCTGGGAATGACTATATTTCTCCTTCATTTATGATGCTTATTCCAGCATGATCTAACATTTGTGACTGGCAGGTTTTTAAAATTTTATCATTGTGAAAATTGCATTCTATTCTTTTCTGGCTTATGAAATTTCTGCTGAGAAGTCTGCTATTAGTCTCATGGGGTTTATTATATATATGATTAGATGCTTTTTTTCTTGTTGATTTTAGAATTTTTTTCACTTTGACTTTGGACAGTCTGATGACAATATGTTGTGATAAAGTCCACTTTGCAACGTATTTCACTGGTGATCATTGGGTTTCTTGTATCTGGATTTCTAAATATCCTGCTATATCAGGGAAGTTTTAGTCAATTATTTCCTTAAATAGGTTGTTAAACCTTTTGCTTTCTCTTTTCCTTTAGGAATATTGATGATTCATAAATCCACTCACTTTTTATAGTCTCATACTTCTCAAAGGCTTTATTAATTCTTTTTAATTTTTGTTTGACTGGATTAATTCAAAAGATGTCTCCAGGTTCTGAGATTCTCTTTTCTTCTGTAGTCTATCATTGATGCTTTCAACTATATTTTGTAATTCTCTCAATACTTTTTTAAATTTTCAGGAGGTTTTTAAAATTCAGGTATCTATCTGCTTGATATATTTCTCATTCATATCTTGAATTGATTTCTGATTTATTTGTATTAGTTTTCAAATTTATCTTGAATTTCATTAAGCTTCTTTAAAGTCAATATTTAAAATTCTTTATCTTGCATTTTGAGGTTTTTTTTCTTTTTTTTTTTTTTTTTGGTTGAGATCCATTGCTAGAAAATTACTGTATCCCTCTGAGGGTTTAATAATACCTTGCTCTTTCATACTTCCTGTGGTGTTAAGCAGATTTATTTGCATCTGGAGAAATGATCACTTCTTATTTCTTAATTTATTTTAGTTGGGGTGGAATGTCTTTTTTTCTTGTGGATGTGACTGTAATGTAAGTTGAGAAGAGTAGTTTGGCTTGCTTCTGGGTGTGTTCAATGATAAAGAGTCTGTATGATTTTCTTGATTTAAAAATAGTGTGGTGGCTTTCTTAAATGCCAGGTGAAATACTGGTATGCTGATTGGATGAGCAGGCTCCCAAATTCCTGAGTAGCCATGGTGGTGTGCACAATGGTGGTAGCAGAGGTCACTAGTAGCTTAAAGTGTTCTTGTGTGTGACACTGTGTACTTGTGTCGGCAGATGTTATAATGGGTTGTGTGGTTAGATCTCCAGGCCAATAGGTGGCACTTGCAGGTAAGACAAGTTGTGGTGGTAGAAGTTGGGTTTGTGCTTGATCTTTGCTGACCAGGAGAAATACTCATGTGTCCCAAGCAATGGGTTTGAGTCATGGAATGCTCACTATTCTAGGTCCCACATGCTGTCTTGAAGGCAGGGGAGAAGCTGGCTGGGTGGAGCTGTACTGGACAAGCCTGCACTCAACCCCCAATGGTGAGCACAAGAATCAACCTTGATGGGTGTCTGAAGAAAGCTTTTGGGCCCTGGAGAAATGTCCATCTGAGGAGTGGAGCAACCACTGGTGTGCTGAGGTTTCAGCATGAGAAGGGAGAGTTGGTCTTGACACCACAGCCAGGTGAGCAGTAGTGGGACTTGCTTTCCTCTTATGTTCCAGACCTGAAGGGCTCATGCTCCTGTCCTGACCGTTGACTGTGGGAGTTGGTCAAAACACTTAGTTAAGCCCCACACAGTTTACTTTCAGTCTGCACATTTGCTGTGGACTATAAAACTTGATGCCTGGATAAAAACCATGCTTCTCAGGGAACCACTCCCTTGAAAGGGGGGACCTAATTCCAACACACATGGCTGAAGCCATGCTATATTCTTTTCTCAGTTCTGGCTGTGAGGGTCCCTACCCCACTTGAGACCCTGATGTGGTTTGGCTGTGTCCCCACCCAAATCTCATCTTGAATTCCCACATGTTGTGGGAGGGACCATGTGAGAGGTAATTGAATCATGGGGCAGGTCTTTCCTGTGCTATTCTCATGATAGTGAATAAGTCTCATGAGATCTGATAGTTTTATACAGGGGAATTTCCCTTCACAAGCATTCTTTTCTTGTCTGCTGCCAGGTGAGACATGCTTTTCACCTTCCACCATGATTGTGAGGCCTCCCCAGCCACATGGAACTGTAAGTCCATTAAAACCTCTTTTTCTTCCCAGTCTTGGGTATATATTTATTGGTAGCATGAAAACGGACTAATACAGACCCAGGTCTCCAATCCCTAGCCTAAGACTCTCTAATGCCAGTGGCTACCATCGTTCCTAGGTCGCAGGATTCTGCACAGTTTGCAATGAGCTAAGATTGAATCTACCATCACTCCTCTCAGCACCTAGGTCTAGGAAAATGCTTGGGACGCTTCCTAGTGCTGTTCCTTCTCACAGTTTCCTGGCCACTCTACAAGTTAGATCCAGGGCTTGGGAAGGTCAAGGTGTTCTCCCATGGACTGGATTGCATGATCCCTCTGTGGGAAAGTGGATCACAGAGAGACTCTCATCTTCTTCTCTCGTACTGGGAACTCACGATTTTCAGCCAGACCTCCCCATACAGCCTGCTCTACTTTCTTTCCCATATCTGAGGTTTTCTTAACTTTTCTATTGAATTCCTATGTTCATTTCAGTATAAAAGCTCATAGTGTGAAACTCTACACATTACTTTGCTTCTTTCAAGTGGGTGAGGCATGCTACAAAATCCTCTAGTCTGCCATCTGTAAGATGACTGGATGATCTCTGAGGTCCCAAGTATGATGCTTATCCCAACCTCCATCCTGATTTAGGAAAAGTAAAGGCAAATTCCCAGGACCCAGTCACATTCACAGCTATCTCTTTTAATCTTCACCACTACCCTGTGAGGATACATACTACTTTTGAAGTACACTCTTAACAAGTCTTCTCAAGTTTTCAGCATGTGCCTTGAGTTGAGATATTTATTTTGGCCTTTCCATTTATAAATCTAATGCTGTTGGTATTAACCATTCCACACCACAGTCCTTGAGGTCTTTTTTTAAAATGCCTTTCACAGGTCTGTGGCCATGGCTATTCAGTCTCCCAAAATTTTGCCTTCACTTGGCACTTTAATTCATGTGATCACAGATTGTAATATAATTAGCTCCTTCACTAATAGCTATCAGATGATGGACAGGCCTTATTTGCTTTTGAATTTTTGTAGAGTTAAGTCTAAACAGGGCTAGATAACCTACCTGGATTTTGGATTTGGAATCCTACACTCATAGAAAATTCTGTCAATTAAGAAAGAATAATTGGAATGATCTTATTTGGGGAAACCAGTTTTTCCAATACTGGGAAGGTGATAAGGATATCTGTAATGTCTGTGTCTGAGATGCCTTTCCCATTCATGTGCCACACTAAATAGGTCTCTGCACCCTTGACTGAGAGAATGGCTCCTGGGAGTCCCGTAGAGGATACTGAGAGCTGTGGATTTCAAGCCTTGCAAATGGAGAATGGTCTTGGACTCTTGCTTTGAATTAGGAGATGAACCAGAAAACATCTGGCTCTGAATAAACAATGAGGTTTTTTAAAGCTTATCTGATGAGATTTCTCAGTGACAACCATGATGCGCAGAGGTCTAGAGTCTCTATCTCTATCTTCTTTACAATAGAGAATGTAAAAATTTGTTTTTCTACATGAGGTAATTGGTTTCCCAAATGTAAATAATGATATATCAAAATTTCATTCTAAGGATGGATAAAATCCTATACATTTGCTTAATAATTGTGTGCTGATTGATTCATTTTGTTGCCTGTAGAAAGCAACAAGGGACATAGTTTGGGAAAAACATTTTGCTTAAGTTGATGTTGAAATGAGTCCTTCAATTTGTGATTAGTTATAAGAATATAGCATTTCTCAGTGTCAAAATTTGTAAAATTTACGTAAAAGAAACTATTTTAAGATTGGGCTTATATTCTGTAGTAAGGACTATGCAATTCATTTGAACATGCAACATTATGTAAAAATTTAAAACTTATTTAAATCTAAAAAAAAAACCTCATAAAATCCTGGGATTGAATTTAATTCTGTCCTTATATTTCTCAGTTCTGTACTTTGTATTTGTTTTAAAAAATAATTTCTAGTTCTTTGCTGAACTTATTATTTTTCATTTGATTCAATAGAATTTGTAATTGATTTTTGAAGAATTTTTATCATGGCTGCTTTAAAATCCGTGTCAGATAATCTATCATCTGATTTACCTTGGCATTGGCATCAGTTGATTGACTTTTCTCACTCAAGTTATTATTTTCCTCATTCTTTGTATGATGGATGACTTTTGATTGTGTCTTAGACATTTTGCCTATTATGTTAGGAGACTCTGGATCTTATTTAAATCTTTTATTTTTTCATGCAATTACCCTCTTTAGTTTTAACTTGCAGGCCGTGGTGTAATTTGTGGGTTGTAATTCCAACAGCAGTTGAGTTTCACAGCCAGTTGAGTGCTATTTTGGCCTCTTTGATTGTCTGGTACAGATGGGGCTTCCACTGGTCTCTGCTTATGCTACCTGAGGGGATGGAAGTGGGTTACCCAGGTCTGGATCCTGGATGTCTCTTGGTGGAAGAGGGGTGTGGTAGGAATCCTTCCACTGATATTAGCTCCCCCCTCCATCCTATTTGCACAGATTCTCTGGCCAGGTGAGGAGCATCTTGTGCCTACAGTGATAAAGAGGCTTCCCAAATAGGGTCACTTGTTCTGCTGAGTTCCTTTTGTTTGGTTCTGTCTGCCCACTTTGGATCTCTTTTAGAACAAAAGGTCTCTTGATAAAGAAGAGTGCTTCTCCTGCTTGCTTATTTTTGGTGGTGGTACCAATTGATCATCTTTGCTGATGGTGTTGAACTCACCTGTTGTTACCAACAAACTCCTGTCACTTTGCAGGAGGAATGAGTCTACCTGGGCTGCCTTCTGTTGCTAGGTTGGGTCATAAGAAACAGTGCCTGGGTCACCTTCTGTTGTGTGTGCAAGGCAAGATGCCCAACCATTGTGCATTCCTCCAATCTTAGGGTACCTTTAACTACCTTTCAGAATTCTCCTTCGGTTGGCATGCAGCATGTTGTAAAAATTTAAAACAGCATAGAAAGGCTAAGTTATAAATAACAGAGTCAGTATTAATACCCATCTTTCTAAGCCCAAATTCTATCTTCTTTCTGCTTTATTCAACTGCCAAATTTTGGGGGAACATTAAAGAAAAATATCCAGTAATTAACAGTAAAAACATCTCTCCATCCAGCATCCATATTTGCTATAAGTGGTATAGATACAGGTGTGATTCCTGGATAGAGAAATGCTATTTACCTGGACAGCATTCACCAACATAATCATCCTCTGGTTTTTCAAAGGTTCTTTTTCTATACCTCTTGAAGTTGCATTCCTCTGCTATACAATTAATACCTTTTAAGTAAGATGCCCTGAAGCTTCTCAACATGGCAATGAGGTGGGAAGACACCTATTTTTCTCCTCATCACACCTGAGGTTAAATAAAGTTAATCATCATCTCACCATCAAGGTATTTGAGATCCACTTGTTTATACGTAGGATTACACTGCATCTGTTGTAGAACTGGTTATATAAATAGTCCAGTTATAGGATTCCTCTTTTCAAGTGATTATATATTTAAAAAATAATGCAATTTATCTTTAGAACAGAAGGAACAACTCTCCTCAACAATAGTCATCCTCAGTACATTCATAGCTTTATGTATCATGTCATGAAAGAAAGCAATAAAATGGATCAGGATTAAGACAGCCTTCAAGAGCAGTCCTTTGTTAAGGCTAAATTTATCCTGGCACAATGGCCCCTTTATATAACACTACGGGATACATATCTGACTCCCTGGATAAAAAACTGAAAAGAAATGGAACTTAAAACAGAATCCTGTGAACAATGGATGGGTCTGCCAATGAAAGTTGGCCTGCCATAATCCCACCCCCTCTGTGAAAATTCTACTCTTCAGTGAAAGTGAGCAGAGATAGATCCTGTTATGGAATTTTGGGTCCCCCAGCTGGCTGAGAGCACCATCTCCTCGGGGACCTCTACTTTGCTTGTTTCCATGAAAGACATAACAAAAGTGTCTAAATTTAAGAACACAAAGCACATGGCTGAGTGAGCCCAGGCCTTTGTTGTACCCCCACCGAAGCAGGCAGTTTAAGTATGCAGTTTAAGAAGTCCAGAGAGGATTTTTGGAATCAGCTGATAAGTAATACAGGAAGGATTTTCTCTGTCTGTTGGAAACTATATGTGCCCCTGGGCTGGTTTCCTTTTTTGAATTTAGAAGATACTATGTTAGAGAATAGCAAACTGTGCTTCCGTTCCCTTGGTTTGAAATCTCCCTTCCTTACTTCTCTGTCCTAAAGATCTCTTTCATTCTCTGAGGTCTAGTACAAATGCTGGCTATGAGCTCTAGAGCCCAGTACTGTGTCTTATTGAACTTTGCATAGTGATATCTACCTCTTGGGGCACCCGTAGAGGAGCCTCCACTAGTTATCTCCAGCTCATCCTTATATCTCAATACCAGCCTTTCCTGACTCACAAACCTGGTCACTTTTATTGTCTATCATAGTCTATGTCACACTTTGTAAAGTGCCTGTTTTTGTGATTGTTTCATTTGTATCTATCTCTCCCACAGTCAGTTCTGTTTTTGTCTATTACGTTCCAGAACAAAGCATAGTGTTTGGCATACCTTTTGCAACAAAAGAATAGACAAGCAACCAAACATTTGTCGAATATTGAATTATCACTTTTTTTTTTAAGTCGAACTGTCTTAATTAGCAGATCTTCAACAACACCTTTTTACCGGGCCAACTGCGTTATTGCCACTTCGGAATAAATGACCAAGAGATATTAACGAGAGCACAAATTAACCAAAACATTTATATTTACTGCAGTGGTCCTTGCTGGGCATAATTTCCTTGGACCCAATATGCTAAATAAAACAAAAGCCTAAGCAACAGTAAGAGTAGTGTGAAGGTTCCTTCTGATGACATTTCAGAAAGAATTTGTCAAGTGCCAGGGAAAGAATCCTCCCACTTTTTGGGCTTCTTTATCATCTGGACACGTTTCACAGGGCTTTTCACGACAGGTGCTCAGAGGTTTCAGGCGCCATTTGGGAGCAAGAGAAGAGCATCAGTTTGTGTGTTTTCCAAACACAGCAATTACCACTCACCAGTCAATCTGTGGAGAAACTCAAAACCATTGGTACCAATGTATAATTTAGTCCAGTGGTTCTTGTTTTTAAAATTGGAATAATTTTGTTTTTTCTAATAAAAGTTTACTAATCCTAACTTTCTTTCACATGATGCTGGACCATTTCTACACAATTTCTTCCAGAAAACAGAAGAGGGAACAATTCCCAATGAATTTTATAAAACTCTTATTACCCTGATACCAAAATAAAATAATAATAGTACAAAAGAGAAAACAACAGATCATTATCCCTCAAGAATATAAACACAAAAATTTCTAAGAAAATATTAGCAAATAGAATTCAGCAATATGTAAAAAGAATTATACACTAGAGCCAAATGGTTTTTCCACCCCCAGGGATGTGAGGAAAGTTCAATATTTAAAAATCAATTAATGTATTTCACCTTATTAACAGGCTAAAAAAGATTACATTATGCAGAAGAAGCATTGACAAAATTCAACACCAAGTCATGATAAAAACTCTCAGAAAAATAGAAATATAAGGAAATTTTATTCACCTGATAAAAAGCATGTATAAAAAAGCTACAGATAATATTATATTTTATGGTGAAAGAGTGAATGCCTTTCCCCTGAGATTGGGAACAAGGCAACAATTTATCTTTCATCATTCTTATTCAACATAGTACTGGATATTGCAGCCAGTGGAATAAGGCAAGAAAAGCAAATAAAAGAATACAGATTGATAAGAAAAAAACTGTCCCTATTTGCAGATGACATGGTGGTCTACATAGGAAATCTCCAGGAATCTACAAAACTTTTCTAGAACTAATAAGTGAGTGCAGCAAACTCACAAGATACAAGCTACACTTACCAAAATAAAATGTATTTCTACATACTAGCAAAGAATCTGTGAACATAAAAATTAAAAGTACAATACCATGTAAAATTGCACAAAAATGAAATACTTATATGTATATCTAACAAACGTGTTCATGACCTGTATGCTGAAACTATAAAACTCTGATGAGTTCAAAGAAGGTACATCATGTTCATGGATTGGAAGATTTAACATATTAACAATATCAATTTCCCCTAATTGATATTCAAATTTAATGCAATTTCCATCAATCACAATACAATTTTTACAGCTATAGAAAGAATTATTCTAAAATTTATATAGAAAGACAATAGAACTAGATAAAAACCACCTTCGGGAGAAATTCATTCCCAGTTTCAATAGTTATTATATGTAGTAATCAAGACTATGTGTTGGCTGGGTGCAATGGCTCATGCCTGTAATCCCAGGACTTTGGGAGGCCAACGCAGGTGGATTGCTTAAGTCCAGGATATTGAGACCAGCCTGGCCAACACAGTGAGACCCCATCTCTAAAAAAATTGCAAAAATTAGCTTGGAGTGGTGGCACATGCTTATGGTCCCAGCCACTTGGAACTCAGAGGTGGGAGGATTCCTTGAGCCCAGGAGGCAGAGGTTGCAGTGAGCCGAGATTGCACCACTGCACTCCAGCCTGGGTGACAGAGTGAGACCCTGACTCAAAAAAAAAAAAAAAAAAAAATACTGTGTGTCATTGGTGGAGGGATAGATAAATAGCTAATGGAACAGAATAGAAAACCCAGAAATATAATCACGCAAATATGCCCAACTGATTTTTGACAAAGATGCAAAAGCAATTCAATGGAGGAAAGACAGCCTTTTTTATAAATGGTGCTAGAGAAGCTGGATATCCATATGCAAAAAACGAAACTTGATATGTGTCTCACCTTATAAAAAATTAATTCAAAATGGATTATGAACTTAAATGTTAAATGTGAAACTATAAATCTTTAAAAAATAGAAAATTGTCAAAATCTAGAGTAAGAAAAAGAGTTTTTTGACTTGACAGCAAAGGACACAATTTATACAAAGAAATACTGGTAGGTTATACTTCATTAAATTTAAAAATGTTTTCTCTATGAAATATCCTGTTAAGGTGATAAAAAGACAAGCTACATTGTAGGATAAAAGATATGTAAACAAAATATCCAACATATCTAACAGTATCTAGACTATATAAAGAACTCTCAAAGCTGAACAAAATTACAAAAATCTAATTAGAAAATTGGCAAATTACATGCAGAGAAATGTCATTAAAATATACAATGGCATATGAAAAGATGCTCAACATGATTAGCCATTAGAGAAATGGCAATTAAAACTTCAATGAGATATCACTACCCATTTATCAGAATGCCTAAAAAAGTAATTAATTGAAGGAGGGACAACATTGAATGCTGACAAGAATGCAGACCAATGGATCTCCCATTCATTGCTGCTTGGAATGTAAAAGGTACAGTTACTCTGCAAAACAGTTTGTCAGTGTCTTATAAAACTAAATATGCAACTACCACATGACTCAGCAAGTGCATTCCAGGGCATTTATTCTAGAAAAAATAAAAACATAGCTTACACAGACACCTGTACACGAATGTTTATAGCAGCTTTATTCATAATAGCTCCAAATTGGAAACTATGCATATGTTCTTCAATAAGTGAATAGTTAAACTGTGATACATCCGTATCATGGAATACTACTCTGCAATAAAAAGAAACCAAATATTGATACACACAACAGCCTGGATGAATTTCCAGATAATCATGCTGAATAATAAAAAAGGCAATTCCAAAAGTTTCCATACTATATGATTCTACTTATATAATATTCTTGAAATGACAAAATTATAGAGATGGAGAAGAGATTGCTGGCTGCCAGGGGTTAAGGAGAGGGCAAGACCAAGAGGGAAATGGCTATGGAAATAAAAAGGTGAATGAAGGATCCTCGTGTGATGCAAATGTTCTGTATTTTGACTATCAATTTTAGTGTAGTGGGTGATAGTATTGTACAATGTTTTTCCAAGTTGTTATTATTGGGGAAATTGGGTAATGTGTACATGAGATCTCTCCATATTATTTCTCACAGCTACATGTGAATCTGTAATTGTCTCAAAATGTGTTTAATTAAAAACAGCAAGGTAGATGTGTTTTTTTACCTCGAGGAAATAAATCATGAAAACGAAAATTTCACAAACCTGGAATTAAGTTGGAAAAATGATTTTGGGAAGAACTGAACCATTTTCATATTTCCTGAATCCTTTTTAAAAATTGTATTATTGTGGTAAAATATATCCATTGTCAACCTAAGTAACACAGAGATTCCCTAAAGTTACTGAGTTTATTCAGGAATGTGTAGAGGATTTACAAATCTAGGCTGTAAGGGCTTTGAGGATCCTTAAGTATATCCAGAGGGATTAAGGCAAGGGGAAGCTTTTAAAGGCAAAAGAAAAAAGTACGTTTAATTTGTCTTAAAACAGAGAACGTTGGGTACGGGGGCTTATCGCAGGAGTTGACGTCAGTTCATTAGTGGAGACGGTGTGTCATGCAAGTATTCTCGTCCATCCAGCTAGCTGTCCTGTGACTCATGTAGCAAACTGCAGTTTATAAAGTCCTTGGCAAATGTTCTTGTTACAGGCATACATGCGTAAGAGCCCTTCAGGGTCTTTGTATTAGATTTTTTTTCCACAGGCATGTGTATATGAGAGTTCTCCCTTCTCAACCTCCTGGCTTTATTTATTTATTTTGTTAGGGTTTGGCACAAGCTACTCCATGTCAATTCTGACAGCTTGCACGGTATCATAACATTTACCATTTTAATTGTTAAATGTATAGTTCAGTGGCAGTAAGTACACGTTCCTATTGTTGTGCAGCCATGACCAGCATCATTTCTAGAACTTTCTCATCTTGCAAAACTGAAACTTCATACCCATTAAACAATAACTATCCAATCCCCAAAATACATAATGCTTCACAAAGTTTTATGTGATCCTTATGCAGAGGCCATGCTAATTTACTCGGTATCATTTCAATTTTAGTATATGTGCTGACAAATTGAGCACCCAAATTCTTTCCTATTGGTGACTGTTTTTTTCCCATCTATATGTGATAGTACCTGGGGGTAACCCAAAGACATCATCCTGGTAGCTCTATGATTTGTTTAACATGCTGTGGTTAAGAGCCAATTGTTTAATCTGATTATTTTGCCTTGAGGCAACTTTACAGATATTTTAAAGAATATGTTTGTTAGTAAGTTGATTCAATTTGGAAATATCTGTCTTCTTTCTCCATTTTTCCTGTTTGTTCTATAAGACATATGGCTGGGTAACCAGAGATGCTCATTTTTTTATCCTGAAAATTTTGTGTGCTTGTGAGTTATATGGACATGGAGAAGTTTTGAGGGCAGGGCAGTTCCTTCATAATGTGAGAAATCAACTATTTAGTACGTCCTTCTAGGAAATTTTTATTTCTCTTTTTAAATGTACAAGATTTTAACCCTTCTGTTTTAAAAGATTTCTTCTATGTATAATTCTTTTCAAAGGTACCTTGAATTCTAGAAATATTTAGCAGACTATGTTCTACCTAATTTCTCCAGTTTAGTTGGGGATACATTTTTTAAAACTGTGCCAAAAATTTAAACAAATTTCTCTGATACTGAAATATACTCAGTGCTTAATGTTGTTTCACCTTGCCATGAAAAGTGTTTGTATTTCGTTTTTTTCCCTCTTCTGGGACATATTTTTTCAAATTAATTGGACAAATATCTAGGACTATGATTCCTGGATCATATGATAAGACTACATTAGCTTTATAAGAAAGTGCCAAAATTTCTTTCAAAATGGCTGTAGCATTTTGCATTCCCACCAGCAATAAATAAAAGTTTCTGTTGCTCCACATCCTTGCCAGTATTTGGTATTTTCAGTTTTTTTTTTTAATTTTAGCCATTCTAACTGGCGTATAGTGGTATCTCATCATTTTTTTTTCAATGTGCAATTACCTAGTGACAAATGGTGCTGCGAATTTTTTCATATGCTTATTTTTCATCTGTAAATCTTCTTTGGTGATATATCTGTTCAGATCTATACATTGTTGTATTGAATTTGCTAATATTTTGCTGAGGATTTTTTTGTTCATGTTCATAAGAGATACTGTTCTATAGATTTCTTTTCTTGTAATGTCCTTATTTGGATTGGCTATTAGGGTAATGCTATGGCCCATTGAATGGATTTTTCATTTTCAGGCTTTATTCTGCCTGTAGAAATTAGTATCTCCTTAGTTCAAATTCTTCAGTGATTAATTTGTTTGGTGATCAGTTTTGTTTATTGAAATAGTCTGTTTTGGCTATGCTGGGTCATCTGGCCTTTTATATAAATTTCAAAATTACCTGGTTTGTATTTCTAACTAATTTTCTTGATACTTCAGTAGAAATTGTAGTATGCGTGTATTTTAATTTGAGGAAAATTGACACTATGTTGAATATTCCAAAACATAAACGCATTATGTCTTTCCATTTATTTAGGTCATCTTTGATTTCCTTCACGAGCATTTTAAAGTTTTTAGAATGTAGATTCTCTACATTTTTGGTTCAATATATACCTAAGTGTTCCTTATTTATAGTAGTTGTAAATGGTATTATGTTTGAAAATTTGATTTTCAATTTTTCGTTACTAGCATACAGAAATTTTCAATTTTTTGAATTTCTCTTATATCCTATGACCTTGTCACTATTAGTTCTCAAAATTGTTTTTCATTTTTATTGGTTGATGCCTTATAATTGTCATACCATCTACAATTACAAACAATTTTATTTCTTTCTTTCCAATCATTATGCTTTTTATTTCTTTGCCTTGCCTTATTACACCGGCTAAGACTGAAATGTACTGTTAAATATGAGTGGTAACAATGAACGTCTTTGCTTTATTTCTAATCTTTGGAATAAAATAGTATATCAATATTAAGTATGATGTTAACCATAGGCTTCTTGTGAATGCTTTTTATCAGGTTGAGACACTTTCTTTCTATTTCTAATTTTCAGAGAGTTTTATTATCAATTTATTTTTGTCAAAGATCTCTTATGTATCAGTTGATATCTTGTAATTTTTTCTTTAAAAATTAATGTGATAAATTATATTGATAAATTTTATGTATTGAACCAAACTTTCATCCTTGGGGAGAAAAAAAATCTCTTGGTTGTGGCATGCATTCTTTTTATATGTTCTGGATTGGATTTGCTAATATTTTGTTGGGAATATTTGCATCTTTATTCATGAAGGACATTAGTCTTTAAAAAACATCTTTAATTTTTGTATTAGGTGTTGGCTTTATAAAGTGAGTCGAGGCGGGGATCCATGATCTCATCTCACTGCTCCTTGTGACACAGACATGGCTTCTGTTCATAAGTCCCTATTAAATCTTTCTTTCTAAGAAACTGTATTTGTCAGCCTTTTTCTTCGGCTTCTCAGCTTCCTCAGACTTTGGGATAGTGTATTAGTCTGTTTTCACACTGCTATAAAGAACTTTCTGAGACTGGGTAATTTATAAAGAAAAGAGGTTTAATTGATTCATAGTTCCACATGGTTGGGGAGACCTCAGGAAACTTACAGTCATGGTGGAAGGGGAAGCCGACCTGTCTTACATGGCAGCAGGCAAGAGAGAGCGTGTGGAGCAGGAATTGTCAAATGTTTATAAAACCATCAGATCTCGTGAGAACTCACTCACTATCATTAGAAAAGCATGGGGGAAACCACCCCCATGATCCAATCACCTCCCACTAGGTCCCTCCCTCGACAAGTGGGGATTATGGGGATTACAATTTGAGATGTGATTTGGGTGGGGACATAAAGCCAAAGCATGTCAGGTAGGTTTGCATAGAACCGCCCACTGTGAAACTTGTGGTAAGCCAGGCCAGGAGCTGAGAGACCAAAATATGGGCAAAGGGAATTAATCAACCATGGAAGAAGTCCATGGGGTACATCCCAGGTGGCAGCCATTTCTATTTGGAGTAGTGTGGCTCTACCTTTTAGATGCTTCTGCATGAGTATATGGATGCCTTGAAAACACCAGCATGTTTAGAGAAATTGTTAGCTGTGAGCCATCTATCACCCTGTGGTAAGGAATGGTGGTGAGCTGCCACTGCAGCAGATGGCCACTTCTGTGGGCTGTCTGTTTGGCAACAGAAGCCCAGCTAGCAGAAGCAAAGTAAAATGGCTTCAGTAGGAATTACAATTGGAAACAGTTTCTCTTTACAGAGCTTGATAGTAAAAAGTTGACTTAATTAAAACTACAACCTGAGCTATATATGTATACCTATGTATTGTTTTAAGGCCTCTGTTCTCTCTAAAACTTCTCAGTCAACTGAATCCTGACTGTGCCTCTATTTCCTTCTGCCTGTCCCTCCTTCCTCTTGCCAGCCTCAATGCCACATGAAGGAACAACAAAAGAAAGAATTATGACAGCCTGGGATCCCTTGGGGAAAATGGAAAAGGCCCCAGGTTTCTCTTTTGGGGAGAAACCTATTTTTCTTCATGGTACCCCCAAAGTTGTAAGTGGACAGATAAAACTCTGCTCTCTTTTGTATTGAATTATCTTTGGCTTTTTGGGGAGTACCATAGATTGCTTGACACTGTGAGAGGATTTGACCTTGATGTGTGTTTGATGGTTGGT
Source organism: Symphalangus syndactylus (assembly GCF_028878055.3). Lineage (NCBI taxonomy): Eukaryota > Metazoa > Chordata > Mammalia > Primates > Hylobatidae > Symphalangus > Symphalangus syndactylus. The sequence continues at coordinate 90,192,039 of NC_072426.2, forward strand.
AGTGTGATGGTGAGCAAGCGCTATAGTGTTGGAGGTGACTAAGGACAGTCATATGGAGGAGATGGTCATTGCTACAGGGGGCTGCTAAGTTCTTTGTATGTCTGGATAAGAAAAGCACAGGTTAGACCCTAAAAACTTCGTGCTTTCTTGGCCCTGTTCCTTAAAGAACTCTGTCCTAAAATCAGTTATCTAACTAAGAAACAAGCTAAGTTGAAAAGACCACCTATCAAACTAAATCAGTCTTTGAAGCTCTTTGTAAAAGTAATTTACATATTTAAAAGAAATCTCAATTTTTAAAGGCTTACCTGTCTCTGCATTTAAACCACTAGCAACTTCATGGGGAACAGAATGGTTTAAAGTTTACATAACAAACACTGCTTTTGTTTAGATCTAAGTTCTGTGTCTTTGAGATGTAAATTTTCTACCTAGTTCCCCCTGAGTCCTGTCTTTGGAGACGCTAATTTAAAGTTGCTTCCCCAACAATTGTTTAGGGCATAAAACAGCTATTTAAGAGATTGACAGCCTAAAGTTGGGGTGAAACTTTGAAAACTGGGAAATGAAAAACTCTATAAACACAAGATCTGCTTCTTTCTGAGTGTCTGTTATGTTGATATGCGTCCTATGTAAGTGATATTTCACTACAAAATATACAAACAAGCTCTAATCAATTGGATTAAAGATAAATTAAACACATAAATCAAATATTTTATTAGAAAAATAAAAGTTAGCTCAAATGCCTGTTAGTTCATATGCTTTAATAATCTTTGGTAAATAAAACTAATTTCAAAATTCTCTTCAATGATTTAAAATCTGAAATCACGCTATGGTAAATTAAGCAATTCTAGAGTTATTACTAGGAATTTGGGTTACTAAGAGTTAGATTCGTAGTTAATATATGTAATTAAAACTGCTCAATGTAGGAAAAGCTATTCTACATACGGAGTGTTCATATAAAGAAAAATATGTGATTTTGGGAAAGAAGGTTATGAAAACATGAAGATGTGGTTTGGCTTAAAGGAAAAGTAACTTTGTCTAGTTGAGAGGCTATTTAAAGGTTGTTTCAAATGAAGAAAAAAATGATACAGTTAAAACTAAATGGATAGAAAGAGAAAGGACAAAAGGGTGGAAATGTGAAAGTTTTGAGTACTGGGTGGCTGCATGGTCATCCATGGTACGGAGCTGTAGCTGTGCTGCAACACGTTCACCAAAAGTAAAAGTTACTGGTGGAATTTAGAGATGGCTCAAATGCCTGGGGATTTGGTTCAATGGATGCATAAAGAGAAGCAAACTAAGATGCAAAAAGCAAAATATTCAATCCTTTGGTTATTGTTATCTATAATTGCTAAAATGGAAGAAAGAAAGTGCTGGGTTGAACTTTGAGGCTGGACTAAGCTTGGGTGCAGGGCTGTTGGAGCTCAGATCGCTAGCCTTGAAGCTACCTACTAAGGGAAAAAAATGCCAGGGACAAAATAAAATGACTCTCAGTCCTGTGGTTACCACAAAGGTAATCAGTGGTGGGGTGGTTGGGGCGGGGGCGATGGAGGCAAAACTAAGTAACTTTTAAAACCAGAAAGTAAAATGTAAAAAAAAAAATAAGTAAGTTTCATTTTGTGGATTGATATTGTCAGCTTCCTGAGAAACCTTTACTAAACTGGATCATGGGAGCAACTATTTTGGGATCAGTGTGTTTCATTTTGAATGCTGCAGAGTAAAGGAGCATGTTTGGGCTGATTCAGGACCCACAGCTCACTATTGAACAGGTGCAGTTGCTTAGTGATGTTGAACATTTTTTCATATATGTGTTGGCTATTTGTATGTCTTTTATTTTTGAGAATGTATATTTAAATGTATATTTAAATGGAATTATCATTATTATATTTCTTCAAAGTTTTTTGAGTTCCTTGAATATTCTGGATATTAGTTCCTTGTCAGATGAATAATTTGCAAATATTTTTTTCATTCAACAGGTTGTCTCTTCACTGTGTTGATTGTTTCCTTTGCGGTGCAAAAGCTTTTTAGTTCAATATAGTCCTATTTGTCTATTTTTGTTTTTCTTTTTGGCTTGTGCTTTTGGGATCTTAACCATAAAATTTTTGCCTAGACTAATGTCCTGGAGTGTTTCCCCTATGTTTTCTTCTAGAAGATTTACAGTTTTGAGTCTTATATTTAAGTCTTTAATTCATTTTGAGTTGATTTTTCTATATGGCAAAATACAGAGTTCTAGTTTCATTCTTCTGCATATGGATATCTAGTTTCCCAATATCATTTATTAAAGAGGATATCTTTTCCTCAATGTATGTTTTTGGTGCCTTTATCAAAAATCAGTGGACTAAAATACGTAAATCTGTTTCTGTGTTCTCAATTCTGTTCTGTTGATTTATGTGCCTATTTTTATATCAATATCATACCGTTTTGATTACTATACCCTTGTCATATATTTTGAAGTCAGATAGTGTGATGCCTCAAGATTTGTTTGTTTTGCTCAAAATTTCTTTGGCTATTCGGGCACCTTTTTGCTTCCATATGATTTTTAGAATTTTTTTTCTATTTCTGTGAAAAATGCTTCAGTATTTCATAAAGATTGCATTGAATCTGTATGTTGCTTTGGGTAATATGGTTATTTTAACAAGATTAAGTCTTCTAATTTGAGAGTATAGAATGCCTTTCCATTTGTTTGTGTCCTTTTCAATTGATTTCATCAGTGTTGTCATTTTCCTTATAGAAGTCTTTCACTTCCTTGGATAAATATATTCCTAAGTATTTTATTTTATTTCATTTGTAGCCATTGAAAATGAGATAGTCTTCTTGATTTCTTTTTCAGTGAATTCATTCTCAGTTTAGAGAAATAGTAAGTTTTGTATGTTGATTTTGTATCCTGCAACTTTACTGAATTGAGATCTAAGAGATTTTGATAGATAATTTAGTGTTTTTTGTTTTTGTTTTGTTTTTTTTTTAACATAAGAACTTGTGCTCTGAAAAAAGGAATAATTTGACTTTCTTTTTTCCAGTTTTGATGAATTTTATTTCTTTCCATTGCCAAATAGCTCTGGTTAGAACTTCCAGTACTATGTTTAACAGCAGTGGTGAAAGTGGGCATCTTTGTCTTATTCCAGTTCTTAAAGAACAGCTTTCAGCTTTTCTCCATTCAGTGTGATGTAGCTGTGTTTGTCATAAATGCATTTTATTATTTTGAGGTAAGTTCTTTCTATGCCTACTTTATTGAAAGCTTTTTTCATAAAAGACATTTAATTTTATATAATTCTTTTTCTGAATCTATTGAGATGATCAGATGGTTTTGTTCTTCATATTTTTGATGTGAATGGCTCACATTTACCTATTTGCATGTGCTGAACCATCCTTACAATACTGGTATAAATCCCATTTGATCATGGTGTATTCTTTTTGATATGCTTTTGGATTCAGTTTGGTTGTATTTTGTTAAAAATTCTTGTGTTTATGTTTATTAGAAATATTAGCCTGTAGTTTTCTTTTATATTGTGTCTTTGTATGGTTTTCATATCAATGCATCTCTGCCCTCATAGAATAAGTTAGAGAGAATTCCTTCCTCTTTAATTTTTTTGGAATAGTTTGAGGAGAATTGTTGTTCTTCTTTGTAAGTCTAGTAGAGTTTGACAGTGAAGTCATAACATTCTGGGCTTTTCCTAGTTGGGAGGCTTTTGAATACAAATTCAATCTTGATGCCTGTTATTGGTCTGTTCATGTTTTCTATTTTTTCCTGATTCAAGATTGGTAGGTTTATGTGTCCATGAATTTATCTACTTTCTCAGTGTTTTCCAGTTTATTTCTGTATACTTGTTTGTAGTAGTCTCTGGTGATCTTTTCTATTTCTGTGCTATCAGTTGTCATGTTCCCTCTTTGTTTCTGATTTTGTTCATTTTTTGGGTATTCTCTCTTTTTTACTTGGTTAATGTCGCTATCAGTTTATAAATTTAGTTTATCTTTCAAAAAACCAACTTTTTATTTCATTCATTCTTTGTATGGTTCTTCTTTGTTCTTTATTATTTCTTTCCTTCTACTAATTTTGGGCTTGGTTAGTTATTGATTTTCCAGTTAATTGAGGTACATTTTAGCTTGATTATTCAAAACCATTCAATTTTTTTGATTTAGGCATTTATTACTATAAACTTTTCTTTAGCACTACTTTTGTTGTATTCCATAGGCTTTGGTATTTTTTTGTAAATTTTTATTTGTTTTAATAAGTTTTTTAAATTTTCTTTTACTCTAGTTGTATCTTTACAGGTGAAGTTAGTCTCTTGTAGGCAGCATATAGTCGAAACATGTTTTTTCAATACATTCAGCTATTTTATACATTTAAATGGAAAATTCAATCCATTTTATTCAAGATTATTACTGATATGTAAGAACTTATTCCTGACATTTTGTTAATTTTTTTTCTAGTTGTTTTGTGTATGCTTTCTTCCTTTACTTCTCTCCTGTTATTTATCATTGTTATTTGGTGGTAGTGCTAACTTTGAATTCTTTTTCGTATTCATTTTTGTGTTTGCTTTATCAATATGTTTTGTTCCTTTGTGCTTTCATAATGGTAGATACTGTCCTTTTGCTTCAATGTGTAGAATTCCCTTAAGAATTTTTTGTAGGGCTAGTCTGGTCGTGATGCATTCCCTTAGTTTTTACTTGTCTGGAAAAGGTTTTACTTCTTCTTCATTTATAAAGTATAATTTGCTGGCTATAGTATTTTTGGCTTAGTTTTTTTTTTTTTTTTTTTTTTTAGCACTTTGAATATATCATTCCATTCTCTTCTGGGCTGTAGGATTTCTACTGAAAACCAGTTGGAAGTCTGATGAGAATTCTTTATATGTGACTAGACAATTTTTTCTTGCTGTTTTTAGAATTATCTCTTTGTCTTTGTGTATTAGGCCATTCTTGCTTTGCTATAAAGAAATATCTGAGACTAGGTAATTTATTAGAAAAGAGGTTTAATTGGTTCACAGTTCTGCAGGCTATTCAGAAATCATAGCACTGGCATCTGCTTCTGTGGGGGGCCTCAGAAAGCTTTTACTCATGGCAGAATATGAAATGAGAGCAGGTATATAATGTGAAAAAAGCAGAAGGAAGTAGTAGGGGTGGAGATGTAACATAATTTTTTTTTTTTTTTGAGATAGACTCTTACTCTGTTGCCCAGGCTGGAATGCAGTGGTATGATCTAGGCTCACTGCAACCTCTACCTCCCAGGTTCAAGCAATTCTAGTGCCTCAGCCCCCTGAGTAGCTGGGATTACAGGCATGTGCCACCCTACCTGGCTAATTTTTGTATTTTTAGTAGAGACGGAGTTTCACCATGTTGGCCAGGCTGGTCTCGAACTCCTCACCTCAGTTCATCCATCTGCCTTGGCCTCCCAAAGTGCTGGGATTGCAGGCATAAGCCACCGTGCCCGGCCAGATTTCACATACTTTTAAGTGATTAGATCTTATGTGAACTCAGAGCAAGAGCTCACTTATCACCAATGCCATGACAAAAACCAAGGGATCTGCCCCCATGATGTAAACACCTCCATCCAGGCCCTACTTACAACACTGGGGATTACATTTCAACATGAGATTTGGGCAAGGACAAATATCCCAACTATATCATTGTGCCCCTAGCCCTTCCTAAATCTCATGTCCTTTTTACATTTCAAAATACAGTTACCTTTTCTCAGTAGTCCCTCCAAAGTCTTGCCTCATTCTAGCATTAACTCAAAAGTCCAAAGTCCAAAGTCTTATCTGAGACAAGGAAAATTCCTTCTGCCTATGAATGTGTAAATTCAAAGGCAAGTTATTTACTTCCAGAATTTAATGGTGGTATAGGCACTGGGCAAATATTCCCATCCCCAAAAGGAGGTATTGGCCAAAAGAAAGGGGATACAAGTCTCAGGTAAATCCAAAATTCATCAAGGAAGTCATTAAACTTCAAAGCTCCAAAATAATCTCTTTTTACTCCATGTCCCACATCCAGGGCAAATGGGTTCAAGGGGTGAGCTCTGTAGACCTCAGGAATCTCCACCTGTGTGGCTTTGCAGGGTTCAGCCCCCAAGGCTGCTTTCACAAGTTGTTGAGTGCCTGTGGCTTTTCCAGGTGCAGGGTGCAAGCTGCCAGTGAATCTACCATTCTCAGATCTGGAGGGCAGTGGCCCCTGATATGGTTTGGCTGTGTCTCCATTCAAATATCATCTTGGATTGTAGCTCCCATAATTCCCATGTGTTGTGGGAGGCACTTAGTGGGAGATAATTGAATCATAGGGGTGGTTTTCCTCCATACTGTTCTTGTGGTAGTAAATAAGTCTCACAAGATTTGATGGTTTTATAAAGAAGAGTTTTCCTCCACAAGCTCTCTTCTTTTCTTGTCTGCTGCCATGTGAGACATGTCTTTCACCTTCCATCATGATCATGAGGCCTCCCCAACCATGTAGAACTGTGAGTCCATTAAACCTCTTTCTTTTGTAAATTGCCCAGTCTCAGGTATGTCTTTATTAGCAACATAAAATAGAACTAATACAGCCCCATTCTCACAGCTCCACTAGGCAGTGACCCAGTGGGGATTCTGTGTGGGGGCTCCAGCCCCATGTTTCCCCTTGTCGCTGCCCTATTAGAGGTTCTCTGTGAGGGCTCAACACTGTCAGTAGAATCCTGCCTCAGCACCCAGGTTTTTCCATACATTCTTTGAAATCTCAGCAGAGGGGAAAATATGGTTTTGCTCAATGTTCCCACCCAAATCTTGCTATGAATTGTATTAATCCCCACATGTCAAGGGTAGGACAGGGTGGAAGTAATTGGATCATGGGGGTGGTTTCCCCATGCTATTCTCATGATAATGAGTAAGTCTCACAATATCTAATGGCATTTCCCTGCTAGCACTCATTCTGTCTCCTGCCACCCTGTGAAGTGGTGCCTTCTGCCATGATTGTTAAGTTTCCTGAGGCCTCCACAGCACTGCAGAAATGTGAGTCAATAAAATCTTTTTACTTTACAGATTACTCAGTCTTTGGTATTTCTTCATAGCAGTGTGAAAATGGGTCAATACAGTAAATTGGTACCAGGAGTGGGGTGTTGCTATAAAGACACCCCAAAATGTGGAAGTGACTTTGGAACTGGGTAACAGGAAGAGGTTGGAACAGTTTAGAAGGCTCAGAAGAAGCACAGAGAAATGTGGAAAAGTTTGGAACTTCTTAGAGATTTGGAAGGCTCAGAAGACAGGAAGATGTAGGAAAGTTTGGAACTTCCTAAAGACTTGTTGAATGGCTTTGATCAAAATTCTGATGGTGATGTGGACACTAAAATAAAGGCTGAGGTGGTCTCAGATGGAGATGAGGAACTTCTTGGGAACTGAAGCAATGGTGACTCTAACTATGCTTTATCAAAGAGATGGCAGCACTTTGCCCCTGTGCTAGAGATCTGTGGAACTTTGAACTTGACAGAAACCATTTAGGGTAACTGGCAGAAGAAATTTCTAAGTGGCAAAGTGTTCAAGACAAAGCAGAGAGTAAAATTTTGGAAAATTTGTAACCTGAGAGTGCAATAGAAAATAAAAACCCATTTTCTGAAGAGAAATTCAAGCCTGCTGCAGAAATTGGCATAAGTAACCAGGAGCTGAATGTTAATCACCAACACAATGGGGAAATATGTCCAGGGCATGTCAGAGACATTCTCATCAGCTCCTTTCATCAAAGACCCAGAGGCCTAGGAAGGAAAAATGCTTTCATGGGCTGGGCCTAGGACCCCCCTGCTCTGTGCAGCTTTAGGACATGGTACCTTGTGTCCTAGGTGTGTCTGTCCCAGCCATGGCTAAAAGGGGCCAATGTGCAGCTCAGGATTTTACTTCAGAGGGTGCAAGTCCCAAGCCTTTGCAACTTACATGTGGTGTTGGGTTTGTGGCTCTACAGGAGTCAAGAATTGAGGCTGGGACGCCTCCACTTAGATTTCAGAGGATGTATGGAAATGCCTGGATGTTCAGGCAGAATTTTGCTCCAGGGGCAGAGCCCTCATGTAGAACCTCTCTTAGGGCAGTGCAGAAGGGAAATGTGGGGTTTGGGCCCTGCCACACAATCCCCACTGGGGCACTGCCTAGTGGAGCTGTGAGAAGAGGGCCACTATCCTCCAGACTCCAGAATGGTAGATCCACCAAGAGCTTGCACTGTATGCCTAGAAAAGTCACAAGCACTCACAGTCAACCCATGAAAGCAGCCAGGAGAAGGTTTGTACCCTGTAAAGACACAGGGGCAGAGCTGCCCAAGGCTGTGATATCTCACTTCTTCCATCAGCATGACCTGTATGTGAGACATGGAGTCGAAGGAGATCATTTTGGAACTTTGAGGTTTAATGATTTCTCTTTTGGATTTCAGACTTGCATGCAGCCTTCAGCTCCTTTTTTGTGTCAATTTCTTCCATTGGGAATGGTTGTATTTACCCAATGCCTGTACCCTCATTATACCTAGGAAGTAGCTAACTTACTTTTGGTTTTACTTGCCTTGTCTTAGTTGAGACTGTGGACTTGAACCTTTGCGTTAATGCTGGAATGAGTTAGGACTTTGGAGGACTGTTGAAATGCCACAATTGTGTTTTAAAATATGAGTACATGAGACTTGAGAAGGACTAGGGGTGGAATAGTATGGTTTGGCTCTGTGTCCCCATGCAAATCTCACCTTGAATTGTAAAAAATCTTCATGCGTCAAATGTGGGACCAGGTGGAAGTAATTGTATGATGGGGGCAATTTCCTCCTATGCTGTTCTTGTGATAATGAGTGAGTCTCACAAGATCTGATGGTTTTATAAGCATCTGTCATTTGCCCTGATGGCACTCATTCTCTTTCCTGCTAGCCTGTGAAGGGGTGACCCACAGGCCCCACATCTCATATAAGGCACCATGGCTTGGGGCTTGCACCCTCTGAAGCCATGGCTTGAACTATACCTTGACCCCTTTCAGCCATGGCTGGAGCTGAAGCAGCTGGGACGCTGGGCACCATTTCCTGAGGCTGCACAGAGCAGGGGGGTCTTAGGCCCAGTGCACAGTACCATTATTTTTCCCTCCTAGGCCCTCAGGAGGGGTCTGATGGGAGAGGCTGCTGTGAAGGTCTCTGACATGCCTTGAGACATTTTTCCTTATTGTCTTGGTGATTAACATTTAGCTCTTTGTTACTTATGTAAATTTCTGCAGCAGGCTTGAATGACTTCTTAGAAATTTTTTTGTTTTTTCTTTTTGGAGACAGAGTCTCACTGTGTTGTCCAGGCTGGAGTGCAGTGGCACAATCTTGACTCACTGAAACCTGTGCCTCCTGGGTTCAAGAAATTCTTCTGCCTCTTCCAAGTCACTAGGACCACAGGTGCACACTGCCGTGCCTGGCTAATTTTTTGTATTTTAGTAGAGATGGGGTTTTGCTGTGTTGCGCAGGCATGGTGGCTCATGCCTGTAATCCTAGCACTTTGGGAGGCCGAGGTAGGAGGATTGACTGAGCTCAGGAGTTTTTTTCCTTTTCTATCACATCACCAGGCTGGAAATTTTCCCAACATTTATGCTCTGCTTCCTCTTGAGTGCTTTGCCACTTAGAAATTTCTTACGTCAGATACCCCAAATTGTCTTTCTCAAGTTTGAAGTTCCACAAATCTCTAGGGCAAGTGCAAAATGCTGGCAGTCTCTTTGCTAAGGCATAGCAAGAGTCGTCATGATCCATTTCCCAAGAAATTTCTCCTTTGCATCTGAGACCACCTCAGCTTGGACTTCATTGTCCATATTACTATCAGCATTTTTATCAAAGCCATTCAACAAGTCTCTAGGAAGTTCCAAACTTTCCCACATCTTCCTGTCTTCTGAGCCCTCCAAATCTCTAGGAAATTCCAAACTTTTCCACATATTTCTGTGCTTCTCTGAGCCCTCCAAACTGTTCCAACCTCTGCTTGTTACCCAGTTTCAAAGTCACTTCTACATTTTTGGGTATCTTTACAGCAACAACCCATGCCTGGTACCAATTTACTGTGTTAGTTCATTCTCATGCTGTTGTAAGGATATAGCCAAGACTGGGTAATTTATAAAGGAAAGAGGTTTATTTGACTCACATTTCTGCAGTCCTGGGAAGGCCTCAGGAAACCTACAATTATGGCAGAAGGGGAAGCAAACACATCTTTCCTCACAAGGCAGCAGGAGAGAGGAGAATGAGAACTGAGCAAAAGGGGAAGCCCCTTATTAAACCATCAGCCCTCGTGAGAACTCACTATTATGAGAATAGCATGAGAATAACTGCCGTTATGATTTTATTGCCTCTTGCTGCATCCCTCCCACTACATGTGGGGATTATGAAAACTACAATTTAAGAAGAAATTTGGGCAGGGACACAGCAAAACCATATCAGGAAGTATGCTCAAGTTGTGGGGAGAGCAGTTGTTACAGGCCAAGTAGGCCTGTCCTTAGGTTTTCCAATTCTATGCATGGACATGTGCTATGGTGGACAATGTGGGGTGATTCCTATGAAACTTGTTTGGATTGCAATGTCAGTGACAGTAGCAGGCAAGGAGAGCCTGATTTCAGTGCATGTGCAAGTGTGTTGCAGCTCTGCTGTTGGGGGAGGCAGAGTCATTTTCAGTGGCAACAGCCTTCGTTAGTTGTTTTTTAGGATCTGAGAAACACATACTTCGCCCTCTGTGGTGGCTGCACTGACTGGGTAGGTGGCGATCAAGGAGACCCTGTCTTCCAGGCATGCACAAGTTCATAGTAACCCTACTGCTAAGAAGATGGGTAGGTTACTGGGGTGGAGCCAAGATGGCCGAATAGGAACAGCTCCGGTCTCCAGCTCCCAGCCCCAGCGACACAGAAGACGGGTGATCTCTGCATTTCTGCTTGAGGTACTGGTTTCATCTCACTAGGGAGTGCCTAACAGTGGGTGCAGGACAGTCGGTGAAGCGCACTGTGCGCGAGCCGAAGCAGGGTGAGGCATTGCCTCACTCGGGAAGCACAAGGGGTCAGGGAGTTCCCTTTCCTAGTCAAAGAAAGGGGAAACAGACGGCACCTGGAATATCGGGTCAGTCCCATCCTAATACTGCGCTTTTCCAACGGGCCTGGAAAACGGCACACTAGGAGATTATGTCCCGCACCTGGCTCGGAGGGTCCTATGCCCACAGAGTCTCGCTGATTGCTAGCACAGCAGTCTGAGATCAAGCTGCAAGGCGGCAGCGAGGCTGGGGGAGGGGCGCCCGCCATTGCCCAGGCTTGCTTAGGTAAACAAAGCAGCCAGGAAGCTCGAACTGGGTGGAGCCCACCACAGCTCAAGGAGGTCTGCCTGCCTCTGTAGGCTCCACCTCTGGGGGCAGGGCACAGACAAACAAAAACTCAGCAAGAACCTCCACAGACTTAAATGTCCCTGTTTGACTGACAGCTTTGAAGAGAGTAGTGGTTCTCCCAGCACGCAGCTGGAGATCTGAGAACAGACAGACTGCCTCCTAAAGTGGGTCCCTCACCCCTGAGCAGCCTAACTGGGAGGCACCCCCCCAGTAGGGACAGACTGACACCTCATTCAACCGGGTACTCCTCTGAGACAAAACTTTCAGAGGAACTATCAGACAGCTGAATTTGTGGTCTCATGAAAATCCGCTGTTCTGCAGCCACCGCTGCTGACACCCAGCCAAACAGGGTCTGGAGTGGACTTCTAGTAAACTCCAACAGACCTGCAGCTGAGGGTCCTGTCTGTTAGAAGGAAAACTAACAAACAGAAAGGACATCCACACCAAAAACCCATCTGTACATCACCATCATCAAAGACAAAAAGTAGATAAAACCTCAAAGATGGGGAAAAAACAGAGCAAAAAAACTGGAAACTCCAAAAAACAGAGCACCTCTCCTCCTCCAAAGGAACGCAGTTCCTCACCAGCAACGGAACAAAGCTGGATGGAGGATGACTTTGATGAGTTGAGAGAAGAAGGCTTCAGACGATCAAACTACTCTGAGCTACGAGAGGAAATTCAAAACAATAGCAAAGAAGTTAAAAACTTTGAAAAAAAATTAGAAGAATGGATAACTAGAATAACCAATGGAGAGAAGGGCTTAAAGGAGCTGATGGAGCTGAAAGCCAAGTTTCGAGAACTACGCGAAGATTGCAGAAGCCTCAGTAGCAGATGCGATCAACTGGAAGAAAGGGTATCGCTGATGGAAGATGAAATGAATGAAATGAAGAGAGAAGGGAAGTTTAGAGAAAAAAGAATAAAAAGAAATGAACAAAGCCTCCAAGAAATTTGGGACTATGTGGAAAGACCAAACCTACGTCTGATTGGTGTACCTGAAAATGATGGGGAGAATGGAACCAAGTTGGAAAACACTCTACAAGATATTATCCAGGAGAACTTCCCCAATCTAGCAAGGCAGGCCAGCATTCAGATTCAGGAAATACAGAGAACACCACAAAGATACTCCTCGAGAAGAGCAACTCCAAGACACATAATTGTCAGATTCACCAAAGTTGAAATGAAGGAAAAAATGTTAAGGGCAGCCAGAGAGAAAGGTCGGGTTACCCACAAAGGGAAGCCCATCAGACTAACAGCTGATCTCTCAGCAGAAACTCTACAAGCCAGAAGACAGTGGGGGCCGATATTCAACATTCTTGAAGAAAAGAATTTTCAAACCAGAATTTCCTATCCCGCCAAACTAAGCTTCATAAGTGAAGGAGAAATAAAATACTTTACAGACAAGCAAACGCTGAGTGATTTTGTCACCACCAGGCCTGCCCTAAAAGAGCTCCTGAAGGAAGCACTAAACATGGAAAGGAACAACCGGTACCAGCCACTGCAAAAACATGCCAAATTGTAAAGACTATCGAGGCTAGGAAGAAACTTTAGCAACTAACGAGCAAAATAACCAACTAACATCATAATGACAGGATCAGATTCACACATAACAATATTAACGTTAAATGTAAATGGGCTAAATGCTCCAATCAAAAGACATAGACTGGCAAAGTGGATAAGGAGTCAGGACCCATCAGTGTGCTGTATTCAGGAAACCCATCTCACGTGCAGAGACACACATAGAATCAAAATAAAGGGATGGAGGAAGGTCTATCAAGCAACTGGAAAACAAAAAAAGGCAGGGGTTGCAATCCTAGTCTCTGATAAAATAGACTTTAAACCAACAAAGATCAAAAGAGACAAAGAAGGCCATTACATAATGGTAAATGGATCAATTCAACAAGAAGAGCTAACTATCCTAAATATATATGCACCCAACACAGGAGTACCCAGATTCATAAAGCAAGTCCTGAGTGACCTACAAAGGGACTTAAACTCCCACACAATAATAATGGGAGATTTTAACACCCCACTGTCAACATTAGACAGATCAACGAGACAGAAAATTAACAAGGATATCCAGGAATTGAACTCAGCTCTACATAAAGTGGACCTAATAGACATCTACAGAACTCTCCACCCCAAGTCAACAGAATATACATTTTTTTCAGCACCACACCACACCTATTCCAAAATTGACCACATAGTTGGAAGTAAAGCTCTCCTCAGCAAATGTGAAAGAACAGAAATTATAACAAACTGTCTCTCAGACCACAGTGCAATCAAACTAGAACTCAGGATTAAGAAACTCACTCAAAACCGCTCAACTACATGGAAACTGAACAACCTGCTCCTGAATGACTATTGGGTACATAATGAAATGAAGGCAGAAATAAAGATGTTCTTTGAAACCAACGAGAACAAAGACACAACATACCAGAATCTCTGGGACACGTTCAAAGCAGTGTGTAGAGGGAAATTTATAGCACTAAATGCCCACAAGAGAAAGCAGGAAAGATCCAAAATTGACACCGTAACAACACAATTAAAAGAACTAGAAAAGCAAGAGCAAACACATTCAAAAGCTAGCAGAAGGCTAGAAATAACTAAAATCAGAGCAGAACTGAAGGAAATAGAGACACAAAAAACCCTTCAAAAAATTAATGAATCCAGGAGCTGGTTTTTTGAAAAGATCAACAAAATTGATGGACCGCTAGCAAGACTAATAAAGAAGAAAAGAGAGAAGAATCAAATAGATGCAATAAAAAAAGAAAAAGGGGATATCACCACCGATCCCACAGAAATACAATCTACCATCAGAGAATACTACAAACACCTCTATGCAAATAAACTAGAAAATCTAGAAGAAATGGATAAATTCCTCAACAAATACACCCTCCCAAGACTAAACCAGGAAGAAGTTGAATCTCTGAATAGACCAATAACAGGTTCTGAAATTGTGGCAATAATCAATATCTTACCAACCAAAAAGAGTCCAGGACCTGATGGATTCACAACCGAATTCTACCAGAGGTACAAGGAGGAACTGGTACCATTCCTTCTGAAACTATTCCAATCGATAGAAAAAGAGGGAATCCTCCCTAACACATTTTACGAAGCCAGCATCGTCCTGATACCAAAACCTGGCAGAGACATAACCAAAAAAGAGAATTTCAGACCAATATCCTTGATGAACATTGATGCAAAAATCCTCAATAAAATACTGGCAAACCGAATCCAGCAGCACATCAAAAGGCTTATCCACCATGATCAAGTGGGCTTCATCCCTGGGATGCAAGGCTGGTTCAACATACGCAAATCAATAAATGTAATCCAGCATATAAACAGAACCAAAGACAAAAACCACATGATTATCTCAATAGATGCAGAAAAGGCCTTTGACAAAATTCAACAACCCTTCATGCTAAAAACTCTCAATAAATTAGGTATTGATGGGACGTATCTCAAAATAATAAGAGCTATCTACGACAAACCCACAGCCAATATCATACTGAATGGGCAAAAACTGGAAGCATTCCCTCTGAAAACTGGCACAAGACAGGGATGCCCTCTCTCACCACTCCTATTCAACATAGTGCTGGAAGTTCTGGCCAGAGCAATCAGGCAGGAGAAGGAAATAAAGGGTATTCAATTAGGAAAAGAGGAGGTCAAATTGTCCCTGTTTGCAGATGACATGATTGTATATCTAGAAAACCCCATTGTCTCAGCCCAAAATCTCCTTAAGCTGATTAGCAACTTCAGCAAAGTCTCAGGATACAAAATTAATGTACAAAAATCACAAGCATTCTTGTACACCAATAACAGACAAACAGAGAGCCAAATCATGAGTGAACTCCCATTCACAATTGCTTCAAAGAGAATAAAATACCTAGGAATCCAACTTACAAGGGATGTGAAGGACCTCTTCAAGGAGAACTACAAACCACTGCTCAATGAAATAAAAGAGGATACAAACAAATGGAAGAACATTCCATGCTCATGGGTTGGAAGAATCAATATCGTGAAAATGGCCATACTGCCCAAGGTAATTTATAGATTCAATGCCATCCCCATCAAGCTACCAATGACTTTCTTCACAGAATTGGAAAAAACTACTTTAAAGTTCATATGGAACCAAAAAAGAGCCCACATTGCCAAGTCAATCCTAAGCCAAAAGAACAAAGCTGGAGGCATCACGCTACCTGACTTTAAACTATACTACAAGGCTACAGTAACCAAAACAGCATGGTACTGGTACCACAACAGAGACATAGATCAATGGAACAGAACAGAGCCCTCAGAAATGATGCCGCATATCTACAACTATCTGATCTTTGACAAACCTGACAAAAACAAGAAATGGGGAAAGGATTCCCTATTTAATAAATGGTGCTGGGAAAACTGGCTAGCCATATGTAGAAAGCTGAAACTGGATCCCTTCCTTACACCTTATACAAAACTTAATTCAAGATGGATTAAAGACTTATATGTTAGACCTGAAACCATTAAAATCCTACAAGAAAACCTAGGCAATACCATTCAGGACATAGGCGTGGGCAAGGACTTCCTGTCTAAAACACCAAAAGCAATGGCAACAAAAGCCAAAATCGACAAATGGGATCTCATTAAACTAAAGAGCTTCTGCACAGCAAAAGAAACTACCATCAGAGTGAACAGGCAACCTACAGAATGAGAGAAAATTTTTGCAACCTACTCATCTGACAAAGGGCTAATATCCAGAATCTACAATGAACTCAAACAAATTTACAAGAAAAAAACAAACAGCCCCATCAAAAAGTGGGCAGAGGACATGAACAGACACTTCTCAAAAGAAGACATTTATGCAGCCAAAAAACACATGAAGAAATGCTCATCATCACTGGCCATCAGAGAAATGCAAATCAAAACCACAGTGAGACACCATCTCACACCAGTTAGAATGGCCATCATTAAAAAATCAGGAAACAACAGGTGCTGGAGAGGATGTGGAGAAATAGGAACACTTTTACACTGTTGGTGGGACTGTAAACTAGTTCAACCATTGTGGAAGTCAGTGTGACGATTCCTCAGGGATCTCGAACTAGAAATACCATTTGACCCAGCCATCCCATTACTGGGTATATACCCAAAGGACTATAAATCATGCTGCTATAAAGACACATGCACACGTATGTTTATTGCAGCACTATTCACAATAGCAAAGAGTTGGAACCAACCCAAATGTCCAACAATGATAGACTGGATTAAGAAAATGTGGCACATATACACCATGGAATACTATGCAGCCATAAAAAATGATGAGTTCATGTCCTTTGTAGGGACATGGATGAAACTGGAAATCATCATTCTCAGTAAACTATCGCAAGGACAAAAAACCAAACACCGCATGTTCTCACTCATAGGTGGGAATTGAACAGTGAGAATTCATGGACACAGGAAGGGGAACATCACACTCCGGGGACTGTTGTGGAGTGGGGGGAGGGGGAGGGACAGCATTAGGAGATACACCTAATGCTAAATGACGAGTTAATGGGTGCAGGAAATCAACATGGCACATGGATACATATGTAACAAACCTGCACATTGTGCACATGTACCCTAAAACCCTAAAGTATAATAAAAAAAAAAAAAAAAAAGAAGATGGGTAGGTTACTCTCAGTAGTAGTTGCCACAGCAGGTGGATTTAAAGCTCTCTGAGCAAATGCCTTGGTTCACTTTGTCATAGGGGAAGCCTCCCAAGGACACTGCACTGCCTGTTCCCAAAGATGCAGAATGCTGTGTAGGCTATAGGGCTGGGGACCCTTCCCTATTGCTGGGTACAACTCTGTTGAACCACTGAAGCTCTTGGGGTAGACATGGGGGGATGTCAGTGGGGCTCCAGTGTTGTGGAAATGCAGGGGTTGTTGAGCTCCAGGACAGGATGAAGTCCGATGGAGTCTGGGCTTTCAAAATGGTGCTGTGCTGTGGCTGCTTGGGTCTCAGGGGATGTGAGGCCCAGCATGGACTCCCTCTTTAGAGCAATGTTGTCATGCAAACTCCAGGCAGATCCTTAGTCTCAGAATTCTTGATGATTGAGGGTATGTCCCATGGTTGGAATTCCAAGAGTCTGTGGTGGGAATCTGGACCATTGTGGATCTCTCACTTACCTTTTCCTTGCACTGGGGAGCATCTCCAGGCTACCATCTGATCTTGCCAGCTGATGCTTTGTTTTCATCTCCTTCTGTGACTCAGGTGTTTTCTTTCACTTCTCTGTAGAATTTCAGTGTTGCCTTTTAGATTGTCTATTCAAAGTGTGATCATCTAGTTGCTATTTTGGTTCTTCTTTGTGAAGGAGGTGAGTGCCAAATGCCTTTAGTCATCAATCTTGAGGCTCCCTCCTTTTGCTTCTTAGATGGTGACTTAGATTCTTACTTTGAGACCTTTGATCCTTTCTAATAGAGGCACTTAATATGTTAAATTTCCTTTTAAGCAATGCTATAGCTACATCCTACATATTTTGACATGTTATATTTTTAATCAGTTAAGTATATTTATTTGCCCTGAGATTTTATTTTTGACTCATAGATTACTTAGAAATGTGTTTAATTTCCAAGTGTTTTGATAGTTTTCCCTTATCTTGCCATTTTTGATTCCTAGTTTGAATTCACTATTGTCAGAGGACAAACTTCATCTGGTTTATATTCCCTTCTATTTTCAAATTTTTATTATTTTCTTTTCACTCTTCTGTTCAGTGATAGATTCTTTCACATTTTTAAGGTATGTTTTATAACCTAAAGATATGGCCTGTTTTAGTTAACATCTCATGTATGCATGAAAATAACGTGTGCTCTGTTTTTGTTAGGTCTTCTATAAATGTCAGTTACATTCTATTGATTGATGATGTTATGCAGTTCTTCTATATTATAACTGATTTTTTGTTTAGTGGTTCTTTTAATTACTGAGAGAGCAGTTGAAGTCTTCAATTATAATTGTGGATCTGTCTTCTTGGTTTAGTTTTGTTTGTTTTTACTTCATGTGTTTTGCAGCTCTGTTGTTTTATATATACAGAATTATTCTGTCTTCTAGATGAATTGACTGTTTTATTATTTTGTTAATACATCCCTTTTATAATTTTCTTTTCTTAAAACATATCTTATCTGATTTTAATATAAGCACTTTTATTTTCTTTTGATTAGTGTTTTAATGGTATATATATTTTTCATTCTTTTGTCTCTGGTCTACCTATATCATTATAGTTTAAGTAAGTTTCCTATAGACAAAGAGTAGTTAGATCACTTAAAAAAATCAATTCTATTCTGCAAATCTGTCTTTTTATTGGTATATTTGGATTGTATGCATGTAGTATATTTATATTTGTGTTTGGATTTTTTTTTTTTTTTTTTTTTTTTTTTTTTTTTTTTTTTTTTTTTTTTTTTTTTTTTGAGACAGAGTCTCGCTCTGTCGCCCGGGCTGGAGTGCAGTGGCGCAATCTCGGCTCACTGCAAGCTCCGCCTCCCGGGTTCACGCCATTCTCCTGCCTCAGCCTCCGAGTAGCTGGGACTACAGGCGCCCGCCACCGCGCCCGGCTAATTTTTTGTATTTTTTAGTAGAGACGGGGTTTCACTGTGGTCTCGATCTCCTGACCTCGTGATCCGCCCGCCTCGGCCTCCCAAAGTGCTGGGATTACAAGCGTGAGCCACCGCGCCCGGCCTTGTGTTTGGATTTAAATATGCCATATTGTTATATGTCCCAGTGTTTCTTTGGCAGAAGCAAGCAATGTCTGTATTTGAGTTTATTTGTATTAGTTTTCCTTTCTCTGAAGGCATAGACTATTTTGGAGACCAAATTCATGTGTTGATGTGTCAGACCAGAATTTATGCTTAGGGTGAGCCCATTTCTTTGCACTTAGTGTCTTATTTACAGAAGCTTCAGGACATCTGAAGCTGTAGGTAGTCCAATAATCTAAACTGCTTCAGGGCTTGCTAACTCTCATAAGCTTATGCCCCTATATTATCCCTGGCCTTACCAAATTCTCTTTTCCATTTCTTTGCAAGGTTGTTGAAGTATTTAAAATTTAGGGCTTTATTTTAGTATTTTATCAGTTAATCACAAGGTATTACATAAAGCACATATTGCCTCATTTAATCCTCCTAACGATTATGTAAAATATATATCAGTACCTCTATTTTATAAGTGAGAAAACAGCTAAGAAGACTGTAAAGTTATCTGTCTCCCATAGTGAAGCACATTTTAGAATTTAAAGAAATTTAGAGATGGTATATTCTGTCAAGCAAGAGGCATCAGAGGGTTGGAAACCATAAAAACTGAACATTTTAGAGGGATCCGACATTGGTCATTTGTCTTTACCAGAAAGAGGGCTAGAGAAGTGAGATTTTTAGTTTTCAAATAAGCTGCTGATACACCTGGAATGAATGTATCTGTCAATCATATCACCCTATATCTACATTTCCCAGCTTATTTTAATAAAATAATGTAACAGAACTTCTAGCTAGGTACACGGAATGCCAAATATTTTATTGGCTTAGTGAAAACAGTTCTGATATCTATAACTGACAAAAGATGGGTATCCAGAATATAGAAACAACTGCCATAAACCAATATAAAAATTTTGAATAAACATATTTAATAAGTAGATAAGGGATTTGAATGGGCAATTCACAGAAAAGATTAAAATGTCCAAAAAAAAAAAAATTCTGAAGATGGTTGAATAGGAACAGCTCCAGTCTACAGCTCCCAGTGTGAGTGACGCAGAAGATGGATGATTTCTGCATTTCCAACTGAGGTACCTTGTTCATCCCACTGGGGCTTGTCAGAGAGTGGCTGCAGCCCAGGGAGTGTGAGCCAAAGCAGAATGGGGCACTGCCTAACCCGGGAAGGGCAAGGGGTCAGGGAATTCCCTTCCCTAGCCAAGGGAAGCTGTGACAGATGGTACACAGAATATCAGGACACTCCCACCCTAATACTGCACTTTTCCAAAAGTCTTAGCAAACGGCATACCAGAAGATTATATCCTGCGCCTGGCTTGGAGGGTCCCACGCCCACGGAGCCTTACTCACTGCTAGCACAGCAGTCTGAGATTGAACTGCAAGGTGGCAGTGAGGCTGGGGGAGGGGCGTCCACCATTGCTGAAGCTTAAGTAGGTAAACAAAGTGGCTGGGAAGCTCGAACTGGGTGGAGCCTGCCACAGCTCAAGAATGCCTGCCTGCCTCTGTAGACCCCACCTCTGGGGCAGGGCATAGCTGAACAAAAGGCAGCAGAAACTTCTGCAGACTTAAATGTCCCAGTCTGACAGCTTTGAAGAGAGTAGTGGTTCTCCCAGCATGGAGTTTGAGATCTGAGAACGGACAGACTGCCACCTCAAGCAGGTCCCTGACCCCCAAGTAGCCTAACTGGGAGACACTGCCCAGTAGGGGCCGACTGACACCTCATACAGCCGGGTGCCCCTCCGAGATGAAGCTTCCAGAGGAAGGATCAAGCAACAATATTTGCCATCTGCAATATTTGCTGTTATGCAGCCTCCACCGGTGATATCCAGGCAAAAGGGTCTGGAGTGGAGCTCCAGCAAACTCCAGCAGACCTGCAGCTGAGGGTCTTGACTGTTAGAAGGAAAACTAACAAACAGAAAGGACATCCACACTAAAACCCCATCTGTACATCACTATCATCAAAGACCAAAGGTAGGTAAAACCATGAAGATGGGGAAAAACCAGAGCAGAAAAGCTGAAAATTCTAAAAATCAGAGCACCTCTTCTCCTCCAAAGGAGCACAACTCCTCGCCAGCAATGGAACAAAGAGTGATGGAGAGTGACTTTGACGAGTTGAGAGAAGAAGGCTTCAGATGATCGGTAGTAACAAACTTCTCCAAGCTAAAGGAGAATGTTTGAACCCATAGCAAAGAAGCTAAAAACCTTGAAAAAAGGATGGCTAACTAGAATAAACAGCATAGAGAAGACCTTAAATGACCTGATGGAGCTGAAAACTACATGATGCATGCACAAGCTTCAGTAGCCAATTCGATGAAGTGGAAGAAAGGGTTTCAGTGATTGAAGATCAAATGAATGAAATGAAGTAAGAAGAGAAGTTTAGAGAAAAAAGAGTAAAAAGAAACAAACAAAGCCTCCAAGAAATATGGGACTATGTGAAATGACCAAATCTACGTCTGATTGGCGTACCTGAAAGTG
This sequence comes from Symphalangus syndactylus, assembly GCF_028878055.3. NCBI lineage: Eukaryota > Metazoa > Chordata > Mammalia > Primates > Hylobatidae > Symphalangus > Symphalangus syndactylus. The sequence continues at coordinate 90,213,501 of NC_072426.2, forward strand.
ATGGGGAGAATGGAACCAAGCTAGAAAACACTCTTCAGGATATTATGCAGGAGAACTTCCCCAACCTAGCAAGGCAGGCCAACATTCAAATTCAGGAAATACAGAGAACACCACAAAGATACTCCTCAAGAAGAGCAACTCCAAGACACATAATTGTTAGATTCACCAAAGTTGAAATGAAGGAAAAAATGTTAAGGGCAACCAGAGAGAAAGGTTGGGTTACCCACAAAGGGAAGCCCATCAGACTAACAGCGGGTTTCTCAGCAGAAACTCTACAAGCCAGAAGAGTGGGGGCCAATATTCAACATCCTTAAAGAAAACAATTTTCAACCTAGAATTTCATATCCAGCCAAACTAAGCTTCATAAGTGAAGGAGAAATAAAATCCTTTACAGACAAGCAAATGCTGAGTGATTTTGTCACCACCAGTCCTGCCTTACAAAAGCTCCTGAAGGAAGCACTAAACATGGAAAGAAACGACCAGTACCAGCCGCTGTAAAAACAGGCCAAACTGTAAAGACCATCGATGCTAGGAAGAAACTGCATCAACAAACGAGCAAAATAACCAACTAACATCATAATGATGGGATAAAATTCACACATAACAATATTAACCTTAAATGTAAATGGGCTAAACGCTCCAATTAAAAGACACAGACTGGCAAATTGGATAAAGAGTCAAGACCCATCAGTGTGCTGTATTCAGGAGACCCATCTCATGCGCAGAGACACGCATAGGCTCAAAATAAAGGGGTGGAGGAAGATCTACCAAGCAAATGGAAAACAGAAAAAAAGCAGGGCTTGCAATCCTAGTCTCTGATAAAACAGACTTTAAAACAACAAAGATCAAAAGAGACAAAGATGGCCATTACATAATTGTAAAGGGGTCAGTTCAACAAGAAGAACTAGCTATCATAAATATATATGCACCCAATACAGGAGCACCCAGATTCACAAAGCAAGTCCTTAGAGAACTACAAAGAGACTTAGACTGCCACACAATAATTATGGGAGACTTTAACACCCCACTGTCAACATTAGACAGATCAATAAGACAGAAAGTTAACAAGGATATCCAGGAATTGAACTCACCTTTGCACCAAGCAGACCTAATAGACATCTACAGAACTCTCCACCCCAAATCAACAGAATGTGCTTTCTTCTCAGTACCGCATCACACTTATTCCAAAATTGACCACATAGTTGGAAGTAAAGCACTCCTCAGCAAATGTAAAAGAACATAAATTATAACAAACAGTCTCTTGGACTACAGTGCAATCAAACTAGAACTCAGGATTAAGAAATTCACTCAAAACCGCTCAACTACATGGAAACTGAACAACCTGCTCCTGAATGACTACTGGGAACATAATGAAATGAAGGCAGTAATAAAGATGTTCTTTGAAATCAATGACAAAAAAGACACAACATACCAGAATCTCTGGGACACACTTAAAGCAGTGTATAGAGGGAAATTTATAGCACTAAATGCCCACAAGAGAAAGCAGGAAAGATCTAAAATTGACACCCTAACATCACAATTAAAAGAACTAGAGAAGCAAGAGCAAACACATTCAAAAGCTAGCAGAAGGCAAGCAATAACTAAGATCAGAGCAGAAATGAAGGAGATAGAGACACAAAAAACCCTTCAAAAAATTAATGAATCCAGGAGCTGGTTTTTGGAAAAGATCAACAAAATTGATAGACCACTAGCAAGACTAATAAGAAAAGAGAGAAGAATGAAATAGATGCAATAAAAAATGATAAAGGGGGTATCACCACTGATCCCACAGAAATACAAACTACTGTCAGAGAATACTGTAAACACCTCTACACAAATAAACTAGAAAATCTAGAAGAAATGGATAAATTCCTCAACACATACACCCTCCCAAGACTAAACCAGGAAGAAGTTGAATCTCTGAATAGACCAATAACAGGCTCTAAAATTGAGGCAATAATTAATAGCCTACCAACCAAAAAAAAAGTCCAGGACCAGATGGATTAATAGCCAAATTCTACCAGAGGTACAAAGAGGAGCTAGTACCATTTCTTTTGAAACTATTCCAATGAATAGAAGAAGAGGGAATCCTCCCTAACTCATTTTATGAGGCCAGCTTCATCCTGATACCAAAGCCTGGCAGAGACACAACAAAAAAGAGAATTTTAGACCAATATCCCTGATGAACACTGATGCAAAAATCCTCCATAAAATACTGGCAAACCGAATCCAGCAGCACATCAAAAAGCTTATCCACCATGATCAAGTTGGCTTCATCCCTGCGATGCAAGGCTGGTTCGACATATGCAAATCAATAAATGTAATCCATCATATAAACAAAACCAAACACAAAAACCACAATATTATCTCAATCTATGCAGAAAAGAAAAGACCTTCAATGAAATTCAACATCCCTTCATGCTAAAAATTCTCAGTACACTAGGTATTGATGGGACATATCTCAACATAATAAGAGCTATTTATGACAAACCCACAGTGAATATCATACTGAATGGGCAAAAACTGGAAGCATTAAGAAAGGGATGCCCTCTGTCACCACTCCTATTCAACATAGTGTTGGAAGTTCTGGCCAGGGCAATCAGGCAGGAGAAAGAAATAAAGGGTATTCAATTAGGAAAAGAGGAAGTCAAATTGTCCCTGCTTGCAGATGACATGATTGTATATTTAGAAAACCCCATTATCTCAGCCCAAAATCTCCTTAGGCTGATAAGCAACTTCAGCAAAGTCTCAGGATACAAAATCAATGTGCAAAAATCACAAACATTCATATACACCAATAACAGACAGAGATCCAAATCATGAGTGAACTCCCATTCACAATTGTTTCAAAGAGAATAAAATACCTAGGAATCCAACTTATAAGGGATGTAAAGGACTTCTTCAAGGAGAACGACAAACCACTGCTCAATGAAATAAAAGAAGACACAAACAAATGGAAGAACATTCCATGCTCATGGATAGGAAGAATCAATATCATGAAAATGGCCATACTGCCCAAGGCAATTTATAGATTCAATGCTATTCCCATCAAGCTACCAATGACTTTCTTCACAGAACTGGATAAAACTACTTTAAAGTTCATATGGAACCAAAAAAGGGCCTGCATTGTCAAGACAATCCCAAGCCAAAAGAACAAAGCTGGAGGCATCACGTTACCTGACTTCAAACTATACTACAAGGTGACAGTAACCAAAACAGCATGATACTGGTACCAAAATAGACATATAGACCAATGGAACAGAACAGAGCCCTCAGAAATGATACCACACATCTACAACCATCTGATCTTTGACAAACCTGAAAAAAACAAGAAATGGGGAAAGGATTCCCTATTTAATAAATGGTGCTGGGAAAACTGGCTAGCCATATGTAGAAAGCTGAGACTGGATCCCTTCTTTATACCTTATACAACATTTAATTCAAGATGGATTAAAGACTTACATGTTAGACCTAAAACCATAAAAACCCTAGAAGAAAACCCAGGCAATAACATTCAGGACATGGTCATGGACAAAGACTTCATGGCTAAAACACCAAAAGCAATGGCAACAAAAGCCAAAATTGACAAATGGGATCTAATTAAACTGTAGAGCTCCTGCACAGCAAAAGAAACTATCATCAGAGTAGACAGGCAACATACAGAATGGGATAAAATTTTTAAAATCTACCCATTTGACAAAGGGCTAATATCCAGAACCTACAAAGAACTTAAACAGATTTACAAGAAAAAAATCAAACAACGCCATCAAAAAGTGGGCAAATGATATGAACAGACATTTCTCAAAAGAAGACATTTATACAGCCAACAGACACATGAAAAAATGCTCATCATCACTGGCCATCAGAGAAATGCAAATCAAAACCACAATGAGATACCATCTCACACCAGTTAGAATGGCGATCATTAAAAAGCCAGGAAACATCAGGTGCTGGAGAGGATGTGGAGAAATAGGAACACTTTTACCCTGTTGGTGGACTGTAAACTAGTTCAACCATACTGAATATGTGGAAGCAACATTGGAATTGGGTAACAGGAAGAGTTTGGAACAGTTTGGAGGACTCAGAAGAAGACAGGAAAATGTGGGAACATTTGGAACTTGCTGAAGACTTGGAGAGCTCAGAAGAAAAGAAGATGTGGAAAAGTTTAAACTTCCTAGAGACTTGTTGAATGGCTTTGACCAAACTGCTGATAGTGATATGGACAATGAAATCCAGGCTGAGGTGGTCTCAGATGGAGATCAGAAACTTCTTGGGAACTGGAGTAAATGTTGCTCTTGCTATGGAAAGAGACTGGTGGCATTTTTTCCCTGCTCTAAAGATCTGTGGAGCTTTGAATTGGAAAGAGATGATTTAGGGTATCTGATGGAAAAAATTTCTAAATGGCAAAGCATTCAAGAGAAAGTAGAATATTGAAGTTTGGAAAATTTGTGGCCTAACAATGCCATAGAAAAGAAAAATTCATTTTCTGGTTAGAAATCCAAGCCTGCTGAAGAAATTTGCACAAGTAAGGAGGATTCAAATGTTAATCACCAAGATAATGGTGAAAATGTGTCCAGGGTATGTCAGAGACCTTCACAGTAACCCCTCCCATCACAGGGCCAGACGTCTTACAATAAAAAATGGTTTCCTGGACCAGCCCCAGGGCCTCCCATCATCTGTGAAGTCTTGGGACTTGGGACCCTGCATCCCAGCCAGTCTAGCCATGACTAAAAGGAGCCAAGGTATAGCTTGGGTTGTGGCTTCAGAGGGTGAAAGCCCCAAGCCTTGGCAGCTTTCAAATGGTGTTTGTCCTGTGGGTATGAAAAAGTCAAAAATTGAGATTTGGGAACTTCCACCTAGATTTCAGAGGATTTATGGAAATGCCTGAATGTCTAGGCAGAATTTTGCTGCATGAGTGAAGTTCTCATGAAGAATCTCTGCTAAGGCATTGAGAAAAGGAAATGTGGGGTCATAGCCCCCCACATAGAGTCTCCACTAGGACACTGCCTAGTAGAGATGTGAGAAGAGGGCCACTGTCCTCCAAACACCATAATGGTAGATCCACTGACAGCTTGTATCATATGCCTGGAAAAGCCACAGACACTCAGCAACAGCTTGTGAAAGCAGTTGAGAGGGGGAATGTACCTTGCAAAGCCACAGGGGGAGAGCTGCCCAAGTCCATGGTAGCCCATCCTTTGGATCAGCATGATCTGGATGTGAGACGTGAAGTCAAAGGGAATCATTCTGGAACATTAAGGTTAGTGACTGCCCTATTGGATTTTAGACTTGCATGGCGCCTGTAGCTCCTTTGTATCAGTCAATTTCTCCCATTTGGAATGGACGTATTTACCCAATGACTGTATCCCCATTGCATCTAAGAAGTAACTAACTTGCTTTTGATATTACATGTTTATAGGTGGAAGGGATGTGCCTTGTCTCAGATAAGATTTTGGACTTGCACTTAAGAGTTAATGCTGGAATGGAATGGGAAGGCATGATTGTCTTTTGAAATAGAGGACATCAAATTTTGGAGGGGCCAATGGTGAAATCATATGATTTGGCTGTGTTCCCACCCAAATATCATTTTAAACTGTAGTTTCCATATTCCCCATGTGTCATGGGAGGGACCCAGGGGGAGGTAATTGAATCATGGTTGCGGTTACCTGCATGCTGTTCTCATGATAGTGAGTTCTCACAAGTTCTGATGGTTTTATAAGGGGCTTCCTCACCACCATCATTTCTCATTCTTCTCCTTCCTGTTGCCATGTGAAGTAGAATATGTTTGCTTCTTCTTTTGCTGTGACTGTAAGTTTCCTGAGTCCTCTCCAGCTGTGCTGAACTGTGAGTCAATTAAATCTCTTTCTTATAAATTACCCAGTCTTGGGTATGTCTTCATAGCAGGGTGAGAATGGACAAATATAGCAAGTTTTGTGTTAACCACATTGGAAAGAAAATGGCAAATAACTTCAGAAGATGATTCAGAAATAACTCCCATTCTCTGGGTCACAACATTCATATCATTTGGCAAATACACAATATAATTCTTATTATATTAGCAAATATTTTTTATAATTCTATTAAAATTTATACTCAGAAGCCATGGCAGTTGAAAACACTAGATATTTTCATGCTGTATTGGTGCTTAAGGGAACTATTGAAATAAAGTAAACTCTAATAGGAGCTTTGGGTTTATCATGCTTTGCTTCACAGACACATTTAAAAAATTTATGGTTCAGCAAAATGCTTCTGTACTTTTGGAATCAGACATGACTGGATTTTTAAACCTTTCGGAAACTAACCTCTTAGAAATTCAATTTCTTTTTAAATAAATAGGCCTTAAATGATGACTACTTTATAGAGTATTTGTGAGGAATATATAAAATTGTAAATGAAGGCTTTTAGTGTCACAATTGGCACAGAGTAAGAACTCAATGAATGTTAATTCTTTTTTTCCCAATTTACTAAGAATAATTCCAATGTACTGAGAGTTATAGAAAATAAAAAACTAACTTTAAAAATATTGTAATAGCTTGTCAAATTTACCTCAGCTTATTTTTTTAAGAAATAAATTATAAAAGGCAAAATTAAAACTTCCCGTGTCTCATCTCTAATACCATTCACTCACTTTTCTCCGAAGTAAATCCTGTCCTTATTTGTATATCATTTCCTTGCATTATTTATTTCCAAATGTTTAACTGAAATTGTATAGGCCTAAGTCCATGCATTTTTTATGCTGTCATTATATACTATATTTGAATAACAAACAATAATATGTATTATTTTGGTTTTTAAACTTTTATGTTTTATTTTTATAAATTAAGGCAAATTAACATTCTTCTCAATTACATACAGAGCATTCTCCAAAATAGATAACACGTTATACCGCAAAAGAAGTTCTAACAAATGTAAGAAGACTAAAATCATATTAGACATATCTACTGATCACAATGATATAAAACTAAAAATCAACAGCAGGAGGAACTTTGAAAAAAATCACTAATATATGTATATTAAACAACATGCTCCTAAACAACCAATGAATTAACAAACAAATTGAAAGGAAAATTTAAAAAATTTCTTGAGACAAACGAAAATGTAAACAGTATAATAAAACCTATGGGATACAGCAAAAAGAGTTTTAAGAAGGAAGTTCTTAATAATAAACACCTATATCAAAAAAGAATAAAGATCTCAAATAAACAACCTAGCATTGCGCCTCAAGGAACTGGGAAAACAAGAACGACTAAGCCCAAAGTTAATGGGAGAATGGAAATAATAAAGAAGAGAGGAGAAATAAATAAAATAGAGGCTAGAAAAACACTGGAAAAGATAAACAAAACTGCATTTTTTTTGAAAAGGTATACAAAATTGGCAAACCTTTAGCTAGGCTAAGAAAAAAGAGAGAAGACTAAAATATATAAAAATAGAAATGGAAAAGAAGACATTACAACTAATAAAACAGAAATACAATGGGTCATAAGGGATTATTATGAAAAATTATATGCCAAAAAATGGGACAAACTAGAAGAAATAAATTCCTCAATGCATGCAAACTGTCAAAACTTAATTAAAAATAATAGAAAATATTAATGGATCAATAATTAATAAGAAAATTGAATCAGTAATAAACAGCCTGTTATCAAATAAAAGTCCAGGAACTTATGGCTTCATTGTTGAATTCTATCAAACTTTTAAGTAGAATTAATACCAATTCATCTCAACCTATTTCAAAATATTGAAAAAGAGGGGATACTTCCAAGTATTTTAAAAGTCAGCTTAAACATGATACCAAAGCCAGGCAAAGAAACTGCAAAAAAAGAAAACTACAGGTCAATATTCTGGATGAACATAGACATAAAAATCATTGAGAAAACACTATCAAAGTGAATTCAACAACATTTAAAAAAATTATTCACCATGATCGAATGGGATTCATCTTAGGGATGCAAAGATGGCCTAACATACATAAATTAAATGTAATACATCACCTTAAGAAAATGAAGGACAAAAATTATATGGTTGTTTTAATAGATGCAGAAAAAACATTTCACAAAATTCAATATTATTTCATGATAAAAACTCTCAACAAATTAGTTATAGAAGAAATGGCCTGCAACACAATAATGAGCATATACAACAAAACCTGTAGCTAAAATCATACTCAACAGACAGAAGTTGACAGCTTTTCCCCTGAGAATTGGAACAAAACAAGGATACTCTTGCCCTTTCTATTCAAGATGATATTGGAAGTCCTAGTCAGAGCAATTAGATAAGAGAAAGAAATAAAAGGCATCCAAATTGGGAAAGAAGAAGCTAAGTGGTCCCTACTTACAGATGATATGATCTTATGTATAGAAAACCATAAAGACGTCACTAAAGACTGTTATAACTAAGAAATGAATTCAGCAAAGTTGCAGTAGTTTCTATGTACTCACAGTGAACTATCTGTAAAAGAAATAAAAAAAATTCTTTTATAATAGCTACAGAAATACTTAGGAGTTAATTTAACCAAGGAGGTGAAAGACCTGTTCACCAAAAAGTATAAAACATTGAAGAAAAAAATTGAGGAGACAAATAAATGAAAAGATATCACATGTTCACAGATTGGAAGAGTTAACAAAATATATACACTACGCAAATAACCTATAGATCCAATGCAGCCCTTATTAAGATATCAGTGACATTCTTTACAGAAATATTTAAAAAAATTTTGAAACCACGTAAGACCCTGAATGCCAGAGCCATTTTTGGCAAAAAGAGCAATACTGGAAGCATCATACTACCTAATTTCAAAATACACTACAAAGCTGTAGTAAACAAAACAACATGGTACTGCCATAAAAACAGACACATAGGCCAATGGAACCTAATAGAAAGCCCATAAATAAATTCATGCATTTACAGTCAACTGATTTTCAACAAAGAAGGCAAGAATTCACAATGTGTTAAGGAGAGTGTCTTCAATAATTTACATTGGGAAAAATTGGATATCCACAAACAGAAGAATAAAATTAGACTCTCATCTCATACTGTATAGAAAATCAACTCAAAGTGGATTAATGCCTAAATATAAGACCAAAAACTATGAAACTACTAGAAGAAAACACAGGGGAAAAGCTCCATGACATTGGTTTGGACAACGACTTTTTAAGTATGACTCCAAAAGCACAGGCAACAAAAGCAAAAGTAGACAAATGGGATTACAACAAACTGAAAATTTTCTACAAAGCAAAGAATCAATTAGAGTGATGAGATAATCTACAAAATGAGAGAACATATTTGTAAACTATATTATTTGATAGAAGGCTGATTTCCAAAATATATAAGAAACTCAATTAAAGTAAGATTAAAACAAATAACTCAAAAAATAAACATGTCTCAAAGAAAGACATAAAATGGCCAACAGATACATGAAAAAAGGCTCAACATCACTAATCTTGAGGGAAACACAAATGAGATATCACCACTATGAGATATCACCTCACACTGGTTAAGATGGCTCTTATCAAAAAGACAAATGATAAATATTGGCATAGGTGTGGAGAAAAAAGAACCCTTGGACACTGTTGGGAATGTAAATTAAAACAGCCATTAAGATAAACAGTATGGAAGTTTCTTAGAAAAATAAAAGTAGAACTACTATATAATCGAGCAATACCGGGTATACATACAAAAGAATGAAATCACTATCTCAAAGAGATATCTGCACTTCCATGTTTATTGCAGCACTATTCACAATAGCCAAGACATGGAATCAACCTAAGTGTCCAACATGGACAAACAGATAAAAAAAGAAGTGGTATATACACACAAGGAATATTATTCAACCGTAAGAAAAAGAAATCTTGTCATTTGTGACAACATGGATAAGCCTAAAAGATGTTATGTTAAGTGAAATACACCAGGCACAGGAAGACAAATACCCCATTTTTTCTTTATATGTGGAGTCTAAAAAAGTCAATTTCCTAGAAGCAGAGTAGAATGGTAGTTACCGGGGCTAGGATAGCTGGAGGAGTGTTGTGGAAATGTTGGTCAAAGAATACAAAATTTCAGTTAGACAGGAGCAATACATTCAAAAAATCTATTTTACAACACGATGACTATGGTTAATAATATATTCTTGAAAAATGCTAAGAGAGTGGATGTAAAGTATTCTTATCACAAAAATTATAATGATATTAGCTAATGCACATGTTAATTAGCTATAGTCATTCCAAAATGTATATATACTTCAAACATCGTATTGTAAATGACAGATACACACAATTTAATATGTCAATGTATAAAATATATAAAATATAATAAAGGGGTAATATTTTTGTATATTTGAGTTTTGAATGTTTAAGTTTATTCTCTGCTGGATAGATAGGTAAAGAGAAAACATGTATTTAAGGCAAATGCAACTGATAGCCTTTTAAAAGGAAACAAATATAGGAGGCAGAAATTACCCACATTTCCACCTGAAGAGTTCAGGCTGACAATTCTGGACAAGTTCCAGGAGGCTGTAGACAACATGTTCTCTTTTATAATGTATCTCAAAAAGGTGCTACAAAGATGAAAAAGAAAGTGGAAAATGAACTGTGAACTCTCAGAAAATAAAAGAGAGAAAATTAAATCTATCAGAGAGATGAATATCATATTAGAAACAATATGAATTAGAATAAAATATTAGAAACACTTATTACAGAAAAGGTCATAGTCATGGATAAGGGAGGAGATATAAAACATATATAATTTATGTCCTTGAAAAAGACTACATGCAATAGAAAGTATAATTAAGTATATAAACTCAAAGTTCTTTTGAAACGAACAACATTGCTATCTTCAGAGTGAAAGCACATATCAATTGCCAGATGACTTTGATACAGAAAAAGTAAATACCAATTTATATCTTGATAACATTACTTAAAAAGAAAACAGAAAGCTTATGTGAGTAGTCATTGAAGCAGACAAAGCAAATTATATGGAATTTGGGCTCAGACTTTCCACATCACCACTTATCCCAGTAGTCAGAAAAGAAATTTTGTAGAAAAGTGTGACCTAATATTTAGATCCTTAGCCCTTTTGTCAATTTTAGTATAAAGGTAACAAAGAACATTTATGGATATTCAAGACATTCAGGACTGAAGCATCTAACTTCCTATTACCAAAATAAACAAGAAATGATGCTAACAAACAAAATTCTAATGAATAAGAAAATCCATGCAAAAAGGAAAAGAACAAGACAGAACTCAGGATATAGAAATCATGTTGAAAGCATTTGTGGTGGGCATTTAATCCATTTAGTTAGACATGTAAGACATAACAACTATAAAAATTATGCTTATAAAACAGAAGGTAATTTGATATAAGTATAAAAAAGTAAAAATAATAATACAGGTAACAATAATTTTTTTAAGAATTTGAATAAACATTGAAAGAAATGCTAATTTTCTCACGTATTATGGAGCAGAAATAGGCAATAGATGCCAATATTGAAATGTGTGGTTTAAAAAATACAATATCTCAACCTGATAATTTTAAAAACAGACCTTTTTCTTAGAGCAGATTTAGACTTACAGAAAAATTGAGCATAAAGTACAGAAAGTTCCAATCTGCTCCTCAGCCCCACGTATGCATAACCTTCCTCACTATTGACATCCCCCACCAGACAGTACATTGTTAAAACTGATGAGTTGGCTGGGCGTGGTGGCTCAGGCCTGTAATCTCAGCACTTAGGGAGGCTGAGGCAGGAGGATCACGAGGTCAGGAGATTGAGACCATCCTGGCCAACATGATGAAATCCCGTCTCTACTAAAAATACAAAAATTAGCTGGGCATGGTGGCGCCACCTGTAGTCCCAGCTACTCAGGAGGCTGAGGCAGGAGAATAGCTAGAACCCAGGAGGTGGAGGTTGCAGTGAGCCAAGACCGTGCCACTGCACTCCAGCCTGGGCAGCAGAGCGAGGCTCTGTTTCAAAAACACAAAAACAAAAACCAAAAGCCAAAAAACTGATGAGTCAACATTAATACATTATCATCCAAAGTCCATAGTTTACACTAGGGTTTATTCTTGGTGCTGTGCATTCTTTTTTCTTTTTCTTTTTCTTTTGAGACACAGTCTTACTCTGTTGCCCAAGCTGGAATGCAGTGGCACAATCCATAACCTCCACCTCTGGGGTTCAAGCGATTCTCCTGCCTCAGCCTCCCGAGTTGGTAGGACAACAGGTGTGTGCCACCACGCCTGGCTAATTTTTGTATTTTTAGTAGAGACAAGGTTTCACTATGTTGGCCAGGCTGGTCTTGAACTCCTGACTTTGTGATCTACCATTCTACAGGGTTTTTACAAATGAATAATGACATATTCACCATTGTAGTTCAGCCTGTTAATTTTTAGTATCATTTTTCTAAACTTTAGAGGCATGTTTGGGAACTAAATATTGCTCTTGTGGGATATTATTCAGGATTGGTGGGGATAACTTGTAGTAATATACAACTTCACAATCTCAGTGTCTGACTATAACAAGGCTATGTTTTCCTCTTGCAAAGTCAGCTATAGGTCTCAGCATCTGCATCCATTACATTTCATCATGTAGCAGCATTGTCCAGATTATGCAGCCTCCCTGATAAATATGGTAGGGAAACAGATTATTAGGGAAGCATATATGACACTTGGATTCTTTGATCTGGAAGTCACATTATCACTCCCAACCCCTGTGTTACTCTGTTCTTGCATTGCTATAAAGGAATACCTGAGGCTGGATAATTTATAAAGAAAAGAGGTTTAATTGGCTCATGGTTCTGTGGGCTGTACAAGTATGGCACCAGCCTCTGCTTGGCTTCTGGGGAAGCCTCAGGCAGCTTTACTCATGTTAAAGGCAAAGAGGGCACAGACACATCACATGGCCAGAGCAAGAGCAAGAGCAAGGTTGGGGGAAGGTGCCACACACTTTTAAATAACCAGATCTCACAAGAGAACTCAGTCACTACTACAAGGATAGCACCAAGCTCTAAGAGATCTGCCTCCATAACCCAAATTCTTCCCACAATATGATTCAACGTGAGATTTGGAGAGAACACATACTCGTCCCCTAACTGAGTGGCCAGATCACATGGTCCTACCAATCAGCAAAGGAGCACAGTGAAGTACAAATCTCCCCTGAGCACAGGACAGAAAAATCAGATCTGTTCAGAACTAGAAGCCTATTCCAAAGTAAGAATACTCATTCTCTGAAGCTCAGTAACTCCATTTGTTTTACATTAACACTATTTTTTTTTGGTTTCGCTTAAATTCAGCTGAATTCCAAGTTAGCCAAGTTAGTTAACATGAGCAGAATTATATAGTTTTTCATAAATAATATTTACCAAATGTTTGTTGTTGTTGTTTGTTTGTTGAGACAGGGTCTTACTCTGTCACCCAGGCTGGATTGCAGTGGCATGATTGTGGCTCACTGCAGCTTCACCTCCTGGGCTCAGGAGATCCTCCTGCTTCAGCCTTCCAAGTAGCTGGGACCACAGGCACACACCACCACACTCAGCGAATTTTTAAAATTATTTGTAGAGATAAGGTCTCCCTATGACGCCTGGGCTGGTACCGAATGTTAATGGCTATTTATGAGTATTAGAATGTTAATCTTCTTTATTGTTCTTTAAACTATCAGTATGTAGTATTTTTACAAAAAAGTATGTTTATAAATTTCATTTACTAAAAGTTTGTATGACTTAAAAATCTTGAAGGAAATAGAAGAAAAAAGGTATTATACATAAAAGCTGCAGTGCACTGTGGGTCTGATATTGGTTTCCAACATTGCCTCTTAATATGCAGCATATTTCTGACTTTATATATTGCTTTTCATAGTTAATGATAGTGATAATTATGATAAAAGCACTACAGTTTATAGAACTTCTTGCCTACTTGCTGCTTCCAGAAACAGCATGCTCTGATACCTGGCAGACACATCGTTATCTTATTGAGTTAATTTTCGTATGATAAAGTATGATATCCTTTAAGCTAGCACAATCCACTCACTTTTCACAAACCCATGGACCAACTCTGGGCACCTCGATACACTAAGCCAGTTCTCCCAGACCATCTCCACTATTTCTGACCTGTTTCCATTTATATCGAGTTCATATATAGTTTTTGAAACTTGGCTTTTGATCATAGTACATCTATTTCCCCATCTGGTCTACACAACTGCTATCTCTGACTTCATTTACGTGGCTTTGTTTGAACTCCTTTTTCTTAACTTTTCTCCTGTCTCACATAACAAACCCTGCCCGTGCTCAGCCTCAGTAGCCCAACTCCCTGTCCTAGCCCACCGGCTGAGACTCTAGCATACTGCACATTGTCTTCTGATAAAGAAGCTTCAATTAGAGGCCACACAGGATACTTGTTAAGCACCTACTGTTTGAATAATCTAGGCTTGGTCCCAATCCAAGTTCTGACTTTTACTGGCATATGGCCTAGGAAACTTCACTTGCCTGGTCTGTTTGATGGAGATCAGCATGCCTTCCTCTTATGGTTGTTTTATTGCTAAAATGAGACGACTTACGTAAGCACTTATCATGATGTAAGCTATAGGAAAAATGTTCACTAAGATTGGCTTTTATTGATTATCAAATACCAAAAGCAAGTATTTCTTCCTACGAAATTGAAAGTAGGGCAAATTCTAGAGTGAAATTGCTCTTTCCAGACTAACTTTAAAATATGCTTTTACTTCTAAGTCCTTGAGAAGTGGTGGATGAAACTACCTGTTTGAATACCTACCAATACTTTAAACCACATTTTCCTGCTCTCTGAAAGACATTTTAAATTGCCCTACAGGTAATTCTCACCTCTCAGAAACGTGTTTTGGTCTGTTTCCATGAGACACTTCCTCTTCATGCCCAAAATGTGGATAAAGAAGCTTTCCCATCACAGAGGAACATGAGACAACTACAAATAGGAAGACGCTGTTTATGGTGCATATTTCTTTTGGCAGAATCATTGTCACATATCTGACTCAACACTTATTTCTAGAAGAACAAGTTGTTCAGGAAGGAAATCTATTTCCATAGCTAAAATGGAAGTTTTATTTAAGAAGTGCAATTGGAATAAATCACACAAGAGAAAGTGGTTAAAGTGCACAGCTGCTGGTTTCAAATTTAACACTATTTGTATATGAAAAAGTGGTTGGGAAAGTTTTACTTTTACTTCTGGACCCACTGGGTAGCCACAGGGCACGTGATAGTGTTCTCTATTCCCAGTTATGTTTGCAAGGGCAAAACACAGAAGTTCTGTGGCTTTCAAACACACAGGCAACAACCACTACACAAAAACCTATGGCGCTTCTTGGGTTGGGATTTTGAGATTGAACCCTAAGCAAAGCGAGTGAGTATTGCTATGTTAGTCAGACAAAAACAAAATAGAAGGGAATGCGTATCTGGGTGGATCTAGAACTGTGTGGAGATTAAGGTATCAGACCTAAGGTTGTATTTTGGGGGTGTCCTGGACAGAAACCCATAGGCTTTTGACACACTCTCTGGAGTTGATAATAAATGTCTCACTGCCTTGTTCTCTAACTCTGCTTACCTCAATCTTTTCATTTTTTCCTTCCTCCCTTTTCTAATTCCTCTTCTATTTTCCCCTTTGATTTTCCATCTATATATCTCAGCAACTACCATGTTTCTTCATGTTTTCTGAAACCTCTTTTTCTTCTGTTTCTCAATCATTTTCCCCCATATTTTCTATCCTCTCATTACATCATTCTATATTTATTTCTCTTTATTTCCTATGCTCTCTTCCCTTTACCAACAGAGTAAGGGACAGAAAATATGCCTTACATGACTGCCAAAAACTGCTGCTTTCTGATGAAGGCTCACCTGGCTCTGCAGCCAGGAGTAATCTGTTTTCCTAATTTTTTCCGGCACTTAATCTATCTGATTTTTTCCTTCCTCCCTCCTTCTAGCAATGTGAGCACCTGCCCACTCTCCTGTATTACACTGGAAGCTCCTTGCACATAAGCATAGTATCTTTCCATCATTCTTTTTTCAAAGAAAAGTTTATATGCTGATTGGTAGAAATATTTACTCAATAAGTATTCAGAATATACATATAAAATGGTTAATGTGACAATTTAAAATATTTTCAGAGGTTGCAAGTTTTAACCCGCTGATAAAATTCTACAAATAGCACTCTATGTTCTCCTAATTTATTTTAAGGATACATTTCCAAGGGAATGTTGTTCTGCAAATACTTATTATTTAGATATTATGGATTTTAAATCAATGTAACCACTGAATTTGTCATTAAGTATTCTGGAGCCTAAATGAATGTACCGGGGACTGGGTAGGGAAGGGAAGAAGAGAATGATTTGGACCATGGTTCTAGGACAAAAATAAATGTTTGGGCTCTAAGGCATCCCACACGACAGATGTAGTATAGCCCAAATGACAATATCTGAGAGACTTTGATGAATCCACTTTATTGTTTGATTTCAGGTTTCTAAGAGGAGCTTAATAAATATCTCTTCTTCATCTCTTCTTTTAGGTCAAGGGAGAAGATAAATTAGTAGATCCTGATTGTAAGATTTTAAACTTTTATGTAATAAACAAAGGTATAAGCCTAACCTGGCATGAGGGATTTTCTGTGATCTCACCCATAGTAAAAGCCAAAGTCCTTAATACAACCTAAGACATCTTACCTGATATTGGCCATATCTCCTGTTTCCTTACACCTCTAAGTCTCTGGCCTCAAATTTTCCTACTGTTTTCCTCCCTTTCTCTACTCTAGCTGTTGTTTCTTCAGTAAGCTGGACATAGGCATGTTTCCAATTGGAGTTTGTGTATCCTTTGCCAATAACGCATTTCTCCAGATGGCTCCATGGCTCCCTTCATTCCGTCTTTTAGCTTATTAATTGAAACCATTTTTTTCAGACATCGTTCCTCTTCACCCTCCCTAAAAATGGAAAACCCTTTGTTATTTATCTTTCATGCTTTATCTTTTTCTTTTATACACTTATTATATCAAAACTAGCATTCCGTATCAGTTTATTCAGGACCAGCTTCATGGACTCATACTTGGTTTTATGCTCTGTTATCACTAACTTGAAATTCTTAATAACTTTGAACCACAGGTCCTGCATTTTCAATTGGCACTAGGCCCTGTAGATTACATAGTAAGTCCTGAGTCTAATTTTAATATTAGCTGTCTCTCCTTTAAAATATAAGCTACTTGTGGGTTATAATTTTTATGTTTTTGAGCATGCTATGCACATTTGAAAAATATTAGTATAATCAGTAAATTAGTGAACGGAGCAATGGGCATGGTAGTTGTAAATTAAGTAGGATTTCTTGCTTTTTTTCCACCTTTTTTTGGCTAGGCATGAAAACCAAAACATTGTGAGGTTTGAAGAATATGAATTGTAAGTCTTTGCATCACATTTTGGGTCTCTGAAGATGCAGGCTCAGGGAGTACCTACAGAAGTACCTATAGGGACTTAAGAAGGTCCTGGGCTTTAAAAGCCCACATGCCACTCCAATGTACCCCATGAGGGAAGCTTTCTCCCTCCTAGCACTAAGTTCAAAGGTTTAGAATCTGAGATACTGACAGTGGTGGGCTTCCTGGCAAGTCTGGAAAGAAGCTGCTTTCATCCTTTGCTCACTCTCTCTTTTAAATAAAGAATATATGTATACAATGTTGATATATGTACATGAATGTAGATGATATATACACCACATAAAACTTTCCATTTTAACTATTTTTAAGTGTACAATTCAGTGGCATTAAATACATTCCCATTGTTGAGCAACTCTTACCACTAGCCATCTCCAGAACCTATCTTTTTAATTGAAACTCTGTACCCATTAACAATTCTCCATCATCCTCTTCCCCTTGCTCCTGAAAAATACCATTCCATATTTTGTTTCTATAAATTGACTATTGTAGGGACATCATATAATTGGAATCATATGTGCCCATTTGAGACTTATTTAACCAAGCATAATGTCTTCAAGGTCTATCTATGGATTTCCTTACTTTTTAAGGATGAATAATATTCCTGTATATGTATATGCCACATTTCGTTTATCAATTAATCCATCATTCAACCTTAGTGATAGATACTAAGGTTAATTCTACCTTTGGGCCATTATGAATAATGCTGCTATCAATATGAGTGTACAAATATCTGTTCCAGACCATTCTTACAATGCTTTTGGGTTACATTCAGGTATGGGATTGCAAGATCATATGGTAATTTTACACTTAATTTTGTGAATAACTTCCACACTATTTTCCACAGAAGCTGATCCATTTTACATTTCCGCCAATACTACTCAGGTCTTCAATTTCTCCACAACCTCACCAACATTTGTTTTGTTTTATAATAGGCATTCTAATAATGGTTTTGATTTGCATTTCTGTAATGATTAGTAATATTGAGCATCTTTTCTTGTGCTTAATAATCATTTCCATATCTTCTTTGAAGAAATGTCTATCTAAGATTTTTGTCCATTTATAAGGCCAGGCGTGGTGGCTCACGACTGTAATCCTAGCACTTTGGGAGGCTGAGGTGGGAGGATCACCTGAGGTGGGGAGTTCAAGACTGGCCTGGCCAACATGGTGAAATCCCGCCTCTACTAAAAATACAAAAATTGGCTCTTGGTATGGTGGTGCATGCCTGTAATCCCAGCTACCTGGGAGGCTGAGGCAAGAGGAACGCTGGAACCCTGGATGTGGAGGCTGCAGTGAGCCAAGATCGCACCACCACACTCCAACCTGGGTGACAGAGTGAGACTGTGTCTCAAAAGAAAAACATAAAAAGAAAAGAAAAAGATTTTTGTCCATTTTAAATTGAGCTATTTGTTTTATTGTTGTTGAGTTGCAGGAGTTCTGTATATATTCTGGATATTAATCCCTTAACTGACATAAGATTTAAAAATATACTTTTCTAGTCAATGGGTTGCCTTTCACTCTATTGATAGTGTCTTTTTATGCACAAAGGTTTTTAATTTTGATGTAGTCCAATTTATATATTTTTTTCTTTTTTTGCTTGTGCATTTGTTATATTCATGAAACCATTGTTGAATTCGATATTATGAAAATTTCCTTTCATGTTCTTTTTTATTAGTTTTATAGTTTTAGCTTTTATATCTAGGTCTTTAATCCACTTCAAGTTAACTTTTTATGTGGTGCAATGTAAGGATCCAACATCATTCTTTTGCATGTGACTTTCCAGTTTTTCCAACACCATTTGTTGAAAAGACTGCTTCTTTCCCACTGAATGGTCTTGGAATCTTTGCTGAAAATAATTTGAGTGTACATGTGTGGGCTGTCTATTCTATTGCCTTGGTCTATGTGTCTGTCTGTCTTTATGTCAGTACCACACTGTTTTGATTATTGTAGCTTAGTAGTAAGTTTTAAAATCAGAAAGTGTGAGGCCTCCGACTTTGTTCTTTTTCAAGCCTGCTTTGGCTATTTATGGTCCCTTGAGAGTTCATATAAATTCTAGGATAAACTTTTCTATTTCTGCAAAAAAAGTCTTTGAGATTTTGATAGGGATTGCATTAAATCTGTGAAATGCTTTGGGTAGTATTGACATTTGAAAAATATTAAGTTTTCCAACTATTGATCATGAGATGTCATTCAACTTATTTGTGCTATATTTAATTATGTTCAGCAGCATTTTGTACTTTTCAGTGTGTAAGATTTTCATCACTTCTTTGGTTAAGTTTATTCTTAAGTATTTTGTTCTTTATGATGCCATTGTAAATCAAATTGCTTTCTTAATTTCTTTTTTGGAGTTTTTATTGTTAGTGCATGAAAACAAATAATTTTTGTGAGTAACTTTGTAGAATTATTTTATTTAGTTTTAACGATTGTGTGGGTATGAACAGCGATAACTACTAAATCCTTTCCAAATTTGATGCCTTTTATTTCTTATTTCCTTTGCCTAATTGTCCTGGCAGTACTATATTGAATAGAAGTGGTAAAACCAGGCATTTATTTTGTTCTCTTTGTTTCACTTTTCCCACCATTACAAAGTCTTGTGATATATGACTGGATATGACTGGAAATATCCTGTCATTTAACAAACCTAGTGCTTTACTAAGTGTCTTGGTTCTAGGTATAGTTTTGTGGGTCTCAGATAAATATGGGATAATCTTATCTATCTTGTTGATATATTAAAAAAGTGATACTCAGATGTGAGATTGGAGTGAGTTAGACTTGTTCAAGGATCTAACTCATTGTAGCAAATTCTGAGATTTAATTCATGTAACAAATTCTTATAAATTGCCAAATTTATAAGAAAATATGTTTAACTTTGGATTTTTATTTCACTGGAAACCTGATAATTAGCATATTGAATATTGCCTATTTTTCTGGACTAATTTAAATGCCTTCTATTGAATTTGGGCCATGCTCCTATGAGGTATTCATTGTGATGCCTGTTGATAAACTCATTTGGACAATACATCTAGGTATAATTTTAGCTGTAAAATAGAAAAAGACATGAATTATTGTTCTGGGGCACATAGGTCCTTGGAGTAAACTTACTTAATTTTTGGGTCTAAATTTATTTTAGAGATTTTTAAAGATAGCATTTGAACTGCACAAGTCACTGGTCCAGGAAGATACAAGGGGTCCTGATAACAGGACCTGTATCTGGGGCAGATACAGTTACACAAAGACAGAAGTCCCTGGAACTGGGCAGAGGGCTGCCATTTCTCTCATTATCTATAAATCCTGGAGTATCTAGGGCAGGGAATGCTTCCGAGTCTCTTAGCATTCTTTTGTCTCTTTCTATAGACGGGAGACAACTTCATCTCCACAATCATTTCCCTTTTTCATCCTTTTCCTGGCTTCTGTTAAGGAAGGGGGAATTGAAGTCATTCAGGTGACAATCACAGGTATGGATGTTTATCTGGCTTTCTTGGTTTATATTATGCTTTTTAGTTTGTCTTAACTACTGTAAGGTGTGTGTTGGTCTCTTGGAGATTTTGCTTAGTTCCCCTAATAACTAATGAATGACAATCCAGGAATATAAAACATGCTGCAGGTTGACACACACTGGCTATCTTGCCCATAGGAGATGTTGCTAACCACATAAATCATTTCTCTCAGTTCAGACTTCGCATTATTTGGAGTGTTCACCTTAGAGCAACTCTAAGCACCAGTCACCATTTGAACTGGAATCTGCCACAGGGAGAAAACTTATTGCTGCTCAAATATGAAGTGTATCATTAAAAATAATCTTTCAATACAAAAAATTAGCAAGGCATGGTGGCATACACCTGTAGTCCTAGCTACTCAGGAGGCTAAGGTAGGAGAATCACCTGAGCCCAGAAGTTAAAACTGCAGCAAGCAGAGATTGTGCCACTGAACTTCAGCCGGGGTGACAGAGTGAGACCCTATCTCAAAAAAAGAGAAGTATTTCCTGAATATGTGTATATAAACTATATTTAGAAAGATAAGAAAAAGTCTAATAATATAGCTTTTCCAGGGAAGGAAACAGACCTGAGATAGGGATGGGAGAGAGATGTTTTACTACGTACTTCTTTCTACCTGAATTTTGAACCATGGTGATTGCTTTAGTTACTCAGAAATACATAGAATACAATGTGAAAATATTGAAAATACTCTCTTCTCATTCTGATCTATCTTATTCCTTTTACTTGACTTGTTACATTGGCTAGGATTTCCAGTATAATGCTATTCCAGAGTAATGGTGAAAGTAGATATCTTTGTCTTGCATGATGCTGAAAATATTCCCTAAGACTTCTATCTAATATTTTTAATTAGAGTTTTACTTTGATAAATTCTCTATTGCCTATAATGGCTTCTGCTTGAAAATTTCCAAATGCTTTATTATTGCTAAAAGTAAATTGAATAAGTCAAATAAAGTGCTGACAGTCATTTCCTCCAACAACTTTCTTTGGGAAAAATACATTAATAGTTCTGGTTTGTTTACTTAATTAATCTTAGATAATGAGAATAAAAAGATTATTTAGTATTAAACAATTAAACACCTAAGAGAACAAGTTAATGACCTTTTTAGCTGCAATTTTGGTAAGTTTTCATATTAAGCCAGTTTCATTGCCTCTTCAAGGTGAGCACTATCATCCTAGCATCTTGGTTATGGCTTATCGGTCTCTGGTAGATGTATTTGTAAGATCGTGGTCTTTCTGAAGGGCCTAGGTAGGAGAAGCAAGAGCCAGGACTGAGGTATTTTGGTCTCTACCGTGTTTCACCGAGGGGCTTTTATAACAGAGCACTGACTGTGGTGTGAAGTGCTTTTCCAATGCTGAAAAAGGTAGCACTTTGTTTTTCACTGGCTGTTACTGTTTGTGGGTAGCTTCCCCAAGGCTTCTGAACAGAAGGAGACATGAGGGATGGATTTGGGTACCAACATTCATCACAAATCCTTACCAGTTAAGCCCTACTTTATCAGGAAAATGAATTATAGAAAATAACTTTTTTAATACTTTCATTAAGGTCGTAAATGTTAAGGCCTAGAGAATTAAAAAAAACTGAAGAATGCAGGCTTCTGGGGAACAGTGCTTGGAAGATTATAATGCTTCTCTTTGGGTTCCTGAAGACTTGAGTATCATTAGAGATAAAGAAATACATGAAAAAGAAAAGTATAGGGATTTGTGGAACCATTTCACAGGAAATATTGGTGTCTGTGAACTGAGAGAGAGAGAGCCTACATTTCTTCAATAAGCACTGGGTTACCAGGAAAAATGAAAAGAAAAAGTTTAATATTATACAAAGACGTTATGAGTACAAAAGGAAAAAAATTAGAAATTAAGAAAATCTGAAACATAGCATATTATTGCAAATCTTATATGATACATATCTGAATGCCTCTCTGCAAGAGAGAGGAAGTGTATATGAGAGATAGTTCCATTCCTGGGTCTCATCTTAGAGAGCTATGGAAAAATTTAATATTACAATAAAACTCTTGATTATTACTTTCTGCTAATTAAGGTTTTAAAAAAGTTTAATAAAAATTAAACTTTTTATTTCGAGATAATATTAGGTTCATATAGCTATGAAAAATAATACCGATGATCTTTTGTACCCTTTACCCAGTTTCTACGAGTAATAATATCTTGCAAAACTATAGTCCAACTTCATGGCCAAGATATTGACATTGATGTAGTCAATATTCTGAACACTTCATCATTAAAAGGATCCTTCATGTTGCCCTTCTATGGTCATCCCCACTTTCCTCTTATCTCACCTCTCCTTAACCCATAGCAACCAATACATTGTTCTCCATTTTATAATTTTGTGAGGTATTTCATATACAAAATAGTATGATTTTGTGTATGTATGTATATATGTACACATACACACACAAAATTTACTGTGGTGTGTAAACATTTGGAATTGGCTTTTTTTTCACTCAGCGTAGTTCAATTTTCTGTTAATTCTCCAGTTTGTTACATATTTTAATAGCTTGTTCCTTTTTATTAGTGAGTAGTATTTCATAGTATGAATATACCACAATTTAACCAGTCATCTGTTGAAGAACATCAGGGATGATATTTATAGTTTTGAGCTATTACAAAGAAAGCTGCTATAAACATTCACATACAAGTATTTGTGTGAACATAGGTTTTCATTTATCTGGTATAAATGCCCAAGAGTGCATTTACTGGGTTGCCTGGTAGTTGCGTGTTTAATTTTATAAGACCGCCAAGATATTTTTTTTCCTAGAGTGGCTATACCATTTTCTATTCCCACCATAAATGTATGAGTGATTGTTTCTCCACATCCTTGCTGGCATTTGGTGTTGTCATTATTATTATTATTATTGAAATGGAGTTTCTCATCACCCAGGCTGGAGTGCAATGGCGTGATCTTGGCTCACTGCAACCTCTGCCTCCCGGGTTCAAGAAATTCTCCTGTCTCAGCCTCCAGTGTAGAGGGATTACAGGCGCCCACCACCACACCCAGCTAATTTTCATATTTTTAGTAGAGACAGGGTTTCACCATGTTGGCCAGGATGGTCTCAAACTTCTGACCTCCAACAATCTGCCTGCCTCGGCCTCCCAAAATGCTAGGATTACAGGAGTGAGCCACCACGCCCAGCCATTATTTTTTATTTTAGTCATTTTGAGAGGTATGTAGTAATATTTGTTTGGTTTTTATCTTCATTTCCTTAATGATTAATAATATTGAACATTTCTTTATGTACATTTTTGCATCTGTGTATCTTTTTCAGTGAAATATCTCAATATTTTTTGCTCATATTCTAATTGCATTTTTTTACTGTTGAGTTTTGAGAGTTATTTATATACTCCAGATGTGAGTCTTTGTCAGTTATGTGGTGTGTAAATATTTCTCCCCATTCTGTAGCTTACTTTATAATCATCTTAATATAGTTTCACAGAACAAATTTTTAAAAATTTAATAAAGTGCAGTTTATCAATTTAATAAAGTTTATCAGTTTAAAAAAGTGCAGTTTTTAATTTTATAAATCACGCTTTTGATTTCAAGTTGAAGAATGCTTTAGGTAGACCTAGATCTCCAAAATTTTCTCTTTTCTTTTTCTAAAAGTTTTGTAGTTTTAGGTTTTAAATTTAAATCTGTGATTAATTTTGAGCTAATTTTTTTTTAGGTGCGAGGTTTAAGTCAAGCTTTGTATTGCCTATGCTGATCCATTTTGTCCAACACCAGTGGACGAAGCAACAAAATTCTCTTTGCACTTTTTTCAGGAACATTTAGGCATATATGTGTGTGTGTGTTTATGAGCTTTCTATCCTTTTCTATTGATTTATGTGGCCATGACTCTGCCAGTTTCGTATAGTCTTGACTGCCATAGTTATATAATAAGTCTTGAAATTGGACAGGCCTATTGCCTTTAATTTATTATTTTTTTCACAATTATTTTAACTGTTGTAGTTCCTGATACTTTCCATATAAATTTTAGAGTAATTTTATGTACATATAGAAAAATCATGCTGTAAGTTTGATAGGGAGTTCATCAAACCTACCTATCAATTTGAGGAAAAACTGACGTCTGTACGGCATGGTGTTCCAATGCATGGACCCAGTATGTCTCTATTTATTTAGACATTTGGTGATTTTGTTTTCAAATCAGTGCTTTGTAATTTTAAGCACGTAAGTCCTGGAGATATCTTGTTAGATTTACATCTAAATATTTCATATTCTTAAGAAATTATAAATGGTATCAAATTTGTAATATCAATGATGACATGTTTATTGATGGTATATAAAAACACAGTTGATTTTTGTATGTTTATCTTGTATCCCATGACCTTGGTGAACTCACTTATTATTTCTATTTTTTTTGTAGAATCCTTGAGATTTTCTATGTATGTAATAATGTCATCTGCTAACAGAAATAGTTTCATTTCTTCCTTTCTAACTTGTACCTCTTTTATTTCTTTTTATTTTACTATTGCACTCACTAGAAATTCAAGCATTAGGTTGACTAACAGTGGTGAAAGCAGGTATCCTTGACTTTTTCCCCGGCTTAGGGAGGAAACATTCAGTCTCTCACCATTAAGTATAATGTTAGGACAGCTTTTGTGTAGATCTTTATGAAATTGAGGTAGTTCCCCTGTATCCCTATTTTTTGAGAGATTTTATCATGAATGGGTGTTAAATTTTGTCAGATGCTTTTTTCTGCATTGACTGATGTGTTTTTTTTCTTCTTCAGCCTGTTAATATGGTGGATTAAATTAACTGATATTGTCATATTGAACCATCTTTGCATTCTTAAAATAAATCCCACTTAGTCTTTATATATGTTTCACTGAATTCTTCTTTGTTAAAGATATTTGCTTCCACATTTGTGAGAGTTATTGATCTGTAGTTTTGTATTTATTTATTTATATTGTCCTTGTCTGGTTGTGATATTAGAATAATGTTAGCTTCATAAAATCAATTGGAAAGTCTTCTCTTCTCTCTATTTTTGGCAAAGTTTGTACAGAATTGGTGTTAATTTTTCCTTAAACATTTGGTTGAATTCTCCAATGAAACTATGTGATCTTGGAGATCTTTTGGGGGAGATTTTTAGTTACAAATTCAGTTTTCATAATTGCTATAAGTTATCAAATTATCTATTTTATATTAGGTGAGTTGTATTTGCTTGCATTTTTCAAGGAATTGGTTCATTTTTCAAGTTGTCAAAGTAAAATATGCAGAGGTTGTGGTGGGGTGCTTCATTGCAACCTTGCGAGAGTGAAAGTCTAGGCTCCCCACTTAGTCTTTGCTGGCAAAGGTGGGAGCGTGCCGCAGATTTTTCTGTGGGGCTTTTTGGGGTAGAACAGTTGTTGGAAAGGTTTCTGCCTGTCTGTGCTGTTTCTTCCTTGGTGCTTTAGGTAGAGAAAGTAGGTTTTCTTTGTTTTCTCATTGCCTGTTGGTGTTTCTGGGCTCCAAGTGTAGGCTATAGGAGACAAAAGAAAACAAAACATACAGAGAGAACCACCACGTTGGTCTTTGGATCCTGAGGTCCCAAAGTCTGCATTTCTTTTTTTTTTTTTACAGATGGAGTCTTGCTCTGTCGCCCAGGCTGGAGTGCAATGGCGGGATCTCGGCTCACTACAACCTTCACCTCCCAGGTACAAGCAATTCTCCGCCTCAGCCTCTTAAGGAGCTGGGATTACAGGCACTTGCCGCCACGCCCAGCTAATTTTTGTATTTTTAGTAGAGACTGGGTTTCAACATGTTGGCCAGGCTGGTCTCAAACTCCTGACCTCAAGTTATCTGCCCACCTCGGCCTCCCAAAGTGCTAACATTACAGGTGTGAGCCACTAGGATTACAGGTGTGTCCAGCCAGTCTGCATTCTTCTTTCCATCTTTCAGAATCTTATGCTGTGTTATATCTATATAATATCCAGGATTTTTAGTTGTATATAATGGGAGAATAGGAAAAAGTATATTTACTTTTTCTTCCCACCAGCACAAGTCCATGATACATTTTAAAATAAAAAAATAACATTAGAGAACCTTATCTACGTTGTGAGACTATTTTTGTGTAATAAAAACAGAAAAAATTTAGCATATTATATATGGAACATCTATCAGTTATACTGTATAAAATGTAAATTTATACTATGCAAGTTAAACATATTAATATCCAATTATTACACAATTGTTCTTTCGAGGTAGAGGTGAGGTAAAGTTGTGACATACTTTGAGTTTCTGCTTTGATACTTCTATATTGCAATGTTTTTCTTATGAGCTATCTTTCCTGCCTCCTTCCTTCTTTTCTTTTTATTCCCCAAATTAATTAAATATTAATTGGAAAATTTTATACCAAATGAGACTTTTTTGCCTTTGCTACAAAATGTAAAGATTAACAATTGTAGCCATGTCATTCTGATTGTCTTCTTCCCCTGTAGGAAAAACATTTTTCAATTAGCCTTTCACAGTCCTTTACACGGACTTGTTCTCATAAATTGAAAAATTTCAATTTTGTCTAGTTTTCTGCACTCTTCAATCACAGCATCCAGTTTCTCATTTTCAACTATTTTCTTAGCAACCTGAAAGATCTTTTAAATTGTGTCCCAATAATCAGAGCAATTTTGGTGTTTTTCTTAGATGTAAGTTTTAAAGGTAACATATAATTGTGTCTCTATGGACAAAATATATGTAGTCTGTTTAAAAGTTCTTTCAACTTGAAAATTAATGTAATTCTTACAACTTCTTCAGCATTACTGGGGCATGGGGCCATGATTGATAACCAGCCAGATCTGACCTTGACCACCAGCTGTGTTGTTAGATCTCCACACAGTTTCCTTCTGGATATTAGTTATCCAGACCCTCAGTTCTTTTGCAATGAATGCAACCTGAGTTTGTTCATTGCTCTTACTAGTAATGTTTCTCTTAACTCTAGATATTTCATAGATCCTAGGAGATCACAAACTGTGGAACAACTTTTGCTTTCTGGTCTATTTCAATTTGTTTAGGCCATCATTATTGTGGATATTACCAGGTATGTATTTGCAAAAGATGAAGAAAGAAGAAAACATAAAATTCATTATTGCATATACAAAAATTAAGAAGAAAACCCTGCTTACCTGTTTTTAATGGGGATTAGTAATCTTGTCACAATAAACATTTTTACATGCCCAGGTAAGACTATAACCATATTCTAAAGATGCTGTGTAAGGAAATGCAAGCAAAGGTGATAAGGAATCCATTGACACATAACCAAGTCATAAGCTAAGCTATTACCTCCACTATTCCCTAGAGGCCTTTCTTTTCCCCATTACAGTGAGTTTGAGGAGATGGTGACAGAATAGAGGATGTTGTTATAGCAGCTTCCAGGACTCTGTTTAATGATCTGGATGTAGCTTTGGTAAATGTCTAAACATATGTAAGTAGAATAATACCACAGATGATTCTACCTGGAACATACACACATTTTAGAATCAAACTAGTCTAGTTTTTACCTTCAATGGAGAGAGTGGTGGTGATATTTTCCTCAGAAAGAAGTTTCCTAGTAGCTTGGGTAACTTGGAGTTGGCCTTGCCAGTGGCAAAATAGTATCATCAGGAAAAGTGCTCATCTTTCTCCTGTCAATATTTGGTTATCCCTCTGGACTTTTCCCAGTTCCACAGATACCTCGATGGGCTGCTGCCTCTACCTGCATAGTCTTTCTCTGGTACTGGAACCACTCTATATAAATTGTTGATGAATAAGTATCCTGCTTGTAGAAACTCAGGCACCAACTGGAAGACCCAGAGGCTGTGGGTCAACTCCACCTGCATCTGTGACAGCACAGCTCTATAAACAATGTTTCTATGTTTTTATTCAGAAAACAAAGATATTTCTAATTTAAAAAATTTAAAAAAAACTTAAAGAATGCTGTCTTTTAAAAAATATTTATTTATTGGCATAAGTTAAGAATTACCCAAATTTCTTTTACATACCTATAAAAATGATATAATTTGTTTTCTTTAAGTTACTGATTTACTGTGTAATATTTATGAATTGTTAAATAACGCATCGGGGTTGGATTCCCAATTTGATTTATTACTTTCCTATTATATTGCTTAATTTAGAGTAGTTTATTTAGATTGTCATATCTATAGCTAACTACAATCAATTCACTTCTAATTTTGTAAAAACTTCCGCAGCTCTAAGGATTGAGTTAGCCATTGTAGTTAATGACGGGTAACTATCTTTTTGATCCTTGACTTGGAATGAATAGTTGACACTGAAATTGCTAATAATGTGGAAAATCCCTCTCACACTGTTCACCTTAATTGCTGTGGATAATCTTTAACAACTTTATTTTCTCAGTTGCTCTGTTCAGGTTTTCTACCTCTTACTATGTTAATTTTGTTGTTAGTTTCACTGTTATTCTAGTACTTGTTGGTCTGTTTTATAGAACATGATCCCTTTCATTGCTATTTCTAAATTTATCACAAAACTGTGAGAGAAATCCATTATAATTTAATCATTTTATCCATTACAATGTATGATATACCCTTTGTAATGGTGATGTCTTATTTTGATTAAACTTAATTACATTTTTTAATTTTGACTTCATAAGCAACCATATTTTGGATTATTCATTACTTTTACTAACTTTTAGCTCTGTATTTTTTTCTGAATTTTGAAATTTATTTTGAAATAAATAATTTTCTTCTCTCAAATGTTCTTTGGATTGATATTCTCATTTTCTGAAATCATAGCTAATTTGTATTTCAGACAATAAGGTTTCAATGAGGATTCTCCATTGTGGAATTTCGTATGTTTGTTTAAAAGGTGTTTACTTCACCTGGGAATCTGAATTTGATTAAGAGACGAGTGGACAGAAATAGTGTCGCTGAACCTGCCATGTTCCTTATAATGCAGGAGATTCTTCTAGTGGACCCCCCTGGCTGGTCATTGCTGCATGGTTACAATGTGACCAGACATGTGTGATGAATGGTTACTAAATAGAACCCCAAGACAGTACAGCAAGAGGATACCAGAAGTTACATCGCCAGAAGCTACCAGAACTTCATCCTAGCCCAGGGAGATGGCTTAGCAAAAAAGTTGCAGGTGATAGGATCACTCACCCTGGGGTTCTTGCATTCTGGCAGGACTTTGTCTTGGAAAGGCAGGACACCTGAATAGCCACTACCTGAGTACCTCTCCTGTGAGGAAACCGGGGTGACCCAGGAAACCATGGTTCTTTGCTTTCCCATCCTGATGCATTTTGTTGTCCTTTGCTACAATGGATTTTTGAACTGGTTACAGTAAAATTTAACTAGTGGTGGTACATTTATGCCACAGAGTGATCATGTGCACCACGTTTTAAGCCTAGTTCTCTCAAGACAATTTCAAATGGGTTATTCAGTGAAGAGTGTTAAAGTATAATTTTCAGATATGCAAAATCATGACTCGCAGGCAAATATAAAATGAGCACATGTCAAAGACTTTAAAACTTATTAACTAATGAGGGAACCAGCAAGATGTGGCTAGTTCAAAGAAAATTTAAAAACTAGGAGTGTTTATAGGCAATTTAACAAAGAAGTGTTAAAAACTGTTACTCTTACATAAACTGTTTACTGTCCAGTAGACTATAAATTTTGGGGATAATCTATTCCTTTGGATGAAAATTATTTGCATCTCTTCTGGACAAAAATACGTGTTTACAAATAACTTCATTAATCTGTAATTTTTAATGACTATTAAACTATGAGATGAACTAAGTATATGCTCCTGTACAATCTTTGGATGATCTTCACTTCTATAAGATATTGAAAAGATACGACACCAGCATTTTTATTTTCAAGTTTCAGATTTTTTTTGTCCCCCATACAATGGACAGCCCATGGTAGAGCCTCTGATAATTACATCTTATCATTTCTAGCATTAGAAACTGATGGAAGTTAAAAGCATGTTTCCTTTAAAAGTCTGAAAAATCACTTAAAGCTATTTGGTGAGAAACATTCTTTTCCAATTTTTACCAAGTCATGTGGAAAACTATTTAGGCAACTAAGCAGAAAAGGGCTTGAGGAGAAACTGATAAATCAATTTTTCCTGGGGGCAGGGGAAAGGAGAATTTTGATGCCACTGTGACCTAAAGATTTAGAGACATACTGAGATGAACCAGGCAACAAGGGGTAAGTGTATTAGCTTTACTAATCTTTAGAGCAGTTCTCAAACTTGAGCTTATAATGAAAGTCACATGGAGGCTTGTTAGAGCACAGCTTCTAGGGTCCACCCCCAGCAGTTGTTCTCAAAATGTGGCCTCCCAGCCCAGCAAAATCAGCCTCACCTGGGAACACTTTAGGAATGCAAATTCTTGGGCTCCACCATATATCAAGAATGCTGGGATTGAGGCTGGCCAATATGTTTTACAAGCCCTCAGGATAATTCTGATGCACATTCGAGTTTGAGAACTTTGCTCTTGGTGTAAGCCAGGAGTCACTGCAGACTGAGAAGAATCAGGGATAATTAAGAAAACCCACGTGGTAATGCCAGGCAAGGTGCTAAGCACTTTCCAGGCTCCACATCAGTTAACTTCTAATAAAAAGCTGATTAGAAAGATATTATCATCTATATTGATTCATGAATAAATTGAGTCTCAAAGAGGTTAAATCATCAGCACAAGACTTAAGTGGTATAACAAGTATCGGGTCAGATGGGCCCCAAAAATCTGTTTCTAATCACTGCTCTATAGTTCCATATAGACAACGGAACGTTTTCAGATTTGCTCCAACACACATTACATTTAAATATAACATTTTTTTTTGCATCTGGCTTAATGCCTCGCTTTCTAACACTATTCATGACATATTTCTTGAGGATTTCAGCATCCACCCTTAGGACTTCTATAATGTATTCAACTTTTAGTTCTTTAACCTGCTCTCCTTAATATTCCGTCTTTTAGCCCATATCAGCCGCCAACCCATGTGCTCATGCTCTGAAATTTAGCATTACCAGGAATTGTACCCACTCTACAATCTCAGTTCCATGTACACCAAAATCTGATCATCATCTTCTATTTTTCCAGCTCACTCCTTCTAGTACACCAGCTCCAGAAATTTGACCTCATAGGAGCCTACAGATTTATTATCCTGCTGACTTGTCACTGTCACAGGCAAGTCCTTTCTTTCCCAGCCAACAGCCCAGATTTCATCATATTCATCAATTTTTTACCATACACCTGAGCTCTCTTGTCTTCCTCTCTGTCCAACATCTTAATCTAGTTAAACTCAACCATGGTTAAATATAAGCCACAGTCCACTCTATACCTACATACATGCCACTGAAACTGCTGAGAAAAAATGACCATGTTGACTGGTCTCACATTAAAAAGTCATGACCTCTAACCTCTGTGTTGCCAAACTGTCATGCTTCTTTTCCACAGTCCAGTGATTGCCAAACTTCTCTGCACATTAATGTCAACTGTGGAGGTTCTGAAATTGCTCATGCCTTTGTTTCACTCCTGGTGATTGTGATTTAATTGGTCTGGGATACAGCCTGGGCAAGAATGTTTAAAAGACTCCTACGACTTAGTTCATTTACACTTCAACTCTCCTAGATACTTTTTCACATCTTTTCTTTCCTAAAACCTCCAACTTCTTTTTAATTACCCTTCCTCTGAGCTTGCTTCATTTTTACTGAGAAAATAAACCACAGAACAGAACGTCTGTATGTTCCATCCACTGCGTCTGCAATCCTACACTTCTCTGTACCCATTGATTTTGCCTCTCAGGCTGATATTATGGATGCACTGCCCATGTCCCTATTTAAGGCCCACACATCTCTTGAGCATTAGATCCCATCACCTCTTCCTCTTCCCTACTCAAAGGCATCATTTCAGCAGTGTGTCTACTTTTTCCAAAATCATCTTTCTCATTTCTTTATAGCATTTACATCAGTAAATATTTTATAATATCTACAAATATACATATGTATTGGTTGTCTCTGCCTACTAGAAATTAAAGACAAAAGCTCTATTGTTCTAGTTTACTATGCTCCTTCAATGTTGAGAATTGAGCCTTGCAAATAGTGGACATTAAAAAAAAAATTTGTTGAATGAACAAATTTGCATCACTATTTGTTGTGCTGGTTATTTGCTGTTTGGCCTAAAATCGATCTGTGCCCTTCTTTGCCTTGCTCTATGCCCAAAGAGGCTGGCTTCCAAAGACTGCGTTGTGTGGATTTCCTGGTCTGCTGGCCTCCTGTTAGGTTCAGCCAAAGTTAGGCAAGAAATCTGGGAGGCAGGGGGAGAGGTCAGGACATGCTCTCCCAGTTGCAATCTGCAGTAGCTATGTCTTTCCCTGATCCCTGCTCCCACCATAACACTCCTCCTTTCCCAGCTGTGCCACTCACTGGGCTCTGGTCAGGTGATATTTTCCCCTTCTGCTTCAGCTTTAGGGATGTCCACGGCTCCCACGTTGCTTGCCCCCAGATGTGTCCACAACCTTTGTTGGCTTCTTTACCGCTGCTGTCACCTCTAGCACTAATCTCTTCATTAAAGTCCCTTTGTATGAACCATCTGGAGGGAATTAACTCTTTACTAAGACTTGGATGGATCCAGTTGATTTAATAATCAGCTATACTCTTATTTTAAAAAATACGATTACCAACCTGGATGAATCTTCAGGGGATTATTTTGGGTTAAAACTAAAAGTAGAAATACTATACAATTCAGTAATCTAACTTTTGGGTATATATCCAAAGGAATTGAAATTAGGGTCTCCAAGAGACAGCTGCACTCTCACATTCATTGCAGTACTAGTCACAATAGGGAAGATATGGAATTAAGCTAAGTGTTCATCTGCAGATGAATGGATAAATGCCTGCAAAAGGCAGACATTCTTTTTCGTTTAATTAGCTTTAAAGATAGTTTTATTTACATATCATGGGTATATATACCATATATCCATGTGGAATACCTATCACATATATATCCCATTGTGTGCATATATCACACAGCTTTACAAAAGAGGAAAATCTGCTATTTGTAACAACATGGATGAACCTAGAAGACATTATGCTAAGTGAAATAAGCCAAACACAGAAGAAAAATACTATGTGACCCCACTCGTATGAGGAACGTAAAACAGTCAAACTCAGAGAAGCAGAGATAATAGTGGTTTCCAGGGATTGAGGGGAGGGGGCAATGCGGGAGCTATTAGTTAAAGGGTAAAAACTTTCAATTATGTGACACAAATAGGACTTATAGATCTACTGCATAGTATAATTTCTATAGTTAGCAATAGTGTGTTATATACTTAAAAATTTTCTAAGAGATATATTTTATATTAAGTATTATCACACATAAAAACAATAACGATAATAAATAAATACAGTGGAAGGAAACTTTTAGAGGTGATGGATATGTTAATGACAAAGATTCTGGTGACGATTTCATCATTGTATACTTACCTCCTAACTCATCAAGTTTTATACATATTATATATGCAGCTATGTGTATGTCAATCATACCTCAATAAAGTGGTGAAAAGCATGAATCTCCAAAGATTACATACTATATGATTTCATTTATATAGTATTTCTGAAATGAAAAAATTAAGGGAATGGAGAACAGATTAGTGATTTCCAAGAGTTAGGAATTACACCATCATTACTCTCATTTTTTAAAAGGAGGAAAATAAGTCTCAGGGTGGCTAAATGACTTGCATAGTTTTGTCCAGTTGGTAAATGATAAAATCTGGATTTTCATTTGTGCCTCTTTTGCTCCAAAGCTCAACTACAGCGTATTAAACTAGCTCCACAAACAGACCAGGCAAAGGGCAGTCTTTCTTTTCTTTTTTTTTTTTTTGGTTTAATTAGCTTTAAAAATAAAAGTCATGTATCTATTTATACATAGAGATCTACTTATAATATACACGCATTTCCACAGCTTCTTCATTTCAAGCCTTTCTGCTTAAGGAAAGACTGGCACAGTTCTTGATGATACAGAGAAGCCCAGCTGTTTAAATATTTAGGTAACCATATTGTAAAATGTATGCCTAGCCAAGAAGCCTGTTTTGCATGGAGACATAATTAAACAGGCAGATGAGCCCATGAAATATGTAAGGCTCCTTACAAATTCTCAAAGGAATCCTTTATAAACCAATAAGAAGATGTTAAGAGAAACGCCATCCCCCGTGTGAGACAGAAAGGTCTGGGAGGATTTGAATGCTCACAAAAAGAGGCACTGCGGTCACATTAGCAGTAGTCTGAGTACACATGGAGACCCAGAAGCACAACCCTCAGAGAGTTGGCATCTCTTTAGTCCCACAAAGGAGTCTCCAGCCTCTATACTCCAGTGGCCTGTTCTCATTTAGATTGCAAATCACTTTGCATGGGTTCCAGGGAATGCATTGAATGAACTCATGTTCGAAAGTTAGTTTAAGATCTGACTGGTATGTCCTTTGTTTGGTCAAATGCTTCCAATGCCACTGGCTGTCTCCTGCATGGTAATGAGGTCACATTAAGATTAATTACACACTTGATTTTTTGCTAAATGCTTTGCTATAGACTCTGGTTAATTGCATTTAGTTGTAAAATAGACAATAAAAATTGCTTTAATAAAAGCAAAGCCCAGAATGCAGTAATAACAACAACAAAAATGAATCAGAATAATAATTTTGACTGCTATTATTAGACTCTGAAAATGTGCCTGGTACCATGCTATCTTCCTTTATACAAGT
This sequence comes from Symphalangus syndactylus, assembly GCF_028878055.3. NCBI lineage: Eukaryota > Metazoa > Chordata > Mammalia > Primates > Hylobatidae > Symphalangus > Symphalangus syndactylus. The sequence continues at coordinate 90,249,110 of NC_072426.2, forward strand.
TGCATCTATGATCTTCACAACCTCCCTGGCAAAGGAACCATTTTAATCCCAATTTTCCTATGAAGAAATTGAGGCTCAATGACAATATCAAATTTTATCTGAGCCTGTGCTCCTGGAAAACAGCAAAAACTGAGAAATCTTCCCACACTTTGTGTTTCAGCCTTATTGTGAAGGATCATCCTTCCTGACATGACTTAGGCCAGACTCAGATGCCCGACCTTGTTTACTTATGAAAATGCCAGGCACGGGCTCTCCAAATTTCTATTCTTTGCCCCGTAAATGACTAGCTAAACTGTACCAACTGACAAGTGTAGACTAAAATACCTGTTACTATGGCTTGAACAAACTTTATTCAATCTTTGTTTCTTTCCCAACATCCCTGAACTTTGATTTACCCTTAACCTGAGCCAGCATACAGCCCCTCCTCCTGGCCCCTCCTGAGACTATGCTACTCTGGGTAAAACCTCTCTGATTACCTGTCAGATCATGACAGCTGCCACCTCTATCCATTCATCCTGTTTCTTTCTGTCTTTGTTTATTCCTCCGTATACAGGAAAAGCCCTTTTCTGCCTAACCTTTCAGGCACTTGCAGATCTCATGGTGAGAGCCTTCTCCCTACTGCAGTAGTTGCTGTCCCCCAGTTGCAATAATATGTCTCCCCCTAATTCAATAATCCTTTGGAATAAAATCCTTCCTTATTTACGACCTGATTTGTTTTATTTTCTGTAAGTGAAAGAACAGTGATTTAACCATGTGCTTGCCTGAATCAAGATATCATACACAGCACTGTATAGGAATTAAAACTCTAGAAAGCCTATGCAGACTTCTCTCATCCCCCAGAACTAGTTTTTCCACAGCACTCTGTCAATACATACATCACATCTTAGTTGCTTTCTATCTCCCCGACTGCACTGTGAGCTCCTCAGTGGCAGGGTTTGCTTTTGAATCTGTATCAAGAATCTGTCAGAACAAGTGTTTTCTGAAAGAATATGTAGTAAATATTATTTAGAATTAAATGACTGCTATTGTAGAGAAGGGAAAAAAAGCCCACTTTTTTTCTACTTTTCTAAGTTTTCCAGCTATGAATTTGCAAATCAGACTGACAAAAGACAGATTAACAGGAAAAACAGAACATTAACACATGCAGCACACCTACACAGGAGAAACTCAGTGATAAGTCCCTCAGAAGGGTGGCCAGAACCTGGACTGATGTATTAATAGCATCTTGACTAAAAACAGTGCATTTGCAGAGAAATGATAAGTCAAAAGAAAAGATTTTGGGATTCCAAAGGTGGCAAACTGTGGGAAGGTACATATATGGGGGGACAAATGGAGTAAGACTTGTTTGCAAAAGTCCATCTCAAGGCTGACTTTCATCTTCTTCATGGTCATAAAACTTCCCTAGGAGAGAGGATTGGTGGCTGCCTTCATATTTCAAAAGTTTATGCTTTCAATCAGATAAGAGAAGCCATGGGAAGGCTTTTTACTGCATTTATTGAATCTTAAATATTTTCAGCTCAAAATAATCCTTATGCCAAAGTGGCAGGTTTGGGGGTGGCATATTTTAATCCCTTATGCTATGCTGAGAATGTCTTTCTTTGATCCTCAGGTTCTTATTCCTATAATAAGCCCCAGATTCCAGGTGGTCAGTCCTCATTGTTCTCACAGTGCTGTGTAAGTTAGCCCTCAAAAGTGCCCTCTGGATACTGGCAAATTTGACCACATCTTCTAGATAAAGAGGGGTGCAGAAGTGTGCCAACATGCTGCTGTTCCTGCCAGCAGATCCAAGAGACTGTTGACACTGCTGCACTGGGCTGTCCAAAGAAATGTGTGTGATCATGCACCTGCCACCTGAGTTGGGAAATGCTGTGACCCACGTGCCATGCTCAAAGAACCAGGTTTGGTGATTCTTTTTTTTTTTTTTTTTTTTTTTTTCAGTTCAAACATTTATCATTTCTTTGTGTTGGGAACATTCAAAATCTTCTAGCCATTAGAAAATGTACAATAAATTATGTTAATTATAATCACCCTACAGTGCTATCGTACACTAGAATGTATTTCTTTTTTTTTTTTTTTTTTTTTATTATGTATATCTACTTTCATTATACTTTAGGGTTTTAGGGTACATGTGCACAATGTGCAGGTTTGTTACATATGTATCCATGTGCCATGTTGATTTCCTGCACCCATTAACTCGTCATTTAGCATTAGGTGTATCTCCTAATGCTGTCCCTCCCCCTCCCACCACCCCACAACAGTCCCCGGAGTGTGATGTTCCCCTTCCTGTGTCCATGAGTTCTCATTGTTCAATTCCCACCTATGAGTGAGAACATGCGGTGTTTGGTTTTTTGTCCTTGCGATAGTTTACTGAGAATGATGTTTTCCAGTTTCATCCATGTCCCTACAAAGGACACGAACTCATCATTTTTTATGGCTGCATAGTATTCCATGGTGTATATGTGCCACATTTTCTCAATCCAGTCTATCGTTGTTGGACATTTGGGTTGGTTCCAACTCTTTGCTATTGTGAATAGTGCCGCAATAAACATACGTGTGCATGTGTCTTTATAGCAGCATGATTTATAGTCCTTTGGGTATATACCCAGTAATGGGATGGCTGGGTCAAATGGTATTTCTAGTTCTAGATCCCTGAGGAATCGCCACACTGACTTCCACAATGGTTGAACTAGTTTACAGTCCCACCAACAGTGTAAAAGTGTTCCTATTTCTCCACATCCTCTCCAGCACCTGTTGTTTCCTGATTTTTTAATGATGGCCATTCTAACTGGTGTGAGATGGTGTACAGCAAAAGAAACTATCATCAGAGTGAACAGGCAACCTACACAATGGGAGAAAATTTTTGCAACCTACTCATCTGACAAAGGGCTAATATCCAGAATCTACAATGAACTCAAACAAATTTACAAGAAAAAAACAAACAACCCCATCAAAAAGTGGGCAGAGGACATGAACAGACACTTCTCAAAAGAAGACATTTATGCAGCCAAAAAACACATGAAGAAATGCTCCTCATCACTGGCCGTCAGAGAAATGCAAATCAAAACCACAGTGAGATTCTTTTTCTTATAGTCAGAATACAGATCCCTGTGCTTACTTCTAGCTGGAGAATTCCTCAACTGACTGATTCATCCCCAAATTGGCTCCAATGCCCAATGCTATGGTACTTTACTGCCACTATAGTACTTTAGTGCCACTGACCAGAAGAGGCTTGGGACGGGCAAGGAGACCGCAGAGTGTTGGAGCATCATGGCTGAAGACAATGGCAATATCTGTAGTCATCGGAAGTGCACGAAGCATGACATTCAACAGCTTGGAAAAACACAGATTGACCTGAGTATACACTAGTACAGAAAGCCTCAGGCAGAACAAGAGGCTGAGAGGCCAGTGAGGACCTTGAGGGCAGCTGAGGACAAGTCACTGAAGCAGCGTCATTGTCTAGGGTAAATACTGGAGGATTGTTGTCTCACACCAAGGGAATCAACAACATGGAAGCACAAGTAGTGACTTTAAAAGCGGAGGCTTAATAGGCGAAAGAAAGAGAACAAAGAATAGCTCTCTCTCCTGAAGAGAGAGAGGATCTCCCAAATGGGTCTTCCGGTTTTGTGGTGAAATGCATGGGGTTTTATAGACAAGCTTGAAGAAGTAATGTCTGATTTACACAGGGCCTGAGAGATTGGTTGGACCAGTTGTGACATTTGCATAGCACGTGAAGAAGCTGGCCATCCCACTGTAATCTTTTATTATGCAAATGGGATCTCTACCTTTCCCGGGCCATGTTGTCTTCCTTACTGTACATGTGGTTGACAAAGAAAAGGGAAGATGGAGCCATCAGGTTGAACATGCTGGCCCCCAGGTAGCCTCCTATAGGCACAGCTGCCGGTTTTCATCCGTACAAGCTTCCAACCATGTCTGCAGCTTGATTTTTAAGGCTGCTCTTAAACCCATCTCTACTAAAAATACAAAAATTAGCTGGGCATGTGCCTGTAATCCCAGCTACCTGGGAGGCTGAGGCAGGAGAATTGCTTGAATCCAGGAGGTGGAGGTTGCAGTGAGCTGAGATCACGCCACTGCACTCCAGCCTGGGCAACAAGAGCAAAACTCTGTCTCAAGAAAAATAAATAATAATAATAAAAAAATAATTTGGGGGCTACTTTTCCTTAAAAGTAAAACCTTACCGAGAACTTTCTTACACTCATTATCTGCCTAAATAATTTCTTTTTAACTCTGTTAACATCACCTTTCGGGTTTCTTTGTTCCTTGGGGACATGTAAACCTTCTTCTACCTCTAAACACCTTATTAGGTAGGGCTGGGGGAGGGGGGATACATTTAAGAGAGAAGAAAAAGACCTAATAAAAACTTACGTAATTTGAATGTCACCCAAAAGATGAGCAGGATGGGCAAATAGTAGAAAAGAGCTTTATTGGTGATATTAGTTTGCAGGCTGGGAAGGGACAGTTTCCATTGTGTATCAAAGGTACTCTGTCTTCAAAGAAGGGAAGGACAGTTTGGGTTTTATGGCTCACGAGTTGGTATTATATATATTCAGTTGGTTTGGGGGAGAAGCTGTACATATTTATGAGGGGAGCCGAACACATGCACAGTGGGTAAACATGCATGTAACATATATCCTGTGTTTACTTTGGAGCACGGTTTTAGCATTAAAATAGGGTGGAATTCTTTATGACACAAAGACCATTTGTGCACAGCCTCTATATGCTGCCGAAACTGGTTTAAAGTCTGCAATTGCTTATCAGAAAAGAATGTTTGTAAGGCTGGTCCTCTGTCCAGTTAGAATTGTAGTGACCTGGGTTGTAAGTCAGAGTTAGGATGGGTCTGATAACTCCTATTTTTAGGGAATTTAAAGCCCTAAGAATGTAGAAATTTGCCTTGCCAGCTGAACCCTCAACCTATAGGAACCTTGTTTTCTCAACCTTAGGGTCCATCTTAGTTGATAAAGGGTTATCTATTTTGGTCTTTCAGATCACGTGATTTTGAGTTTATCAAAAAGAGAATGTTTAAAACTTAAAGGAACCAAGATAATTTTAGTCACAGTTTTAAACTCTACCTTCAATCAGCTAGAGTGAGATCTTCAGCACAAGAAAATAAAGAAGCTCACACACATAAAGAAGCTGTACACATCTGAATATCAGTCCAGAAATTCTGATATGATCACACCACAAATGAGTGAGTTCTCGGCAGGAGGTTGTGTGCTAAAGAAATGTGCAGAGGTCAATAGTAAGCTAAAAAAGGAGAGAGAGGAGATCATTCCAGGCAGATGGAAGAGTGACAGCAAGGGGCCTGAGAAAGGACAGTGCAGGACATATCTATGGAGTAGAAAAAAGACCAGTGTGGCCCAGAGCACTGATGAGTGTGTGCCTGTGGGTGTGTGGGGTGGAGGCAAGGAGGAGAAAGAGGCAGGGAGATGCAAAATGTGTCTCAGAGAGCACTTGTGGATAAGCTTACATTTACAATTGTCTGTGATCAGACATTTTATGTTTTCTCATTGCATTTTATTTAAAAACATGTATTTATACATTTAAATAGAGACAATTTCTAGTTTTCCAGATTTGTGAATTTTCAGCTGATTTGATATTTCAGCTGGCTTTTCCTGGAAATGTCCATAGCTTTTTAATTTTAACATTCATGCTGAACAAAGAAAATCAGGATATGTCTTCAGGGTCCCTCTAAAGTTTGAGCTAGGGAAGTGAACTACAGTTGTGGCATCCACCGCCCCTTAAGTGACTCCAAACATGTGTCCAGAAAGAGTTGAAATGAGTCTTGTTGAGGCACAGAGAGGACATAAATGTGTCTGAGAAATTGCTTTCCCTTTCTCCCCACATCCACCAGCAAGTGGGATAAAGTGCTGCCAAACAACTTGAAAAATATTTGTTTTTCACTCGCTGTCCCTTGGTGACCCTTGCAAATGCCAGGATGCTGGTAATTTTCTCATCTCCCACCATCTCTTGAATCACCAGTAATTGCTTCTAATGTTTCTTTCTGTCTTACAAGTACTTTCTGATCAGGAATATCCATAGCTGGCTGCCAGGCCCCCAGCCCTGGCCCTCCTTCCCTAGTCTCACCAGCTTCCTGCATTTCAGGTGTTGGTGCCACAAGCTTCCCAAGGAGCTTCTCCAAGATTGGCCAAGTAATGTTGATGAAAAGTTGGTCAAGGATTCACCCACTCACTCTGTCTTCCCTACCTCTGCACACAGGCACACAAACACACTCTTATGTATGTGTGCTCACATGTATGCACTCAGACACACATGTACACTTACACATGCACACACATACACATGCATGAGTGCATGCATGCATCCATATTACATACACATGCATACACACATGCTTGCATATGTATACACATATACATGAGCACACTGGTAGAATGACTGCCTTGAAGAGAGCCGTAAAAGTCAGGAACCCTTGTCCCGATGACTGGACACACCGTAGGGGTCCTTTTAGCCAGGTTGCTTCAGGGAAGTCAGTGCTTCTTACCAAAGGTTGAAAATCGATTATGCCCAAACACAAGTAGTGGGGGAGAAATCCATGGAGACCAGCATAGAAAGGAGAGAGCTGAGGGATGGGAAGTAAAGGGCCAGCCTCCCGCCTATAGTGAGCTTGTCATGAATTAATGCTAGAAAGTCCAGCCATAGAAAGAAAGAAACGGTAACTTAAAGGGCCAGTCTGAAGGTGTTACAGAGAAAAACAGGCAGCAAAGCGTTAGCATGGAATAGGCAGCTATGCAGACCTGAGGCGGCAGAGGAGCTGAGGTCTTAGGAAGGACCTAGGTAAGGTGTAAAGGACCTAGGCACTCCCCAGGCATGTCTTAGGGGAACCGATCATTCCTCAGAGTGATCTTAAGGTAGAGTTGACAGCTACTCTGGAAAAGAAGGGACATTACCAGATATTGTAAAGTTGAACAGAGGGTTCACAGGATCCTAGTTGGTCTGAATCAAGTTTGACATTCTCCTTTTCTTGCTTTTCTCTATAGGGATTCTCTTAGCAAAAAGCATTCCATTCACAATACATATCCATTTACTACTCAGCCTTCTGTGGTCAATGAAGCATCTATAGCTTATGAAATTGCAAAGACTTAGAAAGCCCCCAAGCTTAATGGTCTGCACAATAATTCCAGAATAAATGCCTGCAAGAACTGAGAGTGTACAGTAGCATTTCAGCCCAGAAGGGGGGATTTCAACCAGTCAGAGCACAATGACACAATTTTCCATTCATTTTTCAAGTTACCAGCCAGTCCCATTTCAGAGCAAGAAGTACAGTAATAAACAGCAAACCTAAACAGGTTTATCTGGAGATCTTAATAAATAAAAGTTGCCTGCTTCAAAATATATTAGTGCAGCGTTGGAGTTAGTTATGAGAGATTGTTTTTTTCATGAATTATAAGATGTGCATTAGAATCTTGAGACTGCTGAAAACAGCAAAGAATAACCGTGGCTTAGTGCTCAAATTTATCTGGATTCAAATAAATCCCAGCTCTATCCTTTGTGAGATGTGTGACTTTGAAAAAATCATTTAATCTATTTATTCCTCAGTGTATTGATTTGTAAAGTGTGTACAGTAATGATACTTATATCTCAGAATGGCTTTACAACGGAAAGTCTATGTCCCTGGGTGAAGAGCAAGTCACGCCTGTAGAGAGAGCTCATTCAAGGAATCTGGGTCCTGGTGAAAATGCATGTCCTTACAACCAGAAGTGGGATTTGAGGGGGAAGCTCTAAGGGTGAATTGGACATCAGGATTGGAATGTTCTTTTGGTTATGAGGGAAGTGAGAATGCTAGGAAAACAAACTCATGTGTTAGCTGGGTGTCCGCACATGCAAGTTAGGCTGGAAGCTGGAGGGAAAGAACACAGGAAGTACAGGTGATTCTGGGGGTCAATATTTACATTTTAGGAGACAGAATAAATTAACCACGACTGTGAGCCTTGGGTAGGAGCAAGATGAGACAGTACCGAGGAGCTTTGTGTGATGAACCAGAGGGTTGGAGCACCTTGTCCCTCCTCTGTTATTGATCACCTCCAGAATTCAAGAAAGCCTTGTGAAGACAACAGGTTATCTCATCTATGCTAATGAGTTCCCAAGTACCTGAGTCAGAGCTCTGGAGACAAAGCAGTGTATTCAGGAAGCAAAGGGTGGTGGGGAGCCTTACTTTGCAGGAAGAGACCCCTCCTCACAAGCAGAAGGTAAGAACAATAAGGATAGATCATCCCTCACTTCTTCTTCCTCAGAGATTCTCTTTCTAGGCTCAGACATGGACGTTCTGAAGTTTATTCACCGGATAACATTTACACAGAGCAGAAAATCAGGAAGTTTCTAATGAGGGCCTTCATCTGCGAATCACATTGCATGCCTCCATTGAATCAACTCTGTTATTGTCCTTCAATTCTAGGATGCTCTTTAGAAAACCAAAACAAAATTAAAACCAAAACCAACCTTCCACCCACAACAAAACCTTTCTTCCAAAATAGGAGTTGGAGCAGCCTCTTTTCTGTTGCTCTAGATCGTGCAAATACTTCTAATGATAGACTGGTTAGGCAGTCCTCAAACAACTCTTTGATAAGGGTGATTTAAACAACTCAATCAAGTAACTGGTTCCGAACTGGCATTTTTCACAATTAATCAGGACTGAATTTGCCAGGCAAACAAATAATGATTCCCAGCTCCAATTGAAAGATGTCATATTACCTCCAGTCTATTCCTCAGAAATGTTAAACTGTTTCATTATTCTCATTTTTTTTCACATTCTTCTTTCTTGATTCTCAGATAATTGTTGAATCAGAGGAGTCTTAATTTCAAGAGATCCCAAGTCTCCCCAAGCCACCTGCCCATGAAAAATAAAATCCAGGGATTCCTAGTTGTTTTATTAGGGGGTTAAAACATCATGGGCAAGTAATGGGAAAAATCAATAACTACCAGAACTATCTAACGATCAAGGTGAGTTGTAAAAGATATGTATTTAGGCACCCAATGATTTGAGAAACCTTAGCAGATATTCTAGGGAAGGGCTGAGATAAACTAGCTGAGGAGTGATGCTCTTCAGAAAACCAAACCAAAATTAAGAAATGGGGGAAAGGCTGAGGTGAGGGAAGAGAGAAGAAACTGAGAACAAACCTTAGAACATTCTGCCCTGGGAGAGAATTTAGTCTGAAGGATGCACGACAGAAGCAAAGCCACTCGGGTATATTTATCATCCCACAGCTAAGGACTGGGCGGGGGCAGCCTTTGGGGTAGCGAGAATATAGACATGGCCTATGAAGTGGTCACTCTCCCCTGTCCAAGAAATTCTCCAAAAGGGACAGTTTACAAAGCTTTTGGCAGATGCTAAATCATCTGTGATGGGATGATGCTGGGAACTGTGGTCAAAAGATTCTGAGATTTGGACCCCAAACCAGTGTTAGTTCTGCCCCTTCTCCTTGGGTTCATTCATGGCTATGAATGCAGTCAAAATAGAGATTCCTCCTCTCATATAGAAAAGAGGCTCAGAAAGCCATGAGGCCTGGACAGGGACACAGAGTGGCACAGAGGAACGGCACCGTGTGCTCTGACGCAAGCCAGTGCTCCCTCTACAGTAGATGCACTGATGTGAGGATGCTTCACTCCTCCTGCTGTCTGGGAAAGCCCTGGTGCCTGAGTACCTTTCCTGCACACAGAGCTAGCACTGCAGATGTTCTTATGCGCCCATGGCTGGCCCATGCATTCATTGTTGGGGCTTGGACACATTTGCTATCCATGATCTCAGCCGACGTGAACTGAGCTGTTCTATTTGTTGTCCCTGCCTATTGACCATGTTTTTCCACATGCTGTCCCTTATGCCAGGTCTCCTTTCTGCTCCTCAGGTTACACGTGGTTCTGTGGTTCTCTGACAGCCTTCGCCTAGACCTCAGGGTTGAAAACTTGGCAGGTGCCTCATAGTCTGAAGAATGATTAAAAAACCAGTTCGCAGTGTGCTCTCAAACTCTGAGCACTGGAATCAGACTGCCTGTTTTAGGTCCTAGTTCTGACACGTGGGACTCTGCAACTTAACTTTCCTGAATTGCAGTTTGCTCATCAATAAGATAAGGTGATAATAATGGTGCCTTTCCTTATAGTTGTACTAATTATAAATATAGCACCATGCTTGGCACACATTAAGTGAAAAAATGCTCACTGACTTTTATTAAGGTTACTATTACTTATGACAGGTTCCACCTCTTTTCCTGCTTAAACTAAACTACAAAAATTAAGGTCTCAAAACACTTGCAGATGCCATGTGGCCCAGGATCCATCTATAATCTTCTGGTCAACCACGTGTTTCCCGAAAAAGATTTTCTGAGGAACATATATGTCTATATCTATTTGCATTTCCCCAGACAACAGCCTGAAGGGATTTACTCCACTACTAACTATTCTGCTGAGGTCAGTGTAAATTTAGCTGCATCGATTCCCCTGTGAATGTGTAATTGCTGCCCGGCAGATCGACCTCCATCACATCAGCATGGTTTGGAAGGCAAGTCTGCACATAATGTGTCGACTTCCTCCACTGCTGTCTGCAATGCCCACAAAAGTGTCTTCTGCTTCCTTCTGCCAAGGGAAGGTGGCCCAGAATGCTTGCTCTTTTGGGAATAAGAATTACTGGAAGATCTTCACAGGCAATACTAGAAAAATGACTTGGTGCTGCTTTCTCTCCCCATCTGTAGCATAAGATGCAGTCAAGTGAAAACATTAACAAATTGCAAGAAGATAAAATCAATAAGCCAAATTATAATTTTCAACATCTTGAAGGACAGTTATGAAACAAAACTAAATAACTGCCTTTGTCTCCTTTGGTCCCAGAGGGAAACTGCAAAACAGAGATGATAAGCTAGTCTTAACGTTTTCATGTAAGAAAAAGAGGTCTTTGAGATGGGGAAAACAACTCTACTTGAACCGAAGCCGTAAATTTAAAGGAGCAGATATTTTGAATCAGCATAGGTAATGCTCATGCTAAGAATACCTACCCACTTGTTTTTCAGTGTGATAATATTTCTATTTATTAGCTCTCTTTTATAACAAATAAAAATGTCTCACACTACCTCAATCAGCATAAATAAGATAATTTCTTCTAATAATGAAAGAGGGGTGTCTCTTGAAACCCCAGGGCAGGAATGCAGTACTAGAATTGAGGCTTGCAGTTTTTCTGTATATATATTTCTATTTATCTCCTTCTCTGCAGACCAAGTTTCTTCACTTCCAAGTCTACATCATTAAAAAAAAGAAGAGTGGCCCACACTTTCTGCATTTTAAATATCAGTATTATCTAAACATAGAGGCATGACATCTCACTCAGCCTTAAATTTCAATACTCACAGATAAGCTTCCGATTGGCCCATCTTGGTTATGGGGACTCTAAACTAAAAATAAAATCCTAAGCCCTCATCGACTGAATGGATGCCCTGTGGCCAAGGGGATCCCAGAAAAACCTGAAAACTGAGTTCCTAGCTAAGACAGGATGGGAGGTCAGACACAGCTCATTATACCCCCTCCTTTTATGGTTTAGACACAAAAACTGACCAGCATTAATGTTAAACTAGAGATCATAAGACTGACAAAATGGACTCATTGTAGCATTAAGATACCAAAATTAGAAACAGGACCTAAGGCCATGGCAGGCAAGGGTTAAGTCACTCACTCCTACACTTAAAGGATAAACTAAGTTCTAACTGCCACACGTTTTTTTCTTTTTTTTTTTTTCCCTAGCAGCTAAATAAGCATTGGCCTTGAAATAGGCCATATTAAAACAATTACAACTCATCCAGCTCATAGACGCCAACTAACTGATGCCCTGGCCCACCAGCCATAACTGCAGCTTTGATTGGAGAAGAGACTGATTTTAGTAACTTTCTCCAGGTAAGAAGACTACTGACCATGGCTGGTTGTGGCTAATTTACAGAGGTTGTACATTGCATGCCTTCTTGTCCTGAAAATGCCTTTGGATGTAGAGGGCCTAATTGTAATACATTCAAATGTTGTCTCCCCCCCAAAATGAACATAGGTTGCATGTTATATGCATGTTTGTTCAATACACATATGTCAGGACTACTTTCATGAATTCATAGTTCCTCTTGTTACCTGTTGAATATGTATGTTTAGTCAACCCATTCAGCCTAAAGCTGTAAGCCCTCATCTTTTGAACCCAACCCCTTCTCTTTTGAAGTGCTTATCTCCGGTCTTGGCTGGAGGCTGTGCTTCCCAGCCTGGGAGATGGCCAACTTGCAGGTTGTAACCCCTTATATGAAATAAAGTCTCCTCTCCTTTTCTACCTTTATACATCTCTCTTTTTTCAAATTGACAAGCCCAATTAACAGCAGACAGGGGCAGGACTGGGACATGGTTACATTGCACAAAATGCCTGCCAGTAATTCATTATTGAACTAGAAATGGAGGAAAGGAGGATACAGCTAAAGTGGTAACACTCTGCACTGGGAAGATGCTATTATACTATCCATGATAACTCCACTACAGAGCCAAGACATTCAAGGAGGGGCATTTTTCATACAATCTTGTGGTTAAATCAAGCAATGTATGAGTCAAAGTTGATGAGGTCAAGAAGAGCATTTATTAGTACTTGCAACACTTTAGGTTGACCTGTGGTTCATTTTATTCTAGCATGAGAAAAATGAGTCTCAGGAATGAGTCTCCAGTTTTTGATATTTAGGTCTCCGGGCCACCTGGAGAAGTGACTCAGATCCCTGAAGGCATCTACATAGAAAAAGACAACCTGGTCAGGTCAACATCTCTATAGGTATTCTTTCTATAGTTCTTGCAGTCTTCCTGTGGAAATCTCTCCTCCTCGCCTGTATTTGCTGCTTTCCGAGTGGTCACACTTAACCCTTTGGGAATCAAGAGCTACGACTATGGGAGGCTGCACCTCTCTACTTTCCTGCCCTAGGAAACTGAGATGGACACAGCACAAGCAATCTCATGATCGAAGTAAATACCAGTGGCAGAGTCACTCTGTGGCTAGCCTTACTCCCTTTCCTCAGAGCTCATCTTAGGCTTCTTTTAATTATCAAAGAGCTAATAGATCTCCCAAGTAAAAGGTGCCCCTGGGCCAGTGAAGCCTTCCTCAAGTCTGACTACCCAAGCTGTCACTGCAGAAGGAGGAGGGTAACGTCTAGAGTTCCTTCACCCCCATAGTTCTACTCTGTAATTCTATAAAGTGTTTCCCTACAGAAAGAGGCCAAGAGCTGACTGGTGGAGAGTAGTCACAGAGAGTAGGACGTTGTAGTTTTCCATGTGGAGCTTGGCACTCAACAGGGTGAAACCAAGAGGAAAGGGAAGAGTGGGAAGAAGGGTGGGTTTAAGTTGGTCCCCAAATCCCCAAATCTCCCGTCATTTATCAGAACATCACTTGAAGAAAGAATTTAGAAATACATAAAAGTTACTGAAAAAATTTTATCAAGTCACTTACATGTTGGCCTAAGTGTTTTTCCTTTATAAACTTTTAAATTAAAATACACAAAACATGAATATATAGCTAAATTAATTTTCATAAATAAAATCACGGATGCCTCTCTCAGTAGCTTCCTGCCCAAATGTCATTACTATTCTAACACTATTAGGTAGTTTTTTCTGTTAACTGAAATTTGTACAGTATGTACTCTCTTAGGTCTGTTTTATTTTACTCAGAATTATCCAGGGCCAATTTGTGTTGTTTGTATGTTTGTTATATAAATTTAATTGATTTGCAATTCTGTATAGGATCACAGTATGAATATGACACAATATATTTATTCATTCAAACAGTGATGGACATTTGTGTTGTTACCATTGCAAGATTATTACAAATAATGCTGCTAAACTGTACATAGATTTATATTGAGAATACACTAAAGAGTAGACTTGCTGTGTCAGAAATATATATGTGAAATGAACTTTTTTTTTTTGAGATGGAGTCTCGCTCTGTCTCTCCCAGGCTGGAGTGCAGTGGCGCAATCTCGGCTCACTGCAAGCTCCGCCTCCCAGGTTCACGCCATTCTCCTGCCTCAGCCTCTCCGAGTAGCTGGGACCACAGGCGCCCGCCACCACGCCAGGCTAATTTTTTTTTTGTATTTTTAGTAGAGACGGGGTTTCATCGTGGTCTCGATCTCCTGACCTCGTGATCCGCCCGCCTCGGCCTCCCAAAGTGCTGGGATTACAAGCGTGAGCCATCGCGCCTGGCGTGAAATGAACTTTAAGATACTTCCTATGTACCCAAGTGGTTGCACAGACATGACATACACTTCTAACAGAAAACTATGAAACTTTCCATTGTTCCACACCTCCCCAACAAATATTATTGTGATTTTTAAAAGTCTGACAATTATATTTTATATTGGTTTTTATTTGCCTGTCTGATAATTGATGAGATAAGCACCTTTTCAAACGTTTATTGGACTTTTGGATATGTTAATTGTGATATGCCAGTTCAGGCATTTTACCATTTTCTATTCGGTTCTTACTGTTTGGGGGATCCCTTTTTACATAAAACATTTTGTTAGCTATGTATACAGCAAGTATCTTTCATACTGTAACTTGGCTTAATAGTGTCTCTTGATGACCATAGTGTTAATTTAACATAGTCCAAATTATTAATCACCTATTTCTATTTATTAACTTTTTGTGTTCTTTTTAATATATCTTTTTTTTTTGAGACAGAGTCTCAAGTGTGGTGGCATGATCTTGGTTCATTGTGGCCTCCATCTCTCGGGTTCAAGTGAACCTGGTGCCTCAGCCTCCCACGTAGCTGGGATTATAGTCACATGCCACCACTGGCTAATTTTTGCAATGACATCTTTCCTACCATAAGTTTATGGAAATATTTTCCTATATTATTGTGTAAAAGATTTACTACTTGCCTTTCACATTTTGATTTATAACTCACCTGTACTGAATTTTTGCATATTATGTGAATTAAGGATAAAGATTAATTTTTACATGGCTATCTAAATGCCTCATGTTGATATAAAAAAACCTTTCTCCATTGCTCTGAAGTCTCCTTTACCATAAAGCAAGTAATCATCTATATGTGGATCTATTTCTGAGCTTTCCTTTCTGTTTCAATTTTTTCTGCTTGGTACATATGCAACACTAGCTTTAGCATTATAAAAATCTTGGTATTCAGTAGAACCTTTTGTCCAACTTTGTTCTTCGTGGTTAATTTTAAGATGTATGAAAATTTCAATTGTCCATTTGTTATCACTCTCTAGCTAAATTCCACTGTTCTCAGGGAATATATAATTGATTTTAATTCTTTTGAATTTCTTTATGATATAGTATTAATAAATATCAATGAATACTCATAACTGAAAAGGATGCTTACTCTGGTACTGTTTTTATGCAATATTGTATACATATCAATTAAGTCAAGTTTGAAAAGGTATTCCATCTAGATCCTTTTTGATATTTTGTCTTCTTGCTATATCAGTTTCTGAGGGAGATATGTTATTGTCTTCCACAATAATTGGATGTTGTTTATTGCTCCGTTATAGTTTTTGCTTTGTATAATCTTGAGGATGTACTATTAGGCATACACATTTAGAAATGGGAAATTGTCTTTGTAGATTTCATCCTTCAGTCATTTTGAAACATTCTCTTTTAAATCTTGTAATGCTTCCTATTTTAATAACTACTTTTAAATAACATTAGTGTAGTTATGCCTGATATTTTTTAGTTAGTTTACATTGTACATCTTTTCTATTCAATTACCCTCAGTAATTTTTGTTCTAACAATTAAGATTTATTCCTTTTAAGATAATATAGTTGTAATGGTCTAATATTTTTTCTTTTAATTAAAATGGTTACTTCACTTCAATTTAGATTAATTCATGATATGTTAGAGTTTAAATATCTCATTATATTTAAGATTGTCACAACTGATGTACTTGTTGTTAGCATTCTTTTCTAGTATTTTTTTAGTAATCGAGTTTTTTTAAATTGCACGTTCTCTTCCTTTAGACATTATTTTGTTAAACATGCTCTTACTATTTTGTTTGTGGTTAGCTGAGAGAGCACAAAGTCTATTTTAAAAAATTTACTTGAGCCTAATTAAAATTATTGCTTTTACCAATTTCCAGACAATGGGAACATTAGAACATTTTTCTATATTTATATGCCACCATATTCTTTGCTATTTTTGTCATATATTTTAGTTTTACATATCTTTTAAAACCTTTCAGATATTATTATGGTTTTATAATATTAAAATGTTAGTATTCATTGACAGTTACTAACATGCAAACCCATTAAATTGTTCGTCATTTCTTTCTGTATTTATATGTGTTATTCTGGGATTATTTTCCTTCTTTGATAACTCCATTATCTTTTTTTGAATGATGGTTTTCTAGAAATTTTCTTTCTCTCCCTCTGGGGGTGTGTGTGTGTATGGCAAATATTTCCATCTCATCTTCTTATTTTTTTTTTTTTTTTTTTGAGATGGAGTTTTGTTTTTGTAGCCCAGGCTGGAGTGCTATGGTGCTATCTCTGCTCGCTGCAACCTCTGCCTCCCGGGTTCAAGTGACTCTCCTGCCTCAGCTTCCTGGGTAGCTGGGATTACAGGAAAGCGCCATCGCATCCAGCTAATTTTTGTATTTTTATTAGAGACGGGGTTTCACCATGTTGGCCAGGCTGATCTCAAACTCCTGACCTCAGGTGATCCACTTGCCTCGTCCTCCCAAAGTGCAGGGATTACAGGCGTAAGCCACCATGCCTGGCCTCTCATCTTCTCTTTTAAAGGATGAGTCCACTGTGAATCGAATTCTAGTTTGACAATTATATTTATTCAGTTCTTTATGGATACCTTTTCAATATCTTCTGCCTTCCATCACTTCTTTTGAGAAGTCAGTCATCTGTTTTATTTGTGGTCTTTCGAATTTAATGTGCCTTTTGAATGGACTGATTTTAAATGTTTCCCATTCTCAAAATGTTTTGGATTCACTTTTGGGTGTGCTTTTGGTCCATACTTTCTAGCCTCCAACTTTCTAGACTTCAACTACAGGACAAGCCAATTAAATACTTCTATATACTGCAGATGACCCCCTAGAAGCAATTTCAAGTGATAACTTGTCACATCATAACTTAATTCTGATCAAATGCATAGTTAACCTTTGCTCATTCTTCTGTAATAGGCTCATAGCTTTTCTCTGACACCCTTGCAAAAAGTAGAAGTGAAGAATCGTGTGCTTAAACAAGTGAATCTGGGTTCCAATTCTGACCAGTGTGTAACACAAATGTTTTAGCTGATGCCTTGTGGAAACACAAAGGAAGGATCTTGTCTGAATCATGATTCAGAGGAATGAATGCAATTTAAGAAATGATACATATCAAGATTTTTAAATGTCAGGTGCTGTATTTTGTGTTTTACCTTTATTATTTATTTTATTTTTAAAAGATTTTTGTGAAGTTGCTTACATTACAGATGACAAAACTGAAATTCAAAATCATAAAGTCACTTATAATTTTATAAGGATAACTAAGCGTCGAGTGATGAAATTAGGATGCCCACAATGGTCCTATTTGAATCACCATAGTTTTTATTTTCTTTTGTAAAGTGTACAGAACCTAGTAGAGCAGATCATTCATGAATAAACAAGAAATATACATGAGGTGCAAACCAATCATGACAAGATGCTATTTGGAAATATTAGCCAATTCCTTTTTTTAGATTTATTCCCTAAAATTCCCATTTCCAACTTCCCTTCTAATATTTTAACATGTTAAATTATCTTGAGCCCTGTCCATTGTTTCCACTACCTCAGAGATGGGCTGTTACAGTGGACACAGGAGACACCTGATTCTATTTTTTATTTGATAATTTTTTGATAATTAAATATCTAGTTCCTTAGGAGAAACGAAGGTATTTATGACTTAGTCAAAAGATTTAGGTGGATATATTGAGAATAAAACTTCCCTCAGTGTATAACAGGTTACTCCAAGTGGAATCGAAGAAGTGATTATACTATAGGTGTCCGTAAATCCCAACCACAAACGATCCCAATCTTCCATTCATAACCAATCAGGCCAGAAAGGAAACAAAATCCCCAGAAAAGCTGGTGAGGTACAGAGCAAGGGACAAAGTTAAACAAGTGTGGGAAGTAAACAGTCCTCCTAAGAGATAATGTCTGTACTACTGTGTCTAAGCATTTAGGACCTTAGAAAACCTCGATATGTTCTTTATTGCCGAGAGGTAGCAGGGTAGTTTTAGAATGTTTATATGCTCAATAGAGTTAAAACTACTAGAGAATGCTACTGAACTAAAGGAAACTTGATATCAAAACAGGAGTAAACTTGCTCTGGATCTGCTTGGCTTTTCAATGAAAGACATCATAAGAAATGTCATGGTGCACATTATGGGATAAATGACTTCACTGTTATCCCCCAACCTAAGGCACAATAACACTACTTGAGGGAATGTAGGTAAAAACCTCAAAGATTTTTATTAACCCAGCCGGTATCTGTATATATGCACCTAACCTTCTCCCCCCCCCACACACACATCATATATACACGCACACAATGTAGAGAGAAAAACTTTTTAGAAAATGGTTTACTATATAAAAATTGTTCATAATCCTGGTATGCAAAAATAATTTTCTAGGTAACTATGAATATAAACTACACACATATATAGGCATATAACTATGTAAATGTGTATACATTTATATGGACATATATATACATACACTCACATAGGTGTATACTATTTTCCCAAAGGTTATTCTGCCTATTGTTTGGAGCTTCTGTCAACAAAATTGTTGACAGAATTTTAAATTTAAATTTTAAATTTAGATAATTTTAAACTGTATACATTTTATTAGGATAAAAAGCTGCTTTAAACACAAAATCAAATAATTTAGTGGTTCTCCATAGTTTGTATGTGTTTTTTCACATTTATCATTCTTTAAATAAGAGAAAGAATTGCCCCTCCAGAAAAAGGGGCCAGTGACTGTCAAAAGAACCACCACCCTCTCAAGGATTAAGTGGAGGCTCTCTCTAATTTAAGGTTACAGACATTCCATCTTAGGGCAGAGTCCAGAGTCATTTCTGTTGTTGGATGTCCGAAAAGCACTTAATAACTCATTCTCCTTTACAGGTTCTACAGATATTTTTCATAAGATGCCATCATGATTTCGAGTGGCTGAGCAAATGCCAAGTGAACCAGAGATGGGCTGCCGCCTTCTTTCCAGCTCTTCCAAACTGCAGACTAGTGAGCAAAATGAATGTGGCAGTTACTTTAAGCCATTAAGTTTGCGAGTGGTTTGTTACTCTCTACTAGATAACCAAAACACTCTCTTATTTTCGACTATTTTAACTTACACTCTGACTCCCTGTCCTCATCTGTTAACAAGGTGAGCATGTCAGAGTTAGAATAATTTGTAGATTTCATTTTGTCTGTATTTAGTGCATATATAAAGTTGGATGTGGCTGCTTAAATGAGTTGGACAGGTCTGGCCAAGAGCTAGGCGTGAACAGTGAGACAGTGGTGTTATTATGTTTGTGCTGACCTCAAGGCATGGCCCAATTCTGAGGTATGGAGCGTTGCTCAGCATAATTTCCCAACACTGACCTACATTTGTGCTCCTTCAGCTGTTTAAAAAACTGCCAGTCTCTGAAATAAACAATGTTGTTAACGGGGATTGCAGCCATTTGGACTCTTCAATGACACTGAAGTTGTGCCTTTAAGAGCAATATGCATTCCTTTCTGACAGTCTATTTGCTTAAAATCTTAATTGTATTTCTTCGTGGTGGACAGCAAATGGTGTATATGACCTGTTGAGTAATATTAACCTTGCATTTCATGGCATCACAATAAAATACTCTCCTGAACACTAGGGGCAAATGAAAGACAGACCTAATACTTACCAGCCACCATATATGAATCATGAGTAGAAGCAACACATATGAATATAAGGGAAATTTTCTATAGAATTAAACTGTAGGAAAACAGTTAATCTTCCTTTGGCAATTTAATACTGCCTAAAGTGTATGATCCCATAACCATCCTATATATTTTGGAGGCAATGACTGGAAGTGTCATTCAACAAACTGATGTCTTAAGCAATAAATAACTCTAAAAATATATTAAAAAGATAAAGAGAGAACAGAAGAAAGCTAATGATGCTTGTAATTTGATGGTCAGGCACATATAATGTATGTTTCTAACTTTTCATTGAAAGCTTTTCCCCTAGATAGGAATTTGACTCTATTGGAAAATGATGTGCAGTGAGAAGTATGAACCAATGTCAACAAGCATGACCTGTATGCCACCCAAATATCATCAAGAGTGAGGGTAGGAAATGAAATACAAAGGAGGGAGAGAAAGCAAAGAAAGATAGAGAAGGAAATAAAAAAGGAAGGTAAGAGAAACAAAGAGAGGAACTACTAATCTTGTCATTTCAGGAGGTGCAGTATGGTAGAATAAAAAAATCTTGTAAGTTTTTTCAGTCGTGAATTTGAGTCTGGTCTCCACCATTTACCAGCTTAGTAACCTTGGGAAAGTTACTTTAACTCCATGATCCTAATCTCTGCAGCTGCTCAATAGAGTTAATGATGTCTAGCACTGTTGGAGATAAGCACACAGAACAGTGTCTGACCCCAAATGTGGGCTGAATGAACGTTTACTCCTTTTTTTTGTTTTCCAATGTTCGTTTTCTCTAAACTTCAGACAGTGGAGAGGAAACACAAAATAGCCAAGATACCTCTTATTTTCAGCAGAGATTCCTAAGGGAAGACATTGCCTGGATCTGTCTAGTAGCACAGAACTCCCCTTATGGAGAGCCTTCCTTCTTGGAAGACTCTGGGGAAGCCTCTGGAAGTGAAGGTGAATCGTCCTTTCCTCTGACCATTGAGGTAGACTGTTGGGGCAGCCTGCTCAGCCCAATACTTGACTCATAAGTTTAAGTTGGCTTGGTTTCTCAAATGACTCAGAGATTTGTCTAATTTCTATCTTAAACTGGACCATGTCAATGCAGTTTAAGAGTACAGATGAAGCTTCTCTGCTCCCATGTATTACACAGAGATCCTACTGCTCACATCTAATACTGAAATACAATTCACTGGGAACTAATATTTTTAATCAGCTAACTCCTGGAAATGGTTGTCTTTGGTTGCAAGCTCTAGAGAGCAAGGTGATTGCTGCCAGGTTTCCCTGGTAAAGATTTGGTCCTGTCTTTAGGGGTGGAGGGTTTATATCATCTTGAAACCTAGAAGAACTACAGGTCTTTAACTCTTGTGGAGAGTTCAATTCCATCATCATCTCTTCACTTGGCCTGGGGTCAGAGAGACTTCCCACACTCTTTATGACTCTGGGGTTCTAATCTGGAGTCCCCCAGTCAGATGCAGCATTTCTTATCCCACATTCACCACTCTTTCTTGGGTCATTCTCTCCTCAGCCAGGCTGTGGTTTTTCAAAGGCCAAGTCCCTGATTTGTTCTATTTGCTCCCTTTCGTATATGGTGGGTGTTTGTAAGCTTGTTAAATAATTAAACCCCACAGGGAAATGATATCGGAGTGCCATTTTGTTGAGTAAATGCTGATTTTCCTGAACTTCTCACAGAGCTATTGCCTGTGGATAATGGATTTGTCAAAAAAACAAGAGTAGCCTGTACCCAAACCAGAGAAGTGGATTGTTCTCTTTTTTGAAATGGAAAAGGACAAGGACAAGGAAATTCATTCTGTTGAGCATCTACTCTGTGCCAGATAAATTACTAGGAACTTTAAATATGCATTTTCACTGAATTTTTTTAATAGTAATAGGGTTATATGGTTGGAAATAGGGATTAGACTGAAAATAGAGACAAAAATACTAGAAAAAATGAATTTGTGCTTGACACTCCAGAACATAATTATTGCCTTTTTGGATGAGCATGATATTACAGACAGCATATCATGTCGGGCGGTCCTGATACACACAGACATCCCTTCACAAGCATGACTTCTACCCTTACAAGGAGAGAGCCATGGCCACCTGTTATAAAGTTAAATAATTGCATGAGGTTGCTGAAAGTATCAGGGTTCACACCCTGATTATTCATGGTCTAAAGGCCATTTTCTTTCTATCATGGCTTTGCCTCCTTATTTCATAATGGAAAAGTAGAGCATTAGATTGGAAAAGGATAACATGTACATTTTCTCAGTTATGTGAATAGTAACCAAGCCTTCTAAGAAGTGAGAAAAAGACAGGAATTCATTTTCTGGGAGCTGAGGGGTACAGTACTATGCATTAGACATGAAATGCCATAGGCCACATCAGTTCTTTCCTTTCCTCTGCTTCCCTAGATACATAATTTTCAAAGACTAGCAATTCTGAAAATAGGTTACAGTGACGAATACTGTACTGACTTAAAAAAATTCTCAGACACATTACTGGCCAGTTAGAACTGGTAGCTTTTAATGCTGCGTATACTTTTACACAGGTGCAATGTTTTGTGCTGAATGTAATATGTCTATGTCACTGTAAGGCAACTAAGCAGAAAGAATGAGGGCTGGCTTTGCAATTATATAGTTTCAGGCACTATATCAGTATATAGTGACTCAGATACTTACTTACTCTGTGACCTCAGGCAAAGTACTTATCTCTGTAAAATGAGGAAATGTCAGCTATTCCACAGAATAGCTAGGAAGATAAAATGATATAGCCGTATGTTAAATGCCAAGTCCAGAGCTTGGAGAGGTAATTCTGCATAATTTTTGCCTTTCATGTTGAGGATTTTGACTGGACTGATAAATACACTCTGTTCAAACTGTGGACTGATGTAATCTCAGGTTAGAATGACAATGGCAATGGCCATGCTAACAAGTGCGAGGTAATATCTCAGTGTAGTTTTGAATTGCATTTCCCCAAAGATGCGGAGAAAAGGAACCCTTATATGTTGTAGGTGGGAATGTAAATTGGTATGGCCATTATGGAAAATGGTATGGAGGTTCCTCAAAAAATTAAAAATAGAATTATCATATGATCCAGCCATCCCCCTTTTAGGCATATATCCAAGGGAAATGAAAACAGTATCTTGTGGAGATATCTGCACTCCTAAGTTCATTGCAGCATTAGTTACAACAGCCAAGATTTGAAAATAACCTAAGTGTCCATTGACAGATAAATGGATAAATAAACTTTGGTG
Source organism: Symphalangus syndactylus (assembly GCF_028878055.3). NCBI lineage: Eukaryota > Metazoa > Chordata > Mammalia > Primates > Hylobatidae > Symphalangus > Symphalangus syndactylus. The sequence continues at coordinate 90,272,266 of NC_072426.2, forward strand.
TGTATAGGCCGGACAGTGGCTGACGCCTGTAATCCCAGCAATTTGGGAGGCCGGGGCGGGTGGATCACAAGGTCAGGAGATCAAGACCATCCTGGCTAACACGGTGAAACCCCGTCTGTACTAAAAATACAAAAAAAAATTAGCCGGATGTGGTGGCGGGTGCCTGTAGTCCCAGCTACTTGAGAGGCTGAGGCAGGAGAAAGGCGTGACCCTGGGAGGTGGAGCTTGCAGTGAGCCCAGACCAGGCCACTGCACTCCAGCCTGGGAGACAGAGGGAGACTCCATCTCAAAAAAAAAAACAAAAAAAAACCCAAAAACTTTGGTGTGTATATTCACAATAGAATACTATTCGATCTTCAAAAAGAAGGAAGTCCTGCCATTTGTGACAACACAGATGAACCCAGAAGACATTAGGTTAAGTGAAATAAGTTAGACACAGAAAGACAAATACTGCATGATATCACTTATATGGGGAATGTAAAAAAGCTGAACTCATAGGACCAGTAAACCAGTGGTTATCAGGGGTCGAGGAGTGATGTTGGTGAAAGAGTACAAACTTTCAGTTCTAAGATAAATAAATTCTGGAGACTTAAATGCATAGCATGATGACTATAGTAAATAATAATGTTTTGTATACTTGAAATTTACTAAGAGAGTAGTTCTTGAGTATTCTCATCACACATGCAAAAACTGGTAACTATGTGAGGTGATAGATATGTTAATTAGCTCAATTGTGGAAATCATTTCACAATGTGTGTATATATATATATATCAAAACATCACATTGTACACCTCAAATATGCACACTTTTTATTTGTCAATTATACCTTAGTAAAGCTAAAAAAAAGAAAAAATGCCAAAGATATCTGGACAGAAAGGGAGGGATCAATACCTCATGATGGTGTGGGAGAAAAACAATGTGCCTGGATGTTGCTGCTTTCTATAAACAGAATCAATTCAATAAGCAAGTTTAGTTGAAGGAAAAAGGGAGTTTACCTTTTTTTTCCTGAGAGTAAAATCAGGGAGAATCTGTTTTAAAGGAAGGAAGAAAAGGATATCTGGTTGGAAATAGAAAAAAGATTGAGAAAAGAGACAAAAATACAGGGAAATGTGAATTTGTGTTTGAGTCTCTGGAATGAGGCACTTGCTCATTTGCAGGGGCCTGGTGCTGCAGGGAGGATGTTGTCTGCATCTGACATGCCCAGACCTCACATCGCAGGTGTGACTCCAACCCTTGCCCACTGCATAAACAAAATTTCATACCCAAGCACCTTCACACGGCTCACCCTTCCTTCTTTGAAGTTTTGAGGACATTTGCATGAAAGCACAGACTCTGCCTCCTGCAGCTTTCTCACCACCTGAAGTCACAGTATAGCGGTAGCCATAGCAACACCTTCGGTATTGCTAACCTGGGGTTACAAACTCTGAGGTAGGAAACGGGATACAGACACATATTGAATAAAAAAAAAAAAAAAACTAAGGAAAAAATGACTTCAAAAGTAACCTTTCCTCAACGCCAGACCCCACTAGATTGTAAATCAGCAGCAAGGGAGAAGAGACGCGGGAACAATGCTTACCAAGAATCTCCTGTGCTTCAGCACCAGGGGCTTGCCTAGATTTTTAATAATGAGTAGTAGTTCTGAAAATAATCCAGTGAGGAAGGCATGCTTAACAAACCTCATCACTTATGCACAAATAAAGGTAACAAGTTGTTAGGTAACTTGCTCACGTGTACAAGTCTGGTCAGTGGTGAAGCAGGAATTTGTACCAGCTCTGACAGATTGTCTGCACCGTAAAAGTTTGGTCTCCAGACCGTGAACACTTTTCTGATGGCATTTTGTTTCGCTAACTGCTATTCCTCTATTCTGCAGTGTAGTCCTCCTTCACTGAGCCTTTTGTCTGTGCCTTCCTGTTTCCTTCTCAAGAACCTCGTCTGGAAAACTCGCCTCAAGGCCATTTTACTTCAATGCCCTGGAGGAAATCAAAGGCCCTTACTTTGTCCTGCAATGACTGTCTAAAGACATCTTCATCCAACAAGCACATTAAAAAAATTCAACTCATCCCTTATATATGCAGAAAAGACATGGGGGTTGAGATGTTAAGCCAGAAGTTAAAAGTTAAGAGATCAGATTTAAAATTATTGAATTTTGGCTTAAACTTGGGAAGAGTTGAATGCATTACAGAGAAGTGAGAAAGATCAAAGGACACAAAAACATGGGGATATGTGGTGACCCTCAGCTCCTCTTCCTGTTTCTCATCAAAATAGTGAATTTCCGTACTTGGAGACCTCTCAAATGAAATTCTGTTCAAGGTGGGACTTTAATCTTCTCTTTTTGTTGTTCTATATTTCTTGAAGTGTTTATGATCGTGATACACTGTCTTTATAATTGTAGAAAGAAGTTATATTTAAAAAGAACAAAATATTAAATTTCTAATAAAATTGGGCGCACACACACACACATAAATGCTTAGCAAGTCAGCCCCATGATTGATTTCAGTTTAGGCAGCAGAAAGGGCTTTACTGGCATTTTTAATTAGTTATCCCTGAGATCCTTATCAACATTGGACAGGTCGATATGATTTCAATGTGATTTATTTTCAAGACATGTAGAGAGGAAGGCTAACTCTGGAACTTGGCACATTCAAGATTTTCTTCACCCATGGGACCCTCTGTGGAGCAGCTGAGATTTCTCCATTCATCGCTTCATAACACCTGTTCCTATGCAGAACAAAGCTTGGGACTGATGGTACTTCCTGCTTCTAGGGCCCCTGGTAGCTCCAATCAGAACATCATCTGCAATATGCAGGTGACAATATGGAGTTCTAGTAGAGAAATTAAAAAAACGCATTCAGTATACACTGCTTCCATTTACCATGTCTGTGCTTCTCCGTGCTCTAAAGTCAAATTGCCAAAATACTAGGCACTGTTTTCTCTATCCTTGTGAAACAAGGGACTGTGGCACTGATGATACTTTTCTATGCCTCAGCTTTTCTGTTTAAGGAAGGTGACTGGACAACTAATATGGAAAGCAGGAAATCTTTCATGAGAAGCAATAAGGAAATACACTCAGTTATTTTCAGTTCCGTTTGATGTCAGCTATTGTTTCTAACTTTGAAACTCTAACTTCTCAATATTTCAGCTTTTTCCCTTCCATTCTCTGTCCGTATCATTTTTATCCTTCCTCCTTATTTTGATAATGAGTTTATTTAAAAATTAAAGTCATAAACAAGAATTTAAAGAAAAAATATCTAAACCCATTGCACATTTGTCTTCATTGGCTCCGTGGGCCCCTCCAGAGTTTTCTCAGGTGTCCGGGGCATTAATTCTTCCTCAAACTTGCAGATACCCACAGTGTTTGCAAATAACATTGACCCAATGGAACTGCAGCCTGGAGACTATAATGCTTTGCCTAACTTCCTTAGTCAGCACCTGCTCTGTGTCCAGCCACTCTGAATATGACGATGCATTCCATTTTACCTAAAGTAAACATGGTTCAGTGAATTTCTCTCCATTTTAGAGTCTGTGGAATCAAAGAACACTAAGGAAGTGTCTGGAGAAAACTATTCCTGGGTGAGAGACCCACAGCTGGAGTCCAGTTCCAGTGGTAAGACAGGAACACGAGGGGAAGATGGAGTACAGGTTGGAAATCAGGGGAAAACCCAGATGCTTGGGCCTGTCTCCCACAGTGAAGACTTTGGGGACAACACACACAGAACAATTGGTGTGTACAGTAATGGCAGGTTCCACAAAAGTTCTGCAATCCCTTTGTTCCCCAGGCAGAAGAACATAGGAATAGTCAGACATGCTGTCTCCCTCAAGGAGCTTATGCTGTTATCAGTTTATGTCATCTCAGCTTCTAATTCACTCTTTTAGCTTGCTCTATGAAAGTGGATCTGGGGCCTTTAAATATTGTTTCTCTACTAGCAAACACAATGCTAAATTTTGATAGTAGCGAGTGCTTGAGAGAAATTTCAGAAGAAAGGAAAGAGTTTTGCTTCCTGCTTCCAGTGTGCTCCTTGTGCAGACTCCTGCTGAGTTATGTGATTTCTCTAGGTCGAGTTCCTGTTGCACACAGGACATCCCCAGCAGGGCCCGCACTTTCTCCGGTGTCCAGGTTCTGCAGTGCACAGCAGCCAGCAACTTCTAGTGGCCAGCAGCTTCCTCCAACAACCTCCTCAAGCGGTTTTGTAGCAGAGTGCTTCTGATGAGACATTTCTCTGTGAACAGCTTTCTGGCAATTTCTGTAATTCCAGCAAGTCCTTTGGGTGTGTCAACAAAGAGATCTTGCTGTCCTTCAGTGAACTATGGCCATGCATCCCCAACAAAAGAAGCAATAAGATACTCTAATTCTTTGCCATCTCTGCTTTTAAGATAAAAAGCAGGCACTTGAGTTGTTTCATTAAAAAAAAAAATCAAAATTTAAATGAAGGAAAATATATTACAAATTAATGTCATTTTTCCATCTTGGAATCAAGACATGGCATTTCCTTCTTGGGGAAAAAATGGATGTGTGGAAGAGAACAGAATTACAGAACATCTGAGCTAGAAGGAAGCTTTGAGATCATTTACTCCAGTGACTTCATTTTGTCATAAGAAACTGGAATGAAGTGGCTTACACAACGGCACACCGTGGAGAAGGTCAAGGCCTCCAGACTCATCATAGTGCTCTTTGGGTGGTTGTATAAAACTCCTAGATGTTTCTAATACGCACCCAGGATTAGAAACCATAGGCCTAGGTGGAAAAGTGAAACCATATATACAAGTGCACAGAAGGGGGAATGTTCACAGGATTCCATATATCTCATTAACTTTAAGTCTAGTGTCCAATTTCTTTGGGTTTAAAAAAAAATCCACCTTTCTTGAGCTTCACAGACCAGGCGATACTCACATGGAATAAGGCTGTAGTCATGGTAATAAACAGTATTGTATGATAACTACCCTTTTAGCAAAATCACTGAAACTCCGGCCCCTAGATTCCTCCTCCTGTTTGTGAGCTCCTAAGGTGACCCTTTGGCTCCTGAGCAACCACGACACCCTTGGCTACAGCAAAGCTCATTGTAAGGCCTGTGATCATTCTTTCTTCACCTTACCTGTGCTTCTGTATGGCTTCCTGGTTCAGCACATGGTTATTTTTCCAGCAAGTCTTGATTCTACTTCAGTAGTCTCTATGCTGAATTTGTTAGTAAAATTTAAAATGTACATTTGGATTAACGTATGGTGGCCAGTATTTTACCAGGCCAAGATGAGATCTTGGGAAAGAAACACTATTTAATATTATCTTTTCACAAAAGAAAGAATATTCGAACTCCAGAATATAGAAAGGAGGAGATATTTACATGAAAAACATATTTTTAAATTTAATAAATATTTTTATATAAAAAGTAACTACAGATTTTTTTTCTCATTTCTAGGAAAATCATTAGAGATGGACTCCATGAAGCAGTGTTTAGAAAGCACTGCTATATGTTTTTAGGAATACATGCAGAATTTGATAGGAAGATTACATAAGTACACCTGTGCCATAGTATTTTGTCATCCACTCCCTTCTGATCCTCAGCCAGGCCAGGTGAGGGTCTCACACAAGCAAGAGAATTCCATACACTCCTGTCAATGTTAAGGATAATCAGGATTTCTCAATTTACTAGGACATGTTTTACATTCATTCTTTGCTTGTGAGAAAGAAGTCATCTGCATTTTTTTCCCAAAAGAGGATGTTGATTTTAAGGAAACATGTGGGCTAAAACTAAAATTGATCTGGGAATCAGAAACTCTGTTTATTTCTTGGGCCCTTACTCATGATCTTTGTACTAAAAAAAGTAAACAAAAACAATTTTAGCATGAAAATAAAAATAAAATATGTTTACCTGAAATGTTTGCTATAGAAAGAGTCCATCCATCAGATGAACTGGGCTTTCAGAATAAAAAGTACACTGTTATTCTAATGAAAAAGAAAGTTATAAATGGCCTAATTGTTGGTAGAAAAACAGAAGTTGTGACTTAAAATTATAATTATTATATCTATAAAGATCGTTATGTGTTATATCTCTGACTAGGGAATCAGAAATGTATAGGAAAGGGGCTCAAGACACTATTTATTTGGGGGGATAGTATTAGATAGGGTGTTCTTGTATTTTGAGGTTTATTCCTGAATTCAAAGTATATTTTTTATGATTACACTAAATAATAAACATACTTATTCATATGGAAGACGGCAAGGTGTCAGTCATGTATTTTCATATGTTTGTTGATCTCTCTACATGTGAACTAATTCTTTCAAACTTTTTTACTTCAAATTTCTGGAAGAAAACTGTGATTAACCATATTTACTTCTTCATGTCAAGTCAAAAATCACCATCCAGGCTTTATTTTACTACTTTTGCATGAAGTGCTCATCTTTGGTTCAAATAGCTATAAAAAGTGAAGGACATGGGTTACATAGTAAAACAAAGGCCATCTACAGGCTGAAGGACTGGTAGATTCCTTAGAAGCGGGTGTGATGAGGAAAGTAGCTTAAATACTACAGTCTAGTACAATGGTCTTAGCCTTTGTTTTCAGCCATTGGCCTAAACTCATTCAGTCATTAAGTATTCATGAAATCCATTATACCCTTAAGCAAATAAAAAATCTGTTAACCTACACTGTCAACCTGCCCCAGGCATATTCGGAGTCTCATGGGGGTATCTGCGAAGAAGATGAGCACAAGAAAGCCTAAGTTCAGTACACACAGTAGGACTGAATCAGGTATGCTTGACAGATTACATCAGAAAGACTTTAATCAATTTCCTTAAAGCAATTTTGATTAATCTAGGCTAATCAAGGTAGTGAATGGTAAATGAAGACATAAATAAACTCAGTAAATGAGATTTTCAAAGAATATGTAAATTGAGAAGGATGTGCTAATGATGTGATGTCTGTTCATTCATGTGTCAGTAGTTGTTAAAATATACTTTTATGCTTTTTTAAATTAGGATAGTAATTATTTTATTAGGCATCACAATAAAATCTCTCCCTTGTAAATGTTGAAACTAGTTGCCATAATGTCCCACCAGTGAAATTTGTGTGAGCTCCTCTTAAAATTTTAGAAGTTTGAAGAAGCAAGTAGTAAAGACTTTTATGAGTTTATGTAGGTATTGAAGAAAGAACAGTGCTGTCCAATAGTATGAAGGTCATGGCCCACAAGTGTTAACTATATTGAAAGAAAATGGGCTGGGAGTGGTAGCTCAAGCTTATAATCCCAACACTTTAGGAGGCTGAGGTGGATAGATTGCTTGAGTCCAGAAGTTCGAGATCAGCCTGGGCAACAAGGCAAACTCCTGGCTCTACAAAAAATACGAAAATTAGCTGGGCATGGTAGCATGCGACTGTAGTCCCAGCTTCTTGGGAGGCTGAGGTGGAAAGATTGCTTGAACCGGAAAGGTTGAAGCTGCAGTGAGCCATGATCACGCCACTGCACTCCAGCCTGGGTGACAGAGCCAGACTCTGTCTCAAACAAACAAACAAACAAAAAAACACAGAAAAAAACAAGAAAAGATAATGTGTTATGGTCTTAAGTAAATAAATATTTGAGATTGACAGCAAAGGAGGCTTTAGCATGTTTCTGGATAGCTGTGTAAACTTAGCTAAGACACTTATCCTGAGTTTCCATCTTACAAGCACTGGAAACAGAAAAAAATAAACCAACAAAGCTTTTTCAGATTGAACACGTTGTATAAAGAATATTCTTACACATTCTTAAAGGGGAGAAAATGAACAAAGTACATAAATAGACAAAGAATGGGAAAATTATTAAATTATGAATTGAATTGGATAATAAAGAAATGAAAGAGGAACAAAAACAAAAGGAAAGGAGAGAAAAATAGAGAACTGGTACTTTATATGTATTTGACTTTTACGAGACACAAAAGAGTGGGGAAGCTCAAGTCCAGGTATCATGGGGCAGATCCAGGCTTCTGTACTCGTCAGCTTTGTGACCACAACCAAGTTCCACTGGTGCCCCTGAGACGTCAGTCATCTCATTTATAAAAATAGTAGATGAGATGATTTGCAGGGTACCTTCCTGATTTATAACTTAGCTTGATATAATTGTAAAAGGAAAGGATTTCATTTTGCTTGTCTTAAACCGCCAGATACCAACTCTGCCTCTGCAGTACTGAGAGACAAATAAACCCAAAATGCTTTCATGACATAAATATGCATATGCTCATGGATTGCCTTCAATATCTCGTGCAAGCTCATTCATTAAAAAATATCAAAAATCCCGTAATTACCCAGAATTTGCTTAACTGAAAATTACATTTGCCATGAAGGTACTGCGTGGACCTAGACATCAGTTGGACTCTGTAGGCAGCACCTAAGTTCATCCTGACCAAAGCTAGACCCTTGCCCCAGCTGCTCATGGCTGAAGTGTTAAAGCAAGTTCAGTGGAGTCACATGGCTTTGCCTCCTAGAGCTTTGGGAACTTTTGTGCCATATGGAAGGTCCTCCCTGTTGCTCCTAGTGCCTGGGGCAGGCGAGCAGACTATGCATCAGCAGCAGCGCTGAGACAGCAATTTGGCACTCATAGACAGATCTGGCTCAGCCTCCAGCAAACAACATCTGTCCTGCTGTTCAATTTTATGGGGGTTACCACTTTCATGTTTGAATATCTAACATGCTCCTTATAGAGCACATGGCAGAATGGAATGGGAGCTCGTTTAGGGAAAATGACTGGGTTCAAACCTTAGTCATCACTCATGAGCTAGGGGACTATGAACTAATCTCTAGACATCTCCAAACCTCTCTCTTCATCTATCAAGTGGGAGTAACAATTTTAATTGCTTGACTTGTCTTTCAGAATTCTTACGGTCACAAAAGCCTCTCCTGAGGGTAAGAAATCAGCAAAAACTCCAAATCAGCAAAGGAAACAGACTTAAAATACATGCTCATTTCCAAAATGTTTATACAGAATCAACAATCCAGCCATGGCTGACCCTGTGAACACTAACATAAGATTTATGCATTATGTTCCTTTTCTCTCTATACTTGCAGTTTTTCATTCCAGTGCTTCTTTTAGTGTCTTCAAATCCACATTTACTCTTTTGTAATTTCTATTGCCTTAAGGCCTGTGTCAGGTATGGCTGAATGTTAACTGTGCAGAAAGTGTCTATGACCTACCCAACACCATCATTATAATATAATAATAGCTGACCTTGACCAGGTCTACTGTCTGTCTGCCATTGTGGTGAACGTTCATGTGGATGGTTCCTTATTTAATTTTATTGTCATTCCCAGGAGCAGTGCTTTATTAATCAAATTTATCCATTTATAGATGAGGAAACTTGCCTACAATCACAAGTGCCTGACAATTTCCTCAAGCCTTTATCTATTCCTCCCTTCCTGTTCACTATTATTCTTTATCTCCATGGTTCCCAGACTCCTGACTCTATTTCAGCTCTATTACTTTTTCTTCTTTTCTTTGGGTTGGTTAATATCCACAGTCTTATTTGGTTTCTTGGCTTTTCTTTCAGGTCTGACTCCATTCTTCTTTTGGCCGATTTTCGGATCCCATATAATCTTGGATAGAAAAATGATCTATACTGCATCAGAATCATGGAACCTATTGGCAAAGTTTTTGCATTATGTCCCTTCAATTGTAGCTTCAACCTCATTGTCTAATAAATAATAACTACCACTTTTTGAGGGATCAATGTATATCAGGCAATTTGCTGAGAGGACTTAAACCTGCACCATTTCATTCAGACATTATAATAGCGATTAAACATTGCTAGCTCCATTATCAAGGTACTATTATTTTACCGAAGCCCCTTAACTCCAGTACATCCAGTATACGACAGAGCCAGAACCTCAATCAAGGTCCATTTGTTGACACCAGATTCTAACTATAACCTTTACAATATGTTAACTTTAACTGTGCTTATTCTGATTGCTAATTTTATACCATCCCATGGTTCCTTGATTTTATTCTAGATCTCATCTAGAATTGAAGCCAGGCACAAAGTTGCTCCTATTTGTTGAAGTTATACTTTGTTCATTTAATACCTTCATACTAATCCTTCCACTTATGCATATTAAAACCCTAAAAAGTGCAGCTCCAAAAAGTGTCTAGTAACAAGAACAACTATTTTCTAATATTCTGCAATATGAATGATGTCCCCTTGAGTTGCGCAGCAACTCGATGGGGCAAACCTGAGAGCATAAGCAGTGTGTCTGAAGTGACACATCATAATACAGTGCTATCCTAGTGTACTAGGAATAGGGGAAAACTACATAAAAAGCTTTTATTAGGAAAATTCTCAAGGTTAGGCAGCTGCCTTTCTTCGTAGAGTGAAGGAGCCATCTGCTACTGCTCATGCCACCGTGTTGCCTGATGAATTCTTATTGCCCACTGGTTGCGACCTCCGGTGTTTCTGTCGTGATAGACCAAGTAAGCGTGATATATAATTTATAAAGTCTTTTAATTTGGGATAAATCCAATGGATTTTGTATTACAATGTTGCCAAAGCCAAAAATTTAACTTTTTGAACTTTTGACCTCTGAAGGTTGAAGATTTGATAAAAATTTTACAACCCCCTATTAGAAAACATCAACAAACCAGACATAGGAAATATGAACTAACCTACACCCAGAAACATAATAATTAAAGTGCTTAAAACCAGTGATAAAGATGAAATCTTAAGATAAGATAGAAAAAAAGACATTTGTACACAGAGGAACAGATATAAGGATTACTGCAGATTTCTTGTCAGAAAAAAAGTGCAAGCAAGAAGACTGGGTAATGTTATTTTTAAATTATCTTTATTATCCTTTTTAGCATCATCTTTTAAAAACATCACTTTTTAAACATCATCTTTCAAAACATCTTTTAAAGAATGAACATAGAATTATATATCCAGTGAAGATGCCTTTTTTTTTTCCCTTTGAGACAGAGTCTTGCTCTGTCACCCAGGCTAGAGTGCAGTGGCGTGATCTCTGCTCATTGCAAGCTCCGCCTCTCAGGTTCATGCCACTCTCCTGCCTCAGCCTCCTGAGTAGCTGGGACTACAGGCGACTGCCACCATGCCCGGCTAATTTTTTGTATTTTTAGTAGACACAGGGTTTCACCGTGTTAGCCAGGAAGGTCTCAATCTCCTGACCTTGTGATCTGCCTGCCTCAGCCTCCCAAAGTGCTGGGATTACAGGGAAGATGACTTTTAAAAACAAAGATGATTATTGCACACCTATTAGAATTACTGAAATCCAAAATACTGACAATGCCAATTTTGGGTCACAATGTGGAGCAATGGATGAGACCTTCATTCATTGCTGGTGCAAATGCAAATACAGTTTGCCAGTCTTTTACAAAGCTAAACATAGTCTTGCAATATGATCCAACATCTAGGTATTTACCCAACTGATTTGAACACTTAAGTTTACCAAAAAATCTTCATGGAGATGTTGAACTTTCATAGCCCTAAAAACTGGAAACAACCAAGATGTCCTTCATTAGGTGAATGGATAAACAGTTTCACATGCCTACAATATAATATGATTCAGGGATAAATAGAAATAAATTTTCTAGCCACACAGAGACATAGATGAATCTTAAATGCGTATTGCTGGCTGGGCATGGTGGCTTCTGCCTGTAATCTCAGCGTTTTGGGAGTCTGAGGCAGGAGAATCTCTTAATGCCAAGAGTTTGAGACCAGCATGGACAACAGTGAGACCATGTTCCTCTAAAAACAGTTAAAAGGAAAAATAAGCCAGTATGAAATATTCCTAAGTGAAATAAGCCAGTATGAAAAGGCTACGTACTATATGATTGAATTTGTATGACATTCTGGAAGAAGCGTAATTATAGAGATGACAAATAGCCAGGGGTATGAGGGAAGAGTTGAACAGGTAGAACACAGGATTTTAGGAAAGTAAAACTATTGTGTATAATACTGTAATTGTATATACATAATGATACACACTTGTCAAAACCCATAGATCTTTACAACAAAAAATTTAATATATATCATTAAAATGTTAATGTGAAAAAACTGATATTTCCAAATAAAATTTTTGTTTTTTATTTTTGATGGAATTAGCAACAAAGAAATGCATGTCCCTGCAAAAAACATAATCTCATTCCTTTTTATGGCAGCATAGTATTCCATGGTGTATATGTACCACATTTTCTTTATCCAGTCTATGACTCATGGGCATTTAGATTGATTCCATGTCTTTGCTATTGTGAATAGTGCTGCAGTGAACACACAATGCATGTATCTTTATAACAGAATGATTTATATTCCTTTTGGTATATACTCAGTAATGGGATTGCTGGGTCAAATGGTATTTCTGACTCTAGGTCTTGAGAAATCACCACACTGTCTTCCACAATATTGAATTTATACCTTGAGCAACAGTGCAAAACATTCCTCTTTCTTTGCAACCTTGCCAGCATCTGTTGTCCTCAACAAATTAAAACAGGAACAGAAAACCAAATACTGCATGTTTTCACTTATAAATGGGAGCCGAATGATGAGAACACATGGACACATGGGTGGAGGGGAACAACACACACTGGGGTGGGAAGAGGGAGAGCGTCAGGAAGAATAGCAAATGGATGCTGGGCTGAATGGTGATGGGATGATCTGTGCAGCAAACCACCATGGCACACGTTTACCTATGTAACAAACCTGCACATTCTGCACATGTACCACTGAACTTGAAATAAAAGTTGGAAAAAATCCAACAACAACAACAACAACAAGGAAATGTCTTTTGAGAGCCTATCCTAAGAATATCCCTGATCTAAGAATATCCCTTATGTCAAGCACTACCTCAGAATTGGATTTGGCATGCAGCGTTTTCTTTTTATGAGCTCATTACAAACTTATCAGTTTACTTTAAGTTCAACAGATGAAGAAGATGATCCTGGGTGGGTCTGGCCTAATTAGGTGAGTCATTTCTTCTGTATCTACCACAGAACTTAGCAAATTGATAAATTTAAATGGTTTGCAATATGAATAAAAAATGAATAAGCATAATTCATTATTTATTAAGGATGAATTAGGTGAGTCCTTTAAAAGAAGAAGCCTCAGAAAGAAATTCCCATGCTTGCATGAAGGATGAAGTAATTACCCTGTTGTGAACAGAGGGTAGCACATGGCAAGGGCCTAAGGGCAGCCTGTAGGCCCCAAGAGCAGACCCTGGTGGACAGTTAGCATGAAAATAACAACAGCAGTCATACAGACACAATTAAGTTCTGGACTATTTAAATAGTCACCTTGTTATGCATATCATAATTAATATATAGTATTCCTTCTAAGCTGGATCCAGTTCAAAATCTTCTTACTCCCAGAAACTATTATTGATTTTGCCAATTCGAAAAGTATTTTTCCCTCTGAAACCCCAAAGCACTATCTATTCTTTTATTATTTAAAAAAAAAATAGCTAACAGAGGATAAATGCTTGAGGTGATGGATGCCCCATTAACCTTGATGTGATTATTACACATTGAATGCTTGTATCAAAATATCTCAGATACCCCATAATTATATACACCCGCTATGTACCCCCCAAAGTTAAAAATTTTTTAAATTTTTAAAAGTTGCTAAGTTACTTTAGGTGAAGTCATTTAAACTTCAGTTCAAATGGCAATTCCTCCATTGTGTGAATTTATTCAATTTACCAGCTTCTTTGAGCCTACTTTACTCAAAGAGTGGAAGGATGTGGAAGGGTGCAGTGAGGTAATATATGAACCATGTGACAGCCATGTTGTCTTAGTCAGCTCGGGCCACTATAACAAAATACCATAAAGTGGGTGGCTTATAAAGAACAGAGATTTATTTCTCATTGCTCTGGAAGCTGGGAAGATCAAGATCAAGGTGCTGGCAGATGCAGTGTCCAGTGAGGGCCAACTCTTGCTATTATCTCACATGGTGGAAGGGAGGAGGGAGCTCTCTGAGGTCTTTTTTTAAAAGGGCACTTATGAAAACGTGCCCTAATAAATAAATAAAAATTCTATTTATGAGGGCTCCTTCTCATGACATAATCTCTTATCAAAGGCCTCACCTCCTAATACCATCACATAAAGGGTTAGAATTTCAACATACAAATTTTGGGAGGGGGCACAATCATTCAGTCTATAGCACATGACTATCAGAGCAAGTGTTCTGTACACATTAGTTGTTATTTCCAAAGTGGATTTTAAATGCCTGTGGGCCAGTACATTATCTTCTACTTCTGTTTCTACCATAGCACTTAGCCAATTGAGGAACTTAAATGACTCTCAATATGGATAAAATAATGAATGAACATAAGTATATTAGTTTCCTTTCTTAGCTGTTATTAATTATCACACAGTAACTTAATACAACACAAGCTTTTTATCTTACAGTTCTGGAAGTCAGAAGTCCAAAATGGATCACATAGGGTTAAAAACCAAGACATTGGCAGGGTTATATTCTTTGTGGAGTCCCTAGGAAAGACTCCATTTTTTTTTTTTTTTTTTTTTTTTTTGAGACGGAGTCTTGCTGTCGCCTAGGCTGGAGTGCAGTGGCGCGATCTCGGCTCACTGCAGGCTCCGCCCCCTGGGGTTCTGGCCATTCTCCTGCCTCAGCCTCCCGAGTAGCTGGGACTACAGGCGCCCGCCACCTCGCCCGGCTAATTTTTTGTATTTTTAGTAGAGACGGGGTTTCACCGTGTTAGCCAAGATGGTCTCGATCTCCTGACCTCGTGATCCGCCCGCCTCGGCCTCCGAAAGTGCTGGGATTACAGGCGTGAGCCACCGCGCCCGGCCGAAAGACTCCATTTTTTTGCCTTTTTAGCTTCTGGAGGCTGCTTATATTCTTGGGCTTATGGCCTCTTTCATCTTCAAAGCCACAATGGCTGATTGTGTGTTTTCACATTGTTTCACTGACCTTCTGCCCCCCTCTTCCATGTTAAAGGACCTTTGTGATTACATAAGGCCCTCTGGATAATCCAGGATAATATTAAGGGCAACTGTATTCCTGAGCAACTTCAATTCCTTCTGCAACCTTAATTCTCCCTCACCATATAACAACATATTCATAGGTTCTGAGGATTAGGTTGTGGACGTCTTTGAGGGTCATTATTCTACCTACTACAATAAGTAATGGGGCTGGGGTTTAAAGGCATTGGACCATTCCTTTCTGTCTTTTATTTTTTTTTTCAATGAATAAAGAATTTGTTTTTATATTGTTAAATTGAAAAAAAAATAAAGGCATTGGAGATAGGAAAGTTTAGGAAGGCCACTACTGCAAGAGGGAATGCCAAAGATTCATTTAGCAATGGTGGGTAGTATAATTATGGAGCTTGCCCAGGGGTCAGAGAGGGTATTGGCCAGAGATGAAGCTGGACCAACAAATCAGAGCTGGAGCATAGGCAGATGGTAAGGTGGCCATCAACTGTTTTTGTAGAAGGATCAGATCCATGAAATAAATACATTGTTGGTATTGTAGAAAAATCATGAGTCATGGACATGTGGGCAGGGAATGTTGAAATATTTTCACAGTAAGAAATGATGAGACACAGCCTTCGGATGATGATAGCGAAAAGGGAGACAAGAAAAAGAATTTGAAAGCCTTTTTGTAGATGAATGAGCAGACACTGCTGATCCTCTCTTTATGCTTTTCATATATCTAGCTACCAAGCAACATGACTGAGATTTCCAGGAGAAGTCATTGAAGGCAGGAGCTGAGGGATGAGAAGGCTGGGACACTGAGCAGGCAGTAAAATAGCTAGCTGGTGATTGTAACAGTCAGGGCTATTCTCAACTCCCACCACATCACACCTCTCCAAGCTCCACAGACAGTTCCAGAGACAACTGTCTGTTTCCTTGATTAAATCTTTGAAGTAAGGTGCTTGTCTTTTAACATATCAGAATATTTTGCTAAATGTCCATTGCATTCTGCATTCAACTGCTTTATTCCACTGTCAGATAAAAACTAAAATTAATTTTTCAGGGGCAAGAACCTAGAAAGAAGACTTTAGACATAGCTCTAATGGTCACTTTCTTAGTCTGCTCAGGTTGCCATAACAAAATACCACAATAGATATTTATTTCTCAGAATTCTGGAGGGTGAAAGACCAAGGTCAAGGTCCTGGCAGGGTAGATCTGATGCGTCATCTCTTGATTTGTAGGTGACTGCCATCCCACTCTGTGCTCACATGACCTGTTCTCTGTGTGTGCATGGGGGCGGAGAGAGAATCTCTGGTGTCTCTTCTTCTAAGGGCACTAATCCCATCATAAGAACCCCACCCTCATGACCTCATCTAACCTTAACTACCTTCTAAAGACTCCATCTCCAAATACAATCACATCGGGAGTTAAAGCTTCGACATATGAATTTTTGGGGGAACACAAGCATCCAGTTACAAGTCACATTATTTTCTCATGGATTTCAAAAATTCAGAAAATGTCTCTAATTATTATCCTCACCCCTTTCCCATATATATTCACAATTTATTGTCCCGATAATTCCTCATGACCAGCTAGTTGGCAGTGGAGAGTGTACATAGACAAATTTCTTTATTTGCAAGACTCATAGTGAATCCAAAGCTTTGATTAGGCCTCTCTGCATCCTCAGTTTTCTTTGTGATCAACTGATTCATCAGTTATCCAGCAGAGGCAGAATATTTCTGGTCTTAGTGACCTTGTGAGGCCTTTCATAAAGACATCAACTTTCTTGCAACAAGATGCAACTGAAGTTTAAGTACTGCAAGGCTCTCCTTTGTTGAAATGCCTGCTTGAATTTCTGGTATAATGTTAGCAAGATAAACCACTCTGTTTCTCAAAAATCATTATCTCAAAACTTTATGATGTCCTTGGATACAGAATAGAATGTATCCAGAAGGGGCCCAGTTTAGCATCTTTTCTATGACCATAATAATCACATTTGTTTTTAAAGTTATTTTGTAATTAATTAATTTTTAGAGATAGGGTCTTACTCTGTCACCCAGGCTAGAGTGCAGTGGCGATCATATTTCACTGCAGCCTCAAACTGCTGGACTCAAGCCACCTTCCTGCCTCAGCCTCCCAAGTAGCTGGGACTAGGCACACCATGCCCAGCTAATTTTCTTTTTAATTTTTTAGAGACAGGGTCTTGCTATGTTGCCCAGGCTGACCTTGAACTCCTGAGTAAAGGAGGAGAATTGCTGGGATTACAGGTGTGAGCTGCTGCAACTGGCTTCAATAACCACATCCCTTAATGGACAATTGTGGCGCTATTAGGCAAGATAAAGTTATGAGCCAACTATCACAGCTTTACTCACAGTCAGAGAGGTTGATCTGTGTTCATCTCTTTTCCTTGCACGGTTTCAACATTTTGTGGTCTCTAGCCCTCTAATTACTCCTGTTTGATGCATCTATGGTCCACATTGGCATGATCTCAAATGGATTTCTTATCATATATTTTCTTCCAACACCCAGAATTTCTGCATCAAATTTGTGATCTTATGTAAATACCATGTGACTTATAGGTAGAATATATCTTTATGTAACCTGCTTGCCCATAATGTTATTAAAACAATCCAGAAGCTTCATGTTTGGTTGAGGAAATTGAAGGATAATGGAGGTCATTTATATGTGGTAATGGTCCTAGACAGTGACTGAAACCTAGCAGGTGTGTGGTTCATGCTGGTCTCCTTTTTTCTCTGGTATTACCATCCATGTTTTCTTCAGCTAGACCCACGTGTCAATTACTATATGAAAAATAAAGTTGCACAACCTCTTGGTAAAGAATCTATTCCTATTTTTCTGGTGCTTTGATTGATTCATTAGTACGGACTCACTTTTTCATCACTTCTTATCTAAACGTTCTGGCCAAATAATACTAAATACATAGTAGTAAACATAAAATGAGCAATTCTCCCAGTTTACAGAACAAAGCCAGCTTCTGCTATGGATATTTTTGTCTGCATTTGTCATATAAGAAATTCACTTAGAGAGACCAACTAAACTGTCAAGGTCACACAGCTCCTAAGTGTTGAAGCCTCCAGGATTCAGTTTTCAGGTGAAATAGTTACAATTAAAATTTCTCTCCAAAACTTAACATTTTAATAGCCACCCCTTCAAGGTGGCCCAAATGACTCACATGACACCTAGAGAAATCAAAAAGTGCCTCAGTGCTGAGCTGCAAGGAAGAAGGCAGGTATAGATTAAAGTCATTGATCAACATCATAGAATTAAGTCTGCTGGTTGCCTCTACAATGAGGGAAGAGAAATTTGCATTTCTTATTTCTAGGGCAATAATTGTCCTGCTGTCAGAATGCTGTCACATGCCTGGTACTGATTTATAATGCTGAAGCAACATGACTCTTCCGCAGCTTCTCTGCAGAGAAGAGGGTAGCCTGCCATGTGTCCACCTTTGGAGGGAAGTGAATGCCACCAAGGTGGCCATGATTTATGGCCCAGAGTCAATGCTGTGTTTCTGAAAAACTGCATATTGGAAACAGCAAGGAGGGAGAGGTCAAAGAAGCTGGTGTTCAGTGAGGGGATGTGGCCACTGTTACACTTGGAATGCATGATCTGCACACCTAGTAAGGACTATCAAAACACAGCAGTTAGGGAGACGCTTCAGGCCACACGTGGGCTACCCAAATGCAATGAACAGAGAGAAAACTTCAAACATAGGGCCACTGAGAACCATGCAATTGAAAAGACCAGAGCATCAACTGATCCTTTAATTGCTGCAGATGTGTTCTCTGCAGGAATCCACACCCCTTAGGAAATGGCCATGCTATAGATGCATTTGTCATTATGCTACTTTCTGTGTATATCTCTGACCAGCTTTGCTTTTAGACCTGGTTTCACTATTAAATGGGAAAAAATGAGGTGTTCCTCATACCTAACAGTAGAGACACAGTAGAAAGTGAACAGAGCCTTCCAGTATCTGAATCCTAGCCACATGGCTTCTTCAGCTTTGTAACCTTGGGTACATTCAAAAAGTCTTGGTGCTCCCATTTATCTGTACAGCAAAGATTGGTGTAATTATTAGAAAAGAAAATAAAGGAAAGCGCACATTCCAACTACTTTCCTTTCAGGATTAGCAGTTATTTCAACTGTTTCACTCCTCAGGAGCCAGAGACATCTCTCGTTTCTCTGTTGTTTCTTCTGGAACGCTTATCGCAGCAGAGTGACCACCAAAGAGTGGACGTTCCATCAGTATTAGCATGGAGGGTGACCAGGAATCAGGCAGTAGAAGGAGCACACAGCCACACCTATTCGGCAGATCACTGCTAGCTTTTCTGTGACCATCATGGATCTTACCATGAAGCTGGGATCGGATTCTTTATTTCATCTGTTCTATGATTCAGAACATTGGATGATTCAAAGAAATTGATAATATTGTTTATCAGACTAAGATTGACAACATGAATCTCTTAGTAAAACAGGACTAGAAGAAGATAAGAAAGAAGTAATCACTTAAATAAGCACATGGCAGTATTATGTAGTCAAAGAAGATTACGTGCGAAGTCCAGCTTCAATAATCTGTGAAATTTTGAGTAAGCCCAGGTAACTTCTCTCCAAGTCTGTGTCCTACCTAAAAATATGATAGCCATTTTACAATCATGTAATAATATAGGTAACAAAAGTAGATGCTAAATATAGGGTAGTATTGATATCTGTTGTTATTGTTAATATCATTATCTTGATGACTATTTGTCAAGAATCAATCTAAACATTTTGTGTACATTAGACTTCCACCTGACTGTCACTGACTCTCAACTATGACATATTATTCTCTGTCAGCAATGTTTCCTAAATCTTCATGGCAATCTCCCAACCATCCATCCATCTATCCACCCATTTATCAAATAATTATTAAACTTCTACATTATCCTGGGGGTGTTATCAGGTCTGGATGCCATGGCATCCAACATTAATGATAATATCAGACTTCCTCAAGTGCTTACTACGTGCCAGGCACAGTGCTGAGTGCTTTGTACCTGCTAACTCATTTAGTCCTAAAGCAACCCTATGAGTTCTATTCTATTTTTATTTAAACTTTATAAATAAGGCAACCAAAGTCCAGTAAGTTAAATAGCATTCCCAGTGTCACAGAGCTGACCAGCATTGGTACCAGAATTACAATGCAGGAGGCACCTGGACTAACACATCTGTGTTCTTAACCACTACACTTATTCTCATGAAGCTATAGTCTGGAGAAAACAAGCAATAAACAAGTCAACAAATGCATACCTAGTACAATTTCAGTGACCATTAAATCTTAGTAGAAAATAATGGAAGAGAATAGTCTATGAATAAGGAGTAGTTGCCTAAAAATCTGAATAACAAAAAGTAAAACCGTGTGTGGATCAAACGGGAGAGTTCCCCAGGCAGCATAAACCATCCGTGCATTAGTGTATCTAACACAATGAGAGGGCCAGTGTGAATATCATGGTTCAATTAGCTTTGCTGCAGAGGTAAAAACAACCCCAAATCTCCGAGGCTTGCAAAATGTAATGTGGATTCCCTGCTAATGTTACAGTTTGTTGGCTGCCCCATATTGTGGGAGAGAGAAAAGAGCACATATTACCAGAACCATAAAACGTTTCATGAAACCTCTGCTGTGACATGGTTTTCATCACATCGGCTCCCTTTCTGCTGGTCCAAGAATGTCTAGTGGCCAAACCTAATGATGGAGTGGGCCGAGGCTCCTCACCAAGTCATGTGGCCAGAGCAGAGGTGAGGTTCTAGTGGGCCAGTTCCTATTCTCAGACACAGCAGAGATTGTCTCTGGGTTTGGAAAGAATGGATCCTAGTGTAAGAGACAAGTCTTCCTTAAGCACTGGAAAAGGCAGAGGCCTGACACTAGGCTGTGCTGATACTTGTCTGTAGGATTTTTCAAACCTGGGTCCCCAAACAAAGGGCACTCCTTAGTTTTCTCTGGTGTCCAAAGACTGAGAGAGGTGGTTCTCTGATGAAGAGAGTTCTGGCTACCGGTGAATTGTGGAGGAAGCAGGGTGAGAATGGGTAAGAATATGCTGTAAATACAAGGCTACCTTTCTCTGCACTTGAATTCTAGCCCTGGTATTGCAGAAAAATTACTTAACATTGGTGAGGTTCATATATTTTATCCATAGAATGGGGACATCAAAGCAACTTCAGTGATGATTGTTTTAACAGGCACTAGGACTGACAATACTATTTGTATTAGTTTGGCGGGGCTGTAATAACAAAATACCACAGACTGCATGGCTTCAGCAACAGATATTTATTCATCCACAGTTCTGGAGGCTGGAAGTCCAAGATCAAGGTGTTGGTAGAGTTCATTTCTTCTGAGGCCTCTCTTCTTGGCTTGCAGATGGCCATCTTTTCTGTGTTCTCACTTGAGCTTTTCTTTGAGCACATTCTTAGTGTCTCTTTTTGTGTACGCATTTTGTTTTCTTATAAGAAAATCCATCAGATTGAATTAGAGTCCCCATTTTAATGTCTTCATATAGTCACATTCTGAGATACTGGGGGTTGGGACTTCAACTTGTGAATTTTGGGGAGACGCAGTCCAGTTCATAATATTAGGCACACAAAAAATGATCCGTAGATTTTCCTTTCTGATTATAGGATCCTCCTTTCTCTGATGTCAGATTTTTTTCTTTCTCTAGGAGAGGTAGAGTATTAGGGTGTGTGATTTGATCTTACAGAAGTTTAAGGAAGTATAAACATAAATGATTCAGGGTAAGTTGCATTTTTCCCATGCTGTGGTTTTCCAGGCGTACCCACCACTCTAGATTTTATCACAAGTGGCACTGGCTGTGTGGTGGTCTTTCATTACATCATGAAGAAAATGGGTCTCCCGCCTTTCCACTACCAGGGAATCCTGGGGTTAGCATAGCCTTCATGTAAATCAAAACAGTGAAAAAGAGGCCCAGAGAAAGTCAGAACTCTTCTTGCAATAAAATGCAGGATTCCGTAATAGAAACCTCAGAGGATACCGGCAGTGATCACATTAGAAACTCACCAGGCTCACCATCTAATATGAACTTTAAATTTTCTTCACATCCTAGCATCTGGCCAAGGGTTGTCGCAGCCCCTGCAGATACAGAAACCTCAGCAGAAAGGGCATCAGAAAGGACAAAATTGCCACTGCAGTAAAGAAAACTGCTCTGCTTTGGAGAAAGACAAAACGTTATAAAAGGAAGAGGTTCAAATGGATTTCTCCCCTAAGGCTTTGAGAGACTTGAAAATGAAAGCTAGTAGAATTATCAGGTGAGGGGGACAGAGACTATTGATCTAGAGAAGAGAGAAGGAGAAAAAAACACCCAATGAAGTCACATTAAAGAAAAAAAAAAAACACTGGTTTAAGACAAGACAGCAGGCAATTTTAGAAGTCCAGAGAAAGAAGGAAGATAATAAAAGATAATGAATGCCTTTTGCATCACAGAGAAGAGGAATATTTAAAAAAACAGTAGCGTAAAAAGTGGTGAAGAGAAATGTAGATGCTTATAGCAGAACACTCTTCCTTATTCGTGGTGATACAGCTGGCCAGAGAGAGGTTTCCATGTGCTGATGAAATCCTAGTTATCAATAGTAAAACAGATAGCCATCAAAACTCTGGTCTATACTATGTGACACAGGCTGAATTATCTGCCCACATTCAGTTTTATTTCCGTACTTAAATATTGATAATTCTGCTACCTATTCAACACATTTTTTGGAAAGAGTCTATTTTGTGCTAGGCAATGTGTGATGGAATCATAACAATATGTAAGTTATCAGAGTAACAGGATTAAAAGACGTAGAGACTGCTGTGCATTCACACAGAATCATAACTGAGTCATCAAGTCTATATTTTGAGCATTGTTACAATTACCTTATAGTATAATCTGATTTTTACACAAAAGCACACGAAATAGGTAAATATTTTGACTCCATTATACAGATGAGAAAAGAAGAGGCTATGTAATTTGCCCAAGGTCAAATCTGATATTAACCATATCAGAGCTAGGATTTGAAATAACGCAGTTTTGCTCCACTCTCCAATCTGCACTCTGCAATCCCCCATGCCACACCATCTATGAAAGGACACAGAGATAGAACTTTAGACTCAGAATCCTCAATAATAGCATAAGAAATGTTAGTTACTTTATTTACTATTCTTCATGACCTGACGGAACATGTGGCATTCAATATAGGCAAGATCTTAATATCAGATAGCCCAACCTGGAATGCAAAGCCAAAGCACTTTTTCTCGATGAGGAGGTTAAGTAGATGAGAAAAATCTGACTTCATTCTAAATATGTAAAAAATGAATGCAAAACAATTATTTAAAACAACGTATCTGAGCACTAAAGCAAAAAATAAATAAATAAAAAGAAATGCTCAATGCTACATGAAATGGAAACTCAAATCTAAAATAATGATCAGAAAGTGGAACTTAGCTGTGCACAGCAGTAAGAGGACCAAATGTATCCTAGAAGCTGAGGTTTTGATGCCTAATAAATACCAACCATGTATAAGCCAGAGATGGAACCAAGTTCCCTTCTTAAAGGTAGGAACCTGGATATGACATTTAATTATTGAAGGGAGACACAAAAAACCTACCCTGGCCAAGTGCAGTGGCTCACGCTTGTAATCCAAGCTCTTTAGGGGGCTGAGGCAAGAAGATTGCTTGAGCCTAGGACTTTGAGACCAGCCTGGGCAACATAGTGAGACCCCATCTTTATAAAACAAAATAAAAGCATATTAGATGGATATGGTGGATGGGCCTATAGTCCCAGCTACTTTGGAGTCTGAGGCAGGAGAATTGCTTGAGCCCAGGAGTGGGAGGCTGCAGTGAGCTGTGATGGCACCACTGCACACTAGCCTGGGTGACAGAGTAAGAAGCACTATTTCTAAAGAAAAAACAAAAAAGGCCAACACACAAGAAAAACACCCACAACTTGGGAACTCAGCAGGAAAATAAGCAACCTGCCCAGAGCATGAACAAGGCACTATATGTGTGTTTACCAGAAGAAGATAGGTCAAGTTTACAACCTGTTAGGAGGAGAAATTGGCATAAAAATTGTCCCCACGTTTGCCAAACATTTAGGGTTCCAGCACAGGCAAGTATGAAATCTTAGAGTCATTTCTCTAAAACTTCCACTCAAAGAGCTGGGATTGTACTTTCTTTTCAAGAATAAATGGCTGGGCGCAGTGGCTCACGCCTGTAATCCCAGCACTTTGGGAGGCCGAGGTGGGTGGATCATGAGGTCAGGAGATTGAGACCATCCTGGCTAACAGGGTGAAACACCGCCTCTACTAAAAATACAAAAAATTAGCCAGGTGAGGTGGCGGGCGCCTGTAGTCCCAGCTACGCGGGAGGCTGAGGCAGGAGAATGGCGTGAACCCCGGGGGGCAGAGCTTGCAGTGAGCCGAGATCGCGCACTCCAGCCTGGGTGAAAGGGCGAGACTCCGTCTCACAAAAAAAAAAAAAAAAAAAAAAAAGAATAAATGAAACATTTTCAAAACTAAGCACACATGAGGTCATAAAAGAAATAAAAATAAAAATTAATAGCAAAAAAATCATCAAATATTGACAAAAAACACCTCTAGATTATAACAGGTTAAACCAAAAATGAAAACAAAGTTTTTAAAGATGTTCTCTGGCAAAAAGATGTTGGAATAGGACTTTCTAGTGCCCATCTCCTTACAGAAACATCAATTTGAACAACTGTCCACATCCGAAAATACCTTTGCAAAAGGCAAGGAATCCAGGTTAGTGGTTAAAGCACCTGGGTGGAGCACAGCAATAAGATTCATTGAAGAGGGTAGGAAAGATTTCATATGGCCTGTATCACCTGCTCCCCAATCCCAGTGTGAAGAGAGACACCATCTGCTTAGGGGAAAAAGAGGGAAGTAAGCACTACACTTCTCCAGGGATCCCAGCTCCAGGACCACCCCAGTCAACCCCGGTACTAGGCCAGCCCCAGTGGTCCCAAGCTCCAGGCAAGCATCTGTGGACTCAGCCTCCAGGCCCACACTAGCACCAGGCCAGCTCCTGCAGACTTAGGCCCCAGGCTTGTACCAGTGCCAGGCTGCCCCAGTAGCAGGTTGACCCTCAAATCCCCAGGCTCCAGGCACACTAAAGCCAGAATAGCCCCTCTGGCTCCAGGACCTAGGCTTGCCTGTGCAGACCCAAGCTCTAGGCTCAGTTCTGTGAACCCAGGCTCCATGCCCACCTTAGCATCAGGCCAGATGCTGTGGCTGCAGGCACAAGATCAGCACCCATAAAACCAGGCATCAGGCCAGCCCCTGAGGCCCTAGGCTCCGGTGGGCCCAGGGTTCAGGCCCACTCCAGCAGATTCCGGGTAAAGGCCTATTCCAGTATATCTCAGTGCTGGGCCAGTCCCTGTGAATCAGGCTTCAGAACCACCTCTACAGATCTAGGCCAGCACCTGAGAACCCAGGACACAAGCCCGTTTCTATGGACTCAGGTTTCTGGCCCTCCCCAGCACCAGGCTGGCTTTGCAGACCCAGAATTCAGGACTGTCCCCCAGACCCAGGTGCCAAGGCCACCCTGGCACCAAGTAAGCCCCTGCAGAACCAGGATCCAGGACTGACCTTAACAACCCAAGATCCAGGCCCGCCACTTTGCACTCAGGCTCCAGTCCTATCTCGGTGGACCCAGGCACCAGGCCTACCCACCTGCTCACCCAGGAACAAGGTCAGCCTGCCCAAAGACTCCAGCAGCAACCACCAGCCAGCCCACCCAGAATCTCTGGATGAGTTGACCAATGAAGTGCTTTCCTTGCCAAATTCAATCTATAAAAGCTAGAAGAGATGCCTACTTCTTCTTCACTAGCTAGTAACAAACATACACCCTGTTCCTTTAATGGTGTAGTAGAAACCACATGAAGAGTCTGTCCTTTCACCCCAACCAGAAATATACTCCTTCCTATTTCTGTTATTGAGCTTTCAGAAGAGTCTTGTTGGAGAGTCGGGACATTCATCATTGCTAGCAGTAAGAAGCTCCCACCCCTTATGGTGTCAGTGGAGACCACGTGGGGAGCTAGAACTCCCATTCCTATCAAGAAGTAAGGAAAAGTCCCCTGATTTCCTGTCTATGGAGGCTGAGTGGGGTGCCTGGACTTTAGCTTCCACCTGGCATTAATGAAGTGACCTACTTTCTTTTCGTGCTGGGCTGATATCGAGGAAATGCAGCTAAAGTAGAAATCTTACATATGATTCACAGTCTCATATAACATAAAACAAAATGTCCAGGTTTCAATCAAGTATCATTCATCATATTAAGTATCAGGAAGATTTTAGACTTAATGAAAAAAAGAAATACAGAGATGTCAACAATGAGATGACAGAACTGTAAGAATAATCTGGTGACAATTTTTGAAGAAATCATGCTAAAAATTGCTTAAGTGAGCAATATAAATACATTTGAAACAAATGAAAAACAGAAAGCCTAACACAGGAAGAGAGTAGAAGGTGGTTACCAAGGGTAGGAAAATAAGAGAAATGGGAGATGTATATTAAAGGGCACAAAGTTGCAGTTATGTGGGACAAATAAGTCTGGAGAGTCAATGAACAGTATAAAGACTAAAGTTAATAATATTGTACTGTATACTGAAAATTTGCTAAAAGAGTAGATTTAAGTCTGGGTGCGGTGGCTCACACCTGTAATCCCAGCAATGTGAGGGGCCGAGGCGGGCGGATCATGAGATCAGAAGATTGAGACCATCTTGGCTAACATGGCGAAACCCTGTCTCTACTAAAAATACAAAAAATTAGCCCGGCATTGTGGTGGGCACCTGTAGTCCCAGCTACTCTGGAGGCTGAGGCAAGAGAATGGTGTGAATCCAGGAGGCAGAGCTTGCAGTGAGCCAAGATCGCGCCACTGCACTCCAGCCTGGGCGACAAAGCGAGACTCCATCTCCAAAAAAAAAAAAGAGTAGATTTAAGGTGGTTTCACCATAATTGTGTGAGATGATGGATATGTTAATTTGCATGACTGTGGTAATCATATTCCTAGCTATATAAAAATCACTTGTACACCTTAAATATATTTAATAAAAGCCACTGAATTACCAAAAAGTTATAGTTACATCAAAATGGAATTTTAGAAAAGTTCAAGTAACCCGCAGAAAATGAGAAAATAAAATGGAGAAATAAAGACAGAATAAAAAGAAAGCAGAAAATTAAATAGCAAACTTCTGGTTTTCAGTCCAGTATGTAAGGAGTTCAAAAGTGGTTACCAGAGGCTGGTAAGGATGGGGAAAGAGGGAGATGAAGAGAGGCTGATTATAAACATGCAGTTAGATAAAAGTAATAAGACCCAGTTTTCAATAGATCAGTAGGGTGACTATAGTTTACTATAATCTATTTTATATTTTGAAATAGCTAGAAGAGAGTAATTTGAATGTTTCTAGCATAAAAAAGACAAATATTTAAGGCAATGGGTATTTCAATTACACTGACTTACAAATTATATGAACATATGAAATTATCACATGTACCCTCCAAATATGTACATCCATTATATATCTATTTTACAAAATTTAAAAACTGAAAAATCATCAGCTCTTCTTAGGTCCAGAAAAAAAGTGAGACCAATAAAATCAATGTCTATAGCCAGACTAAGAAAAAAAGAGAAGAAAAATTAAAATAATCAGAAATGAAAGAGGAGGCATTATTACAGACACAATGGACATTAAAATAATAATAAAGGAATATTTTATACAGTTATATGCTCACCAGTTAGATAAACTAAATGAAATGGACCAACTCCTTGAAAGATACAATCTGCCAAAACTCAGATAAGAACAAATAAACAATTCTAATAGGCCTATAACTATTAATAACCTTCAGCCACAGAGTACACACCAGGCTTGCATGGGATTACTGGGAATTCTACCAAACATTTAAGGAAGCCATTTTACCAATTCTCCATAACATTTCCCAGAACATAGAAGCAGAGGGCTACTTCGTAATTGAATCTGTGTGGTTCACATTACCCTAACACTAAAACCAAAGACATTACAAGAAAAGAAAACTACAGACCAATGTCTCTCATGAACATAGATACAAAAATCCTCATCAAAATATTAGCAAACTGAATCCCTTAAGATATAAAAAGTGTACACACCATGACTCAGTGTGATTTATCCAGGTATGTAAGGCTGGTTCAACATTAGAAAAATCAATTAGCATAATTAATATAATCCACCATATCAGCAGACTAAAGAATAATCATGCTCATATCACTAGATGAAAAATATTTGACAAAATCCAAAATGCATTCATGATAAAAACTCTCACCAAACTAGGAATAGATAGGAACTTCATCAACTTGATAAACATCTACAAAAACCCCACAGTTAACATCATACTTAATGTTAAGATACTGGAAGCTTTACTGCTAAGATCAGAACAAGGCAAAGATGTCCCTCTCACCACTGGATTTCAAAGTCATGCTAAAAATCCTGACTAATGCCTAAGACAAGAAAGGTAAATAAAGGCTTTCAGACTGGGAAAAATAACATAAAACTGTTTTTGTTAACAGATGACACACATTAAAATGTGTATAGAAAATGATCATCTGTACAGAAAATCCGAAAGAACTGACAAAAAATAAATAAACAACAAATTTCTGGTACTAATAAGCAGTTATAGTAAGATTGCAGGATACCAAGTTAATATACAAAATGTTAATTGTTTCCCTGTACACCAATGATAAATGAATAGAATTTGAAAGTAAAAACACATTACCATTTACATGAGCATCCCTAAACATTAAATACTTAGATATAAATCCAAGAAAATATTATAGGATTTATATGAGAAAAACTAAAAATCTGATATCTGATAAAAGGTATCAAAGAAGAACCAAATATATGGGATGAATTCTATGTTTATGGATAGGTAGACTCATTATGGTCAATATGTCAGTCTTTCCAACTTGATTTATAGATTCAATACAATTCCAAACAAAATCCCATCAAGCTATTTTGTGGATGTTGACAGTGGATTCTAAAGTTTAAACAGAGAGGCAAAATATCCAGAATAGTCAACTCAATACTGAAGAATAACAAAGTTTGAGGGCTGACACTACTCTACATCAAGAGTTCTTATAAAGCTACAGTAATTAAGGTGGTGTTATTGCTGAACATCCAGACAAATAGATCAACAGAACAGAGCCTAGAAATAGACCCACATAATATAGGCTCTAAACTTTTACAAAGAAACAAAGACAGTACAATCGACCAAAGATACTGTTTTCAATAAATGGTATTAGAACATCTGTACACCACACTCTGGAAAAAAATCTAGACACAAATGTACATTCTTCATAAAAATGAATTCATAAAGTGTTATAGACTTAAATGTAAAATTTGAAACTATAAAACTCCTGGAAAATAACAGGACAAACCCTACAAGTCCGAGGGTATGGTGATACATTTTTAGATATAACACCAAAGGCATGATCTATGGAAGAAAGATTTGATAAGCTGGACTTCATTAAATTTTTTGAAAGTCCCCTCTGTGAAGGACAAAGTCAAGAGAATTAGAAGATAAGTCATCGACAGAGAAAATATTTGCAAAAGACACATCTGATAAAGAACTGTTATCTAAAATATGCAAAGAACTCTTAAAACTCAACAATAAGAGACTTCTGGTTCCAAAATGGCAGCATAGAAGCCAGCTGACTTCCCTTTTCCTTCAAGAAAATTAAAAAGAAGCACACAATGCCAAGATGATCACCAGTATTTTCCCAGAGAAGGCCTCACTGATAATGTGATATGTAAGGAAACGCAACAAGGAGGAGAGGGAATGAGGCGTAGACTTGGGGGAAATAATTTTCTAGACTGAGGGAATGGCCAGGACAAAGGCCCTAAGTCAGGAAAATAGCTGGTATATTCAAGAATCTTTAGAAGATCTCATGTAGCTAAGAATAGAGAAGTAGGGGTGGTCTTTAGGATATTTATGATTTTTTGTTTGTTTTATAAAAATGCTGCAATGGACATATCTTTGTATGTTTTCTTTTTAAAAAAGGACTGTCTTTTTTTTTTTTTTAAGAAAGGTAAATCTGTAGAATTAAAGTTCCTGAGTTTCAGGGTGTGCACATTTAAAATGCTGATACATATTCACAAACTGGCCCTCCAGAATCCATGTAACAATTTTACTCACCATCACTGTTTTCCTATCTTTGTCATTACAGAATAATATCAATTTTCTCATTTTTTCCAAAAATAAGAATCACAATGATAACAACAACAGTTGGCATTTGTTGAGCACAGATTATATGCCAGGCAAGTCAACAAGGGCATTATGAATATTAATGAAGTCCTTACATAAACACTGTATGTTATCAGTGTTATTTCCCCAGCTCATATCTCTAAAGACATTGAGTCATAGCAAGGAGTGAGTCAGCGTAACTCCAGAGCCTGGACCATTAACTAATTAGCTATAATCAATTTAACAAGTAAAACGATTTCCTATTTGGTTTTTTGGGTTATTAGTGAGATTATATGAACACATTTGTAATATTTCAGTCGAATATTTGAAGCTTTTAATAAATGACACTTTCAAGACATTCTCATTAAGCTGTTTTGTTCATTTTATACTGACTTCTAAGCTCTATACTATTTTGATGATATTAAATGGTACAAACATGTAATCCTAGTTGTTCATTTGCCTTTTAAGCTTGTTACAATATCCTTTGTTGAAGAGGAATACTGTTTAATATAACAAATTATACATTTTCTATCAAAAGTTATTTTATGGTCAATATTGGTAGATATGTGCCTTTACAAATGAAACAAAAGGCAGTATTTAAAAATTTCTGGTAAATAAAATTAAGGATATAAATAAAATTAAAAATAATACAGAGTATTATTATTGTACATCAGGAAAATTCAAAAGGATTAATTCAAAATAATTTGTTAACTTAAAGATGCTTTCACTGAGATAAAAAAAATACATGAGTATACAAGACTGCTGTGTCCAGCTTTTACTCATGATGACTCTCAAATATCCAACAGCCAGATCACCACCCCAGAAGTTTCCTTCCCAGTAACTTCCCAGTAAATGCCCTTCCCAGTAAATGCCATCCTCTTTTTAATTGTATCACCATTAGATTAGTTCTGCAGGTAGTGTGTATATGTGTTTTAATTAGGTATAACTTTCATATAGCAAAATGGACAAAAATGTATAGCTTATATGCATACACCCATGTAAACATTATTCAACTCAAGATACAGAACATTTCCATCTACCCAGAAATCTCCTTTTGTCCCTTCTCAGTCAAGACCTCTTTGCAGATAACCAATATTTTTATTTCTATCGGCCTAGATTAGTTTTGCCTGTTTTTGACCTTCATGTGAGTAGACTTATAAAGGATCTTTTATTATTCAGCATCTTTCACTCAACATGTAGTTGAGTGATAACTAGTTACTTCTCTTTGTCAATTGCAGTATTCCATCGTATGAATATGTTAATTATTTATTTCTGTTTTGATTTACATTTGAATCGTTTCCAGTTTTGTACTATTACAAATACTGCTGCTATGAACATTTGTAATAGTAAGTTCATGGGGTTGGGTTCCACCAATCTAGTAGGGATTTAGCTTAATTAAAGTGTTTGATTTGCATTCAAGTTTATGACTTTAATAAAGGAGCCAAAATAAAATAGATATAACAAAGATAAAAGCATCCCATTAAACCAGCAACAATAATGAAGATTCCATTTATAATAAAATTAAATTATCTAAAATAATTAGGGCTAAACCTAATATGAGGTACACTAGATCTTTGTAAAGGGAACTATAACATTTTATTGGGATAAATAAAGAGGCAGAATTGATGGAGACAAACCACATACTTGAATATTTCAGCTAAATATTATATAAATCTTTAATATTTCTAACTTACCTTATAAAATTAGTACAACTACAACTTAAATCCAAATATAGTTTTGAATTAAATAATTCTAAAATTAATTTGGGACAAAAGTAATGAGAGATAAAGAAGGATATTTTATCAATAATAGTGACAATTGAAGGAGGCTGATGTTACTGAATCTGAAATGTATAAAACAGTGGTAGAAAACTGAGAGTTGATAAAGAAACAAACCAAAATTCTTGATACATGATAAGGTAAGCCTTTCCAAAATTGATTAAGATAGGGATATTTAACAAACAATATTGCTTATACCTTTGGAAATTGAACAGGTTGGTCCTCAGTTGTAGCTGATAATTAGTCTCTACCTGGCAAACAAATGGTATTTACAAAGATCCATGAAGATGGTGAGGCTGATGGGGTTTACAATGAAATTATGTATTTTTGCTTCACTATGCTGACGTACCAACTGTGAAAAGCAGATCCATTGGATAGATTCATTAGAAGCAGGAGAATCTTGATAGATGTAGCACCATGAAGTTGCTACATATATTAATCAGGATAGATTATGCTACAGGAACAAAACCACATATTTGGGTGGCTTGATGCAATAACAGCTTTCTTCCCTTGCACTCAAACTCTGCTGCAGGTCTGAGAGGCATTCCAGAGTTTCTGTCTTTCACATGGTACATACATTTCAAGACGCTTTGATCTTGCAGTGTCTCCGTCTAAACACAAGCTTCTTCGATCCCTGCCGCAGAGAAAAGGAACATGAATAAAAATATACCAGCTAGTACCTGCCTAGGCTCACATTTCATTGACCAGAAGTACTTATGTGACTTTGCTTCATTTTGTTTGTTTTCTATCATCCTATCACCTGGTATGTGGCCAGGAGAAGTTTATTGGTATTGATGAAAATTCCAGCACACTAGACTACCAAATAAAGGGATACTGCACTAAAGGCATGCTTCTTGACTTTGTTCTCTCCAGACTTTGCGTTATAATGCCAGAGCTAAGATGGAGCCCTGTGGCTTCAATGGGAAGATCTTCCATCCTTGTCTATAGCTCTACAGTCTCCTCAGGGATTTGTAAAACCATTCATCTCCTCTCCGCTGAGGAAGAGAAAAGCCTTCCATGGCTTACGGAAATCTTCTGATGATATTCTAATCTGCAGTGAAAGGTCGATCTCAGATTTTTATGAGCACTTGATAAAAGTTTTCCTGAGTGAGTGCCTCAGAGCAGGCTTAGAGATCAGAAAGAATCAGCCATAGAGGGTGGATGGATACATTCCTGAGAGGAATTGGCTGTCAGTCTCTGGGCCATAAACTTTTATAGTGCTTAGCATGAGTTAAATGTATCACAAAAATATAGCTGAAAAAGAACACTGATTCCTGCAGACTATGCCAGCTCAAAACAACATTATCTTTTAGGGTGTCTTCTATGCTTCCAAGTTAATGCATATGAAACAATTCTCTTTTTCTGTCACTCAACAAGAATACACACAGATACAGAAGTCTTCTGATCCTAGGGGATGTGTTCCAAAGTCCCAGTTGATGCCTGAAATCACAGATAGCACCAAGCCCTATATATATATTATACTTTTTTTTATACATACATACTTATGATAAAGTTTAATTTATTAATTAGGCACATTAAGAGATTAACAATATCTGTTAATAAAATGGAACAACTATAACAATATGCTGTAATAAAATGAGCATGTGGTCTGTGTCTCTCTGAAATTATCTTATTATACAGTACTTATCCTTCTTGTAATGATGTGAGATGATATAATGCCTATGTGATGAGATGAAGGGAGGTGAATGATGTAGGCATTATGATGTAAATAAAAGAATTCCGGAAATAGAGAATTTATAAGTTTTAAATTGTGCACCCTTCTGAGTATAGCATAATGAAATATAACACCATCCTGTCTGTCCTGCCTGGATTGCTGTTAGTCACTTAGTAACCGTCTCAGTTATCAGACCAATGGTGGCAGTATCACAGTGCTCATGTTCAAGTAACACTTATTTTACCTAATAATGGCCCCAGAGTTCAATGGTAGTGATGTAATATTTTCCATTCTTTGTTGACCAACAGTAACTAAAACTGTGGAAAATAAAACTACGAATAAGGGAGATTACCGTATATCTTATTTATTTGCTGAAATTTTTTGATTTTGTTCATAAATTCTGAAGACAAATTGGCTCATGACTGAAACCTAAAAGTAGTATCTAAACTTTTAGATCCCTTATTACATAAAAATGTATTATATATAAATGTACCTATTAAATACAGTACAGCTGAAAATTAGCCAATATAGACATAAGATAAGGGCAGAAGGAATTAAGCCTTAATGCCAGTTATATCATGCTCTGATTCTAAGGAGCTCTCAGTGTCTCACTTCCTTCCTCCGTAAAACTAACAGGCAAAGTGAGAAAGCTACTTTAGCTGAAGTGATTTTATTTAAGATCCACTTCAGCTAATCCTTAAAGACATAGACTTTAGAATTTGGTAGATAGAACTAAGTTTGAATTCAAGCTCTGCTTATCACTAATCAAGGAATAACCATGGGACCTTGAGAAAATTATTTGACTTGTCCAAATGAGTTTCATTATTAGTAAAACAGGGATAACAATACCTCCTTCATAAGATTGTTTTGAAGAGAAATAAAATAATGCATGCCGTGGTACCACAGAGATCCTGGAATATGGGAGGTTTTTAATACATATTTGTTCCTTTCCCTTTAATAAGATATATCTAATGGGGGCTTTCATATATTGCTGTTCCATTTATGTTTGGTATTTAATCTTCTATGCTTAAGCCAATAAAGCTATTATAAGAATTCTTATGAAATGTACTTTGTGTACGAATGTATACAAATAAACACATGCACACACACACAGAGATATGTGATTCCTTGATTCTCATTTTTCTCCTAATTTTCCAAATTCAGCTTTGTGCAATTTATTTAACTGATTGCTCTGATAGTTTAGTGCTATGTAGCAGATCACTGTAAAACTTAGTGGCCTGAAATAGGATATAGTAAACTATTGCTCATGGGCCAAATCCAGCCTACATCCTGTTTCTGTGTGTCAATACGCTAGGAATATTTTGTTGTTTTTTTACTATTCTTGAACTTTTCTAAAAAAAAAAAAAAAAATACAACAGAGCCAGCGTGTGGCCTGCAAAGCTTGGAAAATTTGCTATTTGGCCTTTGCAGAGAAAGTTTGTCAATCCTTGGCTTAAAACAACAACGAACATTTATTTTGTTCACAAATTGGCAACTTGGGTATGGCTTGGCGGGGAAAGCTCATTGCTTCTCCACTTAATGTCAGTGGGGAAGGTTTGACTGAAGCTAGAGGATCTGCTTCCAGGATGGCTCATGCACATGACTGGTAAGTTGGTGCTGGCTATTGACTGGGATCCCTGCTGTGCTGGAGGGCCAGGGGCTTTAGCTGGTCTCCATATGGTCTGGACTTCATAGCATAGTGGCTGGATTCTTAGGGCAAGCGTTCTAAGAGAGAGCCAGGCAGGAGCTGTATTGAATTTATGATCTAGCTTCAGTGATCACACAGGTTCAGTTTCTCCATAAGCTATAAGTTAAGCAGGCACAAAGGCCCACCAGCAGATGGTCCCAGTCTATTACCAGATGCTTAGTTGCAGATGCATACAGGCAATAGTTACATAGGAACTCACTTCCCATCATCACCTACGCATCATCCCCTCATCATCCCCCACTGGCAGCTGGTCACATGTGGCTTCTTTGATTCTCTGAAGCTGTAACTTACCTCCTCACATCAATGCTTCAGGAGGACTGATTCATGTCTTATTCTTCTGATCCCTCAACTCTGCCTTCTAGACTATCATTTCCCCACCTCCTCTCAAAAGTTTGTAAGATCTAATTCCTATGATAGTTCTCTTATCCCATAGCACTTATAGTGGCTTTGATTCTCTGATCTCTAGTTGATTCAGTTATTAGTAGCGGAAGGAATTTGAGAGAGACAGAACCCTTGTAAACCAAAAATAAAATTCTAAGCCCCCCAACTGACTGAATGTACCCCTCCCCCTCAGCCAAAGTGGGGATTTCTTTCAGGATTCCAAAGCAACCTGAAAAATTAATTCAGGCCTTGATGGGAAGATGGCCTGAGACAAATTTCATTATACCCTCTCCTTTTTTGTTTTTTAGATACAACTGACCAGCATTAACATTGATCCTAAGACTGAGAGAACAGACTCTTTGTAGCAATAAGATACCAATTCCAACCTAACTCTGGAATAACATCACATGACAGGTAACATGCCTTAAACGAAATCAAAGTATTTTACCCCAAAATGTATTTATTTGACATATTTTAGAATAATCTTGTAAAACCATCTCTTGTGGGGAAAACTTATATTCTATAGAGAACCCCTTTCTCTTTCCAGATCATTTCCTGATGCAGGAAAGATTTAACTAGAGTCTGATACCTTTTAAGGTCTGATAAGGGACATTTACAATCTATTCTCTCTGAAGC
This sequence comes from Symphalangus syndactylus, assembly GCF_028878055.3. Lineage (NCBI taxonomy): Eukaryota > Metazoa > Chordata > Mammalia > Primates > Hylobatidae > Symphalangus > Symphalangus syndactylus. The sequence continues at coordinate 90,308,602 of NC_072426.2, forward strand.
CTGCTACCTGGAGGCTTCATCTGTGTAACAAGAATCTTGGCTACCACAACCCCCCTCATCTTAATCCCAAGTATTTCTTTCTGCTGACTTCAACTTTTTGGCAAAGCTTAATCCTTTCAACCAATTGTCAGTCAGGAAATTTTTGCATCCACATATAACCTGGAAGCTCCTATTTTGAGATACCCTGTCTTTCTGGGCTGAACCAACATATACCTTAGATGTATTGATTTATGTCTTTGCCTGTAACTTCAGTCTCCCTAAAATGTATAAAATCAAGCTGTAAACAAACCATCTTGAGCACATGCGCTTAGGACCTCCTGAGGCTGTGTCACAGGTCATGGTCCTCACATTTGGCTCAGAAAACCTCTTGAAATGTTTTACAATGTTTGAGTTTTTTCATCAACATCTTAGAGATACAAATCTGGATTGGTTCTCTTTTCTGACTATATCTAGAGGCATTAATAACCCTGATGCTTGTAGTAAACGCATTGGCAGCCCATACCATGCTATGGCAAACACTTATTTAAACTGTCATCTGTGGTCACCAGGAATTAAGTGTCAATAAAGCTTTGAATGGCCAAATATTTAATGCCATAGGACATTTTATGGAAATGGAGTGTTGGAACTGTGGATTGTTTGTTTGCCTCTACATTACTGAAAAATGTGCTGAAAGAAAATTTTGAGCTCAAGACTTTTTAACTCAAGTTCTAGGCAACAAACCAGAAAAAAAAAAATGCCCTATCTCTGTTAGCCACAGGATTGCAGTTTCTAAAAAGCACACATAAAGGTTAAACCTGTGGGTGGGCAGATTGCAATGTAAATGAATTCACAATCTTTGAAGGTCTCTTTTGGTAAAGTTAGGGCATTGATTATAAAGTATTGGGGCTCTGTCACCCAGGCTGGAGTGCAGTGTGCCATCACAGTTCACTGCAGCCTCAACTTCCTGGGCTTAAGCGATCCTCTCACCTTAGCCTCCTAAATATCTGAAACTACAGGTGTGTACCTCCACACCCAGGTAATTTTATTTTATGTAGAATCAGGGTCTCTCTTTGTCACCCAGGCTGGTTTCAAACTCCTGGGCTCAAGCAATCTTCCTGCCTCAGCCTTTCAAAGTGCTGGGGTTACAGGTATCAACAACTGCACCCAGCTTCTGGGCAGATTTTTATGCTAAGAACTTTGATCTTCCAAATATTGCTGAGCTGTCTTTGCCAATAGAAACAGCAGCCCCTCACCCCATCAACACTCCTTTGACAAGAAAGCAAATGGTCTCTTCTGAGGTTGTCTTAAAGGAGACTACTGATATTTCTTAACACCTACGCCAAAGACTTCTACCAGAGGCCTTGCTCTTAGATTTATAAACAGGTTTAATTCCAAACAGATCCAGAGAGTCAAGTACAAAGTGTGACTCCTAAGTGCATGCCATAATTTCCTCTGCCCAATGTTTCACAAAATTTATCTAATTTATATTTATAGAAATCTAAAGAAGGTGTCTGGAAAACAATTCTAAGGACATAGAGTAAAGGTAGAATAAATGTAGTTACCATGGGATGAATTTGTTGACTTGGGTACTCTAAGCAGAGATTCTTAATTGATTGTATAAATTGATACTGGCTCTAAAAGTGTGCTTTGTTAGTTGGCTGAAACATGAACTTAAAGGTGGCCTACAATTATTGAAGAGAAAATACCAAAATTTGCTTAGTCTAGTACAGAAAATTATCCAATTTAAAGGCAGTCGAGATGCTAGACTGAAATATTGTTAGACCTGTTCATTTACTCCCTGTGTCTCACACGATGGTGTAGAAGACACTTTTTTCATCAAGCCTTTAAAAGTACATTAGTGAGGTGAGTACTGTTGTTCTCTTGTTTAATTTTTATGGGTCTATAGTGACTATTACCTAGGCCAAAAATGACAGTGGGAGATGTTGCTATTGAATTTGGCTTCCTGAATTCAATGAGGATGATGGTAACTCAGAGTGGCAGGGGCCAAATGGTTTCACATAAACACCAGAGACCTTACCTACAAAAGTATTAAACAAACAAGTAGCAAAATTATGGACCTAGACTAAACATATATATAATTATATTAAGTGTAAATGTACCAAAAAGGCAAATAGAGAGAATTTTTCAGATAAGATGAAAAAAAAAGCAAAGTCCTTCAACAACATATTCTCAACGGGAGATATGGTTTAATGATACAGGCCAGAAAAATTCAAAGTGAGAGGAAAAAGATGTACTATTAATGTATGCATAATAAAATTCGAGTGGCTAGATTAATATTAAATGAAATAAACTTCAAAAAAGAAGTACTTCCAGACTTTAAAAAGATACTACACAATAATAAAAGAGGCAAGCTTCAGTCTGAGCACAGTGGCTCACACCTGTAATCCCAGCACTTTGGGAAGTTGAAGTGGAAGGATCACTTGAACCTAGGATTTTGAGGCTACAGTGAGCTATGATTGCACCACTGAACTCCAGCCTCAGTGACAGAGTGAGAATTTTCTCTTAAAAAAAAAAAAAAAAGGAGAAGAGGCAAACTTTAAATGCCTGAAGCAAAAATAGCAAAAGAGAAGAGAGATAAGTCTATACTTATTGTTGTTGATATTAACTCTCCTCTTTTAACAATTGATTTAAATATTAAATAAAAAACATTAGGAATATATAAAATCTGTAAAAGAATATGAACAGCAACATCCCTTTCAAATACACATGGAACCTTCACAAAGAAAGTGATATAATGATGACTGAATTGGTCTCAATAATTTTTAGAATTCAAAATCTTATGATTTCTTTTCTTATTCTAATATAATAAGACTTTTAAAAAGTAAGAAACCCAGAAAAATTACATATTTTGCTATATTAATATTACCCTTCTAAATAACATGTGTATCAGAAAAGAAATATAAGAAAACTAAAACATATTTTGAACTCACTAAAAATAACAACAAAATATTTAAAAATTGGTGGATATGACTAAAACAATGTTTAGAAGAAAATTTACAGACTAAAATGCTTATATTGGAAAAATAGAATGGTTTAAAATTAGCAAACTAAGTTTCCCCTTAAGAATATAGGAAAAAGGGGGCAACTTAAACTTAAAATACAGAAAATGAAGTATATATGATAAAAGCAAAAAGATAAAATAGAAAATGCATGACAATAAAAAAAATTAAGAAAGTCCAAGCTGGTCTCTAGAAAAATTAATGCAATTGATATAACCCTAGGAAGACTAATCTGAGGATACAGACATGCATGTCTACACACACATACACACACACACACACACACACAGAGAGCAATAGAGAGAGAGACAGAAGAGAGAGGAAGAGAAAGAGACAAAGACAGAATTATCAATATCAGAAGTGAAAAAAGGGGCTATCATTAGAAATCCTACAGATATTACAAGTACAATAAGTGACTACCACAAACAATTTTATGTTAAGATCCTAAAAATTTAGCTGAAATAGCCAAATTCTGAAAACAAAAACAAGGCACAGTCTATTAGGTATGCTAATCCCAGGAAGTTCAATTTGGTGATTGCCCATCAATAAATGTATTTCCTCTTTGCAATGATTACAACAGTAATAGATAATTGAAAAGACCTACAAAGCCATAGAACATATCTATATAAAGCAAAAATTAGGGTACAGCAGAATAAAGAGGAGAAAAAGTAGGCAGAAGGGAAGAACAAGAGAAAGACTGTGCAGACAAGCAAGAGATTTCCAGTCACAGCTCCCTAGGGTCTTTCTTATTTGCACAAGGTTGTCCTTCACCTCTAGATTCAACCACTAAAATTTGAGCAGTAACACTTTGCTTCAGGAGAGTTCCCTAAATTTTCCAGCAGTGTTTTGGTGCCCCTCTGGCTATATGGCCAAAGAAGACTATATATATGTTTATGCCAAGTATACATCATTCATGTACGCTCCCAGGGGAGTTTCAAATATTAAACATCACACAATAAACATTGTTTATCACACTGTCTATATCTCAGTCAAGAGTCAGTGCCAAACTTCCAAGCATCTATGCATGTAATTATAGTATCCTAATCCAGCTGTAAAATCACTTTATCCTTTATACCCATATTAACATAACAAAGAAAAGCAACATTATCTTATTAATGGAGGCATAGAAAGCATTTGGAGCACGACTTTTTATCCAAAATATATAAAGAATGTCTACAAATCAATAATTTGAAAACATGCAAAAAATTGCAGTGGATGTGAACATAAGCTTTCATAAAATTTGAATAAATGCCCCAAATCACATTAGAAGGGATCAATACTGTTAGTTACTGGAAAAATCAAAATTGAAACCACTGTAAGATAATTCTTCCTACCACTATAATTTCTAAAATGTAATAAGCTGACAATCCCCAGTGTTAAATAATACGTGGAATAAATTGAACACCCATACATGTCACTGATTTAGGTAAGTAAAGTGATCCAATCACTTTAAAAAACTATTTGTTTTTTATAAGGGTAAATCTACGTCTATCTGTTTACCTAGTAATTCTAGAAATTTATTCAAGAGAAATGAAGACCTATAGCCACAAATAGACTTACATAAAAATGTTTAAAGTAACTTTATTCATAATGATCAACTGCTAAAGAGAAAATGCTAATGTCCATTAATGGTAGCTAAATAATAAACATAATTTTGCAAAAACATTTTGCATAAACAATTTTTGCACAAAGAAATTATGATATATTGGTACTTGAAATATTTCTTAGCACTATGAAAGATTACACCCTTGATATATGCTATAACATTGATGAATCTACAAAATATTATGCCAAGTGAAAGAGGCTATACACTAAAAAATACACACTGTACAATTCCATTTATATGAAGCTAAAGAAGAGGCAAGAGTAATCTGCATAATGTAATTGAGAGAAGTAGTTGCCTAATGTTGCATTAGGGACCTTCCTGGGGCAATACATTATTCTGTCTTGATTGAGAAGAAGATTGGTTACACATTTGACAAAATTTATTGAAATTATACATTTAAGATCTGTGCATTTCACTGGTTGCAAAATTTATCTCAATATTAAGGAGCAAACATTGTAAAAGATAATAAATTGTAATATGTTAAAAGAAATAAGACAGATACAAATAATACCTCTATGGTTCTGTTTATGTAAAGAAATACAGGAAAAGATCATGGGGGAAACTTTCTGGAATCATAGAAAAAATGTTCTATATTTTGATTGTTATGGTGGTTATATGGGTAAATAGATCTGCCAGTACTCATCATAATGTCCATTTAATATATGTAGCTTTTACTTATGTTAATTTTACCACAATACAAAGAAGAAAATCTTAACCTTAAATGTATATTAGAAAAGAGAGACTTAAAAACACTGTTTTGTGTACTGATATCAAGAAGTTAAAGAGCAGCAAATTAAATTCAAATGATATAGAAGGAAGAAAGTAAAGGAGATAAGAACAGAAATTAATGATGTAGAAAACAACTTGTGGTAGAGAGAATGAACAAAATCAATAGTTTTTTTTTTTTTTTTTTTTAGTGAAAAAAGCCATTAAAATGACAAACCCCTGCCAAAAGTAATCAAGAAATAACAAGAAAAAGAAAACGATCAGTATCAGGAAAAAAGAGTTATATTAATATTGATCCTTCAGATATAAAAAAGAATCATAAGAGCATTATCCCAATACATTTTAAAAAACTCGGTGTGCTATGTCCATGTCTTGAAAATCACACAATGAAACTGCAGGTTCAGTGCACTCTTCCCTTGTATAGCAGCAGATGTTTAAAAAAGTACATTCTGACTAGAGTACACTGAATACAACTGGGGACTTATAATTTACTGATACTTTTGTATTGTTTTCATGTGTAAAACTGTTTTATTGAAATATACCATGTACATAGAAAAAGGGCACATTTTATCATCATATTACAAGATAAAGTTTTACAAAATGATCACACCTAGCTGGAGATACAATAATGAGTAAGTTATGAATATTATTCTCCTGTCTGTGATACATTATTTAAATCTGTTTTTCCCCACAAATACTTTCTTGTTCCAGCATCCTCAAGGCTTATACTTTGGTCTTTCCTTCTAATTCTTGTAAACTCATCTACTCTAAATAAAATACCATTTTCTAGCTATCTTCCTTTTTCTATATAATTGGAGGAAATCAGTTGGTACCACTACATTCATGACCATTTTTCTCTACTCAATGATCTCTCCTAAGATTATTTCAAGTCTTCATATTTCTCAAAATCTTGATTCTCCTGTGTTCACCTTAATTCTCAGATGGAGGTTTGAGGCGTGAGATCTTTAAATGGGACTCTCATTAATGTAAGCCATCAATCTGTAAACCAACCTCTACTTGTCATCTGCACCAGTTTCTCTCTCTCTCTCTCTCTTTCTAGGTGTGTCTCTCTCAGCCTCTCTCTCTCTCAGGAAATATCCATCCTTCTGCCTATGGCTAGTTCATTATGCATCTTTGTTCTGAGTCTTACTCTCTTTCTTCTCAGGAAAATTATACCTATATTATCCCTTCTCTTTCTTTTATTTTCATTTTGCCACACCATGTCAGATTGTAACATAAAACCAAATCAAAGCAAGTATCTCTAGACTCCACTCCTTACTTTAGCTTCAGTTCTATCTCTCTCCTTCTATTCACAGATTTCTTAAAAGACAGAGGAAAGCATTTTCTGTTTCCTCTCACGCTTAAATAGCTTGTATTTTATTGAAACAAATATATGCCTGCACTCCACCAATTTTTTACTTACTAAGGACATCAGTGACCTCTGTGCCTTGATGCCAGTAGATATATTTTAGTTCTCATCTCACTTAACCACTCATAGAATTTCATAAATTGAATATGATCCATTTATTTAAATTTGTTTCCCTTAACTTGAATAACTACCTTTTTAGTCTTTCTTGAATTACTGTGGACCCTCCCCAGAAACTTAAACCAGCAGATAGGAGTTTTGAAGATTAGAGTTATTCAGGGTTAGTGTTAGGGTCTATTTTCTTGTCAGTCTACTTCCTTTCCCCGAGATTAAAGGTTTCAATTGGTAACTTATGTGGTGTTATTTCCAAGTTTTTATCACTAGACTAAGCTTGTTTTGCTCTGAACCACTAACTCATATACCCAAATACTTTCATGACATCTTCACTTAGAGATTTAACAAGAATCTGAAAGTCAACATGTTCAAAACTGAACTCAAGATCTCATGCCCCAACTTTGGTCCATCTCCTGCATCTCCTTTCTTAGTGAATTCCATCAGTCGATCCTCCTTTCTCTCACCTCCAATATGCGAAATCTGAACAACCTTACTTCCTAAGTATCTTTGGTAGTCGCTGAATAAATGACTCCAGTGATACACTGCACTAAAAGAGCCTGTAAGATGTTTGGGGCTGAAACAGGGGAATAGAATGTTGTGAACTCTGGCTTTGATATAAGTAAACATAGATGTTTTAAACTTTATTTTAAAAATCAGCTTTGGAAATGCTTACATTTTTGTCAGTTTTTTGGTTTTTGATTTTGTTTTCTTATTGGCAATGAGGTGGTTTAGTTCCTGAATCATGATCCAGTCTTCTAAATTGCTTGGCAGCTCTGGGGGTCAGTTCTGTGGCATTGTCTTTGATTGCCCTTACCGAACTTTTAGATTTTCTCATCCTGTGGAAATACATGATATTTGACCCATATATAGAATTCTGGATCAGAAACTTCATGAACTCAAAGATAGATTGTGGTTTCCAGGCAACCACAGCATATACTTGCTTTAAAAAGTAATGGTTCAATGACAACTTGAATCATCTGATAGTTGAGTAGCTTATAGGGTTCTAAAGCTCTATACTTCTAAAAGTTCTCTCAGAAGAACTATGCTCTTTGATCTAAATGCTTATGCAATTGAATCCTGCTTAATGAGGCTTTCAGGGACATCAAAATTATGTTATATTTAAATCTTATAATGGAAACCAGTTGTAACAGTTTACTAAATATGTGCACCATGACTATTTTTATTCCAACTTGAAGTAACATATGTGAGACAATATGTTTGTACACTCGTGTGTGTGTATATATATATATATGTCATATGACATATATGACAAGATAATTAGAACTATGTTTAAAGCTATGTACAAGGTTGTAAAACTCCTGCTTCTGTTCTTCTTTTCATAGAAAAATATCTCAAAAGCTTATTAATGTTAATGGCTTTAATATAAATAATAATAGCTAACATTTAATCAAATCCTACTACATACAAGGTACTTTGCTAATGGATTCCCATATATTACTTCATTTAGTTTTCACAAAACACCTGTGAAATAGGTGCTATTAATAACTGTATTTTCCTGATGAGAAAACTGAGGCTTAGCAAGGTGAAATAATGCTTCAACATTCAAAGGCTAATACATAAGTAGAACCATGATTTAAGTTTAGGAAAATAGTCTGACTTCACAGTTTACAATCTTTACCTTTAGTCTATCTTACACGCAAAGAATTGCCCATTCAAGGTGTTGCTTCCTCATCATGCTTTCTTTCTTTCTCTCCTCTCTGGTTCATATTCATATAACTCCACTAAATCTGCTGTTTTAATGTTATCAATGAACCCTGTGTTGCCAAATGCAATGTCTTCCTTAAATTCCTCAACTTTAAGATAATTTATAATAAAATTCAAGATATCCATTTATAGAAAGTACTCTTGCTTGACTTCTGTGATACAGCATACTATTTCGTTGTTCTTTCTTCCTTGCCTACATTTCTTCCTCCTTTACCTAAATTCTAAATGTTGTAATGGCTTTCTTCTTTTTAATTCAACACTCTCTTTTGGTGACTTTAATTCATATTGCTTACATAACATCTATATTCTGATAGATCCCAATCAATATCTCAGCCTTTACCTCATCTAGACTTTCTATGGAAGTCTCAATGTGTATATCCAAGTGCCTACGTGACCTTTCCACTTAGAAAAGATAGAGATCTTAAACGTGACATATGTAAGCAGAACTTTGAATTCTGCTCCTGGTCTCACCCTCACATCTGCTTCATCTGCAGCCTTCTCCATCTCAATTTGTGGTAACATTTTCTTTCAAGTTTCTCAGGCGAAAACCTAGAATCTTCCTTGACTGCTATCTTTCATTTACACCCCACATCCAAAGTGTCAAGGAATCTTACTGGATTTACATTCAGAATGTATTCAGCATCTGACAACTTATTAGCACCTCCTCTGCTATCACTCTGACCCAAGCCAACATTATCGTTGGCCTGAATTTCTGCAGTTAGTGTGTAAATTGGTTTCATGCCTCCAACCTTTCCAACACAAGATCTATTCTAAACATAGCAACTGGAGTGAATCTTGTAAAAAGTCAGTCAAATAAAGTCATTCCCTGCTCAAATTCTCCTGACATTTTTCTGTCTTACTCAGAGTATGTGACAAAGTCTTTACAATAACCCTGTAGACTTGCAACTCTCAGACTTCCCTGAACTTATCATTATTCTCTCCTTCTGACTCTCTTCAGCCACATACACATGCTACCATGCTATTTATTGAATATATCAAGCATGCTCATGCCTTATGGTCTTTGCACTGACTGTTCACTCTTCCTGGAACTCCCCTCCAAATCCAAATGATTTTCTCTCTCTTCCTTAGAATATTTGTTCAGATTTCATCCTGTCAAAGAGGCCTACCCAGTCACCCTAATTAAAAGTGAAGCTTGCACCCCCATCATATCTCTTCAGCCCCATGCTGCCCTGTATTCCATAACACTTTTCAATTCCTAACATATCCTATAATTTATTATTTTTATTATTTATTTTCTAATGCCCTCTGCAAAAAAAGTAAGCTCCACAGGGGCAGAAAATTATGTCTGTTTTGTTCACTACCGTACTCCAAGTGCCTGGAATAGTGTCTGGCATATAGTAGTGTGATTACAGCTGACCCTTAAACAACACAAGTTTGCGCTGGGCAGGTCCACTTACATGTCAATTTTCTTGTGCCCCTGCCATCGCTGAGATAGCAAGACCAACCACTCTTCTTCCTCCTCTCAGCCTACTCAAAGTGAAGATGGCTGGGATGAAGACCATAATTATGATCCACTTAATTAATAGTAAATATATTTTTTCTTCTTATGGTTTTCATAGTTACATTTTCTTTTGTCTAGCTTGCTTTATTGTAGAAACACAGTATGTAATACATATAACATATAAAATATGTTAATCAACTATTTATGTTATCAGTAAGGCTTCCGGTCAACAGTACTCCATGTTGTTCAAGGGCCAACTGTATTCACTTACACATATACATATACATAAATGTACATGTATATATGCAAAAATTATATATAATTTGCACCCTTGTTTCCTTATGCTGTTCCAATCATGTACATATATATATACTAAGTAAATAACTGAATGAACTCATAAGGTAGAAGGAGAAAAAAGTCAGGGCCAAGAAAAATGAAAGAAAAATACAAATATATCAACACTATAGGCTCAAAGAACGTATTTTACCAGTTCTAAAGCAGTGGCACTGAAGATCTCAGGTACTCATGTGTGCATTTATCCTTTGTCTATTATCAAGATGTAGCTAAAGGACCATTGGAGCTTTGGTTTGAGTAACAGTCTACCACAGTGCTGATGCAGAGTTTGGCCTAAGAGTAGGTGAATCCAGTGTGTGAATATGCTGGTAGTATTAATAAATAATTCACCTGCTGGGAAACACACACACACACACACACACACACACACACACACACACACATTGCACAGATTCCCACCCATATTCATAGTTCAAATAAAGTCTCATAGTACACCTCTAGTGAGCAGTGAGTCATGTCACATTTGACTTGGCAATAAACTAGCACAAGCAAGTTCACTGTTACAAGAGAATTTGGATAACGTTTTAACTCTCCTGAGCTTCAGCTTTCTGAGTATTATTATAAAAGGGCAATAACAGTGATACCAAAACCATTAGAGGTTAGGAAGATTAAAGTAAATAACATGTAGGAAACAATATTTATGATATCTTAATATGAGGAATTCTCTTTAGGCTTAGGGTATCAGGCCAGTTAAAGGCTGAAAATACACACCTCTCTTGCACTGTCATCTTCCACCTCGAATATCTGGAGCCCGGTGCTGTTCTTACAATGCTTCTTAATACAGTGGACATAAACTCTGGAAACAATATACTATTTATTTTACAATGTTTTCAAAAGCTGATTCTGATATAGGTATGTAATTATGAACATTAAATAGCAATTTATGCTCTCCTTTTCTTATTCTCTAGTAATAGATCAAATCATTTAGTGTCCCATCAAATTAGGAAAAAAAAAATAAGAACATTAAGTCCAGTCAAGTAAAATGGAAGGTTTTTAAGATCATGTCTTTTGGGGGAATATGGATGGAGCTGGAGGCTATTATCCTCAGCAAGTTAACGCAGGAACAGAAAACCAAATACCACATGTTCTCACTTATAAGCAGGAGGTAAATGATGAGAACTTGTGAACATGAAGAAGGAAATGATAGATATTGAGGTTTATTGGAGGGTGGGAGGAGAGAGAGGAGCAGAAAAAATAACTATTGGCTACTAGGCTTAATTTCTGGGGGATGAAATAATCTGTACAACAAACCCCTGGGACATGAGTTTACCTATGTAATACACCTTCACATATATCCTTGAACCTAAAATAAAAGTTAAAAAAATGGAAGACTTTTTATGTAAAGTTCCACATTGTCCTGCTATGATGATAAAGCTGATGAAGGTGAACCATGAATCTCCTGGTACCAGAGAGACGAGGGTTCTATTCCTGGCTCTCTGGTTATCATCTGTCTGATTTATGTAGGCTCGTTAACTTCTCAGATTTTCAACAATTTGTTGTCCTTTCTCAAAATGAGTTTTAATAATATCTGTTTCACAAAAATTGTTGTGGATATTAAATGAACTATTGTATGTGAAAGTGCTCAGCACCTACTGTGAGACTATGAAGTGTTGAGTCTTTCCTTCCTCTCCTCATCTCTATTCTTTTTTCACTGCCTAGTCTGTCATATTTTAATGTACCTATGCCTATGATTGTGTTTCTTATTCAGAAGTTGCTTTGGAGTGTTTGCCTTCTGGTTTGATTCTCTGTTACAGTTCTAGCCTCTGCTTTGTTGTAGGGATTGAGGAAAGCTCAGCCTTCCAGCCGCCCTGGATGTTAGGCTCGCTTTATTAACTGTCAACACTGCTGAGACAGAGACCCTTTAGATACAAATTCAGCTTTTCTACCTTCTTTCACCCCAGGCTTTAATTGGGTCTCAGTTTTATTGTCCAGTCTTTGTAAGTAAATGTCTAGCATCAAAGTGCAACTTTATCTGGCAAATGGGAAAAGATGAAGTCTTAATTTCCCACTCAGTTTTGTTTTCTAGGTTCCATGGAGACAGTTATTTCATAGCGATCTCAATCTATCCTCTGAGTAGGTGAATTTCTGTGCTACCTTGAGCTGGACTATTGATGTATACTTAATTTTGAAAGTACACAAATATGGAAGGAGGATATGAAACCGAAAATTATGTGTGAACGTTAAGGCCCACCAAGCAGGTGGTTGAGAGATTGAACAGAATCATACAGGTTCAGAGAAAAATCCTGAAGTTGGCAAAGAAAACCAGAATTTAGGGGCCAGGTATTAATATTTCATGTATGAAAAGTTATGGAAAAATAACCTCGAAAAACTGTTTTATCCTTTAGGTTACTTTCACTGGTTGCCCAGGTTGTGCTGTAAGCCTGGCTTAGAGGGCCAGATATGATTTAGATGGCAATGGGATTAGCAACATCTTGTGAAGACAAAGATCATGTACATTCACTCATTCACCCCTTCGTTCATTCAGTGAAAGGAACATGATGTAAGCCCCAAGAGATCAAGGACTTGCTCTGCTTTATTTTCTCCTATCTCCCCAGCTTCTACAAGAGTGCTGGACATGTTATAAATATGTGTTTAAGAAAAGAATACTTGTCCCAGAGGATTGATATTTTGGGGTTTCATCCTAAGTACAGGGAGAACCTTCTGTTTAGGACTTTACCCTCCCAACTATGTCTATTCCAAAATCACACATCCTGACAAGGTTGTGCCCCTCTCAGCACCTGCCACATCTTAGACAAAAGTCTTGACAGGGAAAAAAAGCACATCATCCTCATTGAAAAGGGCTGGTTGCTCTGATTAAGCACAGTTTTGTGACATTCTGGGGATAATGAAAGGCCAGGACCTCATGGCCACTGCTCAGCCAAAGGAAAAGGGCCTTGCAGACCCTTTGTGTGTCATTGACAGTGTGGTTGAACGTTACAAATCAGAATGAAGGGTTGCAAAGCACAGCTCAGAAATTTACAGGGTCTGCCTGGAAATGAGACAGACTTTCGACAATTTATCATGGCACTCACTATGCTTGCTTCAAGGCAGAAGGAACCATAAATACAGAGGACGAGAGCGAATCTGAAGTTTGAGCATTTTAATTCAGAACAAATAAGCATGTGGGCCTTATAGAGGCCATTGTCTTCTGGTGATTTCTTTGATTGTCTTTTGTCATCTTTCTGGCAGCTAGTGTCGAGGCACAGCGCCGAGTCTGTATAGGGGTACAAAAGCAACCTTGCTCATAAATTTCAGTTGTACAAGACCCAGGAAAAAAGATCTTTGAGATCAACTTGCCTAGCCCCTGTTTTATTCAGGTAACATTAGATCATCGAGGATATTTGGTTTTCTGCTACTCAAATGACTCAAAATTCTCCTTATTCTTTATTCCACTGTAGTTTTGTTATGCTGTGCAGAAAGTTGAATTTGATATTTAATCATGGATTCTCTTGTTTCATTATAAAGATAGTTTTTGAAGGACATCAAATAAATTGCTTAACATCTTCCTGGGAATAGAGGTAGAAAGCATACACTTTTAAAGTTAGCAGTGATGCCATCTCTTATTTTTTGGCTTTTTTTTAAAAAACAAACAAACAAACAAAAAATCTTCTATTCAGTAAACATAAAACATTACCATTTTTCAGATTGTATTTAGAAGACACAGTTCCATAATGAATCCATATGGTCTGTGGGTTCACAGTTTAGCTAGTCTAACCTTTCAGGAGAAATATACACAAAATCCAATAATACCAAAACATAAAAGAGTCATAAACAGGGATCTACGGAAGGTGGGAGAAGTAAACCATTGACCACTAATCCCTGGGAGGCTAGGAAGTGGTGGAAAAGTAGCACATTTCTATACAGCCACTTTGATATAGTTGAATTAATGGGGTTGTTTTGATCTTGCCACTATTTGATTGGCCAGCCTGATGCTTCAAAATGTAAAAATATTATTAAAATATTACCAAGAGTAGTTACAATAGATGTTGCTAAATCTCATATATCCTGAGTCTATCCATGACCATATCCTCACATTCCTCCTTCAGTGGTGGATAGTGACAAGGCTATGGGGTAGAGTTTGAGGATGGGCTGCCACTCCCATGAAGAGTAAGGATTTTGTGGCTCACGCCTGTAATCCCAGCACTTTAGAAGGCAGAGGCAGGCAGATCGCGAGGTCAGGAAATCGAGACCTTCCTGGCTAACATGGTGAAACCCCGTCTCTACTAAAAATACAAAAAAATTAGCCGGGCGTGGTAGCAGGCGCCTGCAGTCCCAGCTACTCGGGAGGCTGAGGCAGGAGAATGGCGTGAACCTGGGACGTGGAGCTTACAGTGAGCAGAGATCCTGCCGCTGCACTCCAGCCTGGGCGACAGAGTGAGACTCGTCTCAAAAAAAAAAAAAAAAATGAGTAAGGATTTTTGTGTTGCAAGCTCTCTCTCTCTCTCTCTATATATATATATATATATGTATATGTGTATATGTGTATATGTGTATATATACAGTTTTTTGAGAAATAATTTACTACCATAAAGTTCACCCACTTAAAGTGTTCAATTCAGTTGTATTTAATATATTTATAAAGGTGTAAAACCAACACCATAGTGTTTTACCATAATTTTATCACCATAATTTTAGAACATTTTTATCACTCCAAAAATAATTATACCCATTAATAGTCACTCCTCTATCCTCCCACCCTACACACACACACACACACACAAACACAACTACCCTTCACCAGCCAGTAATCTCCTTTCTCTCCTTTCTGTCTCCATAGGTTTGCCTATTCTGGACGTATTACATAAAGTGAACTTTTTCAACTGGCTTTTTTTTTCACCTAGCAGAATGTTTTTGAAGTTTATCTATGTTGCTGCATGTATCAGTATGTTATTTCTTTTTATTAGCAAATAGTATTCCATTTTTTGAGTATATGACATTCGTTTATTCATTACTTGGTTAGTGGATGATTTGAGTTGTTTCTAGTGTTTGTCTGTTACGAATATGAATAATAATGAGTAATGCTGCTAACTAACATTTATATGCAAGTTTTTGTAAAGATAGTTTTTATTTCTATTGGGCGTAAGAGTCAAATTTGTAGATCATATGTTAACTCTACGTTTAACATTTAAGAAAATAAAGTTACTATAGATATATATTTTTAATGCTGAAAGTATATAGGTTTTTGTTTTTAGGGTTTACTGAAATGTCCATGTAATGCAGCCAAGCAAATAAGCTATATGCTGATTGTATTGGGTCTTACAAATAAGTAAGAATCACGTTATTCAAAGGATGAATAAGACACAGTGCTTCCAACAGAAAGCTCGTGGCTCAGAAGGGGAGACAGATCTTGACGTTGCAAGGTGTGAGGAAGCAGAAGAGAGAAGGCAGAGGGGACGTGGGCAGGAAGGCCAAGAAAAACATCTTGAGATAGAATATTGTCAGCAGTCAGAAACTGGTGGCAAAGGGGAAGAAAGCAAGAGATCATTATATGCCAAGGCATGAATTGGGTGTAAAGGTGTGGTGTATTCACAGGAAATCAAAAAGCACAACAAGAATAGGAGACTAGTGTGGAAAAAGGTGGCAGCTAATGAGTCTGAATAATCTCAAGCCTAGAAACATGCCTTAAGGGAACTATTTTCCACTTTTTTTTTCCTTTTATCCATGAAAGGAATAAGAAATGAAAACAACTACAAAGCACTTTGAAAAAAAGAACTGCCTATGAAAAAGTTTATTATTATTAAAGTGTTAATGGAAAAATCAATACCGTATTTTCAATTCAAACGATATTCCTTTACTTTTTATTCTTAAAAGTCATAAATGCCTATTGTAGGAAAACTGGAAAATACTAAAGAGTATAAAACAAAAATTAATAGTAATCTTACAATCCAGAAACAATCAATTTTAACATTTTAGAATATACCTATATTTATTTTTATATTATAGCAGCTTATACAGTTAGAACTTTAAATGCAGTTACATTTATAGAGATTAAATTATAAAAATTGTTTTAGTTGCTGTTTACAATTAATACTAGTTTACAAGCATTTTTCTGATTTACATATTATCCAAGAACAAGATTATTAAGAAAACATAGAATTTCACTACAAGAAAAATGGATGAAATCTCTTATATATGGTCATTTATGACATTCTTTTATCTCAACATAATCTGTATATGTTTTGATATCAGAAATAATTCTTGACATAGTTAATTATTCACTAAAATGATTTCCAACTATATTAATTGAAATAAGTATTAAAAAATAAAACTATTCTTCTAAAAGAGAAAAATATTTTCCATATTTATCTGGACCTTGCAAGAAAGAGACTTTCTAGGTATACATAAAAACAGTGAAGACAGTTGCAAAGTCAATAAATAATGACTTCGATTACATTAAAAAACGTAACAACAAAACATTCACAGAAAAATTAAAAATAAAGAAAACCCAAGGAGAGTATTCACAAAATATTCTGAAGAAGTATTGGTATGAAGCGTTGCTATTCTTAGTGTGTACAGAACTCGTATGTATTACAAGTAGTGGTACAGAGCCACTAACATAGTAATAAAGTGGGCAAAATGTATGAACCATCATTTCTCAAAGAAAGTCGAAGAACTAATAAATATTTTAAAAATTGTTTTTTACTTGGTATCAAAGCAAGCATATCAATAGAAGTCGGATCTTATTATTTTGCATATGTAATTAGCAAATTTAAAATCCAATAATTTTTTACTCAACAAGGTGCTGCTAAAATGCGTATTTCCTGCTCTCTTAGTGTAATTGCAGTGGTCCAGACTTTCTTGTAAGCAGTTTAACGACATGCAGTACACGTCTTTAAATTGTTTATGCTCATTGATGCAACCTAAGGATGTTTTTAGCATCTGAAACCAAAGATTGATGACCAAAGATATTCAAGTCTGGCATTTGTATATCATGTATTTTCATTATCACAAAATAATTACTATAAAGAATGCAAAACAAATCATGAAATGTATACATACATATATATAATGCTATGTCGTTTTTCTATTAAAAGTGATACTTGAAAGAATATTTTCTAACATGGGCTAATTCATATTATGTATGTGAAAAGACAGAATACAAAACTACTTATAAAGTGTTATACCAATTTTTCTCTATTTCTTAAATCCTGTTCTTCATCCTGGAAAGGTAAGAAGAGCGTATACCTTGGGAGCCTTGTGCAAGGAGATGCCCATAGAGTATGTCTGGAAATATATCAGGAATGTCTCCTTAATTCTTTGCTTTTCAGTGTTTGGCAGGTCCTGAATTTGCCATGCATCCTAAATGTGAGGATTATACTTTTGTCCTGTGTTGATCCCTGCTTGGTGGGGCATCCTGTCTACTTCATGGCAGCCTATCACCTAGGGTCAGAGCTTGTCCCCATGGTTTCAGTTGATACAATCCTGCCTAATATGGATAAGTTCCTTAAGACTGGGGATAGCCCCACAAAGTGGTCTGCTATCTTCATTTCCTGCTCCAGAGTGATTGTGTAATTGGGGGATGGGAGTTGTTGTGTCATATATCTTCCTGGATTTTAATTTTCATATATCTAAAGTGAATATTTTGGGAGACGTTTCAGGGCATTGAAAAGTGTAGTGAATTGTGAGGTAATAAAAAAGGGGGGGACTGTATTACAAAAAAACTTCTTAGTGTCAGACATAGTACTAAGACTTTTTAATTTGGGGTGATAATCCTGCTAATAGGTATTATGTTCATATAGAACACTGCATTTTTCATATGAGCTGTCATTCAATGATCATTGTAACCCTGGAGGTAAATGCTAGTTTCCCAAATTGCTTCTCAGTCCCCTAATGGCTGAATCTATTTCGTAATTATCTGTATCTCTATCACCTTGCTAGTGCTTAGCCCTAAGTATCTGTGAAAAGTCCCAGGGATAGTAAGTGACAGGCTGTAACTTTAATGGTAGTCTGTATAATTTCGAAAGTAAAATGTTTAGACTTTTCTGTTTGGCCAAGGGGAGGTCATTTCTCAAAAACTGCCTCCCCACTGAAGAGCAAAGGACACTGGCTTTCTAACCTAATTGTGAATTAAAATCTGAGATCTTGCCACCAGCTGGATGAGTTGGAGTCCTTAGGGGGTGGAATGAAGGCAAGCAGAGGAAGGGGATCAAAGTTCTGAACTTTTAAAACATTCCCTGGTGAGGTGGCAGCAGCTGATGAAACCACTGGCAGGCCAATCTCCTTGCACTTAACTGCAAAGTGCTCTGATGTGGTGATCTGAAAGAAGACCTTCTGCTATAATTGACACATAACCAGATGGAAAATAGTATCTATGTGATTTCAGGAAAATGTAGGGACACATTTTACCTTTAGAATTGTGCTATCTAATACAAATAGAATATGTGCCACATATGTAATTGTAAATTTTCTAGTAGCCACATTAAAAAGGTGAAAATAAAAAAGCAGGTGAAGTAATTATTTTTAATAATATATTTTATTTAACTCAATACATCTAAAATTTTATCATTTCAACATGTAGTTGGTATAAAAATTATTAATGAATAATTTTACATTTTTTTCAGAGGAAGTATTTGGAATCTTGTGTGTGTTTTACACTTACGGTGCATCTCACTTTGAACTAGGCACATTTCAGGTGCTCCTATGTGGCAAGTGGCTCCTGTATTGTATGGTACAGATCAAGATTCCATGCTTTGCTCTTGAAATCTAAAGCCTGGGGCTCAGACTTGCTTGGGAACACAATATAGTTTGGGCTGTGAAAAAGCCCTCTATGGATGATGTACATTTTTGTGCTTTTAAACTTTGAAGTTCAAAAAGCTTTTTCATATACACTATGTCATTTAATCATCAGTCATTTAATCAGCCGTCAACTAAGTTTGTATTAGTTTCTTGGGGCTGCTGTAAAAAAGTTCCACAAACTGAATTGCTTAAAAAACAGCAATATAGTGTCTCGTAGTTCTGGAGGTCGGGAGTCTAAGATCAAGGTGTTCGCAGAGCCATGCTTCCTCTGAAGGTATAAATTCCATCCCACGCTCCAATCACACAATCACTCTGGAGTAGGAGATAGAGACTTGCTTCAGGTCTCTCTCCTAGCTTCTGGTAGTTTCTTGGCTTGTGGCAGCATGATTGTTATCTGCACATGGTGTTTTTGCTGTATGTGTGTCTGTATCCAAATTTTCCTGTGCTATAAGGATACTAGTCATATTGGATTAGGGGCCTACCCCACCCTAGTATAATATCATCTTAACCTAACTAATTACGTCTGCTGAAAACCTATTACCAAATAAGGCACATTCTGAAGTACTGGGGTCAGAACTTCAACATGTGAATTTTGAAGGGACACATTCAACCCATAACACAGGCTTGAAGAAGCAATCGCCAATTACTCTGCCTTAGTCTGACTGATTTTGCACTACTAGCTGCACATGGTGTATGTGTCCATGTACATCTGGGTCTGAGTTTGTGTATATATATTTCTTCTCATTTTCTCAGGGACCTTCTCATGACCTCAGCTTCTATGCATTCTTCAGCACATAGTAGGCACCGAATACATGTTTGCTGAAAAATAGAATGAAAAAGCAGATTTGGGGCAAACCAAGACCCACATTTGTGGTGCTATTACCACATTAGGGAGGTGTGTACCTTTTATGACGTGTCTTTGCTTTGGCTGGAATCCCCTGTTTTCAGTGCTTTATAACATTTATTATAAATTCCATCTGAATGGAAACTTGGCTAAGCTTCTTGACCTTGAGCTTTTAATTGATAGTATGCTTGTTGGAGAATGCAAAATACGAGTTCTAGTCTTTGTGATGCTCTTTTATGCCTGTATAATTTACAAACAGTGATGCCACAAAAGGCTCTTTCTGACTTCGTTATCAGTTTTTACAGAAATAAAATATAGATGCCCTAATGATAGACCTATAAAGTAAGAGCCAGACAGAGTAAAGCTGTGTGGTGGCAGTGTCTTGAACAACCAGTTGTCTTATTGTGGAAATGCGTTTTTTCAGGTACTCCTAATGAGAGCTCGCCTCCTGTCACAGGCTGAGCTAAAGACAGTTCACATCTACCTTCACAGGGCCTCTTTCTCATAAAGGGGATGCAGGCCACCCTCGAGCCGAGCACCACCTGTTTGTCCATATATATACTTCCAAATCTCAATCCAGCTGCTTGGATTTTATTTCAGATTCTACAGTGCGGATTACACATTACTGGCGTTAGAGATGCTAATGTGTGTTTTGTGAGTTTGCGATATAATGTATCTAAATTCATCTGTTTATTGAACTAATGTTTGTTGAGTACCTATTGTGTGCTCAGTGCTGGGGATATACACACATAAATGAGACTATATGTCTGCCCTTAAGACTCATGGTCTAATCAGTGAGAGATAGTGGACATTAACAATTCACACTGCAATGAGGAGAGGTCAATACTACAGTTAGGACAGGACACTTAGAGGACACAGAGAAGGAATTTTTCACGGTGAGCATTAAGTGAGGTGGAAGGCAACTCATCCTAGCTCTACATGAATTTCATACAGAGTAAGCTCACTGCTTTAGGAAAATGTTGGAAAATTAGTAAAGATTAACATATTCTGTGAAGAGAGAGTTGCAACAACAACAACAATAACAAAACAGAAAAGGAAAAAAGATTAACATGAAGTGGAGAGTACCACAGAAAAATAATAATGACTTTTCTTGGATCTAATGGTGCACATTGAGAAGGCACTCTCTACACCGCATGTAATGACTTTCCAGTAACTGAGCCAGACCCTGTTTGGGCCACACAGCTCCCATGTTGACATCTAGAAGTCCTTCCTGCTTTCTCTCTTCTTTATCATGAAAATGATAACCAATATGTGCATGCTGTACACTGAACTTTAAAGCAATTTTCTGATTTTCTCATGCAATCATCATGATCCTATGTTGTTGTTTTTCCATATTCATCCTACAGACCAGAAAACTGAAGCTTGGGGAGATTACAAGATTTACCCAATAACACGTGGTGTTTTGTAGTTATATTTGCCATCTTTCTTGCTTTTGAAAATGATAGAAATCAAAATTGTAATTACCATAAATGGGCTAGACAATTTATTGGTCAATTATCTAGAGAATGCAAGGGTAGATGTGGCGGTAGGATTGGAAACAGGGATGACAATGGCATTGGAATTTTCTCTACACTGAATCTGTCACTTTATAAATGTTGGCTTCATTTTCTCAAGCAAGTTTCTCTGTGTGGTAGTGTACCCTTTCCCTGGCGATTTCAAGGGCACGTTCTAGTAGATTTACTGCTAGGAAGTCACAGGGGTCTTTCCAACCACTGTCAGATACAAAATCCCACAGGAGGACTCTGATTGGCTCATTTTGGATAAGCCCACAGGTAACCTCTCACTACAACTGGGCCAAGGGTCACGATCAACAAAACCATGTGTTTTGAAGCATTTCTTGGAGGAAAGATGATGTTGTTTAAGGTAGCAAGAGTAACCAAAGTTTACCACAATGGTGAAGTTGGAACTGAAATCCATACTTTATGATTCCATACATTTTGATATTGAGAATGCCATAGTACTTTTCAAGTTGTATATCTAAAGGACTTTCTGTCACTTGCACTTGGAGGTTTCGCAGGTACCTTGAACTCAACTGATTCAGAACCAACTTGCCCTGTGCTGCCATAGCCTCCAGCCCCACGCCCATCTGGTCTTCATCCGGTTTTGTTATATCACTGACAGTTGCTCCAGGGCTGCGTTATAACTTCCATGGGCCCTGGGCACTTTTGTTTCCTCCATAAGAATATTAAAAGTTATATTTTATTGCATTGGTATAAAGAAGAATATATTAATATTACATGTTTAATCAGTGTCTTTGCTAAAGCTCATTTTGCTCTTTGGATTAAAAGAAAATCAAAAAATTTCTTGACAACCCCTCTAAAAATTTTGTGGGCCCCAGGCACTGTGCCTGCTGAGCCTAATGAATAAGTTGACCCTGAATTGGTCTGATGGGTCTGAATCGCGCAAGATACAAATTAGAGAATTATATTGAACATTTTCTCACCCCATCCCCACATCTTAATCACCATCTGTCATCAAATTTACAACCTACTTTTCTTCCCAATTCCAAATCCTCTTTATTATTATTTTTTTCTATGTTCATTTTCACCCTCCATGCTCTTGCCTCTTGACTGGTTTCCTTACATACGCTGTTACATTTCTCTAAGCTATTCTCATTAGCGCAGCCACAATTATCTTTTAAAAACAAATCTATGGCTAAAACCCTTCAACTGCCTCCTCTTCTTCTTGGGACAATGAAAAAAAAAATAACTTTAACATAACCTGTAAGTTCTTGGAACAGCCAGTCCCTGCCTGCCTCATTAAACTGATCCCACAGGACTCTGGTTCACTCTTCCTGCCTTGGCCACACTGAACTTCCCTCAGTCCTTTGAATGCAGCTTTAGCCTTTGCACCTCAGGACCTTGAAGCATATTCTTTCCTCTGGAATGTCCTTTCTTCTTCGAGACATGTCACATTAATTACCAAGTATTCCTTACATCTTGCCTCGTGTCACTTTATCAGGGAATCTTTCCCTAAGCTACCTCACACAGCTTAGATCAAATAATATGTTTCCTTGGAAAACTGTATTTCTTATTTGTAGTGCTTTTCAAAATCATAATTAAGTATCTAATTACATAAATAATAATTTAATGTCCATCTCACCCACCAGAGGGTAAGTTTCATATCTAATTTCTTTATCATTGTGTCCCCATTGTGCCTTCTACACAAGACCTCAAAATCTGTTGATTGAATGAATGAATTAAAAATGTGCTGTTATGTCCACAAATATTTCACATTTTTAAATTCACAGCAAAGGTTTTTTGAGGCCTACCCAATGCCAGGGACTCTAGTAGGCTCTGAAGACATAAGACATTCAAATCATTCCCCTTATGGAGTTCTCTTCTACATGGTGAGACACATAAAAATTAGGTCAATAACAAATTAGTTATGTTCTCTCTAGTTGTATTTAGTGTTCTAAAGGAATGAGCAGGATGCTGACTTAGCCTTTGAAAACTGCCTAATCTTAGATGCTAGAACAACATGGTTCTTAACTTTGGGAACATTTTTTTTTTCCTCTGCCTTGAATTCACTGTGAGATGTGCAGAGCATGGAAGGGCTGAGGATTCTCCGTTGCCTGCATTGACTAATACCTGCTGACTAGGACACTTAGTTGCACTGAACAAAAGGCCAGGTGGGAGTTTGAAGCTTTGTAATATTCATACTGATATTCTTCTGTTTTGTTGTTTTAGATTTTACCCTGATGGTGATTTAACACTGATTGGCTTAGGTAGTTATTGAGAATGAAGCTCTGGAAAAGATAAACTGGATTTCTAAAAACAAATACAAGTATTGATAAATATATTACATGGTAAAACTAGTATGGAAAGTCAACAACTGAAGTGCTCTTTATTACTGATAGCATGGGCCTGTCATCTCCCAGAACTTATGAACCAGAAAGTATCTATGTATACTATACATATGTTTGGAAAATTGGGTACAATCGCAGGAACATGAGCCAGTCCAAAAACTTTTGATGGTGAATGAACAAGTACACAGAGAAATTTGTTAATACTGGCCTCTCGTGTAATAGTGACCATTCTCTATTTTATATACTGATTTATGGCATAAAGCATTGAATTAAAACCTTATTTTATGGTTGATGCATCAGAGACTCAATGAAATGTAATTTGCCTAACATTGCAAAATTTCTTAGTGACACTACTCAGTCTAGGGATTGACTAGGTATTGTAATGTTCCTGCTTTAACACATTGCTTTGCCTCTTCCTTTATCAGTTGACTGACAATCAACTCTTACTAATTTGCACATGTGCTGAGCACATTGTAGTCTGCATAGACCAAATCATTTATAATGAAATTATATTATACTTATGTACTAGCATACCTCCTTTTCCTCGCTGTCAATTCCTCTGTGTTCAGAACTTTACATAATAATAACAGTCTGGGACAAACAAAAGTAGGAAAATAAGTAGGTGAAAAATATCTCTACTCAAGTATGGAGGCAGACCTACCATGTGCCGTAAGGTGGAGAGCCAAACATAATCAGTGAACATCCTTAAAACTATCACAGAAAAGCAAGGTTTTTGCAGTGAAGAGTTTGTTCTTTAGAGTTAGAAAGAATTAGAAATGTAACCACTCCTTATTTTGTTTGATGACCTTGGACAATTTAATTTACTACTTTAAGTCTTGGGTGTTTCTCCTTTAAACGTGAGATAATAAAACCTACTAGCATAGTCATTGTGTGAGTTTCTTCTTCTCTGTCCAAAAGCTGCTTGGAAGGGAAATGGGAATCTGCAGCATTGCCTCTTCACTCATCCATCCCCTCCTAATTCTGTTTGCAAAAAGGTAGCCATTTATAAAATGATCACTTAGCTTGTGAGATAATTATTGGGCCAGGAAGAAATCAATGTGCACTAAAATGCCCTAGAGTGTGTTTCAGCATATTGCCACTGCACAGAGCTCGTTGGAGAATGGTACCATTCCAAGATGTAGATACAGGGTTCAGAGACGTGGGACTCAGAGCTCAGAACCTAAACCCTAGGCTCCAACCCAGATTCACTAAATTGTCCTGCACTGCAGCATTAGTCACTGACCAGCTTTTAATAATGTGGTGCTTTTTCACGTTTTCTCATCTGTAAAATATGAATAATAATAGTACAATAGTTTCCTCTTATCTGCAGTTTTACTTTCCACAATTTCAGTTACATGTGGTCAACCGTGTTCCAAAAATATTAAATCTAAAATTCCAGAAATGAACAATTCAAAAGTTTTAAATTGCATGCCATTCTAATGAACTCTCATGCCATCCAGAGGGACATGAATCCTCCATTTTTCCAGCATATCCACCTGGCATATTCCACCCATCCGAGTCATTTAGTAAGCTTTGGTTATCAGATCGACTGTCACAGTGTTGCAGTGCTTAAGTTCAAGTAATGTTTATTTTACTTTAAAATAATCCTAAAGTACAAGAGTAGTTATACTGGCATACTTTTGTAATTGTTCTATTTTATTATTAGTTATTGTTGCTCATCTCTTACTGTGCTTAATTTATAAATTAAGCCGTATTATAGGTATGTACGCACAGTAGGAAAAAAAAATCTAGTATCCTTGGTTTCAGGCACTCACTAGGGGTCTTGGAATGTATCCCCTGTGGATAAAGGGGGAGTATTGTACCTGTATCAAAAGTAGTTGTTGGATAAATTGAGTTGAAGCAGGTAAGAGGCCTAAAGGAATGCCTGACTAGAGTCAGTGCTTAAAAAGCGTAGACTGAATGAACTACCTTATGAAGCGGATTATTACAATTCCTGTTTTAAAGATGAGAACACTGGAGGCCAGAGAGATTATGTCACAAGTAGAAGGTACTAGAGCCAGCATTTGAACCAGGCCAAGTGACTATAAATTGCATTAGCAAATGTTATGCACTTTTGAATAGGGAGGGTATAGAAAAAATAGGCTATTGAACATTTACTTCCTCAATTCTCTGTTGCACAAATAAGAGGGGAGAAAAGGGGTGGCTTAACTTTCAGTAACACAGTGTGGCACATGCAGATTCATTTCTACATTCCGGTGAAATCAGTTGTCAAAAGACACAAAGAATTGAATGGGGTTTCGAGTGAAAACTGAGCCTGAAAGACTGGTAATGTTTATCTCTTATCTAGATAGTCACTGGCTGTTTCTCCCAAACTCCAGTTATGTCAATAAAATAGGTAATTTGCTCTTCTTTGAAAGCAAAGAGGAGGAAATGAGTTTGGGAGCTTAAGAATTATGAAAGAAGCTACTAAGCCACTGTGGAGAGAAATCAGAGATCGCTCGGAATTTTGCAAAACATCCATGTCATCTCTCATGGTGCAGACTCCAGTGAAAGGAAAAACATATAAAGAGGGACAAGAGAGAAAAGATGAGGGTGTGTGTGTGGGGGTAGAGAGAGAGAGAGAGAGACAGATTATGCAAAAAAGCCGTAAAATTTCCTTATGAAAACCTGCTTCCACTTCAGGAAAATGCATCAGATAAAAGATAAGCACTGAAGAGAATCTAAGCTCCATGTTTTCATTTTGTGTCCAGGGTTATACTTTAACTACTGATTGACAATTTGCCATGAGCTCAGACACAGGACACAGGTCAGCCTTCAGAGAGGCATTTTCTCCCAACTTCCCCACCTGAGGGATGCACCCACTTTCACTGTCTCCTGGCTAATATTGTGATTATTTAGCTTAGCCAGAACAGAACTGTACTTGACATTTTTCTAAAAGCCAGTTCCGGTGTAACTCGGTTATCCTTTTCTACAATTTGAAAGTATAATGTGGCCACGCCAGGGGAGAATTTTTAATTCCAACAATAGTACTTGATTCACATATAACACATGATTTTTTTTGTGTACATGAGTTAGGACTTTTGACTTAAAATAAGACCATCTTCCTCCCTACCCTTCTAGCAGAAAACTCCAGTGTCTTGAAATATGGTGATAGCGGGAAAGAGATGCATGTGTGACCTATACCATGAAGCTATCTTCAGGACCTATAGTAGCGAAGCTCATACAGGCTTTCATTTAAAGACAGTATGAGAAAATTTATGTACATAATGTTAAACAGGCTCTGCTTATTCTGCCAGATGGAAGGGTAGTTCAAAGTAAATTCCAAGTTCCACCCTGTAGATTTTACAGGAGACTTCGTCTGATATAAGCCATTACACTTCTCCATTCTTTGTTCTTGCATGGTATACTGCTGCAGCAGCATATAGCACCAAAGAAACACACACGAATGCTGTTGAAATAAAAGAAAGAAAGAGAAAGAAAGAAGAAAGAAAGAAAGAAAGAAAGAAAGAAAGAAAGAAAGAAAGAAAGAAAGAAAGAAAGAATACTGTTTTTCTTTGGTTCTATGAATGAAGAAAGAAACACTTAAAACATAACTGAGATGCTGAATCAATCAAAATTCCAGGTAGCAGTAGTAGAAAGGCGCTGGCTGAAGTCCTTATCAGAGAGGTGCCAAAATGAGACAACTGTGGTTTATGGTCAGGGCCTTACATTTTTGGTTCCAAACTTCATTTTTTTGTCAGCACACAGAGATCAGCATTGTTAATGACTTGAGGCACACTCACCAAACTCACGTGGGACTTCTGTATAAATTGGTCACTGACTTCACTGAAAAATAGAATGATATGAAAAGTTTATGCCCATATTATCATGTTTGCCTGCTAGAAAACTACATGTGAAACCAATTCATTCATTTTCTGCTTGGGGAACACCTAAAGAAAGCAAGAAAGGTTAATCTTCCTTACAACCTCTGTCACAAAATAATAGTAGCATACACATTCATGATAATTAGCTATTAGTAATACTATGGATAACAAGAATAATGACAGTGATTAATACTATATATTATATAATAATAGTTATTCTTGTTAATTTTAGTATTATTCCTAGATAATTATAGTATGAAATAAGACTCCTTGCTTATTTCATTAACATTTTAAGGAAAGGACTGTAAAATATCTGTGTCAGTTGATGGAATGTTTTCTTCCTTGGACATTCTTGAAGATAGTCACAAATCTTTGTTCTCTGGACATCCCTTTACCTGGACTTCTAATTTTATTATTCCCTTATATATATTAATTTTGTCAATGATGCAAAACTTTGCTGTATTTCTTTGGTTGGATCCCAAATATTCTTTATCGCTTTGACCACAGAGGTGACCAATCCCTGAAAAAAAAATGTTGATTATTAAATTCACCTTTGGTATTTTACTTCCTAGCTTTACTCTCAGAAGCCATCTTGTTTTCTGGGCCCCTAGTTATTGACTTCAACTGACTAAAAGTTTTTTCATCAAAAAATTTACAAAGCTCTAGCTGCTCCACAGAAAGTACACAGATTGGAAAAAAAATAAGGAAAAAATATTAGTTATTTATAATCTTAAATACTTTGGCTTTGAAAATGAAAAATAGATACGATGTTCATTTTTTTGTCAAGTATATAATGAGAAAGGTTACATTAGTTATGCATACTGTTAATTCTTACATTGTTAATTCTTCACCACAGTAAAATGTAAAAGGCATTGGTAAATAAGTTTTTCTTGATAATGAGTATTGGTAATAAGTTTTTAATTCCTAAGGAGAGTAACGTCAGCAAGGTGGTAGAGTAGGAGCATTCTACCTTATCCTCCTGCAAAAGCATCAATTTTGACAAACACCCAGGAATAAGAGTACCTTGGCAGGAATCTATGAGTCAACAGAGAAGTTCCAGTAGACCACTGAAGTAAAAAATCTAAGAATAGATTCATTGAAGGGGGTACAAAGGACATTTTCACTTGACTCATGTCGCCCTTCTCCTAATGTGGCACAGCTCTGTGCCAAGATAGACTCCCCTTGGCCCATGATTTCTCGCTCAGGGGAGAATAAAAATGTGGTGAATAAGTGTCTGGTTTTCCCATCCATGCAAGATGCTGCCAGTAGGCCCACTTCTTTCTTGCTCCACCCAGGATACAGAAGTGATGGACATAGCTAAGTGGTTGGAAGAAGCTGGGAACAGAAGACAGGCCATGGGCTCTACTAACTGCTCAGTGGACTCAATCAGGCAGCTCATCCATGAGTGGCTTAAAATATCTCACCTGTGGACTCCCCCACAACTGGCCCATAGGCAACTCGAATGCTCCATGCACCTCACCACTCTCCTCAGGCCAGCTCTCCAAGCATGCCCTTGCAGATGATGAGCACAAGACAGCTCTTGTAAAGACAGCTGGTTCCACTCTGTGGGACTGGGACAAGGCACACAAACTTGAGCATTTCAGGGCACTGTCCTAGGGAAAACACATGGGAGGCTCTCAGCACCTGATCTGGCTTTGCAGGATGGAGGAAAGGCATCCGATCTTAAGAAACCGCACACCCCAAGACGGAACAAGAGGTTTGGAGCGGGTATACCCATAGAAAAGGTCCGAGAGCCTCAGAATTCCTGGCTGAGATATTTGGTGAAGACATTTCTCTCCTGAAGCCAGTCAGTATAAACTAGAGGAAGTTACTGCTTCTTCAAATATAAAGACAGCAACACGAGACTTCAAGAAACTGAAATGATTAAAGAAACATGACATGACAAAAGGAATACAATAATATTTCAAGAAGTAGCCCTAAATAAATGAAGATCTGTGAACAACCTAACAAGAAATTTAAAATAATTGTTTCAAAAATCAGTGAGCTATAAGAGAACACAGACAATTCAACAGGATCAAATAAAACATGAAGAAAATAAAATGTTCAGTAAAGAGACAGAAAAAAAAAGAATTACTGGAGCTAAATAATACAGTGAGTGAAATGCAAAAATACAACAGAGACAGAATCAACAGCAGACTTGATCAAGCAAAAGAAAGAATCTGTGAACTCAAAGACAGGACATTTGAAAATATGCAAAGAAAAAAAGTATGTGAAGAAATGCCTACAAGATTTATTGGACACCAGCATAAGAGCTAACTTTCACATTATGAGATTTCTAGAAGCAAGAGAGGGAGAGAAAGAGGCAGAAAGCTTATTTAAATAAATAATGGCTGAAAACTCTCCAAATCTGGGAAGAGATGTGGACATCAAGGTACTTAAGCTTGAAACTCTCTAATAACATTCAACCCAAAGAAGACTTCACTAAGTTCTAAGTAATAAAACCAATTGTTCTTAAATCCTCAATTCAAATCCCAGCCCTGATACTTAGTAGCCGTGTAACAATGGTCAAGTAACTTATTATTTTTTCCTGTTATTTATTTTTATTTTTAATTGTGACAAAATACACATGACATAAAATTAAACATTTTAACCATTTTTCAGTGGACAACTCAGTATTATTAATTATATTTACATTGTAACATTATTCTCTTTGCCTTGGTTTTATTATTTAAAATAATTGGCATACTAATGACATCCTACTTCATTTGTGCTGCCATAACATAATATATGAAACTGGGCAATTTGTAAATATCAGAAATTTATTTTCTCACAATTCTGTAGGCTGGGAAGCCCAAAGTCAAGGCACTGGCAGGTTCATCGGTGAGTGCTGCTTTCTCTGCTTCTAATATGGTGCCTTGTTGCTATGAGAGGATGGAAGTTGTGTCTTCATATGGCAGAAAAGATGGAAGGGCAACAAAGGGGCCTAGCTAGTTTTCTCCAGCCCTTTTCTAAGGTTACTAATCTCATCTATGAACGTGGAGCCTTCATGGTCTAAATATCTCCAAAAGGCCCCTCCTCTTAATACTATCACATTGGCAATTAAGTTAACACATATATTTTGGAGGACATTCAGGTCAGAATAAATGATGAGTTATTCTACTTGGTTGAACTTGGACACTTGATTTGTGGTCTAGAGATTAAGGGAGATGCAGAACTAGCTATTCCCTTCATTATACTTATGAACCCTCTTGCAGATGCTTTCTGTTACCGCCACTTTGCCTTCTGCTAGTTAGTTTAGTACTGAAAAGAAGAAAATTCCCATTCAACAGGAAGTTGCCCAGAAAAGGATTCTGGGATTGTTTTCACTTAGAGATGATACCATGATTTTTGGGAATTTGAATTGCTTATTTTGGCAGAAGAGATGAGACTACTGTCTTTTATTTGGTTGAATGATATTTGCAACTTGTTAAGCATGAAAGTGTTAGTGTTTTAGTGTGGAAGTTTACGCGTATCTACAGGGATATAAATGGATGCTGAGTAGGAAAATGTTGGACCGTAACAGTGATTAATTTGTCTCTCAGTTCCAAATCTTCTTATATATATTTTCTTTTCTGATGTTGAATCTAAGACTCTGGAAACTGTTTCTCTTTTGCCATCTGTGTTAGTTATCTATTGCTGTGTAATAAATTACTCCCAAATTTATGGCTTAAAACAGATTTATTATCTGACAGTTTCTGTGGGTCATGGATATGGGAGCAGCTTAGCAAGGCGCTTCTGCCTCAGGTCTTTTAAAGTTTTAATCAACATTTCAGCCAAGCCGCATTCTTATCTGAATGCTTGACTGAAAGAGAATCTCTTTCAAGCCCACTTACATGGTTGTTGGCAATTTTTTACGGGCTGTTGGATATGACCCTCTCTATAGGTTGCTGCATTGTCTTCTGACATGGGAGATAACTTTCTCCAGAATGTTTGTTTCAAGAGGGAGAGCAAGGAAAAAACTGTAGTACCTTTTATGACCTAGTCTTTAAGGTTGCACATTGTTCCCTATAGTTTATTCTGTTTGTAAGACATGAGTCACTAAGTCCAGCCCACCACAAGAGGAATAATCTTAGACTCCATCTCATGAAGAAATGTATATTTAAAAATTTGAAGTCTAAAAATAAAACTACCATAGTGTACACTCTGGCTATTTACATTCCCCTCATGTGCAAAATACACACACCCCCTTCTCAGGTCCCCAACATTCTAATATCAAAATCTCACTATCTAAACCAGATCCAGGTATGCTTGAGGCTCTTCTTTTCTTGAGAGGTAGTTTTTAAAATAGAGATTCTTGAGTGCACTTTCTCCAAGCCTGAAGACCTCCGAGAGGCAAATTTTCTACCTCACGTGTTCAACATGCAACAGTGATGCAGGCATAGAATAGCTGCTGTACACATTCTTGTTCAAGAAGGGGAAGAATGCAAGGTTCAAAAGAGTTATTGGCCCATAGAAAATCTGAAATTCAGCTGGGCTAATAATAAGTTTTTCTCAGCCTGATCTTGCCCAAGAATACTTCTCCATGACTTTTGGTTCTGCCCTCTGAGTCAGCCTTTCTTTTCTATGAAAAGTATTCAAAGTTGCACAGAATTATTTTCAATTTATTTTATTTGTTAAGGGTGAGTCACTAAACTCAGTCTACACTGAAACAGAGGAGAATTAGCTTTCACTTCTTGAAGTAATTTCTGGTATATTTACAAATCACCACACGTCTTGTTTCTATTCCACCAATGAACACTGGAGGACAATTGGAAGGCAGAGAAATAACAAGGGTTTTGTTTGCTTCTTGTCTGATTTCTATGCCTTTGTCCCAGTAGCAGCAGTCCCAGTAGCATTGTCCCAGTAGCAGCAGTTGGTTCCAGCCTTCACCTACTTTCAGTACTTCCAGAATCAGCTTTATTTTTCTCTTTAATTGTACCAGCAACAAACGATTAAAATTCTCTCCACAGTGATCAGAGGCCTGGGTCTGCAGGGCTCCTCCATCATGCTCCTGGAGTACCAACACCAGTTTGGGGAAGAAGTTCTGAGAATCCTAGCCCCTACTCTTCGTCCTCCTTCCCTGGGTCATAAATGGCTTCCTGGAATTATCTCTTTCAGTTCCTCAACACCCGTGCAACCAATTTTATATTTATTCATTACACTCTGTTGAAACACCTAGTGTGGTTTCTTTTCGGACATCAAGAAATTTATCTTGTGTCTTTTCCTTATTTGTTATTTGCAAAATGTCTCTAACAGCTCAGATAATAGGCTTGGCTTGGCTGCTTCCCATTGGCTGGCTATTGGATAGGTCATTTTCTGTCTACTCCCAGAAGGGTCACTGGGCTAGGTCTGGGTTAGGGGGTCCTAAAGTTATACAAAAGCACATGTGAATGTCATATAATAAAAGAGCATCATAGTATTATGCCATTTTCAAAGATATCTGTAATTCCAAGATTAAGAGCCCTTAGTTGAGGTTCCCCAAACTAGCTATCATGAGAAATATTTGGGGATCTTTAGAAAACGTGGGTTTCCTGAGCCCATCTTGAAACAGAATGAGTCTGTGAATCTTTATTTTAAAAAAAGTTCCCCAGGTGGTTCTGATGAATTGAATCTATGGAACACTAAACAAGCATATTGCTGACACTCCTTCTCTCTTTTCCTGTGATAACACTACTTCTGCTTATCTTGACAGGCAGTCATGAGGATGGCTGCACAAGGCCCTTTTGGTTCAAAAGAACAGGAGCTTATTACAGATAACTCATGAAATAACTGCCTTAGTGGTTATTAGAAGGATGCTAGTGACATTTTACTGAATTCCAAAGACAGGAACAGCTTTATAAGACACAGCAGTTGGGAAGTTGCCTTATTTCTGTCTCCCATTCAGGGTCCTCACTGACTCATCTTTGCTTTTCTCTGAGCACCTGTTGTGATTTCCTTTTCCTGCTCCTGCTTGCTTTCTGTCTCCCAGACATATCAACTTTATAGTGAATTCTAATTTGTTCTTTTACTTCTCAGTTAAAATTCTGTATGAGGAATATGATTGGTGAAATAATAGCTATCATTTGACCAGAGAGTATTCTGCAGTCCATGTTCAGCATAAAGCTTACCTGAATTTATAATTTTGCTCAAGTGAACTTGGTCTCTAAGAAGGTAGAGTCACATGAAAGTGAACACAAGGTTGAGGCTTGCTACAAGGGTGATTCAGCAGAGCAGATAAGATGAATAAATTGTCCTGAGTAAATAAGACACAATAAAGCTTAGGAAAGTATAATAAAAACTTTAAAATCATATAAAATTGATTTTTTTTACTTCTAACTCACCCTAGAATTGTGAGTGTTGCAAAAGGTCCATCTCATCTTTAACTTCTGTAAGAGCTAAGATGAGCTCTGAGAATCATTATTCTATCCATGAAACATTATATTTATTCTTACATAAATTTAAAGAACTATTTTTTATTACATTAGGGAAATAGCCTTCTGTCATTCCCTTGGGCTTCTGTTGTAGGAGCACAGGGTTCTAGGTGCTTCGACTGGTTGATAATCGTCCTTGAGTAGTAACATGGGTCAATCCATCTGACACTTATGCCCATCTCTTCTCCATCTGAATTATGCATGACTCAAGAAAAAATCCTTAGCAACCTATCAAATCAATGGTTTTCTAATAAAAAGTTCTTCAAACTGTGAAAAATAATTCTCTACTGTGATATGCTGGCTTTGTCTTTCATTAAAAAATATCACCAGACATGAGTAGGTTTTATAAATAAGGATAAAATTTCAATCCATAAAAAGGTTTAGTAAATGGCATAGTTTGGGTAATAGAATTTTCAGGAAAATTGGATTTAACAAGAAAAGCATGTTTTTCCCTTGTTAAAATGTTTTTCAAGCAGGAATAAAGGCTCCAATTCCCAGGCATTTGGCTACCCTAACAAACATTCAGTCTTGTCTAAATTAAGGCTCATAGACCTAATCATTCTTTTCTCCCTTCTAATAGCCATACTGGCCAATAGCAGCAAAGTTTGAGATGGAGTTTTTTTGGAAATAAAGAAGTAACCAGTTCATCACTTCTTCATTCTTTCATTCCCACCACTGCCTCACCCTACTTACCTAAGTTATTTGAGAGTTTTTAATCTCTGAGCCTTTTGACCCCCTCTGGATTTTACATTCTGGTTTTCACAAAAGTTTATGGTTTGGGTTCAGGCTAGAAACTCTAACACTATTCCATGAAATATACCCTTTGCATTGCCAAGGATTAACATTTTTTCAAGTATTTGGGTGATTCACCATAGTTAATTGGCTTACGTTCATTTACTTATTTATCTTTAAAATTGCTCTATAATTAGGTAGGCTGAGAGGGAGAAGATTTTTCATTTGGGGGCCGGCTGGGAGTCCAAAGTCCTAGCTGGAAAAAAATACAGAAAAATCGTCAACCTGAAAAGTGATTATGATGGAAATGATGGAAATTAAGGAGCTGTAGACAAAAATAAACAAGTGTTCAAAATACTATCTTTGTTCCTTTGTCAAATATCATTTGACTGTATTTGTGAGAGTCTATTTCTGTGCTCTCTATTCTGTTCCCTTGTTTTGTCTGTTCTTTTGCTATACTTCACTGTCTTCATTACTGTGGCTTCTTTTTTTATAAAAAATTATTTTCATAGGTTTTTTGGGGGACAGGTGGTACTTTGAACAAATGATGCCAGAACCATGGGACTTTGCATGCAAAAATAATGAATCTAGACACAGATCTTACACCCTTCACAAAAATTAACTTCAGTGGACCACAGACCTAAATGTGTAAAATGCAAAATGTTAAAACTCTTAGAAGATAACATAGGAGAAAATTTAGGTGACCCTGGGTTTGGGGATGACTTTTTGTACACAATGCCCCAAAGCAGGATCTATGAAAAAAAAATTAAGTTGGACTTCATTAAAATTAAAACTTCTATCCTGCAAAGGGTAGTTAAGAGAATGAAAAGACAAACCACCAACTGGGAAAAAATATTTATAAAACACTTATCTGATAAATGACTCATATCCAAAATATACTAAGAACTCTTAAAATTCAAAAATAAAGAAACAACCCAATTTTAAAATGAGCAAAAGATCTGAACAGATATCTCAGCCCCTCCAAAAAAAAATAATAGCTAGATAGATAGCAAGTAAGCATATGAAAAGATGATCAACATGGTATGTCATTAACGAATTGCAAATTGAAACAATTAAAACAAAAATACTATGGCGCACCTATTAGAATGGATAAAATCCAAAACACTAACACCACCAAATGCTGGCAAGGATGTTGAACAACAGGAACTCTGATTCATCGCTGGTGGGAATGCATCATGATACAGCCACTTTGGAAGACAATTAAGAGTTTCTTACAGAACTAAACATGCTCTTACCATATGAACCACAATCACACTCCTTAGTATTTACACAAATGAGTTGAAAACATATTTACACAAAAACCTGTGCATAAATATTTAGAACAGCTTTATTCATAATTGTCAAAACTGGGAAGAAAACATGTTCTTTAGTAGGTGAATGGATAAATAAATAGTGATACATCCAGAGAATGGACTATTACTCAGCACTAAAAAGCAATGATCTATCAAGCCATAGAAAGACAGAGAGGAAGCTTAAATGCATATTATTAAGTCAAAAAAGCCAACCTCTGCAGGCCACATGCTGTATTACTCCAAACATGACATCCTGGAAAAGGCAAAACTATGCAGCATAAGAAATTTTTAGGGCAGTGAAAAATTCTGTATGATTCTGTAATGGTGGATATACGTCATTATGCATTTGCAAAACCCATAAAACATACGACCCAAGGAGTGAACCCTAACGTAAATAATGGATTTTGGTGAATGATAATGTACCAATATTGGCTTATTAATTCTAACATGTACCACACTAATGAAAGGTGTTCATGACAGAGAAATCTATGAGGGGGAGGGGCATGTGGAAACTGTACTTTCAGCTCAATTTTTTATAAACCTAAAACTTGTCAAAAAAGGTATATTAATATTTTTTAATATCTTAACAGAGGATCAGAGTATGGGCAAACGAAGCCTGGGCAAAACATTGCAGAAAAAGAACAAAGTACAATAAAAAAATGATTTTTTTTAAAAGAAGAAACAAGTGATTAGGAAAGTCTTGTTCTATTATGACTTAAACATGTTTATACACTGAAGAAGGCACAAGCAGAGAAGTTGCTAAGAGAGAAGATTGGAATGTAGTAAGATTTCCAAGGAGGATGTGAACTAAGGAAAGATGAAGGGGTTCACCTTGGACAAAAGGAGAGACAGCTAATTTCCTGAAACTACAGGGTGAACGGAGAGAAGATTGGTAGTATAAAGTGTGGAAGTGTGTAGGTGCAGGAAATCAGAGATGTTCAACTGGATGGACCCACTTTTCTCAGAGGAAAATCGGGGCAAAGTAAGAATCATGGAAGACAAAATGTTTTTATGCCCATCCTGCCTGGAGCTGCTCAGTTTTCAATGGTCAGGTGAAAAAGAAGGACAAGAAAATGATTGTACTCAAAAAATATTTGTTGTGTAATAAATTCTTATTTAGGACACTGTTTGAAGCAATTTACAAATAGTATCTTATCTTATTTAATACTTATAACTACTCTAGGTTGTAAGGTACCGTTGTTAACTCCACTTTATAGGTGAAAAAGCTAAGGCACAAAGAGAATAAGTAACTCGCTCAAAGTCACACAGCCAGTAGATGTAGAGCCAGAATTCCAACCCAAGCAGACTGATTTTATAGTTCCATTAAGTTGTGTAGTAGTAAAGTAAAAATAATGCTGCAATATGTTATCTGAGGTTTTACTAGGACAAGGTACAAGGTTTGGACCTTTATGTGAGTTGTATCTTAAAACTCTTTTTTCCGTTCTTTACATAAGTCAGCCCCTTTTTAGTTGACATTACATGGAACAGAAAGAATCAAAATATGCCAGACACTCCCAGAGTTGTCATTCAAAACACTTAGTAATGTATTCACTTCTTGAATGTCTTAATCTGCTACTGCATTTTAATAAATAAATTCATCTTTCTTTATCCAAAGCTATAAATCAGCTTTTTAAAATTTCGCTTGCCCTCCTACACTCTTTCCATCTACCTCCAAATATTATGATTTTACAGAGCCATCAATTTCAAGAGTGTGCTGATGGGCTTCTGCAGCTGGAAACCTGGAAAAACCAGTTCCTTTCCTTTGCTAAAAGAACAGAGTAACTTGACACATTTTCTCCTCCCTGAAATGAAATCCCAGAAATTGGAGAAGGCTCTGGTGGCAATTGTATCTTGGATGGGTTTTAAAGGGCCTTTTGCCCAAGTTCTTTCCTGATCCCCATCTGGTTCACAGCCAGGCTGAGCCTGAATCCCTGGCTGGACATTGCTGGCCCTCAGGCTCCGTAACACACTGCTGGGCAGTAGTATCAGCTGCAGTCTTTGTTTGGGAAGCATGAAAGAGAAAACAGGACTGACTGGCATTTAGGGAACTAATTTTCTCCAGCCTAATTGTGCTTGTTAATTAAAATTGCTCAAACTGTCACTATGGGCAATTCCAGGAAGGTCCTGGTTGCCAAGGAGGAAGAAATATTGCAGCATGATTGACTGATATGCTGAGACATATTTGACAGGAACAATCTTCTGAAGTGGTTGTGGTTAAAAAAAAAAAAAAGATTTTGGATTATGTTTTGTAATTAGCAAGAGCCAAATTACTTTGAGCCCTTTGTCTCTCTTTTGCCAAGCAGCTTATATAAATATTCTGAGTTGTACAAGTGATGAAAGATGGCACACACAGTTTGGAATTGTCATTCTATTTCTGTTGAAACCATTCAGTTGTTACCTGCTATGGTGTAAAATATGGACTGGGAATCCGATACGCGTGGGTTAAAAAGTCTGTCTATGAAGATTCCTAGACACATGGCTTAGAACAACCTATTTAGACTTTTCAAAATTTTGCACTTGAAATGCTAAAAATTGGGGGCATAATATTACATATCTCAGAATTTCTAGGACTCAATAGGATAAGGTATATGATAAGCTTGTTTTGTAGTAAATATTTGATAATTGTTGCTTCTTTTTATCCTTTTTTAGACTGGGTTATATTTTAGAGAAAGAAAAAGCATTTAAAGTCAAGACTGATAAATTAGAAAAATGTTCTTTTCACTTCAAAAACAAATAGTAGCTATAGTAGGAGTAAGCACATACAATTTGACACATTCACATGACAGAATATTTTGAAACCATTAAAAAGTACATTTTAATAAATATTTAATAAAAAAATGCTTATGTGAAAGTGTAAAAAATTTAAACTATCAAATTGTATGTTTTTATTTTTAAAAGAACATCAAAAAAGTCTATAATTACTATAAACAAGGTTAATACTACTTAATCCTTGCTGATAGGTTTGTAGAAAATGTTTATTTTCTTCACATATTCTCTTGTGTTTTAAATCAAAATATATAATTTTTAAAAAAAGGGAAGTAAAAAACAAAAATGAGTCAACAATGAAAATGCAACCAAACACCAGTGCAATAACTTTGAGAAAGAACTTGTCCAAAGCTATTTAAGCAATGACAGTGCTATTTAAGCAAAATAACTGCCATGAAAGAGTAGGTCATTTACACACAGCAGTTCTGATAGTTTTGATATAAAAATCCATCTTGTTATTTTATAATGGCCATTTACAAAACTCTAAGCAAGGTGCAAAAAGGGGGAGAGTGTGTTCTGGAAAGGAGGACACATACATTTTCATTGGAAACTTCCTCCAGCTCTGCACTGTGCTGGGTAATTGACTTACTTTTCTACTTTATCCTTCCAATTCTTGAGAAGAATCTATTGTCATACCAGTTTTAAAAGATGAGGAAACTCAGATTCAGCAATGTTCTGTAACTTGCCTAACTAG
The DNA here is from genome assembly GCF_028878055.3 of Symphalangus syndactylus. Classification (NCBI taxonomy): domain Eukaryota; kingdom Metazoa; phylum Chordata; class Mammalia; order Primates; family Hylobatidae; genus Symphalangus; species Symphalangus syndactylus. The sequence goes on from NC_072426.2 coordinate 90,348,081, forward strand.
CTAGGATGAGGAAGAGTGGGGATGGAAAGGCCTCTCTAAGACTGTCCAAACCATTACCACACCATTGCCAGTAGGTGCTCCAGCTGCATTAGCCAATGCAGTAGCCATTGATCACATATAGTTATTTAAATTTAAATTAATTTGAAACAAAATTAAAAATGTGTTTCTCAGGCGTATGGCTAGTGACTGCATTATTCACTACAAAAATATTGAACGTGTGCATCATCTCAGAAGAGCCCTTTGTTCAGTACCGAAAGCTGAGAGCTTCATAGACCAAAGAGATAATGAAGGGTTGATGATGATGTTCAGAGAAAGCTCTGTGATTGAGGAAGCAAGAATCAGCCAGGGTCTAGGTGAGTAAGCTTTATTTTTTAATATTCCTGCCTCTTCTTTCAGATTCCTTCTCTAATCCTCATTCCTCACCAAGTACTCCAAGTCCTGATATTCACCACTGCCTTCTTTCCATGATTGCCTGCCCTGAGTTCTGCATTAGAGGCCCATACCCTGCTCCATTAATCTCAATTTTCCCTTCCAGAGAATCACAGGTTATTACAGATCTTGCCATAGAGTTCCACTGATAAAGCTGAGTGAAGATCATCTTCAAAGTTAATGAAAACCAGATAATGGATAGAATTGTCTCAGTTATCAAACTTTGCCACCTGTATGTGTCCTTAAACATTAATTCTTGCCCCTAATTTTCTGTTAGGAGTACTTGTAGTATGCAAAAGGAATAAACATTTAAAGATTTCTCTTTGAACCACGGTAAAGACTAAATCCTCTGTGTTTGTTCACAGATCACTGTTCTTCCCACCCTCCATTTCAAGGACTGCATTTCCCAGGCTTTCAACACTGGGCTTCCAGCTGGGGTTTACCAATGGGAGATACCTTTAAGACTAAAGAGTAGTGGAGGGGTACTTATCTCTTCCTCTTTCTGCCTGTTGAGTCATTTCTGGTAGCAGCTGTGTGGTTCCAGCTCTTGCTAAAGAGGGCTTTTGCTGTGGTTTCTAATTTTATCACCTGATCTGAGCTCCGGGACTCTTGTAATATCACCTTTTCCATTTGCTTCTGCAGCCTACAAGGCAGAGAAGCTGCCTGCTATTGCTAAGCTCTAGGGTCCCCTCTGTCTGCTATTTGGTTCAGAGCCCTTCATCTCCAGTGAAATAAATTCCCTGTATTACTTTCTGCCCCATTTGGATTATTTAGAGTGGTTTCTGTTGTCTTGAATGGATGTCATTGAAGTATTTCATGGTCTGTTTCCTGCTGCCCTCCCTGGCTTCATGTGCCACCTTTTCTCTACAAATTTCTGAGCTATAATCATATTACTCTTTGCTATAGTTCCTAAATTTGTTCTCCTTCCCTTTATCTGGATAACTCTTACTGATCCACAAGAGCTTAACTTTTCCTCCAAAACAGCCATTCAACTCTCCTGGACTATCCTAGGTGCCTTGCAATTTTTCCCATGGAAGCCTCTCCTACCACCTGCCATATTTTAACATAGCTGCTGAATAAGAAAAGCAGCTCCATGAGGGTGTGTGCCGTAACTCCTTTTCATCACTGTTCTCACAGCTTCTGGGGCAATGCCTGATACAGAAAGGATAGTCAAAAATATTTGAATGAATAAATAAGTGGAAAATATCAAGTGAATTTCAATGTAAACTGCTATGGTCTGTCTGAATGTTTATATCTCTCCAAAACCCAAATGTTGCAAATTAATCACCAAGGTGATGGTCATAAGAAGTGGGAGTCTTTGGGATTTGATTAGGTCATAAGGGTGGAGTTCTCATTAATGGAATTTATGCCCTAATAAAAGAGATTCAGAGAGCTGCCACGCCTTTACTACATGTGTGGACAAAGCTAGAAGATACCACCTAGAACCAGAAAGAGATCCACAACAGACACTGAATCTGCTGGCCCCTTGATCTTGGACTTCCCAGCCTCCAGAACTGTGAGAAGTAAATTTCTGTTCTTAATATGCTACTCAGTTTACGGTATTTTGCTGTGGGACTAATGCAGAAACCAATCCATGTTGGAGGCTATAATTTTTCTGCAAAAACGAAGGTTTTGTTTTAAACTTCTAAAATTATTCTTTGTATGGTGGATTAAAATTTGTAAATTTCATTTCATGGTATCCTACAGAGTACCGTGATCTATGTGTTCTGGCCCCCATGGATGCCTTAGGACTACTGCTGTCATTCATTTTTTATTTCCTCATTCCCTGTCTTGGGCTTTGTTTTACTGATCCTTACTTTGGTGACCCCCCTTTTTTTTCCCCTTTTTCTCCCACTGGAAAGTATGCAGAGCAAATGGTAATCCATTTCTAATGGACCTTACATTAATGAACTGTTGAGCAGATGTGTAAAAGAACAAGGAACTTTTGGAGGCCATTCCTAATTCAAAAGTACCTGAGAAAGTAATGAGACTTGCAGGAACCAAAACACCAGCACTATTGAGAGTATATTTTGGGATAAAGAAAGCCTCTTGATCTCCTTTATCATATCACATAGATTGCTCTTTCTGAACTGCTCCAGTGCTTAGGGGTGTGTGTCTGTGTGCATGTGACAGACAGAGCTAGAGACCAAAACAAAGGCAGAAAGACTGAGGGAGAGAAAGGGTTGTTATTATTATTATTATTTTACTGAATTTTATTCTTTAGATTTAGTATGCTCCTCTCTTGTGAAAAGAGATGGAGATAGTATAGTATAGGCTAAGACTCTGAATTTTGGAAATAGGCAAAATGTTTTTGAATTTTATCTCCCTGCTAAACAATTAAGTGAACTGGTCAAAGTTACTTAACTGTGAGGCATTATTTATTCATATGTAAAATGGGAAGTGTAATAACTAACAGGGTTGTTATTAAACCATACAAAAGTTGTAGGCTGGGCACAGAGGCTGTAATCCCAGCACTTTGGGAGGCTGAGGAAGGCAGATTACCTGAGGTCAGGAGTTCAAGACCAGCCTGCCCAACACGCTGAAACCCCCCTCTCTACTGAAAATACAAAAATTAGCCAGGCATGGTGGTGGGCACCTGTAATCCCAGCTACTTGCTAGACTGAGGCAAGAGAATCACTTGAACCAGGGAGGCAAAGGTTGTGGTGAGCTGAGACCGCACCATTGCACTCCAGCCTGGGCAACAAGAGCAAAACTCTGCTCAAAAAATAAAAGGTTGTGATAAGTGATATCACACTTTAAAATGCCCTACAACATTAGTATGAGTAAAAGATGCTCATTTAGAAAATAGTCCCATTTAAAGACTCAAGATGAGTAGCATGGAGAAAAGGTTGAATAGCCATTTCATTTATTGGCTGCCAAGGAATGAATGAAATTGGAAAAGCACCCAGCAAAGGACTTTCCACCTATGAGTTTTCAGACCATAATAACTTGATACTACTGAAATTTGTCTCAGGTGACAAATGTGCAAGTAAGTTTACAGCATCTTTCATAGATATTGAAGAAGGATTGGGCTTGGTCTGTATGGCTTTAAGAGGTAGTACTGGATCTGGGATATTTGGTGCAAGTGCAGATTCCAGAGGAACATGAGTAGAAGCTGGCAAAAGCGTAACAGGGATGTTTTCTGTATGCTTAGAGCCCCTGTAAAGTTTAAGCTCTCAGGAGCACTTCTATCCCTGGGTTTCTGTCAGTCTGTGCCCTGCCCACAGCAGCCACATGCTATGCTCTGATGTATGGATGGTATAGGATCCCCATGTTTTGGTTCAGAAAATCAGAGGTGGCTTGTCTGGGACAGAATGAGCCACTCATAACACTTCTAGGCACCAGAATCTAAATTAATTATTTTATATTAATTTTCTGAGTGAAAGCTTACTGTTATAAGGCATAGTTTTGCTTCTTGATTCAAACTAAATTTTCTCCACTGAAAATTTGCTAGTGGAAGAACCATTTCATATTACATGCATACTGCCATTTTTCTAAAGCAGTGATAAGAAGTTGGAGATAAGAGTTATCCCTTTATGAAAAGACATGCTGCCTTTTTTTTTTTCAGCTATGGCAGTAGTTCATATTTTGATGTCTGATTCGCTGCCTAGCATCATACCCCTGAGTCTCTTTAGTTTTGGGATGTTCAGCCTCAATCTCCTTTCTTTTTTTTTTTTGTTTGAATTCTGGTGATATTTTATTTAGAAAAAGATAATCACTGATTTTAAGATCTTAATTTTTCTTTCTTCTAAATGCTACACTAATTAGACATAAGATAGTATTAGATAATAAAAGTATTTACACATAATTTTTTTCTTCTGAAGATTAATTATTTCTTTCTGAGGCAGGGCTGTTTGGCTGATAAAGTATCCCATAGAGTTTATATTCATCTGCTATGGAGACGGAGCCTAATAAAGCCTTGTTCTTCTTGTACAGAGAGCAAGAAGAGGCAGGAACATAAACCTCTCCCCCACCAATGTGCTCACAAAGTTTGAAGTCTCCATCTAACCAACTTACAAGGCAGCTAAATAAGATCAAAAGAGGAACTTAATTGAACCTTTTTAAGAATAATCACTTCCACTATGGCTAGATGGTATATGCATTGGCATCTCACAGTCCAGGCATGCCATTCAGGGCCGGAGGAAGACCCCAGCCTTTCTAAAAGGAAATCTATCTATTAAAATTGGCCACACAATTGTTACAGATGGTAACAGAAATGATCTTAATGGTGCATTAAGTCTCAAATTATTTAAGGTTACTTATCAGAGCTCAGTTGTATGACTTTCACAGTGCAAGTTTCAGATTTCACACTCTCTGGGCTGGAGTGCCTTTCAGAATTCAAATTTTCTTACAGAAAATGCAAAAATCAAAGCAGATTCGTACATGGCAATTTACCAGCTAACCCTTTTCAGATTTCCAATTTGCTTTCTGCTCAATTCTCTGACAAACAAGGCCACTTGGAATGGAATCTGTAGTGATAACATCATTATTGTCATCATCATCACCACCACTGAATATTTTTATTATTGTCATCATCATCATCACCACCACTGAATATTTTTATTATTGTCATCATTACTATTGTTATTTAGCCCAGGAATTAGCACTGCAAAAGGTTCATTCTAAAATGATAATAAGTCCACGAGGCAGGTGGAAATGACAGGATTCTGAAATGCACAGTTTGAAGCACTGTATTATAGGTTAAGTCTTAGCAATCTGCAGCTTAACCATAAGGCTATACCTAGGAACTTAAGCTATCTGAAGGCAGAGTACAGTTTGCAGTGGGCATATAGAGGCCTGCATTCTTACTCCTGCTCAATAATAAAATGTGTGCATGCTCTACAAATCCTGATTTCCTCCTTTTATAGGCAGATGAATGTTGTGGTTAAAGACACAGGCCCTAGACTCAGATTCAGAAGTTTGTGTCTTGCTCCACCATTGACTTAAATTTTCTAATGTTCACTTTTCTTATCTGTCAAATGTAAATAATAAATAACATTGTTGGGAAGCTTGAAGGAGGCAAAATATGCAAAAGTACTTGACATATTTCAGAGTAAATCCTTAATATATGTTAGTTCTTGGCTTTATTAAACTCATTGAGTGTGAGTGAGTGATATTGAACATTCTGTGAAGATTGGATGTATATTCTTATTGAATGTACTTAATGTGTATGTATCTCATAGATAGGATTTAACTTGTAATCAGATAAATTAAGATATAATATTCTCTTGATATTTAAAGCTGAGATCCTTAAAAATATATCAGCTGTAAATATCATGAGGGCAAACAGAAAACATACCAGGATTCTTGTCCATTAGTTTTCTTAAGATTTTGTGTGTGAGAAAACTGGAGTGAGTAGATTTTGAGAACTATAGCAGCCTGATATATTGAAGAGTCAGTCTGGTTCGGTGGTTTGAGGTAGGTCATACATTTATATTCTGTTCTGTTATTTACTAGCTCCATGACCCTGGGCAAATCATTTGGACTTTCTGAGCCCGTGCATTCTCATGAAAAAAAAAAAAAAATACCTGCTTCATAGGAACTGGGATGACAAATAAATTAGGTATTTGAATCCTGAGCCCCTGATGCAATGCTACACATCTTGTAGATGTACAAAAATATTCATGAACGAAGTCAAGGTTATTAGGAAGTGGGATATGGGAAATAACCTTTAAAAAACATCCTTAAGACAAATGGGGTTTAGAATCAGAGTGTGGGAAGGTAATAAGACAGATGCAAAAAACAAAGCTGTGCTGTCATTTGTGATTTTCTACTCAGTTCTTAATGCCACTAAATTGCCTTTCTCAACAACAGCAATAACAACTAAACAATTGCATCTTTGGTTTACATAATATATTTTGTTTTAATCTTTCATTTTTATTTGTTTAAGTAAGCCTGGTCATTAAAGTTTTTTAAATCTAAAAACATTGCATTATTTTAATCCTCTGACCCTTTAAAAAAATTAAAAACAAGCAAGTTTGAGACATTCCTTTAACTCCAAATATTACTTAGAGTGATTTCTTGAGATCAGGTGAGATGGTTGCAGAGAGACAAATACTTAATATAGGACAGAAAAATTAGAATGTGTGTGGAATATTATCAAGAGGAGAATTCTGGAGTTGAGAACTCTAGCTGTGTCTCAATTGAATCATAAGCAAAAATACCTACTGACCAATAGGAATTCAAACTCTCACCCACCATGAAATTCTAGGGTGCAGAACTGGGAATTGTCTATCACAGACATCATTTAAAATATGTTTGCTGAACCATGAATATACCTCAAACCATGCCAGAAGTTCAGCACAGTCCCATGAATTTGTTTCCTCTAGAAGCCGGAAAGTTAAGATGCCCAACCCAGTTCACCCATAGAAATCGTAGAAACTGGTGCTGAGATAGCTAAGGGGAAGGATGTGGGGAATCAGCCCTTGATCTGTCCCCTGAGCAAGACCTTATAATTTGCCCAATATTTCAGAGGGTAATTCTTTTAAATATACTTTATTTTTTAGAGTAGTTTTAGGTCCAAAGCAAAACTGAGTGGAAGGTACAGAGATTTTTCATATATTCCCAGTGCCACACACACACAGCCTCCTCCATCATCAACATTCCCCAGAAGAGTGGTTCGTTTGTGATAATTGATGAGGCTACATTGATACATCATTAGAGCATGATGTGTTGATACTGGAAACTCATGGGACACCAGACCTAAGTTATTATATTGCTGTGTGAACTTGGGGAATCTATTTATCTTCTCTGAATGCTACTCTTCATCTGGAAAATGTAGCTAAATATTATTTATACACAGCATTGTTATTAAGTGGACTTGAATTATAAGCAATAAAGGAGATAGGTATTTGTTATTTTTAAACAGCCCTATCAGTAGAGTGGGTGTATGTAAAAGAGGGAATGGTGGTGGGTGTTTGCTGGTTTTGTGTTGTTTTGTTGGTTGCTGTGGATCCCGTGAGTGTAGGTGTTGGGTACTATGTAAGATCAGCGCTCTTGCAGTGTGGGGACATATGTGAGTGAAAAGCTATCTGGTCTGGCTTCCCAGGAGCCCTAGTGTGTGATAGAGTTGAGGAGGAGCTTAGAGGAGGAATGGCCCACGATGCAAGCACCCATGATGATTAATTTTATGAGTCAATTAAGCACTCTGTGATAATTAATTTTATGTGTCAATGTCTAGCCAGATTTGACTAAACATTATTTCTGGCTGTCTTTTAGGGTGTTCTTAGTAAGCTTAGCATTGGAATTGGTGGCCTGAGTGAAGCAGAGGGCACTCCCCGGTGTGGGTGGACATCATCCAGTTTGGTCAGGTCACAAATAGAACACAAAGGCTGAAGAAGGGAGAATTTACTCTTTTCCTCTGCCTGATTGAAGCAGGCTGTCAGTCTTCTCCTGCCCTTGGATTAGAACTCATACCATAGGCTGTCGAGTTCTCAGGTATTTGGACTTAGACTGGAACTATAGCAACTACTCTCCTGAGTCTCCAGCTTGCCACCTGCAGATTATGGGACCTGTCAGTTTCCACAACTATGTGAGCCAATTTATTTACACACACACACACACACACACACCCTTGCTGTCAATATTACTAGTACCACTGACGCTTCTTTTAAAAATCAGGTAAATTCTTGAAGACTATATACCATAGTCTTTATACTAGAGATTATACACCATATTTTTTACACTATAGTGTCTAGAATACACAATAGTGTAAAGCATAATACATTCTTATATAACTTCAAGTGTCTCCCTATGATAAGTAAGATGCTGCCATTTTACTGAAATATTCTGTACATTCATAATTCTTCATGCACATGTTTCTTCCACTCTGTATCTGCTCTGTATCCTGAATAAGTTAGGGATAATGTCTCTGAAATTTCCTCTGACTTAACACTTACCACGATGTCATTTCCTTTTTTCTTCATGTATATATACATGTTTTTGAATTCAATCTTGATTTTACCTCTTTTAGGCCTGCTTCTTCTATTACTCTGATGTGTGTCTGAAATATGAGAACAGAAATCTTGTTTGTCTCCTCCCCTCTATCTCCGTGGCCTCAGCGACCATATGGGATATAAGGAAGGCCCACAGGGAGTGTGTGTCAACTTGCTTTCCATAATGGGTGTATTACGGTTCTCCAGAGGAACAGGACCAATTAAAAATATATTTAACATATAATTATATATATATCACTATATGTTATATATATATCATATATACTACTTACTATATTATATATAATGATTATATATTATTTATAGGTAAGAGGAGACTTATTACATTAATTGTCTCACATGATTATAGACTGAGAAGTCCCACAGTCTGCCATCTGCAAGCTGCAGACCCAGAAAAGCCAGTGATGTGATTCAGTCTGAGTCTCAAGGCTTAAGAACCAAAGGAGACAATCTGAGGGTAAGATGAGATAATATGAGATGTTCCAGCTCAAGCAGAGAGGCAGAGAAAAAGGGGCGAACTCCTCCTTCCTCCACCTTTTGTTCTATGTAGGCCTTCAATGAATTGGATGATGCCATTCCACGCTGGGGAGGGCAATCTGCTTTCCTGGGTCTACCAATTCAAATGCTCATTCTCTTTGGGAAACACCATCACAGATACACTGAGAAAGGATATTTAATGGGGGCTCCCTGTGATACCCATGTAAATCTATAAATTTAACTATTGCTGCTGTAGCCACTGCTTCTGAAGGTGAGGCATGGTTAAAGGCATCAGCCTCAGTCCATAGAGGAAGGGTTATTCAGAACCATAAAGCACCAAGGGTCCATAATGACACCTCGGGTAACACTTATTTCCATTCCACAGCTGAAGGAGGATGTGAAGCAGGACTAATTTTTATTTACATTGCCTGTTTTGGGAGTGCTTTTTTTGATGGGGCCACTGACAAGTACAATCCAGTGGCTAAAGCTGCCTCCATCCCAAGCCAGCCTTAAGAACTGCCACTGTTTACATCCTGCAGAGGCAATTGTGAGCAGCAAACAAATAAGCAAGATTTGATTGGAGGGCAACACAGAGAGTTACTGTGGACTGAAGCATTATTATACTAAAATTTAAGAAACAAATGGTATTTTCGAAAATGTTAAATAAATTTCTAATTATAAAATGTTAAACTACATATATATATTAAAATTACTTAGGCACTAAAATTAATTGTTCCAAGAAATATTTCACTCATTCAACATTTATTAACTTCCAATGTGCTAGGTTTTGGTGGTTTCACAATGGGCAAAAAAAGGCAAGACTATGCAATATTGTGAAAAAAAATCATTATACAATAGTAAGTGGTTTATTAGCATACTTAAAATTGGCAGGTAGCACAGATAAAATCAACAAAAAAGTTTTTAATATTATATCTATGACAGTCTTTGGAAGGGTGTAGTGGAACAGAAAGTGTGACCTTAATACACCAGATATTGTGAGAATTCCTCAAGAAACAGTAGGCAGATAAGATTCTATTGAAGAAAAAAATAGCCTGTAACAGACTCAAGGAAGAATTAGCTCAAAAGAATACAAAGGCAGTCAAGACTTTTCAAGTGAAGAAATGGAAGGATCACAGGGGCCAGAAAGAAATCATGAACTACTCAGGGTTGGGTGGTTACAATATCACATCTGCTTGTTGAGGCTACTTGATCTCTTGCCTTTCATGCCTTTTGTGCAAAGCTCAGGGTATCAGAAGCATCTGTACCAGACAATCAGAGAAAAGAGAAAATGAAGATGTGAGGCCTGAAAGACAGTGCAGTGCCCTGGAAGGCTGGAAATTCCAGGTGGTATGGTCATCACTATCTACTGAAAATGAGTATTTCTGTGCATTGCTGATTATTGCCTTCTACTGCTTCTCCATGGTTGGTGGCATAAAGGAGGGTGGCAATATTAAATTATAGCATTCACACACGTGCTTACAGGGATCTAGAAACACAGATGACAACCCATACAAAAGACTAGAAAACACCTGAGAAAAACTTATAGAATTAAAAAGAGGCATCATCAATCCTAACAAGCAGATTTAATACAATAATAAAGAGGCTTTCAATAACAGATCTTTAAGAAATGATACTGTGTCATAAAATATATCTATCTTATCATTAACCAAAGTCACTTAAAAATACTAATTGTATAGATTAAAAAATTAATAATAGAATATACAGCAAAAACACCACTGAAGAGCAAATTGGAGAATCTGGAAACCTTAAATTAAAAAAATGGAAAAACATGGTGCTGTACATCCATTTATTAGAAGTTCCAGAAGGAAAGACTAGGGACACAGGAAGGAAATAAATAATCAGTAAAATATTTCATAGATCCCTCCCCTGCCCAAAAAAGATCTTTAAATTGACAGCCCTCACTGAATGATAAGCAGGGTAAAGAAAAATGTAACCTCACATTGGGAAATTTAAACAATTGTAGAATAAGCCTGAAGGAACTTTCTAGACAACAAAAATTAAAAATTAAATTAAATTAAAAAACACATAAACCTCAAAGCAACACAAAATAGTTTTACATACCACAATACTGATGCACAAAGCAAATGAAATAATAGTTTCATATTGCTGTTCTGACAGGTTTACAGGTGTGGTAGTTTTACCAGGGCCAGGAAAGCTGTGAAAAACAGCAGATGTTTTTGAAGGTTGACTTCCTTTGGAGCAGAGTCAGCAATATGCTATGTTTCTGGGTATGAAACAGTGGTGATCTCAATGGCAAAAGAATAGGTGAGGCCACCATTGCAACCTAAAGTTGCAATATTAGTTGAGTTAAGCAAGATTGACAGACAAACCATAAATTTGACAAGGAAATCAGAGGATTGAGATAGCCATAGTATGCCTTCTCGAGTTCTGACATAGTCCTGGCAGACTAGAAGGCAGTATTCACTTGCAAGACTGTTTATATGCACAGGATAGAATGAGGAGAGCCCTCTCTGTTTATACTCCCTTGGATAAATATGAGGTCTTCCATACATGCAGAGGAGACACAAGGAGGCCAAGGGGAAAACAAACAAAACAAAACAAAACTGAGGTATATTTGTAAACTTTTAAAACTTTGAATATATTGCATAACATACATTCATTGAAAACAAATGCGGAAAGACTTATCAGCTCAAGGTTTCAGGGCAAAACACCTGGCCAGCCAGTGGCTCTTTAGTAAAATATGCTGACTTAGGTGTTAGCTTTAGGAAGCTATGCTTAAAAATAAAAACAGAAACAAATTAGAATGAGCAGATATCTCAGGAGCTGTACACTGTGGAAGTAACAGACAGGAGAATGAGACCAGGCAGGTCACAGAAAAAGAAACAAACAAAAAGAACAGAACAGAACAGAACAGTAAAAAAAAACCTTTTGGAAAACCAGAATCAATGATTTCTTTAATATATTATCTAACAAGATGCCTGGTTTTCCACAAAATAATGTATGAGACATGTCAAGTAACAAGAAAGTAACAAGTGTAACTGATACATAGAAAAAATTCAATCAATAAAAAGTATCTCCGATGGAGAGCAGATACCGTGCCTAGCAGATACAAATGGTTACTACATAAGTTTCAAAGACTTAAGAAAATCATGACTAAAGAATTTTTAAAAACATATGACAATAATGAGTGGGAGAATATCAATAAAGAGTTAGAGATTTTAGAAAAACAATTCAGTGGAAATTTTGGAGTTAAAATATATTATAACTTAAATTTTTAAAGTGTATTAGAGAAAATTTATCATGAGAAAAATATAGTGCAGAAACAGTGAACTTAAAAATAGATCAATAGAAATTATATAGTCTGAAGAAGAGTGAGTAAAGAATATGAGGAAAAAAGGATTGAACCTCAGAGACCTGTGAAACAGCATCAAATTTATTAGCATATGTGCAAGGAGAGTCCCAGAAAAAGAAAAGTAGGAATGAGACAGAAAAATTACTTGAAAATAAAATGGCTTTAAACTTCCCAAATTAGTTGCAAAATATTTATTTTTTGCACTCAAGAATTTCAAGGAAATGCAAGTTGGATAAATTAAGAGATACATACTTAGACATTATATTCAAACTATTGACAGACAAAGACAAAGATAAAATATTAAATGAAGCAATAGAAGGAAAACAAAAGGCTCATCACACACAGACAACAACAATGTGATTAACAGCTGACTTCCCATCAGTGACAATGGAGGGCAGAAAACAATGGATGACATATCCAAAGTGCCAAAAGAAAAAAATTCAACCAAGATACACGTGTACACATCCATAAAAACTACCATTCAAAAGTGAAGGTGAAACAGACATTTTCTGAAAAACAAAAACTGATAGCATGTATTCCTAGTAGACCTTCCTTAGGAGAAATAATAGTCTTTTAGGCTAAAGTCAAAGGAGATATTATCTCCAATTCACATGAATAAATAGAGATCACTAAAAAACACAATTATATAGGCAAATAGAAAAGCCTGTGTAAATATATATTTTTCCCTTTTTCTTAACTGATTTAATAGATGATCACATGTAACAATAAGTATGAAATTGTATAAAGATTTCATATGCTATAAAATATAAGTCATATGCATGTATATATAGCATAAAGAAAGGATAAGAAATTGAGTTATGTTGAGGCAAATATTTTGTATTTTAATAAAATTAAATACTAATCTGAAATTAATTGTGATAAGAGACAGTGTATATTGTAATTCCTAGAGCAATACTAAGAAAATAACTTAAAAATATGCAAAACTTTTTAACAACCTGATACTTTTGAAAGCAATAAATACATTAATTAAAGTATGCAATAAAATAAAACAACAAACAAATTAAAATGGTATAACATAAAATATCTATTTAACATAAGACAAAGTAGCAAATGAGGACCAAAAGTATAAAAAGAAATGACAAATCCTTTGGCTAGATTCACCAAAAAATAAACTAAGAAAACACATGTTTTAAAAATCATTCATAAAATAGAGGACATCACTACAAATCCTATAAAAATTAGAAGTATTATTAATGGACACTATTAAATTTATGCCAACAAATTAGGCATCTTAGTTGAAATAGACAAATTCTTAGAAATATAGAAATTATCAAAAATGACTCAAGATAAAATACACAATCTGAACAGATATATACATATAATGTGCAAAGAATTTGAATTAATAATTACAAATCTTCCCACACACAAAATTCCATGTTTGATATGTTCACTGGAAAAATCTATGAAATAGAGAAGAAATAATAGTACTCCTTCACAAACTCATCCACAAGAAGTGTAAGTTGAAAAAAAGGAAAAAACAGAAGGAAAGGGAATCTGCCCAACTCATTCTAAGGGGACAGTATTTGTGTTATATACCAGAGTAAAATACATTGTAACAAAGAAAAACTATAGACCAATACCCTTCAGGAATATAAATACAAAAATTTTCAACAAAGTATTAGCAACCAAATCCAGCTATAGATAAATGGGATTATACACCATAAACAAATGAGGTTTATCCCAGGAATAGAAGCTTGATTTAATATAAAAAATAGCAATTAACATAATTTACAATATTAATAAGCTAAAAGGCAATATTACATAATTATCTCAGCAGATTAAAAAACGAGACAAAGCCAAAATAATAAAATTTTTCAATAAATAATGATAGAATAGAATGGTACTCTTATAAAGTCATCTATGAAAAATCTACATCTAACTTAGTGAAAGACTGCATTTCCTCTAAGGTTGGAAAAAAGGCAAGGATGTGCTTTCTTTCCATTTTGATTCAGCCTCATAGTAGAGGTTGTAGCCTATGCAATAAAGAGAAGAAATGGAACTCAGGATGAAAGGTAAGAAGTAGAACAGACTTTATTCATAGATAGCATGATCTTGTATGTAGAAAATCCTGAGGAATTCTTAATGCACTTACTAGAACTAATAAATATATTCAGCAAAGTTGCAGGGTCAAAATACAAAATTCAGTAGTTTATTTCTACATGCAATGAATAGTCAAAGATGAAATTATAAAAACAATTTCAAATATAACAGCATCAATAAGATAAAAATATTTTAAAAATTTAAATTCAATGCAATCGGTATAAAATTCACTTCAGGCTTTTTAAAATCTTTTTATTTCTATTTTTTTTCGCAGAAATTAACAAGGAGATGTTAAAATATATGTGAGTATGCAAAGGACCTAGAACAGCCAAACAGGTTTGAAAAAGATAAACCAAGTCATAGAACTTACACTTTTTTATTTCAAAGGGTTTGGCCCATAATCCCAAAAGACACAATCCCTAATGCCATAATTCCAAAAGATTAAAATCTCTAGAGTTTAAAATTCTGAAAACCATAATCCTGAAAGACCAAAATCCTGAAAATGTAATTCTAAAAATGTTTTAAAGATATTTACTTACATTTTTAAAGGGGTATTTATTTGAGAAACATAAAAAAAAAATCATAGAACATAGGCCACTTTACATGATAAAATAGGCAGTAATTACATATTTTATAAACATAACCGCTCAGTTATACTAATTACAATTAAATGTATATAACAGTTATGGGCAAATAAACTGTACTCATGAAGAAACAGGTCAAAAAGCAAAATGTATAAATGAATATCACTATGGTTGGTAATTGTGTGCACCCGGCTTTATAACTGCAGTTATTTGAAATACTGTGGACAACCTAAGTCTTTTTTTGTTTTTTGTTTTGTTTTGTTTTTGAGACAGAGTCTTGCTCTGTCTCCCAGGCAGAAGGGCAGTGGTGCAATCTTGGCTCACTGCAACCTCTGCCCCGCACCGGGTTCAAGCAATTGTCTTGCCTTAGCCTCCCGAGTAGTTGGGATTACAGGCACGCACCACCACGCCCAGCTAATTTTTCTATTTTTAGTAGAGATACGGTTTTGCCACGTTGGCCAGGCTGGTTTCTAACTGCTGACCTCAAGTGATCCGCCTGCTTGGTCTCCCAAAGTGCTGGGATTACAGGCGTGAGCTGCTGCACCTGGCCGACAACCTAAGTCTTTTGATGAGATGGATCAAAAACACAATGGGTCACCACTATGTATGCAGTCACCCAAAGAGCTGAAATCTCAAGAAATTTTGTCATTAACAAACGTTATGCAGATGTATAAAAAGGACATCCCTTTATTTAGTGAGGAAGTATCCACATTTTTACATGAATACACAATGCTTACACACAATGTCCATGTTGTGGTAATGCACTTTCGTTGAGTCAAATTTGTAAAAAGTGCACAAAATGAATTAGAGTGCTCTAAAAGTCTTTCCACATTTTATATCTTCAGTATTGAAAATTATGTGAAGATAAAATGCATAGCATAGCAAATTGGTGCTATGGATGAAGGGGCAGATGTTGTACATGATTGAACAATTTGGCAGGGAAAATTTCTTGTATTTTTTGCATGTGTTTTCACTTCTATGATCTTTGAAACACTCATTGCATTTGTATTTGGGGAGTCATTGTGATGTACAAATTGTGTAAGCATATGCCATCCTTTTAAAAGTTTGATTATTGCTGGGCCGTTGCAAGTAAGCAATTTTCTGCTTTTGTAGAACCAATAATAATTAGCTTTTAAACTTTTGTCTTTCACCATTAAGTAGCCTTGTACCCTTAACTTATCAAAGCCATTTTGTGAGGGAAGAATTTCACAGATCTCGTCCACTGTGTTGTAAGGAATACAGTAAGAGGAAATGATATTCAGCTTCCCCAGTACCAAACCTGTGTTAGTCAGGATTCTTCAGAGATACAGAGCCAATAGGTCATGGAGATAGATATATCAGAGGAGGTTTATTAGGGGAATTGGCTTACACAGTTATGGAGGCTGAGATGTCCCACAGCAGGCTGTCGGCAAGCTGGAGACCTTGAGATGCCAGTTGAGTGGCTCAGTCCAAGTCCGAAGGCCTCAGAACCAGGAAAGCTGATGACGTAACTCTTAAGTTTGCACACCAAATCCTCAGGACCTGGGGGGTGGCTGGGGTGGAAGTCCTGGAATCCAAACGCCAGCAAGCCTAGAGTTATGATGCCCAAGGCAGCAGAAGAAAAGTCTGTCCCAGCTCTCAGAGAGAGATCAAATTGGCTTATGTATTTGTTCTCTCCAGGACCCTGGCCCATTAGATGGAGCCTTCCAACACTGAGGGCAGATCTTCCCCACCTAGTCCTCTCAGACTTATACACTAGTCTTCTCTGAAAACACCATCACAGACACACCTTAAATGATGCTTTACTGGGTTTCTAGGTATCCCTTAATCCAGTTGACACCTAAAATTAAGTCAACAAATCTATCCTTTGACAACCTGTCACCCATTAACATCTTCTTAAGTTATACTTAATTTCCAATAAATACAATAACAAGGTGATAGTTCCACTTAACATGATGCAACTATACTGTGCACAACTAAAAATGTACTAAAACCTTCCCCAGAATTTGGCTTTAAGAATTTCAACATTTGGGATTTTAATCTTTCAGAATTATCATTTTTAGGAATTTAGATGTTAGGAATTTTTAGACTTTAAGGAGTTTGATTTTTAGAGATCGCAGTATTTGAGACTATGGTGTTTGGGATTGTATCTTATGAGATTATGATCTGCACCAGCTTTCAAAATGTGCTATAAGGCTAGAGTAATAAAGACGCTGTGGCATGGCAGAAGATACAGACATATGATCAATGGAATGGTATTAAAAGTTCAAAACTAAGCCCTAACATTTATGGTCAATTGATTTTTTTAAAAAATTTGCTAACACAATTCAAAGGGGAAAGGACATTCTTTTCATCAAATGGATATTCTCAAGAAAATAAAGCTGTTTTAAAGACTTTAGAAATTGAACAAGATGTATAAATACAAAGCTAACTAAAAACAGAAAAAGAACAAATAGAGATATTTCCAAAACTAACTACAGGTAGATAAAAGAACCAAGAGAGACATTTTGTGGTGACAAAATATACAATCTATCAAGGCTACCTTATAACCATAATATCATAATGATAAAATACATACTACAGAATCTGTTAGAAATGTAAAAGTAAGCTTACAAGTCAATAATCAGAGTAAGTTTTTAATGCACTTCTCTCAAAATTAATAGGTTATATAGATAAAAATAAGGCAGAATATTGAGGACTTGAATAATGTTGTTAAGATTTATCTAATAGATAAAATAGTATTTTTACAGGTAAGACATAGAGAATAAATTTTTTCCAAACATTTCAGAAATTCACTAATATTCAGCATATTTTAGGCCACAGAGGAAGTCTCACAATTTTTAAAAATTATGTTTATATATGGCTGCAAAATATTATATATAGCTGCATTTATTGCATAAAGTGAACAAGATTAAGAATTATAAAAGTATTATACTCAGGGCCGGGTGCTGTGGCTCATGCCTGTAATCCCAGCACTTTGGGAAGCCAAGGCGGGTGGATAACCTGAGGACAGGAGCTTGAGATCAGCCTGATCAATATGGTGAAAGCCTGTCTCTACTAAAAATACAAAAATTAGCTGGGCATCGTGGCAGGCGCCTTGTAGTCCCAGCTACCCAGGAGGCTGAGACAGGACAATTGCTTGAAGCGGGGAGGTGGAGGTTGTAGTGAGCTGAGATCGTGCCACTGCACTCCAGCCTGGGTGACAGAGTGAGACTCGGTCTCCAAAAAATAAAAATAGAAAAGTATCATACTCAGATCTATACACTTCAGTATTAAACAACCAACCACAGACCATCTGTGCCCGGTGCTTCTAACTAATTATTTTTCACAAATATATATAAGAGATGAAGAGCTGAATGACATGTTTGGCATCACTTTCTCAAAGAACCTCACCAAAATAACAGTAAGGTGAGTTTTAATTTTATCATTTGAGAAATAAAGCCACAGGACAAAGATAAGTAGAAAGAAGACATGGGGATGGAGGAGGAAATTGAAAAACACACTGCTTACACGTAATATGTGGAAAGCCATAATAGAATGTCTTCCTTACTGTAGTAATTATAACTAACCAGATGACATACAAAATGACAATTATTTTATGTCCATGAGAAAGCAGAGATCACAAAGTAACCTAATGAAAAAAAAATTCAGAAATTACCAGCCTTTTCTTGCCAGGTTGGGATTCTAATTTCATCTTTGGCAGAGTAACATGAGAAGGTGGAAGCCACCACAGACACAGGTGAATGCGGCTGTAATTGAATTTTTAATAAAAATTTAAAGGCTTACTGTGGTCTGGACTGATTGTTAGCTTGGAGGGCCCCAGACACAAAGGAACCTATAACTACCTATTATCTCTTTTCCACGGACTTTATTAAGTGCTCTCTTGACAGAGTAAAGGTAGGGACCCCTATCTGAGATACAGGTATGCCGGGTCTGCTATTGTCTAAGGTCAGAGGAGAACTAGATAAACCCACTTGAGCTCTGCACTTATATAGTTTAGGAGACAGATAGAGTCTGTCATAGGCAGCTTCTAGGATGTTCTTAGTGATCCCTGCCTCATGATATTCATGCCTTTGAGTGATCTTCTCCCCTTGAGTTTGGGCTGGGCATATTAACTAGATTGTAATGAATGGAAGGTGGCAAAAGTGACATTACTTCTGAGGTTACATATGAAAGTCTGTCTTCCTTCTTTGCCATGGCTCTCTCTCACTCTCTCTAGGTTGCTAATGAGACTGCACTGTAGAGAGACCCATGTAAATGAAATTGGAAGTTCTTTTGAGAGATTAGAAGTCTCTTTCCTCAGTCATATCCTGAGATGTCTCCCAACTCAGCCATATCTTGATTGCAGTCCTGTGAGAGGCTCTAAAGCCAGACTCTAGCTAAGTGGCTCCTAGACTTCTGACTCAGAGAAATTCTCAGAAAATGAATCTTTGATTTTTTAAGCCATTAAGTTTTGGAGAGTGTTGTGCAGCAATAGCTAAGCAATACATAGACCTTTGCTGGAGGGAAGACATCAGAGAGAAATCTATTTATCTGCCTAAATATGGGGAAGAGATAGAGAACCAGTACTCTGGGTCTTATGCGAAAACCAAAAATAAAGAGAAAGCCTTGAAAGTAGCCAGGGAAAGCAAAACATATTAAATAGAGAAAACAATAGTAAGAATGATGGCTGACTTCTCATCAGAAAACAGCAATGGAGACTATAAGACAACGGAATAACATATTTAAAGCCCATTTTTTTTTTAAAGAAAAAAAGAAAAGTCAAACTAGAATCCTATATCCTGCAAGTCAACACATAGAAAATGAGATGACAATGTGAGAGAAAAGATAAATTACAGAACCCATCTAGGAGGTCCAGTAACCTAGTATTTAACCCTAGAAATGAATTCCTGAGAGAAGAAAGAAAAGGGAGGAAAGGAAATTATTGATGAAATAATGGAAAATATTTTCCCAGAAATTAAAAAGAAGTGTTTAAGAAGTGAACAGGCTCTATCCACCTAATATATTGAGTGAAAAGAGACCTACAAGAAAACATCTTATGTGATTATGGGGGCAGAATATATATATATGCATATATACATATGTATATATACATAATATATATATATATATACATACATATGTATATATATAATGCACACACACACACACACACAGAGAATCAAGAATCAGAGGTTCGATAGTCATTATATACCTCAATCACAGCCCTGGAAACTAGAAAACAATGTAGAAATTTCTTCAAAATTATTTCTAACTGAGAATCTATTCCCAATCAAATTAATTGTGGGAGTTAATTAAGAAATTATCAAAAGTGAATATTTTAAAACTTTACCTATAACATGCTCTTTCTCAGGAAACCACTATAGGATATGTCCCACCAAATCGGTGGAGTAAATCAAGGAGAACAATAAGGAATCCAAGAAATAGAGGATCCAAAGCAACAGAAGCAAATGGAATCCTCAGGATGATGGTAAGATTCTAAAAGGACAGGTACCCAGCAGGCCAGGAATCCCTTCTATCCAGCCTGAGGCATCTAAGAAAAGCTATAAGGGTCTCATCAAGCAGGTAACAGTGGCAGCTTACCTAATGTGTCTCAACTTCTTGTAATGAGAATTTCACCACTGAAAAAGTTTGGTTGTGAAGTAATGAGCTCACAGAAAATAAGCTATAAGAAAATAGTATGTTGTCCAGGCAACAATATAATCAATTGTGGCTAATATTTATGGACATACTGAAGTAGGCATGACTACCAATCTAGCCAAAATTAAAGTATATTGGGAAAAGTGTGGGGGTGTTAGGATGGGTGGGAGTGGTGCTGCAAAGAATCAGTAAAAAATAGCTAAGAATCCATATTATATTTGGAGAAGTCAATATATAATTTTTAAGACTAGAGGTTTTTAACAATCTAAGTATATTCTTTAGATACATTAAGTCAAATAACAGAAGATGTGGCTCACTGACTTTAAATTAGTTACTTAAAAGGAATGAGAAATATGGTGAGATTTCTATAATGAACTTTGTAAAACTATTTGATCTTTTAAATTATGGAACATAAGACTAGAAATATATGAGATCAAAAAGAACAAAGAATAAAAAACCAATATTAAAAATTCTTTAGAGTTAAATGACAATTACAGTACCACATACGTTTTTAGTAAAAGTACACACACATATGCAGGCATACAAACACAAACATGAATGCACATACATACCCAGACACAAGTGTACACATACCTATATTTGAATATACAAAGACACATGCACACATACTGATAAACACAGAAAATCTTCTTTATTTGTAGATGCCCTATGTACATGGCTTTATAAGAAGAGAAGAGTCCTGAGCTAACATAGGTCATGTACAAATATATAAATGATTATACACATGTACATATAAAACATACATATATACAGATGCACACATGTACATATGACACACATATATGCACAGATGTGCACACCTGTCCAAATGTATGTGCACATATACTCACAGATACACATCTTTACACATATATATACACAGATGCTCACAGAAACATATACAAACTTACATAAAATTCTAAACTTATAAAAATAAATGTATTTAAATGTGTCTATATATAGAAAAATTACTGGATGGAAATAATAAAAATATTAGCAATAGTGTTACAAAAATCTCGTCTAAGTGCTGTGAGACTGGGATGTATTTATTTTCTAAATTATTTGTTCGTATTTTCTATAATTGTATTTAGAAAAATATTTTGAGTAGAAATCATGTAGTAATATTATTTATTCTTCTAGCACAATGATTTGGTCTACATCACTGTTTCTTAATCTTAATCTTAAGTAGAAAACCTTAGTTTTCTACAAATATTATTCTACAAATATAATTACCCAGAATGGCTTTCTATAGTCTCTACATTCTGTGCCTTTCTCCACAGTCTTTGAACATTTCTCTCTTTGAAAGGAAATATACATTTTCTTTTCAATTTTTTAATCTATTAAATAATAAATTCAAAGAGTGTTGTAAAAAATGAAGCTAAGGGATTAGGTACAAATAATTCAAATCATGTTTTTTGTAATTTTGAACTTTTTTCTGTTAAAAATATTTTGACTATATTACTTGTAATTTAATTTTAAAATTGGACTTAACTGGTTCAATATCTTTGTCAATTATTCACAGAAGCGTCTGAGGGAAGGGATCTTTAGGAAGAAAGGGAGTCAGAATAAAAAGGGAAAGTTTTGAGTGTGGTGTGGGCCCTTTGCCTTCTTCATCTCACCTAATTTAAATTATAAAGAGACCTCACTGAGTGATGTAGAAAGAAATGTGGCTTATATACATAGGTATGTTTAACTTAGAGGCTGCTCTGCAAACTCTCTCCAAGGAATTATTTAACTTCAGAAAACTATTTTCTGTATTCATCTACAAAACCCGAGTGTATTTTGAGAGAAAATCGATTTTAAAATGTGTTTTCTTAGTTAAATGAAACATGAGCTCTGTAAAGAGTGGTGGCTCAATCCCCCAGGGTGATAAGACCTTGAGCTTGTTGGTGTTTGTCTCTGGGGAAGGCAGCTTGGCCCAAGTGATCACCTGTATGCCTTGGGCCTGGGTGACCTATTAAAGAGGCTGGCACACAGATCCACCATACGTGATGTATTAACCAGCCAAAGACAGGCAAGGCAGCAGGGTGATGTGGCTGCCTGCCTCCTTCTCTAAGTGTCTAAAAGGCTCTGCCAGCATATTAGTATCTGTATTTCTTAGTCTGTTGTTGCTTATAACAGAATACCTGAAATTGGGTAATGTATTTGAAAAAATTGTTTCTTACAGTTATGAAGAAAGAGAGGTTTTACATTGAGGGAGCTGCATTTTGTTAGCACGTTTTTGCTGGTGGGGACTCTCTGAAGAGTCCAGAGGCAGCACAGGGTGTCTGTTGGTGAGGGGTCTGAACTTGTTAGCTCAGGACTCTACTACTCTTCTTTTAAAGCCACCAGTCCCACTCCTGTGATAACTCATTAATCCATTAACCGTTTAATCAATTAATCCATGAGTGGGTTAATCCATTCAAGAAGACAGAGCTTTCATGATCCAATCACCTCTTAAAGATCCCACCTCTCAATATAGCCACATAGGGAATTAAGTTCCAACAGAGTTTTGGAGGGGACATTCAAGCCACAGCAATATCTTGGAGGTAAAGTTAGAAATGGATTTAAAAGTGTGTGCCACTTCCTATCAATTGACTGGTCACTACTGAGACAGCTCTATGTTTGTTTTGCACATTCAATGTGGAGAGGGAGTTCTTCAAAGCATTCCAGCCTTGGCACAAGAGCCTATTGGTTAATTAGCTATGTTTTATGGATGCAAAGTACAGGGGCTTTGATATCAGAAGCACTAATCGTCATTAGTTCACTGAGTACTTGGTCAAGACATTTGACTTTCTTCAGCCCCAATTTCATCAAAAAAGCCTTACCTCATAAGGTTGCTGGAAAGATAAAATGAGATAATGAATATAAAACAATGCTGTCTGATTATTGTTCAATAAGCATACTTTTTCCTTCATTGGATTTATTTATTTGTTTTTAAGTGATTTGCTATATGCAATAGTCCCCCTTTATCCATGAGGAATATACCAAGACTCCAGTGGAAGCCTGAAATTTGAATAATACTCACTCCTATGTACACCATGTTTTGTCCTATACATACACACCTACGATAAAGTTTTATTTATAGATTAGGCACAGTAAGAGATTAACAATAGTAACTAACAATAGAAAGAAGCACCAAGATGGCTGACCAGAGGCAGCTAGTGTGCTGTGCTCTGACAGAGAAGAGACAGGGTGCCGGGTAAACACTAGCTCTTCAAGTGGATTGTCTACGAAGGGAAATTGGGATTCATCAAGGAAGCAACAGCAATCCATGGAAAGCAGAGAGGACTGAGGCAGGGCAACAGCCCACCTGGGATTGGCCCAAGGACAGGGAAGGCTCTCTACCATGAGGAAAAGGTGAGTAATTGAGAGCCCCTGGGACTCATACTTCTGCCACAAATCTTTGCAATCCTGGGGAACACAAGAGATCATCTCTGTATAGCCCCCCCCACCTCCGGGGCCTGCAGACTGACACAGCAAGCTGCCTGGAATCTGGGAAGAGCCACACTCAGGCCCATGGGGAGCCCTATGGGTCTTGGATCCTTGGACACCCCATTGTCACTTGCTGTAGCCCCACCAGTAAGCAAAGCCAAGCTCTTTCATGAACCCCCAGGATAGGAGCTGTGTCCACGGTGCTGAGGAGCAGATGGATTGCAGACCCTGTCTCTGCTGCATGTTATCAAGCAAAGCCCACTGGCCTGGGACCCCAGTGCAGCCACCCCACTTCTGTGTGAGCACTCTGGCAGGTCACAGAACTCCCAGAGGTAATCCCCAGGCCCACAACAATTGCCTCTGCTATTATCCTTGCCCCTGCTGCCTTAACGATGGGAAGGGAATGAAGAGCCTGAGAACTGTCATGGGCCTCTAGCATGCTGCTGCTGCCATATGGAAAAGTAGCAAGACTGTTTTCCACATGGATCCCTGACCTTACTACTATTCACTGGACAGGGCTTGCTGGCCTGGGCTCCCAGCACAGCTACCTTACCCCTGCCTAATCTGTTCAATCAGTGGCAGCCATGCATTTCTCTGGGGTAGAGCTCCTGGAGACTGTCAGCAGGCTCTCTGCCACTGCCACCACAGCAGTATCCACCCTTGCTCCCCTAGGCTAGGGAGGAAACAAAGAATCTGATTGCTTGTCTGTCTGCTTCTACAGCATACAGCAGCCATACTATGGGGAGGAGGACAGGCTGTCTTCCCTGTGAGACCCCAACCCCCTGCTCTTCACCAGAAGCCCCCATACTCTCCAGCTTGGGCCTTCAGCATAGCTACACGACTCCAAGTTGAACATTCTGATTGGAAGTGGCTCTGCATTTCTTTGGAGTGGTGCTCCCAGAGGCAACTGACAGCTCCTCTGACACTGCCACCATCCCCAGGGTTAGGGAAGGAACGAAGAATCTGATTGCTCTGTTCCTACCTCCAGCATGCCATGGCCACATTACAGAGAGGAGGCCAGACAGTCTTCCCTGTGACTGTCTTCCCAGTGAGCCCCACTCCCACTCTTCTCTAGGAAGCCCCTCTTCCCAACTCTGGCACAGAGTGCCAGGGCAGCTGCTCCACCCCTCGCTAATCATTCCAATTGACAGGAGCTCTGTGTTTCTCTGGGGTGGAGCTCACAGAGACAAGTGACAGGTCCTCTGCCATTGCCACTGCCTAGGTCTGTGCCCCTGCTGCCCCTAAGCTGGGGAGGGAACAAAAAGCTTGAGCACTCCTTGGGGCTGTGGTGCACATACAGCTCAGGAATGCCAACCTGAGATTGGTGCCTGACACTCAAGCAGGAGCAAAGCCCACACTCTCTGATGTGGTTTGGCTCTGTGTCCCCACCCAAATGTCGTCTTGAATTATAATCTCCATGTGTCAAAGGAGGGACCTAGTAGAAGGTGACTGGATCACAGGGGCAGTTTCCCCCATGCTATTCTCATGGTAGCGAGTTCTCACAAGATCTGATGGTTTTATAAGAGGCTCTTCCCTCTTTGCTCTTGTTCTCTTTCCTGCCACTTTGTGAAGAAGTTACTTGACTCCACCTTCTGCCATGATTGTAAGTTTCCTGAGGCCTCCCCAGCCATGTGGAACTGTGAATCAATTAAACCTCCTTCAGCCTCAGGAAGTATCCTTATAGCAGTGTGAGAATGGACTAATACACTCCCAGAGCACTGAGGGGGGGAGTTGCGTGGTTTGTGGGCTGCTGCAGGGCTGCCTCCCTCCACAGAGCTGGCCAAGAAAAGGTGTGGCCTATCTCCCTGCCATGACCTCTGCCCAAGGGAGCCCTGCAGCCCAGAACACCTAACAAAAGAAACAAGGGTGCAGTGCCAGTGATCTGAGGGGTCTCCCTCAAAGCACAGGAGTGGATCTGGTGATGAAGTCGCCTCTCTCTCAGTCTCACTGCAGAACATGGCTGCAAACAGGAGGAAATACAATGGAGTCATGTGGCACTGAGCCTGTTTACCAGCCATTATTCTTAGGAGCCATGTACTGGATTTCAGCCCACACTACAATGTCAAAAATACTTTGCTAATATATGCCCCTGTGAAACTAACGGCAAGAATTCAGCCACAAATAAAGACTCTGCACAGGGCTTGGCCCTCTTGAAACATCTATGAAGCCACCTGATTATACTTAAATTATACCACAGTGAAAGGAACACTAATCCTCCCAGATGAGAAAGAACCAGCATAAGAACTCTGGCAATTCAAAAAGTCAGTGTCCCCTTACCATCAAATGTGTCCACTAGCTCCCCAGCAATGGTTTTTAATCAGTCTGAAATTACTAAAATGGCAGACATAGAATTCAGGATCTGGATGGCAAAGAAACTCATTGAGAAAGTTGAAATCCAATCCAAGGAATTTAAGGAATCCAGTAAAATGATCCAAGAGCTTAAAGGAGCCACTTTAAGAAAGAACCAAAATGAACTTCTAGAGCTAAACAAATTCACTACAAGAATCTCATAATACAATCGAGAGTATTAACAGTAGAATATACTACGCTGAGGAAAGAATCTCTGAGTTCAACAACTAGTTCTTCAAATCAACTCAGTCAGACAAAAATAAAGAAAAAAATGTAAACAAAATCTCTGAGAAATATGGTACTATGTAAATAGACTACATCTATGACTCAATGGCATTCCTGAGAGAGAAGGAGACAGAATAAACAACTTGGAAAATATACTTGAGGATCTAGTCTGTGAAAATTTTCCTAATCTTACTAGAGAGGTTAGCATGCAAATCCAAGAATTACAGACAACCCCAGCGAGATACTATACAATATGACCACCCCCAAGGTGGTCATTCATCAAGATCAATACACACACACACACACACACACAAATCTCAAAGGCACGCAGAGAGAGGGGTCAAGTCACATACGAAGGGAACCTCATTAGGCTAGCAGCAGACCTCTCAGAAGAAATCTTGCAAGGCAGAAGAGTCTAGGGGCCTATTTTCAGCATCTTAAAAAAAAGAATTCCAACCAAAAATTTCATATCCCACCAAACTAAGTTTCATAAGTGAAAGAGAAATAAAATCCTTATAAGACATGCAAACACTGAAGAAATACATTTCAATTAGACCAGTTATAAGAGGTCCTTAAGAGAGTGCTAAACATGGAACTGTTTAGCTACCACAAAAACACACTTAAGGACATAGCCCACAGGCATTATAAAGCAATCATGCAGTCAGGTCTATATAACAACCAGCTAGCAACACAATCACAAGATCAAAATCTCAGATATCAGTACTAATCCTGAATGTAAATGGGTTAAATTCCCTCACTTAAAAGACATAGAATGGCAACCTGGATGAAAAGACAAGACCCAACCCTCTACTGTCTTCAAGGGACCCATTTAACATGTAATAAGACCCATAAGCTCAAAATAAAAGGATGATGTAAGATCTACTATACAAATTGGAAACAAAAAGAGCAGAAGTCACTATTCTTATATCAGACAAAACAGATTTTAAACCAATAAAAAATAAGAAGAACGAAGAAAGACATTACATCATAATAAAGGGTACAATCCAACAAGAAGCTTTAACCATCCTAAATAAATATGTTCCCAACATTGGAGCATGCAGATTCATAAAACAAGTTGTTATTGGCCTATGAAAAGGCTTAGACAACCACACAATAACAGTGGGAGACTTCAACACCCCATTGACAGCATTAGACAGATCACTGAGTCAGAAAACTATTCCAAAATGCATATGGAACCAAAAAACAACCCAAATAACCAAAGCAATCTTAAGCAAAAAGAACATTCTGGAGGCATCACACTACTTGACTTCAAACTATACTATAAGGCTATAGTAATCAAAACAGCATGGTACTGGTACAAGAATAGATACCTAGTACAACGGCACAGAATAGAAAAACTCAGAAATATAGCCACATACTTACAACCATCTGATCTTCAACAAGGCTAGCAAAAAAAATAAGCAATGAAGAAAGAAATCCCTATTCAATAAATGGTGTTGGGATAATTGGCTAGCCATATGCAGAAGAATGAAAGTGGACCTTTACTTTTCACCATATAAAAATTTACTCAAGATAGATTAAAAATTTAAATGTAATACCCCAAACTATAAAAATCCTAGAAGAAAACCTGGGAAATACGCTTCATGACATCAGCCTAGACAAATAATTTTTGGCTAAGGTCCAAAGAGCAATTACAACAAAAACAAAATTGGCAAGTGGGATCTAATTAAACTAAAGAGCTTCTGCACAGCAAAAGGAACAATCAACAGAATATATAGACAACCTACAGAATGGGAGAAAATATTCCCAAGCTATGCATCTGACAAAGGTCTAATATCTAGAATTTATGAGGAACTTAAACAACCCAACAAATGAAAAACAAATAGCCCCATTAAAAAATGGCAAAGGAGGCCAGGTGCGGTGGCTCGCACTTATAATCCCAGCACTTTGGGAGGCCAAGGCGGGTGGATCACCTGAGGTCAGGAGTTTGCGACCAGCCTGGCCAACGTGGCAAAACCCCATCTCTACTAAAAATACAAAAATTAGCTGGGCATGGTGGCACATACCTGTAGTCCCAGCTATTCAGGAGGCTGAGGCAGGAGAATCTCTTGAACCCAGGGGGGCAGAGGTTGCAGTGAGCTGAGATCTCACCACTGCACTCCAGCCTGGGTGACAGAGCAAGACATCATCTCAAAAAAAAATAAAGAATAGGCAAAGGATAGGAACAGACGCTTCTCAAAAGATTTCCAAGTGACAGAGAAGCATACGAAAAAATGCTCAATATTAGTCATCTTCAGAGAAATGCAAATCAAACCACAATGAGATTCATCTCACACCAGTCAGAATGGCTATTATTGAAAAGACAAAAAAACAACAGATGCTGGCTAGGATGCAGAGAAAAGGGAATGCTTATACACTGTTTATGGGAATATAAATTAGTTCAGCCACTGTGGAAAGCAGTTTGGAGATTTCTCAAAGAATTTAAAGCAGAGCTACTATTTGACCCAGCAATCTCATTACCAGGTATATACCTCAAAAATAGATCATTAGACTAGAAAAACACATGCACCTGTATATTGCTGCACTATTCACAATAGCAAAGACATGGAATTATCTTAGGTGCCCATACGTTCTTGGTTGGATAAAGAAAATGTAGTACATATACATCATGGAATACTACACAGCTATAAACAAGAATGAAATCATGTCCTTTGCAGCAACATGGATGCAGTTCGAGGCCATAATCCCAAGTGAATTACTGCAGGTACAGAACACCAAATGCTGCATGTTCACACTTATAAGTGGGAGCTAAACATTGAGCACCCATGGCCATAAACAAGGGAACAATAGATACTGCAGACTACTGGGGGTGGGGGGAAGGAAGAGGGGAATGGGTCGAAATATTATCTATTCGAGTACTATTCTCACTACCTTGGTGCAATATGCTCATGTAACAAATCTGCACATATATTCACTGTACCTAAAATAAAAGTTAAAAACAAAAACAAAACAAAATAATGATTAAAGAAATAAAATAAAATAACATTTTAAAATTTAACATTTTGATGCAAATAATAAAATATCTCCCAAAGTGCTGAGATTACAAGCGTGAGCCACCGCACCCAGCCTAAAATATCTCATACTTTTCTAATCTCCATATCTGTGGCTTAATCATATTAATCATTCCTGCTATGTATTTATTATCATTCTTATTCTTTATACTTGATTAGATACTCTAGTGGTTTTTTAAACCAATTATTTAAAGACAAAGTACTTGAAATTATTATGAATTTTTTTCATTTTTAGTTCAGTACTGTTTACTTTTAACTATATTGACATAATTTATGTATATTACTGTATTTATTCTACTTTGTTATTCTTCTTTGTCATTTATGTATCATTTTAAGTTGAATGATTATCTATTTTTTAATAAAGCAAAAGTCTGTGAATTTGGCTATTAATGGAGATTAAAATGTATTAAAAAAACTAATAATAAAATAAGACAATTCTAACAATATACTGTAGTAAAATTTATGTGAATGTGGTCTGTCTCACACACGTACATACTCTCTTTCAAAATACCTTATTTTACTATACTCACCTATTTCAGACCTTGATTGACCACAGATAACTGAAACTAGAAAAAGCAGAAAAGTGGTTACAGCTAAGAGGAAACAACCATAAAACATTGTAGCTTGAGCCACCATTTAGATGTTTGTTTCCAAATCTAGCATAGAATAATAGAAAAAGAAGTCACATTTTTCTAATCACCAGAATTTTTCTTGGAACAAAAATATAGGGAATGCTATAGAATGCTGAGAACAAAGAAATGTACATCCATGACAATTACATGCATGTGGAATTGACACTTCTAGACCTGTAATATAAGCTGGTGCATACAATTAATAGCAGAAATTCCAGCATAGTTAAAAATTTATAACACATGGCCAAATGCACAGATAATTTTTGATCTTTGAATGGAGACCAGGTTCCATATACCCAACTTATTTTGTAGGGCCACTAGACACAACATTCCAGCCATTCACATGAACAATCAGACAAAGGACAAAACATTCAACTTTCTTGAACTGTGATAGGTGTGACTTTAGTAGAATTTTACTCATCAGGAGTGGAAGAAAATAGCTAAGAGTTGTGGAAAAGAATTTGAAGAATATGAAATTTGAGATTAAACAGATCTAAGTTTGAATCTCTGCTCGCTTTTTTGGCCATGAGTCATTGAAAAAATATTGAGAATCCCTGGGTCTTAGTTCCTCATTTGTAAAATGCAACTGATAATAAATATCTTTTAGGGTCACTGTGGAAAATATAGTAATGTATGTATAGCACTTGGCACAATCCTGGCATACACTAGGTGTTCATGAAATGGAGAAATACAACTGTATGGATCTAAGGTACTAGAGTATTTTGTGAGTTTCTTATTTTTATTTTGTGTAAACTTGAATTTCATATTATACATTATCATTCTTTGGAACAACCTTTTCATGCTGAAATTTCATTACAAATGTAAATCTAAGTTATTTTTCTCTGCCTCCCAACATGATTAGTGCTTTGCCAAGTCACTAATTACAGAATTAGCAAAAACAGCTGGTTTAAATCAAATCATCAGTGGAAGTTAAGGTGAGGAATAGCAATGTCAGAACAGCATTGATTTGAACAACACACAAGCATGCTGTGTTTAACCTTCAAGCTCAGATCACACCCTTAGAAAATCCACCATTGATGCTAATTGGGAAGAGGAGAAAATCAAATAATGCATTAGCTGAGTGGAAAAAAAAATAGATCAGCATTATTGGGCAATGACCCTCTTCAAATAAATTGTGTTAACACTATTTAGGGTCTATGAAGCCAAAAGCTCAAGGTCTTTAAGAGGTGAACAGTTACTCTCAAACAATCAAACTGGGCATATAACCAACAACAACTGAGTCTCTACTAATTGCAGGTCCTGTCCCTGTGTGATGGGAAGGCACCTGGGAGCCTGATCTCTAGAGATGCTAGGATAGTGTCAAGCTTGTTATTTTATTGGCTATGGAGAAGAAAGACACCATTTTTTTCTAATTCATAGAAATATAGGAGAAAGACTTGAGGCAATTAATTCTTAAATGACAAAAGATCTAGTTTTATTTTTATATTCTTTCTCGTGGACTTTTGTTCCTCCTCCTATTTACCCTTAGATTGAAGAAGTCTTTCCTCTCCAAATGAGCCTAGAAATAAACGACAATAACTCTGCATTTAGCAGGATGTTGGGAAAGTAAACTAGAAGAATAACAGATTAAGAAGCTGTCCTTAATGACAGGGCCTCAAGAATACACTGATATGACTAGAGACGGGTAGCTGTCAGATGAATTTGGGGCTCAGTGCCAGAGACAGTTCATGGAGACCAGATCAGTTGGTTAGAGATACACTTGAGAATTTCTTCTATGATGTAGACTCCTGAAGAGTTGTAACACAACGCTTGAATCTGGAGTGAAAAGTTTGTGGTGATGAATTTTACGTGTCAGCTTGACTGGACCATAGGATACCCAGGCATTTAGCCAAGCATTATTCTGGGTGTGTTTGTAAGGGTATTTCTGAATAAGATTAACATTTTAATTGATGGCCTGCATAAAGGAGATTGCCCACCCTAATGTGGGTTGGCCTTATCCAGTCCATGGAGGGTGTGAATAGAACAAAAAGGCTGACCCTATAAGTAAAGAAAAACTCCTCCCTGACTGCTCGAGGTAGGCCATTGGTTTTTCTCTTGCTTTCAGACTTAGATTGAAACTTGCCCTTCTTGGATCTTGAGCTCTAAAGCTTTCAGGCTGGGACTTACACCGTTAGCTCTCTTGGTTCTCAGGCCTTTGGACTCAGACTGAAACTACATCATCATCTCTTGTGGTTCTCCAGCTTGGCGAGTGAGAATCTTGAGAATTTTTAGCCACCATATTCACTTGGGCAAATTCCTTATAATAAAATCTGTATGTGTGTGTGTGTGTGTGTGTGTGTGTGTGTGTGTGTGTGTGACCTATCAATTGATCTTTCTCTTTCTTTCTTCTTTCTTTCTCTTTCTTTCTTTTCTTTCCTTTCTTTCTTTCTTTTCTTTCCTTTCTTTCTTTCTTTTCTTTCCTTTCTTTCTTTCTTCTTCTTTCTCTTTCTTTCTTTCTTCTTCTTTCTCTTTCTTCATCTCTCTACCTACCTACCTGTCTATCATCTATGTGTCTATCTATCTATTTTATTTGGAGAACCCTGACTAATGCAATGACTCCCTTAGTTACCTATATAAGAGCCAATCCTAAAATAATAC
This sequence comes from Symphalangus syndactylus, assembly GCF_028878055.3. NCBI lineage: Eukaryota > Metazoa > Chordata > Mammalia > Primates > Hylobatidae > Symphalangus > Symphalangus syndactylus. The sequence continues at coordinate 90,380,790 of NC_072426.2, forward strand.
TAATACCATTTCTTCCATGCCATCTTTCCTTTACACCATGGTGGGTTACACCTACAATATCTCATAATCTTCATAACCATCATGTGAAATAGTTGCTACTGTCACTTGCAAGTGGGAAAGTAGAAGTCCAAGAGGTTACTTGACTTCCCAGAACCACATAGCTACTAAGCAAGAGTAAAGATTCAAATCCTTGGCCATAGATTTTATTTTGCTGCCCTCAACATTAACAGTTAGCCCACAAATGGCCTTCTGCCCTCTCTTTCCTCTGCCCTACCATTTCTTTATTTTTCAAAATTGATTATTTTAAAAAATAATCAAATCTGTAACTGTTCTTAAGATTTTTTAACTTTCAGAAATCAATTCTTCCCAAATTTTTCCTCTAAGTACTTTTGGCAGTACTGAGCTCTGTAAATGATGTCATTATAGTGGACATTATTACATTCCACCCATATCCTTTTTCAAGACTGAAAGACTTATTTTTCCCTCTGTAGGAAAGGCACCTTCTCATAGGCAGTGCTCAGCATCCACACTTTTTGGGAATTGACTTACCTAAGGAGAGTTGACTTCCATGGTTGTACCTTCTTCTCATGGTAGCCTGCATGGAGTAACTGGTTCATATAAAGGTATAAGGGTTTGAGTCTTCTGTTCCAGTGCAGGACAATTCTGAAGCACAGGCCATTTTTCAAGATCTGAGTGAAATAAGCTGAGACCTTGATTGAGACTTCACTGTAGCCCAACTTCTCTCTTCTCCCAACTGGCTTCTTTCCCTTCCATAGGTATCAATCCCAAGAACACATTGTAGTGAACCTCCTATATTTTAATCTCCATCTAGGAGTTTGTTTTCCAGGGAACACAACCTGCAAAAGTCATGGTGATATAAATTGATCAAATAGGAAAAGCTATTATCCTTGGGGTTTCCTCAGTTTAATGCTCTGTATGGAGCATGTCACATGATGTAGAAATTGAGAATCTTGAAAGAACAGAGAGCAGGTGAAGGCACAGGGCTACGTTTGTTGACAGACCTCTGTAGCACGTGGTTGGGAACAACATAACTACTATTTCTACATATTCAGAATTTTTATTTATGTTAGAATTATTATTTTTTATTTTGAGAAGAGTCTTGCTCTGTCACCCAGGCTGGAGTACAGTGGCATGATCTTGGCTCACTGCAACCTCCACTTCCCAGGTTCAAGGGATTCTCCTGTCTCAGCCTCCCAGGTATCTGGGACTACAGGCATGCATCACCAGGCCCAGCTAATTGTTTTGTACTTTTAGTAGAGATGGGGTTTCACCATGTTGGTCAGGCTGGTTTTGAGCTCCTGACCTCAAATGATCCTCCCACCTTGCCCTCCTAAAGTGCTGGGATTACAGGTGTGAGCCACAGCACCGGTCTATGTTAGAATATTTAATTTCCAAAGTAACTCTGTATAGCAGTTATAAGTCTACTTATATTACAGACAAAGAGACAGAGACTTAGGGACAAAATATTTCACTTAAATCAGACATTGGTTATGCTGTGCATATTATGCAATTGATCACCCAACCCCCACTTTGAGTTATGCACAGATAATGAAAGGGGAAAATGTAGTTACTCGTTAGTCTTCCATCATAGGTTTTGGCTACTGTTTTTTTTTTTTTTTTTTGTGCCTCCGAATCCTTGATTAATACATAAGCCAGGTGATGACAGAAATGAAGATGGTGGAGAAAACATCTATCATCTAGTGAGAAGAGGGCTGCAACAAACAAGGAGTCCCTTTTGTTTATCTTCCAGAACAATTAACTATAATCTATTTTAGATTGTTGAAAAACAGATTTATGTTTTGTTTCATTTTCTTTGTATCTTTTTAAGAGCCCACTTAGTAAGACAAAAGCCAGACTAGAACTCCAATTGTGCACACACACACACACACACACACAAAAGAGGGAGATAGATTTGGAATGTGTGTGTGTGTGTATACAAATGCATATGCACAATTTGGCAAATATGCACACACACTTGTCAGAGAGGCACAGCTTGGTAAACATTTGGGACCGCAGGCACTACTAAGGGCAGTCAATGTGCTGATGACAAAAGGTGAAAAGGACAGAATCTGCTCCTAAACACAACGCTACGAGAAAGACGGCTAACCCCCATCACTACCCAAAAGTGTCTCAATTGCTCTATTAGAAGTATGTTCAGATTGTTGTGGGATGATTAAATCTAATTTGGAAAATTGAAAAAGCACTACTAAGAAGAGGACATTTAAATTGGATCTTGGGAGATGACAAGGAGTTTCCCAGATGAAGAATAACGTAAACACCATTTCGGAGAGAAAAAAATCATAGCAATAATCGCCTAGAGAAGGAGATGGGTCAGACTGTGGCGTGCCATTTATAATACAATGAGTTGGATTCTAGACTGAAGGCAACAGGGTTTCCTCAAAAGTAATCTTTTTCCACTATCTCACCCAAGACCTAGCATGATAAGATCTTGTTTTAGAATGACGGTTTTAGCAATAGAGTGGAGGAAAGTTTATATATTGGGGATTATGGAGAAAGATCATAGAGTTTTCTAAGAATTCTAATTTACTGCTCTTTGCTTTATGTTCCTAACACAACTCAAGTCTGCAGCGTGACAGTGGCCGAAAAATTACAACAGCAACTTGTAAGGGTTGAAACAAATCAAATTCTTGTGCCACACAAAACTTGAGGCAGCTATCTCCTTTTATTCTCTTTATATTACTAACATCAAAACTTGATGCTGTTTTGTTGCAACTGCAGTTAAGCATGTTAGAGTTGGAACATGCTAGGACATTTACCCTTAACAGAATCATTTAGCCTTGATGATGGTGGAATTTCAGGGTAGGAATAGCCCCAGTGCTTCAGTATTTAAATTATTTCTGTAGCATCCCTAACAAGTGTATTGTGCTGGATGAGATACAAGGAGAGCTCCTCCTTATTTCCCCAGAAAGTCCATTTACTCACAGAACTCCAAGTGCTGAAAGTCGCTGTCTCACATTGAACCAGCATCTTTAAACGTATAGTTTCTAGTTCTACATCTTGGAGACAAACAGTTCAGAGGAATTTCAAATTCTCACATAATAGCATCTGGGGTACCATTGTCCTTGGCTCTCTTCTCTTTCCACATGTTTTTTTCCCTCCAGGCTTATGCACACTTATGGTCCTACATTCTGCACTAGATTATGATTACCAATCCACATCTCCCACCGGGCTCTCTTTCTGATCTCCAACATACTATATCCAATTCTCCTCTGTAATCTTCTGCTTGAATGTCTCCTATATAAGTTCCAAATGTTCAAAAGTGGGCCACTCTTTCCCCTTCCTCAATGTGTTCATGTACCTCTTTGCCTTACCTTAGTGGATGGTCACCCAAACTACACCCAGTCATCTATTTGGTGACCTGATCTACAAATCTGGCACATATCACTGATGGATGCTCTTTCAACTTTAATGTGCATAAAAATCTGGGTGCCAATACTTTTAAAAATGTTAATTATGACATAGTTGCTTTCATTTATATTGACCTTCTGGATGATGCTGATGTTCCTCAGACCATATCTTGAGTAGCAAGGTCCTAGACATATCCTTGTCTTTTAGTCGTACATAGATCTTAGTAGCTGGTGAAGAAATCACAGACTTTGGAATTGGATAGCTATGAGTTTAAATTATGAATCTGATCAATAATAGTAATGTGTCCACGAAAAAACCATTTAACCTCTGTGCTGCAGACTTCCACTTAAAATGAGGATGATCTGTCTCATAGTGTTCTTAAATTATGTGAAGTAGGTAAAATGCGAAGCTCAGCATCTGTCATGCTGTAGAGACTAAAACATGCAAATTTCATGTGCTTTTCAAATCTGTAGCTTAATAAAAATAAATTGCTCTTTATTAGGTGGCAAGATTCCCTTAAGGGAAAGAGGCTTAGTCTTTATTATAATGAACTCCAGGCTGTACTGAATTGAGGTTTCAGTGACCTGATTAGAAGAGGAACTCAGATCAGGTAACATTCTGTGATCCAGGACACAAGTTGAGCTGCCTACAAGAGAAGTAGTTTCCCTCTGAGAAGGAGCACTGTGACCCCATTCTTGAATCAACTCTGTATGTGCTCTTAAAAGCTAATGGCCATTGTGTTAAATCTGTGGGTTTCTGTGGCCATTGTCCTGATTAGGAAGGAAACTCTGAGGTCCCACCTGATGATCTCTCCACGACTCCCACAGAGGTATGTGGTGCCCTGGTGGCTGGACTGTGAAGAAGGCCAATCAAGAGAGAAGAAACTGAAGCTAGTTGAAAGATTGAGTGAGGATCAAAATCTAAGCCTTCATAAGCAACATAGATTAGTGTTTACAACCATGAAATTAACAGTCCATTGAAATAACTGGACAAGTAACAGAATTTCAACATAGATGGAGCTAAAAGGAGGTAGCACATAGGAACCACATATAACACAATATTAGGTGATAAGAGAAAGTTTTCTGAAGGAAAGGATGGTATGTCATTCAGCAGTATTTCATCTAAAATGTGTTCATGTTAATATATAGCTATCATAAACTTTATTTATATCTGTTGCAAAGCATTCCATGATAAAGATATATCATAGTTTATTCAATGTTGTTTCATCAGTGGATTTTTATAAAATTTTCAAAATATTTTATCATAAGCAATGCTGCCCTAAATAATTTTGCACTCCTCCATGTGGATCTGTGCAAGTGTTTCTTTAGGAGTATACAGTAGATTTGAAAGAACTAAAGTGTGAATTTCATTTTTAATTAACACAAAATGGAAATCTAAAATTCGGTTATGAGTATTATTTTTTACCATGCCATCTCTTTATATTATAAATACTTTTTAAATATTTGATAATCTAATTAATAAATATATCTCTCCTTTTTATTTTCCTTTATAAATTCCTTGTTGATATCCCTTGCCTATTTTCTGCAAGATTGTTTGCTATACTTTAGGCATTCAAGATACTATTTTCTTGTCCATTATACTTGTTGATTGGTTCTATCAAAGCTTTTTCTATTAAAGTTTTTGCTTTTCAGAAAAGAAACTTTTGATATTATTGATTGATTCTACCTTTTATTTTCCATTTTGTTATTTTTTGCTAATATTTTATCACTAATTTCCGTTATCTAATATTTGTTGTTCATTTTGTTCCTGTTTTTCTATCTTATCAAGCTAAAAAATAGTTACTTCACTTTTTATATTCTTTTTCTAGTGAATATGTCATTTTGGTTGTTTCTATATAGTATAGTTATTTTTATCAATTTAAAACCAGTTTTAATTTCTATTTGATTTCAAATTTAACTTAATTATTTAAATGATTTAAAAATGTGTTCTAGGATAATAGATGTTTTGGCTCTTCTTTTTCATTTACTATCTAATTAACAACATCTTGACATTTTCTTCAGTAAACTGGTTTATTTTGTATCTACTTGGAAATTATCAGGCCTAATGCATGGTCAATTCTTTTCAACAATTCAAGCTTTTCAAAAATTGTGTTCTTTGTAAAATAAGAAGATCAATATTTATTGAATCAAGCATATCTACTGTATTATTCAAATCTTTTTTTAAGAAAGCCTGCTTAAATTTGCCATTTATTTTATTTTTTACATGTATAGATTTAGGGGGTACAAATGCAGTTTTGTCACATGGATATTGCATCATGGTAAAGTCTGGGCTTTTAGTGTAGCCATCACTCAAATAGTGTATATTGTACCCATTAAGTAATTTCTTATCCTTCATTTGCCTGTATCTACCCATTATTTAGCTCCCACTTATAAGTGAGAACATGCAGTACTTGACTTTTGGTTTCTGAGTTATAATATGGTGTGATAAAAATCACACCTATTATAAGTTTGCAAATGTCTTAATGTATTTCTCAGTTTTGCTATTTATAAAGTACATTATCAATTGTAATTATGTAGTGATTTTTATTACATATCTCTTAATTTTTACTTTTTCACTATGATAGGTGTCCTTTTGGTCTTTTTGTTTTGTACTATATTTTGTCTTAAATTCATATTACTGTACCTGCTATATTTTGGTTGAGTCTATCTCTTACACTTTTCAGCATTTCCAAGTTCTTTCCTTTTAGGCATAATTCTTTTTAAATGACTATTTATGTAGCTTTTTTAAAAAACAAGAAAAGTAATTTCTTTGTTGATATGTCTTTAGATGGATATTTAATACATTTAGATTTATTGCTATTACTGACACTTTTTGAAGTTTCTTGCCATTTTACTCAGCATTAACTATTTCATTGTTATGAAATGTATAAGGATATGGATATCACAAGAAATTCATAAAAAAGAATAAAAAGGAGAGATATATTTACTCATTAGATTATCAAATATTTTAAAGGGTTAAAGATATAAAAAGGTATGGTATCATATAAGGAAAACATATGTTTTATGAAACAAATAAGGATAAGCTGTGGTTAGCCACAGCTAACTCAGTATTGAGCTGGTAAATGTTTGACAATCAGTTCTATGAAATAAAACAAAAATCCCTGATTGTGGAGTTTGTCAGTTTATGTGGTATCTCACCACAGTGGATTTCAAACTTCCAACACAACGAATGTGGATTTGGGTAGTGACCATTTCATAGTATTTTCACCACACAGTAAAATCAGCAAATGACCTCAAGAACATAGATAATCTTAAAATAATAAAAACATGATTAATTTGGAGATTTTAATCATTATTTTAATATAGTTATTTATTTGTAAGCTTCTGAAATTGCGTCTTAATAATGGTTGCATTTAACAAGTGGTTAGCAAAAATTCCTGAAAATTTAGGCTCTCATAAACTAGTTTATCAGAGCTTCTGTATCCCGCTGAATGCAAATTGTGAAGACTTTCTTAGTGTCAGTAGGTATGGAGAAGGTAGATCCTTAGAGAGGAAGCTAAAGTGAAAGACAGACTCTAGGTCAATAAAAAAAATTCTTTATTAATATTTAGGCTTCAGTCACTGCGGAAGCTAGATTTACATTTCAGAGTGGTGGATGTTAAAAGGATATCAAGCATGTGGAGTAAGGTGAGAAAGTGCTGAAAATCACGTCTTCCCCTAGGACCTCCATTTGAGCAAGTTTGTCTAGATCCATGTTACTCTGGTTATTTCTCTCAATATGTCTCAATTTTTAGTGGTTGCCTTAGAGTTTGCAATATACATTTACAGCTAATCCAAGTTCACTTTTAAATAACACTATACCACTTCACGGGTATCACAAGTAACTTATACAAGAGTATTTCTAATTCCTCTCTTTTATTCCTTATAATACTGCTGTTATTCAGTATTGCCATTATTATTAATATTTTGAACAAACTCTTATCTGTTAGAGCAATTGAGAGCAATAAAAAAAGTAAAATATTTTATTTTGTCTTTACTTACTCTTTTTTTAGTTCTCTTTCTTTTTTTTTTTTTTTGAGACGAAGTCTCACTCTGTTGCCCAAGCTGGAGTGTGGTGGCACGATCTCAATTCACTGCAACCTCCACTTCCTGGGTTCAAGTGATTCTCCTGCCTCAGCCTGAGTAGCTGGGATTACAGGCATGCACCATTGCACCCGGCTAATTTTTGTAATTTTAGTAGAGACAGGGTTTCACCGTGTTGGTCGGGCTGGTCTCGAAATCCTGACCTCGTGATCCGCCCGCCTTGGCCTCCCAAAGTGCTGAGATTACAGGCATGAGCCACCGCACCTGGCATCTTTCTTTCTTTATTTAGGTATGAACTTCTGATCTATATCATGTTCTTTCTTTACGAATAAATTCTTTTAACATTTTTTTTGCAAGACATGACTGATCTCAACAAATTTCCCCAATTTTTGCTTCGTATGGTCTTTGTTTCTCCTTGACTTTTGAAGGATAGTTTGTTGGATACAAAATTCTATGTTGGTGGTTCTTTTCTTTCAACACTTTACGTATTTCATTCTACTCTCTTCTTATTTGTGTGGTCTCTGAAGAAAAGTCTGACATAATTCTTATTTTTGCTTCACTATAGATTAGGTGTTTTATTCTCTGGCTTGTTTCCAGATTTTTTCTTTGTCTTTGATTTTCTGCAGTTTGACTATGATATGCCTGGATGTGGATCTTTTAGTATTTATCCTGCCTCATGTTCTCAGATCTCCCTGCATCTGTACTTTGGTGTCTACCATTAATTTTGTTTAATTCTCTGTCATTATTTCTTAAAATTCTTCTTCTCTTCTTTTTCTCTTTCTGGTGCTTCCAACAGACATGTTACATCTTTTTTAATTGTCTCATAATTCTTGGATATTCATTTCTGTCTTTTTTATCCTTTTTCCGTTCTGTTTGCATTTCAGATTTAGGAGTTTCTATTGATGTTTCTTCAAGCTCACTGAATCTTTTCCAGTGATGCTCATTCTATTAATGAGTTCATCAAAGGCATTCTTTATTTCTAATACAGTAGTTTTATTTTCCAGAATTTCCTTTTGATTCTTTCTTAGGGCTTTATCTCTGTTTACGTTGCCCATTTGTTCTGGCATGGTATCTGTTTTTTCGTTAAAGCCCTTAGCATATTAATCATAAATGTTTTAAATGCCTAATATGATAATTCTGCCACATCTGACTGTGATTCTGATGCTTTGCTCTCTTCAAACTGTGCTTTTTGTCTTTTAATTTGCCTTGTAATTTTTTGGAAAGCCTGATATGAGGTACTAAGTAAAAGGGGCTGAAGTAAATAGGCCTTTATGTGAGGTTTCACGTGTATTAATCTAGGACTTAGTCCATGTTTACTATTTTTTGTAGCTGTAGGTGTCATTGGCTCAAATTTCATCCTGTGAACTTGTTTTTCTCTCTTCTATTGTTATTTTGTTTTTTAGAGAGCCATTCTTAAATAAGCTGATTCATGTAGTTCTTTTGGTTGTATTCCCCTGTTATTATATAGGAATCCTATTGATGTGGTGGTAAGATGTGGGTGGAGAGGAGGTGTTTTGTATTTACTTGGTTAGGTATTAGTCTTTTAGTGAGCTTGTGCCCCTGGGCTGTGACCTTTGTTAGTGCTTCTCAGTTTTATTTTGTTAGTCTTTGGTGAAAGAGGAAAGCAAGAGGACGTTGGAATTGTGTATTTCCCTTCCCCCAAGTAGGTTATGCTCTGGCAAAACCCCAGTCGGTTAGGATCTGGTAAAATAATTTCTCTTGAATATAGACCTGTTAACCTTTAAACTTGTCCACATTGAACCCCCAGCAATTTCTTAATTGTAGGTTAAGTTTTTCTTCCAGTTATTGGTACCCACAGAGTTTTCTACTCCTGGGCTTCTGCTCCAGTAAGTTATGATTCTCTAACTCTTGTCTCTCCAGTTTTGAAAAGCAGTGGTTTGTCCTGTGACATAGATTTTCTGTTGTATCTAAGAAGAGTCATTAATTTTTATTTAGATTTTATTTTTTGTTGTGAGGATGAGAGTAAAGACTTCCAAGATCCCTTCCTGCCAGACTGGAAATCACACTTATAATGTTTTTATATATTTGCGTCTAATGTTTGCTGCTTTTCACATGTTTCTTAGATGCAAATGTAACTAAAGAGATAGCTGGAACTTTTCTATCTCTTAATATACAAATTGCATTGGTTCAAACTCCCATTCTACAACTTGTGAAAATTCCAATTTCCATCCAATGACTTTTAACTTTTTAAGAGACTTACATTTCATGGCCTCTAGCTCATGTTTTCTGCTTCTTCTATTCAGTTACTGTACGAATCCGCTAAAAGCTCTGTGTATATGGTCCTACTTGTTACACTAAAACAAACTAACAAAAATCCCTACTAACCAAAGACCTTTTGATGTGTAGTAGATCTTAGTAGTGTTTAAACAGGAAACTTCAAACATCGAATCAACAACTGGGTATGAGATATTTCTGGCCTTTCAAAAAATTCCTAAATTGTTTTCATGAACTAGGGTCCCAGCCTCCTACCAAGTGACTTAGTCCACTTCCTTTCTTTTCTCTTACATCCTTTGAAGGAAGTAAAATAAACAAAACTAATGAAAGTAATTTTATTTAACATGTATGGCAATTCAATATCCTATTAATCTCCCACACCAATCCACATCTCACTTGTTCTACCACATCAAAAGATGAGGTCTTCACATTCCTGGCTTTCCAGACCCTTTCTACTCAAAGTGTAATGTGTGGTAGCATTGGTAGCCCCTGGTTGTTTGTCAGACATGAGAAATATTACGCTCCTCTCTAGACTTGATGAGTCAGAATCTGCAATTTAATAAAACCCTTAGGTAATTCCTATGTATATTACATTTAAAGAAGCTGAGTTCAAAAGCACTTGCAAGTTTCACAAATCACGCCCTGGGAATCAAAGGGCAAAACTGCCTCCACGGGAAAGATGTTATATATCTCCAGTGTCTCTACTACTCAACTTCCTACCTTACTCCCTGGTATTGATAAAAGGGAGGTGTTAAGAACTCTACATCTCTCCTCTACCTTCACTTCTCCCTCATAGCCTATTTCTAGCATCAGAAGCATTTTATATCTTATTTTCCTGTCAAACGGTAATGTCCTTAAGCCTTGTTATCCTTTTCCCCTGCTCAATCCATATTCTCTCTTTTGTGTGGCTAATATATGTGGTTGGGATATAAGGACCAGTGTTATAACGTCTCAAGGAAAACAGGGCTGAGGTTTGACGTTTCTTTTGCTCTTCCTTTCACGGTCTTATTAGATTGGCTGTTCTAGCCTATCATTTCGACCCTTTTCTAGGCAGGGTAAAGAAGGTGGGGGATAGAGGATTAGGTGGTGACTGGGTGAGAAAAGCATAGCCTTTCTCATAAACTCCAGAGACCTTTCCTTGTGTCTCATTGCCTAGAATCATGACACATGGCCAACTCTGCCTAAAACATGCATTATTGAAAGGTCCAGTTGCAGTTTTGGCTTTCTAGAAAATATAGTAGTACATGGTTGCAATGGCTAATTTTATGTGTCAACTTGATTGGGGTAAGGAATCCCTAGGTAACTGGTAAAACATTATTTCCAGGTGTGTCTTTGAGGGTGTCTCTGAAAGAGATCAGCATTCGAATAAGTAGACTGAGTAAAAAACGTAACTCTTGGCCAGGCATAATGGCTCACTCCTATAACCCCAGGGTTTTGGGAAACTGAGTCAGGAGACTTGCTTGTGGCCAGTTTTTCAAGGTTACAGTGAGCTATGATGGTTCCATTGAATTCCAGCCTGGGTGAAAGAATGTGATCCTGTCTCCAAAAAAAATAAAAATAAAAATAAAGAAAAAGATCACTCTCACCAAGTGGGTGAGTATCATCAATCCATTGAAGGCTGGAATAGAACAAAAAGATGGAGAAAAGGCAAATTCACTACTCTCTCTGCTTGAGCTGAGACATCCATCTTCTCCTGTCCTTGAACATTGGCACTTCTGGTTTGCAGGCTTTTGGACTGGGACTGGGACTTACACCATCTGCCCCCTGATTCTTAGGACTTTGGACTCAGACTGAATTATAATTATACCACTGGCCTTCCTGGTTCTCGTGTGTGTGTGTGTGTGTGTGTGTGTGGTGTATGTTCTTTCTCTCTCTCTTTCTCTACATGTATTTCTCTTTCCCTTCCTATATATATATATTTATTCTATTTCTCTGGAAAACCATGACTAATACAATGGTCCTGCAGAGATATTTAGAATGGGGATTAAGTGAACCAAACTTATGGAATCTGCCACAGTTATTACATTCCTCTTTTGAAGATGATGAAATTAAATTAATAGAATTGGTGGCTTTCCTAAATTTCCATGTGCGGTGTTTTAGAATCAGAAATTGAATTCAAACTCAACATACTGCAACATCATAGCTGCCTCTGATTTTCTTAGATGTTGATAATGAAAACCACCTGTGAATGTTAGGCAATGAAGACAAAAAATATACAATAAAAACCTTACCAAAAATAAAACCTTACAAAATTGCTTTTCTTTTTCACTGTCACTTCGAACTCTTGTGAATAACTCTTTATATGAAGAATGTTTATTTCTATTATCCCTTCTTTCTCTGCTATGCCTGCTCACCAGTTTCCTGTACACTGAAATACAGAGGGTCAGATTAGAGAGCTCTTGGAAGTTGGACTGAGCTGGGGGAAATGCTGACTGACCTCAGATGAAGACAGGGCTGATGAAGCCATCAACAGAGCTGTACCATGGTCAGATGACCTTGTATTAACAAGAGTAGGGAATGGATTTTCTGTAATGCCATTAAAACATGAAAATCAGCTGCTTTTGGGAATAAATGGCAGGGTGCTGTCCTCACAAAATCGATAACTCTTTGGAAGCTCATCAGTTTATTGCATGTTATGGTGGGGCAGAGTGAGGAGGATGTGTGTGCATGTGTGTGTGTGTGTGTGAGCATGCATGTATGTGTTTTAGTTGTAGAGCAGAAGACAGCTCACTGTCTCCACAGATGTGAAGAACTAAGTTGTCTTAAGGTGTCGGAGACAAAAGAAAATCTTGTTTCTAAAAATATCGGTCACACTTGTTTTTCTTTGAGGCAGGTATTTCCAGTACATTCTCCTTGTCTTTGGCTCACTTGCCACCTAGCAAGGTCTATTGAAGAAAGTAAAGGTGACTTAATCGTGACCTCAAGTTCTTGACATCTTGTCAAACAGCAAATGGTGGCCAGCTGCCACCTGTCATCATATTAGGCACATATGCTTTTTCTCTCACAAGAGACAAGGAAAAATGAATAAGTTTAAAATACTTTCTTCTTATATGCAGAGACAATTCTATTTTACAATTCATTCAACCCCCCAAAATACTGATGGTATTTATATTGGAATTTCCCATAATGTCATACTAGACACTAGTCTCATGAGACATTTTATACAAAAAGATGACATGAGTAAAAGACATGTCACGTGTCATATTCTTCTTTAGAAAATTCATGGAGTATATCATACATCAGTATGCAAAAGGCTCTGTGCAATGCTGCTGTGAAGAAAATCCACTTAATTTTGTTTAACTCAGTAATTCCCAAACTTATTTGATATTGGATTCCATTTTTACAATTAACACATTTAAATTCAGTAGTAAACAAGTTCTACTAGACATCCTGCATGTATGTACTCAGGGAGGAAGGAAACCTGGTTTGTGACAGGTCTGAAACTGTGGGTGAGGAAGGGGAGTTAGCATAGCCCCATCCCATTCTCAGAATTGCTAGATTAAAAGCTACCTTATTTTTTCCTCCTGGAAAATCGGAAGTTGCCAGACTTAGAGAACAAATCTACATTAACAAGATTTATAGAGACAGAAGAATAAAACAGATTTAAAGATACGATTTTCAATCAAATATCGTCATTTTAGTTATCAAAAACATTTGTTCTCAACCCAGGGCACTTTCTCCTCAGTCTTAGTGATAGCGCCAGGAGGCTGAATATTGCTGAATGAACATGAAATCAAAGTGCAATTTCAGGGAAGCATAAGAGATATATCACTGAGGCCACTTTCAGGTCCTGTGAATCAGAACTGCATATAGAACGTATGACACCATTTTAATGATTGGGATAAAATTGCTCACTCATGCAGTGTCTTTTTATTTGTTTATTTTGTAGTGCTTAAATATATTGAAAAGTATATTTAATAATGAAAATTGTGTTCATGTTCTTTCCTCTTCAAATTAATTAATGTTCATATTTTGCCATTTTTGCTTTAGATAAGAATATATATATATAATGATATGTATTTTAATAAAAGTCAAGGATAAAAGCAAAGTTTTCATTATTGACTCCTATCCATTTGCTTCCTTCCCTCCTCAGAAGCATCTACTAACCTGAAGTCCTCTTCATATTTTAACAGAAATTTTAACCTATCACGTACTTTGTGAGTGTTTTGAGACTTAATTACTCTATTATTCAGGGTTCTTTAGAAAAACAGTACCAATAGGTGATATCTATCTATCAATTAATGAATCAATCTATTTCTATTTATATCTTTGTATCTGTATATATGTCTATATATCTATACAGAGATATTTGTTTTAAGGAATTGGCCTGTGATACTGGAGGCCGCAAGTCCAAGATTTGCAGGGTGGTCTGGTAGGCTGGAGACCTAGTGAAGAGTTGGTGTTTAGTTCAAGGCTAATGGAAGTCTATCAGCAGAATTCCTTTTAGCTCAGGGGAGGTCAGTCTTTTTTCTGTTAAGACTTTCAGCTGATTGGATAAAACAAACCTAATCCAATTAGAAAAAATGCCGATTTAAATGCTAATCTTATTTGAAAAATACCTTCATAGAAATGTCTAGAATAACCTTGACCAAATATCTGCCTGAATACTATAACCTAGAAAAATTGACACATAAAATAAACCATCACATATACTGTATATTTTAATGCTATATTTGGGAAGAGTTAACAATATATATATAGCTTTCTGTATTTCTGTTTACAAACTTCAAGGATGTTATTCTTTATGCAACCTTCATTTCTAGCTTAACATTAGATTTTCAACCTCTTTCCATGCTGCTGTATATGACCAAGTCCACTGATTTTAAATGCTATATCATATTTCAACATGTGAATACGCAAGTTTGCTATTTTATTGATGGTCATTTAATTGCTATTGATTTTTTATTACCTTCCTACAACAAAGATCCTTATCATTTTGTGTGTTGTCCATCTATGAGAATTTCTCTAGAGTACACACCAAAAGTAGGATTGAGGAGTAACTATGAAGACACAGTGAAGTTTTAAACTTTACTAGATACTGACCAAATATTCTCCACAATGCTTTTTCCATTGTAAATTTTTATGAGTTGGAGGACAGGTTTCCTTTGTGCTTAAAATCTTAGCCGGTATTAGGTACACCAGACTTTTTATTTTCTACTCTGAGAATTATTTATTTATTTATTATTATTTTGAGACAGAGTCTCGCTCTGTCGCCCAGGCTGGAGTGCAGTGGTGCAATCTCAGCTCACTGCAAGCTCTGCCTCCTGGGTTCACGTCATTCTCCTGCCTCAGCCTCCCGAGTAGCTGGGACTACAGGTGCCTGCCACCATGCCCGGCTAATTTTTTTGTATTTTTTTTTTTTTTTTTAGTAGAGATGGGGCTTCACCGTGTTAGCCAGGATGGTCTCGGTCTCCTGACCTCGTGATCCACCTGCCTTGGCCTCCCGAAGTGCTGGGATTACAGGCGTGAGCCACCGCGCCCAGCTTAGAATTATTTTTTTAAAAAGTAACTTTAAAAAGTTGGTTTTCTTCTCATCTTGGTGTAATTAAGTTTCATGTTTTTTGGTAATTTGGTTAATTCTTTTGTGAGTTGCTTTTCTATCATATGCAGCATCTCCAAGTGATACAAACATCGATATAATATTTGTCTTTTTAGATTTAAATTTAAAAGTTATTTTATATATTTTAGTAACTGATATATACATACACATATATTGCAAATACCTTCTTCAAATATATTTCTTATCTTTTTATTTTGCCTTTGTTATTGCAGAAGTTTTTGTTTTGTTAATTTTCTCTCATTGTCGTGTGTGTATGTGTGTGTCTTTTCCACCTGTAAAACAAAAATATTCTCTTACACATTCTTCTAAGAGTTTCAAAAGTTATTTTTATTTGATATTGTCATAGGAAATCTAGATATTCCATTTTTTTGGAGTTATTCTTTTGGAATTTACTTATAAAACAATGTCTATAAGGAGAAATTTCATTATCTACATTTCTAATTTTAAAAGAATACACAATATGTTTTACATTGGTTGAGATATTTTTGACAAGATAAGTGAGTATGTAATCAGCAGACTCAATATCACAAAATGTGTGAGAGTAAGCACTTCCATGGAAACAGTTCACAGCCCTATGTGGACAAACACATTTTCCTATAACAAACATTCTGACATATAATTTTTATATTAAATATTAATAATTACAAAATTGGAAGGAAACAGTTCTTGGCATTTTAAAAAAACTTTATGATATTAGGAAAGTTATTTGCCTCTTTTAATAAACATATCTGAGACAAGTCTCAGTTAATTTAGAAAGTTTATTTTGCCAAGGTTGAGGACACCTGCATGTGACACAGCCTCAGGAGGTCCTGATGACATATGCCCAAAGTGGTCAGAGACCAGTTTGGTTTTACACATTTTAGGGAGACATAAGACATCAATCAACATATGTAAGGTGAACACTGGTTCCATCAGAAAAGGCAGGACAACTCAAAGTGGGGAGGGGACTTCTGGGTGGTAGGTAGATAAGAGACAAACCGTTGCATTCTTTTGAGTTTCTGATTAGCCTCTCCAAAGGAGGCAATCAGATATGCATTTATGTCAGTGAGTAGATGGGTGACTTTGAATACAATGGGAAGGAGATTTGCCCTAAGCAGTTCTCAGCTTGACATTTCCCTTTAGATTGGTGATTCTGGGGCCCTAAGATTTATTTTCCTTTCACAGGCAGAAACTAAACTTTATGATAACAAAAACCAATAAATTCTATGGTAACTAATATATATATAACCACTCCTCTTTTATTCTTTTTTTTTTTCACTTTTATTTTATGTAGAGACGGGGTTTTACTTTGTTTCCCAGGCTGGTCTCAAACTCCTGGAATCCAGTGATCCTCCCACAACGCTGGGATGACAGGTGTGACCCACCGCCCCTGGCCTAGTCTTTCTTATTAACTCAAGCAAAGACTAATGGCCAATCCAGGGCTTCATATTTGGTAAAGTATAGACTCTCAGGGTTCCTGAAAACAAATTCTGTGTTCTCTGGTCAACTAAGTTTTAATTAGTACTAAATTTAAAATATTGAAGTTTTTATTTTTCACATCTTTATTTCATTTGAATTGTTTTAGCTATGGTATAAAATGGCAGACATCTTAACCTATAAAATAAAATAAGGGTTCATTTGATTTTAATCACCATCATCATTTGTGGCATGAAGGTCTAAAGCCAGTTGTCTGAATACAACTCTGACACCAAAATTAAAAAAAAATCTTCCATTTCCCCAAAGATTTAAATGTCTACTTTTACTATGGTTAAAGAAAAAAAAATCCTAATTTTTATCAAAAATAGCAAGACAAGTTTTATACAACACTATCACAACAGGGGAGAAACTATTGCAGTAGGGTAGAAAGAATGAACTCAACTCCAAATACAAGAAGGATCAATGGAGATTTATAGCTAGTGGGCAGGGTGAGGGAGAAGAGGAACTTGATTACATATCAAGGGTTATATCTAATTCTTAATAAACTAGAATAGCAATATTCTTTGCTAAAACTAGGCTCAGCTGGCCAAGAATGAAGGTGAATAGGGAAAGGGACTCAGAGGAGCCTAACTAAAGTTTGGTCAAGAAGAGAGGCTTTGTCACCATCACCAAATTTCCACATATATATGCCCATTTCTAGGCCTATTTTATTGCATTGTTCAGTTTTTTCATTTGCTGTGGCAATACTCCACTGTCTAAATTACCATAATAATATTTATAAGAGAAGATCCTTTTTTTTTCTTTTTAGAGAAAAATAGATTATCTATTTTTGGTTCTTATTAATAAATTAACTTTAGAATCAGTTTGTCTAATTCTATGGAAATACCATTGAAAGGTTTATTAGAATCCTATTGTTGTTAGAGATTACTTTGGAAAGAATTGGATTTTTTAGGATATTAAATCTATCCATTAAAACAGTAAATCTATTTCTTTAGCTATTCTTTTCTAATTCTAGGACATTTCGTAACACTTATACATTTATTCCTTGGTATCTTAGAGTGGTATCTTAGAGTGTGTTGCAATTGTAAATGGTATGTTTTTCTCTATTACACGTTCTACTTGGTATTTGATAATACACTGTTGATATGTTGCTCCATTTCCTTAAACACTTAAATGTATAATTTCTTTAAAAAAAGACATTTTCTTTTATACTGCAGTGTAATTTAAAGTTTAGAAAATTCATATTGATGAATTAAATTATTGATTCCTATTGACCTTACTCAAACATTGTCAATTGCCTTAATCATGTGTTCTATACACAAAGCTGCAGGAAGGGGGGCATTAAATAACTTTTTTTTCTAAGTTCTAGTGACACTCCAAGATCACACATTGCATTTAGTTGTTATGTCCCTTTAGACTCATTTAATCTAGAGTAGGTCCTTAGTTTTCCTTAATTTTTATGAGGTTGACATTTAAAAAATTAATTTAAAATATTTAATTGTCAAATAAATATTGTATATATTTAAGGTGTACAGTGTGATGGTTAGATATACATTGTGTAGCAATTATCATGAATAAATTAATTAACCCATTCATCATTACCCATACTCTACATTAGATTCTCAGAATTTGTTCATCTTATGGAAGCAGCTTTGTTGTCTGGGGAAATACCTGTGGTTCGTCATCTCGTGCTATGAAGATTAATGACATGAACTCACACACATGGAGTGGGTTAAGGAGAGGAAAATTTTCTTTTTAGAGAAAAATAGATTATTTTTTCTTCTTAATAATAAATTAATAAATATTAATAATTAACAATAAATATTAATATTTATTAATAAATTAATAAATATTAATAATAATTACTATTATAGTATACTATATATTATATTATATTATATTATATTATATATTATATATTATATTATGTTATATATTATATATAATATTATGTATATAATTATATATAAATATATAATATTATGTATATAATTATATATAATATATAATATTGTGTATATAATTATATATATTATATATAATACATAATATTATGTATATAATTATATATTATATATAATATATAATATGTATATAATTATATATTGTATATAATATATAATATTATGTCTATAATATATATTATATAATATATAATATTATGTCTATAATATATATTATATAATATATAATATTATGTATATAATTATATATTATATAATATATAATATTATGTATATAATTATATATTATATAATATTATGTATATAATTATATATTATATAATATTATGTAATATTATAATATTATGTATTATATAATATTATATAATATTATATAATATTATATAATATTACATAATATTATATAATATTATGTAATATTATATAATATTATGTAATATATATAATATTATATATTATATATAAAATATTATATATAACTATATACATATTATATATTATATATAATTATATACATAGTATTATATATTATATATAATATATAATTATATACATAATATTATATATTATATATAAAATATTATATATAATACCTATAATTATATATTATATATAATATATAATACTATGTATATAATTATATATTATATGTAATATATAATATTATGTATATAATTATATATTATATATAATACTATGTATATAATTATATATAATATATAATATGTATATAGTTATATACATTACATATAATATTATGTATATAATTATATATAATATGTATATAATTATATACATTATATATAATATTATGTATATAATTATATATAATATGTATATAATTATATACATTATATATAATATTATGTATATAATTATATATAATATATAATATTATGTATATAATTATATATTATATATAATATATATTATGTATATAATTATATATTATATATAATGTTATTATAATATATAATTAATAATAATAGGCAGGAAAGAAGAGAACACCTCCCCTACAAAGGGAGAGGAGGCCTCCCAGTGGAAAACCCCACTTGCAGCTGAGAGCTGTAGGTTATATTGGGAAGCTTCAGGAGACGTGTCTGTTTGCATAGGGCCCAGGGGATTGGTTTGACCAGGTGTGCCATTTACACAGCCGACAAAGAGACTGGCCCTCACACCCTAATCTTTTATTATGCAAATGTGGCCTCTGCCTGCACCCATGACACCTGCACACATGGCTTTACCTGGCTGGTATCATGAAACCTGCACATGTGGTGACGAAGAAAAGGGAGTGGGAATCACCATATTGGGTGAACCTGGCTTTTAGTACAGCTGCCTGCATTTACATATGTAAGCTTCCAGCTAATCTATGCTTGCAGCTCAACTTTTCAGGCTGCTTTTTGTTAGAAAAGAAATGGTTTGGGGGCTGCTTTTTATTAAAAGAAAAAACCTTACCGAGGCCCTTTTACCTTCGTTAACTGCTAAAATAATTTCTTAATAACTCCTATATTATTTGTGAAAGTTTGTGCCCTATGATCACAATCTTCCCATAAACCCATCCCCAGCCCATAGCAACCATCATTCTACTCTCTGAATAGGTTCTTTTTTACATTCTAAATATATAAGATCAGTATTTGTTTGTTCTGTGTTTGGCTTATTTCACTTAGCATAATGTCCTCTAGGTTTATCCATATTGTCACAAATGGCAGGATTTTCTTCTTTTTATGGCTGAATAATATTCTGTTGTATGTAAGCACCACATTTTATTTATCCAGTCATTCCTTCAGACCATGTGTTTTGTGAAACATACCTCATTTTTATTTTGTTTCTTCATGACTAAATTAAAATTATTTATTTTTGGCAGGAGTATCATAGTAGTGATGTAATAAATACAGATGATCCTCTACATATGATAATGTTACATCTGGAAAAACTCATTGTAAGTTGAAAATATCATAAGTCAAAAATGCATTTAATACACCTAACCTACCAAACATCATAGCTGAGCCTAGCCTACCTTAAACATGCTCAGAACACCTACATTTGGGCAATATCATCTATAACAAAGACTATTTTATGATAAGATGCTGCATATTTCATATAATTTATTGAACAGTGTACTAAAGTATGGTTTCTTCTGAATGCGTGTCAGTTTTACACTATTGGAAAGTCAAAAAAAATTGTTAAACCAAACCATCTTAAGTTGGGGATTGTCTGTATACTTTTCACTGTGTCACACCAGTAAGAACACGCTGTCAACTCATCCCATTACTGCTGATAACTTTGATATTTGGTTAACGTGTCTCCCAGATTTCTCAACATAAAATCATTATTTTTCGATTTGTAAATAACAAACTTATTTTATAGAGTTTATTAATTACAAATGGAAAAAGACCATGTAAGTATTTAAGACCATGTAAATATTCTAATTCTCATCACATTTTCACTCACAAGTTTTAGAACCTATTGATGATTCATGCTTTGCTAAATTAATTATGATTGTTATCAAAAGATGAATTTTTAATTTCATTATTCCTTCTACATTTATTAATTGGCATTCTAGTGAAAGGAATAGATTCCCCTTATATCTAAGTTATTTCTATATATATGAATTTGTTCATTTATATCACCACAGTCTCATGAGTTTTTATTTTATTCAATAAATCATAATCTATTACCATTATTTTATGCTCAAATTTTTCCTCATTTGGCCAGTGAGAGGCCCTCTGACGTGGCTTCTGTGTTGTACTGACATTGCCCCACTATTCTTTGACCATTTTCTTATTTTTTGGTACAAGGTATCTCAGATTCATCTGAAAATTTTCCATTCAGTCTGAAGTCAGCAATTTTTGGAAAGATTCCAGGTTTCTTGTATTATAGAACAGTATTTAGGAAACTAAGAACTAGGTGCTAGCTGTGCTCATTGTCAGGCCTCTGAGCCCAAGCCAAGCCATAGCATCCCCTGTAACTTGCACTTATATATCCAGATGGCCTGAAGTAACTGAAGAATTACAAAAGAAGTGAAAAGGCCCTGCCCTGCCATAACTGATGACATGCCACCACAAAAGAAGTGTAAATGGCCTGTCCTTGCCTTAAGTGATGACATTACCTTGTGAAAGTCCTTTTCCTGGCTCATCCTGGCTCAAAAAGCTCCCCCACTGAGCACCTTGTGACCCCCACTCCTGCCCACCAGAGAACAAACCCCCTTTGACTGTAACTTTCCTTTACCTACCCAAATCCTATAAAACGGCCCCAAGCTTATCTCCCTTCGCTGACTCTCTTTTCGGATTTAGCCCGCTTGCACCCAGGTGAAATAAACAGCCACGTTGCTCACACAAAGCCTGTTTGGTGGTCTCTTCACACGGACACGCATGAAACTCATTACTACCGGAGTGTCCTCATGGTTAGGCACCCTCTTTAACAGACTGAACCATGAAACATACCCATACACAAACCCACCTATTTTATACTTAGGAACTGCTATGTACTGAATTGTGTCACCTCCCAAATTCATATGTTGATGCCCTAACTCCTGCCACGGTGGTATTTGAAGATTGGGTCTTTGGAGGTTAATTAGGTTTGGATGAGGTGATGAGGGTAGGCACCTCATGATGAAATTAGTGCCTTTAAAAGAACGGAGCCCTCACCAGCAGCCTGCCATGCTAGGACCCTCAACTCAGACTTCCAGTTTCCAGAACTGTGAGAAAATAAATTTCTGTTGTTTAAGCCACCTAGTCTATGGCATTTTGTTATGGCAGCCTGAACTAAGACATGAATGAATCATCTATATTAAAATTCTAAATTTTTACTGATCCCTCCATTTCTAATACAATACTACAGTATTCACTTTAGCTTTCCACCTTTCCATATTGGTAACTCCCTCCTTTTCTCTCCTTGGGCATGCTAATGGCTTGAATATTAAACTTTTTGATATTTTCCCGTAAGTTCTTGAGTCTCTGTTATTTTTTCTGTTTTATCTCCCTGTTGTTTTACTGGGTCTCTTTAATATCTTTTTTTTTTTTTTTTTTTTTGCTATCATTTTGCCATTGAGCAACTATGCAGATTTGAAAATTCACTGTATTACAATTTTCAGCTCTTGTATTTGGTTTTCTTTTTCACAACCATGATTTCTCTTTTTTTGACAGTATTCGAAAACCACCTTTACAAAAACTGGACCATCAAAAGTAAAGATAAGTTTCACAATTCTTTTGAAAAAATATTTTGCATTACTTGGAAACTTAAGTATTATTTTATAGAAGAGATTTATGTCAATGTCCTAATTTCCTTAAGACTTTATATATCTAATAGATATAGATATTAATCACACTTATATATGCAGAGGAAAAATTTACAAATGTCAATTTTAATGTTATCTCCAGAGTAACAGTTTATCAAGTTAGGGCAGGTTAAATTGCTATAACAAAGAAATCCCAAGATATGCAATGGCTCAACGACAATGGAATGAGACTTCTCATCTGTGTAATTGTCCTGGCCAATGGGATGCAGGTGTTTGTTCTCCAGAAGGTGGCTCCAGAACCTAGGCTCTTCCATATTGTGGCTCTAAATTTGGTCTCACTGTCTTCAGCCAGATGGCAAAAGTGGAAAAAGGGGATGCAGGGTATATATTTATTTCTGTAAAGTCACTTCCTCTCAAGCCATCAGTTAAATTCAGTTGCATAGTCACATCTAACTGTAAGGAAGGCTGGGAAATGGAGTCTAACTGTGCCATTAAGGAGGGTAAAATAAACTATGAATCATAGCCATTAATACTATTTATTTGTTGGGAAGTTTTATTTTTCCATTTTTTCTAACAATTATCATCCTTACATCATGGAACATAGTTATGGTGGCTTCCTTATTTGTTTTTATTTCTTAACCAGCTTGCTTTATCAAATATGATAGCTTCTCTAAAGTCTTTTTTCATAATTTTAGCAGTTGTGTCATCTTAGGGTTTGCACCTGCTGAATATGAGATTTTCCTTATTCATTGTATAATGAGTAATTTGGGATTATGTCCTGGATACTTTGAATAATATGCTATGAGACCCTGGGTCCTTTAAAAACTCTTCTGGAGAATATTGATTTTGGTTTGTTTTAGCAAATTGTCAATCTGGAGGAGACAGTGTCCTGAGCCCTGACCTATCAGTATTGATGGTGGTAGGGAGGGTATCTTGGTAAACTGGTGTCCAG
Source organism: Symphalangus syndactylus (assembly GCF_028878055.3). NCBI lineage: Eukaryota > Metazoa > Chordata > Mammalia > Primates > Hylobatidae > Symphalangus > Symphalangus syndactylus. The sequence goes on from NC_072426.2 coordinate 90,404,587, forward strand.
GGACTTGCTAGCTTAGAGAAGTCAAGACAGCCCCACCCATAAATGATTCTCTCTAAGAACTGAACTGTTATCTCTGTGTGCTGATTAGCTCAATCTAGAAAGAAATTAGATTAATCCAGCCTGAGTCAGGGCTCCTCCATCTAGGCATGTGTATCAGGAGCTGGGATGTTATTCTCCATAACCTTCTCTGTGGATGTAGGAGAGGATGCTCTGAGAAGGGCCAGCCACCTTGGTGTATATGTTCACAAAACCTCTTCCACTTGCTGTGTTGCTTTCCTTGTCTTGCCTGGCTATCCTCTCTTCCCATTGCCTGCCACGCCACTACATTGGCATTAATCTTTTCTGACTGAATCTTCTAAAATGTCTTATAAACCCAGAACAGTTATCAACAGGCGTTACCCTTGTTTGCTGGATTTTTGTCAGTTTCATCTGTGTAGCAAATCTACCCATAAAACAATGATTTTGAAATGATAGGCTGCATCTCCTGCATCAAACGTTTTTCAAATTAACTTTTTAATGGTAAATTTTACATAAAATAAAGGCACCCATTTGCTGTATACAGTCGGTACGTTTTTTGTTTGTTTGTTGAGACAGGGTCTCACTATACCTCCCAGGCTGGAGTGCAATGGCAATTCACCTGTGTGTTCATACCTCATTGCAGCCTCAAATTCCCAGGCTCAAGTGATTCTCAGTTCGGCAAGTTTTGACAAGCGTAGACACCAACTTAAATAAGATAGAACTGTTTCCATCATCCAAAAGAAATGCTGGTGTCGCCTGAGTGGCGGCGGCAGGGAGGAGTCTGAGGGACCTGCTTGATGAGGGCTCCGCAGGCCCCAGGCTGGGCTCACCCTTGCCCTTGACCCCTGGCGCATTTTCTTCGCCCCCTTTGCTGGCGCGCTCTTTCTATGTCACGCGTCCAGTGGTGCGTCACAAGCATGCGACAGACAGTGCACGCTGGCTTCGGAGGAGGAGAGGGCAGCTGGGATACCTCTGCGAGTTTCCCTCAGCACTCCGAGAGCCGCGGAAAGCGCAAACTGCTCTCACGGGTGACCTCCCCAGTAAGCTGAGCCTCTGCCGTGCCTTCTCCCTGCTTGTTGTGTTCCGTGGTCTGGCCCGCATCACCCCGCTGCCCTGAGCCGAGCCTGCCCTCGGCCCTTTCACCAACGGTTAAACCAGGGTCCTGAGTCTACACGTTCTAGGTTTGGCTTCACCCCTGAGAGCAGTGTCCCATGCAGCGGGCTCAGTGCTCCTCTCCGGGGAGCCTTCCTTTGGTGTCCTGGGGCCTCTCTCACAAGAAGCTGGCGCTGTCTGTTGGCAACAAGATTCTTTGCCACTCAGAAACAATCAAGATTCCTCCTCCAGGGCAGGAATGGACTTGACTGTCTTTGCCTGGTGAATTGTCATCCAGGATCCCCCACCCACACATTTTTGACCATTCAAAAATGAGCTGAGAGCCCTAGGAGAGTGCCAGGAAGGCCTAGCAAAAGAGGAGGACGGTAAGAGAAGCAGCCCCACATACAATGGGAGTGTACCATTATCATTTAGGCCTCTGGACACCACGGAGTCCTCACTTTCTTCAGCGTAATTTTGAGCCTCTGACGGGAAATCTCAATTCCAAATTTCCAGAAGACAGCGTTGGTAAGAAAGGAGTGCTGGATGAAGACTGTGGGCCCAGGAGCTCCTTCACCAAAGGCGGCGCAATCACCAGCTCATACAGCCCTGCTGGAGGTGTTCTGCGCATTTGCAGAGTGATCCAGGTGCAGCAGGGCTCTCTGCCTATGGCATCATGCTCCCTGCTGCTCAAGAGATGGGCACAGGAAGTGCTAGATGTAGGCCATGGGTCCAGCTCCCCAGCCTTGCTGAGCCAGGGAAGAAGATGCAGAGAAAAAAGCTTCCAAAGACACGGTCAAGGTAAAAACCCTCAGAGACGATTATGAAGATCTCTATGCACACAAACTAGAAAACCTAGAAGAAATGGATAAATTCCTGGAAACATAAAACCTCCCAAGTTTGAACCAGGAAGAAATTGAAACCCTAAACAAAGACTCTATCAAGGAAGAATTCTCCACCCACATCTTGAGTTGAAGGCCTTGTAAATGGAAAATGTCAAGGTTGTTAATGCTGCCTGGGCTGCCGCTGTCTGCCACTGCTCCTTTGCCGTAAGTGCTTTTGTATAGTTGTTGCTGGGACCTGAGCTTCAAGAAGAAAGCTGAGTACCAATGGAAAATTACCCCTTGGAGAATAAAACTAAGTCCATCTTGGACTACAGTGCCACTCAGACCCCCTGTGCTTTCTCTCTGTCTTCAGAAGAGACTGCAGACTCCCTGCCCTCAGCCACTTTCATTTGCAGATTCCAGCTGTAGGCACATTCTCAATTACTGACTTGCCTGACCTGCTTGCCAGGCCCCAGTCCTGTCTGCCTCTCTACCTACCCCCACACCAGATATCGATTGTGTAATAAAATGCACAATTCCTAACTTTCCTTCTCTTGTTCTCCCCGTGGATCTCTTTCTTTAAGTTCAAGCCCATATTTGGGAAATTCACTTAGGAACAAGCATCGAAGCCCTTTGCATTCTATTTTTCCAGTTATACATACTGGGTCTTCTGATTTTGACTTCCCTGTACCTTCAGCACCTCAACCCTTCCTTCAAGTCTTTGACAGCAAAGAGTCACCTACACCTATGTGTGTGGATTCTCCGCCTTACTCATGCAGACCCCTCCACCAGACTTCTGCCAGTATCCCCTACTTTACCAGCCATTCCATCCCTGCTTTCCCAGTCACTTCTACCCCTGCAGCCAGCACATCCGCAAACTTGACCCACCAGCCGGCTTTGGACATTGGTGTGACTAGCATGAACGCCATTCCCCCCTAAGCTGCTTCTTCAGGTCTCCCTCAGGCTCTGGGATGAACTTGGGCTCCCTCCCATTTGACCAGGTCATTTATAATGTGGAGCAGATATCCCCAGCTTATACGCATTCATGGTCAACAGCCCCACCCCAACTTTCAGCCTTTTCTTTGGCACAGGAGTCACCCTTCAGCCCATATTTGGGTTCCCTGATGGGGGCTAGTCAGGAGCCATTCTCCCCAGTGACCTTATCTGTACTGGCCTACCTAGCACAGCTTTCCAGAAGCCTCCACTCCAGTATTCAGCACCTCTGTAGATTCTACATCCAAGCCTGCCTTTGATGCTGATGGAACTGATATACATACCATGCCCTCTCCCCAGATTTCCCTTTTCCCATCATATCTTCTGCAGTCTTCAGTGAGAGCTTCTTTCCATTTTCCATGGTGCTTCCTTGTTCTGAGAACATGCCACCCAGTATCAGCATTACTTCAGCCTTAGCACCCACCAGCTGCCTGTACAGTCAGTCAGTGGCCCAGCTGCAAGTTTTAGCTATTCCTTTGCTCCAGGAGCCACCTCTCAGCCCACAGTTGGGTCCCCTAGTAAGTTGCAGCCTGAAGCCACCAGCTCTGATGGCTCTTTCTCAACAAAAGCTTCAGACTTAACCTCCTTGCAGCACAGCCACCCACTGGTCACATAACTCCATCTGAGGGTTTGCCTTCCCAATATTCCACCTTTGGCATACCTGACATTACCTAGCTGGCATTTGGTGACATCCCAGATATTTTCCCCATTGGCTTAGTTACTACTTCTAGCTCTAGAGCCTAATCAGGATGCCTAGCAGTCGCCTTTGGCCAACACCACTGCAGACCCATTTACTTTTACAGGATCCATATCCCCTGTGGGTAGTGGCAGCTTTGGGGTAAGCGTGGCTGCCTCATGCTCCAGCTCTGCATCTGGAGCACTCAGCTTGCTTGAGGACTGAGGAGGACACCCAGCACTACTACTCTTGTTGATGAGGCTTAACTTGAGCGTCATGGTCTATCCCCTGTTACAGTTGGAAAGGCCAACTCTATGGAAAGCAAATCTGCCCTGGGGGACCGTTTTCTTCCTGCTTATGGTTAGAAGCCCCTTCCCTATCATTCAAAGCATACCTGTTACTATGGGAGAAGACAATAACACTAAGAAAAAACAGGTGCCAGAGGAGATAATGCTGTTTCTCCTTGTCTCAGATCACTGGGGACATTTGTGATCAGAGCACATCTACAGCTAGAAGGGACACCACCATACTGGTATTTGGAAATACTTATCTTCCCACTTTTTGTTGGAATATCTGGGGATCCCTGGCTAATGCATGTCTACTGCAGTCAGAGGTCTTGGTGCCATACCTGTGCTTGGAGCTGATATTATTCCTGCCTATAGTCAAGCACCTTGGGCCCACCTGTCCAGAGCACAGGTGATGTAACAGGGGGAAGCACTACACTTGTGCTTGGGGATAAATACTTCTGGCCCCACCTTCCTACAGAGAACCTGATGCCCACTTGTTCAGAGCACCCATTGCAATGGGAAGTAGCAGCATCATACCTATGATTGGAAGCCCCTGTGTTCCTGCCATTTGTCAGCACACTTGGGGCCCACCTGAGTAGAACATACCTGTTTCTCCTTGTCACGGATCACTTGGGACATTTGTGATCACAGCACATCTACAGCTAGAAGGGACACCACCATACTGGTATTTGGAAATACTTATCTTCCTACTTTTTGTTGGAATACCTGAGGATCCCTGGTTAATGTCTGAGTAGAACATATCTGACCCTGTACATATGCTTGAAGATACCACTATTCTTGCGTACACTCAGAGCACCCGGGGTTCACCTATCCAGAGCACAGGTAGTGAATAGGAACAGTCAGCACCACACCTGTGCTGGGAGATACTACTGTTCCCGGCAACATTCAGAGCATGTGGAGAGCTTATGGCCAGAGCACATCTGTTGCAGTCATAGGAGAAAATGCCCTACAGTTTTAGGGGATTCTTCTGGTCTCACCTAGGTCAGAACATCGGGAGCTCACCCACCCAATGTACCCTCTTTGACTTTGGAGGAGCCAGCACCATTGAGAAAAATACCTGTGTGGGGAGGCGTTTTTGCCACTACCTTTGGTCAGAGCAACTGTGCTTCCTGTGTACACAAGCAAGCATCAAACTTGCTTTTAGGTTACCCTTGTCATCTACCCAAGGCTTAACTGGAGACAAATGTTGGGCCACAAACCCATTCATTATCTTCCAGTGCAAGACCCAGGATCTCAGCAATTAAGGGAAAACTTCTACAAACAGCAGGTCACCACGGTTCCCCATAAATGGACCTTACTCTGCTGGAGAGAGGCTCAATCTCTTCTACTTGTGTCAAACAAACTTCAGTTGCTCTCTGTCTTCCTCCATCAAGCTGAAGGCTCACACCTTTGTGTGTGTGTGTGTGTGTGTGTGTGTGTGTGTGTTAGAGATGTGAGACAGATGAGGCTCGTCAAATGTCAACATACTGAAGGAGTACAACTGTGGAGAGTAGAAGAGTGATCTGCACACATTGTCAATGGTGCCATCCCTGGCTTTCACTGTTGGTCTGGCATACCCTTCTCTGGAACAGTTTTCCTCTGGTCTTGGAACTGGCAGGATGCCCACAGCTGCCTACAGCTGTCTCTTTTCCACTTGCCTCAATGAGCTCTTATCTTTCTTTTCACTGTTAAAAATCATAAATCTTTTTTTTTTCTGTTAATTTGTCCTGTGCTCACAAGTCTTTTACTCTGTGACTCGACTGTGAAGGAAGAATTGACTTGTATTAAGTGGTGATGTGTTGAACCAGACTTAAATGTGCAACATTTTCTATGGTCCAGTGAATAAGATGTGGAATTAATCATGCCTAATCACTGCTCATGGTGACTTCTGCAGTCTCTGTGTTTTGAGTGTAAAGATGGTGACCCAAGAGGAAGGAAGATCTAGAGGAGAGAGAGACAGTGTGAGTGGCCCTTGCCTCTCCTTTCTGGGCTTCTCTTCCACCATCTGACCTCACTGAAAGCCAGTCTATCCCCAATTGTAAACCACACTTTACAATTTTAGTTGTTGTAAATACTCCCATGTTCTTTTTATGCTGTTTTCATTAATTAAACTTAGGCCAATCCCCACACATTTCCATTTCAACCAGAGAGTATAGCTTTGGCATCCATGCTCTTGAGCCTGGAAGTATGAGGAAAGAAAAAGTTCACATCTGCTCTGCAGTTACTGAGATTTTTAAGTCTAGGATGTAACATATTACTTGACATTGTCATCATGATGCTTAAAATATCAGGAAATACCTGGACATGGCCTATTTGGAAAAATAACCTGTCTGGCTCTAGTCCAAACCACTGAAATATCAAATTGCAAAAGTTACAATTTCACCCAGATTCAGCTGACCCTAGAGTGCCGCTGTCTCCACTAGACTTAGTTGCTGGAAATGCAATCTTTTCTAATACAGTTTACAACCCAGGAAAATCATTTTAAGATGGGGGAAAGAGAAAATTACCTCTTACCCCAGAGGAATTTACAAGCTAGTGTGGGAGACAGATGAATAAACCAAAAATTACAACTGGAGAGGCAAATGCTAGGGTGATGGGAGCAGGTAAGAAGGACACAAGACTACGTTTGGGAAATGACTTCTGTTCTGTGCCAGAGAGGAGATGGTGGCATGCGGTGGCATGCATTTAAAAACTCCAGGTGCCCTTAAAGTGGTTATATAAGGAGAGGCCTTGAATTAACTCCAGAAATGTTCTGCATAAAACTCTGAGATATCATATAGCTTCTCCCAATCTTTCCTTCCTTACCTGCAAAATGTAAAAATACTCCCTGCCTCCTAAAGCAGGTAGGTGACATGCATGTGATTTGGGAGATGTAAAAAAAAAAAGATAATAAACCAGAGAGGCTGAGTTTAAATACTACCTTTAGCACTCAATAGTTGTGTGATCCTGGTGAGGTACTTAATCTTTCTACAAAATAGAACTAAAAATAGTGACAAATTCATTAAGTTCTGAGAATTAAAATAATTATAATACATTAGGCATTTAAAACACTGCTTGGTACACAGAAGGTGAAATATAGGGGTTTGTCAACTTATTTCAAAATGTTAATTATTCATAGAATTACTAACATATTTTATTAATATATAATCTCTTCAAGATTGATATTATGGTACTGTAAGCCTGAGATCCTAGTAAAGATTTAATCAGCTAGTCTGAGAATGTTTTGGGGGGAAATAAATTGTTGATCTTTATCACTTTCTTTTCTATAATTGCCAACTCCATTAGACTCTCCAGGGAGCAGAATAATTAAGATTGTTAAGAGGTGTCAGGGAGCTAAATATTATCGCACTTTGAAATACTTCTCTGATACGGAGAATTCCAACTCCAGTTGAGTTTGTACACGCAGTTTGAGAGAAGCCTACCTGCATATGTGCCTGAAATGGCACCCAATTTTGTATCCTGAGGCCGCAGGGATGGGGCACCCACAGTGTAGAAGTTGGGGCAGTAGGAGTAAATTTAGTTTTTCTTCTACAGGAGGTGCTTGTCAACAGAGTTACATGCTTTTCACTGAAAGGTTAAGGGCAGACAGACAGATTTGACAGAACAGAGGGCTTCCACATTAAAGGCTTTGAGTAGAAATGTCTGTCACTTCCCTCAATAGTTACCAGTAGCCATATGGTGCTGCAGTGGCAGGTCTGGGAATTTCAGAGCAAGTTGTAGGCTGCACTCGAGGAGCCTTCTGGGGTCAGCGGATGGGGGACAGGTTAAAGGAAAATAACAACTTTTACTTTTATTCAATAAATGGACATACGTTGTTTGACCCCACTCTGTCTTCCCTCTCAGTGATCACCGACAAAATGAAGAAAGCAATGTTAAAAAATTGGGATGGAACAAAGGACCTTGGTGGGTGGTAGGATGGAATTGGCTTACTCTTTCTTTTTCTAGGTGTTCTTTCTACCTTTAACTTCAGGACTATATGATGGTACTCTCTCTTGAGATGTGTCTTCATTGAATTATATTGTCTAGTCCAGTTCGTTAGGACAGAGGAGCGACATGGTAGCTAGTTTGCAAAGACGGTCTTCCAGTGAAACACACCATTTAGTATCCATGTTCTCTGTAGTCCCTCCCACATTGTAGGTTTTGGGCAAGGGAGACGAAGTTCTCAGTTAGAAGCTGAAGTAGTCAGAAAATTGAGGCACTAAAGTAGAAGACAAGGGTGATGTAAGAAAAATTGTAGAATTAGAAGCAGAGTGGTCACAGGAAGACAGAAAAATGCACAGGTGTAGGCATATTAGTTCAGGTGAATCATATGAATAAATTATGCATTATGATGATCTTTTTGTGTCTGGTTTAGTGCAGTGGTTCTAAAAGAACAATATCAGCCTTAACTGAGAACTCATTAGAAATGCACATCCGGGGGCTCTGTCTGAAACTACTTGAATTACATACTCAGAGAATGGGGCCCAGCAATCTGTTTTAACAACCTACAAGTGATTGTGATGCTCACTAAACTTTGAGAATCAGTGGCTTAGAGATTTGATATGCAAAGGGTGATCCAAGGAGCTTGTTAAAAATGCAGACTTGGTCTGAATAAGAATCTGCTTGTTAACAATATTCTCAGATAATTCTTGTGTACCTAATGTTTGAGAAGCACTGGCTTAGAATACTTATACCAGACTGTAGATAGTACCCCCAAGCATTAAGTGTTTGCAAAGCAGACAATATGGAGAACTTGTATATCTTTCCCTCTCAAGAGGACTCGACCCTGAACAGAACTGAGCCGTGGTTGAGTTGGTGTTTGAACCTCCTGCCTGGAAAACCATACCTAGAAACACCTACGGTCTCTACCCTTCCCTAGGATATAAATAAGACTTGGGCTTGGAACACTGAAATGGCCTGAAGACTCCTGAGCAATAATGTCTTTTCAACCTTAGAAGGAAGCTTCCTTCTTATTGCTGGACTTGCTATAGCCTCATGGTAACAAGTGAGGCTTCTTAGCAGAAATTCTCAACAACGAGTTAGAAATTGGCTGAGGGACTAGCAAGTCAGTTCTTCATTTATCCATCCTGTGAGCCTTTCTTACAGCTGTTTTATCAGTAAAATTAGCCCCTTTTGTCCTGAGGAAAGGGTAAAGAAAACTTTCATTTGCTTAGCTCTGTATGTGTGATGCATTAATGCTCTTTCTGCCTCATAACCTTATTCCACACAACCGTCCTATGAAGTGGGTATTACATTTTAACTAATTTATATAAGATTCAATAGTTTATATAAGGTTTAAGAGTTTGTACATGTTCTTATCATTTGAAGCAGCTTTTCCACAGTCTTACCTTCTGCCATGACTCCAAGATATTTCCATCATTAGATAACTCAGAGTGACTGGAAGCATACAGCCTAGAAGGTAGGGCAATAGAAAATTATACCCTTTCTACTAAGATATTTTATCTTTATGGGCCAGAAGCAGTGGCTCACGCCTGTAATCCCAGCACTTTGGGAGGCCTAGGCAGGCGGATTACCTGAGGCCAGGAGTTTGAGACCATCCTGACCGACATGGTGAAATCCCGTCTCTACTAAAAATACAAAAATTAGCTGAGCATGGTGGCACACGCCTGTAATCCCAGCTACTCGGGAGGCTGAGGCAGGAGAATTGCTTGAGCCCAGGAGGCAGAGGTTCCAGTGAGCCAAGATCGTGCCTGTGCACTCCAGCCTGGCCGACAGAGCGAGACTCTGTCTAACTTTAAAAAAAAAAAAAAGAAGATATTTTATCTTTTCAAGGAACATCTAAAAGGAAAAAATAATGATCCACAGCCCTCTTGAGATGGATCTGATAGGCCTTTAGATTGGTATATTCTGATAACATAGGCTTTTGAAAGATAACTGTTAAGCATATATTAACCAAGTGTCTTTATTGGTGGGGGTGGGGTAGGGAGAAGCAGCATGGAATAAGAAGAAAGTATTGAGTTTGGATTAGATTTATGTTTCAGGCTGTGTCCCAGTTTCTCAATTTATTAGAATAGTGACCTTGGTCAATGTCAAGGCCAACTTCCTTGAGCCTCAGCTTTTTTTTCCACACCAAGTGACTGAGACATATTAGGCTCTAAAAAAAGTTAGCCTTCTCCCATTTCTTCTGTGGTTTTTTCATGTTTTATCCTCTAGAATGGGCCCTAGAGCAAAAATGTGATAAAAACTTCAGTTTGACCTCACTCTTTTCTGATAAATTGTTGGGTTCGAGTAGCCAAGGGACTTGAGACAGCAACACTAACTTTCTTTTCATATGGTCCTCTATGGTATATAGTGCAACCTACACACATACTTATTCTTCTTTTCATGCATTCATTCATTCCTATGAAATAAGCTGTACTATACTTAAGGATATAATGGTAAGCAGAAACAGACCCCAAGAAGCTATAGTCAATAATGTTGGTAGACATTTAGCAAATAATCATACAACATGTATAATTATAGACTAGGATAAATGTGGAGAAAATGTAAAAAACACTCTAAAGATGTTTAACACAGGAATCTCATCTTGTCTGTGTAGTCAGAGAGGGCTTCCTTGAGAGAGTGACATATGACCTGAAGAGTAATGAATAATTAAGATTAAAACATAATTGGACCCTTAGAGGAAAACATAGCAGGAAAGCCTCATGACCTTGGGTAGGCAAAGAGCTCTCAGAGACAACACCAAAATAATGATTGATTTTTTAAAATGATGAAATGGAATCAAAATCATCAAAACTAAAAACTTTTGCTCTTTTAAAGACCCTGTTAGAAAATAAGCCACAAATTGGAAAAAAAATACTTGCAACACATATCAAAATATATAAAGAACTATAAAATTTCCACAATAAAAAGGACCCAATAAAATATGTCAAAATATTTGGATAGATGATTCACCAAGAAGTTATAGGTGGCAAATGAATACATTAAAGTATGCTCAACATTAGTCATTAGGGAAATTCAAATTTAAATCACAGTGAGATACGATTACACATATTAGAATGACTTAAAAAAATACCTTGCTGGTGGGAGTAAAAAATGGTATGGTAGTCAGTTCAGAAAAGTTTGGCAGTTTCCCACCTAGTTACATCTATACCTACCATATGACCCAGCAGTCCTAATTCTAGGTAATTATACTAGAGCAGTAAAAGCTTATGCTCACACAAAAACCTGTACACAGATGCTTTTAGTAATATTATATATAATCACCAGAAACTGAAAACACACCAAATGACCTTCAGTGGGTAAATGAATAAACGAACTGTGGTACAAATAACAATGACATACTACCCAGATATGCAAATGAACAAACTATTTATACATGTGACAACTTGGCTGAATCTTAAATGCATTATGCTAAATGAAAGAACCTAGTCTCAAAAGGTTATGTGCCATATGATTCCATTTACATGACATTCTGAAATAAGCAAAAATAATGTATTCTGGCATATCTTTCTAAGAATTAAAATAAGGTGAATATGGTAGAATGGCAGAAATAAAGAGGAAAGAGATGTAGGATAAAAATATAAGCAAGTACATATAGAACTAAATAATAATAAATGACTGTTTTAAAACTTTTACTCTGTGCTAAGCACTTTACATGGATTATGTTATTTAACCTGTGCCAAGAAATTTTCAAAAATAATATTAATATATAATAAAAGAAAAACTGTGTTTTTTCGATGAAAAATTTAGGCTAAGACAAATAACTAACTTATCAAGTTAAGGACTGGTCAGTAGGTAAACCAGGATTTTAAGCTAACAGTCAAACTTCAGAGTTGACTATATTAAGAATGGTACTGCTATACTGGCACATTTGTAAGTCTCGATGAGAGTTATATTTTAATCCTAAAGTAAACAGAAACCATGGAAAAGCTCTATGTGCATCCATTGTTCATTAAATTTCCATTTCCTTAAAGATCACCCTGAGTACAACTTGGAGTACAGACTGGTGGAGATGGGTTGACAGGTGGAATAGAGTGGGACATGGGCTATCTGGCTGTTATGGGCTGAATTGTGTCCCCTCAAAATTGATATGTTGAAGCCCTAACCCCCAGTACCTCAGAATGTGACTGTATTTGGAGACAGGACTTCTAAAGCAGTAAGTTAAACTGAGCTTGTTAGGATAGGGTCTAATTCAATTTGACTTCGATATTTATAAGAATGGCAAATTTGGAAACAAGACAAGACATTAGGAATGCATGTGAGACACTAGGGATGACCATGTGAGGTTACAGAGAGAAGAGTGCCACCTCCAAGCCAAGGAGAGAAGCTTCAGAAGAAACTAAGCCTACCAACACCTTGATGTTGGACTTCTAGCCTTCAGAACTGTGAGAAAATAAACCTCTATTGTTTAGGCCATCTAGTCTGTTGTATTTTGCTATAGCAGCCCTAGCAAACTAACACAATGGCTATTGTACAGGGAAGATGTAACACTCCAGAGTGGTAGGAAAAAAAATGTAGAGAAGTGAATACATTTGAGATATTCACAGCTGAGATTAAATAAGTAGAACTTGATTTTCAACACAGTGAAGGACTGAGGGAATAGGAGGTAAGAATTTCATACTTACACAGCAACTATTCACTGCGTCTAGATATTTACTGGGGGGAGTAGAAGCAAGGTCACGAGTTAGGACTTGATCATGTTGAATTGGAAGTGATGAGACAAACAGAGTTAAATATTTGGGTCTGGAGATCAAAGGAAAGGTCTGATCTGGAAATAAAAAGTTGTGATTCATCAGCACATAGGTAACAACTAAAGCTATAGGTTTGCAACAATTTAATAGGCTCTTCTTGTCTACTGCCCAGAAAAGCCAATGCACTGGGAGCAGTAGGTTTTGTAGCAAAGAAAGAGTTAAATAATTGCAGGGTCAGCCAAGCAGAGAGACAGGAAATATTTGTCAAATCTGCCTTCTGGAGAATTCTGAGGTGAGGCTTTTTCAAGTATAGTTTGGCAGGCAGGGCACTAGGGGATGGGGAAGGTTAATTGGCTAGGTCAGGGATAAAATAATAAGGGGTCAAAGCTCTTGTATTCTGCTGAGTCAGTTCCTGGGATGTGGGCATCACAAGATCAGGTAAGTGGCCAGGCGCAGTGGCTCATGCTTGTAATCCCAGCACTTTGGGAGGCTGAGGCGGGCGGATCACGAGGTCAGGAGATCGAGACCACGGTGAAACCCCGTCTCTACTAAAAATACAAAAAATTAGTCGGGCATGGTGGCGGGCACCTGTAGTCCCAGCTACTCGGAGAGGCTGAGGCAGGAGAATGGCATGAACCCAGGAGGCGGAGCTTGCAGTGAGCCGAGATTGCGCCACTGCACTCCAGCCTGGGAGACAGAGCGAGACTCCATCTCAAAAAAAAAAAAAAATGATCAGGTAAGTCAGTTTCTTGGTATGGTTTACTGCTCCAAGTGGCACCAGCTTGTCCATCAGAATTCAGGGCCTGAAAAATATCTCAAACACCAATCATAGGTTTTACAATAGTGATGCTATCTGTAGGAGCAATTGGGAAAGTTGTAAATCTTGTAGCCTCCATAAGCCCTAAACCATGGTTTTATTAAATAAATAAATAAGTAAATTAAAAAATTATGAGGCATACAAAGGAACAAGACATTATGACCTATAGATAGGAAAAATGTAAGTAACAGAAACTGCCCGTGAAAGCAATAAGATATTGAACTTAAAGATTTCTAAGTAGCCATTACAATATATCCGAAGAACTAAAAGAAAGCCTAATAAAAAATAAGGAAAGCTAGGATAACAATATCACACCAAAGAGAAAATATATGATGTGCTTTTTATTTGTGTCCCCACCCAAATCTTATGTCAAATTATGATCCCTAATGTTGGAGATGGGGCCAGGTGAGAGATGACTGGATGATGTAAGCAGATTTCCTCCTTGCTGTTCTCATGATATTGAGTGAGGTCTCATGAGATCTGGTTGTTTAAAAGTGTGTGTCACCTCCTCACCCCTTTCTCCTGCTCCAGTCATGCAGGACATGACTGCTTTCTCTTCATCTTCTGCCACGATTGTAAGTTTCCTGAAGTGTCCCTAGTGATGCTTCCTGTACAGCCTGTGGAACTATTAGTCCATTAAACCTCTTTTCTTTATAAATTGCCCAGTCTCAGGTAGTCCTTTATAACAATGCAAGAATGAACAAATACAATATTAGTAAAGGAAAATTATTTTTTAAAATGAAAATTCTTGTCTTTAAAAGTATAATTACCGAAATAAAAAATAATACTAGAGAGGCTCAACAGTAGATTTGGCCTGGCCAAAGAAAGAGTTAACTGATTTAAAGATAGGTCAGTAGAGACTATGTAAGCCAAGGCAATTGAACAAAAATGATGAAGAAAAATGAAATAAAAGCCTCAGAGAAATGTCAGAGAAAATTAAGTGTACCAACAATGCATAATGAAAGTACCAGGAAAGAAGAGAAAAGACAAGAAAAATATTCAAAGAAATAATGGATGAAAACTTCCCAAATTTATTATACAACAATAACCTACACATCCAGGAAGCTCAATAAAATCCAAGTAGAACAAATGCAAAGAGACCCACAAATAGACATATTGTACTAAAAATGCTGAAAGTCAAAGCTAGGGAGAATATCTTGAAAGCAGCAAGAGAAAATGCATCACTTACACAGGAACCTCAATAAAATTAACAGCTGACATCTCTGCAGAAACAATAGAAAGCAGTGGGATAACATATTCAAAATGCTCAAAGAAATATTCTGTGCATGAATAATCCTCTATTCAGCAAAGCTCTCTTTCAGAAATGAAAGCGAAATGAAAAAGACTTTTCCAGATAAACAAATGCTGAGATAATTTATTTCTAGCAGACCTTACAAGAAAAACTAGAGGAAGTTCTTCAGACTGAAAGCAAAGGAGCCCAGATGGTAATTATAACCCAAACACACACAAAATGATAAAAGTTATTATGTAATTATAAAAGACAGTAAAAATGTATGCTTTTCTTCACTTAACTGATTTAAAAATCGATTGTATAAAATAATATGAATATAAAGTATTGTTTAGCCTCCAACTTATAAAAATGTAATCTATGTTAATGTATTTGCCAGTAATACCACAAAGAGGACAAGTGAAAACAAAACTTTAATAAGCTGAAAAATGACTGCAGATGCTAAAATAATAATTATAACAATGTATTGTTGAGTTTGCAACATTAATAGCTGTAATATACATAAAAGTAATACCATAGAAAGGTAGAAAAGGGAATAGACAGTAGTATTAGATTACACTTGAATTGAGCTATTACAAATATGAGAGTGATTCTGATAAGATGTATGTAGTAAAACCTAGAGCAACCACTAAAAAAAGAACTCAAAAACTGTAGGGGAAATATCATTAATTAAATTAAAATAGTACATCAGAGTTTTTTCTTTTCTTTTTTTTTTTTTGAGACTGAGTTTTGCTCTTATTGCCCAGGCTGGAGTACAAATGTGCAATGTCGGCTCACCACAACCTCCGCCTCCTGGGTTCAAGCGATCCTCTTGCCTCAGCCTCCCAAGTAGCTGGGATTACAGGCATACACCACCACGTCTGGCTAATTTTGTATTTTTAGTAGCGATGGGATTTCTCCATGTTGGTCAGGCTGGTCTCAAACTCCCAATCTCAGGTAATCCACTTGCCTCGGCCTCTGAAAGTGCCAGAAAATATTTTCTTAATGCAAATAAACCAGTAAAGGAGGAATAGAGAAACCAAAAATACATAATCTTCTATATAAAAAATTTCATGAATCTACTGAAAAACTAAGAATTAAAAATGTGGCTTATAATCCCAGCACTTTGAAAGGCCCAGGCGGGTGGATTACCTGAGGTCAGGAGTTCGACACCAGCCTGACCAACATGGAGAAAACTCATCTCTACTAAAAATACAAAATTAGGCGTGGTGGTGCATGCCTGTAATTTCAGCTATTTGGCAGGCTGAGGCAGAAGAATTGCTTGAACCCAGCAGGCAGAGGTTGTGGTGAGCCGAGATTGTGCCATTGCACTCCAGCCTGGGCAACAAGAGCAAAACCCTGCATCAAAAAAAAAAAAAAAAAAAAAGTGTTCAGCAAGGTTGAAGCATAAAAGGTTAATGGCCAGAATTATTTATCTATTGTATTTCTATACATCGGCAAGACACAATCTGAAAATGAAATTAGAAAAACAATTTAATTCACAATAGTATCAAAATGAATAAAATATTTAAGATTAAATTTAACAAAAGATGTTCAAAACTTATAATCTAAATAATATAAAAACATTATTTAAAAGTTAATGAAAATTTAAATAAAATATGCTCTTGAGTTAGAAGAATTAACCTTGTTAAGATGGCAATACTTTTCCAAACATTCTACAAATTTTGACATCATCACTACCAGAATCCCAGTTAACTTCTTTGTAAAAAATTAAAAGGTGATTCTAAAATTCAAATGGACTTGGCAAGGAACCTGGAATAGCTAAAACAATCCTAAAAAAGAATGATGTGGGAGGACTCAGGCTTTCTGATTTCAAAACTTTCTACTAAGCAATGATAATCAAGAAAGTATGCATGAACAAAGTATTTGCATTAAGAAAATATTTTCTGGCGCTTTCGGAGGCCGAGGTGGGCAGATCACCTGAGGTTGGAAGTTTGAGACCAGCCTGACCAACATGGAGAAACCCCATCTCTACTAAAAATACAAAATTAGCCAGATGTGGTGGCGCATGCCTGTAATCCCAACTACTTGGGAGGCTGAGGCAAGAAAATTGCTTGAACTCAGGGGGCCGAGGTTGTTGTGAGCCGAGATTGCACCATTGCACTCCAGCCTGGGCAACAAGAGCAAAACTCAGGGTCAAGAAAAAAAAAAGAGAGAAAAGAAAAAATTCTGATGTACTATTTT
This sequence comes from Symphalangus syndactylus, assembly GCF_028878055.3. Taxonomy (NCBI): domain Eukaryota; kingdom Metazoa; phylum Chordata; class Mammalia; order Primates; family Hylobatidae; genus Symphalangus; species Symphalangus syndactylus. The sequence continues at coordinate 90,421,360 of NC_072426.2, forward strand.
AATTTAAATAATTAAATTAAATGTCTATCTTTAACTGGTGTAAAGACAGACATATAGATACGTGAAATAGAATTGAGAGTCCAAAAATAAATCCGTATATTAATGGTCAATTGATTTTCAACAAGGGCAGCAAGACTATTATTTGGAAAAGACTAACCTTTTCAACATAGTAATGGGACAACTGGATAGTCACATGCAAAATAAAAAGAATGAAGATGGACCCTTACTTTGCATACTATACAAAAACTAAAATCAATCAAGAACTAAATGTGAGAGCTAAAACTCTAGAGCTATTGGTAGAAAACAGGGCTAAATACACATGACATTAAATTTGATAAATGATTCTTAGATATGACACCAAAAACATGAGCATCAAAAATAGATAAACTGAACTTCATCAATATTAAAAACTTAGTCCTTCAAAGCATATTGTCAAGAAACTGAAAAATAAAACTTACAGAATGGGAGAATTTTTTTTCAAATCAGATATCTAATAATGGACTTGTATCCAAAATATATAATGAGCTCTTAGAAATCAGTAATGAAAAAGCAAGTAACCCAACTAAAAATGGTCAAAGCATCTGAATAGAAAGCTGTTTCTCCAAAAAAAAATAAGAATGGTAAATAAGCACATAAACAGATGCCCATTTTAATTAGTCATCATTTGGGAATAGCAAATCAAAATCACAATGAGACACTCCTTCACAATCATTAGGACAGCTGGAATGAACAAGTCAGATTACAAAAAGTTTTGGTGAGGATGTGGAGAAATCAGAACCTTTGTATGCTTCTGGTCAGAATGTAAAATGGTACAACTACTTTGGAAAACAGTCTAGCTATTAAAAAGTCAATTTATCAAACATAGTGTTATATCATCTATCAATTTTACTCCTAGGTATATTCCTGAGATAAATGAAAACATACATTGACACACAAACATGTACCCAAATGTTGAAAGTAACATTGTTCATAATTGCTGAAAGATGGAAACAACCCAAATGTTTATTAACTGATAAATGGATAAACAAAATATCGTATATTTATACAATGGGGAAATTTGGCTAATGAAATCTAATACTGATGCATGCTACATGAATCAACTGTAAAAGGCATTATATGATGTGAAAGGAGAAAGTCACAAAAGGCCACATATTATATGATTCTATTCACATAATGTCAAAAATAGGCAATCTATAGGGATGGATTAAAGTTAAGTTGGTTGCATAGGGCTGGAAGTTGGAGTGAGGGATGGGGGGTTGTATTTAAAGGGTACAAGGTTTCTTTTTGAGGTGATGAAAATGTTCTAAAATTGAGTGGTGGTGGTTGCAGATATGTGGTGATTGTTGAACATAACTACAGATATACTAAAACTCTCTTAATTGTATACTTTAACCTCCCAATTATATATTTTAAATGGGTGAATTGTATGGCATTTGAATTATGTCTCAATAAAGCTGTTAAAAAAGAGAAGACAGGAAGGAAAGAAAGGTGAGAAGTACTAAAAGAATGATTTTTAATATTCTTTAAAAATATTAAAGATAAATTCCTGTCTTGTATCAAAAGGTCAAAAAGATAAAAGCATAAAAGTAACCTTAAGGACATGCAGTATCCGTAGTGTAGGCCCTCAAGGCAGCTGTGAACGCATAGTGTCAAAAGTGATAAGGCTGGGTGCAGTGGGGTTGGGGGGCAGACAGATTCCCTAACCCCTCCCATTACATTATTTAATCTGACTGACAATCTTCACATCTAGAGGGCTGGTGGTTCTGACAACTGAGAGTATTATATATGGAAAGAGAAAGTAAATTCATGAAAGAGAGATTTTGATTTTTCCTAATTTTGAGAGAGTGGCTTTATCCATGAGAACCACAGTTTTATGACAATTGTTTAATGAAAAAGATCTAGCAGCAGAATCTAACCCTCTACCTTCCCTCCTTTAGACGGTGAACGGGTTAGCTGTCCAAACTCTTAGGAGACGGGAGAATGGATGGACATGTCACACACATTGTTTTCTGGGAAGGTTCTTCATCTGGTGCTTCCATGGGTGAAACTAAAGAAGAGGTGCTGTAAAACGTAATATTTCTTAAAAAGTTAAAAGACTCCTTAAGGCTCATTTCATTTAATAGTTTTCAAAGTTTTTATTTGCCCTAGGGCTCACTTTTCAAATACAATCTTACCTACAACTTAAATACATAAGGCCAACACATGTGATACTGTTCTCATCAATGCCAGGATAAGAGTGCCCTTCTATAACTATAGAAAAACATTATCTAAAATCGAGGGCTGCCTGGACCATTGTCAAAAAGCCTTTATTCAGGCCAGGCGTGGTGGCTCACGCCTGTAATCCCAGCACTTTGGGAGGCCGAGGTGGGCCGACCACGAGGTCAGGAGATCGAGACCATCCTGGCTAACACAGTGAAACCCCATCTCTATTAAAAATACAAAAACTAGCCGGGTGTGGTGGTGGGCGCCTGTAGTCCCAGCTACTTGGGAAACTGAGGCAGGAGAATGGTATGAACCCAGGAGGCGGAGCTTGCAGTGAGCCGAGATTGAGCCACTGCACTCCAGCCTGGGAGACAGAGCAAGACTCTGCCTCAAAAAAAAAAAAAAAAAAAAAGCCTTTATTCAGCAGATCTCTGTAAGGATATAAAAACAAAGATTCAAAAGAGGAAGTGACTTGTCCAAGCTCCCCAGCTATTAGGTATCTTGGCTAGAATTCCAAGTCCCCTTCTTACCATGATGTATTCTGGAAATTTAGTGTAAACTACGAAGCTGAAAACTCTCCCACGTATTTAGGACCAAAGCAGAAAGAAGCTTGTTCCTTGTCAGCGGTGTCTGCAACAGTGTATGGCTGGTACCTCCTGGGCATCTTGGACATGACTCCACTTGCAACGTTCTATATAAACAAAGATGGCAGAGACATGGCACAGTTAGCCGTATTTTAAACGGCTATTTTAAAGATGATTTTCTCTTTTAGAGCAGCTGTTTTCAATTCTGACTGCACATAACCATAGATGGAGAAGTGCTTTTGTTATTGTTTTATTTAAATTACAGATGCTCAGAATTTTTCTTTTGGAAGAAAATAAATATTCTCAGAATCTTATGAAGATGTCAACATTTTATTCAGGCAAAAAATGCAAACATGCTCATATGCATAATTTTTTGCATATATTTTGGGTGTATTTTTTAGTCCCCTGGGCAAATAATTGGTTGTATCTTTCAGTCTCCTGTGAATTTTCTTAAGAGATATTATTTTTAAGATATTTCTTTCTACCAATGCAATTTAAAGCATAATCCAGTTTATAAAACTACAATTATTTTAAAAAAATCTTAATGGCATGTTATTTGTGAAAATGACCTCAAGAATAGGCATTCCATACTTGGCTAGGTATTCATTGTAATTTTCAACCAGATATCTCCATGTAAACTTTGGAGCCTCATCTCCAAAGCTCATAGAAGCAAAAGCTATGTTGAAGCCGAGGCTAGACTGAACATTACAGAAACATAAAAGTTGGCCATACCCTAAATCTCTGTGATCTCTGCAGACGCTCCCAACACGGACCTCCAGGAGTACACATCATCTCCACGTGAGCCAGTGAGGCTTACTGGACTTGTGGGAAAGAGTGTGAGCTTCTCAATTAGCCTTTCCTAATATGCAGAACCTAGTCCTGCTACTCACTAGTGAGGGAGAAGGTAGGGAAAAAACAGTCAGGTAAATAGGTAAGGCTGGGCCCTGGGGAAGTGCCTGCCTGAAAAATCACAGCTGCTGCAGCTGCACAGATAAGCTCGGGGGCTGATAAGGAGCCAGTAAGGCATAGAAGCATTTTTGTTCTTTGTATAATTAGCTCCAGGAAAACGTTTCCTCCCCTTTTCAGGCATATACACAGTGGGCTCCGTAGGAACTTGCACAGGGAGGAAGGAGGCTTACCTAAAACAAACCCACAGTTACATGAACAAGAGAAGCAGCGCTTTGTGCTTACTTAGAAACATCCCACAGCTGGATAAAGGGAGTTGCACAGACGACTATACTGATAAGAAAAGTTACGCCTCAAACAGTTACAGGGAGGAGAGCAGTTTCTTATAAAAGCTTTTTGCATTCAGCTGTGACGCGGCAATCCACTCAGACTCTTCTGCAGAGAGCTTTCTCCTTTCGCTTATAAAACTTTTGCTCCAACCTCACCCCTGTGTCAGTGCTCCTCAGTCATCTTGGAGGTGAGATGAAGAACTCAGGGTGATAACTCCCAAGAGAAACTGCTACATAAAGGTGCATTGGAGAGACTGCAACGCTAGCTCAATATATTGAGCCACTTGTTTCAGATTTTAACCTTTTGAGACAGTAAAACAATGTCTTTTCCCCCACCATAAGATTTCTATGGTAATTAAGTGAAATTACAGTACCTGGCATTTGGTATAAGTTTATAGCAGCACATTTGCAGTTGCAAAAATATGGAGCCAACCAAAGTGCCCATCAACCAATGGGTGGATAAAGAAAATGTGGTATACATACACCATGAAATACTACTGAGCCACAAAAAGGAACAAAATAATGTCTTTTGCAGCAAATTGGATGGTGCTGGAGGCCATTATTCTAAGTGAAGTAACTGAGGAATGGAAAACCAAAAATTCTATGTTCTCATTTATAAGTGGGAGCTGAGCTATGAGGATGCAAAGGCATAAGAATGATATAATAGATGTTGGGAACTCTCCTTGGGGGAGGAGAGTTGGAGGAGAGCGAGAGATAAAAGACTGCATATTGGGTACAGTTTACAGTGTACACTGCTTAGGTGATGGGTGCACCAAAATATCAGAAATCACTGCTAAAGAACTTATCCATGTAACCAAAAATCACTTGTACTCCCAAAGCTATTGAAATATATAGATATAACTAATATGTATAATATATGTATATATATAAAAACTAATATATATTATATATGTATGTATATAAAACTATTTGCCTGGGGATAAAAAAGCAAAACATGTTTTTCTCCTCTGCTGTAAAATAAAATTTTCTAGAGGCAATAATAAAATATATATCACAAATTCTCATTGAAATTCCATATAAACAGAAAAAAGTCAAATTGATATTATAATCTGTGAACCATATTAGATTAAACTTCTGTGGATATTTAGCTGAAGGAAAATAAATTTAAGGCAAAATAGAGCAATCTCAAGTTTGTTCAAGTATTTAAAATAGCTTTTAATATCTGAAGTGGAATAATTCTGTTTGCCCTTAAATTAGAACGAATATTAACAAGTCACATGTTGAGTTCCAGTAAGTGCTATGGTAATGAGTTAGGTCTGTATATCAGTCTGAATTATGATTTGATGAATAACTACATTCAAATATAATGCAATAGAGAAAAAAATTCATCCAAAAAGGGAATGAATATACAAATAGAAAATGTATATAGCAATGGAGACAACATGATAAAAGGACAAAATATATGACTATAGAACAAACCCTGACCCACAATCTCTTAAGCAAACTGTCTAGGAAGCCAGATTGCAGCCTCTGCAGCAATCAGTCCAGAATACAGGCTTGCTCAATGATTGCCAGCTTCTCTAATTCTTGCGTCTGCTGCCAACTCAAGACCAACCAGAGCAAGCCAAATATGTTTTCCAAACCAATCACATAGGATGCCCCACATCTAGTAAGCCCTCCTTCAGCCTCCCCACGCCAACAACTTCAGATCAGGGCACATCTGAAGCCTTCCCTTTGTTGCATTATAAAGCTTTCCCACCCTGCTGCTTTCCCTTTGAGTCCATGCCAAATGCAATGATGGCTGACTCCCTTGCTTTTGCAAGCTCTGAATAAAATAGCTTTGCTTGTTCTCATTTGGGTGGTCTTTGTTTATTTCCAGAAGTAAGTACTTAATAAATATTAGCTTCTTCTGCATTTCCATTTCTCCCTACTGGTGGGTACTAAAACATCCTTGTTGATCTTCTCTCTCACTTTTATGAATGAGTCACAAATAATTCTTCTGCAGGCTGAATGAAGCCTCTCATTTCATCTTAAAGGTATATCCCCAATATATTTCTTAATTTCCAGACCAGATATTTCCCAGGTCACTGTTAGCTAAAGAATCTTTTGCAATTCTTGGCATTCATGGTTGGAAGGATTGAGGGGAGAGACAGAGATTGGGGTGAGGGAGGGAGGTCTTGGCTGAACAGAAAACAACGTATGTCTTCTAATTAAGGCCCACTTTTATCATTATTCTTATTCTTTGTTTTTAAATTTAGACTTGTCACTGGCCAGCATAAAAAGAAAGAGTTTTTTAGATGGAGAAGCTGGATTCACTTAGTCTTTCAAAAATGTAAAAAACAGCCTTTCACTAAAGAGCCATAAAAAATGTCTAAGTTAAGGTTAGTGTGAATCTTCTGTTCAGGAGCCGTTCTTCTTTTCTAACTGCAAAAACAACCAATTGGGGAAAAGCTGTCAGGCAGAACTGAGCTTCTTGGCTTCAGTCTGCTCAGTGTGGCCTGAGTGTTATTTACAGAGGGGTTTTACGGGTATTATAAACACTGGAAAGATTTCTTTGGAGTCCACTGGGCAAAAGGAATGTGTATGCATTATCCCTTCCAGAGATGAGCAGAGGCAGAGAATAGGGATGGATATTCACAGGGGTCCAAATCATCTGGAAAACAGCTTGCTGGAGTCCTGCGATTACGTTAATAAGATGTGTACCATATGCTGGCTTGAGCATGCTAATACCCTGCGTCCCCTAAGTGTTGTAAGAGGATGATGGCACTGACCACTCAAATGGAGATGGTTCCCAAAGCTGGAGCCTGCTTGTTTGTATTCCTCTGCGTCTCTGAGGGAGAGGCTCTGTGGCTTCCCAGGCTGACTGACCTCGAAGCTCCCTGTAATTTGGAAAGCAAATGATTCATTTGTCCTGTTAAGCAGCACAGAGGTTTTGTGAATCAATTGTGCACCTATTTAGAATGCAAATTAGACAGTGAGAAGCTTCATGTCAGGACATGCAGTAAACCCTGAAGGCTAGTTTCTATGCCTGGATGACAATAAAAACAGCCTTTGAAGTAAAACAAACACAGCGAGAATGCGCAAAGTTGGTTTTTGAGTGGGGAGGTTGTCTACTAACCTAGGCCCTCTTTCTTCTCTAGCATATACCTCAGCTGCAAGTCACAGCTGACCACAAAGATTCTGCCTTCTCTAGTGAGGTCAGCCTACCTTAAAGGACCAGCCTTCTAAGGGGTATATTGGCTTGCCTGATGGAAGAGAAAGTCAGATGCAGGTAGAACCTAACTTTATATGGGACTCTAGTTTTTCCCATCTAGTTCTGCGTCATGAGCTGTGCTATAACAGAGAAGAGTTCCTTCCCCACCATTTTTGCTTCGTCTTTAGTCAGAATAACCACAATGGAGGCAATAGGTGGGAGTGGTAATTCCAACATCTGCTTATTCTAATTTATTAACTGATCCAGTCATTTATTAAAATATCACATACACTTATTGCATGTGAACTTTATGCCAGTCACCATGCAAAAGGGGTGCTTAGTAGAATGGAAATAACTAGTGTTTGGTGGCAGAGGCAAATGCCTGACCTAGAACAATTACTCCATGCACTGAAGGTTCTAACAAGTATGAGCCTTGCAGCAGGACCACAAAGGAGGTGGTGGTATATCATCTGTGATTTATTTGTCTACAGACAAGGTAATGCATGTGTATGTAAATCTATTTAATTTGTACCCTATGAAGATCAGGGGTTCTTTGGAAGAACACCCAAAGACTTCTAATGAAGAATCTAGGTTCTGTGTATATTGAGTTACCTCTACACAGAGAGGTTTACACTCTAGGGCATGCATTTCAAATGCCAGTATCAGAACATGCTCAAAGGGGATTGCTAATTACATAATATAGATTAGAAATAATGTTTTTGTGAGTGAAACTTACAGTGTTTAAGATATGTGCATGGCTATTTGACTAGAATATTTGTGTCCTTAGATCACTTTTGTTTAATTGGTAAATAAGGATTTGATGAACTAGGCACTTGAGTCCCTCACACTAGTGCTAAAGAACTAGAACTTCATTTGGTCTTGTTTTCCTCCACTTAAAAAAGATTCTGCCACTGAACCTCACAAGAATAATGGTTCATCTTGCTATCAAAATATTTGTTGTATTTGCCTTGGGTCAGTCTTTCATGCAGAGGCTTCATGTCAAGCCTCTGTGTTTGACAGAAAGTCAAGACTTCAACAAACCTACAAGAATTGGTTGTAAAGTTGTTATATGCCTGCTTAGATAATAAACATCCCTTTGGGTGTCAGTATTTGGTCTGAAAGCAAGTGGTATACTTTCTTTCATTGTATACCACTCAATTGAGCTTGTGGAAAGAGCTGACATATAGTTTCCACCTTCTTCTAAGTTTGGGGAAGATACCAATATTTACCAAAGATCTAAATATAAATGGCCATATTGACTTAGATCAGCTCTCAACAGCTTCCTGGAGGAAGTGATGCTTGTGTTGGGTTTTGAAGCCTCTCTAGTTGTGCTCCAGCTTCTATAGATTTGAAAACAAGCCAGTCATTTCCCCAACCTGCTAAACAGAGCCGTGCAAAGAACACCAGCTTGGGAATAAAGTGAATGTCATTGGAATTCCAGTTCCCTCACCGCTTCACTTTTGACCTCAGGAAAGGTTTGAATGTCTCCAAGTCTGTTTCTACATCTGTAATACAAAAAAAAAAAGTTTTATTTGAATGATCGATTGCATTCCTCTGTAATTCTTTGATGGTACATACTGAAACACAACTGGGTTGAACAGATGTGTCCTTTAAGGAAAAGAGAAGCTCATGATACTGGTGAGAAAAGAATCAAGAATCAAAGGGGAGACTTTTCCAAGTCATTCATCTCTTAGCAGTTATTTGTTGAGGGCCAGGTCTCTTATATAGTTATTTAAGAATTACTGTCTAGTCAACATGGCACATGTCAAACTAGGCTGTATATTTGGGCAACATCATCCCCTTTCAGCGTCATTTTTCTCATCTAAAATGGAGGATAAATATCAACAACTGTAGGCTTGCTTTGAAAAGTAAAGCTAATGTTTGTAAAGGGAAAATGCAGTCTTGGGTATATAATAAGCACGTTAGGAATAATAGCTATTATTATCATTACATTAATGACAAAATACCAAACATGGTCACAGAACTGTATCAGGGCAGTGGAACACTGGAGAAAAAGAAGAGAGGGACTACCTATACTTTGAAAGGGAGTGAAAATGAGTGCTGTGGTATGAGCTGTTTTTTTTTTTCTGAAAAGAAAAGGGAAGTGTAAATTTCAAGAAAGATTGTATATGAACAGGCACATACAGTCTGAATAAAAATATTAAAAAATATTTGAAGAATGAAAGTAGACTGGATAACTGAAATGAAGAATGAGAGTAATAAGAGATAAGCCTATAACATAGATAAGGACCAGATCAGGAAGGGGAAGAAAACTGGTAATTGTTTTGTACCCTATTTACTACACAGAAACCTAAGCATATTTGATTATTTACTTTTCAGAGCAACCCCACAAATTAGGTGTTTTGAACCCCATTTTACAGTTGAGAAAGCTGGCCTTGGGAGTCATGTAAAAGGTTTACATATTATTCTTTCAGTGATAGGGAGCCTCTGAGAGCCTTTAAGCAGGTGAATGACATAAATTATGCAGTCACCAAGAAAGCTGGCTTCCCTGGAGATCCTTAGAGAAATGAGGCCACACAGCTACCTTACAGATCTTTTCAAACAGCATGTCAGGAACCACATGGGTGAAGCAGGAAGCAGGAATGACTGTCAGCAGAAAGGCTAGGCTTGGCTGGCTCCAGCTGGGGGAAGGATCTCTGGGGAGACCTGTCATCCAGGGCTGCAGGCTTGTTCCATATCCTCTTCTTGCACTTCCAACACACTTTCCCCTGCCAGATAGAGGTCCCACAGGATGACTGCAACGAGCCCATAATTGTGGGAAGAAAAGTTAGTCTGAGCTAAATCACTGCTGTGGAACAGAAACAACCTTGACTCAGAATAGCTGTTTCCGAAAAGTGTACTCAGAGCTTTCAGAACAGCTTGTAACAACCCGGAGTAAAGAGCTTGGGCAAAAAGAATATGCGACAATCTATGTGAAAATAGAAGTATGATCAAAACCCAGAATTTCAGAGTGGAGACTGAAAGAGATGTACTAAGGTGCCAAAGGGAAGACTATCTGGGTTTGGAAAATTTGGTAGCAGAGATTTCTTAATATGTGACTGAGTAGCTTATGCCAAGAGGAAAACATCATAGAATGGCTCTTCTATGCCCGCCCCCAGCTGCCCACAGCTGGACGCTGTGGCTGCTCTCGTGAAAAAATGAACTGGTTCCAACTGAAGAAGGTGGAGCTACAAAGGGGAATAATGATGAATCATAAAAGGCCTCAGAATTGGTTCAACACCAAAGAGTTTAGTCTTTTCACTGTCTTTACATTTGGGGAAACTGAGGCTCTGAAAAGTAAATTAATGTAGGTCAGCTAATTGATTTGCTAACTGATTTACTCATTGAGACCCCAAAAATTGTAAGATGAAGAGGAATCAATGAATCTTAAATCTAGCCTGATTTTTGTGGTCAAAATCACCCTTACTTATCTCTGAAAATATTACAGTAATGGGAGGTTAAGAAGCAAGAAATGTCCATGGTCCCTGCTTATCAAAAAGGAGCAGCTATATGCTGGGCTCCTATTAAGTTAAGGATAGGGACAGGAGTTAGACAAGCTGGGTGGAAGGGATGCAAAGATTCTGGGTCGCTGCTGGGCCAGGGTTTGCCAGGATGCTAGCCCAATGGCCCTTCAGCTGGACTTGGGTGTTCTTCTACCATAGTGTACCTATGACTAACAACACACCAGCAGCTTCTACTGAGGATCCTGCATATTCTTTTTGATATCTTCATATGTAATATCTATAAATGAAGAATGAGACTATCATAATGTGAAACTATATGATAGAGTGAATTTTGGTCTTTATTTAGAAAAGCATACAGGAGATAGCTAATTGAAACAGTTTTCTTTCTTTTATTTTTGTAAACCATCTCTTTATGCTATTGCTTGACTGCTCTGGATACTAAAAAATGATTTCTGATTTAGTCCCAAAACATATGCAGTGTTTTCATAAATTAACTCTAACTTAAAACAACAACAAGCACACTGGCCACATATAACATGATTGAGGTCTAGATGTTTATCTAATCAGAGTTTAAGGTGAAACTCCACTCAACCGATTTTATAGTTAATAAGGGATTCAGAAAGATGAAAATTCAGAACCTTCCACTTTCAAATGAAAGTATGAATGTTTGAAATAGAGACAGCTGTTTTGTTATTAGTTAAATATTGGATATATTTCATTCTATTAATCTGTGAGAGAAATGATGGGAAGGGGCATGCTTTTTGGCCTTTTAGATGGAAGAGCACTGACATTATTGACCACAAAATATAAGTTAGATTTTTTTATATGCATATATATTGCTGACTTGCATTACTTACATTAACTTATTGACATTTAAAGCAGCCTTATGAAGTATTTTTCACATTGTGCAAATGATGAAGTTCCAAGAGGTTAATATACTTGAGCAAAGTCATATAGTTTGTGTCAGAGCTAGAATTAAATCCATGTCTGTTTGATCTCAAGTCAACAGTGTTTCCACTTCATCGCTTTGAAGAAGTACATGACATCTGCGAGATCCCATGCAAGAACAAGAGTATGTGCCAGGGCTAGACACTGGACACATCTGTCACCTATTGGCAGACTAGATGGAATATATGAATGGCTTCTGCCAAGGGGCCTGCAAATTGTCTTTGACATCTTCATATCTGAAATCTATAACTTTGATGAATGAGGCTATCCCACTGTGAGACTATATGACAAGGCGAGAAGTCCTGATCTTTCTCACCTATGATTAAACAGGCAGCTGAGAATAATATCCTTAAATGTTTTACTTCAGAGCTCCTCCCGTCCAAATTGGGACTCCTGGTAGGACATCTTGCTATTCTCTGAGATGAAGAGACCTTAGATGAATCCCTGTTTATGGTTTCCTTTGGTTGCCTTTTATGTGAAAAGTTATTCGTACTCAGAGGAGATGAGATGATATGATCTGGGGTCCAATTTGTTGAATACCATAATGTATTCTGTTAATCACTATCACCCCAGAGCCTGACTATCACAGGGATTTTTTTCTTTTTTTTTTTAACCAAAACTTGGCCAATTTCTGTGGCATATTTTTTGAGGACACCACAAAGATTGCCTATAAATTGATATCTCTCTCCAAATTTAAAACTTGCTCAGCTAAAATCCATTTGACTTTTCAGACTCAATTTTCCTTTAGGCCTCTCCTCGCTATCCTCCTGTGCCCAAAGTCAATGATTTTCCAAGAGTCCTTCTCTTTACTGATTGCCTTGGCCTCTACTAGTTATGGGGTGAAAACTTGAATTGACCAGCAGCCAGGACATTGGGGTGACACAGCATCTTCTACAGATAAATCTTTCAGAGGTAAGAATGGGATTCTGCTTATTAACAAATGTAATGATCATGATAAATGTTGGACCAATTGTCCTCAGAAATGGACCATAGTCTTAACACACCCTACTTGGGGGTTGTAGGGTGAGCTGTTCTTTCATATCTCTGCTTATCCTTTTTTCTATAATAGGCTTAAATCATGGAGGTGGGAGGGGATAGGGGAGCTGGTTGATTGCTTGATAAAACTTCAAGTTTCTTAGCAATAATATTTCTAATATTCAAGAATTAATTATTTTCAAAAACTATTAGATAGGAACCATTGCCTGGACTTCAATGTTTTAAAACTACACATGGATACGGTAAATTTCAGATTAGTTTACTCAAAACACATTGGTTAAAAACTCGCATCTGCTACTAATTTTCTGAATGACTTTTTAAAAACATCATCTCTCTCAAAGTCTGAGTTTCTAATCCCAAAATGAGAAGATTGGACAACACCAGAACAGAAGCAAGTTGTATATTCTATGCCTAATGCAAGCATTACTAATTCATTTTTTCTTCTGAATGTAGATGTAACTGAACAATCTTCCATAGCTCAGCACTCAGGAAGCTATCACTATTCAATGAGATTTTGCATAAGATATAAAATCCATGTGTTATTCCTCAATGGTAGATCTCAAATATAGCCCTAACATTTTGTGATTATTTTCCTTAGTACTTTTTTGGCCCAGGGAAAATTGTAAAAGAGACATATGTCTGATAAATTCTTATATTTTTAATACTTTTCAATTTTCAAGGCTCCTTTAAGTCCTTTAGCCCATTTATTCTTTACTACAAAACTGAAAGCCAGTAAATTTTGTTCTCATAGGTATTTGCTGGTGATTGCTGCACAGTAAGCCAGGCTAGAACTCAATGACGTAAATGAATAAGCATTTATTACTGCTTACTAGTCTATTGGTCTGCTGCATAGTTCTGGTCTCTGAAATAATCAGGCATCTACGGTCAGCTGTGAGCTGTCTGTGAACAATCTAGTCTAGGATGGCCACTCTTAGGAAGGTTGAGAAAACTAGTCTCTCCTTCCCACGATCTTTCACTGCCTAAAAGATCAATTTGAGCTTATTCAGATGACAGCAGCAGGGCTCTGAGAAAGAAAAGTGCCTCTTGATGCCTGGACTCAAAACCCGCACAGCATCATTTCAGCATAATTCTATTGGCTAAAGCAAATAACAAGGCCAGCCTAGATTCAAGGACTGGAAGAATAGATATCACTTAAGCGTTCTACTGAAAATTGGAAACACCTGATCACTGCCTTCCACACTATGCATAAAACATTTCCATCAACCCAGAAATTTCTCCTGTGTTCTCTATCTGTTGATTCCTTTTCTCACCACCTCCTATTTCTTCAGGAGACCACCTTCTGATTCCTAACACTGTAAGTGTTGGTATATTTTTGGATACACAAAATCAAAAATTCATTTCTCTTTTCTTTGATATCGTGTGTTTCAGAGTAATCCATACTGTTGCATGCATACATTTTCTTTTAAGTTTATTGGTTTCCTTTTTTAATTTTTTCTTCATATTCTAGTTTTTGTTTTCCTTTACATTCAGCATTGTGTACCCATGCTGATCCCAGCATTATGCAACCAGTAATGACTTTACATGCAAATTGAATGAGACAGAATATTCATCATAGAGCATTTAAAATGTGTTTTAGGCCAGGCACGGTGACTCATGCCTGTAATTCTCACGCTTTGGGAGGCCGATGCTGGCGGCTCACTTGAGATCAGGAGTTCAAGAGCAGCCTGGCCAACATGGCGAAACTCTGCCTCTACTAAAAATGCAAAATAATTAGCCGGGCTTGGTGGTGCACGCCTATAGTCCCAGCTACCGGGGAGGCTGAGTCAGGAGAATCGCTTGAGCCCAGGAGGCGGAGGTAACCGTGAGCCGAGATTGCGCCACTGCACTCCAGCCTGGATGACAGAGTGAGACTGCCTCAAAAAAAGAAAGAAAGAATTTTAAAGCAAAAAAATTATAATTACTGATAATTTCATCAACAATATTACCACAGTGAATTTAGTGTTTTCCTGTCACAGTTTTTAAAAATTTGTATACATTGTTTACTTATAAAATTACAATTGGAATCATGCATATAGACATACATTCTTCTTTCTCACTTGATATTGCATTGTATTTTCTAAATTATTAAATATTCATTTTTTCAGTAGTTTTGTTCCTACACTAATATATATATAAATATTATTTTTATTATTTTTGAGATGGGATATTCATTTATATTCATTTCTCCCTCCCTCTCTTTCTCTCATATATTTTGTCTTATCCAATATTAAATTTATTTATTTTTTCTGAGTATTTTTTTGACTAGCACCCGAAATTTTGTTGCTTTCACATTGTAAAGTGTCTGTGATAGTAGTTTTAATTTCCTCTTTGCCCCAACACTTATTTATCAAGGCATATTTTAATGTATTTCATGTTTTTACTTTTGCTTGTATTTTAGGTTTATTGCTTTGAGGCAAAAAAGTTTGCATATTTTTCATGTTTTGAAATTTTTTGATTATTTATGTAAATGTATTACAGACATTTAAAAGAATATGTATAATCTGCATCTAGGCACAAATCCTATTCATATCTCTTTAGTCTGACTTATTAATTAAGAGAGCATTGCAAAGTGATTAAGAGCTAAAGCTCTGGAAACATTTTGCCTATGTTCAATATTTGGCTCAATCAATCTCAAGCTATGTAACATTAGTCCAGCTACTAAACCTTCTTTGAATTAATTCTCTCATCTGTAAATGAGATTGTAGTAGTATGTAATAATATCTTTCTACAGATTTATTGTGAGCAGTAAATGAGCTAGTAAATATAATGATATATATAATAAATACAGCAGTGCTGACACATGGTAAACACTATAGGTGTTATTTTTCATTGTATTATATTATTCAAGTCATCTGTGCTTATTGATATTTTCTGTTTTCTGTATTAAATATTAAGATATATTGAAGTTCTCCCCATGGCTCTAATTTTGTCAACTGTACCTTACATTTCTAAGTTTTCCTTTAAATATTTTAGTGTCAAATTATTTGACACATAAATGTTAATAATTGCCATAAATATTTATTCATTTATTTGGTAGTCATATAAAGCACATTCATTTTTGTATTTCATGCTCTTGTCTTGGATTCTGTAATACTGATATTTCCCAGGCTGTTTTCTTTGCATTTGTTATTGCCTGGTATACAATTGTCCCTCTTTTAATGTTTTGCTTTTCTTCTTCATTTCATTTTATTGGGTCTGTTATCAAGATTATATAATTAATTTAGGTTCTTTTACCAATACAAGAGGAGTTTAATTAATTTATAACAACTCTGATAACTGGTGGTTTTATTATAATTTTGCCCTTTTATTATATACTTCACATTTTTAGGCTTTATTGCTCTTCTTTCCTAGATTGTTCTATGTGAAACAAGTTTTTTATACTTTTTTTCTTCAGTAACGTGAATATCATGGATATTAATTATATTAAGTATGGTTACTTTTACATTAAAAAGAAAACATCCTTGAAATTGCATTTTCCTATTACCTTAAGAAAGAACAGTACCAATTTATGATTGTATGCAATGTGCATTAGCACATAATGATAACATGTAATTTCCTTTCTCTCCTTTTCATCCAGCTCTTTCAAGTTAGAGATTGCTAAGCTAAAGAACACTGATGCTACAATAAGCAAGTTGTTCCCCACGCATACAGCAGTGGGCATTGTAATGTTATAGAAAGAGCATGGGTTATGGATCTATACAGATGTAGTTTCAGATGCCAGCTTGGTTATTATTAGCTATTGATCATTATAAAATAGTATATGTCAACTCCTAGTATACACTGAGTATACAAACAGAAAAATGAGTACTGGCCTTATAGGCAGTTTGAGGCAAATCAAAACAATGTAGGATTTGTCAGCAAGGAGCTTGAATGCTAGATTTTTTAAGTAGACAATCACTAAGATGTTCAAATTGGCCACAGGAGTGGTTATGTTTGTCATTAGATGGCTTTCACAAGGGTTTTGCATAAGGATAGCTTTGAGTAGAGGGAGACCAGTGGTCAAGCTACTACTATTTTGAAGGTGAGAGATCATGAGAGACTTCAGACAATGACAGTAGAATATTAAAGTGTGAATTCAACTAATGTGCATGTGGTAAATTGAAAAAATGAGTTTGATTTTTTTAATTTAAATAAACTATGTAGTTTTAGAATTATATAGACCAGAAAATACACAAATCACGAGTGTATAGTTTGTGAATTTTCACAAAGTGAACACAGTCATGTAAGTAACACTGAAACCAAGAACTAGAAGATTCCAGCCCTCAGCAGTGTTTTTTGTGCCCTCTCCTGGTCACTATCCACCAACTGAATCTCTAAAATCACAAATTAGTTTAATCTGGTTTTGCACTTACATGAATGTAATCATACAAAACATACTCTTTTGTGTAAGACTTATTTAGCTCAAAATTATTTTTGACAAATTCGAGGATTTTGTGCATTGTGATAGACAGTTCCTTCTCATGGTTTCTTTCATTGTGTAAATATCACACAATATGTTTATTCTATTGTTCATGGACATTGTTGGTAGCTTTCCGTTGGGAACTCTTGTAAAAACTGATGATAGGGGCTGGGTGTGGTGCCTCATTTCTGTCATCCCAGCACTTTGGGAGGCTGAGGTGGGAGAATTGCTTGATGCCAGAAGTTAAGATAGGCCTGCAAAACAACATAAAGAGTCCCCATCTTTACAAAAAATTAAAAATGAAAAATTACCTTGATGTGTTGTGTGTACCTGTCATCCCAGCTACTCAGGATACAGAAGGATTGCTTGAAACCAGGAGTTTGAGGTTACAGTGAGCTATAATTGTGCTACTGTGCTCCAGTCTGGTCAACAGAAGGAGACCCTGACTAGAACATATATATATATATATATATATATATACACACACACATATATATGTATATATATAATAAACCTGATGATATGAATATTTTTGTATATATCTTTTGTTATAAATATGCATGCAATTCTGTAATATATTTATTATATATATTCTGTATATATATTATAAATATACATGCTCTTGTTATATATTTATTATATATACAGAATGTATATTATATAATATATTAAATGTAATATATAATAAGCCTGATATGAATATTTTTGTATATATCTTTTGTAATAAATATGCATGCAATTCTATAAAATAGCAACAAATGAAATTTTTAGATCATGCATGTGCTTCAGTATATACAGTGAAAACTTTACACAATTTTAGAGAATACACCCCCACTCTTTAGCACTATGAGAGTTGGGTTGCCTCACATTTCCACAATTGATGTAATGGGTCTTTTTCATTTTAGCCATTCGTGTGGGGATGTAGTGGTATCTTATTGTGTTTCCAGTTTGCATTAAAATTGAACAACTTTCGTATGTTTATTTGCCAGTTGAATATCATTTTTGCTAAAATGCCTACATGTTTAGCTCATTTATCTGTCGTGTGTCTCTCTTTTTCTTATTTCTCTCTATATATTCTGTGTGGGATCCCTTGGTCAGTTACGTTTCTCCTATCCTCTCTCATTTTTTGGGTTGCTCCTTTACGCTCTTGCTGATATGTTTGATAAGCAGAATTTTAATGTAGACTAAGTTATCAATGATTATCATTAAGGTTAGTGCTTTCTGTGCCCTATTTGGACCATCTTTTCCTATCTTCTAAATCATAAAGCTCTTTTTCCATGTTTTCTTCTAGAAAAAATTTGTTTCAAGTTTTACATTTAGGCGTATAATCTCCCTTGAGTTGAATTGTATATATAGGGGCACAGATTTTTTAATATGCATAACTCTCTGACTCAGGACCACACTTTTAAAGGATCATAGCATAAAAGACCACTGCGAAATGACATCTTTTTTATAAATTGGGGGGTTTGTGTATGTGTTGGCATATTTCTGTACTCTATTCTTTTCCATTAAATGATGTAGCTATCCCTGTGTTAATACGACTGTCTTAAGTGTAAGAACTTTATATATCTCTCTCCCCCAACCCCCCTTTTATTTTTTGGTAGGGACAGGGTCTGACTATGTTGCCCAGGCTGGTCTTCAACTCCTGGCCTCAAATGATCCTCTCATCTCAGTCTCCCAAAGTGCTGGAATTACAGGCATGAGCGCCATACCTGGCCTATAGCTTAATATCTACTATTGTAATTACTCTAAACTTTTTCTTCTTCAACATTTTTTTCTTTTCTGAATATTTCCTGACCTTTGTATTTCAATGTCAATTTGGGTATCAGGCGTCAACTCCTACCCAACAATAACAACAGACCTGCTGGTATAATGTTTGAGATTGCATTGAATCCATAGGTCATTTAGGGGTAAATTATACAGCATTATTTACAGTACTAAATTATATACATGGTATATTCCTCCATTCTTTATTTAATTATTTTCAATAATGGTTTGTAATTTTTTGGTAGCTGGCTAAAGAGAAAGCAAATTTAAAGAAAACTTGCGCCGGGCGCGGTGGCTCACGCTTGTAATCCAGCACTTTGGGAGGCCGAGGCGGGTGGATCACGAGGTCAGGAGATCAAGACCACGGTGAAACCCCGTCTCTACTAAAAATACAAAAAATTAGCCAGGCGTGGTGACGGGCGCCTGTAGTCCCAGCTACTCGGAGAGGCTGAGGCAGGAGAATGGCGTGAACTCGGGAGGCAGAGCTTGCAGTGAGCTGAGATTGCGCCACTGCACTCCAGCCTGGGCGACAGAGCGAGACTCCGTCTCAAAACAAAAAAAAAGAAAACTTGCAAATTTTGGTTTTGAATGACAAGGTCCATGATGCTGTTCTACAGGCATATCTTGTTTTATTGCACTTTGCAAATATTACATCTTATTGCAAATAGAAGGTTTGTGGCAATCCTGTTTCAGAGAGTCTATCAGTGCCATTTTTCCACAGTATGTGCTCATTTTGTGTCTCTGTGTCATAGTTTGGTAATTCTCAAAATATTTTAAATCTTTTTGTAATTATTATATCTGTTTTGGTCATCTGTGATCGGTGATCTTTTTTGTTACCATTGTAATTGTTTGGGGGCACCACAAAAATATGCATAAAAATGGCAAACTTAATCATAAATGTTGATTTATTTTATGTTCAGTTTTTTCTGACAGCTCCATCAACTGGCTGTTCCCCATCACTCTCCCTCTTCTCAGACCTCCGTATTTCCTGAGAAACAATATTCAAATCAGGCCAATTAATAACCCCAAAATAACCTCTAAGTGTTCAAGTGAAAGAAAGAGTCACACGTCTCTCACTTTAGAGGAAAATCTAGAAATGATTAAGCTTAGTGAGGAAAGCATGTTGAATGCTGAGATAGGCTGAAAGCTGGGCCTCTTGCACCAAACACTTAGCCAAGTTGTGAATGCAAAGAAAAAGTTCTTGAAGGAAATCAGATGTGCTATTCCACTGAATACAAGAGTGATAAGAAAGTAAAACAGCCTTATTGCTGGTATGGAGAAAGTTTGAGTGGTCTGGATAGAGACCCTAGGGCCTATTTCTCTAGAGAATTAGCAAGGCCCTAACTCTCTTCATATGAAACTTGAGAGAGGTGAGGAAGCTGCAGAAGAAAAGCTAGAAGCTAACAGAGGTCGGTTTATGAGGTTTGAGGAGAGAAGTCATTTCTATAACATAAAAGTTCAAAGTGAAGTGGTAAGTGCTTCTGTGGAAGCTGCAGTAAATTATCCAGAAGATCTGGCTAAGATAATGGATGAAGGTGGCTGCACAAAACAGCAGATTTTCAATGTACACAAAACAGCCTTCTATTGGAAGAAGATGCCATGTAGGATTTTCATAGCTACAGAAGAGAAATCACTGACTAGTTTCAAAGCTTCAAAGGACTTTCTGACTTTCTTGTTAGGGGCTACTGCAGCTGGTGACTTTAAGTTGAATCAATGCCCATCTACCATTCTGATGATCCAAGGGCCTTTAAGAAATATGCTAAATGTACTCTGCATGAGATCTATACATGAAACAACATAGCCTGGGTGATGGCACATCTATTTATACCCTGGTTTACTGAATATTTTATGCCTGCTATTAAGACCTACTGCTCAGAAAAAAAATCTTTTAAAAAATATTACTGCTCTTTGACAACACATCTGGTTACCTTCAAGTTCTGATGGAGATGTATAAAGAGACTAGTATTGTTTTCATGCATGCTAACACACATCCATTCTGCAGCCCGTGGATCAAGGAGTAATTTTGACTTGTAAATCTTATTATTTAAGAACTACATTTTGCAAGGCTCTTGTTTCCATAGATAGTGATCCCTCTGATGGATATGGGAAAAGTAAATTGAAAACCTTCTGGAAAAGATTCATCATTCTAGATGTCATTCAATACATTTGTGATTTATGAAAGGAGGTCAAAATATCAATGTTAACAGCAGTTTGGAAGAAGCTTTCAACCCTCATGGAAGACTTTGAGGGACTAAAGGTTTCAGTGGAAGAAGTAACTTCAGATGTTGAAGTAATAACAAGACAACTAGAATTAGAAGTGCAGCCTGAGGATATGACTGCATTGCTGCCATTTCATGATAAAACTTGAAGAGATGAAGAGTTGCTTCTTACTGATGAGCAAAGAAACTGGTTTCTTGAGATGAAATCTAGTCCTGGTTAAGATACTGTTAAGATTGTTAAGATGAAAACTATTACATAATTTGATAAATCAACAGCAATATTTGAGATCATTGACTTCAATTCTGAAAGCATTTCTATTGCATGTAAAAGTTATCGAACAACATCACATACTAGAGAAAAATTTTTATGAAAACAAACAATTTCTGTGTGGCAGACTTTATTGTTGTTTCATCTTAAGAACTTTCCACAAGACCTGCAACCTTTCGCAACCAACAACTTGATCAGTCAGCAGCCATCAACATCAAGGCAACAACCTCCACCAGCAAAGAATATGACTTGCTGAAGCCTTGGATGGTTGTTAGCATTTTTAATTAAGGTATGTACATTTTTGTTTTAGACATAATACTATTGCATAATACTTAGTAGAATACAGAATAATGTAAACATAACTTTTGTATATTTTAAAAGTTTGAATGTTTACGTAATATTTTAAATGTATACCTAATATTTATAAGGTACATGCGGTATTTCATTGCATGCATTATAGATCAAGTCAGGGTATTTAGGGTATTCATTACCTTGAGCATTTATTATTTCTATGTGTTGGGAACATTTCAAGTGCTCTTTTCTAGGTATTTTGAAATAAACAGTACATTGTTTCTATCTATAGTCATTCTTCTCTGCTATTGGATAGTAAAATTTACTCCTTCTCTCTAACTGCATGTTTGTGCCAATTAACCAACCTCACTTCTCTGCTTCCCCATATATACTTCCCCTTTCCAGCTTCTGGTAACTATCATTCTATACTCTGCCTGCATGAAATCAACTATCTTAGCTCCCACATATGAGTGAAAACATGCAATATTATTCTATTAAATGGATTTTTAAGTTTTGCCATTGTTTTCTCCTTCTGGAACACCCAACGTTTAAATATTTCATTGCTTTATGGTCTCTTATATGACATGCAGTCTTTATTCATTTTTATTCTTCTTATTGCTTATTTCTGATGGGGTTATTTCAAAATATCTGTTTTCAAGTTCTGAAATTCTTTTTTCTACTTAGTCTACTGTATTGTTGAAGCTGTCAACTATATTTTATATTTTATTCATTGAATTATTCAGTTCCAGAATTTCTGTTTGTTTTTTTCTTTGTAATATCTATCTCTTTGGTGAATTTCTCATTATATTCTGAATTGTTTTTGTGATCTATTTGTAGTGCCTATCTGTGTTCTCTTACACCTGCCTGTGCTTCTTTAACATAAATATTTTTTATTCTTTTTCAGGCATTTCATAATTTCTTTTTCATTGCAATCTGTTGCTGGAGAATTATTGTTCTTTTAAAGATGTCGTATTTTCTTGCTTTTTAATTTTTCTTGTATCCTTATGTTGATATCTGTGCATCTGATGTAACAATTCTTTGTTTGAATTTTTTGGATTGGCTTTAATAGGGGGAGACTTTTCTCTATAGATATATTATGGTGTTGGTTGAGTATGGCACTTTGGCCTTGATTCTGGGTGCATGCAATGGTGTAATCCCCTAGTGATTTCTTCAGCTCAAACAGTATCATTGATGTCTATGATTTCCTCAGTGGTTTGGATTGCAGTTGTCAGTGGAGGATGTGGTGAGGCTGGGTGCTGGGGATGAGGGTGCCAAGTGGGTCAATTCTTGGGACCTATCGGTGGCAGTGGTGTGTGAAGTATGCCTATCTTTGGGCCCCCAGGTGGCGTATGGAGATACCGGTGTTAATGGGTCCAGGAAGGCCAATTCTTGGGCCTGTATGTGGCTTGCTCAGGTGCCAGCAATGGCATCAGTGAGCTGGACTGGTGGGTGGATCTTCAGGCCCCTAGGCAGCATGTGTGGTATGTGTGATGGCCATAGCAGTAGCAGGGCAACTCTCAGGCTCCCATGTGGCCTGTGCTGGTGTTAGCAGTGGCTGCGACTGGCTTGGCAGGCCAGTTCCCAGGCTGTCAGGTGGCCTGTGCAGGTAGGTGCCTGCAATTGTGGTGGCGGCAGAGTGGGTGCCCATCCTCAATCTTTTGGAAGGAGTGAACAGATACCAGTGGTGGAGGATGGGACAAGCTGATCCCCAGACTTTCAGACAGTGTGTTTGGGCACTGGCAGCTAGTTTTCTGGGCCTGTTGTTAGGCCCCCTAATGTTCTGCATGCATGCCCAAGGCCATTGACAGAGAAGGGCAATCCCAAGCCCCTAGCAGGTGGTGCTGAGGGGATTGTACCAGGCTGGGTGGGCCTGTTCTCACTCACCTTGCTGATGCAATCCCACCGGGCTGTGGTGGGCAGGACAAGGCTATTTCCAGGGCCCAGTGGTGTGTTCAGGTGGCAGCAGCAGCAGCAGTAATGGGCGGGGAAAGCCTCTTCTCAGGGCTCTCAGGGTGTGTGCAAGTGTGCAGTGACTCTGCTGCTGGTGGGAGACAGGGTTGCCATCAGTAGCAACAGCCCCAGGAAAGTGATTTTCAGGCTCTGGGGAGTGCACACTTAGACTCACTTTGTCTGGGGCAGCCTCCCTGGTGTGCTGCACCACCTGTTCCCAGTAGGACATTGTGTGGGCTGGAGTGTTGAGGTCCCTGCCACACTGCTGGGTCCAATGGGCAATGGCACCACTGTAGTCCTCCAGGTGGATGTGGAGGGTATATCAGTGGGGATTCAGGGACATAGAGATGCAAGGGCTGCTAGACCCCAGGGCAAGATGCAATGTGGGAGGGTCTGGACTGTCAAGATGGCGCTATACAGCTGCTTGGGTTTGGCAGGTGGGTGTGGGACCTAGCATGAGCTCCCTCTCTGGAGCAATGCCATCACCCAAACTCCAGGCATGAGTCTGTGGTGGGAATTTGTATCACTGTGAGTCTTTTACTCACCCTTTCCTTGCACTGAGGAGCCTTTCCAGTCTCCCACCCAATCCTGGCCCAGCTGGCTGCCTTGCTTCTCTCTCCTTCTATGCCTTAGTGTTTCCTGTCACTTCTCTGCTGAATTCCACTGTTCTGCCTTAGGTGATCTATGTGAAGTGTGATTACCTACTCACTATTTTCGGGTTTGTTTTGTGGGGGAGGTGAGTGCCAGGTGCCTCTAGCCAGCCATCTTAAAGCCCCTTAAAACAGAACTTTCTTACGCATTGAGAAACAAGAAAGTTTGTGGGATTAGCTTTATTGCAATATTCATTTTATTGCTCTGGCCTGGAACCAAACATGTCATATCTTAAGTATGTCTATATAGGGTTGTGTGTGTGTGTGTGTGTGTGGTAATAGTAAGAGGTATGGGGTGGAGTAGTAAACTCATTTTGTGATGGCTTTGGAACATACAAAAATATCTAAGAAGAAGTTGGAGCTATCTACAAATCTAAAACTTAGGAAAAGACTTATTCAACACATATTTAATATACATCTGTTATATTCCAGCAACTTAACTAGGCCCTGGGAATAAAATGGTGAACAAAACATCTACAAAAAGCAAAGGCCTCTGCTTTCATTTTAAAGAGTCAGATATTAATCAAAGAATCACACAAATTAATACACATTTCCAGAAGATAATTGAGAGAATTGATACCAGGAGTTGAGAAAGGTTACTTCAAGGAAGTGTTCAAAGGTTTTCAGAGGGGGGAAAATTGGTTGTGATGTTTCCAGAAAAAAAAGTTAGCATAAGCTGCTAAAGGAAGATGGAGCATAATGAGACATGACCCCACAGGATCTTGAATGTATGCTAAGGTGATTATCCTGAGCAGCTGGAGAAATGGAAAGGTTTATTCAATATATGTACCATATTAGGTGGCAAAGATTATAGAACATTTCAACATTGTGAATAGTTTTACTGAGCAGATCTGTATAGAGGTTTTATTTGCCAGTCAATTGTATACAAGGGAAATTGAAAAGATAGGTATTGATGTGCTTGCTAGGAGAAAGTAAATAGTTACGATATGGCCTTATCTTGAGGAACTTCAACACTTAATAACTGTGAGGAATAGAATGAGCCTAAAAAGGAGGCAGAGGAAAGGACTGAAAGTTAGAAAGACACTCAGTAAAGTGCTATTTCATGGGTGACTAAAGGAGTTCATGGTACAAAATGCCATAGATGCCATAAGAGGAAGATTAAAAACACCTGCTGGATTCAACAATAGGTGACATTATCAGAAATTGTTTTAATAAAAGAGTGGGAGAGGAATCCAGAATACATATAAGTACATCAAATATGTATGAACAGTTGAGAAATTTGGATGCAAAGCAAAGGAGACAAATAACAGGGACTAGAAAAAATTATAGAATTTCAATATTTTTGTGGATATTTTCTTAAGGGGGAAGCAGGAGCATGCTTATGCCAGTTAGAAGGATATATTGAGAGAGAACATAGATTTACAAAATAAAGAACAAGACAATCTAATTTTGAGTTTCAAGAGACTTGGAAACCATGTATTTGTATTGGAGCCTGGCTGGTCAGTTTAGTCACTTTCACTGGGATGTCTCTGTTCTCCAGAAGTGGTTAGTAGGAACGAATGTTGGGTAAACAGGGCCAGGGTTTTGTAGCAGGAACAGCAAAGGTGTTAATGCATAAAGAAGTTGACAGAGGTCAACAAAGAGCAGTTACAGACGTAGATCTCTGGAGAGAAGGCTGAAGCAGTGAGATCATTTATCCATCTGAAAGACTAGACAGCAATAGAAGAGTTGAGGTGCTGGAGGGAATGATGCAGTTATGTGCACATGGATGTGAGTGAAGGAAAAGAGAATGAGCAGGATGAAAGGTTATGGCCAAAATTAAAATAGTAGTGTGAAATTCTAAAGTGGAGCACATCCAGATGCCAATATAATTAGTGAATTTCCAAGGAGTGACTATGAAGCTTGCTAGATTTAAGGAGTTTAAGGGGATGTAATGATTGAGATGAAGGGTAATTCTAAGCCTTGAAATGTCTCAGGATGATTACAGGGGTTGAGTTTGAAATAAAAATTGTTAATGGGATTTTGAAGCTTCCAGGGAATGTTGGAGAGGATGATGGAGCCTTAAGATAACAACTGATGAAACTATATTCAAAATGGGGAGTGGTGTGGTTGATTCAGCTATTAGTACCACCGAGCTCTGGTTTTTCTATCTGTAAAATTATAATCATATTTTCTTGCAAATGTGCTATGGTTTGAATATCATTTGTTTGACCCCATCAAGTCTTAGGTTAAAATTTGATCCTGACTGTGGGAGGTGGGGGCTGGGGGGTGGTGTTTGCGTTTTGGGGGCAGATCCCTCAAGAATGTTTTGGTATTATTCTCATGGAAGTGAGTGAGTTCTCACCCTTAGTTCCCACAAGAACTGATTGTTGAAAAGAGTCTGACACCTTCTCAGCTTTCTCTTGCCTCTTTTCCCACCAGGTGATCTCTGTACATGCTGGCTCTCCTTCACCATCTGCCATGAGTGGAAGCAGCCTGAGTCCCTCTCCAGAAGCAGATTCTGGCACCATGATTCCTATACAGCATGTAGAGCTGTGAGCTAAAGGAACCTGCTTTCTTTGTAAATTACTCAGCCTCAGGTCTACCGTTTTAACAATACAAAAACAGGCTAAAACAAGAAGTCGTTGATGTTAATGTATTAACATAAGCACATTTCTTATATCCTGTGCCTAGTATATAATATCTGCTCTAAAAATAGTTTTCTTTTACTAATACTAAGAAGATACCACATTTAGTAAACAATGGAGATCCTGAGGCTAACATCTGGCTGAGGGTGATGAAAGAAACCTGCTATGATTATGCCTGGTTCTGTGACAACCAGAGGCTCAGCCTGGGACACTGACTGTTCTCTCTGACCTCACAGAAAAGGCACCACTGGCGAGTGATGTCAGGGTGTATCAGTGGGTCTAAGGACATTTCTCTTACTTTAGTAGGCAAATGCTTGAGCATTTGGATGATGCTGTGATTTGAAGAGAGCTGATGATATATTGCTTCAGAAATTCCAGTTGCCAGGCTGGGTCACCAGAGTTCATGCCTCACAGGGATCCAGAAAGAGAAAGCATGTGCCTCAGCATCTGGGAAGACACATTTCTTATGTGAGCTCATGTCTCAAAGAAATCGATCAAGTTCAAAACTATGCAGACAGCATTTTATGAAGCCAACTGGATCTCGTCAGGGGAGACAAATCAGCAGGGAAGCAGCCTTGAAAAAGCTGTGCCTGGCACAAGCCAGCACTCTGGTGTAGGGAAAAGTTTGCTAAGATGAAGAATGAAACAAAGGTGTGCATAGGAAGACAGGACATTTTAGAATTAAAGATTTTCACTGCAAGTCAGAAATATGGCCCCGTAGATTTTATTGGGCTGTTAGCAAGATTTGTTTGCATTTTTCTAATGCAGTAGGCCATCTCACAAAGAATTCCCCCATGGATTCACAATCTTTAAAGTCACATTTTCTATCTCTGTAAGTCACCCCTACTGTATAAACTTGACATGGTTAATTGTCCACAGAGCACATTTATGACAAGTAGGCTAATTAAGTATTTGTTAGCTCTTACCACAAAGTTATTACTTTAAATCATGAGATCAGATGGGAGCTTACTTTCCCAAATCAGAAAGATTGACTAGTCTGGGTGATTCTGAAGGAGGACTTAGTCCTGAATTTTATGTCTCATAAAACTAATTCCAGAAATGTTTTCAAAATTTTATTTACTGCAAGATTAGTATCAGTTGTAAGAGCTATTTAGCCTAATATATTTTTGGGTTCAGAGGAGAGGAATAAGAAAAAGTTAAAAAATGTTAGGTTTTATAACTAAGCTTGCTCTGAATTTTTGTAGGAATATTTTTGATGCTTAGCAGAGTGGAGACAGAAAAATATATTTTTTAGACCGCTTTGGGAGGCCAAGGTGGGTGGATCACCTAAGGTCAGGAGTTCAAGACCAGCCTGGCCAGCATGGTGAAACCCCGTCTCTACTAAAAATACAAAAAATTGGCCAGACATGGTGGTGGGGCATCTATAATCCTAGCTACGCAGGAGGCTGAGGCAGGAGAATCGCTTGAACCCGGGAGGCAGACGATGCAGTGAGCCAAAATCATGACATTGCACTCCAGACTGAGCAACCAAGAATGAAACTCCATCACAAAAAAAAAAAAAAAAAAAATTAGATAATTTTATCCTATATCCTTGGAAAATCTAGGAAATTGTCTTACTGTTACAGAAATTTTTGGAAAAGGTTACTTCATGTGTTAAAATAGTCATCCAAATAAGAATGTAAACAAACCTAATAGAAAACCTAAATTATGGAGATTAATGAGGAGATAGAGAAAATTAGAAAATAAGAATGGATAGGCTGATAATAAATTTACATATAACAATTTGGAGAGGGTGTGAGTTGAAAGATGGGGGGAAAATGTGATTCCAGTTAGAAAATAAGGAGGTAAGAAAACAAGGAGAAAGTAAGGAGATAAGAAAATTAACATTTTATTCTTCCTTACATGAGTTATATTAATGTTTCCTAACCCAAACTGCAAACAGGTATTCCTCTTGGCTTTCTCAGTGAGACAATGAAGTGAGAAAGGAAGAAAGGAAAGAACATGCCACAGTTGCTGTCACAGAGAAAAGGAATGGAAAATCGGTTGGACTGAGGGGATAAAGATGTACCTCTCAGGGACACAGGCCAGTAGGTGCTAAAATAGATCAGTGATAAAAATGCCTCTACCACCTTCAATTTTTGACTGAGATCTTTCCTTCTCTTTGTTCATGATATGCCACATTTTGCTAAGGGTGCTTTGTTGAAATGAGGAAAATACATCTACAAGATGGTAAAACGCTATATAAAGTTGCCAAAATTTCCATGAAATAGCATTGATAATTAGACGGTGAAGATGAGTTTTATCAATGATCAAAGAACCAGTGCTCTGGACATTTATAATATAATTTTTGCTAAAATGATATTTTAAGGGAGTTTAAATTTTATAGTGCATGTTACATTGTAATTATTATTGAATAAACTCATAAACTTATGTTTAGAGGGTGAAAGTAATTAGATGAAAATAATACATTTCATTGATAAGACATTATATGTGTGTATATACACGTGTACACAGATATATATTTTTTCTTTTAGAAAAATTATTTTCAATTTTATTTCTTTGTATGTGAATCTTTTCTTGTTTTAAAGTAGTATTTCACAAGTTCCATTTAGCATTGCTTTGGTCAGTATTCTGTCTTGTTTGTTTGTTTGTTTTTAGAGACAGGGTCTCACTCTGGTGCTCAGGCTGGTATGGAACTCCTGGGCTCAAGCGATTCTCCTGTACAGGCATGAGCAACCATGCCTGGCACTATTCTGTTTCAATCATGCTTTTTAATTCTGATGTTGGCCTTTAGAAAGCATTTAAAGAGCGGCCCTACCTTCAGTGCTTACTGCACACGTATATGCTGTCACATTTTCCTACTTAGATCTAGGTCTTTGGGTTACATGTAATGGGTATTTCACCTCATTTTAGTTTACATGTCAGTGGATATTTTTTTTGTGTGTTTGTGTGTTGAATTAATTTTAGTTGAGCCTACTTTGCTCTGATAGTCAAATTCTATGAGTAATCCAAAGAAGCAAATGTTTATAATCCCCTTTGTATCATGCAGGATATGAAAATCTAAATAACCCAGAAAGGATTGCTCCTAAATTTTACCTCAAACTCTGCTTCTGTTTGCCAAGTTGCAACCTACTACCTTACATCTCTCTCTTGTTCCTGCTGTGTGGAACCTTGGCAGTTGTGGAAACAAATACACATAAGAAAAAATATGAAAAGGAAATAGGGAGATGATTCTTGTTTTGACTGGCCCAGATGATGGCACTTATATAGTAGGTTTTCCTTAGTGTGTCCCTGGGTTCACTGAGATGAGGCAGTCTGTTTACCTACTTTCTTTGGAAGCTTATTGTTAACGGCGGGGAATCCATACAGGTCTCCAGGAACCTCACTTCTTGCCTCCTCAGAAGAAAGAATTCAACTGAGGGGCACAATAAGGCAGAAGGAGACAGAGGCAAGTTTTAGAGCAGGAGTGAAAGTTTATTAAAAAGCTTTAGAGCAAGAACAAGAGGAAGGAAAGTACACTTGGGAGAGGGCCAAGTGGGTGACTTGAAGGACAAGTGCCAGGTTTGACCTTTTGACTTGGGGTTTTATATGTTGGCATACTTCTGGGGTCTTGTGTCCCTTTTCCCTTGATTCTTCTGTTGGGGTGGGCTGTCTGCATTCCCGGTGGCCGCTAGTGCTTGGGCAGGATACATGTGCAGTGTGTTTATTGGAGTTGTACGCAAGCTAACCCGAGGTGTTTTTCCCTTTTCTGACAGAATGCCCCTGAAAGGTCATATATGAGTTAAATTCTGCCATTTCACTTCTTAGTGCACATGTGTGCACCCACTTGCCCAGCTCCTGTGATCTTACAGGAAACTGCTGATCACCAGCTTCAGGTGTTTCCTATTTATAGGGAAACTACTTTCCCTGGCACTGGTGTGACCAATTATTTTAGAGAGACAATGTGACAACTGCCTGATCATCACCTGATGGTCACCTGACTTTCCTGGTGGGGTGTGGGGGCCCTCTCCTGCCCTGTTTGTGTCTCACTAGCTACCCACTGTCACATTATGATGTTATTTTCCAAAGGACCAAACATGGTATGTAGTCTAAAAAGGTTCTTCTCAATCAATATCCTAAAACTGTACAGTTAACAATGAGGATAACAAATGTTTTTGAGCACCTGATAAGTGCCAAGGAATATCCTAGACTTGGGGCACAGACTAGCAAAATAAAACAGAGAAGATACCTAACTGCATAACAGATAAAATCCAGCAAGTATAAATTAATTCCAGATTCTGGGATATTGTTTTGTGTTATTTTTGGTTTAGAATATGGTTCATCTTTGTATCGTGTTTTAGTATACCTTCATGAACATTTTAATAAGAAATCTGAAAGACACATACTGGTTTGGTTAGCCTCTTGCCATTTTTATCCAGAATTTTTCTTCTTGAATCCTGTCACAAGCATTTTATTCCATGTGGTTTTCCTCCCATACCACAAATGACAAAAAGGGGGGAGCAGGGAGGCAGTTTTTCTAGTTCTTTCTCTTCTTTCTGCTCTTAAACACAATTTCATAATGCCTTAGGATTTGAGACTTTGTAATGCCACTTAGGCTAAGCAAACAGCAATAATAGCAAACATGGAGAAGTAACAAAATTTTAACTTTTTTTATAGTCTAAAACATTGCTTTATGGTTCCAAGTTCCATTTTGAGACATAAATTGAAACTACTTTGAATTTTTGCTCTTAGATTTTATCTTTCAGCATAGAAATTACCTATCCTTAGCGAAAACCTGAATTCCACCAATCTGTAAGTCTTATTTGGGCTCTAAACCTTTTATGTAAACAAGCTTTAATTATATTTAAGACCAGTTATGCAGACAGTGAAACATTTTATTGCTTGAGCTTTGATTTTTACCTGGATATGTATAAAAATTCATAAACTGTTAAATTAATACATATATCTTTAAAGGTTTTCATTTGTTCTTGAAAAACCTAAAGTGTTATTGTATTTAGAAAGTGCTTATTTTGTAAATTATATGTCAACATATTTTGGCATAAGGTTTGCTAAAAACTCTCCTTTTCTCCCCCTTCGCAGAGCCTGTTTCTGTGCCATTAAATTGATCACAACGTGTCTGGAGATGAGCAAGATGGAACCGATGAAGCATCTGGGGTGGAAAATTCTCACAGTAGGACCTGCTGACTTGATTCCCTTATCACCATGGCAACACTCTTTGGTCAGTAGAGCCAGGTAATGAGATGGTTTAGTTCAGTTAGGGTTTAAAATATTCTTCTACCATTGTGTATAAAATTTACAAAAGCACTTGTCTAAAAATAGGTAACACTGTCCTATGACATAAGATATTCTGTGCTCAATAGAGTGCATGCAAAAGGTAAGTGAGAAAACACGTCTCTAGGCTCTTTCATTCATTTTGTCCTTGAAGAAAGCATAATGCTGAAATGTCTTTAAAAAAATTAACATGTGTATATAAGTTCAAAAATATACTATGCTGATTAAATATGATTTGGGATATAGAGACATTTATACATGGTTTTTAGTTATTCTTAGCAGAAAGCCTGGCTGAGAAGAGAAGTGCATAATTTGGGGTTGAAAATATCGGCTTAAAAGTGAGGAAGAACACTTCAATGAATAAAGGTGCTGCCCACATGGTGACAAATATTTAAGAGGAATGGGCTTATGCTGATAGCTCAGTTTCCATTCCCATTTTCCATCTATTCCAAACTTGAGACTGACTTCTGGCCCCCATTCTTTCTCCTCTCTCTTAGCAGAACACGAACCACCTCCCACTTAACTGAAAAATAGAGGCCATCTGGCATGCACTCCTACCACTCCACCTACAAACATCTGCATCCATGTACCTCCGTAAGGTTCCTTTCCATATGTACCTTTATGTTTTCTCCTGGGTTTTCAATCTCCTTTTCTAACAAAGATGTATATGCAAGTTTCTCACATCTTAAAATGACAAAAAGGACGTAATATAAAATGTATCCTTGCCTCTTACTGTTTTTTTTGCCTCTTACCTTCAGAACCACACCTTTTAAGAAGAATCGTTTATTTTCTCACTTCTCTTTTACTCTTCCACACACTGAAATCTGTCTACTGCCCCCATCACTACACTAAAATTGTTTTCAGTGAAATCAGCAACAGCATTTAATGAATTGTTTGTTATGCACCAGATATTAGACTGTGATTTGGTGACACAATATTGATTAAGAAATGTCGTTATTCTCAAAGCATTCACAACTCATAGTTCTGATACACCTTTCAACGCTGAACATATTCTTCTAAACCTGTGATATTTCCAGTTTTGTCTCTTCTAACCCTGTGGATGCTGCCTCACAGAAATGCCTTTGCCATTCCTCCCTCCACACCATACTGCCTCTACTGTATCCTTAGTAAATCCCTGTTTTTAATTGCTCCACCCGTCCTCATGTTCCTCTGATGCTGTTTTTGGTTTCATTTGGCCATTAACCTCTGCTTTTCAGGATCCTATTAGTTCTTCAGATCTAGTTCTAAGCCAAGTCTTCTGTGATGCCTTCTCTAAACCTTGTCAATCAAGTTTCATTAGATTTCTCAGTTCAATAAAGCGTTACCTATATGGTTAATCTTTCACACCACACACTATCTTCTAATCTGTTATGTCTGCAATCCTCTGCTTATTTATTTAATTAAACGTTTATTTTTAAACAAGTGTAGATTTCCATGCTGTTGTAAGGAATAATGCACAGAATTCCAACATATACTTTGCTCAGTTTTCTTCAATAGTAAAGTCTTCCAAAACTGTAGTACATGTTCAGTATCTCTTATCCAAATGCTTGGGACCAGAAGCCTGGGTGTGGTGGCTCATACCCGGAATCCCAGCACTTTGGGAGCCTGAGGTGGGCGAATCACTTGAGGTCAGGAGTTCGAGATAAGCTTGGCCAACATGGTAAAACCCCATCTCTACCAAAAATACAAAAATTAGTCACATGTAGTGGTGCACATCTGTAGTCCCAGCTACTCAGGAGGCTGAGGCAGGAAAATCACTCGAACCCAGGAGGCAGAGGTTGCTGTGAGCTGAGACTGCACCACTGCACTCCAGCCTGGGTGACAGAGTGAGACTCCATCTCAAAAAAAAAAAAAGTTTGGGACCAGAGTGTTTTTGGATTTTATAAATTTTTGATTTGGGAATATTTGCACCTACATAATGAGATATCATGGGGAGGGGACCCAAGTCTAAACACAAAATTAATGTTTCATATACATTTTATACACATAGTTTTAAGGCAATTATATACAATATTTTAATAATTGTGTGCTTGAAACAAACTTTATGTACACTGAATCATCAGAAAACAAAAGTGTCACTATCTCAGCCACTCATCTTGACAATCTGTGGTTGTTTGGCATCACCATCATTCCTGACTCTGAATTTATATGCAAGCAATAAACAATCATTTCCTTACACTTACTTACACGTAAAAACTTAGTAGTAAGGTTAAAAAGTGACATACCATTAATACAGTGAAAAAGTAATGTGTTCAGAATAACTAAGCAGCACAGTAGCATTTCCAGAATACCTGTATCTGCTGTTAAACAGCAGTAACAACAAACAGTTGCAGGTTTTCAGTATCCAACTAAAATGCTGTGTCATGATTAAAAGAATACTGTAAACTGTTCTATTTTTCTTAGATAAGAAGCAGTTAAGGGACCAGAAAGTGAGTCCTCTAGGGGTGATGAGGCGTTCTACTGAATGGCTTTTTTTTTTTTTTTTTTTTTGAGATGGAGTCTCCCTTTGTTGCCCAGGCTGGAATGCAGTAGTGTGATCTCTGCTCACCGCAATCTCTGCCTCCTGGGTTCAAGCAATTCTCCTGCCTCAGCCTCCCGAGTAGCTAGGACTACAGGCATGTGCCACCATGCCTGGCTAATTTATTTGTACTTTTAGTAGAGTCGGGGTTTCACCATGTTGGTCAGGCTGGTCTTGAAATCCTGACCTCAAATGATCTGCCCACCTCAGCCTCCCAAAAAGCTGGGATTACAGGCATGAGCCACTACGGTTGGCCTCCTGGGTGGTTTTTAAAAATATCTAGAGTCATCTGCCTTATTAACAATTTTTTTTAATCTTTGTGACCTGCCCACTTTTTTAAGAAAAAAAAGATTTTTTTGTCTTAAAAGTCTTTCTTTGATTTTATAAACGAACATGATTTCTTGTTCTGCTCTGAATGTATGCTCTTCTAGTCCTTCAGTAAGCCCATTGTACATTTCACCATGTCACCTATAGCCACTTTTTCTGCAGCGTTAATGTCATCATTATCATCATAAGTATCACGATGTTCTTGATTCAGAATCATTTTAGCTATTTCGCCATTGGTCCATAAATGAACCACTGGAGCGTCATTGTAAGTGTTAAAAACCTCTGAAATATCCACTCTTTTCCACTTACTGAAGGACTCTGAAGATGTATTTTTTACATATGTAAGGAGGTCAGGCATTTTTTTTTTCTCAATTGACATATGAAATTCTTCAAAGTCACCATCTTGTTCATCAACATCACTGATCGTAGTCACAGGCCAGAGGTTATAGACAATATATGTGTCTCTAGTCACTGTGTTTCAAGCGTTGGCAACAGCATATATGGCATTCTTCATGCTAAACTTCTTTTATAAATCTTCCACGTCTAGGCCTCTGTTCACTGCTGCTAGCGTGCTGTTCAGGAAAGTGGGTTTTTTAAATCATTTACTCTTCATTGAGCTAAAGATAGCCTGGTCACATAGCTAGATTAATAAAGCCACATTTGAGGGAAAGTACATGGCATAAACTTATTTTTGATGAGAATTTTCACTGAATGATGAGCAGAACAGTTGTCAAGGAATAACAAAATCTTGTACTCATCATCTAGTTCAGCTTCCCTGCAATGAGCACAAGTCACTTGGT
This sequence comes from Symphalangus syndactylus, assembly GCF_028878055.3. Lineage (NCBI taxonomy): Eukaryota > Metazoa > Chordata > Mammalia > Primates > Hylobatidae > Symphalangus > Symphalangus syndactylus. The sequence goes on from NC_072426.2 coordinate 90,456,952, forward strand.
GCAATATGTTTGTGAAACCAGTCGGAAGAGACATCCTTTGTTATCCATGCCTTTTTCTTAGCATAGTAATAAACTAATAAGAAATGCACTCCTTGAAAACAGTGAGGATGCACATTTTTGGCTAACACAGAGAGATAACACTTGTGACTGCTTGCTGCATTAGCACAGCCTAGCCGTTATTCTGTTATTGGCATCCTTAATTCTTGTAGGGGCTGCCTCATCAGCTAGAGACAGTGCCTTTCTGGGGGCAATAACACCAAAAGAGTACTGTTTCATCAACATTATAGACTTACTCTTGTGTCAGATTTTCATGAACAATGACCTTGGCAAACTCGCCAATGACCTTGGCAAACTTGCCACTGCTTCATGATCAACAAATCACTACAAATTAAAAAAAAAATGCTGTGTCTTTTCTTAAATTTCTGTGATCAGCCTGCTTAATGTTCACAGTTCTCTTTAATTTTCAGTTAATCATAATAGATCTTCGGGTTTTTTGTTTGTTTTGTTTTGTTTTGTTTTGAGACACAGTCTCACACTGTCACCCAGGCTGGAGTGTGGTGGCACCATCTTGGCTTACTGCAACCACTGCCTTCCATGTTCAAGTGATTCTCATGCCTCAGCCTCCCAAGTAGCTGAGATTGCAGGTGCAGGCCATCATGCCTGGCTAATTTTTGTATTTTTAGTAGAGACAGGGTTTCACCATTTTGGCCAGGCTGGTCTCAAACTCCTAACCTCAAGTGAACCGGCCGCCTTGGCCTCCCAAAGTGCTGGGATTGCAGGCGTGAGCCACCACCATGCCTGGCCAATCTCGGTTTATGTCATGATCACCACACCATTAAGAGGCATGTGTTTACTGAAACACTAATGCATCCACACTTTCAATACACAATCAAAATCTTCACTTTTAGCTTTGGGCAGTGTCTGCTCATCATCACTTTTAGCAAGAAAGTCTAAGTTTATTGTTCTGTTTCTTCAAGTCATATATAATGATCATTCCAACACTATACTTTTCTGTAAGATGTTTCACACTTACATTGCTGCCCAGTTTCTCCAACAGTTTGACTTTCTGTGCTTTAGATAAACAAAAATGCTTTATCTTTTTCTTCATTACTGGCAGCTACAGGGGTATCTATGAGCCTTTTTGGCACTTTCAACAAAATTTTTACACCACGGAGCAGAGAATAAGCAATGACACATGGTGAGTAATGGATATAGGTCTTGGCCCCATGTGGGGCATTGTGAGGAACATGCCATTGGTGTGTCTGGCCTACACACATGTCATTTTATTACCCCCCTGGCCCTGCCTGAGTTGGGGAGTCTGGGTATGTGCAGAAAATATATATCACAGCTGAGGTGGGGGTGGAAGGGCATTTTTTCTTGGGGACACTGAATAAATGGTATGTTGTGCACCTGCATTTTGACTGTGACCTGTCACATGAAGTCAGGTACAGAAATTCCTACTTGTGATATCTTGTCAGCAATGACCATGTTTTGAATATTTTTGGAGCATTTGTTGCCTCAAATTTGTTGGAGCATTTTGGATTTCAAATTTTCAGATTAGGGATGTACAAACTGTACAATATCATAATCAAGATACTGAAATAGGTAGTCAAGATGCAAAATATTTCTGTTACTGCAAGAATACCTTATGCTGCCCTTGTATAGCCTCAGCCACTTACCGCTCACCTTTCACTCCTCCTTAACTCTGGCAACCACTCATCTGTTCTCCATGACAATATAATATTGTCATTTCAAGAATGCTATATAAGTGGAATCATGCTATATATAATTTTCTTATTTGTTTTTGTGGTTTTGATTTTTTTTAGCTGAGCATAATTCCCTGGAAATTTATCCAGTTTGCTCATTCACTCACTGAAGGACATCTGGGTTCTTTCCATTTGGGGGCTATTATGAATACAATTGCTATAAGCATTAACATACAGTTTTCACATAAACAAAGTTTTCATTTCTCTGGAATAAACGTCAAGGAGTGCATTTGCTGGGTCATATGGTAGTTGCATGTTTAGTTTAAGAGATTGCTGAACTGTTTTTCACAATGGCTGTACTGTTTTTCATTCTCACCAGCAATGTATGAGTGATTCAATTTTTCAAATCCTCACCAACATTTGGTGTTGTTATTTATTATATTAGCCATCCTGATAACTATTGAGTGATAACTCATTGTGGTTTTAATGAGCATTTTCTTAATTGCTAATAATGGTGAATATTTTTGCATGTGCTTATTTGTCATTTCTGTATCCTTCATGGTATGCCTGTAATGAATTTTTTTCCATTTTCTAACTGGCTTTCTTTTTTTTTTTTTTTTACTATTTTAATTTGAGAGTTCTTTACATGCTCCAGATATTATTTTGTATACGCTATTTGATAACATTCTCTTTCAGTCTTTAGTTTGTCTTTTTATCCTCTAATATGGATCTTTTTCAGGTAAACTATTTCTAATTTTCTGAGGCCCAATTTATCAATTTTTTTTTTGTGGGTGATGCTTTCAGTATCAAAACTGAATTTTTTGCCTCCTCCTAGATCCCAAGAATTTTCTCCTATGCTGTGTTTTTCCTAAAATATAGATAGCTTTACATTTTCCATTCAAGTTTGTAATACATTTTGAATTAATTTTGTGTAACATGTAAAATTTTACTTCAAGATTGATTTTTCCCCCTATGAATACCAAATTGGTCAAGCATCGATTTATTGAAAAGGTTTGTTTCTTCCATTGAATTGATTTAACACCTTTGTTAAAAAACCAGTTGGACATATTGATTTATTTAAATGAACCAGTCCCTTGTTTGATTTTCTCCAGTTTTTCTATTATTGATTTGTGTTATTTCTGTTTCTATGTTCACTATTTTCTTCTTTTTGATTTGGTTTTATTTTATTCTCTTGATTCTAACTTCTTGACATGAGAGCTTAGATTATTAATTTTTTTGAATGAATGCATTTAGTACTGTAAGTTTCCCTCTCAGCACTGTTTTAGCTGTGTGCCACAATTTTTGATATTTTGCATTTTAATTGTCATTAAGTTCTATGTATTTTTTTTGTTTTCTCTTAATATTTCTGCATTAACCCATAGATTATTAAAAAGTATGCTGTTTAGTTTCCATGTGTTTGCACAGTTTTTGTTTGTTGTTGTTACTGATTTCTAGTTTCATTAGAGATTATACTCTGCATAATTTCAATTATTTTAAATTTGTTGATTTCATGACCTTTATGATGTTTTAGGATGTGGTCTATCTTAGTACATGTTATATGGGAAATTGAGAATAATGTGTATCTTGCTATTGTTGGTGTAGTGATCAACGAATGATATTTAGATGCCGGTGGTTGGTGGGATTCAGCTATTTTATATTGTTAGCAATTTCCGATCTAGTTGTTCTATTGATTTTTGAGAAAAGGGAATAATAGTCTCCATTTCTAATTATAATTTTTTAAATTTTTTCTTTTAATTTCATCCATTTTTACTTATAAAATTTTCATTTGGTTCCTCTTTATAGCTTCTATGTCTTTGCTGAGACTTTCTCTTTTAAAATTATTTCAATTATGTATTTGTAATTGCTCATTGAAGCAGTTTTGCAATGGTGGTAAATCTTTATCAGATAATTTTAACATCTGTATTATTTCAGTGTTAGAATTTACTAATTATGTTTTTTTTAAGTCCAGTTTGAGAGCTTGCTGGTTATTGGTATGATATGATGAGTGTCGTTGTTGTTTTTGTTTTTTGAAATCTGGAAATTGGGATCTCATGTTAGAAGACTCTGGGTTTTATTTAAACCTGTTTTAGGCAACTACTTGTATAACTGCTCCATTGAAAAATGAAGGGTCCAACCTTGTTACCACCAGGTGGGAAGAGAAGTCTAGGTTCCCCATTTTCTTCTGTTGACACCCACATACGGGATCCCTATTGAAGCTGTGTGGGAGTGAGAATGCCAGGTTCCCACTAGTTCTCCACGGATACATCCCTGGCTACAGGTGCCTTGCTAATGGTCCTATATTGGCCTCCTTCTGAGATGAGGTCTGGTGGGGGTGTGACAGATGGCTTTGTCTCACAGCAGGATCATAGCAAAAGTGCTGGCTCTCCATTTGGCCTTCTTTAACTCCACTCCAGAAGTTAAGGGGCACCTCATGAGTGCTGGGGGTGGTGGTTGAAGTCTAGGTTTCCCATGTGGTCACCAACGACAGGTCAGTGGGGACTGGTGGCTCATTACCACTCATTAGGCATGAAAGTACTCTTACTATCTTTGTCTGATACCACTGCGGTGAGGGAGGAGGGATAGTGGCCCCTCTTTACAGTTTCCGGAGGGCAGAAGTCTAGGCTCCTGACTTGGACTTTGCTGGTGAAGGTGGAGTGGGGACACAATTTTTTCCACAGTGTTTGATTGGAGTAGAGTGGTTATTGCCTCAAAGTTTTCTGTCTTGTTACGCTGCACTTGCAAGCTGGAGAAGGCAGGCTTTTTCGTTTTCTTTTTTTTTTTTTTTCATTTTCTTTTCTTTATTAGATTGAACCTGTTGGCATATTCTGGTTGCTGCTTTCTTTAGCTCCAAGTCTGGAATATGTAAGGCAAGAAGAAAACCTCAGGCCAGGCATGATGGCTCACACTTATAATCCCAGAACCCTGGTAGGCTGAGACAGGAGGATCCCTTGAACTCAGGAGTTTGAGATCAGCCTATACAACATATTGAGACCCCCGCCCTCCCCCAAAATGAAAACATTAGCCAGGAATGGTGGCACATGCCTCTAATCCCAGCTACTCAGGGAGCTGAGGCAGGAAAATTGCCTGAGCCCAGGAGGTTGAGGCTGCAGTGAACTGTGATCTTACCACTGTACTCCAGCCTGGGTGACAGAGCCAGACTTTGTCCTTAAAAAGAGAAGAATAAGAATAAGAATAAGATAGGAAGAGGAAGAGGAAGAAGAAGAGGAAGAAGAAGAAGAGGAAGAAGAAGAGAGAAAGAAAGAAAAGAAGAAAGAAGAAAGAAAGAAAGAAAGAAAGAAAGAAAGAAAGAAAGAAAGAAAGAAAGAAAAAAGAAAGAAAGAAAAAAGAAAGAAAGAAAAAAGAAAGAAAGAAAGAAAGAAAGAAAGGAAGGAAGGAAGGAAGGAAGGAAGGAAGGAAGGAAAAACTCCGATAGCTCACCATCATATTGTTCTTTAGGTTCCAAGGCTCTACCCTAGCAAGTCTGCCTCCTCTCTTCCTATTTCTGAGTCCTCTTTATGTTTGTTTTGTTTGTTATTTAGTGGAAGGGACAGGGAAAGGTATGTCTACTCCATCTTCCCAGAAGGGCAATGTCCTTGTTTATTTTTAACTAATAGCTTAATGCAAAGGACTCTGATTTCATCTTTTACCACGCTTCTTCTTTTTAGAGAGCCCCATTGTCTCAAAGGTTACAGGATTTTTCAATAAATACAATAAACTGGTTTTGGTAACAGGTGTCAGCCCTGGTTGTTGCTCAGAGAGCCTGTTGATTTCAAGCAAAGACACATGACTTTGGGGTTCTGTCTGTATCAGCCCAGAAAGCTAAACACAGCTCACATCAGTGTGCTCCCAAAACTATGATGGGCTGAGTTGGATTTCATTTGAGTCCAGAAAACTAAACACAGCTCACATCAGTGTGCCCCTGAAGCTAAGTTGGGCTGAGTTTAATTTCATTTTGGAAAAGAGACACAGCCTACTTGATCTGGCATTTGATATTTTCAGTGGGAGCCCATTACAGACTACAAAGAATGCAGGTGTGTTCTGAGGGAAGGCCCATGTCTCTTCCCTCTCTGAATGCCCACATACCCTGTACAACTCCTACCATGGTGGCTGCTCAATAGCTGGTATTTGAAAAATCTTGTATTATGTTAGATGAAATTTCCCTCTTAGACAAGTTTTTAGGTATCGTTTTGTAACCAAAAGCTGTGCTTTGTAGTAATCAATATATTCATATTTGAATGTATGGGCATCCTTATTTTTGTTTCATTACAGCCTTTCTTTTTAGCTGATGTTTTCTTTAACTTTGGAATCCTTCATGAATATGCTAATGAAAATTTTAGGTAGATTTTATTCACCTTTGTATTTTATGAGTTGACACTTCTTTAATAAAAAAGAATATGAGAATAGTATTAAAAGCAAATGACAACCTGCCACTCAAATATAAATATGAGGATCACTAATTGTTGATTTAAAGCCATATGCATGAAGCATAAAAATAGTTTAATGACACCCACACTGCCACCAGCAAACACGGAATTAATCAACTGTTAGCAACATACAAATCTGCTGATGAGAGTGATGCCTTAGCTTGAGTCTTCCCATGCAAAGAAGTTTCTTGTCTGTCTAGACCTCAGAGAAAGGCCACGATTTCCAAATACTGACAACGATCTTTAAAATGCAAAAGGGCTCCTTCTCTTAAAGGTGGACCACTACCTTGAATAAAGTGGAAATATCATAATTATGATGTTCATTAGATTATTTTTCTGAATAATATCAAATGTAATGCATACTAGTAACATGCACTACAGTTGAAAAAAATTAACACAACTTTTCAAGGAAAAAAATACCCAGTTTTGTACCAACATGAAAAAAATATACTGAAAGCATTTTCATTATTAGATCTTTTTATATCTTTTTTATGGAGCTAGTAATAACAGTATAGACTTAATTTTAAATACTATGTTTCTTAATGAATAATGTTCCATGGAATTTGTTATCTTGCTACATGATATTTATATACATTTTGATAGTGGAAAATTTCAAGAATAACCGATAGATTAGTAATAATGTAAACATAAACATGCCAAAGATACAGAATTAACACTCAGTATTTTTATAACATTCACTTCAGATGAATATTAAATAACTATTGAAGGTAAAATTTAAATTACCTGTTATTAAACTCTAGTTTTTAGATATATAATACATACAGAAGAGTACATAAAACATAAGAGTAAAACTTAACAAATTATTGTAAACTGGACATTTTCTAAGGAGTCTTTTGAAGACCAGATGTTTTAACTTTGATGAAGTGCAATTTATCAATATTTTTCTTTCGTGTGTCATGCCTTTTGTGCCCTAAGAAATCTTTTGTCTACTCCAAAGTCATAGCAATTTCCCTCGTGTATTTTCTTTAGGAAGTTTTACAATTTTCACCTGTAGAAGCTTTTACATTTTGACCTTTGATCCATTTAGAATTAAATGTTGTATATACCATAAGATAAAGGTCATTTGTTTTCATATGCATACTCAGATGTTGTAATACTACTTCTAGAAAATTATTAGCTATTCCTCATTGGATTTCCATGACAACTTTTTCAAAAATTAAGCAACTCTATATAGTCTATATAACTAGACTGTCTTCTGTAACATCGTTCTATTGTCATTTTGCCAATATGACATTTTCTTAACTACTTACCGTAAATTACACAAATATTGATACATTATGCTTTGATTTTCGTTCAGTTCAAATGTGAGATTTTTTATTTGAACCATGATTATATAGGGGTGTTTTGCTTAATTTCCAATTATTTGGGGCTTTTTCAGATATCTCTGCAATTTACTTCTAATTTATTCTGCAGTGGTCAGAAAATATCCCCTGTAAATTAAATTTTTTTTGAAATTAATCAAGACTAATTTTAGATCTTAGCTTATGGCCTACCTCGGTAACTGTTCCACATACAGCTGAAAATAATTTTGTTTTTATTGGGCATGTCTTAATAATACCAATGTGCCAGAGTCTTCTATTTCTCTATTATTTTTAGGACTACTTCTATCAATTACTGAGAAAGGAGGGTTGAAATGTTCAGCTATAATTGTGGATTTGTCTATTTCTCCTTTTAGTTCAATCAGGTTTTTGCCTCATGTATTTTAAAGCTCTTTTCTTTTTTTTTGAGTTTTAAAATGGGCATTTAGCAATTTTATGTCTTGACCCTTTGTCATTATGAAATAACTCTTTTTATCCCTGGAATGATGATTCTTGCTCTGTAATCTACTTTGACAGTAATATAGTAACTTCAAGTTTCTTATGATTAGTATGTGCATGTTACTCATTCTTCCATCTATTTACTTTTATCCTATCTGAGCCTTGATATTTAAAGCCTATTTCTTATACATAGAATATGGTTAGTTTTTGTGTTTTAGTCAGATTGTCAATATCTGTCATTTAATTAGAGTGATTTTTTTTACCATTTACATTAAATATAAAATTAATACCTTTGAGTTTAAATCTATTATAAAATTTCTTATTGTATCTTTTTAAATGTCATTTTGCTTTTCTTCATGGTTTATTTTAATAAATTATTTTTAGGATCTTATTTTATCCTCATTGTTGACTTACTAGGGATCTCAATATTTGTGTAGTGTTTAAAATATGTATGTGTACTTAGCACAGTTTATCTTAAAATAACCTTCTAAAACTACAATGTAAGAACCTTACAATACCATATTCATTTTGCTACCCTGATATTCTTTGTGTTACTGTTATCATTTATTTTTCTTTCATGTTTTAATTCATCTAACACATTATAATGATTTTTGCTTTACAATATAAGTTACTTTTTAAAGGAATTTTAACATAGCTAATATAGTTACTCATTTATTTACCGTTTCTGGGTCTTTTTCTTTTTGGGGGTTATATCCAATTTTCTGACTGGAATTATTTCTCTTTTTCCTCATGAATGCCCTTTAACATTTCTTATAATACAGACATGCTTGTGATGAATTATTTCAGCTTTTTGTTGTCCAAAAAGGTCTTTGCATTACCTTTCTCAAAGGACATTTTCATAGGGTGTATATATATTTTTTACTTTTCAGCACCTTAAACATGGCATTCCGTTAAACAATGACTTTTTTTGATGCAAAAATCTGTTCAAGTTTTTTTTTTAATTTGTCTGTACATATTATGTCTTTTTTTCTTTTAAGATTTTCTCTCTGTAGTTAGTGTTCAGCCACTTGTGTATGCAGTGTTATGATGTGGGCTTTGAGTGTATGTGTGCATGTAGCTAGTTGGATTGGAGTTTGTTGAGCTTCTGAGATCTGTTACATTACAGTTTCTATCAAATTTGGAAAGTTTTTTTGCCATTTTTTTCAAAACGAAATATACTGTTGTAAGCTTTTACATTGTATATGTAGCTTTTCTGTGTTCCTATTCCTCTTGTACTGGGATTCCAGTCACAAACACTAGACTGCCTGTTATGCTCCTACAGATTCCCAAGGCCCTACTTAATTATTTTTCAGTCCTCTTTGTCCTGTCTTCATTTTGAAAAATTTACATTGATATGTTTATAAGTAAACTTTTATTTTCATCTGGGGTCTCTAATCTGCTTTATTCTCATCCAATAAAAATGTTATTGGTTGAAAATAATTGGACTTTTTAATATCTAGAAATTCTGTTTCTTTTTAATATCTTCCATTTTTAATTATATTCATGTTTTTCTTTTAATCTTTGTGCATATTGCATGTATTTATGAAAACATGTTTAATGTTATTGTCTGCAAATTTTATTTTCTCTTTTATTTCTGGATCCTACTTCTATTTTTTTCCACATTGTAAGCCAAAATTTCTTGCTTCTTGTATAATTAGTAATGTTTGATTAGATGCCAAACATTGTAAATTTTACATTGACTAGTGCTTTGCTTTTTGGCATTTCTTTAAAGAATGTTAAACATTGTTCTAGAAGACCATGTAGTTATTTGCAAACCTATTCGATCCCCTTGAGATTTGTTAAAAAGCCATTTTTTAGGAGAGATAAGATCTAGGTTGAAAATTATTTTATTTTGGAAATCTGAGGATGTCATCTATTTGTCTCCTGTTGAGTCAACGGTCTCTTTCATTTTGGCTTGTTTAAAAGTAAGACTATTCTCACTGGATGGTTTGAAACAATTTTACCATGATGTGCACGGGGTAAATGTTTCAATGTATTCTATTGTAGGTTAAGAGTACTTACTGAATTTATGTTTAAATAACTCTTATCAGACTTGGAAAATTATCTTTCATTATCTCTGCCAATATTGCTTCTTTTCCATTCTTTTTTCTCCTCTCCTTTGTGACTCCAATTATATGTTAGATTTTCCTTTTTTATTATATCATATAAATCTCAGAGGTTTTCCCCCATTGATTTGGCTCTATACTATAGTGTTAAGACCTATGTCCTAAGGTTTTTATTGATTATATAGAAGTGGAATTTTTGGATCACAGGGTAATGAGTATTTAACTTTCTTTGAAACTGCCAAATAGTTTTCTAAATTGATTGTGCATTTTGTACTCCCACTAGCCATGTACAAGAGTGCCCTTGGCTCTGTATTCTTGCCAATACCTGATACTGTCAGTCTGCTTATTATAGCTATTCTGGTGAATATAGTAGTATTCTACCGTGCTTCTAATTTGTGTTACCCTAAAAACTAATAACTTTCATATTATGAAGAGTCATTCCTATGTTTGTTTGTAAAGTATTTGATTTATTGTGTTAATGGTCTTTTTAACATTAAATTAAAATTGTTTCTTCATATATTATGGAAATAAATCCCATGTAGGATTACGTATTGCTACTATTTTCTCCATGTGTGTGACATGACTTTTTACTTTCTTAAAACTAGTTTTGGTCAGAAGAAAATTTTAATTTTGACAAAATCGAATTTATCTTTCTTTAAAAAATAGAGTGTCTTCTTGGTTTTAAGAAATTTTGGACAAAAGTCATAGATATTGCTGTATGTTTTTTCTTCAAGATGCTTAAAATTTAGCTTTCACATTTAGGATTCTGGATAATATTACATTAATTTTATGTATAACGTGAATTACTTTTCGTGAGTTAGAGTTTAAAGTTCATACTCTTACATATAGATATCAGCTGCTCTAACAACATTCTCTTTTATATTAAAAGAGAACACATTGGTCAAAAATCAAGTGAACATGTATGTTTGGGTCTATTTCTGCACTCTCTTTTCTGATTGATATACTTGTTGATCTTTATCAATATCATATACTGTTAGTTATTATAGCTTTATAGTAATTTTTGAAATTGAGCAGTAATAAACCTTCTTCTTGTTCTTTAGTTAAATATTTTATTGGCTCTTATAGGTCCTTTGTACTTCTAAACAAATTTTAGACTGAGCTTTTCAATTTGTACAACATGTCCCAATTGAGTTCTTGTTCACATTGCATTGATTCCTTAGATGAAATAGAGAAATACGGACATTTAAAAATTTTTGAGTCTTCTAATCTATAAACCCTTGATTTTTTATGGTGTTTTAAAAACTTGTTTGGCAATATTGGTTAGGTCTTCCTTAATTTCTCAAAGCTCCTTTTTATAGTTTTTAGTGTAGATAATTTGCACAGTTTTTTGCTAAATTTATTTCTGGGTATCTGATGTATTTTAGGCTATTGTACGTAGTATTTTTAAACTTTATTTTGTGATTATTTTTTGCTATACATAGGTATAAAATTTATTTTTTATATTGACATTGTATCTTGCCATCTTGCCAAATTCTTATTAATATTAGTCCCAGTAATTTTTTGTGTATTCCTTGAAACTTGTAAATTCACAACCCAATTCTCTTTTTACATCTGTAGATCTACAGTGATTGTCTTAGTCTGTTGCTATAAAGAAATAACAGAGATTGAGTAATTTATTTTTTTGAATACAGTTTATTTGGCTTACAGTTCTGGATGATAGATGTACAAGATAAAGGTTGTCCAACCCATCAGGGCTGGTTTCTGGTAAAGCCTTTCTTCCTGGCTTCTCAATGGCCACCTTTTTGCTGTTTCCTTTTATTGTTTTTCTTCTGTGTGGACATGGTACCAGGAAGGTGGAGCGAATCTCTGGTGTCACTTTCTCTTCCTATAAGAACACCAGTCCTATTGAATTAGGGCCTCATTTTTACAACCTCATTTAACCTTAATTGTCTTTTTAAAGGATCTGTTTCAAAATATAGTGATATTGGAGGTCAAGGTTTCAACATATAAATTTGGGAGCAGTGGACACAATTCAGTCCATAATATTACCTTTTTTGCATTTCAAAGTCAATTGCCACTTTTTACACATATATTGAAGAGAAAATTATTAATTTTTCCTTCTTCCAACATTGCAAATTTTCTCTTTTCTCTTTGATTTTATGGAGTTTTTAATGAAGTTCTACTACATCGTGTCTAGGTGTGGATTTCTTCTTATTTAGCTGAATTTGAATTCGTTGGGCTTTTGTTTGATTTGGGGATTGCTGTCATTTGTGAGCTGTGTTAAGTTTTCAGCTGTAATTATTTTCAATATCTATTCTCTCCTATTTTTCTGGAACTTCGGTGAAATATTTACCAGTCATTTCCAGTCCCCACCACCCGCCTCAAGTGTCGCTTGTATTTCTGACCTTTATCCTTCATACTCTATTTTTTCATTCCTCCTGTATTAATTTCAGAGAGTTACTTTTGAACTTTAGGCCTATAAAATATCTTTTAAAATTCTAAGCCTTAATTAGATGAACCTGGAGATAATTCATTGTTTAACCCCGGAACTGGCAAACTTTGTCTTAAGGGTCCAGGTAGTATTTATTTTAGATTTTGCAAGCCAAGGGGTAAAATAAAAGATACCGTTTAGATACTCATATAACCATTTAAGATGTAAACATTTTAAAATGTAAAAATCATTCTTAGCTCACATGCCATACAAAAAAACAGATATTTGGCTTGATTTAGCTAAGAAATAATCGTTTTTTAACTTCTGATTTAACCTACCCATCTCTTGAGCTCTTAATTGTACTGTGTACTGTTTAGTTCTAAAAGTTATATTTAGTTCTTTTTCAAAGACATATTTCTGTCTCCTTTTCTCTCCTAAAATTTTCAGGGTTGGCTCTAATTTCCTTGAAGAAGATAAACCTAGTATTGTTAAAGTCTGTCTCATAATTTTGATAAATTGACTCAGTATGAATTGTCTGTTGTTTCGATTTTTTTCTTGCTCATAATGGCTTGTCTCCATATGTGCCCAGAGAAACTTTAATTTTCAGTGGACGTTACTATGAAATATTATTTGCAGAAATAATTTGAGCTCTCTGATAATTACATCTTCCTCCAGTGAAGGTATTTATTTCTGCCAGGTGTCCAGGTATGCTAGCAATGAGACTGCCGAATTGCAAGAATTTATAATTGATATGATATAGATAACCTAACGTGCAACTGTATTTCACGAGGAGTTCATCTAGTTCATCCTCGCTCCTAGTGTGCAGCTCATTGCAGTAGGTGTTCACCAGGGTTCCTCGCTTGGCAGGCCCTGGGTTCTGACTTTTGTGTCTTTGACCTCCCATGTTGCCAGAAGTGCAGCTCAGCTTTAGAAGCAAAAGTGGCTCTGAGTAGTGGCCTCAATTCTCTCAGTTTTCATCATCTGTTTTATTATTTATCATCCCAGAGCTTGGTCTCATTGTTCCTCATTATCTTGGTATCTGTGTGATGCTTGGTAAAGTTTCTTTATATATTTCCTCCTGAGTTTTTTTTGTTTTGTTTTTTTGAGACGGAGTCCTGCTCTGTCCCCCAGGCTGGAGTGCAGTGGCGCGATCTCGGCTCACTGCAAGCTCCGCCTCCCGGGTTCACGCCATTCTCCTGCCTCAGCCTCTCTGAGTAGCTGGCACTACAGGTGCCCGCCACCATGCCCGGCTAATTTTTTGTATTTTTAGTAGAAACTGGGTTTCACTGTGTTAGCTAGGATGGTCTCGATCTCCTGACCTTGTGATCCACCCGCCTCGGCCTCCCAAAGTGCTGCGATTACAGGCGTGAGCCACCGCGCCCGGCCCTGAGTTTTTTTTATGATCATCTTTAGACTCATGTTTGGTCCGAATTAATAGAATTTCCCATTATCAATGGCAAAATATCAGTACAAATGTTCTTTTTACACTTTCCGAATCATCCTTTTCCCATCTCACAATCAATTTCTGTGTGTATTTTTCCCATCCATACTTTTATACTTTTTGAACATCCATTTAGGACATACACATAGAGTTTAATTGTGCTTTTTTGATTTACACAAATGTTATAAGGCTCTACTTATGCTTTTGTAATATTATTTTCTTACATGCCTTATGTTTTTGAAAGACAAATTGGTTTATACATTTTTAGTTTATTTATTTGAAAATTTATATAATATTCCATTAGTGACTAAATCACAAATTTTTCATTCCTTCTGTTCATGGACATAGTTCTTTTTCCTTTTTCCTTTTTCTTTTAAATTATAAACAATGCTGTAATAGAGTTTTTATATGTCTTTGCTACATGCATTTGATTTTCTCTAGAAGTACACAGTAACTCATTTTGTTTTTCTCCTCAGTGTTAAACTAGGCCACATTATATAGTCTTCCCTTATGTGGAATCAGGTCATTTACTTGTGACCAATAGCATCTCTGTGGAAGTGATAGATTCTTTTCCTAGCAGGACCCTAAAACATCTAAAGCAATCATTGATGTTCTCATTTTCATTTCTTATCTACTAGCCAAATGTAGCTGTTACATGGATGACTCAGGGATGGTAGGACTACTGGATGAAAGGATCCTTGTCCCTATGAAGGACCCATGGAGCAAAGCTCCCAACTCCCCTCTACTTCTCATGGCACTGTGAAATGAATACAACATACATTATTATTTCAGGCCACTGAGAGTTGGTTGCCATTGTTATTACAGCAGATAAAATACTATTGGAACTGACATTTCTTACAGAATATACAGATAACTTTCCAAATGATTTAATTTTATTTATTCCCACTAAGACCATTTTAATTTCGGACATTCTCACTAAAATTTGATACTTCCAAATCTTTGGTAAAATTTTGTTTTTCTATTTCATTTGCTACTAAGGAGATTGAGGTTTTTTGTTTGTTTGATTTGCCAATAAAGTTTCTTTGTATGTGTTTCTCTGTGTGTATGTAATTTGCCTATTATTTTATCTACTCATTTTCTCTTGGATTTGTCTTCTTAATACTTAAAAAAAAATTTTTTCATACATTCTGAATACCTACCTCTTGCTTGCTGCATTTGTTCTAAGTTTTTCTATTAATCCAGTGACTCATCTTTTGATTTTCTGTGGTAAGAATAAATAATATATAATATTATGTTGATGAAAAAACAAATTATATAAAATATTTAAAGGGGTTTATTCTGAGCCAGTATGAGTGACCATGGTCCAGAAAACAGTCTCAAAAAGTCCTGAGAAGGAGTGTCAGAGGCAGTCAGGTTACAGGCTGGTTTTATACATTTTAGGGAGATAGGAACTGCAGTTAAAATCATAAATCAATACATGAAAGGTGTACTTTGTCTCAGCCTAAAGAGGTGGGATGCCTTGAAGTGGTGGTTGCAGGGGCAGTGGCTGGCTTACAGGTTACAGGTGGATTCGAAGAATTTCTTTTTGGCAATTTGTTGAAAAAATTAAGCTTTGCTGAAAGACTTGAATTCAGTAGAAAAAAAATGCTTGAGTTAAGCATTAAGGGGGGTTGAGAGACCAAGGTTCTTGTTATTTAGATGAAGCATTCAGGTAACAGCTTTCAGAGAGAATAGACATTTAAAGTCTCATATGCCTCTTTTGGGACCTTAAAAAAAATCAAACTCAGTTAATCTAGCCTAGACCCAGGAAAGTCTTGACTGTATGCATTAATGGAGATTCTTTACAGATACAAATTTCCCCCATAAACGATGGCTTTGCAGGGCCATGTAAAAATATGTCAAAGAAGTATATTTTGGGGTAAAATATTTTGATTTCCTTGAGGCCATGCTGTCATGTGATGTTATATCAAAATCAGGTTGGAATTTTGTATCTTATTGCCACAGAGTCTGTTTTGTCAGTATTATGATCCTTATTTTAATGTTAATTTTGGTCAGTTGTGCCTAAACTCCAAAAAGGAGCAGGTATAATAAGGTATATCTAGCCTCCCTCCCACTGTGGCTGGGAATTTAGTTTTTCTGGTTTCTCTGAGGTCTCCTTGACCCAGAAGGTGTCCCTTCAGTCTGTCAGAGGGGCTTAAGATTTTATTTTTGATTTACAAGTATAAAAATTTCTTGATGATATAGCATTCTATAATATGTATAAGTCATTATTTACCAAATTATTCTTGGAAAATACATATATGTGTGGGTGTGTGTACACACAAACAAAAACAAACAAAAAATAATTATATTTATTATATCTAAACAGAAACTAATTATATCTATCTGTCTCTAAATGTAATTATTTTTTGTTCCACACAATTATGTGGTAGCTATCTCCATGTGTTATTTTTCTTTTGTCTATTGTACTATTGTACTAGAGAAAATTACAAGGAGCAAAATTAATATTTCTAAAGTTATTAACATTTTCATGTCTCTTTCAATCCTTGCTGTTTTTGAAATGAGAATTCTTCTTCCCCAAGGTGGATCATAGAAATTAGAACCCATTTCCCTCCAAAATCAGCCATAAAACATGAAAATATTATTGTAACTTTCCCTGACTTTCTATGTAAGAGTTGGCCATACAGAAATCCTCTGCCTATCTTGCTTGATGGTAGGTCATAAGCGTCCCATCCCAGAAAGGGTCCTGCATCACACCCAGAGGGAGAAAATGCTGTACAAAGAGAGGCCAAGAAAAATCTAAACAGATTGGCCTTACTGAGTTTCCCTTTGGTCTTTTACCAGTTTCATTTTTAGATAATTGTTCACTCTTCATTGAATCTAAGCATAAAAATAGACAGTTTTCCCTTGAGCCTTGGGTCTTCACTCCCATTAAATAAGATAAGGAATAAGGAATCCTAGGCTGTCATGAGTAAATATAGGTGTGCTTTGTAATTTGATAAAACACCTTCATGTTAGAAGACTTTGCCTTTAGCACAATTGGAAATGTGATTATCTCTAATTTTCTGAAACCAACGGCAGTTGCTATAGTTGACAATACAGCTCATCATGGCTAACCTGACTAATTCAAGCATTTCTTGTTCCTGACCAAAACACTCTTTTTTATTCTTTCCTCTTCTCACTAGTCACTATTCCTGAGCAGTTGCTTCTACCCCAATGGCTTCAACTTGTATGTCAGTGACTATACAATCTATACTACCTTTTCATCCCTTATTCTTTTTTTACCTAATTATCACAGCTGAATTCACTTTTCCCAAACCAAATTTATTTTAGTTTTCCAGACATCTCATCCTGTCTTTTCCATCTTTGTGAAAGTTACCATCATTTAATTCATTTTTAAAATCCAGAAATCTAATATTTAATGTAGCTTTCATCTGGTACACGTAGTTAGTCACAAAGACCTCTCTGCCTCTCTCAAAGACTCTAACTACCAAATAGCTCTGAAATATGTTCTTACCTTGTCATTCTCACTGCCACAACCTCAAAATTTATTTTTCTCAACTTACATCCATCAATAAGATACACAGCAGTCCCCACGTCTCTAGACATGGTAATTTAGTGATGAAAATATGAGCTTCAGATGGAAAGATGAACCTAGATAGAAATCACAACTGTGATTGGGCATGGTGGCTCACACCTGTAATCCCAGCACTTTGGGAGGCTGAGGCAGAAGGATCGCTTGAACCCAGGAGTTCACAACCAGCCTAGGCAACATAGTGAGATTCCAGCTCTACAACATTTTTTTAAAAAAATTAGCTGGGCATGGTGGTGTGCACCTGTAGTCCCAGCTACTCAAGAGGCTGAGGTGGGAGGATTGCTTGAACTCAGGAGATCAAGGTTGCAGTGAGCTATGAATGTACCACTGCACTCCAGCCTGAATGAGAGAGCAAGACTCTGTCTCAAAAAAAAAAAAAAATAAATCATACACTGCTCTTTACCAGTTGGACGACCTTGTGCAAATGACTTTACCCTTACAAGATTTTGTTTATTTTTCTGTAAAATGGGGATAAATATCTTTTTTTTACAAAATTGTTCTAAAAATTTAATGAGATTATTAAATAACACAATTCCAAGAATATATTAAAGATTAATGACTACTAACCAACATAGAATCAATGTTTTCCTCAGCTTGACACATTTTAAATAGGCTTCTTCTACCTTTAGGCTCCTAATCTCCCTTTCCTTAGAACATTTAGTCTAGAAAACTTGCCAATTGTACACTCTTTTTCTGTTCTTTTGAAATGGCTGTAAATAGCCTCTTTCCAGTTTACAACCCAGAAAATGTCTTTCTCAAAGGCCTGGGAACCATCTCTTTGAAATGTAAACATGAAGAAGATAGCACTTCTATTCTCCATTCTCTATAGGAGAGTAGTAGCCTAATTTCTATGGGTATGCTGATTTGCTAACACAGATGGCCTAATCACAAGAAAAGGCATTTGCAAACTCAGGAATGACTCAATATGTTCAAAACATCCCATTGATTAATGTTCACCATAACTTCTACCAGTGCTTTTTCACTGGATCAACCCAGTGCTTCAAAACCTTCTCACCTTTTGCTTCAACTTAGTTGACCTTAGGCTCTCTCCCTATTGTAGTGGTCTCGAATAAAGCCTTTTCTACCTGTTTAACTTTGTCTAGTACATTTGTTACTTTGAAAGTCACCATGATTATTTATATCTAGGAGCTAGAATCACCTCTCTCTAATTCATGGTCTTTACTCGTCACCATTTGCCTAAGGCCTTCAAAACTAGAAATATAGTATTTTTAATTTTCTATCACAAAACCCTTTAATAAGTATTCAGCTCTTTCAAGACAAAATTCAAACTCTTTAACATGGCAAACAAGATTCTTCAACATACACCCAGCAATTTTTGAAATAGAAGACTAGTTTTTAAATATAATGTTGCATTTTATTATGTAAGTTATATGTAGGTACCAGAATATATTATTGGGTTTCCATGCCTGAGTGCATGAACTTCTGATGAAAATGATGAGTAATATTAGCTTCTGGAGAATGGATGATACAAAGTAGAAAAAGAGACAGGGCTAAAACAGAGCCAGGATAGAAACAAAACCTGTTAGGTTACTGATCTAGTAAAGAAAAGATTTATTGCATCTAGAGCCAATTTGATCACTGCAGCCCTAACAGTTCTCCATGGGATCTAATGGTTTATAGGATCAGCATGATCTCCCTAATTTCAAATGAGATAAATTTTTTGAGAAATCACTCATAAGTTTTAAAAATTATCTCAAGTTTAGACATCACTTTGGGAGAAAAAGTACAAGGTTATCTGTCCCAATGTTTGGGGTACTTAAGCAAACTGAATGCTGATTCAAAACTAAATTTAGAAGTAAAGAAAAAAATAGTTAAAACCTCAGAGATTAAACCAGTAACAATTCTCACATTTCTGAGGTTTTTTTTTTTCCTGAGCATGATAGACAACATAAAGATAAAAAAATATTTTAACATATATAGGGAAAATATACAAAAATAAAAAATGTTTTGCACATTATATGCATGAATATTTTGAAAATACATGTAAATCTGGCCAGTTGTTGTGGCTCATGCCTATAATCCCAGTACTTTGGAAGACCAAGGCAGGAGGATTGCTTGAAACCCAGGAATTCTAGATCAGCCTGGGCAACACAGTGAGACCTCATCTCTACAAAAAAATCAAAAAATTAGCCAGGCATGGTGGCACACACCTGTAGTCCCAGCTACTTGGGAGGCTAAAGCAGGAACCATTCTCACATTTCTGAGAGGTTTGGTTATTATTATAACCAAGGTGGAAGGATCACTTGAGCCAGGGCAGTCAGGGCTTCAATGAGCTGTGATCTCCCAGTGGAAGACCCTGTTTCAAAAAACAAAAAATGCATATAAGTCTTATGGCTGTTATCAGAGATGTGTCTCTGTTAAACTGCTGTGTGAGGTTAAGCGTGTCTTTGGCAAAGATTCTTTGCTTGACCAAACTTTAGTCAGTCTCCTGAATGTTTTCCTAGGCCCATCTGTGACTTTCTTATAAAACCCAGCTTTAGCAAGAACCCTGCTAAGTCAGTTTATCAAGAATACCCCCCTTGCTTTGATGTGTTATCACCCTCGAAACGTGATCAGCTTCCTCAACTTCCACTATCTCCCAGATGATATTTAGTTACCCTAGCCTGTCTTCAGCAAAAATCCTGATAAGTCAGTTTAGTCAGAATTCCTTCTTACCTTTAATTTTTTATTCACTGACCCCTACCCTGACCTTTGTGGGCTATGAATTCACACTTGCCATGTTTTATTTGCAGTTGAGCTCAATCTCTCTTTCCCACTGCAAAATATCATTGAAGTGGTCCTTATACCTATCACAATGGTCCTGAATAAATTCTACCTTACCAGGCTTTAACGAGTATTACTGAATAATTTATTCTTTAGTATCTTCACAGCAGGAATGTGTGTGTTCCTGGCATTGTAGCTTTTTTCATGGAATATTTAAGGATATGGACACTATTGCTCAAATAATCCTTGATTTTCAACGACATCTGTGTTTTTATAGGGTAGAACTTGAATCTTATTCATAGTTAAGAGTGCCTGGATGGGGACAGACTAGAAGAAAAGAAACTGGATCCCTTGGAAAAAGATTATGATTAAAAAAAACAACAACTGAAAAAAGGTGCAGACTGAACACCTGGGACTGCCGGCAGCCAGGAGTCATTGTTGCAAGGTTAGATCCTATATTAGTTTGCGATGGCTCCTCTAACGAAGTACCACAGACCAGGTGGTGTGAGACAACAGAAATTTATTCTTTCACACCTCTGGAGACTGTAAGTCTGAAATTGAGGTGTCAGCAAGGTTGGTTCCTTTGGAGAGTTCTGAGGGAGAATCTATTCCAGGGCTGTCTTCTAGTTTCTGATGACAGCTGGCAATCCTTCAGGTCCTTGGCTTGTAGATGCATCACTCCAATTTCTATCTCCATCGTCACATGGCATCCTCCTTGTGTCTTCATATGGCCATCTTCCTTCTGTGTCTCTCTTCTCTTCTAATAAGAAGACCAGTCATATTGATTAAGAGCTGCCTATCCGACACCAGTGTGAACTCATCTTAACTAATTACATCTGCAGCCCTTTTCCAAATAATGTCATGTTCTAAGTTCTGGGGTATTAGGATTTCAACTTTTTTTAAAGGAGAGAACACTGTCACAATTAAACACACAAAATATTTCCTTCCCAAAGAGCAAATGTACTCTAGAGAAGGGACTACATTATAAAAGGAAAACTTTCCTTACGTGGCTAAGACCTTGAAAATTCAGCCGAAAAAAAGAAAATAAAATCCTCTAAAGACATCGATCACTTGGCTGGGCATGATGGTTACACCTGGAATCCCAACACTTTGGGAGGCCGACTTAAGAGGATTGCTTGAGCCCAGGAGTTTGAGACCAGCCTGGGCAACATTTTGTCTTTACAATATCCAAAAATTAGACAGTGTGGTGGCACATGACTGTAGTCCCAGCTACTTGGGAAGCTGAGGTAGGAGGATTGCTTGAACCCAGGAGGCAGAGGTTGCCATGAGCTGAGATCACACCATGATACTCCAGCCAGGGCAACAAAGCCAAAGCCTATCTCAAATCAAACCAAACCAAACCAAGCCAAACCAAACCAAACAAACAAAAAAACACTGATCAAAAGAGCAGAAGCATTTTCCTATTGATTTTGGTTGGAGATTAGCACCAGAGTTGGTGGTCTTGAGAAAGTGCCATTCGTGGTACTAATGTTTGCCCTAAAAATGAAAGGTGAGGTGCAGCTGTCCACATGAACAAATTGTCTGGAAGAATGATAGCAATGAGTGGAGCACAAAGGCACCTGGAAGAAACAGTTGAGAAGAGGGTCACACTATAGCTTTTACTTACTGTTTTTAATGAAGATCCTATTTCTGTAACCATCCTATTTCTATTTCCGTTTTAAAAATTTTTATTTTAGTCATCTTTTCTTAATCCGTTTTAAAAATTTTTATTTTAGTCATCTTTTCTTAATCTACTCTATCTCTGATGGCTGTCCTTTGATCTTATCTTCTTATCTTTACATTTTTGACTATTCTTTCCCTAAAGGCATCCTAGAGTAAAGAACAAACATTAGCACAATCAATATTTGGTAAATAGATAATTTTATATATGTAAAATGTTTTGTTGTTGTTGTACTCATCAATCATTGTTGAAAGATTAAAAATAAACCTGGACATTATCCATCTGACACATGAATGAATTGCCCTTGCCTATATGGTTCACTTAAGTGATGGCCAAATTCCCTTTATATATCTAGAGAAGATGGATGAACTCACCAATTAATGAACCCCTTTCTTCTGTATCTAAGCATATTTTAAATGTCCATAATACACCTATCTATTTGAAGAAAGATTCTCTTTTACCTCTTGTGCTTAGTTCTTGGGCTTTCTAAATACATTTTAAACATATAAAAAGCTGAAACTCTTAGTTTGGAGCATCTAAATCTCACTCTGTCTCTACTACTTTGCCACATTTTAATGATGTGGTCTGTGTTTCCCAGTATTCAGTATACCACCACCAGCTCTCACTGCTCTGGTTTATTTGTTTTTGGATTCCATGGTCTCTGTATGAATTTGTATAGAGAGTACTCAAGGATACTTGAGGAGAACAGCACTTTGTCCACCTCACAGAGGAACATCCTTGCAGGAGAGATACATACACCATATTTTCTGTTTAGAAGGATCTTGCATTTCTGATCATGGGGAAAAGAGTGCAGAAGGGACAACATGTCTTAAAACAACATCTTGGCTTTTGTAGACCAGGCCATGCTCTTTCCTATGCCACACAAATTGAGTTTCTTAATAGTAATTTATTGTCTTTCAGTTAGTGAAAATGTTACTCAGTTTCTAGCAATACACTGATAACTTCACATTTTTCTGTTTTTTATTCACAGTTATTATACATAAAGTAGGGAAAGACTGCTTCAGAAATTACTATCCAGTTGCATGTTCCCCTTTATCATTTTGCTTTTCCCTGAGTCAAAATACTTTAGTTCTCTGGAAATATGAAGCAAATAAATAGTGTGTGTTTGTATATATGTGTGTGTGTGTATGTGTGTGTGTGTACAGATACATGAAGCACTTGGTAGGAAGATAAAATTTCTCAAGAGAAATAATAAATTCAATTAAATCTACTTCAAAACAGTAGTCCCAAGAATATATTTAAATTAAGCATGTAGTAAATTATTTTTACACACATAGGTTTAAAAAGAAACAAATCTAGGCTAAGTGTGGTGGCTCACACCTGCAATCTTGGCACTTTGGGAGGCCAAGGTGGGAGGATCACTTGAGACCACAGGTGTTCAAGACCAGCCTGGCCAACATAGACCCCATCTCTACAAAAAATAATAATAAAAAAAATAGCTGGGCATGTAGTCCCAACTACTCAGGAGGCTGAAGTGGGAGGATCATTTGAGCCTGGCAGGTTGATATTGCAGTGAGCAGTAATCACACCACTGCACTTTAGCCTGGGCAATAGAGTGAGGCCCTGTCTCAAAAACGAGGAAAGGAAAGGAGAGGAGAGAGGAGAGAGGAGAGGAGAGGGGAGGCGAGGGGAGGGGAGGGGACGGGAAGGGAGGGGAAGGGAGGGGAGGGGAGGGGAGGGGAGGGGAGGGGAGCGGAAGGGAGGGGAGAGGAGAGGAGAGATCCAGTGAAAGATAAGATTTCCAAGGAGCAGAAGGAGGAGACTAAGAAGTCATGAGGGGCAGGCTTTTCACCAGAATAAGTCAGTTTACTAGGGGAGGTCACATTTTGGCAACACTCACAAAGTATTTTGACAAAACACAAAGTCAGTTCACACAGATACCATTATGGTGAGAGAAACAAAAGTTTTTGTTTGAATCTGAAAAAAATGACTTAATAAATTTGTTTCTAGAGGCACTGGAATAGTCAAAATCCTAGCTAAAATAACTCAGGATTTTGACATTTGGATTTCTCCTCCATTGAAATCTCCCATTGTAAAATAAGAGACAACTGATCTTACAGTAAAAGACACTTTCATATATTCACATATTGCTGTGTATTTGTAAATGTGTAGAAATTTACATGAAGCATAACAAGGAGTTTAGTGGAAACTGCAGCTTTACATGAAACATAATGATAGCATTAACATAAAAGTGGTATTATATTTACCAGAATTTCAGGTATTTAGTGCTACACCAGATCTCTTCAAACAGAGTTGTAAGATTAATTTTTTTTCTAATCAGAAATGACAAGATAAAGAATCCAATATATCTCCTGTGTCAATGTCCTGTCCGAAAACTAAAGGCAAATTTTACCATAATGTATCCATTCTGTTTTTTTTAACAACTACTTCTCTGCTTCTTTTAATATATTTTATTCCTCCTACTTAGTATACATTGTTCATTTCCATGTGCATTTATTTTTACAAGAATATAACTATTTTTAAAAGTAGTGTCAAAAACCTCACAGTAGTGGCAATTTAACCACACATCTACCAAACCTTTGTCAGGCCCCAAGAATTATGTTTAAAAACTTATATTCACTTAGGCCATTGGAGATTAGACAGTGAATTCAATCATATCATCTTAAAAAAATAAAACAGGAACCATATGAAGCAAATATTATCTATGCCACCATGCAAATAAAACAAATCATTTGATTAAGAAGACAGAGGTCATAATTAATAGCAACTATATGTTAAAGCTCATTTTCTGAATTCTAAGATAATAATTTTTAAACCAGACTATTGCCCTTCAAATTGCCTGCTTGTCTTCTTTATTTTATTTATTGTCACTGACAGGGTGTGGGCAATGCTCCCTGAAATAAGACAACTTGGAGGTCACTCCCTGACTTTGTCTACCTTTCTTTGTGAGGGCTGTCCTCTGTAAGTAGGTCAAAAGACCGTCACGGGACAGGTGTCCTGCTCCGTACACAGGGGAAAGGAATGTCACACAGTCACACAGAGAAGAATCTAACACATAAAGCTTGCTGTGTTCTCCCCTAGTTTGTTATCATTAGGTCATTCACCTTTTGTACGTTCATGTTTCTTTACAATCATTTACTTCTTTCATCAGACTTCATATAAAAATACACAATTTTCTTTGGGTCCTCATTCCTAAAGGCTCTCATGTTATGTCAAACTTTGGTTAATTAAATTTGCCATGTTTTTCTCTTAATTTTTTTTTTTCATAGGAGTGTTGGCCATGAACTTTGTGATGGATGAGGAAAGATTTTACTTTATCTGTCCTATATTGCCTAGGATTTTGGTTAACCTTATAATCCTTTGGTAACGTGATAACAGCTAGCACCTAGAAAAGCGGATAAAAAAAAATGACACCTTCAGCAGAGAGACGAGTCTAGACTAGATCTTGCAGGAGGTGCAGCTAACAGCAGCAAAAACCTGTGGTTTGGAGCAGAATGGAAAAAAAAATCACCAAAACAAAATCATGATAGAGGATTCCAACAAAGATCAAAGGTAGGGAATAATTGGAGATTACTCTTCCAGGTCATAAAGATGAATACAAACTTTATCAGGTATTTGCTGGAATTTATAGGGAACAAATTTCAATTAAGTGGAGAGTGTTTGGCCACATCTTGTTGCCTTTATGATGCTGGCCTCTCTCCTATACCCCATACCACAAGTTTTCTATTTTACAGCAATAGAGTAATTAAAGAATTGCCATTTGAACACAGGGAAGAGACGGGATCTTTATCAGTAGCTGACTTCTTTGTTTTATCTAAAACATTAATTCAGCATGCCAGTGATTGTTGGGAGTAAAAAATTTAAACATTCTGGAAGTGGAAAGTTTCAAGAAATCTCAAATATAGTTCTCCCTGAAGTGAAACCAAAGCGGTAATGTAAGGTAGACTATTGTGTTGTCAGTGACAATGGAACAGTCAGGAATACAATGACTCTGATCCTCAGTCTACTATTCCAGGGGTACAACTACATCAAAGAAGCTTTTCAAAGAAGCCTTGTAGCCCTAATTTGTCAAATGGAAAATCCTTTATAGGTGCCTTAGAGAGCAGCTGGGTATTTCAGTATAATAACACATTCTTTTGTATTATTTCAAGTAATAGTAAAAATAAACCAACAAACAAATAAAACCAATGCTATTTCTACTTTCTCAGTCTTTGTACTGGATTCTAACAGTAAAACAATGAAAAGACAATGGGTATTTTCAGGATGATACCATTCAAATCAACAATTTAATGTTTAATGTTAGATATATATTTGTAGTAAACTACAGTAAAAGCAACAGAATAATAAATATAACATTGGAATTAGGCTTGGAAGTGAGGTAGGTATATTCTTTAGTAAGGGGTGTGTGGAAGCTTTAATATATTGACAATGTTCTATCCCTTACATTAATGCTGACTTAGCGTTCACCTTCTTATACTGCATATCTTGTAGAAATATATACATTTATTTAGGTGTAAGAAATATTTCAGAAATGTTAAGAATTATCCTACAAAAACAAATGATAGGCAAACAGATCAATGGAACAGAATAGAATCCAGAAACAGAACTACATAAATATATTTTGTGGGCTGGACACGGTGGCTCACGCCTGTAATCCCAGCACTTTGGGAGGTCGAGGAGTTTGGGACCAGCCTGGCCAACATGGTGAAACTCCGTCTCTACTAAAAATACAAAAATATCAGTGGGGCATGATGGTGTGTGCCTGTAATCTCAGCTATTTGGGAGTCTTAGGCAGGAGAATTGCTTGAACCTGGTAGACAAAGGTCGCAGTGAACTGAGATCGCACCATTGCACTCCAGCCTGGATGACAGAGCAAGACTCTGAGTCAAAAAAAAATAAAATAAATGAAAATAAATTTAAATAAATAAATAAATGTTGTGACTTTGTTCCTTGACAAAGAAACAAAAACAATACAATGGAGAAAATACAGATCTTTTAACAGATAGTGCTAAAACACTGATATCCACATGGAAAAAAACAAAACAAAAGAAAAACCAAAAGAATCTAAACACAGAACCTACATCCTTCACAAAATTTAACTTAAAGTAGATCATAGACCTAAATATAAAATACAAAACTCTAAAACCCCTAGAAGATAACATATAGAAGAAAATCCAGATGACTTTGGGTTTGGTGATGACTTTTAAAATACAAGACAAAAGGCATAATACATGAAAGAAACAAATAACAAATTGGACTTCATTACAATTAAAAACTTCTGAGCCTGGGAGTGGTGGCTCACCACTATAATCCCAACACTTTGGAAGGCCAAGATAGGAGAATTGCTTGAGTCCCGTAGTTTGAGACCAGCCTGGACAATATGGTGGGATGCTGTCTCTACAAAAAAAAGTTAAACAATTAGGTGGTCTTTGTAGTTCTCACTTGCAGTCCTAGCTGTTTGAGAGGCTTGAGCCTAGGAATTTGAGGCTGCAGTGAGCCGTGATTGCACCACTGCATTACAGTCTGGGCAACAGAGTGAGACTTTCGTCTCAAAAAGACAAAAACAAAAAACAAAAAATCTTGAGTGATATCGGCAAGACGGCAGACTAAGAAGTTATAGACCCTCTTTCTGCCTTAGAGACATTTAGCTAACAACAATATATAAACTAGAACAGCTCTGTGAGAGTACCTTGGTCATTGTAAAACCAAGAATGGATCCCAGAGAAAGGGGTAAAAAATGTGTGGTGCTTGCCACACTCATTCATACAACTCCCCCTGATGTGATATAGTATAGAGCAACTGGGAGGAAGCTCTCCACACAGAGATCCTCTCTTGGAATGGAGATAAAGAAGTGGACTGTGTGTCCAACATTTTGGCTTGTCTGGGGGATACCCTAGGGACTGATTGCTGTCTTCCTTGACTTAAAGCACTAACAGATCAACGGCAAAGTTAGCAACCTGCTGAATAACAGGCAAGCACCATTGCATGTTAGACCTGCAGTTCTAAAGACCAATATCGGTGACAGCGAGAGATTAGAAAAGGTTTGAGAGGTCCTAGGACCTGTAGCCTGGCTAATTGACAAAGACTTTTCTCTGCACAAAGATTGTGAGAGGTGGTAGTTTTTGTTAAATGCCCAAATTCTGGCAAAATTTACAAGGCATATTAAAAAACTAGAAAACATGGTCAAATCAAAGAAACCCAAAACTCCAGAAATTAAGACTAAATAAATGCAATCTATGAGCTGTCTGAAAAAGAATCTAAAATAACTCTTATAAAGATATTCAGTGAACTAAAAGACATAATAAACTGGATGAAATCAGAAAAACATGCATGAACAAAAGGAGAATATCAACAAAGAGATGGAAAGCATAAAAAAGAATAAAATAGAAATTCCACATTTGAAAATATCATAAGTACACTGAAGAAATTATTAGCAGATCTCAACAGCAGACTTAATAAAGCTGAAGAAAGAATAAGCAAAACTTGATAACAACTTATTTGAAAACATTGAGTGAAAAGGTAAAAAAAAATGAAGAAAAGCAAAGAGAATCCAAGGGACCTTTGGACATTCAAGAAGTCTAATATGCACATTATAAAAATCCCAGAAGAAGAAAAGAGAAAGAGGAGGGCAGCTTATTTAAGAAAATAATGGCCAAAAACTTCCCAAATTTGAGGAAACAAGAGGCTATATAAGTTCAAGAGTCTCAAAGAACTCCAACTAGAAAAAATCCACATTGAACTACACATAGGCACATCACAGTCAAACTGTCTAAAGTCAAAGACAAAGAGAATCTTGACAGCAGCAGGAGAAAAGTAATTCATTATCTACAAGGGAGCTTCCATAAATATCAGCACATTTCTCAACAGAAGCTATATGGACCATAACGGAGTGGGATAACATATTCAGCATGTTGAAATACTGTATGTAGCAAAATTGTTTTTTGAAAATGAAAAATAAATACAGACTCTCCTAGATGAACCAAAATTGCAGAATTATATTACAAGTAGACCTCTTTAAAAGAAATGCTAAAAAGCATCCTTTAAGTTGAAATGAAAGGGTGTCAGACAGCAATACAAAGCTACACAAAAAATATAATAAATATACTTGTTACACATAAAGGTAAATATGAGGACAAAAATGGTAGCTTGTGCTATTGTAATTATGGTGCAAATAGCCAGAACAGCTTTGTAAAAAAAGAACAAAGTTGGAGGAGTCACACTTCCTTTTCAAAAACGTATTACAAAGCTACATAACTAAGATAGCATGGTACTGACATAAAGAAAGAAAAATAAACCAAGGAAAGAAAATGGAAAGCCTAGGAATAAATATGTATATGGTTAATACGGTTTGGATCTGTATTTCCGCCCAAATCTCATGTCAAATTATAATCTCCAATGTTGTAGGTGGGGTCTGGTGGGTTGATCGTGGGGGTGGATTTCCCCATTGGTTCTGTTCCCCTCATAGTGATTGAGTTCTCCTGTGATCTGGTTGTTTAAAAGTGTGTAGCACCTCCCCCACTTTCTTTTTCCTGCTCCTGCCATGTAAGACATGCCTGCTTTCCTTTCACTTTCTGCCATGATTGAAAGTTTCCTTGAAGACTCCTCAGAAACCTAACATATGCCAGCATCATGCTTCCTGTACAGCCTGTGGAACTGTGAGCCAACTAAACCTCCTTTTTAATGAATTACCCAGCCTCAGATATTTCTTTATTAAACTTCGTTTCTTATGAATTACCCAGTCTCAGGTGTTTCTTTATAGCAGTGAGAGAATGGACAAATACAATGGTCAAATGATGTTTGACAAGTGAGTCAAAACTACTCAATGATAAAAAGACAATGTCTTTAATAAATGGTGTTGGGAAAATAGGATGTCAACATGCAAAAGCATGAAGTTAGACCCCTATATAACACCATACACAAAACTAACTCAAAATGAATTAAAGTCTTTCATGTAAGGCATAAAATTAGAGAATTCCTGGCAGACAACATAGCAGAAAAACTTCACAACATTAAATTTGGCATAAATTCTTGAATATAATACCAAAAGCACAGGCAACAAAAGTGAAAATAGACAAATGGGACTACATAAAACTTAAATAAAAACGTTTTGTGCTCAAAGGACCCAAAAGACTGAAGAGGCAACCTATGGAATGAAAGAAAAATTTACAAATCATGTATTTGATAGGAGAGTAACATCCAGAATATTTAAAGACTGTCACAACTCAACAACAAAACATCAGATAACACAATTTAAAAATGGGCAAATGACTTGAATAGACATTTCTCCAAGATGATATATTAGTGGCCAAGAAACATATGAAAAGATGTTCAACATCACTAATTATCCAAGAAAAGCAAGTCAAAACCAAAATGAGAAAGTCATCTCCCAACCATTATAATAGCTACTACTAACAACAACAATAAAAAACTTAAAAGCAAAAAACTAGTAAAACCAATAAAATAAAACAAAACCAAAACACACACACACACAACACACACACACACACACACACACACAGAGACAGAGAGAGAGAGAGGGAAAACAAGTGTTGGTAAGGATATGAAGAAATTGGGACCCTGTACACTGCTGATGGAATTGTAAAATGATTCAACTCGTATGAAAAAATTGTATGGAATTTCCTTAAAAAATTAAAAATAAATAAGCATGTGATCCAGCACTCTTACTTCTAAGTATATTTACAAAAGAATGGAAAACATGGTCTCATAGAGATACCTGCACATTCTTGTTTACAGCAGCATTATTCATTATAGCCAAGAGATGGAAGCAACCCAAATGTTTATTGATGAATGACTAGATTAACAAAATGTGGTCTATGCATACAATGGAATATTGTTCAGCCTTTAAAATAAAGGAAATTCTGTCATATGCTAAAACAGGCAAACCTTGAGAAGATTATTCTAAGTAACATAAGCCAATCCACAAAGAAATATACTGAATAATTCCACTAATATGAGGTATACAAAGTAGTCATATTCTTAGAAAGCAAAATGTTGATTAGCAAGAAATGAAGGAGAGGGAAAGGAGAGTTGTTGTTTAATGGGTACAAAGGTTCAGATTTGCAAGATAAACAGTTCTGAAAATCTGTTTCACAACAATGTGAATATACTTAACACTCCTGACCTATACACTTAAAAATGGTTAAGATGGTAAATTTTATGTTACATGTTTTCTTTTTTACCATAATAAAAATTTTTAAAACTTCTGCTTTGTGAAACATACTGTTAAAAGAATGAGAACACAATCAAGAGACTGGGAGAAAATATTTGCAAACTGCATTTCTGATAAAGAGCTGCTATGCAAAATATATAAACAACTCTTAAAACTCAATAATTAAAAAAACTGATTAAAACCTGGGCAAAAAATGAAAAGATACTTCACCAAAGATGATATACAGATGGTAAATAAGTGTATGAAAATCTACTTAACATATCATTAGGAAACTGAAAATTAAAACAGCAATGAGATACCACTACACACCAGTTAGAATGGTAATAATTCAAACACTGACAATACCAAATGCTGGTGTGGATGTGGAGTATGTGGAGTAACAGAAACTCTCATTCATTGCTGGTGAAATTAAAAATACTACAACTACTTTGAAAGACAGTTTGGCAGATTGTTTTTACAAAGCTAAACATACTCTTAACACATAATTCAGCAATTATGCTCCCTGACATTTACTGAAGTGAGTTGAAAACTTATGTCACACATGAACCTGCACATGGATGTTTATAGCAACTTTATTCATAATTGTCACAACTTGGAAACAACTAGCATGCCCAACTGGTGAATGAATAAACAAACTGTGATACATCCCTTCAATGTAATACTGTTGAGCACTAACAATAAGTGAGCTAGCCAACCATTAAAAGACATAGAAGAACCTTAAATTCATATTATGTTAAAGAAGCCAATCTGAAAAGGCCACATACTTTATGATTCCAGCTACAGTCATATTTTGAAGATATTGTGGGTTCAGTTCTGTCTCAATAAAGGGAGTCATAAGTTTTTAGTTTTACAGTGGATATAAAAGTTATGTTTATACTATACTGTTGTCTGTTAGTGTGCAATAGAATTATGTCTAAAAATATATATACATACCTTATTGAAAATACTTTAGTTAACAATCATTTAAGCCATCAGTAAACAGCAATTTTTTTGGTGCTGGAAGGTCTTATCTTGATAAGAAAATGAAAACATAAACAAGAAACTAGAGAAAATATTTGACCCATATTGATGGCTGTTGACTGATCAGGATGGTGGTAGCTAAAGCAACAGGGGGCTGTGTCAATTTCTTAAAATGAGACAACAGTGAAGTTTGCTGCATTGATTGACACTTTCTTTTACAAAAGACTTCTCTGTAGCATG
Organism: Symphalangus syndactylus; assembly: GCF_028878055.3. Classification (NCBI taxonomy): domain Eukaryota; kingdom Metazoa; phylum Chordata; class Mammalia; order Primates; family Hylobatidae; genus Symphalangus; species Symphalangus syndactylus. Next base: position 90,489,092 of record NC_072426.2, read on the forward strand.
CAATGCTGTTTGAGTAGAACTTCTTTCAAACTTTATGAGAGTCAGCCTGCCCTTTGAAGCTTTGAAGGCAGTTATTGACTTCTCTCTAGCTATGAAATCCTTGATAATTGAATTCAATTCTCTCAAACTCTCCCTCTGCTTTATCAACTAAGTCTATATAATTTTCTAAATCCTTTGTTTTAATTCCAATGATGTTCACAGCATCTTCATCAGCAGTAGATTCCATTTCAAGAAGTCATTTTCTTTGCTCATCAATGAGAAGCAACTGCTCATCCCTTCAATTTTATCAAGAGGTTGCAGCAATTCAGTCACATCTTCAGGCTCCACTTCCAATTCTAGTTCTTTTGCTGTTTCTATCAAATCTGCAGTTACTTTCTCCACTGATTTCTTCAACTCCTCGCACTCCTTCATGAGTGTTGCAATCAACTTCTTCCAAACTCCTGTTAATGTTGCTATTTTGACCTACTTCCATTAATCACAAATGTTCTAAATGGCATTTAGAATGGTGAATCCTTTCCAGAAAGTTTTCAATTTACTTTTCTCAGATCCATCAGAGGAATCTCTATGACAACTAGAGCCTTACAAAATGTATATCTTAAGTAGTAAGACTTGAAAGTCAAAATTACTCCTTGACCTATGGGCAGCAAAATAGAGGTTGTATTAGCAGGCATGAAAACAACATTAATCTCCTTGTTCGTCTCCATCAGAGCTCTAGGGTGACCAGGTACATTGTTAGTGAGCAGTACTACTTTGAAAGGAATCTTTTTTTCTGAGCAGCAGGTCTTAACACTGGTCTTAAAATATTCAGTAAACAACACTATAAACACATATGCTTAGTTTTTAAGGTCCCTAGGAGTTTTGGAAAGTTCAGTGAGCATTGACTTCATCCTAAAGTCACCAGCTACGTTAGCCCCATACAAGACAGTCAGCCTGACCTTTGAAGCTTTGAAGCCAAGTATTGACTTCCCTCTAGCCATGAAATCCTTGATGACATCTTCTTCCCATAGAAGGCTGCTAGGTCTACATTAAAAATTTGTTGTTTAGCATAGCCACCTTTATCACTTATCTTAGCTAGACCTTTTTGGATAATTTGTTGCAGCTTCTACATCTGCACTTGCTGTATCACTTTGTGCTTTCATGTTATAGAGATGAATTCTCTTCTCAAACCTCATGAATTACCCTCTGCTAGCTTCCAACTTTTCTTCTGCAGCTTCCTCACCTCTCTCAGCCTTCATAGAACTGAAGGGAGTTAGGGCCTTGATCCACATTAGGCTTTAGCTTAAAGTAATATTGTTGCTGGTTTTATTTTCTATTCAGACCACTCAAACTTTCTCCACATTAGCAATAAGACTGTTCTGTTTTCTTATCACTCAGTGTTCATTGGAGTAGCACTTTTAATTTTCTTCAAGAACTTTTTCTTTTCTTTGCAATCACAACATGGCTATTTGATATAAAAGGCCTAGCTTTTGGCTCACCTCAGGTTTCAACATTTTTTTCTAAGCTTAACAATTTCTAGATTTTGATTTAAAGTGAAAAAGATATATGGCTCTTTCTTTCACTTGAACACTCAGAGACCTATAAGGTTATTAATTAAATGAATTTCAATGTTGTGTCTCAGGGAATAGGCAGGACCCAGGAGAGGGAGAGAGATGGAGGAGTGGCCAGTTGGTAGAGCAGTCAGAACACAAATAATACGTATCAAGTAAGTTTGCTATCTTGTATGGGCACAATTCATGGTGCTCCAAAACAATCGCAATAGTGACATCAAAGATCAAAGATCATAAATTACCATAACAGATATAATAATATGAAAATGTCTGAAATATTGTGAGAATTACCAAAAGTGATACAGGAACATTAAATGAGCCATAATGTTGGAAAAACAGAGCTGACAGAGTTGCTTAGTGCAGAGTTGCCACAAACCTCAAATTTATAAAAAATGCAATCCGTGAAGTGCAATAATGCAAATGCAATAAAACTAGTTGTGTCTATATATGACATTTTGTGAAAGGCAAAACTATGAAGACAGTAAAAAGATCAGTTGTTGCCAGGGGTCTAGGGGGAAAGAAGAATGAATAGGCAGAGTACAGAGAAATTTTAGGGCAGTGAAATTATTATTTATAATTTATTTATTTATTTATTTTTTTGAGATGGAGTTTGTTCTTGTTGCCCAGGCTGGAGTGCAATGGTGCAATCTCTGCTCACTGCAACCTCTGCCTCCCAGGTTCAAGAGATTCTCCTGCCTCAGCCTCCCATGTAGCTGGGATTACAAGCATGCACCATCACGCCCAGCTAAATTTTTGTATTTAGTAGAGATAGGATTTCCCATGTTGGTCAGGCTGGTCTAGAACTCCTGACCACAGGTGATCCGCCCGCCTCGGCCTCCCAAAATGCTGGGATTACAGGCATGAACCACCACACCCAGCCTATTCTTTATAATATTATAATGTTAAATATAATTTATTATACATTTGTTGAAACTCATAGAATGTACAACACCAAGAGTAAGCCCTAATGTAAACAATGAACTTGGGATGATAATGATGTGTCAATGAAGATTCATCAATTGTAACAAATGTGCCACTCTTTGCTGGGTCAGGGTGGTGTTGGGGGGCGGGTGCAGTGGTGTGTTGATTATGGGAAGGCTGTCTGTGTATGTAGGCTGGGGGCATGTGGAAACTGTCTATACTTTCCACTCAATTTTGTTGTGAACCTAATAGTACTTTACAAAATGAAGCCTAATTTAAAAATGTTAAGACACAAATTTTTTTTATCAAACATTGTATAATATATTTAGAAATAAAGGCACAGAAACCATCAATTATGTTAACATATATTTTAGTGCTGTTGTTGATAAAAGTAATTGCTTTTAGTGTGTTCAAGGGAAGATTTCACTGTGATTCTGACATTTTGCGTTTTTAAAAGGAATAGAGAAAAAAGCATGCAATAGAAAATAGCATAAGGAAGACAAAGGAAGAACATGCATTTCATATGTTTAGGGTAGCTATTTGTTAGGAATATAAAAGCAAGCTGTAAGTGTAAGAGCCTGAAAAAAAAAAAAAAAAAACACCTGGGGAAATAGGAGAATAAGGAGACAAGTGAATGAATTTGAAAAGTGGCCATCACTATTCAACACAAGATGTTGGGCAATTCATTGTATGACTCTGAAACTATCAGTAAAATCAAAGGGCAAGTGAAGAGATGGGAAGATTAGATGATTCATTCAGTCTTAAAACTGAGTTTACTCAAACTCTGTCCTCATGATACACAGGGAGAAAAAATTCATTAAGTAAGTCTATGCCACTTTTTTTATTCACCAGCCAAATCTGGGTGACAAGTGGATTGTTTCCCAAATAACATACATTGATGGGTGAGAAGGATCTGTGCTTTTGCCTCAGCCACCTCTCAGAGAGGCAGCATAGTTTACTTTAACAGTTGGTTTGGGTAACAACAGTTTACTCTCAGAGTTATTACTGCATAACTCTAAGGGTGACCATGAAGAGTTTAATTTTTCAGTAGTTTTTGGCATTAATATTTTATTATAACGTTCTGAGAGGTAGGTGAGCATGGCAGACCCTTACTGAGTAATTAATGACCTGCTGGCTCCTGCAGGAGGTGAGCCATATGGTAAGGGAAAAGACCCATGGAGGAGTGAAGAGGTGAGGAGTTTAAATAAGAGGAGGGTCTATCTTCATATGAAAACGCAGACATGCAGAGCTTATCAGCTTTAAGGGATGGAGGAACAGGAATAAATAGAAAGTCATAAACGTGCCATGCAAAATGGCCATTGGGATAATTTTGTTGTAAGGAAAGTAGCATAAGACATGAGTAGTAAATACACTTGTCTGCTATTCTTAAAAATACAATAAAAATGAAGCTAATTTTCATGAGACTTGCTATATGTTAGACACTAAATAAATACTTTTCTTATATGATATCCTATTTTACTCTTATAACAATCCTTTGAAGTATGTGCTACTATAGTTCACCATTTTAAAGATGAAGTATGGTTGAGCAAGTATTAATAATTTACCTAAAATCACACAACTGGTAAATAGGAGAAAAAGATTTGCACACAGGTGGTCTCTCAAAAATTATCCTTCTTATGTTACCCAATTTTGTGGATGCGTTCTCTCTTAGCTGCTGTTTCGGTATTTAAGTCTAAAAACAGCCAGAGCAACAGCTGACTATGCAAGGAAGAGATCAGAAGCCAGGCTGTTTTCCCCCAGTGTTTAACACTTGCTCATTTATATCTTCTGGAACTAATGAGATAGAAAGATGTGAAATATGTCAGAGAGCCAATATTTAAATTAATTCCAAGACTACACTGCAAGCTTGGCCAAATATTTATTGAGTATTCTATTGTTCATTTCGGGTTTGTGGTCAGGCCCCTGACCAATCCTCCTCGCTGAAGAACTATATGGTGAGTGCCGCAGATAGCATAACACCAATACAGCACCTGCACCACAGAAATGGCTCAAATTAGAGCAATATGGGTAACCATTAACAAATTCCCACCGAAATTAAAGCCTAAAACTAAAGTCTATTCCTTACCCATAAAATTAAATAATTCAAAAGCTCCAGAAACCTCCTTTACAATTTTTTTTCTCAACTGTTTCTCAACTAGAAGGATTACTGAGATGTTTGGTGGAAGCTAGTCCCCGTCAGCAGATTGAGTCTGGAAGTGTCATTCCTTGCATCTATGGTAGCTATTATAAAGCTTCCGACATCAGAATAATCAAACCCTAAACTACTCATGTGTCCCAACTTCAAATTTTTGAAAATTAGTACTCCAAATAATAACATAAATGCATTGGGATCATACCTACAAAATTTAAGAAGGTAAATAATTTCTTAGCCTGTAAGCAGTTCATCCCTAGCAAGATGATGTTATTAGAACTTACTACATTTTGTAATCTAAACATGCACTACTATTTCCAGGCAAAACATTACCTGAGTGAAAGAATTTAGAGAGAAAGAATGAAGAACATTTTTCTTGATTTCCATGTCATTAGGATGTCTAGTCTCTTAGTACTTGTTTTACAAACTTGTAACATGTACTTAAACTCAACTGGAAGAAAACGCCCATCCAGAGGCAATTGTGATACTGTGTGGTCTTCATAAAGCCTTGAAGACCCCAGAGCTTTCTTCACTCTGTGGATATGCTCCTAGCTCTTTTAAAATTTGCTTGGTAGTTAATGGCCCAGTGAGAAGCAATGATGTCGATTTTATACTCCCTCATAAAACCTTTTTTGTTTTTAAAAAGTTGACTAATCTTCATACTTGATTTGAATGTTGCTACTTTTCTCTTAATGCCATTTATCTGTTCTAGGATCCTCTTCGGGATACAATGTTACCTTTAATTGTCATGTATCCTTAGGGTCCATTGCACTGTGAAAGTTTCTCAGACTTGTTTTTGTCGACCTTGACAGGCCAGGTGTTTTGTAGAATGTCTCTTAATTTGGGTGTGTCTGATGTTCTTCCCACGGTCAGACTGGGATTTTTGCTTTTGGGGAGGATCACAGCTGTGAAGTGTCATTCTGAATGCAACATATCAAGGGCAAATGCTATCAACTTGACTTATCACTGATCATGTTAAACTTGATCACTTGGCTAAGACAGTGTTTGCCAAGATTCATTTTTCTATTGTTACATTTTCATATACCTCCTTTCTATACTGTACCTTCAGGAATCAAGCCACACCATGCAGTCCATATTTAACAGATAGTTACACTCCATTTCTTTGAAGGGGGAATATTTGTATACATTATTTGGAATTCTTCTGTATGGGAGAATTGTCTCTTCTTCCTATTTATTTATTTAATCATTTATTTACATCCCTACGGAATCATGGACATTTATCTTATGCAGGTTATAATCCAAAACTATTTTATTTATCGTGCTGCTCAAATCTGTCCACCTTGTCCAATGGAAGATCTTCCAATTGGATCCTATGTTCCTTTGACATAATGTCATCATTTCATTTTTGAGTACTTCCTTACTTTCTAGCACTACAAGATGTTTCAGATTTCTAATGTACAGTTTTTGCCTCAGCCCTATAATCTACCATTTCTCTAAAGAACTATGATTCCTTTTTTTTTTTTTTTGAGACAGAGTCTCGTTCTATTGCCAGGCTGAAGTGCAGTGGTGAGATCTCGGCTCATTGCAACCTCTGCCTCCTGTGTTCAAGCGATTCTCCTGCCTCAGCCTCCTGGATAGCTGGGACTACAGGTACGTGCCACCATGCCCAGCTAATTTTTGTATTTTCAGTAGAGACAGGGTTTCACCATGTTGGCCAGGATGGTCTCCATCTCTTGACCTCGGGATCCGCCCTCCTTGGCCTCCCAAAGTGGATTCCTTGTTTTAAAGAATGGTATTATAAACCAAGGTTCAGGTGCTGAATGTGGTTGTACTTACCCCTTACAGTGGTATAATTGCTTCCACACCCTCTCAGTGAACAGACATAGGTAACATACGTAAGTACATTAGCCAGTGTATACACAGACAGATAGATAAATAGATTCACAGATACATAGATGTAGATATATACTCTGATTATGGTGTGTTTCATTGTACCTTTCTTCCCTAGCCTATCTATAATTTCCCACTCCAACAGTGAGAAACCTGGTTCTCACCATTCTTTATCCATCTACTTATTTGTTCAGTGCCAGCATTGACGGGCAGCAGTTTTGGAATTGTTAACCCCTGTGCCTATTAGAAACAATATTACCAATTAGAGTACAGTACTTATACACAATCAATATTTTCCTTAGTCTTATGATTTCAAGTTATTTCCAAAATTACTTAGGTCAATGCCTCATTTTTTTTCCCCACCACCTCCACTAAGGGGATGGAGTACATTTGTATCACAGTTCTATTTTGTGGGACATGATCTACATTACATCCTGAAATTCCTCAAACCTCATGTTTGATATTTCCATTAAAAGTTTAAATACATCAAGTATCACTCTTTATGTTGTAAACTTCTGTAGATTTTAAAAAATAGATGCTGTTATGTATCTATCACCACAGTACTTGGTTTCCATAAGGTTAGGATCTCTAGTCAATTAGTACCTGTTTTTCAAAGTGCATAACATGTACTTAGATTCAATTGGAAAAAAATCCCATCCAAAGGGTAATTGTAATTCTCTGTGATCTTCATAAAGCCTTGAAGAATACCAGGGTTCATTTCATGGCCCTAAAAAAATCTCCTGTGTTTAACCCAGTCAACGCTTCCCTCTCCCTAAACCTCTGACAACCACTATGTTTTGTATCTCCATAGTTTTATCTTTCCCAGAATGTCATATAGATGGAAGCATACAGCAAGTTACCTTACACTGACTTCTTTGACTTTATATGCATTTAAGATTAATCCATGTCATTGAGTGGCTTGATGGCTCTCCATCACTGAAGAGTTTTCAAAGTAAGGATTATCATGGTATGGTTATCTATGCACCTCTTAAAGCACATCTTGGTTGTTTCCAAGTTTTGACAATTATGTAAAAAACGGCTACAACTATTCATATGTAGTTGTTTGTGAGTTTTCAAGCCAGTTAGATAAATATCCAGAAGCATAATTGATGGACTATATGTTAAGATTATGTTTTGTTTTGCCAGATTGTTTTGAAAGTAGCTGTACCATTTTGCACTTCCATATGTAATGCATGAGTGTTCTGTTGTTCCACATTCTCACCTACACTTCCTTTTGTCATATTTTTGGATTTTAGTCATTTTAATAGGTTTGTAGTAGTTTTAAATTTGAATTTCCCTGATGACAGATAATGCTGAACACTTTTCATATGCTTATTTACTGTCTGTATATCTCATTTAGTAAGATGTATGTACAGATTTTTCCCATTTTTAATTTTTTTGTTGTTGTTGTTATTGGGTCTTAAATGTTCTACATACATTTTGGATGATAGTTCTTTATCAAGTACATGATTTGCAGACGTTTTTCTCCCAGTCTGTTAATTCTCTTAACGATATATGTCACAGAAATATTTAATTTTAATAATGTTCAACTTATTTCCTCTTTTATGAATTGACCTTTTGGTAAGGTAGCTAAGAACTTATAATCAAACTCAAAATCACACAGATTTTTATGTATGTTTTCTTTAAAAAGTTTTATCATGTTTCATTTTACATTTAGGTCTATGATCTATTTTGAATTAATGTTTTATAAGTTGTAAGACCAGGATAGAAGGCTTTTAAAAAATATGTACCTCTGATTTTTCCAGAACTGCTTGTTGAAAATATTGTCTTATTTCAACTGCCATTTCACCTTTATACAAAACCATTTGACTATATTGTATAGGTCTATTTCTAGGCTCTCTGTCCTGTTCCATTGATATATGTTTATTTTTCACCCCAATATGCTATCTTGAGTACTGCAGCTGCACAATAAGTATTAAATTTGGGTAATGTGAATCTTATAAATGTATTATTAGTTTTCAGAATTGTATTTGCAATTGCAGGTAATTTGTCTCTCCATATAAATTTTAGAATCAGTTTGTCAATATCTACAAAAGCTTTGCTGGAATTTTGACTCTGATCGCATTAAATCTGTATATCAAACTGTGAAGAATTGACATCTCAATAGTATTGATTATTCTAATCCATAAACACATAATTATCTCTCCATTTATTTAGATCTTATTTGATTTCTTTCATCTCTATTTTGTTGCTTTTACATATAGCTAGATCCTATGCATATTTTGTTAGAGTTATACCTAGGTACTTTATTTTGAGATGCTACTGTAAATATTATATTTATAAATATATTTTTATTTATAAAATTTTATAAGGTATATTTATAAAATTTTACCTAAAATTTTATAAATGTTTATAATTACAAATAAGTATTTTATTAAATATTTATAACTATATTTTATAAAATTTATAAAATTTATAAAATATAGCATTTTATATTTATAGGATTTATATCTAGCTGTTCATTGCTGCTATATAGAAAAGCATTCTTTTTTGTATACTGACTTTGCATAAGTCACTTATTAGTTCTAGGAATTTTCTTGGGATTATCTACAAAGAAAGTCATGTCATCTGTAAATAAAGACAGATTTTTTCCTTTCCTGTCTGATTGCCATTGCTGGGGTTTCCAGTACATCGTTGAATAGAAGTGGTAAGGACATCTTTGCCCTATTCGAATCTTAGGGAGAGAGTGTTGAGTTTCTCTCTACTAAGTAGTATGTTAGTTGTAGTTTTTTTTTTTCATATATACTCTTTATTCAGTTAAACAAGGATTTGTATTTTTAGTTTATTTCAGAGTTTTTAAAAATTATGAATGTATGTTGAACATGGATGCTTTTTCTTCATTTATTAATGGGATAATATGTTTTTTATAATTTAATCTGTTAATACGATGAATTGCATTGACTTATTTATAAAGGTGGAATCAACCTTACATTCCTAGAATGAAAAACACTTGGTCATGGTGTATTATCCTGTGTAATACACTGCTGGATTCAGTTTTGTAAAGGGTTTTTGCATCAATGTCAAGGAATAATACTCATCCGTGGTTTCCTTTTCTAGTGAAATCTTTTTTTCTAATTTGTTTTTAGGGTAATGTTGCCCTCATAAAATGAGTTAGAATATGTTTGCTCCTCTTCAGTTTTTTGGAAGATATTGTGTACAATTGGCTTTATATCTTTCTCAGATGTACAATATAATTCATTATTGAAATCATCTGACCTTGGTATTTTTTGAGGAGTTTTTAGCTACCAATATAATTTTTAATATAGATGTAGTGGTATTCAGAAAATACATTTCTTCTTGAATAGGTTTGGTAACTTGTATCTTTCAAGGAATTTATCCATATGTTATCAAATATATGGGACTAGGGCTATTTGTTGTATTCCCTTATCCTTTTAATGGTCAGTAGTGATGATTCCTCTTTCATTAGCGATATTGGTAATTTGTGTCTTCTCTCTTTTTTCATGGTTAGGCTGGCTAGAGACTTATAATTTTATTAATCTCTTCAAGAAATCAGCCTTTAGTTTCATTTATTTTCTCTATTACCTTCCTGTGTTCAATTTATTAATTTCTGCTCTAATTTTTATTATTTCTTTCTTTCTGCTTACTTTAGATTTAGTTTGCTTTGTTTCCATGGTTTCAAAGGTGGAAGTTTAGGTTATTGATTTTAGTTATTTCCTCTTTTCTAACTTATGCATTTAATACTACAACATCTATCTGAGCACTGCTTTAGCTGCATCCCACAAAATTTGATAAATTGTATTGTCATTTTCATTTATTTAAATATATGTTAAAATTTCTGCTGAGACATCCTCTTTTACCCTAGATTTAGAATTGTCATTTATTTTGCAATATTTAAAAATTGTCCAGCTCTCTCTCTGTTGTTGATTTCTAGTTTAATGCCACTGTAGACTAAGAGCATATGTGAACAATTTATATTCCTTTAAATTAGCCACAGTGTGTTTTATGGCCCAGAATGCTTGAGAAGAATGTAGATGCTATTTTTGTTGGGTGGTGTATTGTATAAATGTCAGTTTTATCAAGTTGATTTATAGAGTTGTTCAGGTCATCTATATCCTTACTGATTTTCTGCCTGCTTTATCTATGATTTACTGAGATATAGATGTTGATGTCTCTAACTAAAGTAATGGATTGTCTGTTTTTAAAAACCAGTTCTGTCATTTTTGTCTGTTGTAATTTGATACTCTGTTGTTCATGCATAAAGGTTTAGGATGGTTATATTTTCTACAATGGAGTCTTTTATCATTGCGTAATATTTTCTGATTATCGCTGGTTGTTTTATGTGTTCTGCAGTCTGCTGAACACATAATTATGTGTCTGAAATTATTATAGCTACTGAGTTTTTATTATTAGTATTAGCATAATATATTTCTCTATTTCTTTAATTTTAAACTATTGGAGTCTTAATACTTAAAATGGGTTTCTTATAGAAAACATGCAGTTAGATTTTTTTATACACTCTGACAGTCTCCTTCTTTCCATTGGTCTATTTGGACCATTCACATTTAAGGTGCTTAATTGTATATTTGGATTTATAGCTACCATATTTGTAACCATTTGCTGCATTTTTTTTTTTTCTTTATTTGCCCTCTTTTTCTTTCTTTTCTGATGTGGAGCATTTTATGTAATGTCATTTTAGGCACTCCTTCAGCCTATCAATTGTACTTCTTTTTTTTTTTTTTTTTTTTTTTTTTTGAGACGGAGTCTCGCTCTGTTGCCCAGGCTAGAGTGCAGTGGCGCAATCTCGGCTCACTGCAAGCTCCACCTCCCAGGTTCACGCCATTCTCCTGCCTCAGCCTCTCCGAGTAGCTGGGACCACAGGCGCCTGCCACCACGCCCAGCTAATTTATTTTTTGTATTTTTAGTAGAGACAGGGTTTCACCGTGGTCTCGATCTGCTGACCTGGTGATCCGCCCGCCTCGGCCTCCCAAAGTGCTGGGATTACAAGCGTGAGCCACCTAAACTATTTTTAGTAATGGCCTATATTTTTTACTGTATATTTTTAATTAATTTAGGTCCGCCTTCAAATAACAACAGACTGCTTTACCTGTTGTGTAGGTACTTTGTAACAAAGTATTCTTAACTTCTCCTTCCCATATGTCGTGGCATTGCTGTCATTAATTTCCATTACTTATGTTACTTTATATACTTTTAATATGATACAATACATTGTTACTATTATAGATACATTTTACATGAATAAGAAATGAAAAATTAAAGAAACATTATTACTTTTATTTATTCCTTTCCTGACACCATTCTCTTTTTTTTTAATGTAGATACAGGTTTCTGGCCTGTATAATTTTCCTTCTGCCTGAAAAATTTAACATTTCTTTTTCTAAAATTTTAAAACATTATTTTAAAAAATTTCATGGGTACATAATACATGGGTATGTATATTTATGGGATACATGAGATATTTTAATAAGGCATGTAATGTGAAATAAGCACATTATCCATAATGGGGTATCCATCCCTTAAGCATTTATCCTTTAAACTACAAACAATCCAATTACACCCTTTAAGTTATTTTAAAATATACGATTAAGTTATTATTGACTATACTTACCCTATTGTGCTATCAAGTAGTAGGTCTTATTCATTCTTTCTATTTTTTTTTTTTTTTGTACCCATGAGCCATCCCCACCTCCCCTTCAACCCCCAGCCTCTGGTATCCATATTTCTACTATCTAGGTCCCTGAGTTTATTTTGATTTTTATATACCCCACAAATAAATGAGAACATGTGATGTTTGCCTTTCTGTGACTGGTTTATTTCACTTAACATAATGATCTCCAGTTCCGTCTATGTTGTTGCAAATGACTGGATCTCATTCTTTTTTATGGCTGAATAGTAACTCCATTGTGTATATGTACCACATTTTATCAGTTAATCTGTTGATGAAATCTTAGGTTGCTTCCAAATCTTAGCTATTGTAAACAATGCTGCAACAAACATAGGAATGAAGCTCTCTCTTTGATATACTTATTTCCTTTCTTTTGTATATATACCGAACAGTGGGCTTGCTGGATCGTATAGTATCTCTATTTTTAGTTTTATGAGAAATCTCTGAACTGTTCTCCATAGTGGTTGTACTAATTTACATTCCCAACAGTGTATAAGGGTTCCCTTTTCTCCACACCCTTGCTAGCATTTGTTATGGTCAGTCTTTGGATATAAGCCATTTTAACTAGGGTGAGATGATATCTCATTAAAGATTTAATTTGCATTTCTTTGATAATCAATGATGTTAAGTATCTTTTAATACGCATGTTTGCCATTTGTATGTCTTTGAGAAAATTCTGTTCAAATATTTGCCCATTTTTGAACAGATTATGAGATTTTTTTCCCTATAGTGTTGTTGGAGCTCCTTGTATATTCTGATTATTAATCCTTTGTCAGATGGGTAGTTTGCAAATATTTTCTCCTATTCTGTTTTTTGTCTCTTCACTTTGTTGATTGTATCCTTTTCTATGGAGCAGCTTTTTAACTTGATATTATCCTATTTGTCTGTGTTTGCTTTAGTTGCCTGTGCTTGTGGGATATTGCTCAAGAAGTCTTTGCCCAGACCAATGTCCTGAAGAGTTGCCCCAATGTTTTCTTGTAGTAGTTTCATAGTGTGAGGTCTTAGATTTAAGTCTTTAATCCATTTTGATTGATATTTGTATATGGCCAGAGACAGGAGTTCAGTTTCTTTCTTCTGCATATGGTTATCCAGTTTGCCCAGCACCATTTATTGAAGAGATTGTCTTTTCCCCCGTGTATGTTCTTGGCACCTTTGTCAAAAACGAGTTTACTATAGGTCTGTGGATTTGTTTCTGGGTTCTCTATTCTGTTCTATTGGTTTATGTGTCTGTTTTTATGCTAGTGCCATGCTGTTTTGGTTATTATACCTCTGTAGTATAATTTGAAGTCAGGTAATGCGATTCTTCTTGTTTTGTTCTTTTTGCTTAGGATAGCTTTAGCTATTCTGGATCTTTTGTGGTTTCATATAAATTTTAGAATTTTTTTCTATTTCTGTAAATAATATTTTTAGTATTTTGATAGAGATTTCATTGAATCTGTAGGTTGATTTGGGTAGTATGCACATTTTAACATTATTGAATCTTCCAATCTATGAACATGGAATATATTTCCATTTTTGGTGTCCTTTTAAATTATTTTCATAGTGTTCTCTGATTTTCATGGTAGAAATCTTTTATTCCTTTTGTGAAATTACTCCTAGGTATTTTATTTTATGAGTGGCTGTTGTTAGTGGGATTACTTTTTAAATTTATTTTTCACATTGTTCACTATCGACATATAGACATTTTTCTAATTTTTGATGTTGATTTTGTATCCTGTAACTTTACTGAATTTGTTTATCAGCTCAACAGTTTTCTTGTGGAGTCTTTAGGTTTTTCCAAGATAAGATGATAACATTGGCAAACAAGGATAATTTGGCTTCTTCCTTTCCAATTTGGATGTCCTTTATATCTTTCTCTTATCTTAGTGCTCTAGCTAGGAATTCCAGCACTATGTTGAATAACACTAGTGACAATGGGCATTTTTGTTGCATTTTAGATCTTAGGGGAATGGCTTTCAGCTTTTCCCCATTCAATATGATACTAGCTATGGGTCAGTAATATATGGCTTTTGTTATGTTGAGGTATGTTCCTTCTACACCCAGTTTTTTGTGGGATGCTTTTATAATTAAGCGATGTTGAATTTTATCAAATACTTTCTCAGCATCAATGGAAATGATCATATGGTTTTTATCCCTCATTTTGTTGATATAATGTATCATGTTGATAGATTTGCATCTATTGAACTATCCTTATATCCCAGGGATAAATCTCACTTGGTCATGATGGATGATATTTCTAATGTATTGTTGAATTCTGTTTGCTAGTATTTTGTTGAAGATTTTTGCATCAATATTCATCAGTGATATTGGCCTGTAGTTTTCTTTTCTTGACATGTCTTTAATTTTAATATCAGGGTAATACTGATCTCACAGAATGAGTTTGAATGTATACCCTCTTCCTCTATTTTTCAGAACAATTTGAGTAGTCTTTCAGCATTTCTTGCAAGGAAGCTCTACTGGCAATAAATTTCTCAGTTTTTGTTTCTCGAGACAGTTTTTATTTTTCCTTCACAGTTTAGGGATACTTTTGCTGGATGTAGAATTCTGGATTGGCAGAGTTTGTTTATTTTCTTTCAATGGTTCAAACATTTCACTCCACTCTCTTCTTGCTTGACTCTATTGTAATTCATTATATTTTCTTTGAAATTCTTTGCGTAATTCCTTGCTCCTTTGTAGCTGAAGATACCCCCTTTCCTATTTCTCTTAATATTTTATTTATTTGTGTTATCCTGTTCTTGATCTCTAGCATGTACTTATAATTTTTCTTATAGTTCCCATCTCTCTGCTGACATTATTCATCTGGTCTTGCATGTGATCTACTTTTTCACATTAATCATGGTTCCTTTAAATCCTCTTCTGATAATTCCTCCATCTGTACCATAACTGTGTACAGTTTTGATTACTGCTTTTACTCTTTAGACTGTGTTTTTTCTTACCTTTTGTTGTGTCTCATAATGTTTTCATTGAAAGTTGGACGTGTTTTATTGGGTAATAGGAACTGAGGTACAAGACCTTTAGTGTAAGGATTTATGTTAATTTGACTAGATATTTGGTCTGTGTTTAATTTTTTTGTTTGTGTTTTGTTTTGGTAACTTTTAGCACAGGATTTTTAAATTCCCAATGATGGGTTTGTTTGTTTCATCTCTTCTTGGCTTTGGGGGCTTCCCTTTGTACTTCTCCTCAAGGACAGTCTGTGTCTTTCAGCTCTTCAGCTCTTTCACCCGTAATTCTCCGTTGTTTTTCCTGTGGGCTTATCAGCATGGTGGTAGCATATGAGAGAGAAGAGAAATGATTATAAATCTCTCTGACTCTCTCTCTCTTTCTCTCTCTCTATATATGTATACACACACATACATACACACATACACACATATACACATGGATATAATAATGTATATATGCATTGATTTATATATATACAATATAATGTGTGTATATACATATATAATAACGTGTGTGTGTGTGTGTGTGTGTGTGTGTGTGTGTATACATTTTTTCTGAATTATACTCCTGGTGTTCTATAACCTTCTGATTTAGTCTGCCTTTTAGTGGACCTGTGTCTTAGGGGTGTGCCCCTCAGATATGGTTTTGCCCCTTTGCAGGGGAAGAGCTTATTTTCTTTTCCTTAGTCCTATCTTTAGGTACTACATTCTCCATCTATTTTCTTGAATCCCACTTTCTTGTTGACTATATCTTTTTATTTATTCTTTTTTCTTAAGTGAGACAGGGAGAACAGAGATAGATAAAGTAGGGCAGAGCTCCCTTCCTCCAGCTGCCAGAAAATTTCCAAATTGCCCTCTGATTCAAATCCATCCCCCTGAATAGGAGGTTTTTATTAGGAAAAAGCATATGGGAGGGTGTCACAGTGATTATCCTTCTCAACCCCTGCCAGAGCCATGTGGGGAACTTTCTTAGAGATCCTACATGTGAGAACATGTCAGGGATTCTCAGGCAAACATGTGAAGGTGTGAAGGTCCTTCTAGGACAGCAGTCTTCAGGAGCTTCTCACTCACATGCTAATTCTCACTCAGCCACTAGCACTGCATCAAAGTTATGAATAAAGTGTTCCTATTGCCTTAGGCATTAAGTGACATCTGTTCCAAATAAATGAATCTTGGATACTGTATCTTTCTGGGTATGCCTGATTCTCCAGAAACCTGGGTGATGGTTTTCCCTGTGATGTCTAGTCTCTTGCAGTGAAAAAAAAATAGATTTTCACTTTGCCTGGCTATCTCTGGTTGTAAGAACAGGAGTAACAATGTCTACATTCACATGTGGGAGCAAAAAGCAGAAGTACTTTCTTAATCTTTTTAATTTTCTCAGCCTGAAAGTTTTACCCCCACAATAGCAATGCAAAAAAAAAATACTATTACTTATATTTTGCTATTGTGATTTGTCCTATTCTGGAAAAATATGGTAGCTCTTTAAAAAATAGATAAAGAGGTCAAGTGAAGGGATGCCCAGGAAGTCTGGGAAAACATTAACATGGGCATTTTTCTGGCCTACTCAAGGCTTTGTGGTCTCCCCATGAGACACTGATCCAAAGTATGGCTATTTCTATGAATATAGAAATCTTTACAAATTCTTTTAGAAATAATACCCTTTGTGTCTTTATGTGTCTATTTCTGTGTCATAAAACACACACACACACACACACACGCACATAAACTCACAAACTCTGACACTCAAGGAGGAAAATTCCTAAACCAGACCTTTGCTTGCCTCCTTTTGAGAAGCTTGCTCAGACCCTGTGTCTACTTATGTAAGTTTTATTATAAAATCACTGCTGCTTTTACTTTTTTTCTTTTCTGTTATGGCATTTAATTCATGTTGAAATTACAGAAAACGGCCAGGCAAGGTGGCTTACGCCTGTAATCCCAGCACTTGGGGAGGCTGAGGCGGGTGGATCACGAGGTCAGGAGATCATCGATGATCTCGATCTCCTGACTCACACGGTGAAACTCCGTCTCTACTAAAAATACAAAAAATTAGCTGGGCGTGGTGGCGGGCGCCTGCAGTCCCAGTTACTGGAGAAGCTGAGGCAGGAGAATGACGTGAACCCAGGAGGCAGAGCTTGCAGTGAGACGAGATTGCACCACTGCACTCTAGCCTGGGCCACAGAGCAAGATTCCGTTTCAAAAAAAAAAAAATTACAGAAAACACTAAATCAATCATGGTATTCTTTAGGACAAGGGAATAAAGAAATACATTGTTGGCTGGTTGCAGATCAATCTCAAAATCCTTACCTTTTTCTAACTTTTATTTTAAGTTCATGGGTAGATGTGCAGGTTTGTTACAGGCTAGAGTACAGTGATGTGATCATAGCTCACTGTAACCTCAAAATTCCTGGGCTCAAGCAATCCTCCTGCCTCAGCCTCCTGAGTAGCTACAGGCACACACCACCATATCCAGTTAATATATTTTTATTTTTATTTTTATTTATTTATTTATTTTGAGACAGAGTCTCACCCGTCACCCAGGCTGGAGTGCAGTGGTGCGATCTCTGCTCACTGCAATCTCCACCTCCCGGGGTCAAGTGATTCTCGTGCCTCAGCCTCCCAAGTAGCTGGGATTACAGGTGTGAGCCACCAATCCTGGCCATTTTTTTTTTTTTTTGTATTTTTTTTTTAGCAGAAACAGGGTTTCACCCTGTTGGCCAGGTTGGTCTCGAACTCCTGATCTCAGGTGATCCACCTGCCTTGGCCTCCCAAAGTGCTGGGATTACAGGCATGAGCCACCACACCTGGCCTATATTTTATTTTTTAATTTTTTGTAGAGACAGGATTTCATTATGCTGCCCAGGCTGGACTTGAACTCCTGGTCTCAAGCAATCCTCCTGCTTTGGCCTCCCAAACTGTTGGGATGAGGCATGAGCCACTGCGCTTGGCCCAGCTATACTCTTTTAATGTGAAGTTGAAATGTATAAAACTGTCCTAGTTAAATCAAATGAGTATAGTATTAGGAAGGTTTATGAAAAGCATATTCAATTAAAAAAAAGGCTGAAGCTTACTCAAAATGAAGTGCTTACTCTAGTCTGGAGTCATGAGAGGGTAGGTTAAGCTCTAGTAATAGAGAATCTCCCAAATCTCAGTGACTTAGAAAGGCTTATTTCCAGACCATGATGTAGTTGATCAAAAGTAGGCTGGGAGCCCTCATCTGTATTATCAATGTCCTCCTTTTGGAACCCAGACTAACAGAGCAGTACCTTTTTCAAACATTTTTAGTGGCAAGGGGAAGGGAAAAAAATGCATGGCATAGGCACTGGCTTTTAAAACATCTCCCCAGAAGTGAAATATATCATTTCTCCTCAAATTTTATTAATCAAAGCCTATCATATGTCAGGCCTGAATTTAACAGGGTGGAGGAAGTGTAATTAACATCCAGGAAGTAAAACTGCAGAGGTGGAAACTTAAGAGTCTGCTGCAACTGGTCATAGTGTACCGTTTTTCTGAAACGAGAAATGTTCCCTTGTCCCCCTTGTAGGGCGGGCGATGGGAGTGTGGCTCGCTTCTTCGGTGTCCTGCTGCTCAAAACCCCTAGTGGGAGCATGCAGACAGGCAGGTCTTGGCGAGCCTGGGCTCCGACCCCACAGCAGCATCTAGGGGTGTATGTTTACAGCTCCGCAGTGGGCATGTGTCATCATGTGCCCTTTGAGTTTAGCAATCCATAGGCAGCTTGTCTTATGGCAAGGCCAGAGGGCTTTCTGTATCCCAAGGTTTCTTGTCTTGGTGTACCAGATGAATCGGATCACACTTGGGCTTGGAATATGAGTGCAAGGTTTCATTGCATAAAAGTAGCTCTCAGCAGATGGGGGAGCCAGAAGGGAGATGGAGTGGGAAAGTGGTTTTCACCGGGAGTCGGGCTGCTCAGCATCCAGGCTCTCCTCCAACTGCCCCTGTCAAACTCCATGCCATTCCACTGGTTGATGGCCCGCCGGTTTGCCAGTGTCTGTCGGTGTGCTCTTATGCTGGTGTGTTCCTCTCGACGTTCAGCCACTTGTGTGTGTGCCCACTAGGGTCTCGGGGTTTTTATAGGCACAGGATGGGGCCGTGACAGGCCAGGGTGGTCTTGGGAAATGTAACACTTAAGCGCGAAAACAGAAAAGCCTGTCCTCACCTAGGTCCGGGGGACAGGCCCCAGGGTGGAGCCCTCACCAGGGACCACGCCCTCCTCTACCCAGCACTTCCTTGCCCACCTCTTGTATCATGAGTCATAGAATGTAGGAACTAGTCAGGGCTGGACTCTTCAAATGCCTTCTAAGGTAGGCTTTAGCCTAGAAAACAAGACAAACTTCTTTTCTAAGTCAAATATCTTAGCCAGATGTGTGTGTTGGTGTGTGTTGGAGTGTGTTTGTGGGTGTGGACAGGAATGAGTATTGGGAATAGGATATAAATAATTAAGTAGATCAAGTGGATGAGGAAGAAACATAAAGTGGGGCTAAATTAAATCAAAGAGGATGAATTCCAACTTGACTATTTGGGACCTAGAGTTCATTCTCCTGAGACAAAGGAAAAGAAAAGGAAACTGACACTATATTGGCGTTCTTCTATGTAGAAAGAACATTATACAAAATATTTCATTTAATTTTACTCCAACAACCCTCTACAACAAATATAAAGGTTCAAAATGAACACCCCAAATCTGAAGATGGAAAACTTTGAATCTCACAGAAGACTAACAAGTTGGAGGTTTAGAATTTTGACCTGACCTTTAGCTCACTTTTCTAACCCAGGAATAGAATGACTCCCTACTGCAACCATCTAAGCAGCTCACAAGTTCCACACAATGCTGGAGGAATATAAAGCTACAGCAGACAAGAATTCCTGATCCAATGGAAAGTTCACTCTTGAAAAAAACCTAAAAACTAGAATTCCTAAACTCAATTAACCAAACATCACATTTTAGATAGGTTCTCAAGGCCCAGATTATAGCACACTCATTTTTCTCTAGGTTTTATTTCAGCCACAAAGTGACCAGACACACGAAAGGTCCTTATTTAAACAGCAGTTTTATAGAGATACTATTTTTTTCTTAAATGGTTAGCATCATGGGGGATTTTTCTTCCTTGGAAGAGATGTTTAAAGGTACCTGTTATTTGACCTCTACCAGATAGGCTGCCTTGCAGCTGGCCATCTGTGTACATTCATCAGGACGACTAATATCAGCCGTAATCTAGGGACACAGATGAGAGGTGCTGCAGGCTTTCCATCTACATGCATTTGTTATTCCAGGGGAGTAGCTTGAGTCCTGGACCTTGTTAGAGAAAGAGGCAAGCTGAAAAAAGACCTTGGCTGTGAATCATGGCATTCCCCTTCAGCTTATTAAAGCCGTGTCTATTCCTGTTTGGCCTCCAATGATGTTTTGTCACTATCCATCAGGGAGACTTTTGAGAGGAGAATGAACAGGCAGATATTTTGCCATTTATTGCTCCGTATGGACACAGGCCATTTGTCAGAGGGCCAACGAACAGCCACCTCAAACAATGCTCTCTTTTAAAAGATCAAACGGAATTATTGATATGGACAATTCTAGCAGTGGAAGAAAAATATATTTTGGTTTCGGACAGACTTCACCTGAAACACCATAATAGAACTTAGAAACAAATAAGTTTTAAAGAGAATTCAGAATTACTGACACATTATCTTTTAATAAAGTTAATTCATACTTCTTTAACATTAGTGTGCCATCCATTACAATCAATAATTTATCACTTAGATGCTTTTCATGTAATCATTTTGCTTTAATTTATATAATAGTTGGAAATATACTATACATACTGTATTCTTATATTCATAGTTAAGCCACTAGATTGTGAGGCTTAACTATGGTCCTTAAAAAATTTTAGAAAAGAAGTCTGCTGACAAATAAAAAATTTACCAACATAAAAATAAAATTGAGCCAAGCATGGTGGCTCATGACTGTAATCTCAGCACTTTTGGAAGCCAAGGCAGGAGGATTGCTTGAAATAAAGAGTTTGAGACCAGCCTGAGCAACAGAACAAGACCCTGTTCCTACAAAAAATAAAAATTAAAATAAAAAGATACTCAATTTGAATATTCAGAAAACCTTTTCTCAAATTTCTTGTCCATGACTGTATCAATTATGTTGCTCTCCACAGTTACTTCTGCTCAGGAAAACACTTCCTTAGGATTAGTAATTCTATATGCCCAATCTACTGAGTACGTAAAAAGTTTAAATTTTCTGTTAACAAGTGTTAAAGAGAGAAGCAGCATCAATTGTCTTAAGTGATCATGAAGCTAAGCAGCAAACACATTTAACTGGATAGTGACAGCCAAGTTACAAACAACACTTTTTCCAGTTTCTTGGGATTAGCAAAGAGAGGAAGTATATACCATGGCTTCCATACCTTGAATTCTTAATTTAATTAATTTCTCAGACAATTGGAATACATCAAATTATAGGAAAATTATCTTTATGTATTGATATCTGTAATTTTAGATCTTTTTCAGCAAGTATTCATTGCTTTTAAATATACTTTAAAACATGTGTAGTTTATAACATTTTTGAAAAGGTAAATGCCTGTGAATATATATAACGAACTAGCTTTGAGTCTCCTGCATGTGTTTGGTCAGAGAATTAGGTAATCCCCTCATTGTCCCTTTCTCTTATGGGATTCCTCTACTTTCTTTAGAGGCCATGGGTAGCCAGGTCCAAAAGACAGTGGTTTTTCCAATGGTACCCTCTTCATCTCCCACCCGACGGTGAATGCTCTTGGCTCAAACCTAAAAGCCAATGACAACATGAAATCATTTTGTAAAATTCCTCTCCTCTCAGTGTGTGCACCCCACATAGGTTTGTCTAATTCTGTTCACTCTCCAGCACCTTCAGGTACCTGTTGTTTGTATTACATTCAGATATGTGTGACTCCTACACAATTTCCTGTGTAGGAGTCAGACTGGTAAGATCTCACCCCAACATTAAAGAAGAAAATTAGACTTGAATTTAAAAATGCTTATTCAGTATGTGACTTTGAGCACTACACACAGGAAGTTTATGTTGAGTTTGAATTTTAGTAGTTTATGAGGAACTTAACCTCATTGCTACATGGATGCGTGTGTGTGTGTGTGTGTGTGTATACATACTTTTTTTTTTTTTTTTTTTTTGAGATGGAGTCTCGCTCTGTCACCCTGGCTGGAGTGCAGTGGCACGATCATGCCTCACTGCAACCTCCACCACCTGGGTTCAGGCAATTCTCATGCCTCAACTTCCCAAAAAGCTGGGATTACAAGTACGCCACCATGCCCAGCTAATTTTTTGTGTGTTTTTGGTAGAGGTGGGGTTTTGCCATGTTGGCCAGACTGGCGTTGAACTCCTGACCTTAAGTGATCCACCAATCTCAGCCTCTCCAAGTGCTGGGATTACAGGCATGAGCCACAGTTCCTGGCCATACATGTATTTTCTATATCACTTTGATCTAATGATAATACCATTAATGTTATATTTGCATATTTTTTATTTATTCTACTAGATTCTGCTAATTATGTCTTTTATTTTAACTTTGCTTATTTATCATTTCTTTTCTAGTTGCTGTGGTTCCTTCCAAAGTGTCCCATATAATTTGTAGATTACATTTTCACCCTTCTTGTTTTCTCCTTTTGTAAAGTTTTGTCCTTTTCCTTTACATTATGGAAGAACATCTCAAGAATATCTTTCACGTGATGTATTCAAGTTTCTGTTGCGCCATTTAAATCACTTACTACCCTCAATATAGGTTTTACTCCTTTTAAACAATTTTGTTTCTAGCCATTTCTCAGTATTCACTTATCTTTCATTATATTTCAAGAATTTAAACCTTCTTTTCATACAGTGTTTTAAGATATTGTTAAAACACTGAACCATTTTCTAAATTGTACTTTGAGTTCCTGAAGCAGAAAATTTACAGTGGTATTATTTGAATCTTGAGGATAAGTTAAATATATTTTATCATGCTGTATTATTTGTTTCATGTTATTTTATACATATTCTGGTACCTATATATACATATGTGTATGTGTGTATATGTATGTACATGTATGTGTGTTGGCATGCATGTGTGGGTATGTAAAAGATATATTAAGTGATGACTATAAACCATTGTTAGTATTTATCAAGGGATGTGCCATAATTTGAACAAGGTAGTAGGCAAATTTTCTTTTTATATAAGCTACTGAGAAGTAGGCTCATGAACATAGTTACTGGCAGAATTCCCAGTTCCTGGAGAGCTGTCACTGTTTTTTTTTTTTTTCTCTTTGATAGAACTAGAATATTTTCCTGCTGCACCAAGTGGTTGTCTAACATACTGAAACAGATTAGTTGCATGAAAACTATAACCCCCACAACTAAATTAGTTCTCGGTCTCTGTCTAATAATACCTATTCAGAGTCCTCAGTCTCTGTCTAATGCCCCATGAATTATGGGGTCTATACACTTAAAAATACAATGTTTCCTATTGCCATCCAGTCTTTAAGATTAGGACATCCATGTGCCCTTCTTGCTTAGTCTGAAATAACTCATTTGTGAAGATTAAAAATATTTTAAAGGCTGGGCACAGTGGTTCAGGCCTGTAATCCTAGCAATTTAGAAGTCCAAGACAGGATGGATACTTGAGGCTAGGAGTTTGAGACTAGCCTGGGCAACACAGGGCGATCCCTTCTCTAGAAAACATAAATGAAAATAAAAGCATGATCTGGGCATGATGGCATGCACCTGTAGTCCTAGCTACTCGGGAGGCTGAGGCGGAAGGAGTGCAAGCCAGGGAGTTTGAGACTGCAGTGAGCAATGATCAAGCCACTGCACTCCAGCCTGGAAACAGAGCAGGACCTTGTCTCTTAAAAAAAAAAAAAATTAAAGCCCTCAGAGCCCCTGACTGATAATATAAGCCAAAATAGCGAACAGAATTGGCCTAAGACCAACAAAGAAAATAAAATCTGTAGTTATTGCCAGGACCCATTACTTCAGCTAGGCTATGGGTTATGTCCTTTACAGCTATAATGGTGAAGATCTGACTTTTTTAACATCTTTATATTTAGAAAAATCATTGAGTTTCATGAATATCATTTAATGTAGGTAATTCACATGATACTAACCGCATACCAGGTATCTAGACACACCGTGTGTGAGTTCTAATGCAGAATGGACAGTTTTTACTCCAACCAACCAAACAAGTAACCATACAACAACAACAAAAACCAAACACCATGATAACACTCTGGAATTAGAAAATTAGTAAAATTTACACACCACTCTTAGAAGATTAATATTTTGTGCTTAAGATAAATATTCTCATGTATCTGTTGACTTAGAAAAATATACTAAACAAAAGATAATATGCATATACATCCTGTATACACTCCTTCAATAATATATAAGATGAGTAAGTTCTAGATAAGTGCTGCATACATACCATTGTGCCTATGGTTAACAACACCATTGCACACACACAAATTTAAGAGGTTAGATCTTATGTTCTGTTATATATGTATGTGTATATATATATATACATAATATATATATATAATATATATATATAATATATATATAGTAGTGAGAACACTATAGTGGTGAGAATATATATAACACACCCATACATATACATATATAATATACATACAATAAAGTCAAAAGATATTTCTGTAACTAGATTATACAATGAGAAAATTTTCCTTTCTTGCTTTGAAAGTGTTAATTTATAAAATCTTATATTTGACTAATTTTAACTAAAATGAGCTAAATGGGAGATATCTGGGGGAGCATATATAATGTTAGATGGATGCATGTGTGTGTGTGTGTAGATAGGTAGATGATGATAGATAGATAGATAGATAGATAGATAGATAGATAGATAGATAGATAGATGATAGATAGATAGACAGGTGATAGATAGCCAGATTTTTGTTTTGAGATGGAGTCTCATTTCAGGAGACTTCTGGGATTAACTTCAGTTGGATTTGCAACAAGATAAACTGTCTCTTCTCCTTAGAAGAGGAAGAGAGCTGAGAAAACCCAAAGTACCGCGCCATGAGTCCCTCTTCTTGTGGGGTTTGTGATTTTGATTCTGCATGCCCATGAAAAGGAAGAATAACTATTTTGGCTAAGCCATCATGGATTCATTAGAAGTTAGTAAGCTCTCATCACTTATCTCTCATATTATATTTTTGCCTTTTGTATTAGCTAGGGTATTAATTAGTAGTTACTGGAAAATTTAAAATTTCATATATTTTGTGTAAAATCATTTATAGGGGCACCCAATAGCCAAATGGTTTTTGGTTTTTTTTTCACCGTCTAAAGTGAAAATAGACACTAAGGATAATGCATACCTGCTTTTAAAAAATCTGGCCCTGAAGTGACAAACACCACTATATTGGCTAATACTAACCACTGGGAAATATCCAGGAAGTTGAGAAATGTAGTTCCTACCTAGGAAGCTGCCTGCCAGAAGTAATACAGTAGTGTCACAAAATTAAATATACATATGCATAGGGTTATTGTTTTTCTTGTCACAGACTTTGTGTATGCACTAGTCCAGGTAATAGTAACAATGACATCTCCCCATTTATGAATTATTATTATTATTATTATTTTGAGATGGAGTCTCGCTCTGTTGCCCAGGCTGGAGTGCAGTGGCTCTATCTTGGCTCACTCTAACCACTGCATCCTGGGTTCAAGCGATTCTCCAGCCTCAGCCTCCCGGGTAGCTGGGACTACAGCTGCACACCACCATGCCCAGCTAATTTTTGTATTTCTAGTAGAGTCAGGGTTTCACCATGTTGGCCAGGCTGGTCTTGAACTCCTGACAACAGGTGATCCACCTGCCTCAGCCTCCCAAAGTGCTAAGATTGCAGGCGTGAGCCACCATGCCCAGCTGTGTTTGTGTTTTTAATAGAGACGGGATTTCACCATGTTTGCCAGGCTGGTCTCGAACTCCTGACCACAGGTGATTCACCTGCCTCACCTACCAAAGTGCTGGGATTACAGGCGTGAGCCATCGTGCCCGGCCCATTTATGAATTATTTTACAAAATTAAAATTATTATATCTTTAAATGATTTAGATACAATTCAATTACTTTGTGGTTCAGCAATTTAATGTTATGATTAAACGACTTTCACTATATTCAGAGAGCTGTAAATAAGCACCAAAATTGAATTTGAAAATAATTTGGTCACCCCCAAAAAACCTCACTCCTATTAAACTTCATAGTTACTCTGCATTTTTACTAATCCCCCAGCCCTAGGCAACCCCGATCCACTTTCTGTATCTATAGATGTGCCTGTTCTGGCCATTTCAAAAGAGGAAAACGTGTCATATGTGATATTTTGTGATTGGTTTTTATACTTAGCATAGTGATTCAAGTTTCACCTACGTTGTAACATGTATTAGCAAATTGTTCATTCTGGATGTTTTTCTGCCCCTGCCACCCGACTTACTCTAGCTAGACCCTCCAGTGCAATGTTGGATAGAAGTGGCAAAAGGGAACGTTTTGTTTGCTTATTAATCGTATAGGAAAAGCATATTTTTTCATCATTATGTAATTTAGATGGGTTTTGCATGGATTTTCTTCTTCGGGTTGAGAAAGTTCTCTTTTTTTCCTAGTTTGTTGAGTATTTTTTATCATAAACAGGTATCATATTAATATTTTTGCCAAATGACTTTTCGATGTATATAGAGATTATCAGGCGAGTTTTGTTCTTTATTCTACTGCAAAGATCTATTACACTGATTGGTTTAAGATGTTACAGTAACCTTGCATTCCTGCGATAAACCCCACTTAGCCATGATATATAATGCTTTATATATATTATGGGATTTCGTTTGCTGTATTTTGTTGCAGATTTTTGGCAACTATATTCAAAAGGAATATTGGTTTGTTGTGCCTTTTGCCATATTTTTGTTTAATTTTTGCATCAGGGTAATACAGACCTCATAGAATAATTTGGAAATTTTTCCCTTCCCTAATTTTGGAAAAGTTTGTAAAGAATTTTGGTTTTTATAAAGATTGGTAGAATTTATAGAATTTACTAATGAAGCCATTTGTGCCCAAGTCTTTTTTTAAGGAAAGTTTAAAAAACCACTAATTTAGTCTCTTAGTTGTTAAAAGATTCTCCAGATTTTTGTTTTATTTTTTATTTTTATATATTTATTTATTTATTTACTTTTAGCTCATTGTAGCTTCCACCTCCTGGGCTCAAGTGATCCACCCACTTGAACTTCCCAAATAGCTGAGACTATAGTGGCATGCCTTTTTTTTTTTTTTTTTTCCCATGGAGACGGGTTCTTGCTTTTTTGCACAGGCTGATCTCAAACTCCTGGCTTGAGGCGATCTTCTTGACTCAGCCTCTCAAAGTGTTGGGATTACAGGCATGACCAACCATGATGGGCCTCTACAGACTTCTATTTTTGCTTGGGTCAGTTTTAGCAGTTTGTGTATTTCTAAGATTTGCTCATTTTATCTAAGTAACTTACTTACATTTTTAGAATCGAATTGTTTATATTCTTCCCTTGTTTTCAAAAATTTTTCTGCGAAGTTCATTCTTATGTCCTCTTTTTCATTCCTGACTTTAGTATTACCATGGTAGTAGTATTTGTGTCTTCTGTTTATCTTGGTCAGCTTACCTAAAGATTTGTTAATTCTGTACAGCTTGTAAAATAGGTATCATGGCCTTTAATTTATATCTAAGCACTTCTTTAGTTGCATCTCATAAATTTTGGTATGTTGTCTTTTGTTTCAAATTATCTCAATAATTTTGTTGTTATTTCTTTTTAGAGGTATTAAATATTTTGGAGAGTATATTGTAATTGTCACATATTTGTCAATTTTTCTAACTTTGTTATTGATTACTAATTTGATTGTGGTTTGGAGAACATAATTTATTAGATTTTAATTCTTTTAAATTTACTGAGGATTGTTTTATAACCATGGTCTCCATTGTCTATCATGGAGAATATATGTTCTACTGTTGGTAATGTAGTGTTTTATAGATGTTTTAGGTTTTGTTTGTTTATAGTATTGTTAAAGTCTTCCATATCCATGTCAATCTCCTGTAATTGTTCTATTCATTATTGAATGTGTGGTATCAAAGTCTTCAGCTATTTATTGTTGACATCTCTATTTCTGCTTTCATTGTTAATTTATTCAGTTTTATTGGCTTGTTTAACTCATTTATATACACTATTATTATTGATATTGTTGAACTTATATTTCCTATTTTTCTCATTTTATGTCTCACATGTTTCCTTCTCTCTTCATCTGTTACTACCTTCTTTTGCATTAACTAAATATTTTCTAGTGTAGCATTAAATGATCTTCTGTTAAAAATTTTAAATTATACTTTAAGGGTTTTAATAGCTTCTGTAGGTCTTATGATATATATTTTTATCACTTTTTAGGTTTACTTAATACCAGTGAAATACAGAAACTTCACTCATGTATATGCATTTTCTCCTTTTGTAGATTTTACCATTATTGCTATATATATGTGTGTATATATCTGTGTGTGTGTATACATATATACATATATATGATATGTCGCAAACCCGATGATTTTTTAAATTGATATTTTATATGTCTTATAGAAGGAGAGAAAAGAAAGTAGAAATAGTACATATTTATACTTTGTTTTATTAAACTTATTACCTACTCTTTCTGGTTCTTTTCACTACTTCCTGTGGATTTGGATTACCATCTGATATCATTTCCTTACTTCAATACAGTTTTGCTTGCAGTTGCCTCTTTATGCTATCATTGTTAAACATATAATTTTTCTATATGTCTTCGGCCCAATTATACAATTATATACATATTATTTATGCTACTTTTAAAATTAGTTTATGCAAGAGAATAGATATAAAATTCCCCTACATGATTACTTCACTGATACTCTTGTTTTTTTCAGTAGAGTCATTACTGTCTAGTATCCCTTGCTTTCAGCCTGAAGAATTGCCTGTAGTGGTTTTTTTTTTTTTTTTTTTTTTTTTTTTTTTTTTTTTGGTAAGATGGTTCTACTTGCAACAAATAATCTGCTTTTGTTTACCTGGAGATGTTGTCATTCTGCCTTTAGTTTGAAAAGACAATTTTGTTGGCTATAATATTCTTGGCTGAGTGTTTTTTGTTATTTTTTCTTTCAGCACATTCAATATTTCCTTTCACTGCCTTCTGGCTTCCATAAGGACAAATGCGTAGAGTCATAGAACCACCACCGCAATCCTGATACACACATTTTTATCATCCAAATCATTTTGTTATTCTGCCTCTCCCCACCCACAGTCACAGACAATTAACATTTTTCTCCATCCTCATAGTTTCATCTTTTTCTCCATGTCATGTAAATGAAATCATATGGTACATAGCCTTTTGAGTTTGGCTTCCTCCACTTACTGTTATGATGTTCTTAAGATATGTAAGATTAATCCATATTGTCATGTAAATCAATAGATTATTCCTTTTTATTGCTGAGTAATATCCCATACAGTAGATTTACCACAATTTATTGATCCACTCACCAACTGAAGGGCATTTTGGTTGTTTTCAGTTTTTGGTGATTAGGAATAAAGCCACCATAAACATTCAAGAACAATATTTTGTGGGAATGTATTTTGTCTTCAGTAAACAACTAGAAGTAGGATTGCTGAATCACAAATATTTAACATTAAAAGATACTGCCAAACCTTTTGAAAATGCTGTACCATTTTACACTAACATTGGCAACGTGTGATAAAGTTGCTGCACATTCTCCTCAGCATTTGAGATTGCCAGGGTTTTAATTTTTTTCCTTCTAATTTCAGCCATTCTAATAGGTGTGCAATAATATCACATTTTGTTTTGGTTGGGTTTTAACTTGCTTTTTTATTTTTCATATGGCCGCATAAATGTTTTCTTTTGAGAAGTGTCTGTTCATATCCTTCACCCACTTTTTGATGGGGTTGTTTTTTTCATTTAAATTTGATTAAGTCCTTTGTAGATACTGGATATTAGAGTTTTGTCAGATGGACAGATTGCATAAATTGTCTCCCATTCAGTAGGTTGCCTGTTCATTCTGATGATAGTTTCTTTTGCTGTGCAGAAGCTCTTTAGTTTAATTAGATCCCATTTGTCAATTTTAGCTTTTGTTGCCATTGTTCTGAATACCATTCAGGACATAGGCATGAGCAAAGCCTTCAAAGTCATGAAGTCTTTGCCCATGCCTATGTCCTGAATGGTATTGCCTAGGTTTTCTTCTATTGTTTTTTTATGGTTTTAGGTTTCACATTTAGGTCTTTAATCCATCTTGAGTTATTTTTTGTATAAGGTGTAAGGAAGGAGTTCAGTTTCTGTTTTCTGCATATGGCTAGCCAGTTTTCCCAGCACCATTTATTAAATAGGGAATCTTTTCCTCATTGCTTATTTTTGTCAGGTTTGTTGAAGATCAGATGGTTGTAGATGTGTGGTGTTATTTCTGAGGCCTCTGTTCTGTTTCATGGGTCTATATATCTGTTTTGGTACCAGTACCATGCTGCTTTTATCTCAAAAAGATAATAAAATAAAATAACCCAATCACTGCAAAAGAGTACTAGACTAAATACTTAAGTGTGCTTTTAGCCCAAGGTTTTGTCTGCAAAGGAGAAACTACTTTCTCAGTGTTAACAAATAATGAGCAACATAAAGGAGATGGCCTTGAAGTTTGGGCCAAATGTTCAGGTTGAAATAGCTTTGCATTAATTTTTCCAGCTTGATTCTCCATCAATAGGTCTTTGGACAATCTCACAGGAATGGCTTACAGTAAGTTTAAAGCTTGATAAAAGTTTTTAACGTTCAATAAATCATACATTTTAAAACTCTTTTCATTTACATCAGAAGCAATAAGAAGAAGAAGAAAGAGAACAATATTTTAGATTGTTGTGGTGGTATTTAGTTTACAGATTTTTTTAAATATGTATTTATCAACTTCAGTGGCAACAAGAAAGACTGTAAGATAGAAACTATTGTTCCTGGGCCAGGTGTGGTAACTGACAGCTGTAATCCCAGCACTTTGGAAGGCCGAGGCAGGCGGATCACCTGAGGTCAGGAGCTCGAGACTAGCCTGGCAAACATGGTGAAACCCCTTCTCTACTAACAAATACAAAAGTTAGCCGGGCGTGGTGGTGCACACCTATAATCCCAGCTACTTGGGAGACTGAGGCAGGAGAATCACTTGAACCTGGGAGGTGGAGGTTGCAGTGAGCTGAGATCGTGCCACTGCACTCTAGCCTGGGCAACCAAGTGAGACTGTCTCAAGAAAACAAAAACAAAAACAAAAAGAAACTATTATTCCTATTTATGGATAAGAAAGCTAATACTAAGGTAAGCAAATAGAAAATGCCACCTTTAGCATTTAAGAGAGTCCATGTGTTAACACAACAAAAAAGCATTAGCCAATTTAGTAGGAAATGACTTATGAGAAATGCTTAGCATCATCAGAATGAATGCTTGCCTAAGAATCAACTGAAAGTAGAACTTGTGATTTAAAAAATTAGGTTAGTATAAACAAGTGGGTGGAAGTGGGTGACATTGTACATAGCAACCTAATTAGAGCTAAAGGGATTAAATTAGGAGAATTACAGAAAAGGTCAAAGTTAACCAAATTGAGGGGTTAGGATCAATTAGCAATAGAGTCATCTATTCTGTTGAGTTTTAGAAAAAAACATTTTATATGTATAAAAATGATTAGTTCATGTGGCTAATTTTCAATAGATGCTTGAAATACTGTTCCAGAAAATATTTTATGCTTCAGAGGAAGAGTAGCCAGCAGCAAAAAAACACATAAGCATATATACTTGTAATCTAATTTGGGTCAATTTAAAATATTTTTAAAATACCTAGAATGTGCAGGAGACATTGTCAATTAAATTGAAAGACAATATATTTTTTACCTTTTTTGATCGTTCAACAAGTTCTTTCTGCCCACTGCACAGAGCAAATCAATCCACTGAGACCGTGGTATTGCAGTGGAGAAAGTTTAATTGATGAAAGGCCAGCACACATGGAAGAACTGGAGTTATCACTTAGTCTCCCTCAAGGTTTAGAGCTTAGGGTTTTTATGGACAATTTGGTGGGCAGGGGGCTAGGGAATGGGTGCGGTGCTGCTGATTGGTTGGGGATGAAATCATGTGGGTGTGGAAAATGGCCCTCGTGTCCTGAGTCTGCCTCTGGGTGGGGTTAAAAGATGAGTTGAGACATGAGTTAGGTCACAAGTTTTGTGACCTTTGGCTACATAACTCCTGAGCAGTAAAAGATTATAGAAACTATACCTATTTTGTGACCTCTCATTGTCTTATAAAGACAATTTCAGCCCTGAATGGGGAACAGATTAGTTTTAGAAAGATTGTTCTCATTCTTTCTTTCAAGTTAAACTATAAACTGAATTCCTCCTAAATTTAGCTTCTACTCCCAGAAATGACCAAGGAAAGTTTGGAGATGAAAATCAAGATAGAGTCAACTATGTCAGATTTCTCTTGCTGTTGATATAGGAGTTAAGAAGAAATTACTTAGGCAGATAGTGAAGGCATGGGAGTCCTGGGGAAGTTTTCTTTTTTAATGAAAAGCAGCCCCAAAATCATTTTCTAACAAATAGCAGCCTGTAAAATCAAGTTGCAGACATAGACAAGCAAGCTGGAAGCTTGCACGGGTGAGTGCCGGCAGAAAAATACTGCCTGGGAATAGGTATGTTCAAAATGGCAGCTCCATCTTCTCTTCTTTTTGCCAGACATGTGTACAGTAAGGAGCAGACAAGATAGCACAGGTCAAGTGGAAAGTCCATTTGCATAATAAGATTAGGGTGGGGTGGCCAGCCCTCCTTGCACACTGTATAAACATCACACCTGATCAAATCAATCTGAGGGCCCTAGGTAAATCAGACACCACTACCTCAAGCCTGCCTACAAAATCTGGGCACACCCTATGCCAGCTGGTCTTTTCCTTCCTGAAGCCCCTCTGGAGAGAGAGAGAGCTGTTCTCCTTTCTCTTTCTTCTGCCTATTAAACCTCCACTCCTAAACTCCTCGTGTGTGTCCCTATCCTAAATTTTTTTAGCACAAGATGATGAACCCCAGCTGCTTCACTGTCATAATTTTGCATAGGCAGTTTCAATCTCAATTTAATACTTTGTAATTTAGAAATGATGGTAAAACTTTATAATATACATACAATTAGCATTTTTCTTTTTTGTGCTATATTATAAAATGTCATGGAGATACATTAAAAGATTTCTTAGAATAATAAGTAAACCATTAAAAAGGTAACAATAAAAAATGTGTGAACTTTACATACTGGTTCTTTAGTGTTACTTCTAGGAGAGAAACGAAAGTTTCCCCTTATTCTCTGAAGGTTTGCCAGTTGCTGTGTAACTGGCAATACACAGATTAGAAAAATAAAAAGGCATAAAAATTATTTAACGCTCATGAGAGGGGAATTGCAGAATTATTACCCAATAACCCAATAAGGTTTTCATGCTTATATACTCTTCTTCATAGAGGAAAAGAAGGGGTAAATGTGAAATTTTTGAGAGGTAGTAAATATTTTTTAGGAGAATTAAAAGGACCCAAAAGGCAGGCATTATTTTATAAATGATTTTCTTTGTAATTTGAATGATCCTGAGAGATAGACAACGTCTTGTGACAAAGTCCATCCAGGTTTGGTTACATCCCTCAATCTGTGGTTGATAATGAAATTTCAGTGAGGGGATGGAAGGCAACTGTATTCTCTTTGGAGGGTCTGGTCCTAAGGCATATAAGAAAATATTAGAGTAAAACTCTATCCTGTGCTGGTAGGAAGACAGGAAAGGTTAAAAAAATGTCCTTGATTTGGGGGCAGCTTCTGTGGCGTTCCTATTTTAGCTCAAAGTGTTCAACATGCCAAAGCATTGTACTTTTGGGGTGTTGTTTTCTGAGCCACAATATTCTTCTGTCTGAAACATCCCTTACAGTTTTATGCACAAAAACCCACACGCTGTTGAGAAAAAATAACCAAGTTTGTAGCTGAGTGGCAAAATATCCTATTAAACCAGTCTCCCATCACTGGGAATAGTGCAGTTTAATTAAACAGTTGTGTCTAATTCTACAAGATGGTATTGGGCTTTCAAAGTTAGCCTCAATATATGATGCAGACAAACTGATCTTCATTAAGAAGCAGTTGCATGGAAACAGAGGAAAAACAAAGCCTATTGTCTAGAGTAGTCTAAAAACTAGTTTTCTAGAGTTTGGAAGGCAGTCAGTTGAGAAGATTCCTAGATTTGGGTTTGAAGGATCTTTAGTTGGAGCAGGAAGAGGAGGTGGCAATCTGGAAGATTTTTCTGGATGGCTGTTTGAATGTGTGGTAATTTCTCTGAAGTCTAATCCAGTCAATCAGTTTTAACTTGTGGGATTCCAGAAAAAGCAGTTTTAACTGCAGTGAGACCAAGATGGAAAAATGGAAGAAAACTTTGGAAATGTTAGTTCAGAGACTCGCAGCCAGAAAACAATTCAGAATTTGGTTCAAATTGCAGGTAAATAATAAAATCTAAAAACAACGAGCTAGAATCCATTAATGATTGCCTTATAGTGTTTTTTTCTCCCTGCAACATAATTTTTCTCTATCCAGTCCTCCCCATTACTATCAAAGATAATCATGGTAAGACTAATTTGTAAAATATGTTTAGTCTCATTAAGATTGGCCTAATCATTTGCAAAAGGGTGGCATGAATAGTGATTTACTATATAAGCTTTTTTAATGTTGCTTTTGCTTGAACTTTTTCATGAGAAACCCCAGATTAACCTTTTAGAAAGCCTTTTGAGGCTTAAAAGCCAAACTTAAGAACACATCCTCAGACTGTGCCTATCATTCATGCACAAATTGGGTGAATTTTTCTCTTCTTAAGACCCTTAAAATGTCTTGAGTTTCCTGGGCCTATCAGAAAGTGACATTCTTTAATCACAAGGCTAGGAATCCTATAAGGGAAACACGTAGACAAGGTGTCATGCAAATTGTCCAAAAAGCTTCTAGTGACTTGATAAAGTCAACCTCACTTTCTTAAAATTGTCTGGTCATGTATGATGATAGGATAGTCCAGGTAAAACTTTGGTAATATAACAAGTGTTTCCAATCGTCCTCTTAGAAGAACAGATTTTTATTAAACTTATATGAGTAACTATATTGCCATAATATGGGAATACTCATCAATAGTTTAAAAACTTTAGAGGGATCAGTCAAAAAGAAAAAAGTAAATGTTTCAATTCTATTTATGAAAGTAACCTTTACCAAATTGCTGTAAACTATACATAGCTTAAGAGAAAAAAATAAAATCTGGAAAACAAAACATAACAAGAATTAGCAATGTTTTAGAGTCATAAATTATAATACTTCATCAGTTCTATACTATGTAATTAATTATTGTTCTGCTGGATGTCGGCAGTTTTATGAGTCCAGCTTTTCTCTTATTAGAGTCTAGGAAATTGGGTCCAATGGCACAAACTCAAAGTTATTAGAAACCTGAACTTGTTAGAGCTCTTTTTATTTTTTCCACATATATCCTTGAGGACACAACACTGTAGGATTTGCAAAGAGCTTTCAGGGAAATAAAAAAGCATTAGAATAAAGCAATCACTTATGGTCAAAAAGACAATGGCCATGATTAGAGATTGGATGGGAGTTCATTATAATAATAATGCAATTGACAAGGAAATTTGGTTATTTATGTGGTCTACAACAATAAAACATAATAATTAAAATTATGACTGATAACATATAACAAGATATATTAGATTTCTAGGAATCTCACATGATTTTGTAACATATATATCAATACCATATCCAAATATAACTCAAAGAAAGTTAAATGTAATTTTGACAATGTTTTTTATATAATTTTAACATAGCAAATTAGCCTAATCAGTTTAATATATTTCTGTTGCTCTAGGGTTCTTTCTGCAATGTCCAAAAGTTTTCTTGAAATTAAAAAGACTTAATTTTGATTTTGAAATTTTGACAAAATAGTTTTAAAACACATGATCAAAAATAAAATTATGGATTATAAAATAATAGTCATTAATTTAACCAGAGTCATGGTTAAAAGACTTTAAAAATTAATACAGGAAGCTACATGATTGTAAAAAAACCCCTTAACTTTTTAAATATTTAGTTTTCCTAAATAATTAAAGACCCAATAAAGAAAACATGAAGCACAGGAAAATATCTTGATAACATTAGAATCTCTCTATCTTTTCAGTTCACTCAAAAGGTAAACAAAAATATCGTACTATGTCTTAATATATAAAAATCTTTTTGAAAAGAGAAGACACATTGTAGTTTTATATCAGTGTACTTTTGATACTGACTTTTTAAAAACACTACGTTGAATTCATTTAATTTTATTCAGTTTGATCACACATACAAATACATTTTAACATTTATCTTTCATTATCCTTTTGTAATTTTTTACTCATTCAGTTTTATGTACATATTTTTTCATTCTAAAACAAACTTTAACCTCTAAACTATTAAAAGTTACTTTTTCTTTAATAAAAGCAATACTGTTATTTTTTTCTTACAACCTTCTTCACCAAAAACGTATCTTGCTTTTCTGTACACTTTATATACAAAATTATTTTTCTGAGTTTTAGTAGTTTTAATTATGTATATTAGTTAGACTTTTAACTCCTAGTATTATTAATTTCCAGGGAAAATCTGGAAAGTAAGCAATTTCATTTGTCTTTTACATATCAGTATTTTATGAATACATACTTTGTAATTTCTAAAAATACTTTTCCCACAAATTTTTAAAAATGTGAAACAGAACATACTAATTAACAGACCAAAATATATTTTGTTTCTTTGTAATAAGAAGCCAAAATAGACAAACCTTTTATTAATTTAGTATTTTATCCTATTTGAAAATGATCTAAAATTTGGTTGAATACCTATCACTTGATTTAACTTAGTAAAACCTGAAGGGTGTAGTTGTCAAAGAGACTTGAGAAAGCTTTAAGTAAACATATTATGCAACATAATTGTTGTTAAAATGGAGTACCTTTGTAGACTTTGATTTTACTTATATTTATTTGATTTATTCATCCTTAGCAATTATGCTTGGAAAAAATACAGTAGAAATTAGATAAAGCTTAGTCTAATGACTAAGTTATTTTTCTATTAATCAATGATACAGCACATGATATAGTCAATTACCATCAAAGCAAGTACCCTAAAGTTAAATACATGGGTATTTTGTTTATAACTTAGAAAAGAAACCCTTTCTATTTAACCAGCAATATTTAACTAGTCATATTTACTAAAGATTTATCCAGGTCATTTGAACTTGAAAAACATTTTGGTTAGTTATTTAATTTGTGAGTATTAATTTATTTTTAAGTCAATTTGGTACTGTGAGGACAATATGCAAACACATGTATAGACATACACATACATTTAGATACAACACAAAACATACACATGTGCACATGTATATCTCCAAAAGCCAAAGATTTCAGAGAGATTTATTTAAAAGAGAGCAGAGCTTTAGTTTAGACATGAGAAGAACCTGTCAATGAACCTGGGGATTTCATGAGAAACATAGAAGACTCTGAAAATTAGTCAATGGTGCCTTTCCTGTGTTCCTTTGGGGGTCTCAGGGACATTAGCAGCCTCCCCCCAGGCCCCTTCATGAGGTTGCCAAACTCAGTTTCCTTTTAATTATTTTTAGCTATTGGCCACCAAATGGAAAAGATAGAGTGTCAAAGGGAACTGGATGGAAGTTTGAAGATGACAAATGGGCAGAAGTAACTGGAAAAACAAGTCTTGGAGAAAATTTGGGAAAATCTTACTTTTCTAGAGGCCAATGCAGTTCTCCACTATTTTGTGCAAACATTATGCCAATGTAAAAGAAGGGGACAGAGGGAGTAGGTGTATAGTCAGCAGGGGGTTTGAATAAAGGGCTATAGTCAACTGAGAGGTTTCTAACAGGAGAAGTACAATCCAAAGAAATACACACACACACACACACACACACACACACACACATCAGTTCATTCAGAATATATATATATATATAATATATATAGAAATCTATATTTGAAAAATCAGTTTTTCATTAAGCCAACATTTGTCCATAGAGATATTTTTAAATTCTTTTAAAATTTTTTTTTCAAACACAAGCAATACATTTTCTTGCTAGTATTATTAAAAGCATAAAGAAATTCTTTAAATTTTTACTAAGAAGGAGGTTTAAGGGTTGGTAAGTGTATTGGTCAGGGTTGGTAAGTCTATTGGTCAGGGATCTCTAGAGGGACAGAAATAATAGGAGATATATATATATATAAGTATATATATATAAAATAGGATATATATATGGTAGTTTATATATATATATATATCCTATTTTATATATGTGTGTGTGTGTGTGTATGTATATATAGGAGTTTATTAAGTATTAACTCACAGGATTACAAGGTTCCACAATAGGCCATCTACAAGCTGAGGAGCAAGGAGAGCCAGTCTGAGTCCCAAAACTGAAGAAGTTGGAGTCCAGTGTTTGAGGGCAGGAAGCATCCAGCATGGGAGAAAGATGTAGGCTGGGAGGCTAGGCCAGTCTAGTCTTTTCATGATTTTTTCACCTGCTTTATATTCCAGCCATGCTGGCAGCTGTTTAGATAGTGCCCACCCAGATTAAGGGCGGGTATGCCTTTCCCAGCCCACTGACTCAAATGTTAATCTCCTTTGGCAACACCCTCACAGACACACCCAGATCAATACTGTGCATCTTTCAACCCAATCAAGTTTACACTCAGTATTAACCATCACAGTAAGAATAGGTGAGGTCTAGAAATGTTTGTCACATGAGCAGCCAACTTTTCACCAGAGCTGAGGGACCAGTGGTGGTGGCAGTGATGGTGGTGGCAGAAGGCATGTGTCTCTGGACCAAGCTGCATCTAACCCTCCAGGCTACCCTGGCCTGCTCCAAGGATCCTTCAGAGAAAAGCTAATGAAGATGAGAAAGACAGAAGGACAGGACAAAGAGTTTCTAGTCATATTCCTGGTTTTTTTTGGTCTTAAGGCATGTTTCTCCTGTTTCTTATAGCATATAGGTTTATTTTATCCCGGTAGAGAAAGCAAGAAAAACAGATTAAAGTGTTGCTGCCAGGCTCTAAAAATAAGCCAAAGTTTTAAACCAAAAGTATACATAAACACATGACTTAAAACCAAAACAAATGAGGACACAGGAGACCAGAATCAAGAAACCAAGGTCTCCAAAGAAAGAGCAAGTAAGCTACAGCCCTTCCAAGATCCAGATAACTTCCAATAACAGCTTAAAGAAGGGAAAGTTTTAAGACAAGCACTCCGTTAAACAAAATAGAAAAACAAAAGCCGTTTATGGGAAGGAAAGTATTACAAATAGGTATCCCAAAAGTCAAGGGCCATACTAATATAAATTAAAAACAATTTAAACTAGTTCTCATAATTGTGTCTTTTTTTCTGCTAAGTTAAGTAATTTACATCTTCAAAGGACTGATAACCCTGACCAAATTAAAGCCATGGCAGAAAAAACACTGAATCCTAGCCATTGGTTCACAGGCTGGAGTACTTTTTTTTGCAAATCCCACTGGGAATCCAAAACAGCCAATTTCAGCATTCAAAGGATTTTAACTTTGTTTTAAATCTGATTTTTGCTTAAGATGAGAGCTCTTTACAGACACACACACACACACACATGTGTATGTGTGTGTATGTATATATGCTTGCATTTATAGGTATATATTTTCAAATATAGGAGCCTTTCTAACTTTTAAAGATTCATTGTCTGGTCATTGATAATTAGGATCCTCAATGGTGTATTTATTAAAATAGTGATGATATGAAACCAGGTTCATTCTGCCTGTGCACAGCAAGCCAATCACTGCGAAGCTGTGATGACAGGTTTTGCAAAAGAGAAAGAATTTACTCACAAGGCAGCCAAGTGAGGAGGTGGGAGAACAGGTCTCAAATTTGCCTTCCAGAAGATAGAATTTAGGGATATTTATAGGATAAAGAAATGGTGTGGTCTAAAGTGTGGGGTAAAATGATTGGCAGTGGGGAAAAGGGAGATATTTGGTGGCCTGCACACACATAGTTAGGGTTCATGGTTCTTCATAGGACACATGTTCAGAAAATGATGGGATAAGCATGATCAGAGGGAGGAGTTTTTAGCCCTCTGACATCAAAAGGTCACTTTTCAGGCATTTTCATACGCCCATTTGAAGGGTCAGTGGTCTCAACCACCTGAATTAGACAAGAGCTGATTCCAAGTTCCCAAGAAACACTATAAGTAACCATTAGCATGGTGACCTATATTTCAGAGATATTATCTACAAGGAAACTAGTAGATTACTTAACTACATGACTTTTACCATATAGCTTTTAAGATTAACTAGAAGTATGCAATTAAAAGCAAGCAAGGCAGGTTAAGTTTGGTGGGCTTAATCAGGTTAGCCCTCACTTTCTATGTCTCAATCCAATACTCCTCTTCATGGAAAAACCATGAAGTAGTTTTCCAGGCTTAGAATAAATTTTTACCATTGAAGCAAGAGGTGTTACCAAAGAGGGCATGGAAGAGACAGCCTGCATGTACCACAAATATTCACTTCCAGAAATAGACTAAGGAAACCAAAAGATCCTTGTTGCCACAGATAGTTAAAAATGGTGCTGTGCAGACGATCTCTCCAGCGCTTCCCATGAGCACATGGACAAATGAACATATGGGGGTGCTGCCAGTCACAGACCTGCCAACTTGTGACACTGCACAGCACTTCTGAAATTGAGCTTTCCCAACACTAACCAGGCAACAAAGGTTGAGATGATAAAAGCCTCTTATGGAGGGGACTTATTAAGACAAACTCTTCTGAGAGCTTGGCATGTTCAAAACAGAGAGAGTGCTATTTAGTAATTTTATGTATCGCAAGGTTTCAGTGTTTTTATACTGCCACCTGACATGACCTGAAAATCATGCCCACTGGCTGGTGGAGATCAAGAGAGGGTGCTCGTGCCTGGTCACAAAAGACAAATTTTCAGGACATAAAACAAGATGATACAGAAACCTCATTTATTTTAGTTCAAGGAACTACAGCACAGTTTGTTTTAAAAAATATCAGTCTGATGAGAACAGCAAACTCACCAGTCTATGAGGCTGGCTCAAA
Organism: Symphalangus syndactylus; assembly: GCF_028878055.3. NCBI lineage: Eukaryota > Metazoa > Chordata > Mammalia > Primates > Hylobatidae > Symphalangus > Symphalangus syndactylus. The sequence goes on from NC_072426.2 coordinate 90,530,374, forward strand.
CAACAAGCTTACAAAGGCTTAAGGGCCATGTTCTATCCTGCAGTTCTGCTGCTGATGACAAATAAAATGGGAAGACAAAGACCATTTCTGGTAGGAAAAAGATCAGATAATACGACCACTCACAGCAAAAATACCCCAGAGTTGCTATACCTAAGACTAGTCCATACAAATGCTTTTCTCCTATTATTTTAAATTTTAAAAGGTAAAACAAACAAACAGAAAACCAGCAGTGATTCTTACTATCTGCTTGACTAGATTCCACAGATAAAGACCCAGGAGTCTGACTGATAAGAAACTTTTAGCCTTTTTGCCAGCTTCTCCCATCCTGGTGAGAGAGGAATAATACCGGGTGGTCAAAGGAGAATACAAGATTCCAGGCAGCAGTTTCACATGACTGAGGACTATGGGCTGATAGGACCTTGAAAAGCCAGGGTGTGACCAAAGCTGGCTAAGACCAGCTGGACTCAACATGGCACTGGATGTGACCAAAATGTCATCTAGGATCTCATTATGTGCTCATTAACATAATAGATCACACACCCACGAGTGCCATGACACTTTCAAGAACACCCCATTTGGTGTAAAAATGGGTGGCACCACAGTTCTGAGAAATCTCCATCTTTTTTCCAGGAATTGTCATGAATATTCCACCCTTTGATTAAAGAAACCCATAAAGGTAGTGTTCCCAGACCAAACGGAGGGTCAGGCTGCTTATTCTGATGACCCAATAATGAGATGCAGATAAACTGGGAGAGAAAGGAGCTTTTATTTCTGTAACTGGTTGCAGAGAGAAGTCCTGGAAAATGTAGCCAGACTAAAAATTACAAAGTTTTCCAGAGCTTATATACTTTCTAAGCTATATGTTTACGTGTAAGTGTGCATTCATCTAAAGACATAAGTGATGAACTTATTTTAATCTATAACTAAGATCTGAGTTCTGAAGACCTTCCGCAGGAGCCTCAGTAGATTTATTTAATCTAAATGCATCCAGGTGCTGGGTGATTACCCTTAGCTTGTCTCCTGCTAAATTATGGAAGTTTGGGGAATTCCTTCAGACCCCCAGTAAACTTGTTTGTGGAAGCCTGGGGAGTTTCTAGACTCCCAGTAAAACTTTTTTAATCCTAAACAGGTCCCGTTGAGAATTTCTTTGTTATCTCATCATGCTTCAGGGCTCAGGAAAGGCCTAGGCAAAACTCTTGGTGGGCTTCTGTTACATTCCAGCCTTTGTAGAAGGGCACTGGCTCTATCAGCTTTTAATATTTAACTTAACCACTCAGTCAGTGCTGGAACAGTTGTTATGGAGGCCTGCCTTAGTGAGACCTGTCCTGCCACAACAGTAGCCCCCAAACCCCCTTGCACGACTCACTCTTGAGTACACCACTCTCTCCTCTCGAGTTTGCCTGCTTTCCCCTCTCTTGAGTGTGTACTTTGCCCTTTGCAATAAATCTCCATGATTGCACTATTTTCTGACTCATCCTTGAATTCTTTCTCTTGATGGCGTCAGGAGCCTGGATACTGGTTGGGGTTGAGATCCCACTGGAGTTCAAGTACCTTTCCCAGCCCACTGGTATCACTGGGTTCACTGGACTGTGGCTTCTGGAATATCTTGCTAACTATGCCAAATCTGTAGCAGAGAAGAGAAGGCTTCCCTGTCACCCTCTGAAGGTTTGCTGAAAATGAACTGACAATCAGCAGATTAACAGAAGAAAAAGGCATACAAATTTATTTACTATCTATAAGCACAGGGGAATAACAGGAGAATCCTTACGCAATAACTCACTGAGGTCCAGATGCTTATATACCAGCCTTCAGAGGGGAAAAGGAAATGTGGCAATTTTCCGGGGTAGTAAATTATTTTCAGGGGAATTGAATGGAGGCAGAAGGCAGATATTGTCTTGTAAACGATCTCTTTGTAATCTGAGTGAGCCCTAGATACAGACAATGTCTTGTGACAAAAATCCATCCAGATGTGGTTACATTCCTCAGTCTTCTTTTTTCAACAGAAATGAAATTTCATCATATGAGAGCAGAAATCATTGAGAAAAAAATAATGAAATTTCAGAGAGGGGATGGAAGGCAATTGTATTCTCTTTGGCAGATCCAGTGTTAAAACAGATAAGGGAATATCAGTAAAATTTTATCCTGTGCTGGGTGGGTAGGAGATGGGAAAGACAGGAGAGGTCAGAAAATCCTTGATTCAGAGGCAGCTTCTAAGGCCTTCCTATTTTAGTTCAAAGTGTTCACCATGCTAAAGAGCCATACTTATGGAGTATCACTTGCTGAGCCCCAGCATTCTGTAACAATTGTAACTTTTCTGTTTCAAAGCCATTTTGTTACGAGCACTGACATAATTTTATATAAATTTAAAATCAAAAGTAATCACATTTTGGTCAACTATAAAGAAAAAATTCTCCAGGAATAATATAAGAATAACGACATATTTCTGATGCATTCTAATGTTAAACAGTATTTTCATAAAAACTCAAACCAAAGGCAACATAATGCAGTAGATTAATTTTCATATAGGAATGGGTAGGGCCTATTAGAAACCTAGGACAGTTTATTTATGATACAGCCATACTTCATGTACTGTTGAAACTTAGTGCCAAGCCTTAGAATAGAAATAAAGACAGAAAAACCCAAGTATATTAAAGGATTATATGCATACAGGTAAATATATCTAATTTATCTTTTTTCCCTTTCCATTTTCCATATATAATTGATTGGTAGCAAAAAAAAATAAGACATAGAATGTTGATGATTTAATGAAAATCATTCCCCCTGTTAGCGGAGTTATTCAGGATCTCTCCAAATGCAAGTTCAGTAGCCTTATGTCCATATGAGAGCTATTACATGACTCTAGTTACAAGAACTGTTTGAAATTAGAGTGAATGGCTGAAATTCACCTATGAGGGCTGCCCTTGAGGATGCTACAGCTTTGACAGGTACAGAGAAAAGGCCAAACTAAAATAGATATTATTTGTTTATTAATTTCACAATGGGTTGCAACAGAATGGGAGGGGGAAAACAATGATTGAACAGTCTGCAAATGAAGGCAATAGATTAAAAGTTAGGAGTGTGATATCCTTGCTGGGAAGGTATTCTGTTCTAAGAGAGCACAGGAGGTGAGGCACAATGGGAAGGCCTGAGATCAAATAAGGCCTGGGTGATGTGAAAGGAAAATAAATCTCAGCACCCCAAATTCCCTAAGCCAAAGGGAAAAGTCAAGCTGGGAACTGGGTCACCCAAACCTGCATCCAGTTTTGTTCCTAATAAAATAGCTACAAAGATAAAAAAGCTACATACTTCCCTCAAAATTTGCTCACAAGGAAATTCCTTGTAGGCCCCCAAGATCTTTCCCCTAAAATGGTTCTGTTAAATTTCACTCCAACAATGTAAATTGACAACTTATCTTCATAGTTATGGAGCAGAGGACACAACTAAAAGTCATTCCTCCACTCACATGGGACAAATGCATATCTAACTGCTTCCTCTACCCTATATTTATTTTATCTTACATAAAAATGCAGATTCCCTGAGCGAGAGACAATTACATAAGTGACTATTCCTCTACTCCCTTTCACAGGAAAAATGGGGATTCAGTGAAGACTGAGCAGACTCAAAGAAATGCAACCACTTGCCTCTTTTATCTACTCTCCTTTTTTTCCCCTCTTTCCCTTAATACCCACTTTTTTCCTTTAAATATTAAAGTACCAGAAAACACAGATGTTTTCTGTGGTCTGTGTTCCTTTTATCCTGTGCTCATCCTTAACCTTGGCAAACAAACCTCTAACATGACAGACTCGCTGCAGTAATTTTCTTTGATTTACATTGGTCAGATGCTTATTCCATCAACCCTTGTTAGATTCTGAAGAGTCACTTTACAAGGGTCATAAGGACATAGGCTGTATTGCTACTGATGGGGTTCAGAAAATGTTCCTCCACATATGACTGTAAGAGACCAGTATATGCACCCCCAATTCACCTCTATGGCACAGGATTATTTTGTGTTGGTAATTTGACAAACCTCAGACACAGAAGCAGCTCTGAACGTTTATCCATTTACAAGAAAAATTGACATCTATAAAGAGATCTCCTTTTGTAAAAAGTGTTTCCCACTTTGCACCAGGAAGAGAAGACCAACTAAATCACTAGAGGCTTTAGTTAAAAGAAAGGGTATATACTTAAATCTGCATAACAGACCTTATCCTTGTTTTACAGTTAAAGGGCCTGTCCCCACACCCCTCTTTCTTTGATTTTGAGAATGACTGTATTTAAGCCTGATGTCTAAAGACAACTTTTTGAAATCTACTTTAGAGATTTACTCATTTCTCTGAGTTATCTCTCATGCATACTGTCAGTCCTCTGAGCCCAAGCCTGCACATATACATCCAGATGGCCTGAGGCAACGAAGAACCACAAAAGAAGTGAAAATGGCCAGTTCCTGCCTTAACTGATGACATTACCTTGTGAAATTCCTTCTCCTGGACAATGATTCTCAGAAGCTCCCCACTGGAGCACCTTGTGACCCCTGCCCCTGCCTGCCAGAGAACAACCCCCTTTGACTGTAATTTTCCATTACCTACCCAAATCCTATAAAACTGCCCCACCCCTATCTTCTTTTTCTGACTCCTTTTTCAGACTCAGCCCACCTGCACCCAGGTGAGTAAAAGCTTTATTGCTCACACAAAGCCTGTTTGGTGGTCTCTTCACACAGACGTGCATGACATTTGGTGCCGTGACTTGGATCAGGGACCTTGGGAGATCAATTGCCTGTCCTCCCGCTCTTTGCTCGATGAGAAAATCCACCTATGACCTCGGGTCCTCAGACTGGCCCAAGAAACACCTCACCAATTTTAAATCACGTAAGCGGCCTCTTTTTTTACTCTGTTCTCCAACCTCTCTCACTATTCCTCAACCTCTTTTTCCTTTCAATTTTGGTGCCACCCTTCAATCTCTCCCTTCCCTTAATTTCAGTTTCTTTCGTTTTCCATTAGAGACAGAGGAGATGCGTTTTATCTGTGAACCAAAAATTCCAGCGCCAGTCATAGACTCAGGAAGACAGTCGTCTGTTGGTGTTTAATCACTGCAGGGATGCCTGCCTGATTATTCACCCACATTTCAGAGGTGTCTGATAACTTCAGGGACACCTGCCTTGATCCTTCACCTTGGTGGCAAGTACCACATCCACTGGGTGGCAAGTACTGCCACCCCCCCCACCCCCCCCGGCCATGTCTCTTCCCTCTCTTTTCTCTGGGCTTGCCTCCTTCACTATGAGCAAGTTTCCACCCTCCATTCCCCCTTCTTCTCCCTTAGCCTGTGTTCTCAAGAACTTAAAACCTCTTCAATTCACACCTGACCTCAAACCTAAATGCCTTATCTTCTTCTGCAATACCGCTTGACCCCAATACAAACTCGACAATGGTTCCAAATAGCCAGAAAATGGCACTTTCAATTTCTCCATCCTACAAGATCTAGGTAATTCTTGTCATAAAATGGGCAAATGGTCTGAGGTGCCTGACATCCAGGCATTCTTTTACACATTGGTCCCTCCTTAGTCTCTGCTCCCAATGTGACTCATCCCAAATCTTTCTTCTTTCTCTCCTGTCTGTTCCTTCAGTCTCCACTCCAAGCTCTGAGTCCTTTGAATCCTCCTTTTCAAAGTAACCATCTGACCTCCCCTCCTCCCCAGGCTGCTCCTTGCCAGGCCGAGCCAGATCCCAATTCTTCCTCAGCCTCCACTCCCAGACCCTATAATCCTTCTATCACCTCCCCTCCTCATACACACCCAGTCTGGCTTACAGTTTTGTTCGACAACTAGCCCTCCCCCACCTGCCCAACAATTTCCTCTTACAGAGGTGGCTGAGGCTGAAGGCATAGTCAAGGTTAATGCTCCTTTTTCTTTAGCTGACCTTTCCCAAATCAGTTAGCATTTAGGCTCTTTTTCATCATATAAAAACCCAACCCAGTTCAAGGCCCATTTGGCAACATTGCTTAGACACTTTACCGCCCTAGACCCAGAGGGGCCAGAAGGCTGTCTTATTCTCAATGTGCAATTTATCACTCATTCCACTCCTGACATTAGAAAGAAGCTCCAAAAATTAACTTCTGGCCCTCAAACCCCACAACAGGACTTAATTAACCTTGCCTTCAAGGTGTACAATAATATAGAAGAGGCAGCCAGGTGGCAATGTATTTCTGAGTTGCAATTACTTGCCTCTGCTGTGAGAGAAACCCCAGCCACATCTCCAGCACACAAAAATGCCTAAACCACAGTGGCCAGGCATTCCTCCAGGACCTCCTCTCCCAGATCTTGCTTCAAGTGCTGAAAATTTGGCCACTGAGCCAAGGAATGCCTGCAGCCCAGGATTCCTCCTAAGCCATGTCCCATCTGTGCGGGATCCTGCTGGAAATCGGACTTGTCCAACTCGCCCGGCAGCCACTCCCAGAGCCCCTGGAACTCTGGCCAAGGCTCTCTGACTGACTCCTTCCCAGATCTTCTTGGCTTAGCGGCTGAAGACCTATGCTGTCCAATCACCTTGGAAGCCTCCTGGACCATCACAGACACTTTGGGGTAACTCTTACAGTGGAGGGTAAATCTGTCCCCTTCTTAATCAATACAGAGGCTACCCACTCCACATTACCTTCTTTTCAAGGGCCTGTTTCCCTTACCTCCAAAACTGTTGTGGTTATTGACAGCCAGCCTTCTAAACCTCTTAAAACTCCAACTCTGGTGCCAACTTGGACAACATTCCTTTATGCACTCCTTTTTAGTTTTCCCCACCTGCCCAGCTCCCTTATTAAGTTGAGACATTTTAACTAAATTATCTGCTTTCCTGACTATTTCTGGGCTACAGCCATACCTCATTGCCACCCTTTTCCCCAGTTCAAAGCCTCTTTTGCATCCCCCCCTTTTGTCTCCCTACCTTAATCCACAAGTATGGGATACTTCTACTCTGTCTTTGGTAACTGATCATGCACCCTTTATCATCCCATTAAAACCTAATCACCCTTACCCCGCTCAACACCAATATCCCATTCCATGGCAGGCTTTAAAAGGGTTAAAGCCTGTTATCACCCACCTGTTACAACGGCCTCTTAAAGCCTACAAATTTTCCTTACAACTCTCCTATCCTACCTGTCCAAAAAACTGGACAAGTCTTACAGGCTGGTCCAGGATCTTCAGCTTATCAACCAAATTGTCTTGCCTATCCACCCCATGGTGCCAAACCCATATACACTCCTATCCTCAATACCTCCCTTCACAACCCCTTCACAACCCATTAGTCTGTTCTGGATCTCGAACATACTTTCTTTACTGTTCCTTTGCACCCTTCATCCCAGCCTCTCTTCGCTTTCACTTGGACTGACCCCGACACCCATCAACCTCAGCAACTTACCTGGGCTGTACTACCACAAGGCTTCAGGGACAGCCCCCATTACTTCAGTTAAGCCCAGATTTCTTCCTCATCTGTTACCTATCTCAGCATAATTCTTCATGAAAACATACATGCTCTCCCTGCTGATCGTGTCCAGCTAATCTCCCAAACCCCAACCCCTTCTACAAAACAACTCCTTTCCTTGGTTAGTACCATGTTAGGTACTTTTGCCTTCGGATACCCGGTTTTGCCATCCTAACTAAACCATTCATTCTCCCCATTTCCCCATATTTCCCTCTTTCCTGTTCCCCACCCAGTCCACGCTTGGTTTATTGATGGTAGTTCTTTCAGGTCCAGTCGCCAATCACTGGCAAAGGCAGGCTATGCTATAGTGTCTTCCACATCTATCATTAAGGCTACAGCCCTGCCCCCTTGCACTACCTCTTAACAAGCTGAACTCATCACCTTAACCCAAGCCCTCATTCTTGCAAAGAGACTACATGTCAATATCTATATCAATTCCAAGTATGCCTTCAACATCCTTCCCCACCATGCTGTTATATAGGCAGAAGAGGTTTCCTTACTACACAAAGGTACTCCATCATTAATGCCTCCTTAATAAAAACTCTTCTTAAAGCTGCTCTACTTCCAAGGAAGCTAGGGTCATTCACTGCAAGGGCCATCAAAAGGCATCAGATCCCATCGCTCAGGGCAACGCTTATGCTGATAAGGTAGCTAAAGAAGCAGCTAGCATTCCAACTTCTGTCCCCCATGGCCAGTTTTTCTCCTTCTCGTTGGTCACTCCCACCTACTCTCCCACTGAAACTTCCACCTATCAGTCTCTTCCCACACAAGGCAAATTGTTCTTGGACCAAGGAAAATTCCTCCTTTCAGCCTCACAGGCGCATTCCATTCTATCATCCTTTCACAAACTCATGTGGGTTACAAACCACTAGCCTGCCTCTTAGAACCTCTCATTTCCTTTAAGACATTTGCCCTGCATTTCATGCCATCCTTGGCTACCTTCTGCTTATTCTTTGGGGACTCTCCTCCCAGCCTCTCTTCTTGTTTACTTATACCCAACCCCATGAATAGCAATGAAAAGTTGCTTGTAGACACCATGTGCTTTCTTATACACCATAAAAATCGAACCTCCCCCTCTACCCAGTTGCCCCATCAATCCCCATTACAACCTCTAATGACTGCTACCCTGGCTAGATCCCTGAGAGTCTGGGTACAAGACATCTCTTTTGGTGCTCCCTCTCATCTTTTGACTTTACATTCCAAGTTTTGCCTTACAAAGCTCTCTTCTTCCTCTGTGGCTCCACCACCTACATGTGTCTACCTATTAATTGGACAGGCACATGTACACTAGTTTTCCTTAACCCCAAAAATTAATTTACAAGTGGGACCAAACAGCTTCCTGTTCCCCTCATGACACTGACATGACAAAAAAAGGTTATTCCACTAATTCCACTGCTTGTTGGTTTCAGACTTTCTGCCTCCACTATTGCTCTCAACTGGAATAGCAGGCATTTCAACCTCTGTCACAACCTTCTGTAGCCTCTCTAATGACTTCTCTGCTAGCATCACAGACATATCACAAACTTTATCAGTCCTTCAGGCCCAGGTTGACTCTTTAACTGTAGTTGTCCTCCAAAATTGCTGAGGCCTTGACTTACACACTGCTGAAAAAGGAGGACTCTGTATATTTTTAAATGAAGAGTGTTGTTTTTACCTAATTCAATCTGGCCTGGTATATGACAACATAAAAAACTCAAGGATAAAGTCAAAAAACTCACCAACCAAGCAAATAATTACGCTGGACCTACCTAAACACTTTCTAACTGAGTGTCTTGGCTCTCCCCAATTCTTAGTCTTCTAATACCTGTTTTTCTCCTTCTCTTATTTGGACCTTGTGTCTTCTGTTTAGTTTCTCAATTCATACAAAACCACATCCAGGCCATCACCAATCATTCTATATGACAAATCCTCCTTCTAACAACCCCACAATATCACCCTTTACCCCGAAATCTTTGTTCAGTTTAATCTCTCCCACTCTAGGTTCCCACATTGCCCCTAATCCCACTCGAAGCAGCCCTGAGAGACATTGCCCATTATCTCTCCATACCACCCCCCAAAATTTTCACCGCCCCAACACTTCACCACTATTTTGTTTTATTTTTCTTATTAATATAAGAAGACAGGAATGTCAGGCCTCTCTCTGAGCCCAAGCCTGCACGTATACATCCAGATGGCCTGAGGCAACTGAAGAACCACAGAAGAAGTGAAAATGGCTGGTTCCTGCCTTAACTGATGATATTACCTTGTGAAATTCCTTCTCCTGGACAATGAGTCTCAGAAACTCCCCCACCAAGCACCTTGTGACCCCCACCCCTGCCTGCCAGAGAACAACCCTCTTTGACTGCAATTTTCCACTACCTACCCAAATCCTATAAAACTGTCTCACCCCTATCTCCCTTAGCTGACTCCTTTTTTGGACTCAGCCTGCCTGCACCCAGGTGAGTAAAAGCTTTATTGCTCACACAAAGCCTGTTTGGTGGTCTCTTCACATGGATGCATGTGACATATACAGAAGTTATACCTGTTATTAAACTTATGTTTGCTTTTCTGCTGTTAATCTGTCTTTTGTTGCAGGAGTTCTGTTACCAGTGGAGAATTCAAATGGGATCCATGGTCCTTGATTCTTCTTGGAAGAAAGAATTCAGCTAAGAGACAAATGTAGATTTTAAAACAGATGTGAAAGTTTTTTGAACATAGCAAAGTACACTTGGAAAAGACCAATGGGCAACTTTAAAGATCAGGTGCCCCATCTGATCTTTGACTCAGGGCTCTTACATATTTACTATTTCCTGTTTTTTCCCTGGTCTCCTCCTCTCATCCTCCGCCTTGAGTGGGCTGCTGGCTAATCACCATATGCACAGTGACTTGCCAGTGTCTGGGAAGGGTCACATATGCTTTCTGGTGGTTGAAGTTACACACATGCTCTCTTAGGACAATTGTTCCTTACCAGTCTAGTGCTTCTAGAGGAGGGTCATATACCAGTCAAACCCCACCATTTTTTCCCTTACTGCACATACCTATACATTTCCACTCTTAAAAATTTTTATTGGGAATTTGTTGCCCACAAGCTCAAAACATTTCTCCCTGTCATCAGCCACAACCACTTATCATTCCTGAGGACATCACTGGACAATTGCCTGAGAGTTACCTGATGGTTGCCTGACATTCTTTGGGGCCCTATCCTGCCCTGCTCATATCTGCCTATCCAAGTACTCTAACAGTCACAGCTAAAAATTCATAAAGGGTAGAGAAGAAACTCATTTTTCACCTCTACAGGACTGTCTGCAGAGTTCAGAGCCATTGAAGGTGCTGGTACTGGAAGTGACAGGCCAATTCACTTCCTCGCTCTATAATCCTTGGCTTCTTATCATTAGGCTGGTGTCAGTAATACCCGCCTAGCCTCCATCATAAGGCAAGGACCTGCTGATAAGAGGCAATCTCTACATTTTGTAGGGCAGGTTCATTTTATAAGAGAAGTAGTTATTTAAATAGCTGAAAGGACAATCTGAGCTTCATTTTCCCCATATATCACAACCACATTTGTTTTATCTGCTACCTTTCAAATGAATCAACACTGTTCCAATACCCAAAATACAGCAATACCCAACATACAACATTTTAATATGCTAAACCAAAGAAGCCTGAAGGTCTCTCTGACCTCCCCCTCAACTATCTGTCCCATAGAGGTTGAGTTCCTTTATCTGCCTAAGATCCAGACCCACCAAAGAAAACAATTATTTTTTCTTGCCCTCCTTATCTCATTATTTACTGCAGAAAAGAAGACCAAGAATATAACCATATCTGAACAGACTTCTTTACATGTATAATGACTGTCTCCAAGGATCATTTAAATTCCAAAGAGAACAATTTACAAGTTAATCTCTGTTCCCTGATCCAATCAGTCTCCCTAGTAATCATCTATTGCTCCTCAATAGAATTCCTCTCCTTCCCCCATCTCATATTCTCTTCTACCAGAATCCAAGCCCCCATTCTTTCTGTAACCTCAAGGTGGTTACAAGCTTCTGTACCTCATTGGGATGTTGGGTCTTCATTCTAAGGGTTCCTGGGTACACACATTAAACAAATTCATATGCTTTTTCTCCTATTAATCAATGTGCCTTATGTCAGAGATTTCCAGTGAACCTCCAGGGGGCACAAGAGCAAACACTTGAGGTTGAAAAAATAAAAACTTCTCTTGAAGAAAAAAGAAAACTGAAGCTAATGGGAAATTCGTTTAGGCTTATAGAACGTGAGCAACCCGAAAACTGCATGTAGGTGTTATTTGGGGACAAAAGTTTACAAACTTTCTCTTTGTGAACACAGTTGTCAAGAGCATTCATTTGAGCAGGAATCAAGGTGGAGAGAGAAATGTATTAGTGTCTCGGTCATAGCCCATGCTAATGGTTATTTAGCCTTATATTCTATGTGCTTCATTTTTTTTTCTGTTCTCATTCCTTTGTCTTAATCATGCTTTTCTTTTTTCTTGAGATGTAGGAAGCCAGATGACGAGGATGGAGTTTAATTCTCTGGGTCAGTGGAACTGCTGGCTTAGCATGTCATCTGTGTGGCTTCCTCATTTTGTACCTTCCTGGTATAGGGACTGGAGGAGTTCATCCTACTGGAGGCTGCATTGTTGGAAAGCTCTCAGTGGCTCCGTTTGTTACCACGAGCCTGTTAGAGATCAGCCACTGCCGTAAAAATAACAGACAGAAAGCATTTGTGATGTCCTCTGACAGCTGCTGAGTGGTTGCCTCAGGCAGCAGGGCTGTGGCTGTGCATTTCTCCAAAGTTGGACTGCACAAGCATCTGATTTGAGGTAACTGGGTGGGGGGGGGGGAGAATCCTTTCTCAAGTGCAGGCACAATTAAGTTTCCACACACCAACTACCCACATCTCGCAGGTAAAAATTTCAGTTGTGATAATGAGGGTATGTGATGATGTGACTATCCTAATGTGAAAAGTTCAATCCACAAATGCCAAGTGCATTGGGCTCACCTGTGTTTATGACAGTGTTGATAAACTGAGTCAGGAAGTTCTGTTTATTTATTGTTTTCAGAGAAGCTCATCAGTCCTCTGCTCCACAAATCTCTGAGACGTAAAGGTGGCTTAAGATCAGAAATGAAAAATTAGAAAACAGTAAAATAGGCCACATGGACTTCGAAATAGGAAGACACAGGAGTCAGCTTTATGTTGGAGGACAAAGCTGTTAGAGGAAATCGCAAATTACTCAATCTGAAGTGTCAAATGCTGAATTTATTCCAACTCCTAGATGTAGGAATTGAGAAACGTAGTGTAATAAATTGCAGTTAATCCTTAAATAAAATGAAGGATTATTTGTGATATGGGGGAGACTGAAATTTAGATTTTATGTAATGAAAAAAAAAAGATTCTAGTTCTATTCTCATTAGAAAAGCAAATGGGTTGAATTCTGATAGTTTATCCAAAGGGGCTTGTGGATGGTAAGGATTTAGTTTCTGCTTTTTCAGCTGCTAGTATACAGATGGCTAGCATATTGCAAGAGATAGTGGGAGTTACAGCTTTCTCCCAGGTGCAGGTGGCGTGATTTTTTTTTTCGAAGTTAATTAAATATCTATAGCTGGAAGTGTTGATGGTGTTTTCATGTTCATGCACCTTCTAGTTGACCTGGACCAAATATTGTTTATAACAATAGGTAAAGAAAAGGAGGTTTATCTTCAATAAACATCAAGTTAAATCTAGCCTATTAAAAGTATTTAATATATATGTTTCATTAAACTGTGTGAAATCATGAATAAAGTGGAAAGGGCTGTGGTAGAATTTTTGAAACTGCCTTTGCAAAATTATGACAGTAAGAGAAATCTGACATAGTTGACTCCATGTTGCTTCTAGCCTCCAAGTTGTCCTTGGTCATTCCCAGGGGTAGGCCAAGCTAACTTTGGGAGAAATTTAGTTTATAGTTTAACTTGAAAGCAAGGATGATATTAGGGTTTTTTGTTTTTTTTTTTTGAGATGGAATCTTGCTCTGTCGCCCAGGCTGGAGTGCGGTGGTGTGATCGCAGCTCACTGCAAAATCTGCCTTCCTGGTTCAAGCGATTCTCCTGGCTTAACCTCCCAAGTAGCTGGGATTACAGGCACCTGCCACCATGACTGGCTAATTTTTTTAATTTTTAGTAGAGACAGGGTTTCACCATGTTGGCCAGGCTGGTCTCAAACTCCTGACCTCAAGTGATCTGCATGCCTTGGCCTCCTAAAGTGCTGGAATTATAGGCGTGAGCCACCCTGCCCAGCCATGGATGATAATAGTTATTCCCAAAACCACCTTTGTAAAACTAAAGAAAGGCCACAAGGTTAGAATTATGAAAGGGATCAGCCATTGTTCTGGAGGCCACAGGATCTGTAACATCACTCACAATTACTCCTGTAGATAACATTAGTATTGTAGAACCTAAGATTGACCTTTTGAGATGTCTTTTCAGACTTGCCTTTCTGAGGACTAGCTAGCTCCACCTGGACTCCTGATTCATGATTCAACTGGTCCTGTGGCCCCACCCAGAGGCCGACCCAGCACCCGTGGACCATCTTCCATACCCCTATGATGGCATCCCCCGCCAATCAGCAGCAACCATTTTCTAGTTCCCTCTGCTTACCAAACTATTCTTGAAAACTCTAATCTTGAAGTCTTCAGGGAAATTGATTTGTAATAACTCCATCTCCTACATGGCTGGCGTCTCATCAGTTAAACTCCTTCTTTACTGCAATGCTGCAGTCTCAGTGAATTGATTTTGCATGAGCAGGGAGCAGGACGAAACTGTCAGGTGATTCCATTTTGAATGCTTCATTGGTTTTTGTTAAGGAACAGAGGGTGACTGGAAATGTGTAAGGGTATTTTGCTGTTTTGTTTGTTTGTTTTGGTTATTTTTGTTGTTTTTTTTTTGACAGAGTCTTGCTCTGTTGCCCAGGCTGGAGTGCAATGGTGTGATCTTGGCTCACTGCAACCTCTGCCTCCCGGGTTCAAGTGATTCTCCTGCCACAGCCTCCCGAGTAGCTAGGATTACAGGCACGTGCCACCACACCCAGCTAATTTTTGTATTTTTAGTAGAGATGAGGTTTCACCATGTTGGCCAGGCTGGTCTCGACTTCCAACCTCAAGTGATTTGCCTGCCTTGGCCTCTCAAAGTACTGGGATTACAGGTGTTAGCCATCAGGAACAACCTTTTGCTGTTCTTTCTTTGTTTTGGAATATTACAATGACTGATTTGTTATTGGCATTTAATGGCCAGCTTTTAGAGAATAAGCCTTCTATATGTTCAGGACAGCCCTACATAATTAATTTTACCACCTCAATGTCAGTAGTGCTCCACTGAGAAATACTGGGCAATTTAAGAAAAGTTCACAAGCCAAAGAAGTTCCTGAAATGCTCTCTTTGATCAGATCATAATAGATTATGGCCCAAAGACCCAAATGGAAAATCATTGGATTGAAAAGGTAAAACAGCTTTTTCATGTAGGGCTTTAAGAGCCCATGTTGAGGGAAAGGAAGAACATCTAATGAATATCCACTGGACATATGTCAGGTGCCTTCTTCACATTGGATAGTTTTACCTTTTCAACAATTTTGTGAGCAAGGGGAGTTTACCCATTTTTACAAACAAGAATACTGAATCCAGAAAAGAGAATAACTTGCCCAAAGGCACAGAACTAGTAAGTAGCACATCCCAAGGTGATGAGAAAACATGGCCTAAGGGCAGAATTCTAGGCACCTTCCACCCCTTTTCACCCAGGGAAGCCCACTTAACATACTACATGTCTAAGTCAGTTTCATTTGAAGAAGTAAAAAGGGAACCCCAAAGCTAAAAACTTACTGGACCATGTTGTCTTGACTATGTGAACTAGCTTTGAAGTAGGGTTGTTTTTCCAATGGGAAAGTTATCAAAGCATTTTGACAATTTATACCCCCATGAGGGGAATCTTGTTACCATGAAATTATTCTTTGTGATTTCACAAAGAATAATTGTTTTCACAACAAGCCAAGGTCTTTTTAATTCTCCTTTTTTGTTCATTTGTTAATGTTGGTCAACACCAAACACTAACAGAATGCTGTAGTTTTTATGCCAATCCTATAAACATAGTTACTGAAGAATTAGAAATGATTAGCCTCACAGCCATCAGAAAATGCACTTTTAAATAGTGAGAACTGATTCTGAAAGCTAGAAACTCTTATGAACAGCCCTTTATTATAATTGGCTTTTGTGCAACAAATGGAATATGTTCCTCAGGGGTTTGTAGAGAAATGAAATAAATTGAATATAAACTAGATTACCATTCCTTCAAGTACTATTAAGCACTTTGTGTAATCTAGTATTTCAGAGATATTTTCCAATATCATGGCCTTTCCCACGCCTCACTCGTATGTTGTTTTTCTTATTAAAATCTAGTAAACAGATCATTGAAGAACATCAGAGAGCCCTAACTTAAGTATTCACATTACTGACTCAACTTTACACTAAATGTAACATTACATTTGCTTCTTTAGCTGATGGATGTAAGCCATTAGTTTATATTAATGTAACTTTCAGAATGACTCTTTAATCTTACAGTTTTAAGGCATTCTAATCCATTTTTACCATATACATCATCAATAATGTTTGTATGGGTATTATCCCTTTCTTATGAACAATTTATATGTACAATCTGATGATTCATAGTTCCATTATTAATGACCAGGCATTCAGTTGTCTTGTTAACAAAAACAAAATATCACAGATGTACCAAAAAAAGAAAAAGTGGAGGATCGGGGAAGGAGACAGAAGATATAAAGGAAGGGGATATAGAAAGAGTATGTCACTCAAGTGATTTTGTAATTTTTTGTGTTACTTCAAGTTGAGTGTGTACTTTGTTATACCAATAAATGTGTCCTCTGACTTGAAACTTGACAGTGGTGGTCAGAGAAATTTATCTCAACACTTACCCCATTTACTCCTCAACACCCACTCATGACAGGCATCCTTCCTGACAGATACACCTTTACACTTATCCCTCATAACCAGGAAAGCATTTAGGTAAGATTATACAGCACACTTTATTTTTCAACTTGGTCTGGTTTTTTAGTGAAAATTTCTCTTCATATCAGTATAGGTAATTCATTTTCATCCTTTTACACTACTGTATGATATCCTAGTAGCATGGCTGTACCTGAGTTTATAGAGATATTCTCTTTCCAATAAAAATTTGAGTGATTTCAATTCTTCACAATTAAAATAACTCCACAATAGGTATCCTAGTAAATATATCTTTGTGTACATGTCAAAATTAATGAGGGACCTAATTTTTGGAAATTAGTCCCATGCCCCACTTCAGACCTTCTTTTTCAAAATCTACATCTTAATAAGAAATCCCAGTGACTCAGATTAAAGTTTAAGTAGCAATTGTCATAAAAAATTATATGTATAATTAGATATCAATATTTACTTTCAACATGAA
Organism: Symphalangus syndactylus; assembly: GCF_028878055.3. Taxonomy (NCBI): domain Eukaryota; kingdom Metazoa; phylum Chordata; class Mammalia; order Primates; family Hylobatidae; genus Symphalangus; species Symphalangus syndactylus. Next base: position 90,547,295 of record NC_072426.2, read on the forward strand.
TATTATCAATCACTTTTTAATTTTATTCAGGCTGATATTGTCTTATTTTAATTTTCACTTACTTGATTGCAAATAGGTTGAGCATCTTTCTTCATATTTATTAGCAATTTGTTTTACTCCTTGAATAGAAGATTCATTTAATTTTCTTTTTATTTCTATTTGTTTTGTCTTTAAATTTTTCTTTATGGTATAGAAATTCTGGATCGTGTTTAACAGGTTATACGTATTTTTTTTCCAGCTGACTGCTTAATTTTATTAATTTTGTTGAAATATCTTTTTTCTGAAAAATTTTGAAATTAAAATTTCAAGCACAATTAATTTATCAGACTTTTTCTGTGGTTTCTGGATTTTGTTTCTCAATTCAGATGGCCCATTGTGTCACAGTAATTGTAAGTTTGGGTTTATTATACAACTATTTTTAATATTTCTGAAGGTTAGTTTTTTTAATTTTGTGAATTATCCCACTATATTTTTTCCAAATGTTTATCCAGTTGTTCCCAAGCATTTATTGAAAAATCTGTTCACTTCTCTATTGAAAAATCCTCCTCTGTCTTGTACTGAATCCTCTTATATGGGTCTATTTCTGTATTCTGCTTCTGTTTCATTGATCAATTGTCCTTTTTATATTTTTATAATCATGTAGTAAGTTTTGATATATAATATGGAAAATCTCTTTATATGTTTAATTTTTGTTTCATGGCAAAATTAAAACATTATTTACTTTCAGATAGACTTTTTAATTACTTTGTCTAGTTTTATCAAATAATATTTTTGGAAGATTGGAATGATAATATAACAATAAATTTAGAGGGATGAATTATATTTTTTTAATCTACATAAATATATAATAGCATCAGTTTTATTAAATCCATGCATATATCCATTCTAGTTACTATAAAGGTAAAATGATAAACATAAAAATGTAAATGGATAAATAAAATCACTATGCTCTTCTTATTTAAATGTAAACTTTGTTAATATCTGCTTTTTTTCTTAGAATATTATTTTTTAAACATGTCTATAATTTTATTTATAAATTTATGTATATGTTTTGGAAGCAGAGGAAAGTGTAGATAAAATTAAATATTATGTCATGCAGTACACCTCCCAGTGACTTCCAATTTTAACACTTAAAAAATATATATATACACACATATATATACTTATATATATAATTACATATATACACACAAACAACATATATATCCATTCATAACCTCTAGAAATACTTAACATGAACTTCTAGAATACATAACATGAGGATAATTAATCTAATGCACAATTGCAAAGGATATGCTTATTGAAGTTCTAAAGGAAGAAACACATATTCCTAATACAAATTTGAAAATATATTTTATGTAATCTTGTTCAGATAATAACAAATAAAAACCAAATGGAGCTGCCAGCATTCTTTATGTTTTTTTTCTTTAGGCAGGAGCAAAGCTTATTTACTTTTATATATTTATACAATCATTATGTTGAAATAAAATATATATAAAAATAGTGCAGACCATAAGTATACAGCTTTTAATAGCTATAAAGTGGACACACATGTAACTAGCCCCTAATTCAAAAAATAGCACTCTAGAAATCTTCTTGATAGCTATCTTTCAGTCACAACCTTCCCTAAATTCTTTGCCCATATTTCTATTACCTTATTTGCCTTTTTTTCTCCTGGTATAGAAATTTTAAAAATAAATCATGGATATAATCCCTTTGTACTTTAAATGTGTACATCCACTTTGCAACCTACCTTTTCATTCCCTTAATGATGTTTTTGTGGAATTAACATTTTTGAACTTTTAAAGTAATCTTTAAGTAATAAAGTTCTCCTATTTTTTTCTTAAAAGTATTATTAGATTACCTTTTATGCTTAGTTCTATAATCCAACTACAGTTTATTTGTACTTATGGTGTAAGGTAGGGATAAAGAATTTTTTTTCTTTCTCATAAGAATGGCCAATTAACCAAACACCAGGTTTTGAAAACTGCAGCATTGCCTCATTACAGCTAAGTTTCAGGTAACAATAGATGAATTCTATTCTGTTCCATTGGCCTATTTGTCTTTTCTTGTCCATTTTCATGCTGTCTTTGTTACTACAGGTTTATAAGTATCTTGATATTAGTAGTAATGTACATTCTCTGAACTTCTTTCAATTTGATTGTTTAAACTATTTTAGAACCTTACAGATTTAAAAATCAATTGTCAATTTTGACTTTAAAAATCTGCTAAGATTTTATTCTAATTATGTTGGATTTATAAATAAAGTTGAGGAGAATCAAGACCTTTACAGTATTCAACTTTCCTACTATAAAAACGGTATATTTCTGAAGATGGCATGAGCAACATGGCAGAACATAAGCCTCCTGACATCTACACATGGATCAGCTATCTCCAAGAGAAAGCCAGAGTGTAGTTGAAAGACTCCTACAAACTAAATGACTGAGAACATATCCACATCAAAACGGGTGGGAAAGACTGGGATTCATTCATGTACTAATGTCACACTGAGCACAGAGCCTTTCAATCAGGAAAGAATTCCCAACTCTCTCAGCCAGAGAGAGAAGACTAGAAAAAATAACTAATCCTTTGGTGCAAAGACATAGATGCACATCCATAAGAAAAAAATAGTAAACAGGCAACCAAGATCTCCCCAAACAAAACAAGAAAACAATAACTGACCTGAACAAGACAATATATGAGTGCTCTAACCAACAATTCAAAATAGTAATTTTAAGGAAACTCAATGATCTTCAACATAACACAGAAAAGCAATTCAGAAATTTATCATGGAAGTTTAGCAAAGAGATGGACATAATAAACAAAATCAAACAGACATCTTAGAACTCAGAAATACATTTACTGAAGTGAAAAATTCATTAGTGCCTCTCAAGAGTATGAAACAAGCAGAGAAAAGAATCACTGACCTCAAGGACAGTCTAATTGAAAATACACAGAGGAGCTAAAAAAGAAATGAAAAGCAATGAAAATTGTTTAAGAGATACAAAAAAGTTACCTCAAAAGACCAAATCTAAGAATTACTTATGTTCAAGAGGGAGTTGAGCAAGGGCAGGGGACAGAAAGTTTATTCAAATGAATAATAACGGACAGCATCTCAAAAATTGGGAAAGATATAAATGTCCAGTACAGGAAGATCAGAGAACACATGACAAATTTTATCCAAATAGGACAACCTCGAGGCATATAATAATCAAATCTTGTAGGTCAAAGATGAAGAGAGAATCATAAAAGCAGCAAGATAAAATAAGCAAATATCATAAGACTTCTCAATGGAAAGCACACAGGAGGGAGTAGAATGACATTTTCAAAATACTTAAAGGAAAAACAAAACAAAACCCCAAAATACCTGTCATTCAAGAATACCGTATCCAGGAAAGTTATTCTTCTAATATGAAGGAGAGATAAAGTATTTCCCAGAAAAACAAAGGCTGATACCACCAGATTGGTGTAACTAGAAATGCTAAAGGGAGTTCTTCAATCTGAAAGAAGAAAACACTCATGTGCAAAACCAAAAAATTTGAAGGTATAAAATCCACTGGTAAATTAAGTATATGGACAAACCCAGAATACCCTAATACTATAATTGTGATGCAATTCACTCATAGACTTGGTATAAAACACAAAACACAAATCTATCAAAAACAGTAACAGCTACAACAACCTGTTAAGAGATAGGTAACATAAAATATGGAAAGTGAAATAATTAAAAGTCAAAATGTTGGAGGGATGGAGTTAAAGTACAGAAGTTTTCTTCTTTTGTTTGTTTCTATTCTTTTCTTTGTGACCTAAGAGAAGTTTTCATCTCTTTAAAACAACATTATATATTAATATGTTCCTTGTAAGCTTCATGGTAACCACAGTGCCAAAACCTGTAATAGACTCACTGGCAACAAACAGCAATTAATTAAAATATACTACCAGATAAAATCACTTACCAACAAGGGAAGACAGTAAGAAAGGAATAAAGAAAAAGAGGAGTTGCAAAACAAACAGAAACCAGCAACAAAATGGCAGCAGTAGACCCTTACTTATTAATAACAAAACTGAATGTAAATAGCCTTCAATTAAAAGGAATAGAATACTTGAATGGATAATGAAACAAGAACTAACTATATGGTCCCTATAAGAAATCCATGTCACTCATACAGACTGAAAGTGAAGGGGTGAAAAATGATATTCCTTGCAATTATAAATCCAAAATGATGAGGAATAGCTATATTTATATTAGATAAAATAAACTACAAATCAAACACTTAAAGGAGTCAAAGGTCACTACAATGTAATGATAAAGGAGTCAATTCGAAAGAGGATATAATAATGATAAATTTCTATGTTTTAATATCTAATAGCAGAGCTCCAAATTATATAAAGTAAACATTAATAGATTTAGAGAGAGATAGAGTACACTATAATAACAGTAGGGGACTTTAACACCCACTCCTAGTAATTGAATCATCCAGACAGAAAATCAGCAGAGAAACATAGCAGTTAAACTACACATTAGACATAAGAGGCCTAATTGATAGTTATAGAATATTTTTCCAAATGGCTTCAGAGTATACATTCTTTTCATCAACACATGGAATATTCTCCAGAACAAACCATATTTTAGGCCAAAATTACTTCTGACTAAATTTAAAAATTAAAATCATATCAAGTGCCTTTTCTGACCATAATAAAATAAAACTAGAAATTAATAACTGGAAACTCAGAAAACCCATAAACACATGGAAATTAAACAGTATGTTCCCAAACAACCAATGAGTCGATGAAAAAATTAAAAAGAAAATTAAAAATGGAAATACAACATACCAAAATCTGTGGGATATAGCAAAAGCAGTACTAAGAGGGACATTTATAGTAATAAACAATTATAACAAAAAAGAAGATTTCAAATAAACTAGGTAATGATACACCTGAAGAAAGTAGAAAAGCAAGAAGAAACCAAACCTAACATTATTACAAGGAAAGATATAGTAGAGATCATAGCTGACATAAATGAAATTGAAACTAAAAATAATACAAAAGAACAGTGAAATGAAAAGTCAGTTTTTTGGAAAAGATAAACAAAATTGACTAACCTTTGACTAGATCAAGGAAAAAGAGAGAGGGCCCAAGTAGATAACATCAGAAATACAAAAGGAGACATAACTGAGACCACAGAAATACAAAGAACAATTAGAGACTGTTATAAACAACTTTGCATCAACAAATTGGAAATTCTAGAAGAAATTAATAAATTTGTAGACACACACAACTTACCAAGACTGAACCATGAAAAAACAGAAAACTTCAATATACCGATAGCGAAGTAAGAGATCAAAGAAAAGATGAGGACCTGACCGTTTCACTGCTGAATTCTAACAAACGTATAAGAAGAATGAATACCAATTTTACTCAAACTATTCAGATAAATTGAAGAGAAGAAGATACTTTCAAACTCACTTTATGAAGCCAGCATTATCCTGATACTAAAGCCAGATGAAGACACCACAAAAAAATGAAAACTACAGGCCAGTATTACAGATGAACATACATGCAAAAATCCTCAAGAAAATATAAGCATATCAAATTCAATAACTCATTAAAAATATTATGTACCATGATTAAGTGGGATTCATTTCCCAGGGATGCAAGAATAATTTGACATATAAAAGTCAATAAATGTGACATATTACATTAACAGAACCAAGAACAAAAACTATAAGATTATTTCAGGAGATGCTGAAAAAGAATTTGATAAAATTTAATATCCATTTACGAGAAAAATCCAATAAAACAGGGTATAGAATAAAGACATCTCAAAATAAGGCAAGTTATATATGACAAACCCATAGCTAATACCATACTGAATGGGAAAAAATTGAACACCATTTTTTCTAAGATCTGGAAGAAGACAAGAATGTCCACTTCCACCTCTTAAATTCAGTATAGTACTGGGAGTCTTGGCCAGAGCAATAAAGCAAGGGGAAAGAATAAAGGGCATCCACATTGGACAGGAAGAAATCAAGGATCAGATGGCATGATGTTGTACTTAGACAATCCTAAACACTCTACCAAAAAGCTGTTAGAAATAATGACAAATTTATTAACATTCCATAATACTAAATCAACATACAAAAATTAGTAGCATTTATACATGCCAACAGTGAACAATCTGAAAAAGAAATCAAGAAAACAATCCCATTTGCAATTGTTACAGACAATATAAAATATCCAGGAATCAATTTAATGAAAGAAGTTAAAGACCTATACAAGAAAAACTATAAAACATGGATAAAAATAATTGAAGAGGACCTAAAAAATAAAAAGGTATTCCATCCTCATGAATTAGAATAATCGATACTGTGAAAATAGCAATACAACTCAAAAAAATTCTACAGAGTCAATGCAGTTCTCATCAAAATACTAATTACATGCTTAGCAGAAATAGAAAAAAAGTTAACATTTATATGGGACCACAAAAGACCCTGAATAATCTATGCAATCCTGAGCAAAAAGGACAAGCTTGAGGCATCACACTACCTGACTTCAAAATTTATTACAAAGCTATAGTAACCAAATTAACCTGGTACTGTCATAAAAACAGATTCATAGACTAATAGAACAGAATAGAGAACCCAGATATAAATCCATAAATTTACAGCCAACTAATCTTTGATAAAGGTGCTAGGAACATGCAATAGGGGAAAGAATGGTCTTCAATAAACAGTGCTAGTAAAACTGGATAACTATTATGTAAAAGAATAAAACTAACCCCTCCCCTCTTTTTCACCATACACAAATATTGTATAAAAATAGATTAAAGATTTAAACCTAAGATCTGAACGATGAAACTACTAGAAGGAAAAAAACTAGGGAAATGCTCTAGGACATTGGATTGGGCAAAGATTTTTTGTTTGAGACCTCCAAAACAAAATTAAATAAATGGGATTACATCAAGCTAAAAAACTGCATAGCAAAGGAAATAATCAAAAAAGTGAAGAGACAACCCACAACATGGGCAGAAATATTTGTAAATTGCCCATCTGACAAGAGATTAATAACCAGAATATAAAAAAGCTCAAACAATACAATAGCAAATTTAATAATGTTATATATTGACCTTTCAACTTTCTGTTTCTATGAGATCTAAATTCTATTTAGATTCCACATATCAGTGATATTAAACAATATTTGTCTTTCTGTGCCTGGCTTATTTCACTTAGTATAATGTGAATTTCATAGAAACAGAAAGTGGGAAGTTTCTTGGTACAGAAAGGGATGGGGAAAGTGTAGATGTTAATCAAAGGGTTCAAATTTTCAGTTAGAATGGAAGAATAAGTTTAAGTAAGCTATTGTATTGCATGGTGACCACAGTTAATAATAGCGTGTTTTATATTTCAAATTTACTAAAAGCAGACTTTTAATGTTCTCACCAGAAAAAAAATAAGTTGATGAGGTGATGAATAATTATCTTGATTTAATGTTTCTAAAATGTTAGGTCAAAACATTACACTGTACCCCATAAATACATACAATTATTATCTGTCACTTGAAAAGATTTTTAAAAGGGCTTACTTCTCCATTTATTTAGTTCTTAAACTATTGTCAATGATTTTTATATATTTTCATAGTGATATCTGACACAACTTGGTTAGATTTAATTCTAGATATTTATTTTCTTCTAAAATCCTTTTTAAAAATATAAACTTTTGAATTTTATTTGTTTCTAGTATAGAGAACACACTTCATATTTTTGTATTGATATAGAATTCATTTATTAATTCTATTAGTTTTTCTAAATATTTAAAGATTTATGATAAAATTATGCCATTTGCTAGAAAAAATAGACTTATTTTTTTCTTTCATGTTCTAATGCCTCTAATTTATTTATCTCACTGGCTGCACCACTCACGCTCTCCAGTAGAGTGTTAAACAGATAGAGTTGAGCGAATAACTTTTTCTAATTTCTAATACCAAGGAAACTTCTAATAATGGCAAATTTAAAAAACTTCTTAAATTTTAAAGCTACAATATTCACTGTAGGTGATGATACAGATAAAAAAGAACAATCTGATACAGATGGGAGTGAAAACTGGTTTAGATATAAATATTGTAGCACATCTCAAAATTTACAAGTGTAATTTCAGACTTAATGTACACATATAGGCATTGCATCAATACTGATAATAAGCATGAATGGCAAGAGTTAATTAAAAGAATTATGTTCATATACTAAATAACATATAATTATTTAAATGAATGAAGTAGATTCTTAACTACTACATAGATGATCTTAATATATATTGACATTTAATTTTAAAAGAGAGAATTTGAAAATTGTTTCTGTCAAAAATGAGTAACACAAATTTTTTTGAATTTACTCTCTCTCTTTCTCACCCCCACCCTATTATATACAGAGTGAAAAGTTGGGGGTTACCCCCTTGGAAACTGGAAAAGTAAGAAATCACTTTTATTGTGTATACTCTAGCATAATTTAAATGCTTTTGCAATAAACTTGAAGTCAACTTTGAAATATGGTAAGAAACTTTAAAAATTTGCACATCTGGACAGATAGCTTAAAATGTATTTACCTTGTAATTATTAAAGGTAGTTCTTCTGAGGTAAATCCTAAATACACCAGGAGGTGAAGATAATAGTTTTTCCTTAATTCAGATCCATTTATCTAAATTTAGTGAAAATTTTTCCAGATTTTGACATGGGTAGTCTTAGCATTTCTGACTTTGCTTTGATCCTTCATAATCTTTATTAACTTATTCAATGTTTTAAAGGCAAGTTGGAAAACATAATCCTTGTTTCTTTAGCCAGAAACAATTTTATACTTGAAGTCTGTTCAATACGTTTCTCCAGATTTCCTTAATACTGCATATATTGTCCAAGTATTTGTTTCAAATTTTGAAGAAGACTTTCAAATGTAAATGATAAAATTCAATCGTGTCTTACCACCAAAAGTATAATATTAAGGCATAATGATAAACTATAAATGATTAGCAAAGTACCTGCAACCAAGAGCCAATCCCCAGGCTTGTGTTTTGAAGCCTGTATTGGAAAATGTGTAGGCAGTGGGTGTGTATTAACTTCAGGACCTTACTTGTGTTGATTACAGCTTACAAACATTAGTATCTACCTGGAAAAGTATGGCTGAACATATATATATGCAATTTTCTATATATACGCACAGCCATATATATATATATATATGCAACTTTCTTCTGTTGCTAATTTTGTAGGCACCAAAGTTTTGACAGTGTAGCTCTATACAAGAAACTCAGGTACCATTCTCTCTCTCTGACTGTTTTTGCTTATATTCATCTTTTACATGCAGATCAATCTGCTTATTGATCTTAGAATTTCTATGTAACATTTTCTCAATTTTAGTTGGTAAATAATATACTCATATTTCTAAATTTGATCCTTAGGCTTGGAAACCTGGCATCTTCATTTTCATTGTGTAACTTTCTACTTGCTTGCATAGCAGGCTGATAATTTGTGGGAAAATGTCAGGAAAGCTCTCTTCCTAATTCACATTAAAGTACTCATAAATATTTCCAAGAATAGAAACATCTACACAAGGAAGTTTAATGGATAAAAATTACTGAGATTATGCCTGATTCTGGACTTTACAGAGTTAAAAGTGAAGATAAGGTACTGTGAACCACTGTGCATTCATACTAGGGGCTTTGTTATAGTGCAGTAAGTAGGCAGACTTTCCGAATTATATTTAATATAAAATTATTTAACAAATCATGAATATAGCATAAACAGTCTACATATCTGTCTAGAAGTAACTCTTTATTATATCCATACATATTTCTTTGGGGAAAGGACCAAAGGCCACAGAACAACAGCTATTAGGTTCAATTATTTGAAGCTGCCTAAGCCAGAAGCTCAACCTTCAAGCAGTTGGAGAGCAGAGGGTAAGCTGTCCTCCTGAGATGAAGCCATGAAGGCTTTTCATGGTGCAGAAGATATCCCCTTGTGATTGTTTTTTCCTCAGAAGTGTTACGTCCACATCTTGTTGTGATTAGTTGTATAGAAACTGAGGAATTCTGTTATGTTTATCATATTGTGATATGTTGGCCCTTCTACCCCCACCTGACTGTACATAATATGCCAATTAAACAACTTATAAATGTTGACAGTGATAACATGGTGTTAATAGTGTTCTATGGCTATAACAGGGCCTTAATTCAAATACCCACATTTTATATTTCCACATGGATGGGGATAAAGTGTAAACATTGTAGTAAAAGTATTGAAAAGTAGGAAGAGGATGTAGTTAGTTGCAAAATATGTCAACGTCAAATCCTAGCCTTGCCCTTTGTCAGGTCTTTCACTTTGGTATCAATTTGATCCACATTTTAAAATCTGTAAAATGAGGATAATATTCTTCTTTCCCAAAGGATTATATTTGTTAAAAATGTGTTTATCTTCACTGGCTTTCACATAGTAGCTGTTAAATGAATGCTATTTTGTACCCTGAGTTGATTCCAAGTTACAAACAAAAATGGTATTACTGGATCTTATTTCTGCACGATCATTAATCATTTTGAAGCAAACCTAGAGTTAATAATTAATGAGTCTATGGAGGTAGAATAGAGAAATCCTAAAATTCCTCCAAATTCAACATTATAGTTCAAAGGAATGCCACGTCACCTGAGGTTCTCAACCTATGTTGTTTCTGAAATTTATAAATGTTGGCTTATGTTTTGTTCTCAATAGAGATAGAATTAGCATACCAAGACATTCATTATAAAGTATACAATTCAGTGGTTTTTACTATATTCACAAAATTATGAAACTATCCCAATTATCTAATTCTAAACATTTTCATTAACCCAGAAATAATCCCCATACCCGTTAGCAGCCATTTCCAGCACCTGGCAACTACTAACCTACTTTTTGTCTCTATCGATTTGCTTATTCCGGACATTTCATATAACTGGAATATGGTATGTGGTTTTTAGAGATTAGATTTTCTCTTAGCATGTTTTCAAGGTTAATCTATGTTATAGCATGTATCAATATATAATTCCTTTTTATGGCTGAAAAATATTCCATTTAATGGGCATACCCCATTTGTTTATCTAGTCTTCAGTTGGTGGACATTTGAGTTGCTTTCAAGTTTTGACTGTTAAGAGTAATACTGCTATTAACATTCATATGCAAATTTTTGAATAGATGTATATATTCAACTCTCTTGAATATATATTTAAGACTGAATTTGCTGATTCTTATGTTAACTCTATCTTTAACTTCTTGAAAAACTGGCAAAGTAGTTTTCATAATGCCAAATTATTTTAGATTTCCACTATCAGTGAGGGTTTCAGTTTCTCCACTTCTTTCCCAATACATGATCCTATCTTTTTTTATAACTATTATAATTGTGTATAGTTGTATTTCATGCAGTTTTGAGTTATATTTTCCTAGTAACTAATAATGTTGAGCATCTGTCCACGTGATTATTGGCCATTTGTACATCTTCTTTGGAAAAAATCTCTATTCAAGCTCTTTGCCCACTTTTAATTGGATTTATCTTGTTATTGAGTTGTAAGAGTCCTTATATATTCTAGACTCTAGACTTCTATTGGATACATGATCAGCAAATATTTTCTCTTATTCTATGGTTTGTATTTTTAATTTCTTGATAGTGTCTTTTGATGTACAAAAGTTTTTAATTTTCATGAATTTCAATTTAATTATTTTTTCCTTTGGTTACTTGTGGTTTAAGAAGTCACTGCCTAATTCAAGTTCATAAATATTTACCCGTATGATGTCTTCCAATAGTTTTATAGTTTAGTTCTTACATATTGATCTTTGATCCATTTTGAGTTAATTTTGAATATAGTATGAAGTAGGTCTCCATCTTTATTCTTTTGCATGTGGATTTCCAGTTGTTTTGGCACCATTTGTTGAGAAGACTATTTTTTCCTGTTTAATGATCTTGGAAACCTTGTTAAAAATTCATTGGTATAGTTACATAGATTTAATTCTGAACTCTCTTTCATTTTATTTGATTTATATTTCTATCTTTATTCCATTATCACACTGACTTGATTACTGTAGCTTTGTAATATATTTTTAACTTGGAAAGTGTGAGTTCTCCAACTTTCTTCTAGTTCAAGATTGATTTGGCTGTCCTATGTTTCTTGTATTTTCATAAAACTCTTTAAAAAGATTGTTAATTTTTTAAAAAAGGCAATGAAAAATTTGAAAGGTACAACAGTGAACTGTAGATCAATCAAGAATATTATCAATTTGAATAATGTTTTCTAATTCATGAATATGGGATATCTTTCATTTATCTGGGTTTTCTTTTTTAAAGCAATATTTTGTTGTTTTCATTGTACAACATTGGCTAGGCTGCTCTTGAACTCCCAACCTCAGGTGACCCACCCGCCTCGGCCTCCCACAGTGCTGGGATTACAGGCATGAGTCACCATGCCTGGCCACTGTGTACCTTCTTTTGTAAAATATTTATTCAGATATTTGCCCATATTGTAATGTGCTTGCTTTCTTGCGATTGGATTTTGACAGTTCTATGAATATTCAATCTATAAGTCCTCAATGGGACATGTCATTTGCCAACATTTTCTCCCAGAGAAAATGTTTTATTTTCTTTCATCCTCTTACTAGTGTCTTTGACAGAGCAAAAGATTTAATTTTGTTTCAATGTTTCTTTTTATTGAATGTGCTTTTGATGTCAACTGTATTTGTGGGAGGCAGAATGTGATGGCCAAAGATGTCCATGTCTTAATTCCTGAAACTTGTGTATGTTACTTTGAATGGCAAAAGGGACCTGACAGATGGGAGATTGTCATGGGCCACCTGGAAAGTCCAATCTAATTACAAGGGTATTTAAAATCAAATAATCTTTCCATGCTGTGATGTCCAGAAGGACCTTTTAGTATGGAAGAATGGTCACAGAGATGCAATGTTTCTGATTTTGAAAATGGAGGAAAGGGCCATGAATCAAAGAATGCAGGTAGCCTCTAGAAGCTAGAAGAGGCAAGGAAACTGACTCTTCCCTAAAGCCTCCACAAGGAAATGCAGCACTGCCAGTTCCTTCATTTTAGCTCAGTGAAACCTGTATTGGAAAGTTACAGAACTTGGAACTTCTGAGTTACAGAACAGTAAGATAATAAATTCATGCTATGCAAAACCACTAGCTTTGTGGTAATTTGTTATAGCAGCAAGAAAAAATAAATATACTTCATAAATTATATCAACTTTTCCCACAGCATAATAATGTACATTTTACCAGGAGATATCACAGAAATGTGATCTTTGGATTAAGACAGAAAAAATACTGCATCTGTTGTTTATTATCTATTACTTTGGGAAAAAATATTAATGTCATGAGTTTTAATTCCATAGTTTGAAAAGCTGGGAATGATAATCTCCAATATTTTAGATTTTTAGATTAAGTTTTGAAAATGTATGCAACATGCCTTCAATACTATCTGCCACAAAGTGGATAAGAAAAAACAACATCTATTACCTTTGCATATACTTTCCCATTTTAGTCACTATTTTAAAACATAATTAAACATGTATTGAGTACCTGTGCTATCGAATTTTCTAAAGTCATTAATAACCGAAGTTGTAAGCCCAAACCTTTCATTTTACAGCTAAGAAAACCAGTACAAGGATGAGAAGTATTTTGAATATCTCATAGATTTTAAGCAGCAGATTCAAGATCAGAAACCCATCTTTTGTGTGGGTATTTTCGTCTCATCTATACAGAACATTCTTCTGTCTATTGCTTCTACTTATAAAGATTGGTGAAAATATTGGCATCCACTTCATATGCATTATTGGCACAACAGTAACTAACATTTATTACATAATCTTATATGAAGTCCTCCAACTTTCTCAAGCATCAATTAAATAATTCTGAGAGCAGTTTCATCAGATTAAAAACTATTATTATTCCTATTTTACAAATGAGGAAACAAAGAAATAGAGAACTTGAGTAATTTGTACCTTATCCCACAAACACTAAGTAGTGAAGCTGGGATTTGCACGGAGGAAGTCTTACTGCAAAAACCATCCTCTTAATCATTATTCTATAATCCATCTAGTAGCTAATGTAAGTAATTAGTAAGTAATGCTAACCCTTATTGCACCCCTCCTCTGTACCAGGCACTATGCTAGGCCCTTTCTGTGCATTACTTCATTTAATTTCATCAACCTATGGAAAGTCTGAAATCTGTACAATTACTGTCTTTCATCAGAAGAAGAAACTGTGACTCAGAAAGGCTAAGTATCTTTTCTAAATTTACATAGCAATAGTTGTATACTATTCAGCCATAAAGAAGAATGAGATCCTGTCATTTGCAACAACATGCATGGAACTGGAGATCATTAGGTTAAGTGAAATAAGCCAGAACAGTGACAAATATATTTTCTCACTTATTTGTGGGATTTAAAATTCAAAGCAATTGAACTCACGAACACAGAGTGTAGAAGGATGGTTACCAGAGGCTGGGAAGGGTACTGGGGGGCAGGGAGGATGTGGGTTGGTTAATGGGTACAAAAAATGAGAAGAATGCATAAGACCTACTATTTGATACCACAACAGGGTGACTGTAGTCAACAATAATTGTATATTTTAAAGTAATTAAAAGAGTATAATTGGGTTGTTTGTAACACAAAGGATAAATGCTTGAGGGGATAGATTCCTGTTTTCCATGATGTGATTATTAGGCATTGTATGCCTGTATCAAAACATTTCATGTACCTCAATAAATAAATACACCTATTATATACCCAGAAAAATTAAAAATACAGAAAAGCCAAGCATCCAGCTTAGCTCTGCTTTACTCAAAATCCATGATATTCTGTTCCGTTACTTCTCAGCAAGTGGTAAGGTATTTGGATTAGCAGTAGTGATTTCATCTGAATTATATATAATATGTGTTATATATAAATATATAGCATATATGTTATATACCCATATATAACATATATGTATAATATGTATAACTGATATGGTTTAGCTCTGTATCCCCACCCAAATCCTCACTTCAAATTGTAATCCCCATAATCCTCACATGTCAAGGGTAAGACCAGGTGGAGGGATAATTGGATCATGGGGTGGTTTCCCCCATGCTGTTCTTGTGATAGTGAGTGAGTTCTCAGGAAATCTCATGATTTTATAAGTGTCTGGCATTTCCCCTGCTTGCACTCACGCTGTCCTGCCACCCTGTGAAGGAGGTGCCTGCTTTTCCTTTGCCTTCTGCCATGATTGTAAGTTTCCTGAGGCCTCTCCAGCAATGAAGAATGGTGAATAAATTAAACCTCTTTCCTTTATAAATTACCAATTCTCAGGTAATTCTTCATAGCAGTGTGAGAACAGACTAATACAATAACATATATATGTAATTATAATTACCTATTTAAAGTTAGAAAACAACTTCTTAAAGTGAATTTTCAACAGCCTTTCTCGTTTTTTCTGTGTTTTTGTTTGTTTTGTGTTTTTTTTTGTTTTTTTTTTCCAGAACAGACAGTATATCTTGAGAGAGGATTGTAGGATGGTGCTTGTAAGGATGAGATAGCATCTCTCTGTTTTAAAAAATATAATATATTCATAATTAAATTTTGGAATCTAGAACTTGGTTTTTAATGTTCCTCAGATATTTCAAAATCAGGTCTGTTTGTATATAATCATAAAAAGCAGACTCCTTGACTCTCATTTTAGGCTCTTTCATCCTTTTTATTGTGCATTTACCATCCTTAGACACTTGCAAGGCAGAAACTCAAGACAGAGTACTGTTTGGACAAATTAAAGTGGCCTGCAAAGCTGTCAGTAGAAGACGTGAAATTGTAGGCACCATGAGCTTTGCCGCTGAACATATAAATGTTAGCAAAAATTTTATCCTGATAGCTTGAGAGGGCAGAGCCAAAAAGATTGGCTGGAAGTCATGATGGCAGTGTAAAGAGAAGCTAAATTTTTAAAATACCTGTTCTTAAATTGGGTTTAGACTACTTCCAGTGGTAGACTTTATATGAGAGAGACTTCCTAGTATTCCAAATTCTTGAAATTACTGAATATCTGTGTTAAAAAATTAGTGTGTTTAAACATTAAAAATATGTAAGAGCACTGCTGAAAGCAATCAGAGATGACACAAATGCAAAAATATTTCATGCTTCTGGATAGGACACATCAATATTGTTTAAATGGCCATACTGCCCAAAACAATTTAATTCAATGCTATTCCTATCAAACTACCAGCAACATTTTTAACAGAATTAGAAAAAGGTATTCTAAATTTCAAATGCAACTAAAAAAAGAGCCTGAATAGACAAGTCAATTCTAAGCAAAAAGAACAAAGCTGAAGGCATCACATTACCTCACTTCAAACTACACTAAAAGGCTACAGTAACCAAAACATCATGGTACCAGTCCAAAAACAGACACATAAATCAATGGAACAGAATAGAGAGCCCAGGAATAAAGGCACACACCTAAAACCATCTGATATTTGACAAAGTTGACAAAAACAAGCAATGGGGAAAAGACTCCCTATTCAATAAATCATGCTGGGATAACTAGCTAGCCATATGCAGAAGATTGAAACTGAACCTCATCTTTACACCATATACAAAAATCAACTCAAGATGGATTAAAGACTTACATGTAAAACCTAAGACTATAAAAATTCTGGTAAAAAACATAAAATACCATTCTGGACATGGGCCCTGGCAACAAATTCATAAAGAAAATGCCAAAAGCAATTGCAACAAAAACAAAAATGGACAAATGAAACCTAATTAAACTAAAGAATGCAAGTTAGTTCAGCCACTGTGGAAAGTGTTTGGCAATTGTTCAAAGAATGTAAAACAGAATTACTATTTGATCCAGAAATTCCATTACTGGGTATATAACCAAAGGAATATAAATCATTCTACCACAAAGACACCTGCCTATGTATGTTTATCGCAGCACTATTCACAATGGAAAAGACATGGAATCAACCTAGATGCCCATCAGTGGTAGACTGGATAAAGAAAATGTGGTACATGTACACCATGGAATGCTATACAGCCATAAAAAGAATAATATCATATCCTTTACAGGAACATGGATGGAGCTGGAGGCCATTATCCTCCATGAACTAACACAGAAACAGAAAACCAAAAGCCACATGTTCTTGCTTATCAGCGGAAGCTAAACATTGAGTACACTGTGACACAAAGAAAGGAACAATAGACACCAGGGGACACTTGACGGTGGAGAGAGGAAAGAGGTTCAGGATCAAAAATCTATCAAGTACTATGCTTATTGCCTGGGTAATGAAAGAATCTGTACATCAAACCTCTGCAACATGAAATTTACCTATATAATAAACCTGCACATCTACCCCTAAATCTAAAATTAGTTAAAAAATAAAGTGAAAACATTTTCTAGCTTTGTTGAGATATAATTGACAAATAAAATTTGTATATATTTTAAAAATAAAATATAAAAAAGAAAAAACATGATTCAAAGTTCCTTGTGTTATTTCCCTGAGATACTCTATATTTACATATATATATACACATACATATACACATATAATTATAATTTTTGATGTTATAAAACCTTTGTGATCTTATAAAACCTTTTCTCTATCAGGAAAAAAATATGTGAGGGAAAATTTAATTTGAGGAAAAAAATACATAACTTAAAAAATTCTAATAGCGCCAAGATTTTTTTTCCTTATTTTTCTTTTTAAACAACTCACTGCTATTGCCATCCAATTATTGAAGCCATCTAGATCCCCTTTTTAAGCAAGTAACATGTCCCATTTTTGCTGCTTATTCTATTTCCTGCCTTACCTCCAATGTTTTAAGGGAGGAGAGGCAGTAAAAGCAGGTAGAGGGAAGATTTTTGACTGAGGGCAGCGGATTGTTAGTTTTATAGGTTACATAGCAATAGGAAAGGGGGTATTTATATTTAATAAGCATTTATAAACAAAATCAATATTCCATTACAAGATATATAGAAAATAAGGAATCTCTTTGAACTTGCTACAAAACCATAAATTCCCTAGTTATAATTATAGTAAGAAATATACAGAGTCTATGGGATTGCAGAAACAAACCACTTTTAAGGAAAGAGTTGAAAGAAGATATGAACAAATGTAAAGATATTTTCTGAAGAGGAATATTTTTAACTGGATCTCTCTTATTCTCTCTCTCTCTCTCTCTCTCTCTCTCTCTCTCCCTCTCAAATAAGGGTCTTGCTGTGTTGTCCAGGCTGGACTTGAACTCCTGGCTGAACTGCTGGCCTCAAGCGATCCTCCTGTGTAGGCCTTCCAAACCACTGGGATTACAGGCATAAGGCACTTCACCCAGCCATTTTTTTTTTTTTTTTTTCAATGGATCTCTCAACAACTGGAGCTTGGGCTGCTGAGGAGCTTCTAAAAAATTGACCTGCCCTGCCCTGTCTCCCTGGGAACACTGAGAGATAAGCTGGGGTTGCCGTGAAACTATTTGTGATACTTGCTGATAATAAAGGCAGGTACTCACCATAAAGTGGAAAGTGGTCAGGACGGGAAAACTGGCAGAACTGCCACTTTGCCAGAGGGGTATCAGTCACAACTCTACACACTTATGGGGGATGTTGGGGACATGGAAACTACATCCTTTTCTTGATTCCATTGTACTTTCTTCCCCTTTATGCAATTGACTACATATATTTGCTTATCCTATTACCACTAAAAGAGTTACATCACATCTTGGCTTTGAACAAGTTGATCGAGATGATACTTTCTTTAATGACATCATCAGTGTATTTCGTATACAAATTCCAAAATTAAATTACAGAATAGTGCAATCCTAATCAATACCTTAATTAACTTATTTGGTAACCTAAATACACACACACAGACACACACACACACACACACACACATATAAACTGTATTTGAGGAAAAGAAATAAATCAGAGGGGTGACTTCTAGTGCAAAATAACGTTTAGCTAGCTGACCATAGATATACATTCTGTTTCAATATTTATGAAGCTTCTGAGAAAGATAAAAATAAAACAGCCCCAGGAGTAAGACCCAACTGCTTGTCTAAATCTGGGAAAAGTATTGACTCTACAGTTATGAAACTGAGATAAGGATTGCAATCAATCCCTTCAACAAGCCATGTGTAACAAACTGGCAGGTTGAAAATTTTGTAAAAATGGTTTTATCCCTCCTTTCTGCCTCCACAAGTTGTTTCATCCCCAGAAACTGAGGGCTTGTACTAACCAGAAAATGGTAGAACTACCCCTACTTGCATGAGTGAGTGCTTGAGAAGCTGTTAAAGTCTCGCTATCTACTCTCATCTTCAATTGAACAGTTTTTATATTACAAATGGAATGCACAGTAGTGACATTAACTGAGATAAAGAGTATTGGAGAAGGGCAATTTCAGGGGTTGGAGGGAGAAGAAAAGACATAGACAGAGCAAATTTAGTTTGGGATGTATTAATTTTTGAGAAGCTTATGTGAAATCTAAAGGTGATATACAGTAAGATTTGTATGCTTGTTTCTGGATTACAGGAAAGAACACGTATGAACTCCACAATTTATTTTGTATTTCTGCTTATATCAACCCACTACATTTTCAGTCCTATACATTATTCTACTAAAACTCATCTAATAAGGGTTATCAATTATTCCCTATTGATGAAATCCAGTGACTGCTTCTCAATTTTTATCTTAATTACTCTCTCTTTTGTTTGTAAATTTTAAGGTCTCCCTGCTATATAAAACCCAACACTCTTTTGACCTACAAAATTAAATTACCTATTTCTAGTAAAGTTTACTCTGTGTGAATATAATGTATGCATGTATATATGTGTGTCTATATGTATGTGCATAGACATATGTGTATGTATACATGTGTTATAAAATATTTCCTTTCAACCTCTGTAGTAGCTGCTGTTTCTGCCACTGAAATTTGAAATTTTCCAAATTCTCCCCATATTTTTATCTTCTACTCTGGATGATTTTTTTACAATAATTTTATTTAACCTCATGATTTTACCTATGTGTTATAATCTGATAATTTCCCAATCTGTAACACAAGACTTCTTTCAAGTTAATATATATTTTCCAAGTGTCAGTGACATTTTCCTTTATATTTATATTTCTGGGGAAGCAAAAGCTCTTTGATTTATCCTGTTTGGGGGACCTGAAATAACTTTGGTTACATACATAATAAGCCCCCATTTTAATTTTTCAGTCCCAAGTAATGACATACAAGAACATTTTCTGCCCTTTTATGCTCACTTAGCTATTATTACTGGCAAGGCAACATGGGATATCCTGAAAATTCTCCCTTTACAAACATATTAAAAAATTGTATCTACAATAACAAAATTTTAAATACATACTTGAATTTTTAACAAAATTAACAACTCCAGCAATCAAAAGCAAGGAGAACACAGAAATTCAGAGCAGTGGAGGAGCAGGCAATGCAGCTGGCAGTGCGGGACTCGGAAGAGAGTTGCCGATCTCAGTAACGATGCTGTGATTCCCACAGTCTCTTGTAGATAGGGAAGAACCCTTTATAAAGTAGGTAATTGGAACTGGATTTAACTAAGGCATAACTTATACATTTTGAAGAATGTGGATGTTCTGTTTTGGATATCATAATTGCTTGAGATTTGGGATGGACAGGATAGAGAGGAAGGAGAAGCTGTGATATTTGCAATGTTCTCTGTCCACTTTTCTACTTGAGATCAGCACTTCCTTCAGCCTTTCTCTATTCTGTAGTGAAAGTTAATATTTCAGGCACTGTTTTAAGAACTACACATGTATTAGATCATTGGCTTTTATAATAAGGACTGAGAAATACACTATTATTATTTCCAATACCAGGTGACAAGTATGAGGTACAAAATAGTAAAGTCCCCAGCCCAGGGTCATGTACATAAGAAGTAAACCCAGCATTCAAACTGGGGCAACATAACTTCAATTTTTTAAAAATTTATTATTATGAGACATTTTGAACATACAGAGGAGTTGAAAGAGTAATACAATGAACATCCATATATCCACCACTTATCAACTACTATTAACATTTTTCTATATTTGATTTTTCAATATAATGTAGTACTTGTGTGTTTCATTGTTTTGTTTCAGGGAGGTGTTGTGTGTATTTCTGCTGAATGATTTGAAAATCAGTTTCAGGTATAATGACATTCCACCTCTAAATACTAGGGTATTCTCCCATGCACAATTATAACACTAGTATTAAACCCAAGGAAATACAGACTTACTAATATCCAGTTCATCTCCAAATTTTCCCAGTTGCTTTTGAAAACATATTTTAATAGTTGTTTTTTGAATTAAAATTCAATTAAGTTTCACATATTCCATTAGAGTTAATGGAAGTTAATCTCTTTGGAAGACCAATTTCACTCCTTTTTTTTTTTTTTTTTTTTTTTTTTTTTTGCTTACAATATTGACTTTGGGAAGCATTCAGGACAGCTGTCATGTTGAGTTTCCTACGTTCTGGATTTGTCTCAGATTTTCTCATGGTGTTGTGTAAATGGTTCTATAAACACTGGATTTTATCTACTATGTTATTTTTCCTTTCCTTTGGGGTCTGGTAATTAAGTCATTTGCCTCTTTCTCACTCTCTCACTGGGTTAGACTAATATCAAGTTTAGGTTAGATAATTGGTGGAATATCACATTAACAAATACAAAGTGACAGCTGAATATAAGCTATCACAATCACAATAATGTCAGGGGTAAAATCATGCTTTGGGGTAGGAAATAGGAAGACAGAGAGAGAGAGTGAGAGAGAGACCTCTTTATGTTGCTCAGGTTGGCCTCAAACTCCTGGGTTCGGGCAATCCTCTCACCTAGCTTCCCAAGTAGCTGGGACTACAGGCACAAGCCACCATGCCCAGCTATTTTTTATTCTTAAATAAGATGGATAATACCTAAATACCTAGGATTGCCTTTGGCAACTACCACAGTTACTGATGCCTGGACCTTATTTTATTGAGTATGCTGGAACTTTTAGAGTACAAATAAGTCTATTGGCTTGGCCTCGTCTTTCCAAGTCATCATACTGGAAGGAGACAGTTCTGCCGATATGTACAGCATGTGAAATAACATCTGAGTGGCTGTATGTCTGAGTGTGATTATGTGTGGGCACGTGTGTACATGTATGCATGTGCACTCACTCATTCCTTACAAAAACCTTATATTGTAGATATTATTACCTCATTTTAGGAATAAGAGTCATTATATAGGTATTCGAAGCCATTATTTCCAAGAGGTTTGCTTGGATTTAAAAGCCTGTGAGATATCCATATCCAAAATTATGAAACAATTTTACCTCTTATGCCAACTCTGATTAACTACTAGTGTATAAGTAGTCTAGTCTTGAGGAGGACTTGCTTCATTCAGTGAGAAATAATTCCATAAAAATAGTCAATATCTGTCAGGAACCCCAGAAAGGATGAATGTCAGTACTCATGTGAAATATTTGAGAATGCTACCTGACTCACAATGAGCAAATTCCCTCAAATTCTAGCAGGCTTTTCTGAAAACACTCTATCTTTTCCCTTCCAAGACAGTTGTGATCCTCTAAGAGCTTATCAATACAAGGTATCAAGATACCGACTCTGCCAGACAACATGCATGTTGAAGAGTCGTGACATATGAAAGAAGATGGGAGACTAAGTGAACTTTATAACAGTTTCCTAAAGTAGATGAGGTTACTGTTTACACCTGACTAGAAATAATTGCTATGTAAATGGTCCCACAATGTTTCCTCTAACAAAGATTCTACACAAGAGAGCATTTAATGTGAAACAGCTTCATGGGCCATTTAGATGAAATCCCCATTTTTGTGACTAGCAAGTGCTGAATCGATGCTTTCTATTTAATTCTCCTAGAAAGCTCCACACCCATGGAAAGTATGGAATGAAAAGTAACATCCTAGGATGCCTTCTCCAGGCTTCATTTACCCCACTGTACTGAAGGCATTGTGACACTTCAGAGTCATTGCTTTGGAAATAAATGGTAATTCGAAATGGAGGCAGATGATTTGATTTTGTTATTAAGTTTAAGGTAATTAGAGATATAATTTGTTCCCTGTAATATGACTATTAAGCACAAAGTCATCAACAAAGCCCAAGATGCTAGTATGAAAGAAGAGAGAAAATGCTGATAATTCACTCTCTAACCTTTTTTAAAATCCTGCTGCTGTCTGCCATTTCCTACCCCTGACATTATTGTGATAGCTTCTATTCAGGTATCACTTTACATTTGTTAATGTGGTACTCTACCAATTATCTAACCTAAACTTGTGAGGTAGGGAAGCCCTAACCTGGTGAAGTAAAGAAGCTCTTTTTATACTCATTTTACATTTGAAGAAGTTGACATTTAGTGAGGTCAAATGATTGGGCCATTATCAACTGAATTTGAAGAGGCAGAGCAATGTTAACAATAAAAAAAAAAAAAACGGCTCTTCCTGTTTTTTTCTTTTACATTACGTTGCATCTAGAAGTCAACATGAAAAACATCACCTAGATAAATAGATGCTATTGGGAAATGCAGTGGAATGTATTATTCCACATATCCTGCATTAATACTCAATATATTATTGTATTAATGTGTTATTACACAGCTCCAAAAGCTTTCCCCTTTTGTCTCAATCTTGTTTATATATCCCCACTCATCCTCACAACCACAAAAAGAATCTTTCTCTTTCATTTCAGCAGGTTTTAAGGACCCAGGACTTTTCCTTTTCATTAATTATTCCATCATCTACTAGAGTCATCAGTGTCCTGGTCACCCTTCCCATCACGAAAATGACGAAAAAAAATGAGCACTATTTATTTTAAGGATTTTCTTCCAGCTAAAAGAAAAAATTTTAAAATTATATGAAAGAATTACCTAAGGAATATGTTAAGATTACAGGTTCCTAGAATCTGTCCATAGAGAATGAAACTGTTAGTACTTCATTAGGAGCCCAGGAATATGTATCTTTAACAAGTACTGTAGAGAAATTTAATTCAAGTTATTTTCAGACCTAAGAAATATTGCAACTAAAAGGGTAATAGAAACAGCATAGTGGGAAAGTTACAAATGCCCTCAATCCTAAGAATTTGTAGCTAGTGTCCTCTTTCTCTGTTTTTGTCTCTTCTATGATAAGATTCTTCCTCTCAGTTATGTTCCTAAGGGACTTCTCTAACCTCCACATTCTGATAACAACTTAGGGCAGGCCATAAAGATGTGTCTAGTCATTACTGTATTGGACAAAACAGCTCTAGAGTCTATGGACATGCCTGTCCATATACCATTAGGCCTTTATCCTTTACTAGATGGTGAGATGTAATAGCTCAAATGGGTACCTCAGTGTAAATCAGAAGTTTCCTTTTCTCTTCTGTTACTAATATGTGAGCTTCAGTTCAGTATTGTCATCTGTAATATGATATAATAAACCTTATTTGCTAAAGATTGTCAGAGGATCATTTAAGATAAGGCATTTTCTTTTCAAGACAGACTTTATTTTTAGAGCTGTTTCAGGTTGACAGAAAAATTGAGCAGAAAGTACAGAGAATTCTCATATATGTCCTCCCCCATCTCCTCTGCTGCCCCCACTGCCAGTTTCTCCTATTATTAATATATTCCATGACTGTGGTACATTTGTCATAATTGATGAAACAATAATAATACATCATTATTATTCACTAAAGTTCATATTTTACATTAGGCTTTACTTTCTGTGTTGTACATTACTGTGGGATTTGACAAATAAATGTCACGTATCCACTAGGAAAAACATCATGCTGAATAGTGTCACTGCTCTGAAAACCCCTGTGCCGAAATACACTAGGGAGCAAGACGGCAGGATACAAGGCTCCACCAATCATCCCCTCCCATGACACCAGTTTATAACTATCTACACAAAAAAGCACCTTTATAAGAACAAAAAATCAAGTGAGCATTCATGGTACCTGGTTTTAACTCATTGTCCCTGAAAGAGGCACTGAAGAGGTAGGATAAACTGTCTTGAGTTGGCAGTGCTACCGCTCCTCCATCCCTTGGCAGCAGCAGCAGCATGGCGTAGAGTGTGTTTCTGTCTGTTAGGAAGAGAGAGGGCACAGTGATTGTGAGATATTGAACTCAGTGTTGCCCTGTTATAGCAGAAAAGAAAATGGAACCAAACTCAGCTGATGCTCACCCATGGAGGGAGCCTTCAAACCAACCCTAGCCAGAGGGGGAACACTGATAGCAGTGGTGGAACTTGAATTCATGTATGCCTCGCCACCTTGTGCTAAAGTGCTCTAGGGCCCTTCATATACTTCAATGGCAGTCTAAGCCACAATGACTGTAACTCCTGAGACACCAATGGGGTGGCTAAGGGAGTGCTGGAATCACCCCTCTCCTAGCCCCAGGCTGTATACCTCTCAGCTCCAAAAAGAATCCATTCCTTCCAGTTGAAGAAAGCAGAGGGAAGATAGGGGAGAACTTTTTCTTACTTCTCAGATACCAGCTCAGCTACAGCAGGATAGGGCACTGGGCAGAGTAGTCGGCCCCCGTACCAGATCTAAGCTCCTGGATGACATTTCAAGACATACCCTGGGCCAGAAGGGAACCCAATGCCTTGAAGGGAAGAACCCAATCATGGCAGGATTCATCACCTCTAACCAAAGAGTCCTTGGGCTCTGAATAGCCAGCAGCAATACACAGATACTACAGGGTCTTGGGTGAAATTCTGAGACTCGCTGGCTTCAGGAAAGACTCAGTACATTACCAGCTGTAGCGACTATGGGGCAAGCCTCCTTCTGCTTCAGAAGAGTAGACAGAAAAGTAAAGGGAGTTTGTCTTGCACCTTAGGTGCCAGCTTGGCCGCAAGAGCGTGGAAAACTAAGTAGGCTCTTGAGGTTCCCAATTCCAGGATTTAGCTCCTGGATGACATTTATGAACCTTCCCTGGGATATAGGGGAGCCCATTGCCCTGAGGGAGAGTTCTAAGCCAGACAGCATTCACCACAAGTGGACTGAAGAGCTCTTGGGCCTTGAAAGAACATTAGCAGTAGTCTGCCAATAATCCCCATACCTGTGTGGTGGTGATGGTCATAGGGTGAGGCTCTTCTGCCTTTGGAAAGGAGAAGGAAGAGTGGGAAAGATTGTGTCTTATGGTATGAGTGCCACTTCCTACAGTACAGTAGAAATGAGGTAGACTTCTAAGGTTTTTGACTCTAGTCCCTGGGTTCTGGAAATCACTTCTGGACCTATGTGGGGCCTTGTGGGAACTCACCACCCTGAAGGGAAAGACAAAGGCCTGGTTGGCTTTGCTACCTTCTGATTGTAGAGCCCCAGGGACTTGAGAAAACATAGGCAGTAGCCAGGGAGTGGTTATAGTAGGCATTGGGCGAAACACTAGCTTCAGGTCTGATCAAGTCCAGTCCTAGTTGTGGTGGCCACAGAGATGCTTGTGTCACTCTACCCCTAGCCCCAGCAGGTCTGTTCCCTTACTTTCTCCAAAAGAGGGTCTCTTTCCATTTGTTTGGAGAAAATAAGGGAAGACAGCAAAAGTCTCTGCCTGGTAATCCAGGGAATTCATTCAGATCTTGTCTAAGACCATCAAGGTGGTACCGCTATGAGTCTGCAAGGACCAGAGTGTTAATTGGCTTAGGGTTCTCCCTAAAATAGAAACAGCTTATACACAACACCCAAGTCTTTTCAAATATCTGGAAAGCCTTCCCAAGAAGGATGGGTACAAACGAGCCCAGACTATAAAGACTACAATAACTATCTCTTTAATGGTGATACACAGACAAACATTTACAAGTCTCAATACATTTCAGGAAAACATGACCTCAGCAGATGAACCAAATAGAGCATCAGGAACCAATCCTGGGGAAACAGAAATATGTAACTCTTCAGATAGAGAATTCAAAATAGTGTTTTTTTGTTTTTTGTTGTTGCTGTTTTTTTTTTTTTTTTTTTTTTTCTTGAGCAAAATCAAAGACATTCAAAAAAACACAAAGAAGAAATTCAGAACTCAGGTAAATTTAACAAAGAGATTGATATAATTAAAAAGAGTCAAGCAAAAATTTTGGAGCTGAAAAATGCAATTGGCATACTGAGCAATGCATCAGACTCCTTTAATAGCAGAATTAATCAAGCAGAAGAAAGAATTAGTGAGCTTAAACAGAGGCTATTTGAAAATACAGTCAGAGAAGACAAAATAATAAAAATAAAAACAAACAATAAGCACACCTACAGGATGTAGAAAATAGCCACAACAGAGCAAATGTATGGGTAATTGGCCTTAAATAGGAGGTAGAGAAAGAGAGGTGGAAAGCTTATTCAGCAGGACAATAACAGAAAACTTCACAAACCTAGAGGAAAATATTAATATCCAAGTATGAAAGGTTATAGAACACCAAGCAGATTTAGCCTAAATAAGACTACCTTAAGGCATTTATTTAATAATCAAATTCCCAAAGATCAAGGATAATGAAAGGACCCTAAAAGCAGCAAGAGAAAAGAAACAAATAACCTATAATGGAGCTCTAATATGTCTACCAACAGAGTGTTCAATGGAAACCTTATAGGCCAGGAGAGAGTGGTATGACATATTTAAAGTGTCGAAGAAAAAAACCTTTTACCCTACAATGGTATATGCAGTGAAAATATCCAATGAACAGGAAGGAGAAATAAAGACTTTCCCAGACAAACAAAATGATTCATCAACACCAGAATTGTCCTGCAAGAAATGCTGAAGATAGTACTTCCACCAGAAAAAAAAACAGGATGTTAATATGCAATAAGAAGTAATCTGGGCTGGGTGCAGTGGCTCACCCCTGTAATCCCAGCACTTTGGGAGGCTCAGGAAGGCAGATCACGAGATCAGGCATTTGAGACCAGCATGGCCAACATGGTGAAACCCCACCTCTACTAAAAATACAAAAATTAGCCAGGTGCCTGCAATCCCAGCTACTCGGGAGGCTGAGGCAGGAGGATCACTGGAACCCAGGAAGTGGAGGTTGCAGTGAGCCAAGATGGCACCACTGCACTCCAGCCTGGGTGACAGAGCGAGACTCCATCTCAAAAAAACAAAAAACAAAAGAAAGAAAAAAGAAAAAGAAAAAAAACATCTGAAGAAACAAAACTAGCAGGTAACAGTAAGTACACAGAAAAACACAGAATATAACACTGTAACTGTGATGCATAAACTACTCTTCTTTTAAGTAAAAAGACTAAATTACGAAACAATAAAAAAGTATCTTTTTTTTGCAACAGTATCATGCTGTTTTGGTTACTGTATCCCTGTAGTATAGTTTGAAGTCAGGTAACATGATGCTTCCAGCTTTGATTTTTGCTTAGGATAGCCTTGGCTATTCGGGCTCTCTTTTAGCTCCATATGAATTTTAAAATAGTTTCTTTCTGGTTCTGTGAAGAATGTCCTTGGTAGTTTGATAGGAATAGCATTGAATCTGTAAATTGCCATGGGCAGTATGGCCATTTTCATGATACTGATTCATCCTATCCATGAGCATGAGATATTTTTCCATTTGTTTGTGTCATCTCTAATTTCTTTGTGCAGTATTTAGTAATTCTCATTGTAGAGATTTGCCTCCACAGTTACCTTTATTCCTAGGTATTTTATTCTTTTTGTGGCAAGTTTGAATGAGAGTTCATTTGTGATTTGCCTCTCAGCTTGGTTGTTGCTGCTGTATAGGAATGCTAGTGATTTTTGTGTTTTGATGTTGTATCCTGAAACTTTGCTGAAGTTGTTTATCAGTTGAAGGAGCTTTTGGGGCAAGACTATGGGGTTCTCTAGATATACAATCATGTCACCTACAAATAGAGATAGTTTGACTTCTCTTTTCATTTGGATGACCCTTACTTTTTTCTCTTGTCTAATTTCTCTGGCTAGGACTTCCAACACTATATTGAATAGGAGTGGGTGAGAGAGGGTATCCTTTTCTTGTGCTGGTTTTCAAGGGGAATCCTTCCATATTTTGCCCCTTTAGTATAATATTGGCTGTGAGTTTGTCATAGATGGCTGGTATTATTTAGAGATACGTTCATTCAATGCCTAGTATGCTGAGAGTTTTTAACATGAAGCAGTGTTGAATTTTATCAAAAGCCTTTCTGCATCTATTGAGATAATCATGTGGTTTTTGTCCTTAGTTTTGCTTATATAATGAGTTGATTTATTGATTTGCAGAGGTTGAACCAACCTTGCACCCCAGGGATGAAGTCTTGATCATGGTGGATTAGCTTTTGGATGTGCCGCTGAAATCAGTTTGCAAGTATTTTGTTGAGGATTTTTGCATAGATGTTCATCAAAGATATGGCCTGAAGTTTTCTTTTTCTGTTGTATCTCTACCAGGTTTTGGTATCAGGATGATGCTGGCCTCATAGAATTAGTTAGGGAGGAGTCCTTTTTCCTCAATTTTTTGGAATAGTTTCAGTAGGAATGGTACACCTCACAGAATTCGGCTGTGAATCCATCAGGTCCTAGGCTCTTTTTGGTTGGTAGGCTATTTATTACTGGTTCAATTTTGGAGCTAATTATTGGTCTGTTCAGGAAATCAATTTCTTTCAGGTTCAGTCTTGGGAGGATGTATGTGTCCAGAAATTTATCCATCTCTTCTAGGTTTTCTAGTTTGTGTGCATAGAGTTGTTAATATAGTAGTTTCTGATGGTTAGCTTTACTTCTGTGGGGTCAGTGGTAACATTTCCTTCATCATTTCTAATTGTGTTTATGTGGATCTTCTCTCTTTTTTCCTCCATTAGTCTGGTTAGTGGCCTATCTATCTTATTAATCTTTTCAACAAACCAACCCTTGGATTTATTGATCTTTTGATTTTTTTTGTGTCTCCATTTCCTTCAGTTCAGCTCTGGCTTTGTTTATTTCTTATCTTCTGCTAGCTTTGGGATTGATTCACCCTTCCTTCTGTAATTCTTTCAATTGCAATGTTAGATTGTTAACTTGAGATCTTTCTAATTTTTTGATGTAGGCATTTAGTGCTTTGAATTTCAATAAAACAGAATAGAGGGCTCAGAAATAAGGCTGCACACCTACAACCACCTGATTTTTGACAAACCTGACAAAAACAAGAAATGGGGAAAAGACTCCATATTTAATAAATGTTCCTGAGATAACTGGCTATCCATATGCAGAAGACTGAAGCTGGACCCTGTTCTTTCACTATAAACAAAAATCAATTCAAGATGAATAAAAGGCTTAAATACAAAACCCAAAACTATAAAACCTCTGGAGGACAACTAGGTAATACCATCCTGGACATAGGAGCAGACAAAGATTTAATGACAAAGACCAAAAGCAACTGCAACAAAAGCAAAAAATCTCAAGTGGGATCTAATTAAACTTAAAAGCTTCTGCACACAGCAAAATATACTATCAACAGAGTAAACAGACAACCTATAGAATTGGAGAAAAATTCTGCAAACTATGCATCTGACAAAAGTCTAATATTCAGCATTATATAAGTAATTAAAATAAATTTACAAGAGAAAAACAAACAACTCCATTAAAAAGTGTGCAAAGGACATGAATAGATACTTTGCAAAAGAAGACATACATGAGGCCAAAAAGCATATTTAAAAAAGCTCAATATCACTGATCAATAGAGAAATGCACATCAAAACCACAATGAAATGCCATCTCACACTAGTCAGAATGGTTATTATTAAAAGACAAAAAAATAACAGATATGGCAAGGTTGTGGAGGAAAAGGAACGCTTATACACTGTTGGTGGAACTGTAAATTATTCAACTGTTGTTGAAAGCAGTACGGTGATTCCTCAAAGAGCTAAAAGTGCAATTACCATTAGACCCAGTAATCCCATTACTGGGTATATTGCCAGAGGAACATAAATTATTCTACCATAAAAACATAAGCATGTGAATGTTCATTGCAGCACTATTCACAATAGCAAAGACATGGAATCACCCTAAATGCCCATCAATAACCAATTGAATAAAGAAAATGTGGTACATATACACCATGGAATACTATGAAGCCATAAAAAAGGATGAGATTATGTCTTTTGAGGGAACATGGATAGAGTTAGAGGCTCTTATCCTTAGCCAACTAAGGCAGGAACAGAAAACTAAATACTGCATGTTCTCACTTATAATTGAAAGCTAAATGATGAGTACTTATAAATACAAAAAGGAAGCAAAAGACATTGGAGTCCACTTGAGGGTGGAGGGTGGGAGGAGGGAGAGAAGGAGGAAAGATAACTATTGTGTGCTGGGCTTAATTTCTGGGTGATGAAATAATCTGTACAACACACCCCTGTGACATGAGTTTGCTTACGTAACAAACCTTCACATGTATCCCCAAAACTAAAATAAAAGTTACAAAATGACTACAACCACTTTACAAGACATAGACAGTACAATAAGATATAAATAGAAACAGGCTGGTTCCAGTTGCTCAGACCTGTAATCCTAGCACTTTGGGAGGCCACGGTGGGTGGATCGCTTGAGTTCAGGAGTTCAAGACCAGCCTGGGCAACATGGTTATCTTCATATCCACAAAAAATACAAAACAATTAGCTGGGTGTGGTGGTGCATAACTGTAGTCTCAGCTACTTGGGAGGCTGAGGGAGGAGGATCACCTGGGCTCAGCAGTTCAAGGCTGCAGTGAGCTGAGATCACACCACTGCACTCCAGCCTGGGTAACAAAGTGAGATCCTGTCTCAAAAAAAAAAAAAAGATATCAATATATAAAATAGAAACAACAGAATGTTAAAAGGTAGGGGTGGTGGTGAAGTTAAAGCATAGAGTTTTTATTAGTCTTCATTTTGCTAATTTGTTTGTTTATAGAAACAGTGTTTTTATCAGCTTAAAACAATGGGTTATAAGATAGTATTTGCAAGCCTCCTGCTAACCTGAAACCAAAACATATACGATGAATAAACTAAAAATTATTAGCAAGAAACTAATATCACCAGAGTAAACTACCTTCACTAAAAAGACAGGAAGGAAAGAAAAAAAGGAAGAGAAGACCACAAAACAACCCGACAACAAATAACAAAATGGCAAGAGATGTCCTTACTTATCAATAATAACATTAAATATAAATGGAGTAAAATCTAAAATCAAAATATATAGACTGGCTGAATGGATTTAAAAAAAAAGACTGAATTATCTGTTGCCTCGAAGGAACAAACTGAAGAGATGGAAATAGATATTCCATATCAATTTAAATCAAAAATGACCAGGAGCAGCTATATTTATATTAGACAAAATAGATTCTTTTTTTTTTTTTGCATTTTTTTTTATTTTTTATTTTTTTTTCCCATTTCTTTTTTTTTTTTTATTATTATACTTTAGGTTTTAGGGTACATGTGCACAATGTGCAGGTTTGTTACATATGTATCCATGTGCCACGTTGATTTCCTGCACCCATTAACTCGTCATTTAGCATTAGGTATATCTCCTAATGCTGTCCCTCACCCCTCCCCCAACATCACAACAGTCCCCGGAGTGTGAAGTTCCCCTTCCTGTGTCCATGAGTTCTCATTGTTCAATTCCCACCTATGAGTGAGAACATGCGGTGTTTGGTTTTTTGTCCTTGCAATAGTTTACTGAGAATGCTGTTTGTATATTAGACAAAATAGATTCTAAGACAAAAACTACACAAAGAGACAAAGTAGGTCACTATATAATGATACAAGTATTGATTCAGCAAATAACAATTTTACAGCTACAAGTGCCTACATCAAAAAAGAAAAACTTCTAATAAATAACTTGAGGATGCATCTTAAATAATTAGAAATGCAAGAGCAAACTACACTCAAAATGAGAGAAAAAAATAAAGATCATCTCAAATAAACGATTTTTAAAGGAAGAAAACAATACAAAGATCGATGAAATGAAAAGTTTTTTTTTTGAGATGGAGCCTCACTCTGTCGCTCAGGCTGGAGTGCAGTGGCGTAATCTCGGCTTACTGCAAGCTCCGCCTTCCGGGTTCACACCATTCTCCTGCCGCAGCCTCCCGAGTAGCTGGGACTACAGGTGCCTGCCCCCAAACCCGGCTAATTTTTTGTATTTTTAGTAGAGACGGGGTTTCACCGTTTTAGCCAGGATGGTCTTGATCTCGTGATCCACCCGCCTCGGCCTCTCAAAGTGCTGGGATTACAGGTGTGAGCCACCGCGCCTGGCCCGAAAAGTTGTTTTTTTAAAGTTAAACAAAAATGACAAACCTTTAGCCAGACTAAGAAGAAAAAGAGACATTCAAATAAAATCAGATAAAAAAAGACATTACAATACTGAAGAAACTCAAATGATCATTAGTGGCTACTATGAGCAACTATATGCCAATAAACTGGAAAATCTAGAAGAAATGGATACATTCCGAGACACATAACAATCTCCCAAGACTGAACCATGAAAAAATACAAAACCTGAACAGACCATAACAATTAACAAGATTGAAGCCATAACAAAAAGTCTCCCAGCAAAGGAAAGCCCTGAGCTCAATGGCTTTACTGCTAAATTCTACCAAACATTTACAGAAGAACTAATAGCAATTGTCCTCAAACTATACCAAAAAAAAGAGGAGAAAATACTTTAAAACTCATTCTATGAGGCCAGGATTGCCCTGAGACCAAAACCAGACAAAGGCACATCAAAAAAAGAAACTATAGGCCAATCTCTCTTTGCAAAAATCTCAACAAAATGATTCCAAAGTGAATTCAACAATAAGTTAAAAATATTTTTTGTCATGAGCATGTGGGCTTTATACCTGGAATGCAAGGATGATTCATGATATGCAAGGACGATTCATGATATGCAAATCAATCAATGTGATATATCAACAGAATGAATGATAAACCATATAATCATTTTGATTGATGCTGAAAAAGCATTTGATATAATTCAACACCATTTCATAATAAAAAGTTTCAAAAACATGAGTATGAAAGGAACATACCCCAACATAAATTAAAGCTGTATGCTAGCCCACAGCTAGTATCATACTGAATGGGGAAAAGCAGAAAGCCTTTTCTCTAAGATCTGGAACACAGCAAGAATGACCATTAACCAGTGGTATTCAACATAGTACTGAAAGTCCTAGCTAGAGCAATCAAACAAGAGAAAGAAATAAAAGGCATCCAAACTGAAAAGGAAAAAGTCAAATTATTCTTGTTTGCCAATGGTATGGTCTTATATGTAGAAAAACCTGAGGATTCCACAAGAAAACTATTGGAACTAATAAACTAATTCAGTAACATTGCAGGATACAAAATCAACATACAAAAATCAGCAGTATTTCTATATGTCAACAGTGCACAAAATGAATAATAAATTTAAAAAAAATCACATTTACAATAGCCACACATCAACTTAATTACCTAGGAAGTAACTTAACCAAAGAAGTAAAAGATCTGTACAATGAAAACTATAGAACACTGATGGAAGATATTGAAGAGGACAACAAAAAATGGAAAGATATTTCATGTTCATGGATGAGAAGATTTAATAATGTAAAAATGTCCATACTAACCAAAACAATATGCAGATTTAATGCAATCCCTGTCAAAATACTCATAACGTTCTTCACAGAAATAGGAAAAACCATCCTAACATTTATATGGAACCAAAAAATACCCAGAATAGACAAAGCTACCCTAAGCAAAGGAACAAAACTAGAGGAATCACATTACCTGACATCAAATTATATTACAGAGCTATAGTAATCAAAATAGCATGGTACTGGCATAAAAATAGACGCATTGGCCAGTGTAACAGAATGGAGAACCCATAAACAAATCCACATGCCAAAAAATAATTTATTTTTGATAAAGGTGCCAAGAATATACATTGGGGAAAAGACAGTCTCTTTAATAAATGGTACTGGGAAACTGCATACTCATCTACAGAGGAATGAAACTAGACATCTGTCTCTCACCACATACAAAAATAAAATGAAAATAAATTAAAGACAAATTTAAGACCTCAAACTATAAAACTACTGCAAGAAAACATTGGAGAAACTCTCTGGAACAGTAGTCTAAGCAAAGATTTCTTAAATAATACCCCAAAGCACAGGCAATCAAAACAAAAACGGACAAATGGAATCACTCCAAGTTAAAATGCTTTTGCACAGCAAAGGAAACATCAGAAAAGTGAAAAGACAACCTACAAAGTGGGAGAAAATATTTGCAAACTACCCATCTGACAAGGGATTAATAACCAGAATATATAAGGAGCTCAAACAACTATAGGAAAAAAAAAATCTCATAATCCAATTAAATAACCTGAAAAGTATTTGAGTAGACATTTCTCAAAAGGAGATATACAAATGGGAAATAGGTATATAAAAAGCTGGTCAACATTATTGATCATCAGAGAAATGCAACTGAAAACTACAATGAGGTATCATCTCACCACAGTTTAAATGGCTTGTAGTCAAAAGGCAGGCAATAGGCTGGGTTCGGTGGCTCACGCCTGTAATCCCAGCACTTTAGGAGGCCAACACGGGCAGATCACGAGGTCAGGAAATCCAGACCATCCTGGCTAACGCGGTGAAACCCTGTCTCTACTAAAAATACAAAAAATTAGCCGGGAGTGGTGGTGAGCGCCTGTAGTCCCAGCTGCTTGGGATGCTGAGGCAGGAAAATGGCGTGAACCCGGGAGGCAGAGCTTGCAGTGAGCAGAGATTGCACCACTGCACTCCAGCCTGGGCGACGGAGCAACACTCCATCTCAAAAAAAAAAAAAAAAAAGAAAGTAAAGGAAAAAAAAGGCAGGCAATAACAAATGCTGACAGGATGTGGAGAACAGGGAACCCTCGAACGCTGTTGATGAGAATGTAAATTAGTATAACCATTATGGGGAACAGTTTGGAGGTTCCTGAAAAAACTTAAAATAGAGCTACCATATGATCTGGCAATCTCACAGCTGGGTATATATCCAAAAGAAAGGAAATAATATATTGAAGGATATCTGCATCCCATGTTTGTTGCAGTACTGTTCACAACAGCCAAGATTTGGAAGAAACCTAAGTGTCTATCAACAGATGAATGGATAAAGAAAATGTGGTACTCATACAGAATGGAGTACTATTCAGCCACAAACAAGAATGAGATCATAATATTTGGCATAATGTGGATGGAACTGGAGGTCATTATGTTAAGTAAAATCAGCCAGACACAGAAAACAAACATCACATGTTCTCACTTATTTGTGTGATCTCAAAATCAAAACAATTAAGCTCATAGACATACAGAATAGAAGGATGGTTACCAGAGACTTAGAAGGGTAGCTGGGGGTTTAGGGGTATGTGAGGATGGTTAATGGGTACAAAAAATAGTAAGAAAGAATGAATAATGCCTAGTATTTGATAGCAAAGCAGGATGACTATAGTCAATAATTCAACTGTATATTTTAAAATAACTAAAGAAGTATAATTGGATCATTTGTAACACAAACGATAAAAGCCTGAGGAAAGAAATAGTACATTTTCAATGATGTGATTATTATGCATTGCATGCCTTATCAAAATATCTCATGTACCCCACAAATATATACTTTCACTTTGTACCCGCAAAATTAAATATTAAAATAAAAAAGCCTATGTTCGTTACCATTCATTCATCTTTTCTCTCCCTTGAACTCCTGACAATTACTGATCTTTTAACTGTCTCTATAGTTTTTGCCTTTTCATGACATTTTCCAGAATGTCATTTAATTTCAATCATATAGTATGCAGCCTTTTCAGACTGGCTTCTCTCATTTAGCAATGTACAAGTTGCACAGGTTCCTCTTTTTTTTATGACTTGATATAATAACTCATTTGTTTTTATTGACTATCAGTATTTAATTTTATAGATGTATCTCATTTTGCTTGTGAATTTATTTAGTTATTTATTTTGAGACAGGGTCTCACTCTGTCACCCAAGTTGGAGTTCAGTGGCACAATCATGGCTTACTGTAGTCCCAACATTTTCTGGCTTGGGTGATCCTCCTACCTCAGTCTCCCAAGTAGTTGGGACTACAGGCATGTGCCACCACACCCAGATAATTTTTTATTTTTTGTAGAGATAGGGTTTCATCATGTTGCCCAGTCTGGTCTTGAACTCCTGGGCTCAAGCAATCTGCCCGCCTCAGCCTCCCAAAGTGCTGGAATTACAAGCATAAGCCACCATGCCCAGCCTGCTTCTGAATTTAATTAACAAAGGATAACTTCATTGTTTCCAGTTTTGGAAATTGTGAATAAAAGTGTTACAAATATTCATGTGCAGGTTTTTGTGTGAACATGTTTTCAACTCATATGGGAAAATACCTAGGAGTGTGATTCCTGGATCATTTAATAAGCCTATGTTTAGCTCTGTGAAAGCTGCCAAATTGTTTTCCAAAATGACTGTAACATTACACATTCCCACAAGCAATAAATGAGGGTTCCTGTTGTTCTGCACCATTGTCATCATTTTGCATTGTCAGTGTTTTGAATTTTAGCCATTCTAAAATTAGTAGTTAATAGTTGTTTAGTGGTATATCATTGCTGTTTTAATTTGAATTTCCCTAATAATATATGTCGTGAAGCATCGTTTCATGTGCTTCTTTTTCATCTGTTTCTCTTCTTTGGTGAGGTCTCTGTTAAGATATTTTCTCCGTTTTGTAAGTAGTTTTTTTTTTTCTTATGTCAAGTTTAAATGTCAGTCTCTTATCAGAAAATTGTTTTGTAAATATTTTCTTCCACTCTCTGGCTTGTTTTTATTTCCCTTAAGCATGTCTTTCACAGAGCAGAAGTTTAATTTTAATGAGGTCCAAATTATCAATTTTTCATGGATCATGTTTTTGGTGTTGCATAAAAATCTTGTCAAATTCAAGGTCACTTAGATGTTCTCCTATGTTATTTAGAATTTTATATTTTGTGAATTACACTAAAGTCTATGATCCATTTGAACTTAATGTTTGTGAAAAGTATAAAGTTTGTGTCTAGATTCATTTTTTCACATGTGGATCTCCAGTTGTTACAGCACTATTTGCTAAAAAAAAAAAAAAAAAAACTATCCTTTCTCTGTTTAATTGCCTTTGTTCTATAGTCAACTGAAGATCAGTTGACTATATTTGTGTGAACTTATATCTGGGCACAGTATCCTATTCCCTTTATATATTTGTCTATTCTTTCACCTATACCACAAGACTTTGATTACTATAGCTTTATAGTATGTCTTGAAGTTAAATAATGTCAGTCTTCCAACTTTGTTCTCCTTCAGTATTGTGTTGGCTATTCTTGATCTTTTGCTTTCCCATATATATTTAGATTCTGATGGTTGATAACCACAAAATAATTCGCTGGAACTTTGATTGAGATTGTTTTGTATCTACAGATCAAGTTGGGAAGAACTGGCATCTTAATAATATTGAGTCTTCCTATTCATGAACATGGAGTATCTCAACATCCATTTAGATCTTTCTTGATTATTTTTTTTTACTCAGAGTTTTGTGGTTTCACCATCAATCTTATATTTTCTTAGACTTATAACCATTTCATTTTTCATGCTAACATGAGCGGTGGTGTATTTTAAATTTCAAAACCCAATTGCTAACTCTTGATATATAGGAAAGTAATTTACTTGTGTATATGGACTTTTACCCTGCAAAGTTGCTATGGCCACTTGTTAGACGAATTTTTTTTTGAGTTTTCTATAGATAATCATGTCATCTGCAAAAAAAATTTTATTTCCTGTTTCACAGTTGTATACCTTTAATTTTCTTTTGTCATTTATTACTTAGGACTTCAAATATAATGTTTAATAGAATTGGTGAAAAAGAACATCTTTGCCTTTTTTTCTGATCTTAGGAGTACAGAATCTAATATCTCACTACTAAGTACGTCAGCTTAGGTTTTTGATACATGTTCTT
The DNA here is from genome assembly GCF_028878055.3 of Symphalangus syndactylus. Taxonomy (NCBI): domain Eukaryota; kingdom Metazoa; phylum Chordata; class Mammalia; order Primates; family Hylobatidae; genus Symphalangus; species Symphalangus syndactylus. The sequence continues at coordinate 90,586,195 of NC_072426.2, forward strand.
TATCAGGTTGAGGAAGTCTCCCTCTATTCCTAATTTCCTGAGAATTATCACATGAATGGATGTTGGATTTTCTCAATGCGTTTTCTGCATTTAGTAATTTAATAATGATTTTTACCTTTAGCTTGTTGATATGATGGATTACATTAATTGATTTTCAAATGTTGATTAATACATTTTTAAATGTACTTTCATATACTCAATGTAAAGTTTGAAGTCAAGGCATTGTTATGTGCATTTCCGTGGGCCAAAAAAAAAAAAAATCAGATATAAACAGAAATGGGAATGACATTTAGGAAGGAGAGAAATCTGGAGGAAAGCAGGCTTCTGCTCTTGGTGAATGCTCTGTTTTGGGACTGTTTCTTCCTTTACGTTGAATAAAGGCAGACTTGTTTTTAATAGGCCAGTGTAGTTGTCTTTAGTCATTCAACACTCCCTTGAAAAATCCTACAGAATCATCTTTATAGTCCAAACTAATGGTGTGGGTCATTCAAAACCAGGGATGGTTTTTCCTAAGAAAAGAAAATTTGATAATTGTATTGAATTTATGATGCCACACATATGCTTTAAATTTTGCTAAAAACTGTGAGATATAAATGGATTTAAAAAAACTAAGATCGCTATTTTCATGGAGCTGGCAGCCTATTTGGAAAGACAAAATTAAATAACCAGGAGGAGAACAGCTTTATACCTTCAAATGCTGAATCACATATTAAATAAAATAAACATTTTAGGGGATCAGGAAACTGAAACCAGAGTAGGCTGAAAAAGAGCAGAAATACGCTATGAGAAATGGGGACTTGACATAGGCTTAAAGAAAGAGTAGAATTGGCATATGGCAAGAGAATCCCAAAATACTTGGAAAAAAATACAAAAAAATACCCACATACAGGTGGGTATGACTCTTCTACACTTCTCCTAAAGCATTCTTCTTATGATTTCATACATATCTTCATTTCATTGTGATTCACGCCTTGTATCACTTTCCCCTTTTGGATATCTCACTTACCAAGTTTCTAATCACTCCTTTTTTTTTTTGTCTTTGAACATGTTATCACCTGGCTTGTGAACTTCCGCTCAGTCCTCACCTTCATCCTCATTCAGAGTGAATTCAACATAATGGTGCACATTTAATCCTTTTCTCATTTCCCGTGAGAATGCTTGCCAATGGCACTGGCAGCTGCAGCATTTACCCTGAGATAACTTTGCCAAGAAATATCTTACTTCATTACTATTTTTGCATCACTCTAGTATATTGACTTTGGAAACAAAAGACATCATTCTATTTATAAACATTCTGTCTTTAGTAGTGGTATTTCCATTTACAAAATATAGTAATTCTTGATTGCTGAAAATGTCAAATCCTAGAAAACATAGCATTACCACACGTGATGTTAATGTTAATATTGTTCTCCCAAAGTTGTTGGCCGAAGATTCATTTGATGAATCCAATTTTTCTGAAATAGATGATTCTGATGATTCAGATGATTCTGACATTAGTTGTGTTTAGAAATAACTCCAAGAACAGTTTTTTATATTTTCATACTGAAAATTGGCCAGATATTCTTCAGCCTCAAAAAGTGTGCTAATGTAAAATTAAATGAGCATTAGCAGTGAACTGCACTTTTTTTTATTCTAACTGGGAAAAGGGTATCCAAAAGTCTAGAATTTTGCTGTGGAACCATCAACAATGTCTTCCTTTTCCACCCCATGTCAGCCACAAACTCTATGGTCACAATCTCCTAAGCTGTAAACAAATAGCATCTTCTGTCTGTCCACAGACCTTCACCTTCCTGCTCTCTTGCTGAAGTGTCCCTGGTGCAACTGCTCTTTAAGTTCATAACCACCTCTCCATTCACTGTTTCACTTTATGCAGGGCCTCTCTTACATTAACCCATGGAGCTTGGGTTCCATGGCCCATCATCACTGTTATGTTTCTCAAAGTCCTGAGTCCTTTGTAATCACCCACCTTCCCTCTACTTATGTCAGAACAGCTTTACTTTGATAAAAAAATTACAAAATAAAAGAGATTCTTAGTCACCAAAAATTTAAAATTATACCATCTTTTAGTATGTCCAGAAAATTGCTAGGGAAAGTCAGACTAAACTCTATATGCAGAGGGCTTGAGGCAGGCTTGCCCTTATATACTTTCCAGTCTTAGAGACTAAAGTATAGACAGAAATCCACAGACCCCAGGTCTAAATATCTATGTTATAAATTCAGCTAACATACTAAATAAAATGTGGTATATCCTCTGCCTTAAGAAATATATTTATTCATAATGACCTGGAAGGCCAGGTTTCAATTTAGTATTTTTAGACCCCTTAGAATTCTGTGAGAACTGGCAAAATAGAGAAAACAAACAACAATAAAACCAGCTGATGGCCTGCTCTGTTCTATTCTCAATAGCACCTTCCTTCTACATGATAAGGGTCACCGGAGTCAGCATATCCATCTGCCATGTTTATAACAATGCCCCCTGGTGTCTCCTAGGGCCTGAAGGTACACAAGATCAGAGCTTAGTCTGATCAAAGGAGGGTGGACATGGAGAAGGGTCACAAACAATCCCATGAGGTGGGCTTGGACTATTTTGGCAAGGAGTTCTCAAATGCCAGGTATCCAAAAGCTGGTTTAGAGGATCAAGTTGGACTTTCAGTGTGCAGTCTCCCTTTACCACATGGCTAAAGAGTGTGTCTGCCCAGCAGAGGACCAGAGTGAGGACATCTAATGCATTCAGGTGAAGGTAGAGGCCCTCTTGCCAGGGTCTAAGGACAATAGTGACTTGAGAAACCTCCAAGGAAACAGCTCATCAAGTAGACACGATGAGCTAAGCCAGTGAGAAAGCTGTTGTTGAAAGATCACAAATTGTTGTTTTCTTTTTTCAAACTTATTTTAAATTCAGGTGTACATCTGCAGTATGTACAGGTTTGTTACATAGGTAAACACATGCTATGCTGGTTTGCTGTACAGATCATCCCATCACCCAGCTATTAAGCCCAGCATCCACTGGCCATTCTTACTGATCCTCTCCCTCCTCTCACCCTCCAACAGGCCCCAGTGTGTGTTGTTCCCCACCATGTGTCCATACGTTCTCATCATTTAGTTCCCACTTACAAGTGAGAATATGTGGTATTTGGTTTTCTGTTCTTGTGTTAGTTTGCTAAGGATAATGGCCTCCAGCTCCATCTATGTCCCTGCAAAGAACATTATCTTATTCCTTTTTATAGCTGCATAGTATTCCATGGTGTCTCTGTACCACATTTTCTTTATCCAGTCTGTCACTGATGGGCATTTAGGTTGGTTCCGTGGCCTCTGCTATTGTGAATAGTCCTGCAATGAACATACATATGCATGTGTCTTTATAATAGAACTATTTATATTCCTTTGGGTATATACTCAGTAATGGCATTTCTGCCTCTAGGTCTTTGAGGAATCACCACACTGCCTTCCACAATGGTTGAACTAATTTACACTCTCACCAACAGTGAAAAAGCATAACTTTTTCTCCACAACCTCACTGGCATCTGTTGTTTTTTGACTTTTTATTAATAGCCATTATGACTGGTGTGAGATGGTGCCTCATTGTGGCTTTGATTTGAATTTCTTTAATGATAAGTGATGCTGAGGTTTTTTTTTAATGTTTGGCCACATATATGTCTTCTTTTGAGAAATGTCTGTTCATTTCCTTTGCCCACTTTTTAATGGGGTTGTTTTATTCCTGTAAATTTGCTTAAATTCCTTATAGATGTTGTATTTTAGACCTTTTTCAGATGCATAGATTGAAAAAATTTTCTCCCATTCTGTAGGCTATTTACTCTATTGATACTTTATTTTGCTATGCAGAAGCTCTTCAGTTTAATTAGATCCCATTTGTCAATTTTTGCTTTGTTGCAATTGCTTTTGGTGCCTTCATCATAAAATCTTTGCCTCTGTCTATGTCCTGAATGGTATTGCTTAGGTTTTCTTTTAGAGTTTTTATAGTTTTGACTTTTAAATTTAAGTCTTTAATCTATCTTGAGTTGATTTTTGTATATGGTGTAAGGAAGGGGTCCAGTTTCAATTTTCTGCATATGGCTAGCCACTCCTCTCAGCACCATTTATTAAATAGGGAATCCTTTCCCCATTGCTTGTTTTTGTCAGTTTTGTTGTACATCAGATAGTTGTAAGTGTGCAGTCTTATTCCTGGGTTCTCTCTTCTGTTCCATTCATTTATGCGTCTGTTCCTTTACCAGTATCATGCTGCTTTGGTTACTGTAGCCTTGTAGTATAGTGTGAAGTCAGATGGTGTGATGCCTCCAGCTTTGTTCTTTTTGCTTAGGGTTACCTTAGCTATCTGGGCTCTTTTTTGGTTCCATACGAATTTTGGAATAGTTTTTTCTAATAGTGTGAAGAATGTCAATGGTAGTTAATGGGAATAGCATTGAATCTATAAATTGCTTTGGGCAATATGGCCATTTTCACGATATTTACTCTTCTTATCCATGAGCATGGAATGTTTTTCCATTTGTTTGTGTCATCTCTGATTTCTTTGAGCAGTGGTTTGCATTTCTCCTTGAAGAGGTCCTTCGCTTCTTTTGTTAGCTGCACTCCTAGGTGTTTTATTCTGTTTGTGGCAATTGTAAATTGGAGTTCATTCATGATTTGGCCCTTGGCTTACCTGTTGTAGGTGTATAGGTATGTTAGCTATTTTTGCACAATGACTTTGTATCCTGAGACATTGCTGAAGTTGCTTATCAGCTGAAGAAACTTTTGGGCTGAGTTGGTGGGGTTTTCTAGATATAGGATCATGTCATCTGCAGACAAAGATAGTTTGACTTTCTCTCTTCCTATTTGAATACACTTTATTTCTTTCTCTTGCCCGATTGCCCTGGCTAGAATTTCCAATACTATGTTGAATAGGATTGTTGAGAGAGGGCAACCTTGTCTTGTGCCGGTCAAGGAGAATGCTTCTAGCTTTTGCCCATTCAGTATGATATTGGCTGTGGGTTTGTCTTATATGGCTGTTATTATTTGGAGATATTTTCCTTCAGTTCCTAGTTTATCGAGAGTTTTTAACATCCAAGGATGTTGAAATTTATCAAAGGCTTTTTCTGCATCTATTGAGATAATCATGTGCTTTTTTCTTTTGTTCTGTTTATTTGATGAACCACATTTATGGACTTGCATATGTTGAGCCAACCTTGCATCCTGGGGATGAAGCCTACTTGACAGTGGTAGGTAAGCTTTTTGATGTACTGCTGGGTTTGGTTTGCCAGTATTTTGTTGAAGATTTTTTACATCCATGTTCACCAAGGATATTGGACTGAAGTTTTCTTTTTTTGTTGTATCTCTACCAGGTTTTGGTATCAGCATGATGCTGGCCTCATAGAATGTGTTAAGAAGGAGGCCCTCCTTTTCAATTTTTTGGAATAGTTTCAGTAGGAATGGTACCAGCCCCTCTTTGTACCTCTTGAAGAATTCAGATCACAGATTGCTAATGCATGTGTTACAGGAATACAGTGTGAAGACTGACACATCCTGTTCTCATCTATTCCAGAGAAAGGAAAAGATTTTACACCCAATCTGAAATTTTCAGGAGCCTCTGCAAGATAGGGACACAAGAAGCCATGTTTTGGGAACTTACTTACACAGTACTACCTGAAGATGAGAGGGCATGTAATCATCAGATCTCTCTAGTTTCTTCTATTACAGGGGCCTTGCAGTTTTGGTAAATGAGGGTTCTACTATATCTATGGAAATAGATGGAGAAAGACAATGGCAGGGAGGTCCACGAGAGACCACAGTGAGTAGCAGACCAATCATAGTCCCCAGAGGGCAGTAACAGCAACTAAATCAAAAGAAACTTAGAAGCACTTGGGAAACATTCCAGGGACCTCCCTGTACTATTGTGGGGCAGTGCTAGTTCTTGCAGGGATTTGGACTTTCAGGAAGCAGGTTATACAATAGAGCAGAAGCCAGGGGACATTTACAATCACTTCTTAGTAGTTTTCAGTTTGTCATGGAGTGGCTCTAGGATCTAATGGTTTATTACCAGAGGTATATAAGGCTGTACACGTTTGGGATAGGGAGAGTAAACAGATGAAGTCAGCTGGGTAGAGTATTACCATAGAAAATAGTAGTGCTAGCTAAGTTTGCTCAGGAAAGGGGAGTCTCAGACTTTTTGTAATGTCTACCATGTTTCTGGCATTTTACATTTGAAGTTTAATTCTGAAAATATCCAGTGAAATAGGTGTTATGTTTATAAGATTCTGAGGCTCATTTAGGCCAGAAAGTTGTTCAAAGATACATGGTAGACAGAGATATGGACCCAGAGCAATGCTAGTCTCTTCTGCTTTGCTGCTTTCTGTAATTACCAAAAATCTCTTGCTTAAGAAGAGTCTCCTGGCACCTTGGCAGTGAAGGTTATCTCATAAAGAAATGCTTGTACTCAATGTAAATGGCATCACTTTTATGACCTTGGCTGTCTCTCCTGTTTCATAATTCTAGGTATTAAATTATATTTTATTATGTGTATATCTAAAATAATATTAGTTTTCTGGGTGGAATATTAGACGTTACCACAAAAGAGACTTGTGTATTCAATTGGTACGTCAAATCTATAAGAGACGATCATTTCCTTGTGAGTATTTAATAAGTAATATTTGTGGGTAAAATAGAATCCAAGGGGACTTTGTATAAATATATACATATATATGAAATTTTCAGAACACCATTTACATCCACTTTTGATGTCCTCTCTACTTTTCTCTATTGAACAGCGTTTTTGTTTGTGCCACCCTTTCTCCAAATTTCATATTCAGAATTTGCTGCTTTTCAGACTTCCACAGGATAAAATACAAAGCTGGCTCTCTCGGCCATTGCTGGTGGACAAAAATCTGGGTGATAATGGAAAATAATCATTTCAATTGCTTCAAATAACTTACATGCTTTAGTGCAGTGTGTATAAAAAACTCTGGCAGCTGATTGAATTGTGGATTTTTGATGCCAATTTTATGAGGCTATGTAAACCCAGTGTTAGTTTAGCAAAGGTTACCACCAACAGAGTGACTGTAATATGCCCATAGGTGAGGAGTAACATGGATTATACAGAGCAACTTGGTCATGAAATCCTTTATTTATGATCACATTCAGAAAGCCATGAACCTTCCCCACTTGCTATCATATTTTAATTCACTGCTACACTTGTGAGCACACATATAAATCAGTGTGCATCTTTAAAAGATAAATCTCACACCAAATTCAGAGTGAACTAGTGTATCCTACTTTGTAGAATCTATGTGACTTGACTACAAAGAGCATTTTTGATTAATCAGAACTATGATTTTAATAAAGAAACAGCAGGTGGGCTAACCACAAAATTAAAACTCCCAACCGTCTCAGAGTAATAAAGTCATAAATATAAAAGTGCTCAAAATACCTCATTTGCATCTTTGAATAATGTCCTTGTTTAACAAGGACGGGACACTGGGTTGACCAGCAGAGGGCAGGTTCCTATAGATGTTGGCACTTCCTGGTTTAGTCTTGTTGCTGTTTCTTCCTCAATCTTTCACTGTGTAATGGAGCAAGGCCTGTGTGGTAATTAATTGCCATCTGCGATGTGCTTTTATCAGTGATTTTTACACCAATTGCTCAATTGCAATATCATATCAGCTGCATTTCAACACATCCTGGAGAACACAAATGTGCCTTTGGTTTCCTAATCATGTTTGGTCAATTTAAGAATTCTTTTTTATTTTTTTCCCCAGAAATAATGTCAGTTTATCTCTTTGACAGTAGTAGAGCCTCCCTGTTAATAGTCAAAATTTTGTGGCTTTTTGAACAAGGCAGATCAAGGTTTGAAATCAGGCTCTGCTGTCTAGTGGCTGTGTGACCTTATACTGATTTTTAAAATTACTTGGTTACTTAAAGTGCATCTATTTTCTTATAGTAAAATATAAATAATATTATATCTCCAGGCCATATTGAGGTTTAATGGTCTTAATAGTTCATAAAATATGTACTTGAAGATTTTCAGCTTACACATGTATTCAGAACATAGCCCCCCAATTAGTTTACTTCAGGAGTTTCTGAGCACCATAACCATGAGCTACACTACCTGTATGCAAACAACTGAATCAAGAATACCATCTGCTGTCTTAGTGATTGTAAACATGGCACAGAAATAATAGCAAGTACATTTCATAGTTCATAAAATGTTTTTAAGTGAATTATTTTTCTTCAACTTTTTAGCTAGGCAGGGCAGATATTAGGATCCTCATTTTACTCTGAGGAAACTGAGCCTCAGGAGATTATGCAAGTTGTCCAATACTGCATGGACAGTTGATGATAGATGTGGCGCTTGACTATGTTCACTCAGATGCCCAGTCCGGGGCATTTTCAACCCACAATCTGGTACCCCTCAAGAATCAGAGCACCTTCCTTTCTCAGTCTCAGCCTCTACATCTGCAACGAAGAGAACTAGGCCCAATTACCACCTAGTTCCTTTCCAGCTCTGACATTCCAAGATGTCCCAGGATGATTTTCATGAAAGGAATGGTTCTGATATCAGTAGATAATTACCACTATAATCATAATATTTGTATCATCCTTATGGAATGAGGCTTTATGGCCCAGAAATATTGATGCAGCTTCTTGGAGGAAAGAGAGGAGGTGGGGAAAAGGATAGTAAGGCCCTACTGGTCCCCAGGCAAGTTAATTATTAGATATTTAAACATTTAATTGTTTCATTTTCCTTTTCTAACACCTATTAAACATCACCTAGCCTCATTCTAAATACCACCCCATAAAACAGTACACCATAATACAATTCTATCAAACTTCTTTCAAAACCAGTAAACTACAACGCATCAAATAAGCATTCCGTCTCTCACTGACATTAAAACACCACACCTTAAAACCAAGCCAAATAACTGCAAACAACAGAAGTAATCATAGTAACAATAATAATAAAAATAAATATGTATACACTCTCTATGTACCACAACTGTGTTTAGTGCTTTAAAGGCATAAATTCACATATGTTTTTGACCTTTTGAGGTAGATATTATCCATACTATTCAGCCAAGTAACTTGTTAAAGGCCTCCTCTTTATCTCATCTGCAGCATTTTTTGTCCAGGCTATCATCATTTATTTGCTATTTACTCTAATAGTTCTTTACTGGTCTTTTTCTACTCTTAATTACTAATATATCACTCTACAAAGCACTTGAACTGATCTTTGAAAACACAAATGTAACCGCGACATTCTCATGTTTAAATCGTTCATGAGATTTTCATTGCACTTAGAATGAAGGTTAACCTCCTTTCCATGCCTAAAAGGCATATCTGGCCATGATCTACCTTTGTAATTTCATATAATCTCATGCCCCTTCCTTTTTCTGTTATCATCCTCCAACCACTTTAAATTCTCTCCGTGACTTGGCTAAACCAGGAATCTTCTCAGTCCAAGGCTTTTCCCATGAAGTTCTCTGACTGGAATGCTTTCTTCCTACTCTTTTGTTATTCCAATGCATATCTCAGAATGTCATTTCTTCAGAAAGCCTTTTCTGGACCACCTAATTTCAGGTTGGATACACTTAACCCTTGGCTCCATGCCCTGCTCTTGAATTATACTTAATATAGTTGGTAGTAAGAGTTATGTGCATATTTACTGTTGTGTGTATTTTCATGGAGGAAGGGTACATGTCTGTTTATCATTACGTGGCTTTTTGCAGAAAGTAGAAATGAATTAAATAGCAAAGCCAAGACTGAACTTTTTTATTCTTATAAAACATCCTTATTCTTTTCACCCCAATTTCTTCAACCAAAAATGACAAGACATTTAAACAAATGATTTCTTAGATAAAAATAAAATGGAAAGAACATATCAAGCCATAATTTAAACAAAAATAAATAAAAACTGCTCAAGGATAATAAAAGAATAAGTAGGTGTTACACGGATGATCTCCATTTTTATGATGTAAGAATTTCACTCTCATTTTATCTTTAAAAATAATACTAGTTTACATGATGTTAACTTTCAGGTATTCTGGATCTAACTAAAAGAAATGACAAGAAAATTACTGGGCAAAGGGAGCTAATATCCATCCAAGAATTAGGAAGGTACTCAGGGATGAAATTGAAAAACTACTGGGCCCAACATTTAATTGGAAAGGCCATATGATGTAAGTCATAAAGTCACAATTATATGGATGAGGTGAATAGTGTCTGGTTTACCAAATCCCAGAATAACAGATCTGGTAGACACCATTCCCAACCCAGAGCTTTGAAACTTGAAAGAATTACACATTACACTTAAGGAAAATAAAGTAACAAAGTTAAAAGTAAAGATACATTTTAGAGATTTTATATAAACTCATGGATGATAGTAAGATGGTACGTTAAGGGGAATGAGGCCATTGGGGATCTATCATTTAGCTTTTTAACCAGATGCTTTGGGCAAAGACAGGTTTGTCGGGAAACCATCTGTTCATGTCATACATTCAACACATATTTGATGCAACACATTAATTTATTACCTACCAGTGCATAGTATTTTAGTCCACATTTTGGTGTCGACTACTTTTTTCTTATTTTACTGAAATTGCAGAGCCATCTTTCATTTAAGTAGGGCCAATCTACCATTTGTTAAATGACTGCAGGATCAAATGGTCCTCTGGAGTATATTACCTTCCTCCTAACTTTACCGTTTAGTCTATCTGAGCTGTCATCCCAGGAAGACGATTTCCTACTCCCAGCCCCAGTGGCAAACCACTAGACCTGTTCTTCCAAAGGCTTTGTTCTTGCCTTACATCATTTATTCATTTGTTTAACAATAAATATTTATGAAACACCTACTACAAACATCCTAGATGCTAGAGAAATAAAATGGAAAAAATAGGAACATGATTTCTCATCTTGCAGTGCATGCAGGAAAAAGAAAAAAATGGGTGATTACAGTACAACATGTGAAGTGCTACAAGAGAGATGTGCAAGAAATAAGAAAATTGAGAATGGAAAGTCTTATAGAGAAAATGACATTTGAGTTGAATCTTAACAGGATAAATTCATAGGGCAACCCTTGAGAGGTAGAAGGCAACACTCATAGAAAAGGAGAGAGGCATGTTAGAACATAATATGCTTAAAAATGAAATTTATTTATGTGAAGAAATACCTGGAGAAAGAGGTAGGTATCAAGAAGAAGTAATGCTTAGAATTTGAAACTCTGTTCTGGAGTGATTTGGGAACACTGAGAGAAAGGGTATTGGATATTGAGAGAGATAAGGAAGCTGGGCAAACTTCCTGATCTCAGACCTATACAGCTAGATGGATTATAGTGACATACTGTGAGATGGGAAGAACAGGAGGTGAAACAGTTGTGTATGTGCATTTGTGTATGTATTAGAGAGGGAGAAGGGAGATGGTGTAAGATAATGGGTTCACCTTTGGACACGTTAATTTTGAGGTACCTTTGGGCCCTTTAGGCAGAGAGGTACAAGAGGTAACAGGATCACACTCATGAAGATGAAGACCAGGCTTTTGTTGGAGATAATGACAATGACAAAATCATGCAGTGAGAGTGAAAGCCATGCCATGGGTACGAATGTGCAGAAAGAACATAAGGAATGGCAGAAAAAATGATGTCATTTAATTAGAAGTTACAAAATGATATGACTTCCTTAGAGGGAGGCTATTTAATTCTGCTACAATGGTTTCAGTTTAGCAAATGGGAAAATGTGAGCACATATCAGGCCTTCCTTCAATGAATGACTACTTACTGCTTGCCAGGCACCCAAAAAAAGAATACGGCAGATTTATACAAAAGTTATGCAAGTTATTTTTTAAGCAAAATCAAGTGTAACGGAGATCCAAAGTGTGCTGATTTCTAATTGCCATCTCCTAAAAGCCAGAAAAAATAATCTTCTAGTTCCATGTTGCAATATTAGGAAGGGATATATAAGAAAGTATGACATTACATCCTTGGAAAAGCTGCACGAGTATGGAGTAGCTCTTTGCTTCTAATAATCAGAAGGGCAAGGTAGAAGTGGGAGAACTCTGAAAGACAGACTGCTCAGAGGATATCAGTTTTGCCTTTTATATCGAGAAAGTTTGAAGTATGCATTAATATCTGTCTCCGTAGCATAACTTATGAAAGTAATTGAACCAGAAGCATAGCAGCTGCCAAACAATGGTCTAAAGGTAGCTGCAATATCGCATTCTACCAAAGGCAGGTGCCTCTATTTGGGAGTATCCTTCGTTGGGACCATAGAAGGATATGACTTCAGGAAGTTGGTCATTTCTTCCTTCTCTGGCTATATATTCTTATTAGATAGAGATATAAATAGCTAAAGAAATAGATGATAGGTAGACAGGTAGCTAAGCAGAGACACAGACATATACTTAATGTGCAAGAGCCAAGGATGGAGGAGGCTTGACATAAGGCTGCTGCCCTTTATCCCCTTGCCCTAATCCCAAACATCTTCTGGGGATTTTAATATCTGATTTTTTTTTATACCTAAGCATATTCAAACTATTAGATTTTTCATTGATCATTCTAAAAAGTAACCCAAGTAGAGATAAGCTTGGATGAGTCAGAAGAATCTGAATGAATGCAAAAGTAAGAAGTTATCTGGTTCAAGAATCATTAGAAACAACTGTCTTTTCATCAAAATAGAGCCATGGAGGCCTGGTGCAGTAGCTCACACCTATAATCCCAGCACTTTGGGAGGCCCAGGCAGGTGGATCACCTGAGGTCAGGAGTTAGAGAACAGCCTGGCCAACATGGTGAAACCCTGTCTCTACTAAAAATACAAACTTAGCTGGGCTTGGTGGTGCATGCCTGTAATCTCAGCTACTCAGGAGGCTGAGGCAGGAGAATCGCTTGAAACTGGCAGGCGCAGGTTGCAGCGAGTCAAGATAGCACCATTGCACTCCAGCCTGGGCAACAAGAGCAAAACTCCATCTCAAATAAATAAATAAGTAAAATAGACTCATGGAGCCCCTCAGTTTTTGAAAGTTTGAATACAGCATGGAAGTAGATTGGGGAGTTAACCAAAGGCTTTAAATTCTGATTACTTGAAAAATAATTAAAATTGATTTTTAATAAATATTTTATTGTGCTGGGATTTTAGTCATATTTCAGGACCTCCTCATAACCATTTTTTGAATTAAATTGTGTCTGTGACAGAGTTCTATGTGCTTATTTCCCTCATAAATATCAAAGCCTTCTCATGCTTTTTATTTCTTATTAACTCTATTAAAGTTAAGCTATAAAGTACACGTTATCAGCCTGCCATTAAGGGACTAAAATTTTTTAAATAGAGAGAGAAATTGACGATATGCCTTTACATGCACATAGCTTAGCTTGTTGAAGAAAATAGGCAAATACATTTACTGTGTTTCAGTGGCAGAAAAAAATTAATTTAGCATTATTGTCTACTATATTTTAGCAAATATCATGGAAAAGTAACACTGAGAATCAGAAGAGCTATGTTCTCACACAGACCTTTTTATGGCTATCACTGTCATATTAATAAACTATGCCCTCATTGCATCTCCATTTTCTCATTTCAGAAGTGAAATAATTAGACTCATTCCTTTCTCTTTAATATTTTGTGAGTCTATGAAATAGTGTGGATTCAAAGTACCTAAGCAAACCTTGGCAGGAGAGAGTGGTGTTATCCCAGGCTCAGACGGATCCATGCCCACTTGCTACAAAAGATGATGAAACATGCAGGGGCCAGTAACTTTTCCATGCCTGGTTGCAGGGATATTCATATGGATCTCAGAAGCCGAAAGCTGGAAACTTTTCCCGGTTCAAGTAAGGCTACCAGGTGAGCAGATTCTCTTCTGTAGACCACCTTTAGTTATCTACTCTGAAACTAGCAGAAGCAAAGACTTCAATCAGATACACATGGTTACCTGGTGCCATTGCTTATTATACAATTAAGTGTCTAAACAGCATTTCGGTCACAATGAAATCCAGATTGCAATTGTTGGTGCATCCCCTGGCTATCTGCATGTTGAATAAATATTGTACTTCCTATGACTGAAGCTTGCTGAGATGCTCCTAATTCTTTTATAGCATGAGGGTTCCCAACCAGGAACAATGTCCTGGGAAAGGGTGGCAAGCTCCATTGCACACCGTTTCACACAACTGTTTTTTGTTTTCATAAATTTTCAATTACTTTTCCTTCCAGCTTAAACAGATTAGGGCATTGTCTTTCCCCTCCAGGTGTTACATAGGCCATTCTAATGTGAATCAGCTAAAATACCAGAATAGGTCAAATCTTTCGCTTTTAACCTCCCTAGTGAGCCTAGTTTAACAGGAGCCTTTAAGGCTTGCTGAGTAACTCTCTCCTCTAGCCTCTGAGCAAGAAACCAGGAGAGTTAATAATGATTACAGTTGAGAATTCATTAAGCTGCTCTAATGGAAGTCTGGGGATGGGGGCAGGGTGGTTAGATCCCTAAATTTGACCTGACTGGGCCTGGAGTCTGGCATGGAAAGACAACTAACATTTTGTGAAACATCTTAGAGCTACATGCTTAAACATTTTATTTATCCTTATACCATCCCTCTAAGATATAAATTATTATCACCACTTTACAGATGACTCAGAAAGTTTAAGTAATTTGCTCAAGGTCACACATCTAAAAGTAGAAGAGTTATGATTAGAATGCAGATCTGTCTGTTTCCTTTCTTGTTTCTTAGTCTGTTGGGAAAGAAAGTGGAGGCTTAGGGAAGTGTAAAGCAACATGAAGAATAATTTGGGGAACCAGTTTCCTCTGGTGGCAAGAAGCTGACTACAGCCTGATGTCACAGGGCGTGAGGCAGGAGCAGTGAGTGAGCCTGAATGAATTACAAGCAAGGAGGGTAGGCTGGGAGGGAAAACACCCAGAGTTCCGGCTTTGTAGATAATTATCTGGGGCCTCAAGGATCTTTACAGAGAAGGTTCAACTTATAATTTACTAGCAATCAAGACCCTCCAAGGACTCTGGTCACGTTGGGGTTCCAACTTGACTACTCATTGCTAATCCTAACATGCCCCACATTATAGGCAAAGAGCATGAAGTGTGCCTCTTTGCTGAACTTGCCATACGAGAGGGTTCTCCCTAGGCTCTGCAGATTTGCCTCTTCTCATGCACCTATTCCTTCATCAAAGCCCAGATCAAGTGTCTATAACCTCTGAGTCCCTCAGTTGAAAGTCAATCTCTGGCTGAACTCCTTTAACAAATTTATCAAGTAATAACCGCACAGTAGTTTCCATACAATCCTTGTATTCCCTGTTAGAGTCTCCGGTTCCTAAAGGTTAGAGCAAGAAATATAGTAGATAAAGTACATATTTTTGGTTTGAAAATCTTTCCTTCCCCCTACCCCAATCTCCTGCACAAAGACAATGCTCAGAAAATATGGGTGAAATGAAACAGCTAACTCCCATCGCTATGCTTCATTTTCTTTTCTTTGATAGAAACTACTGATTGCCCATTGAGCAAGTCTTTCTTTATTAAGCACCAATTCTGTAGATAGTTCTGTGTTGGGACCAGGTAATCTAAAGCTTTTTCTGTCATGCTAAGACACCATGTTACCCTCCTTTGGGGGAAAACACGAATAGGTATGGAGAAGGGAAGTAACATAATTAGACTTGTTTTTCAGAAAGATGTTTCTTGATGCAATGTTAAGCATTGAATAGCAGGAGTCAAGCAGACAGGAGTGAGAACAGAGGATGTTGGTGCTATGTAGGCAGGAGATGACAGTGGCTTAAATCCATCTTTACAACAGAGAGTAGGACTCATGGCATAATATAACTGTGGGTCTTCATAGCCCCTTTATAGTCCAGTGGCAGAAAAAAATTAATTTAGCATTATTGTCTAGCATATTTTAGCAAATATCATAAAATGATTACATTGTCTGTAATCATTTACAGATAATGTTTAGTATCTGATCATTCCCTCCTTTCCACTCCATGGAGTTTTACTTTTGTTCTTTGTGGATTTGCCAAACATAATGGAAAACATATCTTATTACTAAGAGAGAAAAAAAACACGTTACTTTATGAAATAGATTATTTATAGCATTAAGCAGAAATGAATTCCTGAATGTGATGGTTTCGAAACACTGTCATGAAAGAGCCATGCATCGTACCTATTTTGCTACTGCTGCTTACCATGGATGCCTATCCATCAGACTACAGCTAGAAAAGGGAATTTAGAACCTGACCAGGTTCTATTTATATAATCTAAATATATAGATTCATCATCCCTGACTCTGAATCTTACCCATCTTTGTTTGAGTGAACTTAACAGTCTACACAGATGAGTAAGTTTCACCAAGATGGCCTCTGACTACTCACTCATGGGCAACTCTAAGCATGAAAAATAGGAGTGTTTTCTTCAGTATTGTTCATGCTTACTGAAATAGGAGACTGGATCTCTCCAGTATCGGTTTAACCAGGGAGGAAGAATACTCCCTCTATACCTGCCTCTATGTGTTTAGGACCAGACACCCCATTCCAAGATGGTGACAATGCCCCAGAAAGCTGAAGGAGGATTTGTCCACTAGGGGAACAGATGGGAACTGAACAATGATGAAATATTTTTAAGTTATAAACCTTCTGGATGATCTACAGGCAGTGTGGTAGCTGTAAAGATTACTAGGAGTTCTCATATCTACAAAGGAACAACCAACTTCTGTCCTAAATATAGGCAGTATATATTCCACCTTTGAACTGGATAATATGGGAGGGAAGACTCTCAGAGACAAACAATGAGAGTTTCTAGTGCATCCTTCGTAGGATATGGTGTATATATACAAGGAATCCTTTACGTACAGACACATACGACATGCATCTTTTACCCCCTACAGTTCTAACATGTGTGCATATAGTTCTTTACATTTTTTTTAACTTACATTTATCTTGAGGAATGTTTTCTATCAGCATACAAAGAAATTCCTCATTTTCTGGCATTAGACCTGCATATTATTTCACATGTAGCCATTAAACAAGACACCTGATGATATACGTTTAGATTTTGGCTAATTAGAATTTAACAAATTATTGTAAATATGCTGTGATATGTATACAAATTTTTGTATTTGTGGGAGTGTCCATTTCTGATAAAATCTCCAACATAGTCGTTATTAGATGCTGTGTTCTCCAACAATCTGAACATTTTTAATAGAAAGTGGTATCTTAGTGACCTTTTAAAATTCATATTCATCTTGTTATTAGAGACTAAACAGTATTTTACATGTTAAAGGTAATTGACATTACTTTTACCATTCATCTCTTTTATTGATTTTATTAACTTGTTGTTCTTTATACATAAGAGCAATTAGAACCTTGTGACTTTTATTGCAATATTTTGCACATTTTTAAAAATGTGATTTTGGCTTCATGTATTGTATTTCTTTCCCTAAAGACATTTTTAACTTGTTTGTGTTCATGTTATTAATCTTTTATGGCTTCTAGATTTGGGACCATACTTTCTAATTTTTTTACTATGTTTTCACCACACTATATTAAAATTTCATTTTTCTTTACCAGATAGACAAAAACTATAATTTCTTGTGCCATACTTTGAATATCCTTCCCATTCAAAGATATTTTGTAAGTCCCCATTGTTCTGTTTTATTTTCCACTCCTGTTATTTTTTCATTTAAATATTTTATCTAACTGCAATTTATTTTCCTTATAACATATGAGATACGAATTCAATTTCATTTTTTTCCAGGTAGCTACCTGGTTTTACCAATACAATTAATTATATTGTTCTCAGTCATTTGAAATTCAATCTATATCACACACTACATTCCCCAGGGAATTTTTAGGCATTTCTATCCTTTTTTCTTTCATTATTTGTCTATTCATGTGCCAGTGCCACAATGTTTTCTTGGCTTTACACTACGTATCAGTATCTGCCTGAGTTGGTTCTTACTAATTGCATGAAATCTCAGAATTTTCAGGATTATTCTTGATTTTTTATTTTTCAGTGTGGACTTCAATGTTTGCTTTTATGGTTACACAATGGTGAAAGCAAAATAACATAAATAATAATTGAGGTCTATAATTTTTTTATTATTATACTTTAGGTTCTAGGGTACATGTGCACAACATGCAGGTTTGTTAGATATGTATACATGTGCCATGTTGGTGTGCTGCACCCATTAACTCATCATTCACATTAGGTATATCTCCTAATGCTATCCCTCCCCGCTGCCCCCACCCCATGACAGGCGCCGGTGTATGGTGTTCCCCACCCTGTATTCAAGTGTTCTCATTGTTCAGTCCCACCTATGAGTGAGAACATGCGGTGTTTGGTTTTCTGTCCTTGCGATAGTTTGCTCAGAATGATGGTTTCTAGCTTCATCCATGTCCCTACAAATGACATGAACTCATCCTGTTTTATGGCTCCATAGTATTCCAAGGTGTATATGGGCCACATTATCTCAATCCAGTCTATCATTGATAACATTTGGGTTGGTTCCAAGTCTTTGCTATTGTGAATAGTGCCGCAATAAACATACGTGTGCATGTGTCTTTATAGCAGCATGATTTATAATCCTTTGGGTATATACCCAGTAATGGGATTGCTGGGTCAAATGGTATTTCTAGTTCTAGATCCTTGAGGAATCACCACACCGCCTTCCACAATGGTTGAACTAGTTTACAGTCCCACCAACAGCATAAACGTGTTCCTATTTCTCCACATCCTCTTCAGCACCTGTTGTTCCCTGACTTTTTAAAGATGTTATTTGAAATAAATGAGAACAAAAACACAACATACCAGAATCTCTGGGACACATTTAAAGCAGTGTGTAGAGGGAACTTTATAGCACTAAATGCCCACAAGAGAAAGCAGGAAAGATCTAAAATTGACACCCTAACATCACAATTAAAAGAACTAGAGAAGCAAGAGCAAAGACATTCAAAAGGTAGCAGAAGGCAAGAAATAACTAAGATCAGGCAGAACTGAAGGAAATAGAGACACAAAAAACCCTTCAAAAAATCAGTGAATCCAAGAGCTGGTTTTTGGAAAGATCAACAAAATTGATAGACCACTAGCAAGACTAATAAAGAAGAAAAGAGAGAAGAATCAAATAGATGCAATAAAAAATGATAAAGGGGATATCACACCGATCCCACAGAAATATAAACTACCATCAGAGAATACTATAAACACCTATATGAAAATAAACTAGAAAATCTAGAAGAAATGGATAAATTCCTGGACACATACACCTTCCCAAGACTAAACCAGGAAGAAGTTGAATCCCTGAATAGACCAATAACAGGCTCTGAAATTGAGGCAATAATTAATAGCCTACCAACCAAGAAAAGTCCAGGACCAGAAGGATTCACAGCCAAATTCTACCAGAGGTACAAAGAGGAGCTAGTACCATTTCTTCTGAAACTATTCCAATCAATAGAAAAAGAGGGAATCCTCTCTAACTCCTTTTATGAGGCCAGCATCATCCTGATACCAAAGCCTGGCAGAGACACAACAAAAAAAGAGAATTTTAGACCAATATCCCTGATGAACATTGATGCAAAAATCCTCAATAAAATACTGGCAAATCGAATCCAGCAGCACATCAAAAAGCTTATCCACCATGATTAAGTGGTCTTCATCCCTGAGATGCAAGGCTCGTTCAACATACCCAAATCAATAAACATAATCCATCACATAAACAGAACCGAAGACAAACACCAGATGATTATCTCAATAGATGCAGAAAAGGCCTTTGACAAAATTCAACAACACTTCATGCTAAAAACTCTCAATAAATTAGGTATTGATGGGACATATCTCAAAATAAGAAGAGCATTTTATGACAAACCCACAGCCAATATCATACTGAATGGGCAAAAACTGGAAGCATTCCCTTTGAAAACCGGCACAAGACAGGGATGCCCTCTCTCACCACTCCTATTCAACATGGTGTTGGAAGTTCTGGCCAGGGCAATCAGGCAGGAGAAAGAAATAAAGGGTATTCAATTAGGAAAAGAGGAAGTCAAATTGTCCCTGTTTGCAGATGACATGATTATATATTTAGGAAACCCCATAGTCTCAGCCCAAAATCTCCCTAAGCTGATAAGCAACCAGCAAAGTCTCAGGATACAAAATCAATGTGCAAAAATCACAAGCATTCTTATACACCAATAACAGACAAACAGAGAGCCAAATCATGAGTGAACTCCCATTCACAATTGTTTCAAGGAGAATAAAATACCTAGGAATCCAACTTACAAGGGATGTGAAGGACCTCTTCAAGGAGAATTACAAACCACTGCTCAATGAAATAAAAGAAGACAGAAACAAATGGAAGAACATTCCATGCTCATGGATAGGAAGAATCAATATCATGAAAATGGCTATACTGCCCAAGGTAATTTATAGATTCAATGCCATCCCCATCAAGCTACCAATGACTTTCTTCACAGAATTGGAAAAAACTACTTTAAAGTTCATATGGAACCAAAAAAGAGCACGCATAGCCAAGACAATCCTAAGCCAAAAGAACAAAGCTGGAGGAATCACGCTACCTGACTTCAAACTATACTACAAGCCTACAGTAACCAAAACAGCATGGTACTGGTACCAAAACAGAGATATAGACCAATGGAACAGAACAGAGCCCTCAGAAATAATACCACACATCTACAACCATCTGATCTTTGACAAACCTGACAAAAACAAGAAATGGGGAAAGGATATCCTATTTAGTAAATGGTGCTGGGAAAACTGGCTAGCCATATGTAGAAGGCTGAAACTGGATCCCTTCCTTACACCTTATACAAAAATTAATTCAAGATGGATTAAATACTTAAATGTCATACCTAAAACCATAAAAACCCCAGAAGAAAACCTAGGCAATACCATTCAGGGCATAGGCATGTGCAAGGACTTCATGTCTAAAACACCAAAAGCAATGGCAACAAAAGCCAAAATTGACAAATGGGATCTAATTAAACTAAAGAGTTTCTGCACAGCAAAAGAAACTACCATCAGAGTGAACAGGCAACCTACAGAATTGGAGAAAATTTTTGCAATCTACCCATCTGACAAAGGGCTAATATCCAGAATCTACAAAGAACTTAAACAAATTTACAAGAAAAAATCGAACAACTCCATCAACAAGTGGGCAAAGGATATGAACAGACACTTCTCAAAAGAAGACATTTATGCAGCCAACAGACACATGAAAAAATGCTCATCATCACTGACCATCAGAGAAATGCAAATCAAAACCACAATGAGATGTCATCTCACACCAGTTAGAATGGCAATCATTGATGTCTATAATTTTAAAATAATATATAATATATACAAAATATCTCTATTGATTATTTTTGCATTTGCATTGATACATATTTTTGATGTCAATTTTTGTTGTATATGTATTGATATAAATTTGGTTAATATATATATTGATATATATGGATATTGAATTATTTTATGTATATACTTGTATATATACTGATCTATCCACCCATCTATCTGTATAAAATTTGAAATATATTAAAGATATAAAATAATGGAGAAAACTGCCATCTTTATGATGCTGAATGCTCTACTTAAGATTATAATATCATTTTCTATTTCTCCCTTTCATGTCTGTCAGTAGTATCTTAGAGTATTTCCTTTTTACTTAGAGGAGACTTACTTATTGAACTTTTGGGTGGGAAGTTCTACATTGTACAGGACTGGTACATATAGTCAGCATTCTAAGCTGTTATGGCAACACATTTCCAAAAAACCTCTGGGACAAAGAATCCCTTTTAAGCTTTAGAGTTTAAAACCGCTATTATATAATTTACAATTACTCGTTAAACTTATCTCTCTTCTTTCTCTCTTCCTCTTCCTCTTTTGCTCCCTCCTTCCCTCGCTCTTTCTGTCTGTCTCTCTGTCTATCTAGCTTATTTCAATTACCATAATGTTTTCAAGGTCCATTCATGTTTTAGAATATATCAAAACTTCATTTGTTTTTGGCTTGAATAATATTTCATTGTGTATATATACCACATTTAGTTTATTCATTCATCTGATAATGGGCACTTGTGTTTTTCTCACCTCTTGGCTTTGTAGTAAACGTTGTAATGAACATGGCCATACAAACATTACTTTGAATTTCTGCTTTCAGTTTTTTGGGGTATATACCTAGGAGTGGAATTACTGAGTCATATGGTAATCGTATATTTAGTTTTTTGAGGAACCACCAAACTATGTCCCAACCAGATGCAGCTTTTTTACATTCCCACCAGCAATGTACAAAGGTTCCAATTTCTCCACGTTCTCATCAGCATTTGTTATTTCCCATTTTGTTTGATTATAGTGATCCTAGTAGGTATGAAGTGATACATCATTGTGGTTTTGATTTGTTTCTCTAATGACTGTTGATGTTTAGCATCATTTCTTGTGACTACTGCCCATTTGTATATCTTCTTGGGTAAATGTTTTAGAATATACTCCTTCTTCTTATTTAAAAAAACCCCACAAACTTATCTGTAAAACAGCCTCAGGCAGTCCTTCAGGACGTATTTTAGAAGAAAGCATTGCTATTATAGGAGATGATAGTTCCATGAATTTGTTGCCCCTGAAGAACTTATAGTGAGACAAGATGTGGAGATGGAAGAGGGTGATATTAATGATCCTTATCCTGTGTAGGCCTAGGTTAATGTGTGTGTTTGTCATTTAGGTTTTTGAAAAAAAAAGTTTAAAAAGTAAAAATAAAACATTTTTAAATAGAAGAAAGCTTATAAAGATGTAAATAAATATTTTTGTACAGCTGTACAATGTGTTTAAATCTGTGTTATTATAAATGAGTCAAAAACTTTAAAAAATCAAAACATTTGCAAAGTAAAATTGTTACAATAAGCTAAGGTTAATTTATTGTCGAGAAAAAGCAAAATATTTTCTTATACATTTAATTTAGCCTAAGTTTATAATAGTATACAGTAATGTCCTAGATCTTCACATTCACTCACCACTCACTCACTCACTGATCCAAAGCAAGTTCCAGTCCTGCAGGTGCCATTTATGGTTAAGTACTATATACAGATGTACCACTTTTTTTATTCTGTATTTTTACTGTATTTTTCTATGTTTAGATAGGTTTAGATACACAAATATTTACCATTGTGTTACAATTGCCTGCAGTATTCAGTACATTAATGAGCTACACAGGTTTGTAGTATAGGAACCATAGGCTATCCTACTTACCATGGGTATGATGTAGTAGGCTATAGCATATAGGTTTGTGTAAGTATACTATGATGTTGCACAATAACAAAATCACCTAACAACACAATTCTCAGAATGTATCCTCATTGTTAAGTGATGCCTGACTACACATTGTGTGTCTAATGATGTAGATTTATCATTATTTTTCTGGATTTAAGTCACATAGAAAATAAAAAGTAAAGTTGTAAACAAAAGTACAGTGATATTGGCTTTTCTATGTGTCCATATGTTTACTTTTACTGGAGATCTTTATACTTCATATGGCTTTGAGTTACTGGCTAGTATCCCTTCATTTTAATCTGAAGGGCTCACTTTAGGATTTCTTATAGGGCAGGTTTGGTGGTGAAGAACTTGCTCATTTTTTTTTTTATCTAGGAATGTCTTGATTTCTCCTTCATTTTTCCCTAATATAGAATTATTTGTTGACAACCTTTTTCTTTCAACACTTTAAATATGTTATTCATTACCTACTATATCTATGACTACTGATGAGAAATTGTTTAATATTACTGTGTGTTGTGTATAATAAGTTGCTTCTTTTTGTCTTGCTACTTTTAAGATCTTTCTGTCTTTGGCTTTAGCCAGTTTGATTATAATGTATCTTAGTGTAGGTCTACTTTAGTTTATCCTGCTTGGAGTTCATTGAGCTTTTAGGATTAGTAGATTGATGTCTTTCATCAAATTTGGTATATTTCTAGCCATTATTTCATCAAAGATTCTCTCTACTTGTTTCCCTTTCTAATAATGTAAGTGTTGGTCTACTGTGTGGTGTCCCATAGATTTCTTAGGCTCTGTTCACCATTTTCCCACTCTTTTTTCCTTTCTGCTCCTCAGACTCAATAATTTTAATTGTCTTGTTTTCTCTTTTTTTTTTTTTTTTGAGACAGAGTCTTGCTCTGTCACCCAGGCTGGAGTGCAATGGTGCAATCTTGGCTCACTGCAACCTCTGCCTCCCAGGTGAAAGCCATTCTCTTGCCTCAGCCTCCCAGGTAGCTGGGACTATGGGCATGAACCACCACACCTGGCTAATTTTTTTTTTTTTTTTGTATTTTTAGTAGAGATGGGGTTTCACCATCCTGACCAGGCTGGTCTCAAACTCCTGACCTCAAGTGATCCACCCACCTCGGCCTCCCAAAGTGCTAGGATTACAGATGTGAGCCACCATGCTCAGCCTGCCTTGCTTTCAAATTTACAAATTGTTTCTCCTGCCTGCTCCAATCTGTGTTGAACTCCTTCAGTAAATTTTGTGTTTTAGGTTTTACACTTTTCAGTTCCAGAATTAATTTAATTTTTTTTTCTATTTTTTATTGGTATTTTTATTTTGTTCATTTTTGTAGATTTTCCTTAGTTCCTTGTTCATATTTTCTCCAGCTTTTTGAACATATTTATAATAGTTGATTTAAGGTCTTTGTTAAGCTCAATGTCTGAGCTTCTTCAGGGATAGTTTCTGTATATTTTGTTCCATTTAATGTGTCATACTTTCCTATTTTTTGGCATAAATTGTCATTTTTTTTTTTTTGGTTGAATACTGGATTTTTGAATAATATAATATGGTAACTCTGGAAATCAGATTCTCTCCTCTCCCCAGATTTTGCTGTTTCATTGATTGTTGAAGACTATAGTAGTCCATTTGTTTAATAAATTTTCCAAACTATTTTTGCAAATACAGTATGTCTTCTTGTGTGTAGTCACTGATGTCACTACTTCTTTATCTGGTGTTCAGCTAATATATTACCAGAAATTTCCTTGAACACCAGAAAACCAAATACTTCTTCCAGTGTTTGCAGATTGGCTCTATTCTAGGGCACTCTAACACGCAGCCAGGCTTGCATCGAACCCAGAGACCACCTCCAGGAGAAAGCTTTGGGTCTTTTTAGGTATTTTGAGCCTGTGCCTTGCCTGGGCACGCATGTTGCTTTCTAAACTCCATCATATACATGGGTACTTTTGAATATCCTAATTCCTCAAAGACTCTCTCCCACTTTTCTTCCAGGACTTTAGATGGCTTAATACATGTCTCAACTGTAATCGTTTAGCCTAGGCATCTGCAGGTAGTTTACCTTACAGTTTTACTGAGCAATGACTACCACTTTTTTACCCTGAGTTCCAAGTTAAGTAAAACAAAGATAAACATCTCATACCAGTTTTTACAAGAGACATACATAATAATTTGAGAATAACATCTGCCCTGCTGCCTCTGGACTCAGTGACAAGGATCCACACTTGGCTGCTGCTGCTTTAAGACATGCCACATGAAAAGGGGAATGGGACAGGAGTGAGTTAAAACACTGTGGTTCAGCTGGGTGAGGTGGCTCACACCCGTAATCCCAGCACTTTGGGAGGCTGAGGTGGGCGGATCACCTGGCTAATACGGTGAAACCTTGCCTCTACTAAAAATACAAAAAAAAAAAAAATTAGCCAGGAATGGTGGCGGGTGCCTTAGTCCCAGCTACTTGGGAGGCTGAGGCAGGAGAATGGCGTGAACCAGGGAGGCAGAGCTTGCAGTGAGCCAAGATCGCGCCACTGCACTCCAGCCTGGGTCACAGAGCGAGACTCCATCTCAAAACAAACAAACAAACAAAAAACACAGTGGTTCACAATGCTTGCTACTTATTGTAGCCCTTACTTCCTTGCAAACTTTTAACTGTTTTCCAGAGTTCTGACAAAATTCATTCTGAGTTTCTGCTTGTTTATCAATGTTCTTGTGGAAGGATGAGAGCTTGGGGCCGCCTAATCTACCACTTTGCTGACATTACTCCCTTGGTTCTGTTTTAAAGTAAAATTTTATTGAAGTAAAACCTACCTTCAGAAAAGGGCACAAAGCATAAGTATACAGCTTGACAATTTTTCACATTTGTTTAACAATCCATCAGATCAACAAATAGAGTTCTGTTGTATGACACAGTATCTATAATTAACAATACAGTATTGTATATATTAAAATATTTTAAGGGGATAGATCTCATGTTAAGTGTTCTTACAAAAAAAAAGGACATTCCTAAAGATGATGGATGTATGTATGCATGTCTAAACTGATCAAAATGAATATATTAAATATGTGCAATGTTTTTTATGTAAATTATTCCTCAATAATCTTTTAAAAGGAAAAATAATATTACTTGCTATCCAAAAAGCCTCCTGTGCCCACTATTTTCTTTTTAAAACTTATAAGTGGAATTATAATGTATATTTTTTCTAACACATTTTATTCAGCATCATCTTTTATAGTTCTATCTATGGAGCTGTGTATAGTTCTAATTCATTAATTTTTATTGCTGTATTTTTTACAGTTTTTTCCTTCTCTTATAGGAATTTGTTGTTTCCATTTTTTGATGATTATCAATATTGTTATGGTGTGAATTTTTATACACATCTTTTCCTGGACATATATGCCTATTCCTAGGAGATAAATCACTAGATCATAGAGCATGCATAAATTCAGCTTCAGCTTTCCAAGCTGTTTACACCTAGTGACAAATCCACCAAAAATGGATGAAAGCTCCGGTTGTGCCACATTCTCACTAACATTTGCTAGAATGTGTGATTTGTTCTTTTTGACATTTCTAGTGTGTGAGTTGTCTTTTTCTTTTTTTAACATTTTACACCTCTACCTCAAAAATATGAAAGTTCTGTTTCCTTCACGTCTTCACCATCATTTCGTATTCTCAGCATTTTTAATGTTAAATATTCTGATGAATATGTAGTGGATTTCCTAGTGGTCTTATTTGTATTTCCATGATAAATAATAATATTGAAAACTTTTCATGTGATTCTTGTTTCTCATGTATCTTGCTTTGTGAACTCTCTGTTCAAATATTTTACCCATTATTTAATTGAGGTTTTCGTCTTTATAATATTGAGTAGCATCAACTATATATAAATGCTATATACCAGTCTTTTGTCAGATATATTTGTGACTATTTTCTCCTAGCCTGTAGCATATCTGTTTATTTTCTTGTGTCCTTTTATAATCAGATTTTTCTATTATAATGAAGTGTAGTTTATTATTTTCAATGTGCTCTTATTTTGCCATTTATAAGTTGAGATTGCATGCCTCTAGGTCATAAATATAGCATTCTACTTTTATTTTTCATTATAAAAACTTTATTGACTTAGTTAATATATTTAATTTTTGTATATATTTAAAGTAATTTTTATGTGTACTGTGAGATAAAGATTGAAGTGATTTTTTATAAATATCCAAATGCTACAGTACCATTTGTTGAAAATATTTTCATCCTCCTATTGGATTGCTTTGGCATCTTTATCAAAAATCACATAAAATTTTAAGTCTATTTTTGGGATCTCTCTTATGCTCAATTATTCTAGATTTTTACCCTATGTAACTATCACTCTCTTTTGATTACTGTGGATTTATTGTAAATCTTAAAGTCAGGTAGTGTAAGTCTTTCAACTTTGTTTTTTCTTAAGATTATTTTAATATTTGGGGCCATTTTATATAAATATTAATTTTAGAATTAACCAACTGCTACAATAAAAACTTGTTATAAATATTGTTGGGAATTGCATGAGGCTTATAGATCAATTTTGGAGTAATCAACATCTTATAAATACTGAGTCTCTAAGCAGTATGTCATTTCATTACTTTTCTGTTTTTTAATCTTTCTCAGTAGTATTTTTGTAATTTGCAGTGTATGGTTTTTAGATAAGTTTTGTTAAATGCATCTCTTAATTTAACTTGTTGGTGATATTTTAAGGGAATAAATATTTTTCTTTCATATTTGATTCCTTTGCTTTTAGTATATAAATATAGGTATTTATTTTTGTATATTAACCTTGTGTTCTGTGACACTGTTAAATTGACTTATTAAAGTCACTGCTTTAGAAATTTTTTGGTTAGAAATTTCTAAATGTCGAGATTTTCAAAAGTGACTTTAGAATCGGCTGTTTCTATCTTTAATTCTATCAATTGTGCTTCCTGTGGTTTTACAAATATAATTTGAATATCCTGTACTTGAATTGACATTTTTATTGTTATAAAATATTCTTTTTTTATCTCTGTCAGCTAACTTTGCCTTAAGGTCTATTTTATCTGATATTAATATAGTTATCACAGAATGTGGGGCTATTTAACTCTTTATTTGCTAGTGACAATCAGCCTTTTTATGCTGATTGTCCACATGGTATGTCTTCTGTTTATCATTTATTTTCTACCTATATTTGCTTTTATAGTTAAGATATTTCTTGTACACAGTATGCAGGCAAATAATGCTTTTTGTGACCATTTGACAATCTCTGCATTTAATTTTGTAACACTTAAATAACATTTAAACAATATACATAACATTTAAAATAAACATTAATAATAATAAATATTTTATTAAATTATTTTATAGTTCATGTATGTTGTAATATTTATATTATTTTAATGATTTTATGTTAATCATAAAATAGTTAAACAAATAATAAAACGTTTAAAATAAACTAGCAATATTCATTTTATTCTTTGTTTTCTTAGATTTCCCTTTCTCTGTTTACCCTTGGCTGCCTTTTGAATTGTTTGACTCTTTCTTGAAATTTCATTTTAAATTACTTATTGCATTTTGCCACACCTTTTTGCATTATTTCTCTAATGCTTGACATAGGCAATAATATGGGTTAACTTTTTACAGCTTATTTAAAGCTAATATTGAACCACTTCAAGTGAACAGGGGAAACCCGTAACCACGCATGACCATTTATCTCCCTACAAAATTTTGCACTAAAATTGTTGTATGTACTATGTTTACATAAATAAAATAGTTACATTACAATGTTAGTATTATTGCCTATACCTATGTATAGTTATTCATCTTATTAATCCTGCTTTGTATTCATTAAATTTTCAAATTTGTACATTTATGTTTTTCACCAAATTTGTAAATTTTTTGGCTATTTTTTCTTGCCACATTTTCTCATTTTTCTTTTCTGGGACTCCAATTACTGGTATGTTACATATTTTTATATTGTTTCAAAATTATATGAAGCTGTGTTTGTAGGTATCTAGTCTTTTATCTTTTATTCTGTTCTTCAAGTTGGATAATTTTTATTTAAAATCTTCAAATTTTCTTACCATTTCTTTTGTCATCATAATTCTGATGTTTACTCAATCCCAGTGGGCTTTTTGCAGGGAAGACTTTATCACAGAATGTGGGGCTCTTTAACTCTTACTCTCTCTTTTCTAGGACTTACTCTTTATTTGCTAGTGGGAATATTTGCCTCAAACTCTGGTTTTTCAAGTTAGTAAGACTACACATTTTCTTCACAATCTGAATCACCGTACAAAGCACTGGCTGTGGCCTACTCTCAAGCTATAGTCTGTAAAAAATACAACATGGAATTTCATTCAATTTCATTTTCTTCTTTCAAGTGCCAACTCTCCTCCAATGACTGCAGATATTGTCCACTCTCTATCGCCTTCAGGTAGATATGTTACTTTTTTCCAGAATTTATAGTTGTTATTTACAAGAGAGTTGGTGTGATAGGAACTTTCTTGGTCATACTGGAAACAGAATATCACAACTTTTTAATATATATTTTAAAAATACAGTTGAAATATCCTCTCTGATATGAGACTTAATATATATATACCCACATTTCCTGTAATTCTAGTGCTGGCTTCATTTTATTCTAGTTTTCTTATAATTTTTAGTTTTATTAAATTGTGACCAGAAACTTTCACGTATCCCATTTTATTTCATTTAATTTATTGACATTTACTTTGTTGTCCAAAATGTGTCCTGAACTCTTGAAAATAAAGTGTATTCTCATATGTTTATTGCAGCACTATTTACAATAGCAAAGACAGGGAACCAACCCAAATGCCCATCAATGATAGACTGGATAAATAAAATGTGGTACATATACACCATGAAATACTATGCAGCCATAAAAAGGAAAGAGATCATGTCCTTTGCAGGGACATAGATGAAGCTGGAAGCCATCATCACAAGTGAACTAACACAGGGACAGAAAACCAAATATCTCATGTTCTCACTCATAAGTGGGAGTTGAACAATGAGAACACCTGGACACAGAGAGGGGAACAACACACATCAGGGCCTGCTAGGGGATGGCAGTTGAGGGGAGGGAACTTAGAGGACAGGTCACTAGGTGCAGCAAACCACCATGGCACACGTGTACCTATGTAATAAACCTGCACGTTCTGCACATGTATCCCATTTTCTTGAAAGAAGTGTCTTTAAAAATTTGCATAACAAAAAAGAAAATAAAGTGTATTCTGTGCTTCCACAGTAAAAATTATTACATAAGTACATTTAATTCTTCTATAAGTTGTTAAATATGTTGCTTTGTTTTCTGTATCTTTATATGTTTACAGACAAACTAATGTATCATTTTTTCTGTTTATATATTTTTTCTTTAAACATGTATATTATTTTATATAATCTCATATATACATATATATAATCAGTTTTTTTTCAATTTTTGGTGCCAATAATAACTTATGTTTCATTTAACGATTTTTGAGTCCAATCAGCTTTTCCTATTGTTAACACTGCAAACCTTCTTTACTAAATTTTGTAGGCAGTTGTCTGCATCCTACGGTCAAATTTTATATTTTATTTGATTCTAAGGCAAATTGTTTTATGTGTATCTATTTTACATGACTTCAGATTGAAGTTTTATGTTGTGATTTAATATAAATTATTTTACTTTATAGAGAAATTTGTCATATTTACATTTAGTGATATTAGATATGTTTGCTCTTAGTTCAGTAATGTCAGTTTGTGTTTTATTTTCAGATTTGTGTTATTATTTTGACAATGGAAAGTTCAGGCCACACACAGTGGCTCACACCTATAAACCCAGCATTTTGAGAGGTCGAGGCAGGAGGAATTCTTGAGCCAAGGAGTTCAATACCAGCGTAAGCAACATAATGAAATCTCATCTCTATATTTCTTTTTAAATTAGTCAGGCATGGTGGCATGTGCCTGTAGTCCCAGCTACTGCGGAGGCTGAAGTGGGAGAACTACTAGAGTCCAGGAGATCAAGGCTGCGGTGAGCAGTGCACTCCAGCCTGGGCATTAGAGCAAGACTCTGTCTCTCAAAAAAAAAAAAAAAAAAAAAAAAAAGAAAGTTTGGTATATTGTTCTGGTATATTATTATACTTTTATATAGTAGCTCAAACTCTACTTTTTAGAGTATATCATCTACAAATAAATACAAATTAATGTTTTATCTTTCTTTCTGTTTCTTTTTACCTTTAATTTCACCAATCACCTTTACCATATTAATTTCACAAATTTTCTTAATGTTTATCTTTTTATTCTTAAATTTACTCATACCCAATTCTTGTTTGAGTCCTAAGTGTACTTATGAGTCCTAAGTATATTTATTTATACTGCCTATCAAACTCAATTATCCTTTTCTTCAAAACTCATGTTAGAGACAATTTACATAAGTGAAAATGCCTTTTTATACACTAGACATCAGAAAATGAAGTCCAGTGGTCACTAGGAGATGGAAAATAAATGAATGGGTATTCTTATTGCCCATGCTTAATGCTTTGAGAGCATTTCCATGCCATAGTGAGGGACTGTGAAGCCAGGTATACCTGGAAGAATTATTAAGCAGAGATGAAATTCAGACTAAGAAAACTACAATGGCTAAAGCTCACTGCACACAGTATAATAAGAGGATACTGAACAAGCCTCTGTAGAACTGCACAAGATTCTGCAGAGAATTTCTATATTCAACAAAGTACTGGGTAATATAATACATTCATATCAGAAAACTATTAAGACTGGGAAAAGAATCACCTGAAATAAATTAGAGGGAGCTGTATCTATTATACTAAGAGAGGAAAGACTAATGCCTGTTCCCACCAGCTAGACTGGAAATTAAAGTGCTGAGTTTCACCTGAAGCCAGCAAGTTTCAGAGGCTCACCGAAGGCCCTCAATATAGGACCTGGGTTTTGCTGCTGGTTATTCAAGGCCCAAGGGCTCTTTAGTTTTCAGATGATGAATGCTGACAGTACAGGGTCCTT
Organism: Symphalangus syndactylus; assembly: GCF_028878055.3. Classification (NCBI taxonomy): domain Eukaryota; kingdom Metazoa; phylum Chordata; class Mammalia; order Primates; family Hylobatidae; genus Symphalangus; species Symphalangus syndactylus. Next base: position 90,618,420 of record NC_072426.2, read on the forward strand.
TCCTTCAAGGCAGTGGGTTCCCTTCTGGCCCAGGGTGTGTCTAGAAATGTCTGGGAGGTAGGGTCTGAAACAGGGGCCTCACAACTCTGGCCAGTGCCCTATCTTGCTGTGGCTGAGCTGGTATCCAAGATGCAAGACAAAATCCTCTCCTCTCTTCCGTCTCCTCTCCTCAAGCAGAAAGATGAGGTCTCTTTTGGAGCCATGAGCTTTGCAGCTTGGGGTAGGGGAGGGGCAATGCCAGCACTCCCTTGGCTGCCCCAGCTGGTGTCTCAGTATGTTGCGTGCCCCACCCGTCCACTGTCTCTGGGCCTAGTTCAGCACCAGGCCGCGCCTAAGTGTTGCAGTCCTATGGCCAAGACTGCCTTTCAAATTTTCTTGGAGACACAGAGTGCTGTAGCCCTCAGTGGCAAGGTTTGCAGGTACTATTGTTCCGGCCACTGGTATCAGCAATTGCCCTCTGACTAGGGCTGGTTTTAATGCACCCTCCATGGACAGGCATCAGCTGAGTTTGGTCTGGTTTTTCTTCCTTCTCTATTAGGACAGCACTGAGTTCATTGCCTCACAATCGCTGTGTTCTCCCTCCCCCAGGGCCCAAAGAAGCTCTCTGTACCACACCAACATCTGTGGAGGATGTGGGAGGAAGGGAAGGGTGGTATTAGAGATTCAGGACTGTTTTTTTCTATCACTTCACTGCCTCTTGCAGAGATTTGAAGTTAAATCCAGGTGCTATGCACACTCACCTGATTTTTGGTTCTTAATGAACCAAAATCTATTCTATATAGATAGTTGTTAACTTGGTGTCTTTGCAGAGGAGACAATCAGTGGAGCTTTCTATTCCACCACCTTGTTCCATCCCTGTCTGGAAAGTTTTCTTAAATGACATAGTTCAAGATAAATTTAATTAAAAATTTTTTTATTTATCTGATTCATGCATTTTTGGTATCTCCCTTGCCTGTTTTCATTTTTTCATAATGCTTTAAAGAACAGTTACTTAGATCCATTTTGATGCCACTTTTTTTAGCAATCCATATTCTCCTATTATTATTAATTTTGACTTCATATCTGTGATTGTTCTTGTCCTTCTGTTTGTTTTCCTATATCTTTTATCATATTTTATTCTATTCTAGTTTTGCCATCTTGTCCTAAGTTTCTGTGTCTGCCTATATCTGCTTGATTTTATTGACTTTTAAATTAAATTTTAAATTGCACAGTGAAATACTTAAGACTCTCTATGCCATTATTATTAATATTGTTATGGTGACTAAGCTTTCTATGCACTTTAGCTTTACTTACTGTTTTTCATGTCATCTTTCATCCTGTGATTGTTCTTTTTTGATTAGTTATTTCTGAAGGAAGCAATTTATTTTCTGAAGTCACTATTTTTACCAAGTTTATTGAATGAAAGGCTAGATCTGTGCCTCATATTAACAGACATGTTTCCTAAAAATCAAGACGTTGCATGTGGCTACTTTTGTTTTTCGTGTGTAACCAGTAGAAGGAAACAGGTAGAAGGTTGAAGGACTAATTATAAATTCTTTCTTATTTCTTCATTTCTTTTGACATCCCTTCCACAATGGCCAACATTTTTGGAAGACTGTGTATTATTATTCCCATTAACTTTATTGTTTTGGCATGGTTTCCATTGGACCATAAAGAAAAGGCTATTTTTTATGTCCAACTTCAAATTAGTAGTTCACAAGAATCATTTATAAGTTTGGGGAATATTATCCTGTATTCTTATAAATATTCTATTCTTACAACTAGGCCACAAATTTTGCAATATAAGAAACAAGATTGTGCTGTTGTGGCAATCTAAATTTTCTCAGTATCCTGCATTAAAGAAGGAGGGGAATGTCTCACTGGCCTATAGGTAGGATAAAATGTGGTATCAGGTAAACATACTTGCTTGTATTTTAAAATAATTTCTCACATGGTCTGCAATTCCCTTTCTATTTTTTTTCAGCTTTTAAGTTCCAGGGTACATGTGCAGGATGTGCAGGTTTGTTACATAGGTAAACTTGTGCCATTGTGGTTTGCTGTACAGATCAACTCATCATCCAGGTATGAAGCCCAACATTTATTGGCTATTCTTCCTGATACTCCCCCTCCCCCACCCCCCATACTATTACTTTTCCAAGAAGTGATAAGCAAGAGAGCTGAGGAGAAGCTGTCTATCTATGCTGTTTATGTTTATGTTTATGCTGTTTATCAGGCATAAAGAATATCACATTGGTGGCTGACATTTTAACATCTGTTGATATCACAAGAACAACGACAAAAAAAGTCAGACTTAAAATATTGTAGTAAAGGCCCCAGGAAATGATGCATTATTCTTTGTCTGTTGTTGATATGTCTTCTTAAGTTTCCTTTTGGTTGAGATCCGAGGCAAATTCTGTGGCCACAGATATCAATTTACCAGAGAACATAGCTTGCTGAATGCATCATACTAGGCAATCCAAATGGAAGGCTTTGCTGTGCATGCATTTGGGGGTGTGTGCAAGCCGATCCTTTGAAATAGGCCTTGAGGGATACTCTCATAGATTCTAAAGAACATACTGATGGATAAAATGTGGGTGGAGAAGGAAAATTGGAGAATGATGCCTATATTTCTTGTTTGAACAGTGGAGTGGATAGTTATATCTTTTAGTATCAAAAATACAGAAGTGGCAGCAGGTCTGAGAGTATAAAAAATGAGTAAAGCTTTGGAGAAGGTAAATATCAGGTGTCTGAGGGATATCATGGTGATGTCCAGTAGGCAGTTGGATATATGGTCAAGGGCTCAGGAGGGGGCTGTGGTTTGGAAAAGAGATTTGGCAGTCATCAACGTTATGTCAAGGGCTTGTCAAATAGAAATCCAAGCAAAGGCCCTAAGATTCATTCTGTATCCAACAGACCAAATAAAATACCAGGAAATTCTTTCTGCAAACAGTGCATTTCTCTCTGAGGAAGGACATTCTAACAGTGGGAAACTTTAGTGTTTTAAAATCCATTGCCATCCCCTTGTGAGGTGCAGCTTTTGATAAGTGATAATATCATCTCTGTGCCTGTAACATAAAAATCTATAGTTAACCAAGTAAAGTCATAATGCAGATAATAAAGAGAAACCAGTACACAATATTTTAATTTAATGAAACCAGCTTAAGTATTTCATCCTGGTCTCTGTAATTATTGACATAACCTTTAAAGAAAGGAAGTTATGAGAAAAAGTGGGAAAAGGAAGACTTGAAATTTGTGTATGTGTGTGTGTGTTTATTGTGAAAAAATATAAATAATATAAAATTTACCTTTTTAACCATTTTAATTTCTACATTTAGTGGTTGAGTATACTCTTAACATTGTTCAACTATCACCATTATGAGAAATTACTGCTAAATGGGTAGAGAGAGTCCATTTGGCCTCCCCCCACAAAGAAAAAGTTCTGAAACTAGATAGTGGTATATGTATTTTAGGTAAAGTATTACTTTAATAAGAAGCAAGGTAAAGTAAAAATGTATGGCCTTCAGAATGGAGAGGTTTGAGATCAAATCCTACCCCTTCAAGACTGTGATCTGCCCCTCTGTGTGAGGCATCTCTCAAGGCTTCATTTTAACTTCTATAAAAAGGGAATAATAGTATCAAAAGTATAGGTTTGTTATGATCATAAAATCAAATTGTGTGTATACATGTGTTTATTACAAAATAGGCATTTAATACATGTCAGCTTATTTCAACCACTTGCCTCTGCCCTTAAAGCCTAAAGGGGAGTTGTGTGTGTTTCTTGATAACCGTACAATAGCCAGCCGTCCCCTGGCAGTGCCCTGTTCTTGAGACTTTGGCATCTCACAGGCAAAGGAAAATAGTTGAATCGAAATAAGCAGTCAAATGAATGGCAAAGGTTTACCATGCCCTAATGGCAGAAAAGCAAGTTCATAGAATATTATGTAAATAAATTTTGAAATGTTGCAAAGAGATTTAGATGATCTGCAGAATTCCGGGAGAAGTTGCTGAAGAGGTATGGAGTTTAATCATTAAGAGATAATGAGGCTACAGTTGAGAAGTCTAAAGAAGGATTAGATATCTTACTGACGAATTAGGAGAAAAAGAAAAGGCAGAGACGGACAGAGAGAGACAGAAACAGAGATTGATTTAGACAGATTTAGGCATGCATGCAGTCTGTTTTTCTAGAGGAAGATGCAAAACCATGTTTATCCAAAGGCCAGGGAAATGGGTTAATCAGGATAGGGGCCTGGATTTTCAATTTCCTGGAAACATAGCTTTAAGAAAGGAGAGGTCTTGGAGATCTTGGGGGTTGGGGGGAGGGCAGTGACTGCATCTCCAAGAAACAAAGAGAGAAGAAATGTTACCTACTAATCACAAGAGTGATTTGTTACAATGCTGCCCCTCACTGTTTGGAGATAAAAGAGTAGGTTTTAAATTTGCTAAAAATAAATCAACTTTTCTGGTCATTGTTCATTCATTCATTCACTGATGCATTAATTTATTTAATCAATAGTTAAAATTTGAAAATCTACTATATACAAGATCAAAGATATTCCAAAACTTTTCATTAGGTATTGGGTAATACAAAAAAATAGAAAGGAGGAAAGACAAAATTTTAGTGTGAGATAAAGGGCCAGGCACAAATGTAGGGAATTCAGAAAATTGAATCTGTTTTCAGTTATACCTGAATGTGAAGTCAGGAGACACAAATGAGCTTCCCCAAGTGTACAGTTCCCACACAGGTAGATCTTACTTTTAATAAAGGACCAGTTATAAAGCTTGGCTGTATGTGTTTTCAGGCTTAACTAGTATTTCCTCAAAAACACAATGACATGAATGGTAGATCATTTCAATGTTTTCTCTATAAATACCTCATTAATCCCCTATGTGTCAGGAAACAAAACTACTAGTGGTTCTGCAAGTATGCAGTGCATCTTCCTGTGTTGTCCCCAGGGCTCTGGTTTAGAAATACTGCCTTAATTGAGTTACAGTGAAGTTACATTTAACTGTGGAAATTCAACTAAACAACTCATGGGAAAAGGTTGCCGTGAGCTGAGATCACACCATTGCACTCTAGCCTGGGAAACAAGAATGAAATGAGAAAAAAAAAAAATCAAGTTAAAGAGTGGGGAAGAAACAGAGAGAAAAATCTTGAACAGCTAACATTGAGCCCATCTGATATTTTACTTGGGGAAATTATGTCCAAGAGTGAGCATGAGAGGGCGGCATGAGATTGTAGTACCCTCACAGGTCTCATCCCCAAGCATCTATTTGTTCATAGAATGAACGGCAGTACTTTCACTGTTAAAAGTGATTCCTCAGTTAAAGATTTAGGAGAAGAGAGAAGGTTCCAAGATGGCCGAATAGGAACAGCTCCAGTCTACAGCTCCCAGCGTGAGCGATGCAGAAGATGGGTGATTTCTGCATATCCAACTGAGGTACTGGGTTCATCTCACTGGGGCTTGTCTGACAGTGAGTGCAGCCCACGGAGCAGGGTGGGGCATTGCCTCAACCAGGAAGTGAAAGGGGTCAGTAAATTCCCTTTCTTAGCCAAGGTAAGCCATGACAGATGGTACCTGGAAAATCGGGACACTCCCATCCTAATACTGCACTTTTCCAACAGTCTTAGCAAATGGCACACCAGGAGATTATATCTCGCGCCTGGCTCAGAGGGTCCCACGCCCATGGAGCCTAGCTTACTGCTAGCACAGCAGCCTGAGATTGAACTGCAAGGCGGCAGAGAGGCTGGGGGAGGGGAGTCTGCCATTGCTGAGGCTTGAGTAGGTAAACAAAGTGGCCAGGAAGCTTGAACTGGGTGGAACCCACTGCAGCTCAAGGAGGCCTGCCTGCCTCTATAGACTACAACTCTGGGGGCAGAGAATAGCTAAACAAAAGGCAGCAGAAACTTCTGCAGACTTAAATGTCCCTGTCTGACAGCTTTGAAGAGAGTAGTGATTCTCCCAGCATGGAGTTTGAGATCTGAGAACAGACAGACTGCCTCCTCAAGTGGGTCCCTGACCCCCAAGTAGCCTAACTGGGAAGCACCTCCCAGTAGGGGCCAACTGACACCTCATACAGCCAGGTGCCCCTCTGAGATGAAGCTTCTAGAGGAAGAATCAGGCAGCAACATTTGCCATTCTGCAATATTTGCTGTTCTGCAACCTCTACTGGTGATACCCAGGCAAACAGGGTCCGGAGTGGACCTCCAGCAAACTCCAACAGACCTGCAGCTGAGGGTCCTGACTGTTAGAAGGAAAACTAAAAAACAGAAAGGACATCCACACCAAAACCCCATCTGTACGTCACCATCATCAAAGACCAAAGGTAGATAAAACCACAAAGATGGGGAGAAACCAGAGCAGAAAAACTGAAAATTCTAAAAATCAGACCACCTCTTCTCCTCCAAAGGAACGCAGCTCCTCACTAGCAATGGAACAAAGCTGGATGGAGAATGACTTCAATGAGTTGAGAGAAGAAGGCTTCAGATGATTGGTAATAACAAACTTTTCCAAGCTAAAGGAGGATGTTCAAACAAATGGCAAAGAAGCTAAAAACCTTGAAAAAAAATTAGACGAATGGCTAACTAGAATAAACAGCATAGAGAAGACCTTAAATGACCTGATGGAGCTGAAAACCACGGCATGAGAACTACGTGACACATGCACAAGCTTCAGTAGCTGATTCGATCAAGTGGAAGAAAGGGTATCAGTGAAGATCAAATGAATGAAATGAAGTGAGAAGAGAAGTTTAGAGAAAAAAAAGTAAAAGGAAACAAACAAAGCCTCCAAGAAATATGGGACTATGTGAAAAGACCAAATCTATGTCTGATTGGTGTACCTGAAAGTGACGGGGAGAATGGAACCAAGTTGGAAAACACTCTTCAGGATACTATCCAAGAGAACTTCCCCAACCTAGCAAGACAGCCAACATTCAAATTCAGGAAATACAGAGAACACCAGAAAGATACTCCTCAAGAAGGGCAACTCCAAGACACATAATTGTCAGATTCACCAAAGTTGAAATGAAGGAAAAAATGTTAAGGGCAGCCAGACAGAAAGGTTGGGTTACCCACAAAGGGAAGCCCATCAGACTAACAGCAGATCTCTCAGCAGAAACTCTACAGGCCAGAAGAGAGTGGGGGCCAATATTCAACATTCTTAAAGAAAAGCATTTCCAAACCAGAATTTCACATCCAGCCAAACTAAGCTTCATGAGTGAAGGAGAAATAATATCCTTTACAGACAAACAAATGCTGAGAGATTTTGTCACCACCAGGCCTGCCTTACAAGAGCTCCTGAAGGAAGCACTAAACATGGAAAGGAACAACCGGTACCAGCCACTGCAAAAACATGCCAAATTGTAAAGGCCATCGATGCTAGGAAGAAACTGCATCAACTAATGAGCAAAATAACAAGCTAACATCATAATGACAGGACCAAATTCACACATAACAATATTAATCTTAAATGCAAATTGGCTAAATGCTCCAATTAAAAGACACAGACTGGCAAATTGGATAAAGAGTCAAGACCCATCAGTGTGCTGTATTCAAGAGACCCATCTCATGTGCAGAGACACACATAGGCTCAAAATAAAGGGATGGAGGAAAATCTACCAAGCAAAAGGAAAAGAAAAAAAAAAGCAGGGGTTGCAATCCTAGTCTCTGAAACAGACTTTAGACCAACAAAGACCAAAAGAGACAAAGAAAGCCGTTACATAATGGTAAAGGGATCAATTCAACAAGAAGAGCTAACTATCCGAAATATATATGCACCCAATACAGGAGCACACATATTCAAAAAGCAAGTCCTTAGAGACCTACAAAGAGACTTAGACTCCCACACAATAATAATGGAAACTTTAGCACCCCACTGTCAACATTAGACAGATCAACAAGACAGAAAGTTAATGAGGATACCCAGGAATTGAACTCAGCTCTGCACCAAGTGGATAGATAGCTACAAAACTCTCCACCCCAAATCAACAGAATATACATTCTTCTCAGCACCACATCACACTTATTCCAAAATTGACCACATAGTTGGAAGTAAAACACTCCTCAACAAATGTAAAAGAACAGAAATTATAACAAACTGTCTCTCAGACCACAGTGCAATCAAACTAGAACTCAGGATTAAGAAACTCACTCAAAACTGCTCAACTACATGGAAGCTGAACAACCTGCTCCTGAATGACTACTGGGTACATAACGAACTGAAGGCAGAAATAAAAATGTTCTTTGAAACCAATGAGAACAAAGATACAACATACCAGAATCTCTGGGACACATTGAAAGCAGTGTGTAGAGGGAAATTTATAGCACTAAATGCCCACAAGAGAAAGCAGGAAAGATCTAAAACTGACACCCTAACATCACAATTAAAAGAACTAGAGAAGCAAGAGCAAACACATTCAAAAGGTAGCAGAAGGTGAGAAATAACTAAGATCAGAGCAGAACTGAAGGAGATAGAGACACAAAAACACCCTTCAAAAAATCAATGAATCCAGGAGCTGGTTTTTTGAAAAGATCAACAAAATTGATAGACCGCTAGCAAGACTAATGAAGAAGAAAAGAGAGAAGAATCAAATAGATGCAATAAAAAATGATAAAGGGGATATCACCACTGATCCCACAGAAATATAAACTACCATCAGAGAATACTATAAACACCTCTATGAAAATAAACTAGAAAATCTAGAAGAAATGGATAAATTCCTGGACACATACACCCTCCCAAGACTAAACCAGGAAGAAGTTGAATCCCTGAATAGACCAATAAAAGGCTCTGAAATTGAGGCAATAATTAATAGCCTACCAACCAAGAAAAGTCCAGGACCAGAAGGATTCACAGCCAAATTCTACCAGAGGTACAAAGAGGAGCTGGTACCATTCCTTCTGAAACTATTCCAATCAATAGAAAAAGAGGGAATCCTCCCTAACTCATTTTATGAGGCCAGCATCATCATGATACCAAAGCCTGGAAGAGACACAACAAAAAAAGAGAATTTTAGACTAATATTTCTGATGAACATTGATGCGAAAATCCTCAATAAAATACTGGCAAACTGAACCCATCAGCACATCAAAAAGCTTATCCACCATGATCAAGTTGGCTTCATCCCTGGGATGCAAGGCTGGTTCAACATATGCAAATCAATAAATGCAATGCATCATATAAACAGAACCAAAGACAAAAACCACATGATTATCTCAATAGATGCAGAAAAGGCCTTTGACAAAATTCAACAGCCCTTCATGCTAAAAACTCTCAATAAACTACAAATTGATGGGATGTATCTCAAAATAATAAGAGCTATTTATGACAAACCCACAGCCAATATCATACGGAATGGGCAAAAACTGGAAGCATTCCTTTTGAAAACTGGCACAAGACAGGGATGCCCTCTCTCACCACTCCGGTTCAACATAGTGTTGGAAGTTCTGGCCAGGGAAATCAGGCAGGAGAAGGAAATAAAGGGTATTCAATTAGGAAAAGAGGAAGTCAAATTGTCCCTATTTGCAGATGACATGATTTTATATCTAGAAAATGCCATCGTCTCAGCCCCAAATCTCCTTAAGCTGATAAGCAACTTCAGCAAAGTCTCAGGATACAAAATCAATGTGAAAAAATCAAAAACATTCCCATAAACCAATAGCGGACAAACAGAGCCAAATCATGAGTGAACTCCCATTCACAATTGCTTCAAAGAGAATAAAATACCTAGGAATCCATCTTACAAGGGACGTGAAGGACCTCTTCAATGAGATCTACAAACCACTGCTCAATGAAATAAAAGAAGACACAAACAAATGGAAGAACATTCCATGCTCATGGATAGGAAGAATCAATATCGTGAAAATGGCCATACTGCCTAAGGTAATTTACAGATTCAATGCCATCCCCACCAAGCTACCAATGACTTTCTTCACAGAATTGGAAAAAACTACTTTAAAGTTCATATAGAACCAAAAAAGAGCACGCATAGCCAAGACAATCCTAAGCCAAAAGAACAAAACTGGAGGCATCACACTACCTGACTTCAAGCTATACTACAAGGCTACAGTAACCAAAACAGTATGGTACTCATACCAAAACAGAGATACAGACCAATGGAACAGAACAGAGCCCTGAGAAATAGTACCACACATTTACAACCATCTGATCTTTGACAAACCTGAGAAAAACAAGAAATGGGGAAAGGATATCCTATTTAATAAATGGTGCTGGGAAAACTGGTTAGCCATATGTAGAAAGCTGAAACTGGATCCCTTCCTTACATCTTATACAAAAATTAATTCAAGATGTATTAAAGTCTTAAATGTTAGACCTAAAACCATAAAAACCCTAGAAGAAAACCTAGGCAATACCATTCAGGACACAGGCATGGGCAAGGACTTCATGACTAAAACACCAAAAGCAGTGGCAACAAAAGCCAAAATTGACAAATGATATCTAATTAAACTAAAGAGCTTCTGCACAGCCAAATAAGCTACCATCAGAGTGAACAGGCAACTGACAGAATGGGAGAAAATTTTTAAAATCTACCCATCTGACAAAGGGCGAATATCCAGAATCTACAAGGAACTTAAACAAATTTACAAGAAAAAATCAAACAACTCCATCAACAAGTGGGCAAAGGATATGAACGAACACTTCTCAAAAGACAACATTTATGCAGCCAACAGACACATGAAAAAATGCTCATCACTGGCTATCAGAAAAATGCAAATCAAAACCACAATGAGATACCATCTCACACCAGTTAGAATGGCAATCATTAAAAAGTCAGGAAACAACAGGTGCTGGAGAGGATGTGGAGAAATAGGAACACTTTTACACTGTTGGTGGGACTGTAAACTAGTTCAACCATTGTGGAAGACAATGTGGTGATTCCTAAAGGATCTAGAACTAGAAATACCATTTGACCCAGCCATCTCATTACTGGGTATATACCCAAAGGATTATAAATCATGCTGCTATAAAGACACATGCACACATATGTTTATTGCGGCACTATTCACAATAGCAAAGATTTGGAACCAACCCAAATGTCCATCAATGACAGACTGGATTAAGAAAATGTGGCACATATACACCATGGAATACTGTGCAGCCATAAAAAAGGATGAGTTCACGTCCTTTGTAGGGACATGGATGAAGCTGGAAACCATCATTCTCAGAAAACTATCGCAAGGACAGAACACCAAACACCGCATGTTCTCACTCATAGGTGGGAATTGAACAATGAGAACACTTGGACACAGGGTGGGGAGCATCACACACTGGGGCCTGTCGTGGGGTGCAGGGAGGGCGGAGGGATAGCATTAGGAGATATACTTAGTGTAAATGTCGAGTTAACAGGTGCAGCACACCAACATGGCATATGTATACTTATGTAACAAATCTGCACATTGTGCACATGTACCCTAGAACTTAAAGTATAATTAAAAAAAAAAAAGAAGAGAAAATAGCTTTAACTGAAAAAAAAAAAAAGATTTAGGGGAAGCTCTCTGAGATGGGAGTGTGAAGGGGGTTCTACAGTGTATGGAAGTCAGAGTCACTGTCCCATCTCTTTAAGCTGCTTTAGTCTTTAAGATTTATCTTTGGAACTATTGGCTTCTTCTGTAATATAATGGGTTTTCCAATGTGAACACCTCTCTACTTCTCCCTTAATACTCCCATTTTTCTCCTTGATGATCCAACCTTCCTGATCCCTGTCTCTGGATTCTTAGTACAACCAGGATTCTGCTGCAAATCTCTGGGTGGCCCTGCCGTGCTCTTCCCTGTCAGTGACAGCAGCCAGACGTAGGACTGTCCTCTTGTTTCTTTTAGGATTTTTTTTAACCACATAGGTACAAATTAATATTATTTCAGCACTAGAGATTTGATATTATCACTATATCTACAAGATGACCTTGATAGATATTTGAGGACTAAAGTTTTTTTCGTTTGTTTGTTTTTTGTTTGAGATGGAGTCCTGCTCTGTCACCCAGGCTGGAGTGCAGTGGTGCAATCTCGGTTCACTGCAAGCTCCGCCTCCCGGGTTCACACCATTCTCCTGTCTCAGCCTCCCAAGTAGCTGGGACTACAGGCGCCTGCCACTACGCCCGGCTAATTTTTTTGGTATTTTTAGTAGAGATGGGGTTTCACTGTGTTGCAAGGATGGTCTCGATCATCTGACCTCGTGATCCGCCAGCCTTGGCCTCCCAAAGTGCTGGGATTACAGGCGTGACCCACGGCGCCCAGCCTTAGGACTGAAGTTTTTAACCCATAAAATGTACATCTTTTCTATGAGAAAATGCATTCTTCTTCAGGAAATTATCTTCTCTATTAAGTGGCAGGGTCCACTTGTAAAGACTTCTGTATGAAAACAGACTCCAGTTTAATCACTGAATTATTTTGCTCATAATAGCAGAAAAACTCCAGGAACTATAAGCAAAAGTATACCCACTGTAAATAATACTGAGAGGTCTTTATTTTGGTTAAAGTAAAAAGCTTTGGCTTCTGATGGGAGAAAGACATTACATACTACTAGATTTGATACATGCTTTGTCATTAGCGCATACTGCATTGAGGGATCATTGGCTTGTGTGAAACAGGAAACTCTGGGAGAAAAGAGGCCCACATATTTCTTTATGTGAACTACTATCTTTTTTGAATTTAAGTTAGTCCAGGCATGGTGACTCACCCGTAATCCCAGCACTTTGGGAGGCTGAGGTGGGCGGATCACCTGATGTCAGGAGTTCAAGACCAGCCTTGCCAACATGGCAAAGCCCTGTCTCTACTAAAAAAAGAAAACAAAAACAAACAAAAAAAAATTAGCTGGGCATGGTGGCAAACACCAGTAATCCCAGCTACTTGGGAGCCTGAGGCAGGAGAATTGCTTGAACTTATGAGGTGGAGGTTGCAGTGAGCCGAGATCTTGCCACAGCGCTCCAGCTTAGGCAACAGAGTGAGACTCTGTAACAACAACAACAAAAGAATTTAAGTTACCATCTATTATAGCACCATTATTTTATGCAATACTGAAGAAAAAAAATGCAGTCAAATTCTGACACTGTGCTTTCTTATGTAGAAATTTTATTTTAAATATATTTAGACATAGAGTTCTAATATATATATCATTCTCCTCAATTCCATAACTTTCTGAATATACAGTATATTTGTTTTAAGCCTTGGTCATCATGTATTATTTTCAAGGACATTTTAAATGGCAGCTAAGCTTACCACATCTAGTACCAACAATGTGCATAATACAAAGTCAAAATGATGATACCATGAATAGCTATGACCAAGTTGCCCCCATCAGGCAATAACAATCTACCCCACAAGTAACTTCTGACCTGCTGCTTGGCTGATGTGGATTGAAATACTCCACCAACTCTAAGCAGATTTCATAAATTGGTACTATGTAAAAATAATGTGCATCTTGGAATTTTTGAAATAGTACTCATATAATAGAACAAGCTCTCTGCTTTGATTGTGGTGAACTTCATAAACTTAAAGGTAGCTTTGCTCCAGTCAAATAATGTATGGATAGGTGGGACAAGAATTAATGCTGAGGAAATTGATTCCAGCATTTAGAAATTTGTCACCGTTGACAGGTCTGTACCTGGTAACAGATACCAAGCTTGCCATTATAGAAATAATACGGTGATGTAGTGAAATCTTGAGAACCGAGAGGGCAAGCTGCTTCCTGGTAACATTGGTGGCTAACACTTGCTTAGGCAGGGATCGTCATGCATTCTTTCTATTAAACTTCATAGCAATCTTTTGAGTTAAGAGCCTTGTTAGCATATCTTATTGATGAGGAGCTGAGACACAGAAAGGATAAATAACTTGCCTGATACTCCAAAGCTAGTAAATAGAAACGCAGAATTCAAAAGTAAGCAGTCTGACGGCAAAGCTCAAGAGTGTTTTCTACTCTTCTGTACTGTCTCCAGGCAAGTTAGCTTGGGCCAGTAGCTGTTCTCTTTATGTGCCAGGTGTTCATTAATTAGGCGTTTGTGAGTTGGGAAGTAGCTCTGCAACTTTGGCTTTATATCAGAAACCATCACAACTCTGTACTGGCTTTGCTGAGGAATCAGTCAACACAGGTGCACTTGGTATTGGAATGATTGAGAGTGGATTCAAAGCAGTCGTTTGTTTTTCTTTGTATGTTTTTCCTAGAAATTTTTTGTTTATTGCCTTTTAAAATTATTTTTTAATTATAAAATTAATAGAGCTCATTGCTAAATTTTTTTTTTTTTTTTAGAGGAGGTATCACTCTGTCGCTCAGGCTGGAGAGCAGTGGCGTGATCTCGGCTCACTGCAACCTCCGCCTCTTGGGTTCAAGATATTCTCCTGCCTCAGCCTCCTGAGTAGCTGGGACTACAAGCATGAACAACCACATCCAGGTAATATTTACATTTTTAATAGAGATGGGGTTTCACCATGTTGGCCAGGCTGGTCTCATTGCTAAAATTTTACACAATATAGAAGTACGCAATATAAACATGAGAGATATTCCTTCTCCCCTTCTTCACTATTCCAATGGTAACTCAGTGTTATCACTTTTCTATTTATCTTCTATGATGACTTTTATATTCAAATACATATAAATTTTAAGTTTTATTAAAATGATATCAAACTGTTTATATTTTTGTGAAACTTGCCTTTCTACTCACCAATATAGTATCGAAAGAGAAACTCAGTTGGATCCATCTCAGGTAATAATGGAAATTATTGGTTCATGTATTCCAAGCAAAGATTGAATGACTGAGCAATAAGAAAAGAAGGATGGAGCTTGGCTTCATATGCCCTGAATCCAATACTTTGAACACTCCTCTCTAGTCTCAGATTCTCACAGATTGTCAGTTTGATTGGTGTCTTTTATTGCAAAGTAGATTACAAGATGAAAAATATGGCTACCAACAATTCCCAAGTAGGGCACTGAAGAAAGCCAGTCATTCAGTCATTCTTTCTCAGTTACACTTCAAAAAATCCAAGGTATGACTCAGATTGATTCAACTTGGATTAGGCATTCATCTCTGTGTCAGTCAAGTATATGTAGGAGACTGAAATATCATGAGTGGCACACCTTTATTCAGGTACCCTATCCTGGAACATTTAATAGCAGCCTAAGGAACAGTATCATTGCAAATATCCTAGCTTCCACTCAGCATCTACAGATCTGCTCTGCTTAAAGGTTTCTTCTTGGTGTTCATATATCTGTCTGTCTACACCATAGCATTAAATAATCCTTACAAGACAATAAAGTGTACTGATAATCTTGTGTTTTATATTTCTTCCTTATATTAATTATCTCGAATGATTCTTCCTCATCTCTGAATCCTGCCTCCAAGGATAACAGCAATAAAAAAGTTAAATAAATTGCTAATTTATATGATGACCTGTTTATGTATTCAGTTTAGAGTTAAGTAAATGGCATCAAGAAGGATGAGTACCAAGGCTTCCCTTCTCCTCATTTCTCATGGTTTCAATGTATGTGCGTTAATTTGCTGCTCAAGTTCCAAGTTGTCCAGGAACATTGACATGTACAGAGATTTGTTTTTATCCGTAAGTAGCTCTTGTTCAGCTCTTTATAGTCAAAGAAATAAAACTAATATGCTTTATTCTCTGTAATTTATTTCCATGCTTAACATGTTTTAAAACTCCTTATGTTTCAGGTCTTGTTTTAGATATGGGAATGTAGGAATAAGTAGTTTGTGGTTATTTATTTGTGGTTTTGCTTTCCATAGTTTCAGTTACCTGTTCTGCCATGGTCTGTAATATTATATGGAAAATTCCATAAATAAACAGTAGTTTTAAATTGTGTGCCTCTCTGAGTAGCCTGATGAAATCTCATGCCCTGCCCCTTCCGTTCACAAGGGAGGTGAATCATCTGTTTGTCAAGCATATCCACGCTGTATACACACTACCTGTTCCTTAGTCACTTAGTCACCCTCTCTGTTACTAGATAGATCACAAGAAGAAAAGGGGCAAGTGCAGTACAGTAAGATATTCTGAGAGAATGAGAGAGAAAAACCACATTCACATAACTTCATAACAGTATACATTTTAAATGTTTCTATTTTATTATTAGTTTTTTAAATCTCTTAGTATGCTTAATTTACAAATTGAAGTTTATTGTAGGAATGTATGTTCTCCTACAATATAAGAATAAAGTTAGTACACACAGAGTTCAGTACTGTCTACAATTGCAGACATCCAATGGGGTTCTTGGAATGTGTGTTCCACTGATAAGAGGGGACTACTGTCCATATAAAAATGAGCCATTTGTCCTTGAAGCTCCTAAGCTAGTTGAAGAGACCAAGATGGAAACAAGTTAACGGGGCATGATGATGTTACAGCAGAGGCATGTGCAAAGCTTGGTGGGGCCACAAAAGAGATAATGTTCCTCCAGGTTTGAAGAGTCTAGTATGTTTTTCTAATATGTTTCTACTATGTTTTTCTAATAGTCAAAACATTATTTTTGGTCAGAGAATGTTCTTCCTTAAGGCCTTTTAATGCTGTTAAGAAAAATTAGCTAATGTGACCCTCCAGGATTTGGCTCTCCCACTTCAATTCCCATTCTCTGCTTCCTACACTCTAGCTATATTGATCTTCATTCAGCGCACTAATAATTCACTGCTTTTACACTGTGTGTTGATTGACATTGCCTGAAAAGTTTGTTCTATGCCTTACATTCTTTACTTAATATCTCCACCTCTACATCTATCCATCAATCAATCAATCAATCTATCTAATAGTTACATTAGTGCTTAGAAGTTCTTCCTCAAGAACTTCAGTCTACAGAAATAAGTCAATTCACCTTCTTTTAGTAACATCTATCATGTGATTAAATGAATTATTTGTCCAAAAAGTCTCTTTATCACCAAGTCACCAAGTCAAAAGCTCTTTGATAGGAAGACAATGTTCTTTTCACTTACCACAGTATAACCTCTGTCAATTATGATGTCTAAGACATAGTAGAATCTCAAAATATAGTAAAAAATTAAAAAAATATGAATAAATGAGCTGGGTAATATGAGACAGATAGAAATAGGAAGAATATTTTAGGGAGAGAAGAGGATATTATATTCAATGTCTTGAAAAAATGAAAATTATTCCATGTTCTAGAGATTGTATGCAATTTGGCATGTCTTAAATTTAGAGTGTCAAAGTAGAACCAAGAGAAGATAAGGCTGGGGTGGGGTTTATCATAAAGATTCTTGAATGACAAACCAAAGAGCTTGCAATACTTTTTCTGTTGACAGAGGATAACTACTGAAGGATTTTAAAGAGAAGTGGTATAAACTTATTTGGGCTTACAAAATAATACCGTTACCAAAACATAAAGAAATTTCAGGGAATAGAAAACATTTGAAGACTAGTAAAATTACCTATGTAATTGAGGCGGACTCTAAGTACTTGAATATTCATGTAGGTAGGAGGAACGGATATAATGTTAATAAATGGTAAGACTCTCTATTTTCTGATTTGAATACCTTACAGCCTGATTGCTTTAAAAACAGAATAGAGATTATCACTCTAAAGATAAGTGTATGGGTCTTTTCTCCAGTATATGAAAGAATATATTATTGTGTCTTTAATTTGCATGAGAAACCTTGGGCCACAGGACATTATATTAAAATATACTTGTGGAACTGACTTCTCAAGACAATATCAGGATTTCTGCTAATGCACTCCCCAGAAAAAACTAGCAGAAAATTTTTTTTAAAACAGCAATGTAAAGGCTTTGGACATGGTGCAAGAACAAACAGCAAATGAAGAATCATATATTAAAGATAAAGAAAATTTTTAAAAGTTTAATAAGAAAAGTGAAAATCTGTAGTAATTGAAGCAAGACTCTTTCCTTCCTCCCAGCTCAGGGAGATGGAGATTGCACTCTAGAAACTGTAGCCAAGAACACAGAACACTCTGTCCCAAGCTCCCAATCAGACTTTCTTCTTAAGAAGAGCAGAAGGTCAGCATTTTTCGTCTTTCTCCCAGTTATCTGTTTCTGAGGCTAAATCTGAGTGAGTGCAGTTAAGAGGTGGGGGCTCCCTTCTTCCACCAGCTTCTTGGCTTGTGAAATGCAGTCTGCATCTTGAATGCAGGATGCTGAGACATAGGAGCCCTGATCACTCTTGATATAGCATGAGAGGTGATGGTTCCATGCTATCAGAAGCAAGCCAAGAAGACCTCAGGCAGCTCCACCCCATTCCTGCCCAAACCCTCAGGTCCTAGAGTAGGGACATCAGAGAAAAGTTGGCCATTGTCCCTAACTAACTTTAGAGCTTTGGCCAGAAACTTTGATATGGAGGTGGGGAGAGAATACTACCTTAAAACAGATAGTTCCTAATCTCTTTCTCAATAACTGAATTCATTTGCAGTTGAGTGTAGAAAAGGGCCCTCTCCAAGAGAAGTTCTTTGGTGAAAAGACAACATTCCTTTATTCACCACAATATATCCCATAGAGGTTGTAGAAAAAGGTGAGAGTCAAGATACAGGCTAAACTGTGGACTGGCTCATTTTCAAGAGAATACTGGAGAATAATATGACTGGGAGGAATCTTTCTGAGGTCAGAAAAAATACCAGCCGTTGACCTCAGAACATATTCCTTCAAAGGGACCTTAATTTGATGGGATTAGTTTTCAGAGGGATTTATGTTCCAGGGCAGTGTCGAAAACAACAGTAGGAATGATCTGACAATTGGTTGGAGTTTAACAACTAGGTATGGTCAGGCCGGGTGCGGTGGCTCACGCTTGTAATCCCAGCACTTTGGGAGGCTGAGGCGGGCGGATCACGAGGTCAGGAGATCGAGACCACAGTGAAACCCCGTCTCTACTAAAAATACAAAAAAATAGCCGGGCGTGTTGGCGGGCGCCTGTAGTCCCAGCTACTCGGGAGGCTGAGGCAGGAGAATGGCGTGAACCCGGGAGGCGGAGCTTGCAGTGAGCCGAGATTGTGCCACTGCACTCCAGCCTGGGCGACAGAGCAAGACTCCGTCTCAAAAAAAAAAAAAAAACAACTAGGTATGGTCGGGGAAAAAGAGGAATAGAGCCCTACCAAAATGACTGTATTTCAGGGTAACTGTGAATATATCTGAAGATGTGCTTCCTTGAGGAGCAATGTAGAGTGCTTAGTACTATAGGAGGGAGGAAACCTGACCCATAAAGCAGGAAAAAAGCAGGTAACAAATTGCCTTCAAGAGCTACCAGATGTTGATATTATCAGCAAAAGACTAAACTAAAAAGTAAAGTAACGTATGATGACAATGTTGCACCAAATAGAAAATGTCAATAAAGAGAAACTATAAAAAAATACTGAAATGGAAATTCAGAAGTTGAAAAGCACAGTAGCTGAAATAATAATCTCACTTGAGGGGCTCAGATTTTAACTAGTAGAAGAAATAAGCAAGCATAAAGGTATATGATACAGATTATGTAAGCAGAATAACAGAGACAAAAAAATAATGAAGAAAAACGAAGAGTGCCTTAGAGAAACGTGGGAGACCACTAAGCACACCAGCATACACATGATAGGCCCTATAGAGGGAAATGAGAGAAAGGAGTAACACATATATATATATATTTTTTTTAATGACGAAAAACTTAACAAATTTATTAAAAAATAATAACCTACACATCCAGGAAGCTCAAAAAACTACAAGAAGAATAAATGAAAATAAATTCACTAACAGACACATCATAGTAAATGTTAAAACTCAAACATAAGGAAAGAATCATTGAAAGAAATAAGATAAAAATATTCATTACATATGAGAGAATAACAATAAGATTTATAGCTAATTTATTAGCAAAAGTAATAGGGGCAAGAGATTATGGGATAACATACTGAAAATGCTCAAAGAAAACCTTGTCAGCTAAGATAAGTCTTATCCAGCAAAGTTTTCTTTAAAAATTGAAGGAAAAATAAAGACTTTCCCAGACAAACAAATAAGGAGAATTTGCGACTAGCACCGGTGGAGGTAATTATATAATTATAAAAGACAATGTAAATGCACACATTTTCTCCATTCTTCTAACTTATTTAAAAAGTAATAAAATAATATGTATATAATGTATATTTGGAAATATAATATGTAGAAATGTAATGTATATGTAATATATTTGCCAAAAAATAGCACAGAGTGATGTGGGAGCAAAGCTGCGATGGGATAAAGAAATAAATAAAGATGGCAAAGTAAAATTATAGCAATGTATATAATTGGGTTTGTAACAGTGAATATAATATGTATAATAATAATAATACCACTGAAAGAGCAGAGGTAAGGAATAATAACATAAAGGAATAATGCTTCCATATATTACCAAAATTAAGCTAGTATAAACCTGAAGCTGATTCTGATAGGTTAAGCTGTATATATTAAATCCTAGACCAACAACTAAAAATGAACTCAACATATACGCTGAATAATTATTTTAAAAATTAATAGGTTTCACTAAAAGATATTTATTTAATGTAAAAAGAGCAGTAGAAGAGGAATAAAGGAACATAAAAGACAGAAAAGAAAAAGCAAAACGGCACATGTGAATCCCACTATATCAGTAAAGGCAGAGGTTGTCAGAATGGAGTAAAAAACATGATCTCACTGTATTCTGTTCATAAGAGACACGCTTCATATTCAAAGATACAAATAGATTGAAAGGAAAATAATAAAAAAATACATCAAACAAAAATCAGTCACAAGAAAACTATAGTAGCTGTTCTGGTAATCAGAGAAAATAGACTTTAAAATTTTTTAAAGTTATTAGAGATTAAATATACATTTTATAACGATAAAAAGTTGAATTCGGCCAGGCGCGGTGGCTCACACCTGTAATCCCAGCGCTTTGGGAGGCCGAGGCGGGTGGATCACCTGAGGTCTGGAGTTCCAGACCAGCCTGACCAACATGGAGAAACCCTATCTCTACTAAAAATACAAAATTAGGCGGACGTGGTGGCACATGCCTGTAATCCCAGCTACTCGGAGGCTGAGGCAGGAGAATCGCTTGAACCCAAGAGGCAGAGGTTGCAATGAGCTGAGATCATGCCTGTGCAACTCTAGCCTGTGCAACAAGAGAGAAACTCTGTCTGAAAAAAAAAAAAAAAAAAACGTTCAATTCATCTCACGCCTGTAAGCCCAGCACTTTGGGAGGCTGAGGTGGGCAGATCACCAGGTCAAGAGATCAAGACCACCTGGCCAACATGGTGAAACCTAGTCTCTACTAAAAATATGAAAATTAGCTGGGCATGGTGGTGTGCGCCTGTAGTCCCAGCTATTTGGGAGGCTGAGGCAGAAGAATTGCTTGAACCCGGGAGGCAGAGGTTGCACTGAGCCTAGATCAGGCCACTGCACTCCAGCCTGGCAACAGAGAGAGAGACTCTGTCAAAAAAAAAAAAAAAAGGAATATATAACAGTTATAACCACATATGCACCTAATAACAGTTTAACAAAATATATGAAGGAAAACTGACAGAGATGGAAAGAGAAACAAAATTCAAGAATAATAGTTGGAGCCTTCAAAAGCCCACTATTAATAATTGGTAGAACAAGTCAACAGATGTTTAACACAGAAATAGAAGGTTAGCACAACGCTATAAACCAACTAGACCTTACAGATATCTATAGAAAGCTTTATTAAACAACAGCAAAATATACATTTTTTTCTTAAATGCACATGGAATGTTAAGAAGGCTTCAATAAATTGGAAATGATAGAGAAAATATAGTGTATCCTCTAACTACAATAAAATAGCACTAGAAATTGATAACATGAAAATATCTGGGAAATCCACAGATTTTTAAATTAAATAACACACTTCTAAATAGTCAATGAGCCAAAGAAGAAAAAAAGGCAAATCAGAAATACTTTGAGATTAATAAATATGAGGAGAGACCATACCAAAAATTATAGGATGCAATAGAGGAAAATGTAGAGCTTTATAACAGCAGAAAAAAAAGAGTAAACAAAACTTAAAGCAAGCAGAAGATAGGAAATAATAAATTTAGAGTGAAACTAAATCAAATAGAGAATACAAAAATAGAGAAAATCAATAGAACTGAAAGCTGTTTTTTGAAAGGCTCAACAAAATTGACAAACTTTTATTTAGACTGACCAAGAAAAAAGAGTAAAGATTGAAATTATTAGAATACGAAATGAAAGAAGTGTCATTACTACTGATCTTACAAAAATAAAAAGATTCATAAGCTAAAACTGTGAATAATTATATGTCAATAAATTAGATGGTAGAGAAAACTGACAAAATCCTAAAATGACCTAAACTATCATAACTGACTAAAAAAGAAAAAAACTGAACAAACTTTAACAAATGAAGAGATTAAATTAGTAACTCAAAACACATACACACACACCTCCCCTCAACACACACACAACACATGCAAAGAAAAGCCTGCAAAGATGGCTTCACTATTGAATTTTACCAAACCTTTAAACAATTAATGCCAATTCTTCATAAACTCTTCTAAAAACATAGAATAGAAGAAAACACATTTCAATTGGTTGAAATTTTCTACCTTTCAACCATGTTGAGTCCAGTATTGCCCTGTTACCAAAACCAGAGAGAAATATTACAAGAATAAAATATCACACAATAAAGTGTCTTTTATAAAAGACATTTTATTATAAGATATTTTATTGTAAAAGACATTTTATTGTAAATAAATTATAAAGAAAAAGCTGCAATTATCTCTATTCACAAATGACATGATCTTGTATATAGAAAACCCTTGAGGATCTGCCACAAAACTGTTAGGTCTAACCAAAAAGTTCATTAAGTTTGTAAGATAACAAGAACAATGTACGAAAATTTATTGTATTTATATACACTTGCAATGAACAATCTAAATTGAAATTAAGAAAACAAGCCCATTTATAATAACATTTGAAAGAAAAAATACACGGAATTAAATTTAATAAAAGAAGCACAAACCTATGTTTTGAACACTACAACACAGTTCTAAGACCGAATAAACAGACTGAAATAAATGGAAAATCATCCCATGTTTATGGATCAGATTTAATATTATTAAGATGGCATACTCCCCAAACTTCTTACAAAGCAAAGGCAAGTAAAATAGTGTGATACTGACACAAAAACAAATATATAGATTAGTAAAATAAAATGGAGAGTCTGGGAATAAACTCATGTTTCTACGATCAACTGATCTTTTTGTCAATGCAGGGTGGGGTGGGAATTTTTTTCCACAAAGGACACTAGGGCAACTGCATGGCCATATGCAAAAGAATTAAGTTGGATCCTTACCTCACACTCTTTACAAATATTAGCCTAAAATGCAACAAGGATCTATATGTATCAGTGAAAATTATTTAATGTTTAGAAGAAAACATAGGGATAAACATTCATGACTTTGTATTTGGCAAATATTCTTATATATGACACTAAATCACATGCAAAAAATGTTTAATTAGACTTCAGCAAAATTAAACTCATTTGTGCTTCAAAGGACACCATGAAAAAGTGAAAAAACAAACCACAGAATGGGAAAAAGTATCTACAAAACATGTATTCATCAAGAAACTTGTATTCAGAATATGTAAAGTACACTTACAATTGAATAATACGAAGACAGATAACCCAATTGTAAGTGAGCAAAGGATCTGAATAGACATTTATTTCAAGAAAGGGATACAAACGGCCAACAAGCACATTAAAAGATGTTTGACATCATTTGTCATCAGAGAAATACAAATCAAAGCATGATGAGCTATCACTTCACCTTCACTAGGATCAATAAGCCAGACAATAACAAACATTGACAAAAATATGGAGAAATAAGAACCTTCTTCATACAATATGACTCAGTAACTCTGCTCCTAAGCATACATCAGAGAGAAATCAAAACATGCTCAAACAAAAATTCTACTAGAATGTTTACAACAGCATTATTTATAATATCAAAAAGGTGGAGACAACTCAAATGACCATCAATAATGGATGGATTAATAAAATATGGGGTCTAATAATAAAGTATTTGCCTTGGCTGATGTCCAAAAATGTTTTTCCTAGATTTTCTTCTTTAATTTTTGTAGTTTCAAGTCTTAGATTTAAGTCTTCAATCCACGTTGAGCTAATTATTGAATATGGTGAGAGACAGGGATCAAGTTTCATTCTTCTGCATATGACTATCAAATTTTCCCAGCAGCATTTATTGAATAGGGGGTCCTTACTCTAGTTACGTTTTCACCTGCTTGACAAAGATCAGCTGGTTGTAGGTATTTCTAGCTTCTCTATTTTTTTCTGTTGGTCTATGTTTCTGCTTTTATATTAGTACCAAGCTGATTTGGTTACTATAGCCTTGTAGTATAACTTGAAGTAGGATAATGTATGTCTCCAGATTTGTTCTTTTTGCTTAGGATTGCTTTGGCCATTTGGTTCCTTTTTTTGGTTCCATATAAATTTTAGGGTTGTTTTTTTCTAATTATGTGAAAAATGATGTTGCTATTTTTATAGAAGTTACATTGTGTCTACAGATTACTTTGAGAAGTATGGTCATTTTCCTGAGATTGATTGTTCCAATTCACGGGCATGGGATGTTTTTAAATTTGTTCATGACATCTATTATTCCTTTTCTTAGTGTTTTTTGTTTTTTTTTTTTTTGAGACAGAGTTTCGCTCTGTCACCCAGGCAGTAGTGCAGTAGCGCGATCTCGGCTCACTGCAAGCTCCGCCTCCCAGGTTCACGCCATTCTCCTGCCTCAGCCTCTTGAGCAGTGTTTTTTTTTTTAATTTTTAATTTTCAGCTTTAGTGGGTACATAGTAAGTGTATATATCTATAAGGTATGTAAAATATTTTGATATAGGCATGAAATGTGAAACAATCACATCACGGAAAATGGGGGATTCACCTCCTCAAGTGTTTATCTTTTGTGTTGCAACAATCCAATTGCACTCTTTTAGTTATTTTTAGTTATTATAATCAATAATAACTTAATTGTACATTTTTAAATAAATAAATATGAATAATTGTTGTGCTAAAATAGTAGATCTTATTCATCTTTCTAAGTATTTTGTTGTGTACCCTTTAACCATCCCTATCTACACCTAAACCCCCAACTACCCTTCACAACCTCTGGTTACCATCCTTCCATTCCCTATGTCCAAGAGTTTAATTGTATTGATTTTTAGATCCCACAGATAAGTGAGAACATGCAATGTCTGTTCTTCTGCACCTGGCTTATTTCACTTAACATAATGATCTCCAGTTCTACCTATGTTGTTGCAGATGATTGGATCTCATTCTTTTTTTTATGGCTGAATGATACTACATTGTGTATAAATACCACATTTTCTTTATCCATTCATATATTGATGGACACTTAGGTTGCTTCCAAATGTTGGCTATTGTAAACAGTGCTGCAACAAACATAGGAGTGCAGATATTTCTTTGATAAACTGATTTCCTTTCTTTAGGGTAAATACACAGCAGCGGGATTGCTGGATCATATGGTAGCTCTACTTTTAGTTATTTGAACCACCTCCAAACTGTTCTCCATAGTGGTTGTACTAATTTACATTCCCACTAATAGCGTATGAGGGTTTCCTCTTCTTCACACCTTCACCAGCATTTGTTATTGCCTGTCTTTGGATATAAGCCATTTAAACTGGGGTGAGATAATATTTCATTGTAGTTTTGAGTTGTATTTTTCTGATTATCAATGATGTTGAGCACCATTTCATATGCCTGTTTGCTATTTGTATGTCTTGTTTTGAGAAATGTCTCCTCAAATTTTTGGCTCATTTTTAATTGAATTATTAGATTTTTTTCTAGAGTTGTTTGAGTTCTTTTCATATTCTGATTCTTAATTCCCTGTGAGATGGGAAGTTTGCAAATATTTTCTCCCATTCTGTGGGTAGTCTCTTAACTTAGTTGATTGTTTCCTTTGTTGTGCAGAAGCTTTTTAACTTGATGTGATCCTGTTTGTCCATTTTTGCTTTGGTTGCCTGTGTTTGTGGGTTATTGCTCAAGAAATTTTTGCCCAGACCAATGTCCTGGAAAGTTTCCCCAATGTTTCCTTTTAGCAGTTTTATAGTTTGAGATCTTAGATTTAAGTTTTTGATCCATTTTGATTTGATTTTTGTCTATGGTGAGAGACAGGGGTCTAGTTTCATTCTTCTGCCTATGGATATCCAGTTTTCCCAGCACTATGTATTAAAGAGACTGTTTCTTTTTGTTGTTGTTGTTTTCCCAGTGTATGTTCTTGGCACCTTTGTCAAATATGAGTTCACTGTAGGTGTGTGAATTTGTTTTTAGGTTCTCTATTCTGTTCCACTGGTGTATTTGTCTGCTTTTATGCCAAGATCACGTTATTTTGGTTACTATAGCTCTGTAGTATACTTTGATGTCAGGTAATGTGATTCCTCTAGTTTTATTCTTTTGGCCTAGGATAGCTTTGTCTATTCTGGGTCTTCTGTGGTTTCATATTAATTTGGGGATTATTTTTTCAATTTCTGTGAAGAATGTTATGGGTATTTTGATAGGGATTGCATTAAATCTATAGATTGGGTAGTACGAACATTTTAACATTATTGATTATTTGACTTTATAAACATGGAATTTTTGAAATTTTTCAATGTTCTCTTTAATTTCTTTCATGAGTCTTTTATAGTTCGCATTGTAGAGCTCTTTTACTTCTTTGGTTAATTCCCAGGCATTTATTTTTATTTCTCACTATTGTAAATAGGACAACATTTTTATTTCTTTTTCAGATTGTTCACTTTTGCATATAGAAATGCTACTAATTTTTGTGTAAGGATTTTATATTCTGCAACTTTACTAAATTTGTCAGTTTTAATAGTTTTTTTGTGGAGTCTTTAGATTTTTTCAAATATAAGATCATATCATCTGCAAACAAGGATGGTTTGACTACTTTCACTACAATTTGGATGCCCTTTATTTTTTTCTCTTATCTGATTGCTCTAGCTAAGAATTACAGTACTATGTTGAATAACAGTGGTGAAGGTGGTCATCCTTGTTGTGTTTTAGATTTGAAAGGAAAGGCTTTCAGTTTTTTCCCCATTCAGTATGATACTAGCTGTGATTCTGTTGTATATGGTTTTATTATGTTATGTTTCTTCTATCCCTAGTTTTTTGAGGTTTTCTTTTTATCATAAAAGGATGTTGAACTTTATCAAGTGCTTTTTCAGCATCAACTGAAATAATAACCTTCCTTACATCCTGGAGATACAACCCTCTGGGTCATAATGAATGATTTTTCTAATATATTATTGAATTTAGTTTGCTAGTATTTTGTTGGGGATTTTTGCATCAATATTTATCAGATATATTGCCCGTAGTTTTTCTTCTTCGTGTCTTTGGTTTCGGTATCAGGGTAATACTGGCCTTGTAGAATGAGCTTGGAAGTATTCCCTCCTCCTCTATGTTTCAGAATAGTTTGAGTAGAATTGAGCAGCTCTTCTGTCAATGTTCGGTAGAATTCAGCAGTAAAGCCATCACGTCTTGGGCTTTTCTTTACTTGGAGACTTTTTATTACATTCTCAATCTCAATACTTATTTGTTTTTTCAGGCATTTATTTTTATTTGTCGCTATTGTAAATAGGACAACATTTTTATTTCTTTTTCAGATTGTTCACTTTATTTGGTGGGGTGCATGTGCCTAGAAATTTGTACAGTTTTTCTAGATTTTCCAATTTATTAGCATACAGTTGCTCATAGTAGCCACTAATGATAATTTGAATTTCTGCAGTATCAGTTGTAAGGTGTCCTTTTTCATTTCTGATATTTTTAATTTAGATCTTTCCTCTTTTTTTCTTAGTCTGGCTAAAGGTTTGTAAATTTTGTTAATTCAGTAAATCAACTTTTTCTTTCATTGATCTTTTGTATTGCTTTCTTCCTTTCAGTTTAATTTACTTCCACTCTGATCTTTATTATTTCTTTTCTTCTACTAATTCAGGTTTTTTGTTCTTGCTTTTCTGGTTCTTTAAGATGCATCATTAGATTGTTTATTTGAAATTTTTCTGTTTTTTGATGTGGGCACTTATAGCTACAAACTTCCCTCTTAGTGCTGTTTTACTGTATCCCATAGGTTTTGGTATGTTGTGTTTTCATTGTCATTTGTTTCAAGAAGTTTTTCAATTTCCTTCATAACGTCATCATTGACCCACTGGTCATTCAGGAGTTTTTTTTCCATGTATTTATGTAAACTTCCTCTTGTTACTGATTTCAAATTTTATTCTATTTTAGTCAGAGAAGATGCTTGATATTATTTCAATTTTTTGAATGTTTTAAGACTTGTTTTGTGACCTAACATATAACCTATCCTTAAGAACGATCCATGTGCTGAAGAAAAGAATGTGTATTCTGAGGCTCTTAGACGCAGTGTTCCTCAGCTATCTATTGAATTTATTTGGTCCATAGAACAGATTACGTTCAATATTTTCATGTTGATTTTCTGTCTAGAAGATCTGTCCAATGCTAAAAGTGTGGTGCTGAGGTCTCCAGTTATTGTATTGGGACCTATCTCTCTCTTTAGCTATAATAATATTTGCTTTATATGTCTGAGTCTCCAGTATTAGGCGCATATATATTTAAAAATGTTATATCCTCTTGTTGAATTGACCAATTTATCATTATATAGTGACTTTTTAAAATCTCTTCTTATAGTTTTGGTCTGCAAATATATTTCGTCTGATATAAGTAAAGCTACCCTTTATGTTTTTTTCCCATTGGTATGGAAAATCTTTTCCCATGTCTTTATTTTCAGTCTATATGTGTCTTTATAGGTGAAGTATGTTTCTTGTAGGCAATAGACCAATGGGTTGTTATTTCATTCATTCAGTTACTCTGTGTCTTTCAACTAGACAGTTTAGTACATTTACATTCAATGTTATTATTGGTAAGTAAGGACTTACTCCTGCCATTTTGTTATTTTTTTTCTGGTTGTTTTGTGTTCTTCTCTTTCTTCTTTCTTTTCTTCCTGTCTGCCTTTAGAGACAGTGATTTTCTCTGGTAATGTGACTTAGTTTATTGCTTTTTATTATTTGTGTATCCATTGTGTGTTTTTTGGTTTGAGGTTGTCATGAGGCTTGCAAATACTATCTTATAACCCATTATTTTAACCTGATAACAACATAACAGTGTTTGCATAAACAAACAAGCAAAAAGACAACTAATCAAAAACTAGATGCCTTAGCTTTATCCCTCACTTTTTATTTATTTATTTTTTTTTTTTGAGATGGAGTCCCGCTGTATCACCCAGGCTGGAGTGCAATGGCGCAATCTCGGCTCACTGCAAGCTCCGCCTCCCGGGTTCACGCCATTCTCCTGCCTCAGCCTCTCCCAGTAGCTGGGACTACAGGCGCCTGCCACCATGCCCGGCTAATTTTTTTTTGTATTTTTAGTAGAGATGGGGTTTCACTGTGGTCTCGATCTCCTGACCTCGTGATCCGCCCGCCTCGGCCTCCCAAAGTTATCCCTCACTTTTTAACTTTTGTTGTTTATACTTATGTCTTATTGTACTGTATATCTCTTGAAAAGTTGTAATTATTATTTTTGTTTCATCATTTAGTCTTTCTATGTAAAATAAGAGTTGGTTATACACCACAGTTACAGTGTTATAGTATCATGTGATTTTTTTCTGTTTATTTATTATTACCAGTGAGTTTTGCACCTTTAGGTGATTACTTATTGCTCACTAATATCCTTTTCATTCTGATTAAAGTACTCTCTTTAGCATTTCTTGTAAGACAGGTCTGGTGTGGATGAAATCCCACAGCTTTTGTTTGTCTGGTAAAGTCTTCATTTCTCCTTTACTTTTGAAGGATATTTTTGTTAGATATACTATTGTAGGATACAAATTTTTTTTTTTTCATTCAGCACTTTAAATATGTCATGCCACTCTCTCCTGGCCTGTAAGGTTTCCACAGAAAAGTCTGTTTGTAGACATAGTAGAGCTCCATTGTGTGTTACTTGTTTCTTTTCACTTGCTGCTTTTAGGATTCTTTTTCTTTATAATTCATATTTGGGAGTTGGATTATTAAATGCCTTGAGGTGGTCTTATTTGGGTTAAATCTGCTTGGTATTCTATATCCTTCTGGTACTTTGATATTGACATTGTTCTTTAGGTTTGGGAAGTTCTCCGTTATTGTCCCTTTGAATAAACTTGATATCCCTATCTCTTTCTCTACCTCCTCTTTAAGGTCAATCACCCTTAGATTTGCCCTCTTCAGGCTATTTTCTAGCTTCTGCATGTGTGCTTCATTGTTTTTTTTTTTTTTTGGTCTCCTCTTATTGTGTATTTTCAAACAACCTGTATTCAAGCTAATTCTTTCTTCTCCTTGATCCATTCTGCTATTAAAAGACTCTGATGCATTATTCTTTACGCAAATTGCATTCTTCAGCTCCAGAATTTGTGCTTGATTCTTTATAATTAATGCAATCTGCTTGTGAAATTTATCTGATAGAATTCTGAATTCCTTCTTTGTATTATTTTGAATTTCCTAGATTTTCCTCAACACAGCATTTTTGAATTATCTGTCTGAAAGCCCACATATCTCTGTTTCTCCAGAATTGGTCTGGTCCCTGGTGGCTTATTTAATTTGGTGAGATAATATTTTCCTGGATGGCGTTGATGCTAGTAGATATTCTTTGGTGTCTGGGTATTGAAAAAATCACTACTTATTGTAGTCTTCACTAACTGGGCTTGTTTGTAACCATCCTTCTTGGGAAGGTTTTGCAGATATTTGAAAGAACTTGGGTGTTGTGATGTAAACTATATCTCCTTTGTGGGACATCTCAAGCCCAATATTGCTTTGGTTCTTGTAGACTTGTAGAGGTACTACCTTGATGGTCTTGGACAAGGTCTGAGTGAATTATTTGGATTACCAGGCAGAGACTCTTGTTCTTTTCCATTACATTCGCCCAAACAAATTTGAGTTTCTCTCTGTTCTAAGACACCTAAAGCTGGGGGTGGAGTGACACAAGCAGCCCTCTGGCCACCACTACTAGGACTGCATTGGATTAAACCTGAAGCCACCACAACACTGGGTCTCACCCAAGACCTGCTGTAACGAGTCTCTGGCTGTCGCCTATGTTTGCTCAATGCCCTGGAACTCTACAATCAGCAGATGGAAAAGCCAGTCAGGCCTGTGTCCTTCCCTTCAGAGTAGCAAGTTCCCCCAGGCCCTAGGTTGGTCAAGAGGTGCTGTCGGGGAGTCAGAGTCTAGAATCAAATCCTTAGATGTCTACCTCATGTTCTATTGTACTATGGCTAAGCTGGCACTGAAACCACAAGACATTATTCTTCTCACTCTCCTCTCCCCTTTCCAAAAGGAGAAGAGTGTCATCTCATAGCCACCACAACCACCACCACCACAGGCCACAGGAAGTCTTGCTGGACTATCTGTGATGTTCCCTTAAGATCTAAGGGCTCTTCCTGGGACTCATCCTTCAGGGCAGTGGGCTCCCCTGTGGCCCATCATGGCTTCAGAAATGCTGTCCAAGAGTCAAGTCCTGGAACTAGGGACCCTAAGTGCCTGCTTGGTGCTCTAACCCCTGTGGCTATGGTAGTACCTAAGGTGCAAGACAAAGTACCCTTTACTTTTCCCTCTGCTTTTCTCAAGCAGAAAGAATTTTGCCCTGTAGCCACCACAGGTGGTAATGTGCCAAGTCTCACCTGAAACTAGCAAATCTCAGAGGTTCACCCAAGGCCCTCAATGCAGTACCTGAGTATCGCTGCTGGTTATTCAGGGCCCAAGGGCTCTTCAGTTGACAGGCGATAAACGCTGCCACACTGCCAGGACGGGGTCCTTCCCTGTAAGGCAGTGGGTTTCCTTCTGGCCCAGGGTGTGTTTATAAATTTCATCCAGGAGCTAAGGCCTGGAATGAAGCCCACATGACACTGACTGGTGCCCCATTTTGCTGTCACTGAGCTGGTATCCAAGATGCAAGACAAAATTCTCCCCACTCCTCCCTCTGCTCTCCTCAAGTCTAAGGAAGGGGTCTCTTTTGGAGCCAGAAGCTGTGCAGGCTGGGGCTAGGGGAGGAGTGATGCCAGCACTTCCTTAGCCATCCCAGCTGGTATACCTGTAGATCCTGTGTCTCCCCAGTCCAATGTCTCTGGTCCCACTTCAGTAGTAGGACTTGCCTAACAGTTGCAGTGCTTATGGCCTAGACTGCCTTTCAAATTGACTTAAAGGCCCAGAGAACTTTAGCCTGTGGTGGTGAGACTTCTAAGAACTCAGGTTTAGACTACTCGGATTGGGCATTCCCCTCTGGCTGGGACTGGTTTAAATGCTTCTTCCGTGGGTGGGCATCTGCTGAGTTTTGCCCGGTTTTCCTTTCTGCTCTATCAGGATAGAGCTGAGTTCAATGCCTCACAATTGCTGTGTTCTCACTCCCTCAGAGCCCAAAGATGCTCTCTGCACCAGGCCACCACTGCCAGGGGTGGGGAAAGTGTGGCATCATCAATTCATAACTGTTTTTTTTTCTACCTCTTCAGTGCCTCTTTCAGTGATAGGAAGTGAAAAGCAGGTACTTTGAGGGCTTACCTGATTTTTTGTCCTTATGAAGGTGTTTTTCTCTTGTGTAGATAGTTGTTAACTTGGTGTCCTTGTGGGTGGGACAATGGTTGGAGCCTTCTATTTTACCATCTTTCTCTGCCTCCCTTCAGTCTACTCATCAGTGTTTTGAATTATCCTTGTAGAGATGTTTCACTTCCTTGGTTAAGTATATTTCTAGGTGTATTTTTTTTTCTTTTTTCCTGCTATTGTAAATGGGACTGAGTTCTTAATTTGATTCTCAGCTTGCTCATTATTGATGTATAGCAGTGCTACTAATTTGCATACATTGATTTTGTAACCTGACATTTTTCTGAATTCATTTATCCAATCTTGGAGTCTTTTAGAGGAGTCACTAGGGTTTTTATACATAAGATCATAAGGATTTATGACTAAGACCCCAAAAGCAAATGCAACAAAACTAAAAATAAATAAATGGGACCCAATTAAACTGAAAGCTGCTGCATAGCAAAAGAAATAATCAAAAGAGTAAACAGACAACACACAGAATGGGAGAAAATATTTGCAAACTATGCATTTGACAAACAACTAGTATCCAGAATATACAAGGAACTCAAATCGCAAGGAAAAAGCAAATAATCCCATGAAAAAGTGGGCAAACAACATGAACAGACATTTTTCAAAAGATATGGTTCACAAACACATGAAAAGAATTTTTAACCTCACTAATCATCAGGGAAATGCAAATTAAAGCCATACATATACCATGGAATACCCCAGTCAGAATGGCCATTATTAAAAAGTCAAAAAACCATAGATCTTGCTGCAGATGCTGTGAGAAGTGAACACTTATATGCTGTTGGTGGGAATGTAAATTACTACAACCTCTATGGAAAATAATATGGAGATTTCTCAAAGAACTAAAAGTAGGTCTGCAATATAATCCAGTTATCCCACTACTCGGTATCTTGCCAAAGAAATAGAAGTCATTACATCAAAGAGACACCTGCGCTCATATATATTTATTGCAGCGCAATTCACAATGGCAAAGGTGTGGAATCAACCTGAGTGCCCATCAACCAATAAGTGAATACAGAAAATGTGATGTGATGTGCGTGTATATATATCATGGAACACTATGCAGCCATTAAAAAGAACAAAATAATGTATTTTTCAGCAACTTGGATGGAACTGAGGCCATTATCCTAAGTAAAGTAACTCAGAAATGGAAAACCAAATACTGCATGTTCTCACTTATATTTGGGAGCTAAGCTATGGGCATACAGGGGCATACAGAGTGGTAAAATGGACATTGGGAATTCAGATGCGGGGAGAGTGGAAGGGGGGCTGAGGGATGAAAAATTACCCATTGGGTACAATGTACACTCTTTGGGTGATGGCTACACTAAAAGCCCAGAATTCACAGTTACACGATTCATTCATATAATCACAAACCACTTGTACTTCTAAAGCTATTGAGATTTTTAAAAAGTAGTATATCCATGCAGTGAAATATTATTCATTCATAAAGTCAGTTAAGTGCTGGTACATGCTACAACATGAATAAACCTGGAAAAATAAACGAAAGAACCCAGACATGAGAAACCACATAATATATTATTTCATTCATACAATATGCACAGGTCACTTTAATTTACGGAAACAAAAAGTAGATTAATTGTAGTTTAGGACTGGGATGTGATGTAGGGATGTGGTGGGAATGGTAGGGAGATGGTACCTATGGGTCTGAATTTGTTTTTTGAGGTGATAAAAATGTAAACTTGACTGGTGATGGGTTCACATATTTGTATACATAATAAAAATGATTGCATTATACACTGTAAGCATATGAATTATATTGCATGTGAATTATATCTCATTGAAGCTATTTTTGAAAGTGAGAAAACCACTGTTGATCATCTCCAGCCTTCATAGGTAAATGTCTTGGTATGACCTCAAAAGGAGTCCTTGTTTTGCAATTCTGTGCCCCTATTTACTCTATAGCTGGGCCACATAAAGT
Organism: Symphalangus syndactylus; assembly: GCF_028878055.3. Classification (NCBI taxonomy): domain Eukaryota; kingdom Metazoa; phylum Chordata; class Mammalia; order Primates; family Hylobatidae; genus Symphalangus; species Symphalangus syndactylus. Next base: position 90,652,927 of record NC_072426.2, read on the forward strand.
TATTTGCTATCTGGGTTTGCAGTCTTTCTAGTTCAAGAAGCTGGTCTCCAGTGATCTGAAAAGTTTCCACCAAAGTTAGCTTGTCTCCTTCAAATAAATCCCACTGGCATGGTAAGATTTTCATGTTTTATTTTACTTTTTTTCTTTACTCTGTTATTTTTTCATTTTTTTTCTTTTTCTTTGTTCTTTCTTTTTTCTGCTTTTCCATTTTAATTTAACTAGTTTTTTAATTTGAATTTTGTCTGGAATTGTGTTTTGACTTCAGCAGAAAGATCAGTTTGGTAGCCTGGGAATAATTTTCATTTCAGATAATTTGGACCCAATTTCTCATCAACTTTCCCTAATTTTAAGCCTATCCTGGGTCACCTTGACCACAAGCCTAGTAGCTAGCCTAGCATATTGCAGGGCTTCTTGGCCATCTCTGCTGAGGAAGAGACTATACTGACAACTATCACTCCTTATGATCGTCACCAAGGGGAACTTGTCCAAGGAGAGGTTGGCCCAGCACATCCTGACTGGAAAAGAGGGATCCATGACTTTGAGCCTCTATGAAGTATCCCATGAAGTGGGAATCATGAAGGCTTTGAATCATCCCAACGTAGTTACATTATTTGAGCTGCCCATGACTGAATAAACACTCTGCGTTGCCATGGAGTACACCAGTGGAAGAGAGACGTTTGATTACCTAGTGGTTCCTGACAGTATAAAAGGAGGAGAATATGGAGTCCAATTCTGCTAGTTACGATCTGCTTTGCAGTACTGTGACTAAAAGTGGATGGTTCATAAAGACTTAAAGGCAGAAACTCTGCTCTTAGAGGCTGACATGAACATCAAGTTTGACAGATTTGGGCTTCGGCAATGATTCCACCTTTGGTAACAAGCTAAATACCATCTGTGGCAGCCCTCTGGGAGTTTGCCCCAGAACTCTTCCAGGGCAAAACTTACGATGGACTTGAATAAGATTTGTGAAGATTGGGAGTCATCTTATATGTACTATTAATCTGAGTCCTGCCTTTTGACGCACAGAAATTCAAGGAATCATGGGAGCAGGTACTGGGTAGAATATACCATATTCTCTTCTATTTGTCCACAGAGTGTGAAAAAAAAAAACTAATCAAGAAATTTTTCATTCTCGGTCTCACTGAAAAAGGCGTTTTGTAGTACAGTATGAAAGAGCTATGGATGAATGAGGGCCAAAAGGATGAAGGGCTTATGTGAGCCATTCCCTAACCACAAGGACTTTCAGAGGACTGAGTTGACAGTGTCATTGGAGTATAACTGGAAGAAATTAAGGACTTACTGATGGGCCAGAAGTACAATAAGGTGACAGCCGCCTGTCTGCTCGTGGGATGCAAGAGACCAAAGCTGGAGGGCTTCCCCATCACCCTGAGTCCCCAACATTCTACTCATCTGACCAATAGCAGCACTCCTTCCCCGTCTGATAAGGGACAGTATAGTGTCCCTGCCAATCCCAATAATTGTATTTTCAACAAACGTGCTAGTCCTGCCATTTCCACTCCAATTCCCAGAATACTAAGAGTAGCAGTGCAGAAAATCAGCAGCTGCAGGAGATCTAGGAATCAGAACAGAGAGTCAGCAGCATGGCCCACATGCTTGCCCCTCATGCTTGCCCCTCCTTACCTGTGTTGCCGAGGAAGAGTATAACTCCTGTCTTCTCCATGAATAGTGGCCTTTATACCAGCATAAAATAGAGCTTTTAGAAGCATAAATCCCTGCTTTTAGAGAGGACCACCTTTGACCAGTGCTCCATCCAGACAGCAAAAAGCCTAACTGTGCTAGGATCTGGGGCTTCCAGGGCTTCTGCTGCAGACTGCCTGGCCTAACCCCACCTGTACTAGAACCCCTTTGTGAAGCCCAGGCAGGCCTCTGGGCTTGGTCCTACAAACAGTAACTGTGAGATGTTTCCATGCAGCCCCTTCAGCGTGTCCTTGTTGCCACCTTCTCCACCTACAACATCAGCAGCAGTGGTAAAACCCAGACTAAACACGTTTCCATCTGTTTGGCATCCAAATGAAAATTTTTTCACACCGAGCAGCTTCGACAGGTGTGCAACCAGCAGAATTTACCCCATGCAGAGACCCCAGCCTTTCTTTCTGGCAATAGCCAGGGCTGGCAGGGGGCCACTGGGAGCTTCTTCAGCAAGTCAATGCTCAAGTTTATATGGAGACATCTGTATTTCAGGTTGCCAGGGGAACCTTAACAAACCTGAAAGCAGAAACCTAGTAAAGATTTTCAAGCCACACTTCATGAGCAACAGAGACAGTGATAAAAAAGAAACAATGAGACTGAGTGGACTTTTTACTCACTACACTTTACATGGAATATGAAGTTCACAACCTCCAATGGAGCCTACTGCAAAATATTAAGGTACTGGACATGCATGGCTGCCAGTGTGAGCTAAATAAAAAGCACATGCTCCTATGCATGCACTGCACACCCACCAACACCACACTGTGGAAAATGGAAGTTTGCAAGGTGCCAGGAAGGTCTATATTAGTCAGCATTCTCCAGAGAGACAGAACCAATAGAATAAATAGGACAGATAGAATAGATCGATAGATGATAGAGAGATAGATGGATAGATGGGTGTGTGAGAGAGAAAGAGAGAGAGATGAGATTAGCTCACATGATTATAGTGGCTGAGAAGTCCCACAGCAGGCTATCTGCAAGCTGGAGACCCTGAGGTGCCAGTAGCATAGCTCAGTCTAAGTCCAAAAGTGACAGAACCAGGGAAGTTGATGGCGTAACTCTCAGTCAAAGGCCAAAGGAGTAAGAACCAGGTGCAGGGTTGGGGTGGGGGTGGGGCAGAGGTGGTTGGTACAAGTCCCAAGGTCCAAAGGTTGGAAAGCTTGGGGTTCTGATGTCAAGGACAGGAGAAGAAGGGTGTCCTAGCTTCAAGAGAGAAAGAGTAAGTTATCCTTTCCTCTGCCTGTTTGCTCTACCCAAGGCCCCCAGCCAATTGGATGGTGCTCAATTACATTGAGGATAGATCTTCTCCACTCAGTCTACGTACTCACATGCCAATCTCCTCCAAAAACATCCTCACAGACACACCCAGATATAATGTTTTACCAGCTCTCTAGGTTTCCCTTAATCCAGGCAAGTTGGTATCTAAAATTAACCATCATGAGATCTGTCAATGCAGTTCCATTTAAGCAGATATCTAGCATTTCCATAGTCTTCAAAAGCCTTGCCTCCAAAGTAACTGCAACTTAAACTTTAAAAGGCCACCAGCATTTCCCGAGGAGACAGGAGGAGAGACTTGCCGGCACCAGCTGCCTGGTTGGCCATTTTGCCCTCACCTGAGTGCAACTACAGAGACTGGATTGATGTGGTTCCCCTGGGGTGCTTCTCCCCTTCCCTGATCTTCCGTGTATTTTTTCTCTTTTTGTAAGAAGGAAGACGGTTCTACAGAAATAAAGGCAGATGAAAAAGGCAAGAACATGCACCCATACATATCCTTGCATTCTGCTTTTAGCTAATAATGTTTATTGGCATTTTTTCAAACTAACTAAAGTAAGTCACTCTTTATAATAGACTGCATATAGGATAGTAACTGTGTTTTCGCCATGCCCTCTGGTCCAAAAGGGAAGCATGTAGATTTGAAAATCTCTGGGTCAGATGGTTTAAACTGTAATCATTTAAAATCAGGGATGACATGAGAAGACAGGAAAGCACTGAGCTACTTCTTCAAAGAAAATAAATTTCTTTTCTCTGGAATAAGACAATAAAGCTCAATCAAATGACCTCATGAACATAAATGTTTTCCAGGCAAACACTATAAAATGGCTAGATGAACATATGTAACCTGTTGCAATAAAGCTGTTCAGTGGTAAAAGCCCCTGGATTCTGTAGCTCTAGGATGGATTAAATATTTTATCCTCTAAGCAACAATAGTCAGATAAGGAGGGTGAAGGAATTGGCTTTATTTGCTATTCAATTTACTTTCCCTGCCATTTCAATAAGTCACCATTTGGTGTTGGTTTTCAATTCAGCTGCTTTTGTAGCACCAGAATCCTGAGTGATGAAAATAAAAGGGTGGTTTTATTTATAAGAAGTAAATATTCCAGTGGTTGTGAACCAGGATTTAAAAATCATTCTAACTTGCTGCAAGTAAACAGCCCCAGCACAGAGTCAAGAAAAATGGCAGAAATACCTGTGTGAGTCCAGTCCCTGCGTATAAATGTTTGGCTGGTCATTGGATTGCCTCTTGTTTACTGTTTGCTTCTTTCCTCATATTCTCTAGGACACCCTTAACCATTGCCTTTCCAAATTTGCTTCTACAAACCAAATTATTCTTTCTTTCTATTACATCACTCATTTAATAAATATTTACTGAGTGGCTGCCATGTATCAAGTAGTATGCTCCCATGAAAATACAATAATTTAAATCACTTACAGAAGGCAAATGCATAGACAAAGACACTGTGCTAAGTGCTATTTTAGGGTATCTCCTGAGAGCTGTTGTAATTAATTGTGGGTGGAATTATCAATGGGTGAGCAGAAATATGAGCTGTAAAACATATGGAAGTACATTCTAGGCAGAGAGAGCTGGGGCAAAATTACAGAGTCTTGGAGGGTTCTCTAGGTTAGGTAATGGCAAAAATCAGTTGCAGGGAATGTGGCAGGAATGATGGGAGATGATAAAGAAAGATAAATTGGGATCAGATTCTGAAGAACCCTGAAGAGCTGAAGAGTGTGGTCATTATTCAGGAGATGAATTTTCAATGATTGTCATCAGATGAGGCATGTGTTTTAGGATGATCACGGCAGATACAGGTGGGGAAGAATTTGCATTGAAAATTCCAGTTTCTAGATTTTCCCACAATATGTGGAAGAAAAGCTTTAGATCAAAGTTTTTGTATATACATCTCAACTGGTAAAGCTATTGCTTCTAAAAGAAAGACACCTTTTTAGTGAAATTGTTGGTGAGCAGAAGTCTCCTCACTATCCAATAGGCTATAGGAAAATGAGTTTATTTCCATCTTGAAATTAAAGCAGAAGGTAATGTGGTGAGTAGGAAAGCTCTGAATGTCTGACTGTCTTTTGATCCTCAGTGATGAAACTCACCAGTAGAGAAGGAGGCTGAACTAAAACCAATACTCAATGGGAAATAGCTATCTACAGGAGGCATAACGAGAATGTTGTCCCAATTCTAATCCCTTCTCTGGTGAACGTTCACGTGTACAGCTTCTGTGGAAAGATCTATATTTGATACAATAAGGACCTATCCCCAAACTCTGGCCCAGATAATCAGAACAATGATACACACATGACCTAAGACAAACAAGCCATTAAATTGGCCTAGTACACCTATTACCACCCAAACTATGATATGTAGACAAGCATTTTAGGCATGGCCAGGTAGCTTGTTAGAAATGCAAAATCTCAGACTCTATCCAAAACTCCTGAATCAGTCTGCATTTTACTGAGATTCCTAGATGATTCATATTCACATTACATTTTGAGAAGCATGACTCTAGACCAGCAGGTCTGACCCTCTTGAGGATTTGAGCAAGAAACATGGAAGACACATGAGTTATTGGCATAGAAAGAAACAGACATACAGGTGATAACTGTGTTCATATTCATGGCCAATTACTGGAATGGAAACCCCATGGCTCTTTTTGCCACTGAGGTACTTGGAGCAATCAGATTTCTAGATTCTCCTTCTAGTTCCAAGTGTTCAGATTGCTCCTGTAATGTTTCTGTTCTTAGATTTCTGTAAGAGCACCATCTTTCATGTGGACACTTATACCTTCTCTTTCTTGGAATCAGCTTGAGATTCTTTGCTTGCTATAGAAAAAGTTGCCAAACAAAGCACTTCTTGTAGTAATAATCATTGAGGAGTTAATGTGAGCAAATCTCCAATTCAACCCAACAGCTCTAGGAAGAGCAACAATTTCTTTGGTGCATAAAACTGGTAGCAATTCATTTCCCCAGCCAGAGTGGGTCACTGAGGGAAAAGCAGAACACTCCCATTCAGGACACACAGTAATCCCCTCAGGCTAGAAGGACGACACTCCTTGTACAGAAAATGATTTTTTAATCATGACCTGAAGAAGGAAAGAAGCCACATCAAAAGAAGATTGTCCTCCCTCTTCACAGGCAGAGTTTGCAATATTTGTTCAGGGTTACCTGGGGAGAAGACGAGAGGGTCTGATATAGATATTCTAATTTTAAATTCAATATTTTTGCCTTATTCACAAGAACAGTGCCAGGAGAGTCAGCCTCTATATTCATATTTTCTCTTTTGTTTTCATAAACATCTTCAAAGAAAGTAATATCCACCATGAACATTCTGTCTCCATTCCAAGATATTTGACCTTGAGAAAGTTATTGAAACTTCGGCTTCTCTATTTCTTTATTTATAAAAGGGAGATATAAAAGACCTTTCATTACTCCTATAAGATATTATGTAATAATAATCCAATCAAATTATATATATATATAGTAAATTTCCATGATGGTTTTATAAATGCCAGATAGCCTTACAATTTTTTATAGTGTCTTAGTATTTTAGCAGTGGAATGTTTTGTTCAAAGAGAATATTGACTGTAAAATGTAAGAGCTGGTGATCTGGTTGAAATAGCTGGATGGTGATGAGGATGCCTGGTGATCTGAGAATCTGAATCTTTAACATTGCAACTAAATACAGAGTTTCATAAAGAATAGTGTGAAAATCAGATTTCTGTATAACTTAAGATATCGTATATTCAATCAAACAATTATTTATAAAATGCCTGAACTCTCTATGGAGAACATGCGAAAAATAAAATTTGCTTAGCTGGGAGGTAGATTTAAGAAAAAAAGAACAAGACATATATACAACTACATGGTATGTATTGCTAATTAATTTTTGAATAAATGTTTCTGAAGCACAAATCTCATTGATTATCTCAGCCTAAGGAAAATGGGGGTAAAATTTCACCTGTCTTGTGAAGGTTGGAAAGAAGAGAAGTGAGGTTATATTTAACCTAGGCCTTTAAGAATTTGTGCAAAATTCTGTGTGAAATAAGTAAAGAAAGAGTGCTCCAAGGAAAGAAAGGCACAGGTAGGTAAAGCCACAGTGATATAGGTGAGTGGCTTCAAAAACGCATGTATTTTTATAAGATTGGAGCTTAGTTTATGAAGGTGGGCAAGAGAATGGTGGAAAAAATATAAGTTGGGAACAAGTTGTAAACAGCTTTGACTTTCATGAATCCCTTTGTTTTTGGCAGTAAATGTCAATGGGAGGCACCAGCAGAAGGCTGGTAGGGTGGAAGACAGAGACATCAGGTTATTCCTCCTTGCCTTCCGGCTTTCTCCTTTCTGGTTCAGCCTCAGTGAGCTACATTACTGTAAAGTTCCTGTAGTGTGGCTTTTTTCATACTTTGGTAATCATTTCTCCTTTTTTCTTCTTCCCTCTTTATTTATTTATTTATTCTTTATTTACATCTGTCCAGACTCAGGCATTCCCAATTTATTCAATGGAGTTACATTCTGTTACTGTCATCATTTATTTTTCAAATTGTCACAATCTTGGCCTCTGAGGGTCCTGCAAGTTAGCTCTAATGTCCTTCTGCCATGTCTTACCATTCTTTGAGCACTCCCTTATTTTGAGACTCAACAAAATGTTCCAGGCTTATCTTGTACTTACAGTGCCCAGGCCTGGAATGAGCCATTTCTCCATTGAGTTCTGGTTCCTTTTAGTGACATAGTTCTGCTCATTGCTATTGTGGTGCTGCTTCCAGACTCAGTCAGCAAACAGACCAAGGGAAGGCCAATGAATTCCTAGTGATAACTCCACATCTAATCTAACACCCTAGGATTCATCCTAGTCTTCCCCTTGCCATAGGTTTAACTCCCTTCTCCAACCATCAAAAACCTGGTTGCTATTATTCTTAGTATATATTTATTTATTTTCTCCATTCTAGAATACATGTAAATTAGTTTCATAATTACCAATTCACATAACTGGAAAAAAAAAAGCCACTTCAGGTTTAGAGACGTTAGCAGGTCTCTGCTGTCACTAGTCCTGGGATCTGGCACCATTCCTTATTGTTTTCCCTAAAACTCCATGACCCCCTTGCTAATAGTCTTTTCATTAGACACTTTTTATGTATCCAATTTGACTCTGCCATCTGCTCTCTGCTGGGATAATAACTGATAAAATAGGCTACAGAGTAACTACTTACAAGGAGGTTACAATATGTAGCTAGAGTAAATCTGCCTTAGCTCTGCATCTGCAGGCACTGAGCATTTTGTGTTAGCACCAAAGGACTTATCCAGGTCCTGAATTAATCATAAGCAAAGCTATAGTGAACCATACAAGAAGAAGCTCATGAGATGTATGTAGACAGAAATCTAGAAAAAATGAATTCACCATTGATATATTTTAGAGAAATACATACATAATGTTTTAGACCACCAAATTATTCCCACTCTGATTAACGACACTGTTATTTTGGCTTCTTTACTGGTATATAATCTGGGGATAGCTATCTCTCCACTGGGAGACACATGAGTTAATTTCTACAAAAAGCTATGTCACAACGTGGCAGAGAGACATTTTTGGCTGTAAAACCTAAAATGTCTTTAGTAACAATGTGAATATGCACATTACCATCCTGAGTGCTCCTAGACATTTCTGGAAAGAAGAGAAATCAGAGCTGAGATCCTAACACTGAATAAATGTTATGTAGTGGAGTAATCAAAGTTTATACTATGAGATATTATTTTTCACATATTATATGTTACAAGAAATAAAAATAATATATTGATAATAATGGGAAACATGGAGTTCCTAAGTGCCACAACTAAGAATTTAGAGTGCTACAAACTTTTTTAAGGGAAATGTCATTGTTTTACACTCCATTTGTTATAAATTGTTTATATTATTTGATTCTAAAGAAACAAACTCTTCCCTGATTCTATAAAAAATCATGAGAAATGGCCAGAGACTGGTGTTAAATTATTTTCACAACACAATTACATTTAATAATTAAATATAACAATTATCACATTTAATAATTACATCTTAAAATCTTACAAAAAATATATCATTGCCATATTTCTTAAATCTACTGTGATAAAGCTTTTATAAAGTTTTAATTGGGTTCAATGGATAATTGTGGGCAATTACAACATGTAAAAAGATAAAAACAAAACAACATGGGGAAATCTATTAACTCATATTAAGCACATTAAGAATTAGGGACACAATCCATTAGAGTTTGTAAAGCAATGTTATAAAATATAAATTAAAGAAAATAAGTTGGTCAATTTGGGAATAGGTTAGCAAATCAACTTGCTATTTTTAAAAACTGGTAAATAGAATACAGAATTTGTCTACATCTTTTTCATTAAAAAAATATACCATTGGATAACCAAATACAAGTTTAGGGAAAGTTTTATTTATAGAAGCAGTCCAGGTAATACATTAAGTAATATAATTGGATTATCATCATTTGGTCACACTTAATGAATTAATGAACCTAAGCGTTGTCCTTCAATGGCTGCTGGTACCACCAAAAGAATAATGCCTTGGCATTATGCCTGGAGCCATGGAGAAACACAACACTACCCATGAATATAAAGTATTTTTACCCCCTCAGAAAACATCAAACCTGAGTTAAATCAAGCCTCTAGACCCAAATGTTAATTTAAAGGACATACAGGTGCAGAGGAGCATGTCCAATAACACTCTGATGATACAATCATTTTACAATCTCCATGGTAATTTTTTTCCAAAAAAAATTGCAAGAGAGTGAAAAATAATGGAGATGGGCACATACAGATTAAAAGAGATTTAAGAACGCTTTCAACCAATTGAAAAAAAATCATTTTTGCTTTATAGATACTGATTCAAACTACTAAAAATTATAACATGAGTCAATTGGAGAACTGACTGAATTTTTAGTGACATAAAGAGATTATTGTTTTAACTTTAGTAGCACAGTAGTTTGGAGATTATGTTAAAGAAAGATTTTTTATCTTTTATTGAAATAAGTACAGATAAAATGATATCTGGAATTTGCTTCAAAATAATTTTGGTGAGAAAGAAGTAGGTAAGGGTTTATAAGAAATACAACTGGCCATTAGTTGATAATTGTGGAATCTAGGTAATAGGTACATTGAGGTTAATTATACTAATTTATCTAATTATGTATATGATTAAAATTTTCCATATTAAAATATAAAAACAAGGAAATAACAAATGTACAAGGTGAATAAAATGTGTGACTCTATTAAAGAGATTCAGTAAAGAAGGAAAAACCCTTCATGTTTTTCTCAAAGTGAGCAAACTTGCTAATTTTAAAAATTCCTCCTTTCTTCTGGCCCTGGAATTTTCAGCACCCAAAACTTCAATTGCATTTGCTTTTCCTCATTTTTCTGTCAGAAGTCTAGACAAACCAAGAAACTCAGAAAACTTATTACAGGATTTATGATGACCACACCCAAATATCAAGATTTCTGCCTTTTTGCATCATAATTTCTAACTGGTTAGAAATATATACTATATATATATATATACACACATGTATATGAAGGGCATCAATGTTATAAGCAAAATTGAATTTTCTCAGTGGTTTTCCTTCTTTTTTCTTTTCTTTTCACTCTGTTGCTCAAGCTGGAGTACAGTGGCACAATAATTGCTCACTGCAGCCTCAGCCTCCCAGGATCAAGCAATCCTCCCACCTCAGCCTCCCTAGTAAATGGGGCTACAGTTGTGCATCACCACACCTGGCCAATTTTCTTTTTTTTTTTCATGGAGACAGGGTCTCACTATGTTGCCCAGGCATGATTTTCTTCTGTAAGAATTTTTGTCAATCGATTCTCCTGAATTTCTAAGGTAGATATTACTGACAACTGCAGTAGTAAAATATTTTTCTTTTTTTTTGGTATTTATAGTTTCCATTTTATACATTTCTCTGCTTGAGATGTTGATTGATTTCTGATTCATGTGAAATGTTAGTGAAGACAATAACCATTTTTGTTTGTTCTTCTCTTAACTACCGATGTTTTGAGAGATTGTGCCATCTATATTTTAAAATATTTAATATTTGAAAAATAATATATTAATTTTAACAATACTTTTAAAAACATATACTTTTTTCTGTTTCTGCAAGAGGTTTTGTTTTACTAAGAAAAGAATGGTGATTTTCATGAAATGGCTTTCCAAAAAATGTTATAAATTATTTCAAACATGCCAAGAAATGCATATAAACTAGAAAAATTATTATCATCATCATGAAATACCAAACACTCAATTAAGAAATAGAATATTATCTTTGAAGCTCATTCAAATGACTTTTCAACACCTATATGCTGCATTTTCTGTTTTGTTTTGTTTTTGGTTATAGATTTTGTTTATGCTCATTAAAAGTAATCTTTAAAACACTAAAAAATATCAAGGATAAAATGAGCAATGTGAAATTTCACCACGTGGCAATGATTATCCTTAACCTTTTGTACACATTCAATGTTTATTATATGTGGCATTTTTATGTGTTTACAAAATATAATATTTTAACTTGGGTTTTAAAAAATGCTTATGAATATTTTGCTATTAGAAATATTAAAAGTTGTATTTCTGTGAAAATCACTAGTTATTTTCTTATCAAAGACTTTTTATACAGAAGATAGTGGATTAATGGGTGCAAGCATTTTTTAGTTACTAAGTATTCCTAAATAGCTTTTTAGGAAGGTTGAATGCACTTACATTTCAACAAGGATATATTCTGGCATGCATTGTATGCTAATTTCTTACATATAATAACACACAATGATTTTTAAGGTTCATAATTTATGCATGTAGTGATATTTTAAATACTCATTTGAAACATTCACACTGTTTTCTTAGGCCACCGACAGATTACTACATATATTTCTTAATTTAAGTTTGTTTTTATTCTACTTTCATCAACATTTTTTAAATTCACAGTTAATAAATGATGTCATTTTCTTGTTAATGATTATGCAGTACAAATAAAACTGAAAAATCAGTTAAAGTCTTTATGCTTTCAATTTATATGTGAAATGATGATTTTTGATAGTTTGGCTGTTATTTTAGGTCAGACTTGACAGAGTCAATTAAAGCTTCACAGAAGATATCAAATGAGGTGTACTGTAATTCCTCAATATCTGTACTGTACCTCATACTTGTCTGTGTTAAAATTCTATCCCACCATTTTTTCTTAAGTTAGACATATTGAGAACCACAGAACAAACTTAAAATGACAGATATTTATTAAATGTCTGGCTGCTCTAGCTAACAGGGCTTAGAATGTATTGGATTTCTAGTTTCAACTGCCAGTTACCAAGCAAGTGATTCTATGATAAAGAGTGGCTTTGATGGGGAAGAAGAGAGGAGGGCAATAAGATTTGGAGAAATGCACAAATTTAATGGAGAGTATTTTTAGAGCTGAAAGGAAAATGCTTTCAGAGCTTATTTGCCCTCTTAAGTTGGATACCATTACCACCTTCCTCATCAAACGTGGCAGGAGGAGGTTAAGAAATGCCAGCCCTCCCACAGATGCAGAGCAGGCTTTCAACAAGTTGAAAATGTGAGTGATTTGGCAGAGGGAGTGTAGATGAGAATATGGGGAAAGTTCTTTGAGAGGCTCTTCTGACCTCGTATTTTTAATATTTTATTGTACTGAATTAATGACTTTTAAAATCTTTCAACTAGGCACTCTATGGTTGAAAAATGAAAAATACATGGAAAGTCTGACATGTAAAACAAGTTTGGGCAGACTTCATTAAACTTTCTAGGCCAGCCCATATCTGGTTGAATAGCATCTCTCCCCCTATCAGCATGTCATAACATAGCCCATTTGACCTCTCAGCAAATATGCTGCCCACCTGGTTCAATCAGCCCTCTTTACGCATACCTGAGCACAAGTTTCCCAAGCTCAAGTGGGTGTTGACTCATTTTTCTGAGGCTTATTTCATGAAAGCATTGCCCAGTCTCTAGTTCTCTACTACTATCCAGTTTTTTCCTGACATGTAATCCAACTCTAAATTTAACTTTTATAATTATTCTCAACAGATTTTAGGATCAATTTAACACGCATGAGTGTTTTTTTTAAATCTTCTTGAAAATATGCTTAAATTATTATCAAGAAGAATCGTTGAGCATGGTATACTTGCAGATCCTGCATTGCCCTGGTGGTTGTTATCTCCCTAGGCGCACGTGTAGCCATATCCCTCCTTGACCTTCCCAGGTGTGTGTACACCTCCCTGCCATTTGTGGACCACCAATGGTGTCTCCTATGCAAGGCACACAAGACTTCTCTTTCCCTGTCAGGTTTAGCCTGACTTTTCCTTCAATGCTTCCGTCTCTCCCCACCTCCTGCCCTTACATAACTGTATGCAGGAACTCGGGTTTAATAGAACTTTCAATCACCTTTTGATTTATACTGGATCACAAACTTTCTCCGAATATATCTTGGATTTGAAGATAAAAAAGATGTGAAACAACCTAAGAAGTACTAGGGTAGGACTCCGGGTAGGTGAGTCCTAAAAATGAACAGTCAATCCTCTTTCCTTTCTTGACATATAATTAAGTTCTATTCGTGTGCACCTTTACTTTGGACACTTAGATATTTTTACGTAAGGATTTTCAAAAGGCCTCAACAGTGAGACTCATCAATAACTGGGACTTTTCTTAGACGACTTGACTTTAAAAGCGAACATATTCAACACGTATGAAATACTTTTATTTTTGAAGACATTTTAATAACACACTGGCATTTTATATTCAACACGAAGCTGTTGAACAGCACTAGAATTGGATGCAATTGCATGTTTCTAGGTCCGTTTTATAGAAGCTTGTACCTTGGAACTTTTAGCCAAAGTGCTGACATTTTAGCAAAATTTTTCAACAGAGTTGCAGTTTTAAAAGGACTCACCTAATCTTTGAAAATTTTATTTCGTCATTAATTATCTAATAAGCATCCAAAGTTTATTCCTTTTGAAGGCAATTACAACGCAGTAAGAACAATACAACAAACAAAATTACATTTGAAGCCAGTGAGATGTAATGGAAAGTGCCAGAAGCTCATGTGCTCACCTACATTTTATATATTTGATCAGAGACGGAATACATGTAGGCATTATTTAAGCACTACATTTCTGTGTAAATACTAATTAATATTATTCATAAATCCGAAGATATTTGGAAAGCACTTCCAACCTACAAATAATAAAACATAAGTGTGGGATGTAGGTTTTCCTCCCAATACTATGGGAAATTTTGTATTTGAACTGTATCTACATGTATTAAATCTTTGATCAAGTATATCAAATGGGTTTCCTTCACCCACATTTTAAAAATGAATAAATTGCAGAGATGTCCAACGTAAACAAGCACACATAACCAATAGTATAGGAATGTTACTTTAAAATAATATATTGATTACCCTATTAAAAGGAACCTGAACGACATGGAATATATTCTCCTCTCCCTGATCTCTACTCAACCAACCAGTAAAATAATAGCAACAAGCACTCATTGAGTGCTTATTATAAGTTCTATGAAAATATTTTATGTATTATATTATTTTTTAAAGTCCACACATGCCACAAGCATCAAATTGTTTTTGCCTGAAGTAGTGTTGTTGGGGCAATATGAAAATATAGACCCAGGATTCTTTCATCCTCCCTCCACCACCCTGTGCAAAGTAGTAGATATTGGAGAAAATAGATAAAGAATATCCTAAAAAAAAAAAAAACGAAAAAAAAGATTTTCTCAAGCAATGCCTCATTTAGAGAAGTAACGCACAAAGACAAGCATGACTCAAATATAGCAGACAGGGAAAACTGCATTAAATGACTCAATTCCATTGTGTAAAAATTAAAATAGGGCCAGGCACTGTGGCTCACGCCTGTAATCCCAGCACTTTGGGAGGCCGAGGCGGGCGGATCACTTGAGGTCAGTATTCGAGACCAGCCTGGCCAACAGGGTGAAACCCCATCTCTATTAAAAATACAAAAATTAGCCAGTCGTGCTGTTGCACCCTCCTGTAGTCCCAGCTACTCCGGAGGCTGAAGCAGGAAAAGCTCTTGAATCTGGGAGGTGGAGGTTGCAGTGAGCCGCGATCGGGCCACTGCACTCCAGCCTGGACAAGAGAGTGAGACTCTGTCTAAAAAATAAAATAAAATAAAATAAAATGCATAACGTTAACAAGATATTTTTTCTAGAACTCCATGAATTAATTCATTAAGTCAACAATTACTTATTAAGGCTTCTGAACATCACACCCATTTTAGGTGTTTTTGTGGATCCTTTGGATAGAGTTGAAATAAGAAGGTATTACTTATATTGGAGATGCATTTTAGTAATGAGATTAGCATTGAATGAAAATAATCTATAGAACACTATCTAAATTTAAAATGTGTAATATAACAAATATTTTTCAAGAAAATGTGGAAAACTTGAACAGTGAAATAGCCATAAAAAATTAACTTTAATAAACACCATGTACTTCATTTCACATCGTTAACAAAATTGTGTCATCAGTATGCCTGGTGGTAAAATATCCTATGATATCTGAATATCTTTGTGGCTTTTTGTGATAAAGTAAAATAAAAATGTATTTTATTCTTATAGGATGAAATAGATTCACACAGACACTTAAGGTATTGTTTAACAAACCCTTAATATAGCAATTTAACAATTTTATGCAACATTATTCTTTAAAAAATGTAATTTAGCAATTTACAAGGACATTTAAAACACATTAAAATCAGCCTGGAATTTATAAATCTTAAATCACAATAAATTACAAATAGTAACAGTCACTCATGTATTCATTGCAAAAATGTATGTAAGTTGACTTATTACTCTTTGCATTGTATAAATTTTAAATTAAATAAACAATATTGCAGATAAATCTGAAGCCTCTTTTTTGTTCTCTCTAGCTCCATTCTCTTCCTTCTTTTCCTCAAGGGCAAATATTGTTGTGTACTTGTTTTGTATAATTTTGGTCCATGTTTTAAAACGTTATTATATATTTGTATTCATAATTAATATACCTATCTGTTTTAATTTATGTAATTTTAACTTCCCTTTTTTATATAATATAGTTTTGAGATAAAGTTGATATAATAGTTCAATTATTTAAATTATTTTTTTGTTTTGTGAATACGACATGTTGATTTATCTATTCTTCTTTTTACTTATTTATTTAACGACAGAGTTTCACTCTGTCACCCAAGCTGGAGTGCAGTGGCGTGATCTCAGCTCACTGCAACCTCTGCCTCCCAGGTTCAAGCAATTCTCCTGCCTCAGCCTCCCTGAGTAGCTGGGATTGCAGGCACGCACCACCACACCAGGCTAATTTTTGTATTTTTAGTAGAGACAGGGTTTCACCATGTTGGCCAGGCTGGTCTCAAACTCCTGACCTCAAGTGATCCACCCGCCTCAGCATCCCAAAGTGCTGGGATTACAGGCATGAGCCACTGTGCCCCCACAAGACATTTTTAATTGAACAGCTTTCACCTCTAGTTCTCCTGCTTACTGCCACCATGTTTTATCATAGTTAGCTGGTGCAACCCAGAACTAGGACAATAAATCTATCCATTTAAATAATCAGTATCACAATTCATATTTCTAGGCTGAAAGCTGCCCTACTCTTTGGACTACTTTTTAGGTTTATGTAATTTTATCACTTTTGGGTTATCTGAAATTCAATCTTCTGCATATTAGTATCATATAATGAGAATATCTATCTCAAATGAATCCACCTAAGACATTGCTTTTATTGTGCCACTTCTGAATTTTAAAAACCCATGATAATTTTGTTTTAGGTTATGTTTATTCAACCTAGTATTTGAAGCCCTTTATAATTTGGAACCATCTCTCTACCCATTTGTCCCACTTTTACTAAGAAATAAAGTTTTTTTTCCAAAAGGCAGATTTGTTTCCTTGAGATCTTTTCAGTATGTCATTCATGTTTCTTTCTCAAGCCAACCATTTCCTCTGATTTATCTGTCCTACTTTTCCATTTATCCACACCCTGACTCTTCATTATTACATAGTCAAAATCCCACTACTTAAAATTTCTAAATCCGTTTTTTTTTTTACCTAGAACACATTATTTATTTATTTTAAAAGTCTATTGATCTTTACCGTTATTCTTTTTTTTTTATTATACATTAAGTTCTAGGGTACATGTGCACAATGTGCAGGTTTGTTATATATGTATACATGCGCCATGTTGGTATGCCGCACCCATTAACTCGTCATTTACATTAGGTATATCTCCTAATGCTATCCCTCCCCACTCCCCCCACCCCACAACAGGCCCCAGTGTGTGATGTTCCCCTTCCTGTGTCCAAGTGTTCTCATTGTTCAATTCCCACCTATGAGTGAGAACATGCAGTGTTTGGTTTTCTGTCCTTGCGATAGTTTTCTGAGAATGATGGTTTCCAGCTTCATCCACGTCCCTACAAAGGACATGAACTCATCCTTTTTTATGGCTGCATAGTATTCCATGGTGTATATGTGCCACATTTTCTTAATCCAGTCTACCATTGTTGGACATTTGGATTGGTTCCAAGTCTTTGCTATTGTGAATAGTGCCTCAATAAACATACATGTGCATGTGCCTTTATAGCAGCATGATTTATAATCCTTCCAGTAATGGGATGGCTGGGTCAAATGGTATTTCTAGTTCTAGATCCTTGAGGAATCGCCACACTGTCTTCCACAATGGTTGAACTAGTTTACAGTCCCACCAACAGTGTAAAAGTGTTCCTATTTCTCCACATCCTCTCCAGCACCTGTTGTTTCCTGACTTTTTAATGATCGCCATTCTAACTGGTGTGAGGCAGTATCTCATTGTGGTTTTGATTTGCATTTCTCTGATGGCCAGTGATGATGAGTATTTTTTCATGTGTCTGTTGGCTGCATAAATGTCTTCTTTTGAGAAGTGTCTGTTCATATCCTTTGCCCACTTTTTGATGGGGTAGTATTTTCTTGTAAATTTGATTGAGTTCTTTGTAGATTCTGGATATTAGCCCTTTGTCAGATGGGTAGATTGCAAAAATTTTCTCCAATTCTGTAGGTTGCCTGTTCACTCTGATGGTGGTTTCTTTTGCTGTGCAGAAGCTCTTTAGTTTAATTAGATCCCATTTGTCAATTTTGGCTTTTGTTTCCATTGCTTTTTGTGTTTCAGACATGAAGTCCTTGCCCATGCCTATATCCTCAATGGTACTGCCTAGGTTTTCTTCTAGAGATTTTATGGTTTTAGGTCTAACACTTAAGTCTTTAATCCATCTTGAATTATTTTTGTATAAGGTGTAAGGAAGGGATCCAGTTTCAGCTTTCTACATATGGCTAGCCAGTTTTCCCAGCACCATTTATTAAATAGGGAATCCTTTCCCCATTTCTTGTTTTTGTCAGCTTTGTCAAAGATCAGATGGTTGTAGATTTGTAGTATTATTTCTGAGGGCTCTGTTCTGTTCCATTGGTCCATATCTCTGTTTTGGTACCAGTACCATGCTGTTTTGGTTACTGTAGTCTTGTAGTATAGTTTGAAGTCAGGTAGTGTGATGCCTCCAGCTTTATTCTTTTGGCTTAGGATTGACTTGGCAATGTGGGCTCTTCTTTGGTTCCATATGAACTTTAGTTTTTTCCAATTCTGTGAAGAAAGTCATTGGTAGCTTGATGGGGATGGCACTGAATCTATAAATTACCTTGGGCAGTATGGCCATTTTCATGATAGTGATTCTTCCTATCCATGAGCATGGAATGTTCTTCCATTTACTTGTGTCCTCTTTTATTTCATTGAGCAGTGGTTTGTAGTTCTCCTTGAAGAGGTCCTTCACATCCCTTGTAAGTTGGATTCCTAGGTATTTTATTCTCTTTGAAGCAATTGTGAATGGGCGTTCACTCATGATTTGGCTCTCTGTTTGTCTGTTATTGGTGTATAAGAATGCTTGTGATTTTTTCACATTGATTTTGTATCCTGAGACTTTGCTGAAGTTGCTTATCAGCTTAAGGAGATTTGGGGCTGAGATGATGGGGTTTTCTAAAAATACAATCATGTCATCTGCAAACAGGGACAATTTGACTTCCTCTTTTCCTAATTGAATACCCTTTATTTCTTTCTCCTGTCTGATTGCCCTGCCAGAACTTCCAACACTATGTTGAATAGGAGTGGTGAGAGAGGGCATCCCTGCCTTGTGCCAGTTTTCAAAGGGAATGCTTCCAGTTTTTGCCCGCCTATTCAGTATGATATTGGCTGTGGGTTTGTCATAAATAGCTCTTCCTATTTTGAGATCCATCCCATCAATACCTAATTTATTGAGAGTTTTTAGCATGAAGGGCTGTTGAATTTTGTCAAAGGCCTTTTCTGCATCTATTGAGATAATCACGTGGTTTCGCCTTTG
Source organism: Symphalangus syndactylus (assembly GCF_028878055.3). NCBI lineage: Eukaryota > Metazoa > Chordata > Mammalia > Primates > Hylobatidae > Symphalangus > Symphalangus syndactylus. Next base: position 90,672,328 of record NC_072426.2, read on the forward strand.
GTTCTGTTTATATGCTGGATTACATTTATTGATTTGCATATGTTGAACCAGCCTTGCATCCCAGGGATGAAGCCCACTTGATCATGGTGGAAAAGCTTTTTGATGTGCTGCTGGATTCAGTTTGCCAGTATTTTATTGAGGATTTTTGCATTGATGTTCATCAGGGATATTGGCCTAAAATTCTCTTTTTTTTTGTTGTGTCTCTATCAGGCTTTGGTATCAGGATGATGCTGGCCTCATAAAATGAGTTAGGGAGGATTCCCTCTTTTTCTATTGATTGGAATAGTTTCAGAAGGAATGGTACCAGCTCCTCCTTGTACCTGTGGTGGAATTCGGCTGTGAATCCATCTGGTCCTGGACTTTTTTTGTTGGTAGGCTATTAATTATTGCCTCAATTTCAGAGCCTTTTATTGGTCTATTCAGGGATTCAATTTCTTCCTGGTTTAGTCTTGGGAGGATGTATGTGTCCAGGAATTTATCCATTTCTTCTAGATTTTCTAGTTTATTTGCATAGAGGTGTTTACAATATTCTCTGACGGTAGTCTGTATTTCTGTGGATTGGTGGTGATGTCCCCTTTATCATTTTTTATTGCATCTTTGATTCTTTTCTCTTTTCTTCTTTATTAGCCTTTTTTATTATTATACTTTAGGTTTTAGGGTACATGTGCACAATGTGCAGGTTTGTTACATATGTATCCATGTGCTGTGTTGGTTTACTGCACCCATTAACTCGTCATTTAGCATTAGGTGTATCTCCTAATGCTGTCCCTCCCCGCTCCCCCCAACCCACAACAGTCCCCAGAGTGTTGCTAGCAGTCTATCAATTTTTTGATCTTTTCAAAAAACCAGCTCCTGGATTCATTGATATTTTGAAGGGTTTTTTGTGTCTCTATCTCCTTCAGTTCTGCTCTGATCTTAGTTATTTCTTGCTTTCTGCTAGCTTTTGAATGTATTTGCTCTTGCTTCTCTAGTTCTTTTAATTGTGATGTTAGGGTGTCAATTTTAGATCTTTCCTGACCCCTTGCACTTCCTGGGTGAGGTGATGTCTTGCCCTGCTTCGGCTCACGCTTGGTGGGCTGCATCCACTGTCCTGCACCCACTGTCTGACAAGCCCCAGTGAGATGAACCCGGTACCTCAACTGGAAATGCAGAAATCAACCGTCTTCTGTGTCGCTTATGCTGGGAGCTGTAGACTGGAGCTGTTCCTATTTGGCCATCTTGGAACAACCCCTCTGATTTATCTGTTCTTCTATTGATGCTCTTTTTGCCAATTGAAATGAGGTTTTCAATGTTTTGCAAGACATAATTTATCAGACTGGGATTTTTCTTTTAATTCTATTTTGCTGAGAATATTTTAAAATAATATGTGGCTATTAAAATTTACATATGTATCTTGGGCTTCTCTAATTGTGTTAATTACCAGCAGTTTGGTCAAATACAACTGTCACTGATGGTCATTTTCCGTATCATATAGCAAAAGTAATAAATGTATACATTATCTTTTGTGCAACCAGTTTCTCCAAATAGAATTTTTTTAATTAACAACTTTATTGAGATAATTTACATACTCTAAATTTCATGAATTTAAAGTGGTTTTTAATGCTTTTTAATACATTTGCAGAGGAGTATAACCACCACCAAATCTAATTTTAAATTATTTTTATCATCCCCAAAGTAACATAGTAGTTATTAAGAAATAATTCCCACCCCCTATACGTTCTTTTCCACCCACTCAGTTCCCACCCAGCCTTAGGAAACCATTAATCTACTTTTAGTATCTATAGATTTGCCAATTCTAGGCATTTCATATCAATGTGAATTTCATATCATGTGTAATATTTTATCTCTGGCTTCTTTCACTTAGCATATTATTTTATGATCTTCAAACTCATCCATGTTTTATCAGTACTTCATTCTCTGCTATTGCAAATGAATTTCATTGTAGAAACATGCTATATGTTGTATATTCATGGATTGATTAATGGACATTTGTGCTATTTTCACTCTTTGAGTATTGTGATTAAGGATACTAGGAACATTTGTATATAAGGTTTTGTGTGGATGTATGTTTTGATTTCCCTCAAGTAGAGAACTAGGAGTGGAAATGTTGGGTCATATGTAATTCTATGTTTAACATTTTGAGGAATAGCCAAACTGTTTCCCAAATGGCTCTACTATCTTGAGTTCTCTCCAGCAGTTTATGAGGGTTCCAGTTTCTTAATATTCTTGTCAACAGTTGTTACTATCGTTTTAATTATAGCCATTCAAGTGTTTGTAAAGTGATAGCTCATTTTGGTTTTGATTTATACTTCTGTGATGACTGATGGTATTGAACATCTTTCCATGTGCTTATTTGAATTTCTAATCTTCTTTGGAGAGGGGTGTATTTAAATCCTTTGCCAACCTTTACATTTGATTGTCTTTTATTTTTTTCTTGAGCTGTAAGTGTTTTAAAAATAAATACATTCTGAATGCAATTATCATCAGATCATAATTTGCAAAGAGTTCTCCTACTCTGCAGTTGTCTTTTCACTTTCTTGATAGTGTTTTTTGAAGTGTAAATGTGATTTTTATTAAGTTCAACTTAATATTTCTTTTATCACTGTTGCTTTTGGTATCATAACTAAGCTATTACCGTCTAATTCAAGATATGATTTACTCCCGTAAATCCTTTTCTTCCAAAAAATGTATAGTTTTAGCTCACACATTTAAGTCTATGATACACATTAACTTTAATGTATGGTGTGAGATAGAAGACCAAATCAATTCTTTTTTATATGGATATCCATTTGTCTCATCAACTTTTTTTTTTGTTCATATCTTACCTCTGCCTCTGTGATCATCATATTTATTTTCTTTAAATCTTAATGGAGTGAATTATATTGATGTTTTCTGGTATTGCACCATCCTTATACTTCTGTTATAAATCCAATTTGGTCATAATTCTTTATTTAATACAATAGAGAATTCCATTTGTTAATATTTTATTGATGACATTTGTTATTTTTCATCCATGTTTATAAGTAAAATCATTTTGTTGTAAGGAAACTATCCATTGTCTTTATTGCACTAATCTTGGTCAGACATCAATTATAAGAGCTCATTAAATAAGGTGGGCAATTTTCTTTTTTTTTATTTGTGCAGCAATTTTATTTATTGATATTCAATAAAATGTTAATTATTGAAGTGACTTTTTCATGTGTATGGGAGAGAGAGAGAGAGAAAGAAAGAGTTATAGGAGGGGCTAAAAGGATTTTTACAAATAAAATAACTATTGAAATTATAATTCAAATTTTTATTCCCTTAATTCATTTTTTGTTGTTTCCCTAAAACCATTCAATATTTTTCAAATTTATTGAAATACATGAGTATTTATTATTCTAGATGATGCTCATTCAACATAGTTTTAATTTTTTTAATTCTTTCTTCAGTCTTCAGATGCTTGTATATTTTCAACGTTTTTCTCAAGATCCAGCTCTCAGTTTTGTCTATTACTTCTATTATTGATTTTTGTTATTTTGTATTATATTAAGTCCTACTTGTTTCTTTTTTATTTTTTGAAGTTTAGTTAAGATGATTGATGAAACTCACTCTTTGTCAATCTCTTTAAGTTGATTGTTTCAAATGGTACACAATTTTTTTTTCTTATATTTAACTGAATTTAATGCTGGAATTTCTGTATTGCTTTAGCTGCAAGTCACACATTTTTGACATTACTTGTGCTGCTGTGTAAAACTAGACATTTTATAATTTGTAATACACTTCTTCTTTAAACCATGGGATAATTTAAGTTATCAATATGGAGAGTTTAAATTATCATTTAATTGTTGATATCTAATTTATTCTATTGTGATAAAATATGTAGTCAGGATAGTGCTGATTCTTTGAAATTAGTTGAAACTTCACTTACAGACTACACTGTGGTCGTTTCTTAAAGTGTTATATCTTTTTTAAAATAAGTTTATTCTTTAGGATTATTAATTGTCTAGCTTTATTTAACTTTACTTTTCAAATCCCATTTTAAAGTTACTGCAACTTCAAAACCTATAAGCCTGTGAGCCATTGTGGCCTCAGCTTCTCATCTTTGCCCTGATGTTAATAATTCTCTTCACTTATTATACCTGGTTATTCCCATCTTTTAACTCTTAATGCTACTATGTACACCAAGGTAACTTTTATTATATTTATCCAGTTATTAGTTTGAGAAAATCATTTTGAAAAATAAAGATTCTAGAATAATCAGATTTCAAAATAGTCATAGAATGAGGTCGGATCTGTTCTCACAGATATTAAGTCATGTGGGGATTCTCTAATTTGTGTACTTTGAACATAATCATTCTACACACACTGTCACCCTTAAACTGCAACTCTGGCCAAATCCACACTTTCCTATAAGAATGGTCTAAATAACATTGTGATTCATTATACAGAGGTATTCTTGTTGGTGTTTTTATCAAGCCTAGCAATATCCACACTTTTATACAATATTATTTGCACAATAGTTAAGATAATTTACTTGCTTTTTAAATAAAAATTATTGCAGACTAAAAATGTATGTTTCAGAGCCTTAACGTTGTTAAAGTGATGATGACAATCATTGAATGTAGAAAAATAACTGATCTTATAGCCATTGGGACTACAGTCTTGGTCTTATACCCATTGGATTCAGATTGATATACTATTATTCCTAAAGATCCAATTTCAAGAACAAGCAAATGGAATGGACCTTTTCATACACTGAGCCCTTGAAGTTAGAGTAAAGCTGGGCTTGGTGCCTCTCTCACTTCTTATGCCTTTACACTTGCTTATCTTCTGCCTTAAGGATAGGGGCTTCGTTTGTCTACTTTATATTTCTATTTCTTGCTCCTAGAACAATGTCAGGCACAGTATGTACTCACTGAATACATGCAAGCACAGGGGATGGATAACCTTCTTGGTGTCTTGCATGGCACCGTAGTATGCTGAGATCTGGGGATGGTGTGAAGATTGGACAAAGTTGAGGGGCTAGTGAATGGGCAAGAAGAGGTATGTTGAAGTCCTGGTCTGTGGGAGGGGCCATTTCAGCTCTCTCAGCCTCATTTTCTTTCTTTAGATCAAGGACAGGAAAGCAGGGCTCACAAGGAAGGCCACGAACAGGCTGCTCACTAACATAGAACATCAAAGTTTGAAGACTCTGCCCAGAACCAATCCTGGAGGTGTCCTAACAAAATATAAAATCCCGTATCTGGCCGGGCACGGTGGCTCACGCCTGTAATCCCAGCACTTTGGGAGGCCGAGGCAGGCGGATCATGAGGTCAGGAGATCGAGACCATCCTGGCTAACACGGTGAAACCCCATCTCTACTAAAAAATAGAAAAAATTAGCCGGGCGTGGTGGTGGGCGCCTGTAGTCTCAGCTACTCGGGAGGCTGAGGCAGGAGAATGGCGTGACCCTGGGAGGCGGAGCTTGCAGTGAGCCGAGATAGCGCCACTGCACTCCAGCCTGGGAGACAGAGCAAGACTCCGTCTCAAAAAAAAAAAAAAAAAAAAAAAATCTCGTATCCATTCCTGATAGTCCTGATGGTGGCCATACAAAAGGAGCAGGGGAGAATACTGCCGATGCAGCCCATCACAGTGGTCCAGCAGCCTGTGGTCATGTGATTGCTGCTGACAGTGATTATGTCAGTGTGCAATTGTGAGTTCACCTTAGAGCTCAGTTCTAACTGAAGAGGGGCAACAAGAGGAAGCCAACACTTTATCAGCCTGGCTGAAGGAGTGATGTGTGGAAATGTTAACATTTACTGGCTTTTCTGAACCCATTGGATCTCCTCACTCCTCTAGCCTGGGAAAACACCTGTTATGCTTCCACAGAGCTGACCAATTTTTTTCTGCTTTACACGTGGAAATGCAATTTCCTTTAGCCTTCAGAGTCGACATTTGTAGGGAAATCTCCTGCTTGTTTTTCTCATCTCTGTTTCCATTTCAAAATGTCTCAGCAAGTTTTTCTCCAAGCAAACTCTGCATAAATGAATGTATAGCAGCATTTGCTACACATTAGAGTCCAGGGTATTGTGTATACATCGAATAATTTTGTAGAAGAAATCCTCTAGCGTGAAGGCAAGAGCAAGCTAAGGCAGGCTCTGAGGATTAAGACCTGCAAGTATGTCATTATCACACACTGGCTGACCCTGTGGAGCCCCATTCAAAAAGTGAACATACATTCAAATTGGTAGGAAGGCTTTCCCACTAGGAAGAGATTTCAGACTGAAGGGGAGCAGTTACAGACTGGGTTTATCTTGTTACACATCAGCAGGGCAGGGAAGAGCTGCAGCAGCAATTCCTCCTTAACGAATTGGGGCAGGGAAGGAGAGCTGGAGACAGTTTGGAATATCTTCCTTTACAATGTCACTAAAGTAAGCCAATAAGAAGAAATTAATTTATGGAATATTAGAACAGAATTAAAATGTTTTTAGAAAATTTATTTTATAATATATAACCCTTTGCAAGTAATTTTGGTAATCGCAAATAGGAAAGAACAATTTTTGCTACTCTATCACCCATAGCTGACTTTTCTTATATCTTGGTGAATTTAATTCTGTGGTTATTCTCTACTGATTGTCTCAATCAAAAGAAGCATAATTTATATGTACATTTATACCCCCTTTTTAGCCAATTTTCTCTAATAAATATTTATCTATATTTAACAAGATACAGTCTTCATAGCCATTATTTTACTGGATGTGAATGCTAAAAAGGGGGTAGCGGAGCCTTAGTCCACCCCTCTTATTTGATAAATGAAGAAGCTTGGTGATATTGTTTGGCTCTGTGTCCCCATGCAAACCTCACCTTGAATTGTAATAATCCCCACAGGTCAAGGGTGGGACCAGGTGGAGATAACTGAATTATGGGGGCAGTTTTCCACATGCTGTTCTCAAGATAGTGAGTTCTCACAAGATCTGATGATCTTATAAGGAGCATCCCCCTTCGCTCAGCACTCATTCTCTCTTCTGCCGCCCTGTGAAGAGGTGCCTTCTGCCATTATTGTAAGCTTCCCAAGGCCTCCCCAGCTGTCAATTAAACCTCTTTTCTTTATAAATTACCCAGTCTTGGGTATTTCTTTATATCAGTGTGAGAATGGACAAATACACCTGGGAACCTCAAAGAGCAGTGACCAGTGCAAGACCTTGCAGCTAATGACAACTGCAAGCCTAAAGCTCATTGAGGGTTCTTCCATTCAGGTCACATTCTCTGAGACAAGCAGGAGGAGAGTCAATTGAACAGGTGGGATAGTGGCTCCAACAAGCTTAGGCACTCTACATAAATCAGAGTGTGCTCAAGGCAAAAACAGTGACCACATGTTGCAAAATCTGAAGGCACTCAGAGGAATTCAGTTGATGGATATCATAAAATATATATTTTTAAGTATTCAGTAAAGTGACTACTCCTCATGCTTGAGCCAGATCAAAGGTGATTTCTTAAGGGAAGCCCTGCTGAGCAGAATAATTTTCTCCTTCATTTGCATTTCTATATCACTTTGTTCATAACTATATTATGACATTTACCACATTTATTTTCATTATCGGTTCAAATGTCACCCTCCAACTATACTGGGAATATATTAAGCAGGGCACCATTTTTAATTAGTTTTTCTAGTCCTAATATTTAACTCTGACACATAGTAGGAGATTAATATATATTTGGTGAACTGAATTGCTACATAGCATTATAATAGGCAGCTTTAAGCATCTAGTTTTTTCTATTTTGCAAAAGCATGGTTTGGTTGAGTTTCTTCCAAAAGAGCCAATTAATAAATATTAATGTTTGCTCTTTGTCGGGGATTGTGCTAAGACTAAGGACAGAAAAGATAAGCCAGTGCTAGTGTCTTTGTTTTCAGTGGGCTTTTCTTTTAATAAATATAGAAAAAATAAACAAAGTGTGATAAAACTACAATAAAAAATACATAGCCAAAGGACAGGCACTGACTACACAGGGGACCTCTCCCAGTAAGCTTTCAAGAAAATGATAAAATATAAGGTGAGCCTTGGCAGACAGAGGAGAAATTTGGTAGTGAAGAATCTTTCAAACAGGAAAAAATAGTATATTTCAAAAAGGACAGACATTAATGTGGGTGGTAAGGAGGTGGAAAAAGAACATTGAGGCTGGAACAAGTTAGTCTGAGAAGTGAGTGTTAACGGCAGAGAAGAGAAAATCTTGTCACAATGAGGAATGCAAGAGTAGGGAGTGGAGATAAGCCTCCAGATTTTTGGTAGGAGTGTTGATTTCTGATCTCCTAAAATTAGCTATGAATTTTTCTTCCTAGGAAAGGAATAAAAACTTTCCAGAACTTTTTCCTACATCAATCTGCCCCCATCTTAATATGTGACATCATCATCTACTTAGTCTTGATGGAAACCAATCAAGATCACTAGTATCTCACTTTTTCTTACCCACTTAGCCAAACACCTTAAAGACATTCACTTCTCCATATCTCCACTGTCACCATTCAGGTCTGAGCGTTTTTTCTCTAACCTGGGCTACTTTGCTGTCATCCTAACTTGTCTCCCTGTTTCCATTCTTACTTTACTTTAAATAAATTTCGACACAATAGTCACAGTAATCTCCTAAATATGTTGATAGAAAAATGCTTCTCTACCTCTTCAACTCTTCAATGATTTCTTAATTCTTGTATAATAAAACTCTAGCTCCTTACTTGAACTTACAACTCTCTGCAGGTTGTGGCTCATATATTTATTGCCAACTTAATTTCATGGCATTATCCCCCAACTTCATCCTGCTGCAGCAATAGTGACCTGCTTTCAGTTTTCCCACATCCATTTATTCTTATCTTTTCATATTCTTCAAAGGGATGGCTCACTCTCATCCTTCGAGTCTAATCTTAAATCTGACACTTTTTGAGATGTCTTCAAACATGATATGCAAAGAAGTTTCTCTTTTTTAATTTTTAAATTTGTTTTATCTTCTTATTTTAAAATAAAATTTAGATACAAAAATGTCTATCAATTGCCTTCACAGCTTAATTATTAAGAGGCTAACAACTGTTACAAGAAAACCTTTAGACAAATTAAATGTAGCAGAGTCTGTCTGAGTAAAAATGATTCATGGATTGGGCAGCACTTAGAACAACAAGAGGTTCAGAGAGCTCTGCTTTAGCAGCATGACACACTGAACATGGAAGAAAAGAAATTACTTGATTGGCTGCAGTTTGCCTTATTTGAGCATTAATTGGCTATAATTTGCCTTATTTGAGCATTTGCCTTATTGGAGTATGATCTGGTGCCTAATTAGAGAGAGGTTAATTGTCAGTTTATGATTGATTAAGCTTAAGTTTCATTACATTGCTTACACTGGGCTTCAGTTTTCTCACGTAGAAACCCAAAACACTGAAGTTGTCTTAGCCTAATGGTCTCCTACTTAAATTTTTTCTTAACACATCTTTATTAACAACTGACCAATTAAGTCAAGAACTATTGCTAGCTACTCCTCCAGAATCCCTGCAAAATGCCTTGTAAAGCCCTCCATTCTCCTTAAGCAAATATTCTCTTCACTTTTAGTAATCATTTCCTTGCAGTGCTTTTGTTTTGCCACACATGTATGCATACCAAAAGCCTATGCTTTAGTCTTGTTTTATCACACATGTATGCATCCCAAAACCCTAGGCTTCTATTATTGTTTTTAAATATATTTTTCCTGTGCATTTTGATTTTTAGGTTCTAATTCTGTTCTTTTTTATATAGGTTTTAATGTTTGAAGTTGACTCAATTTACATAAAAGACACAGATTTTAAGTGTACATTTCAGTAAGTTATTCCAAATATATGCATCCTTGTAAGTACTAGGTAATCAGCTCAAAAAACCTTTTTTATCCTTCTTTCCCATCAATCCCATTTCCCAGATGCAACCATTGTCTGCTCTTTATTACCATGGTTTTTTGTTTGTTTTTGTTTTTTTGTTTTTTTTTTTTTTTTTTTTTTTTTTGAGACGGAGTCTCACTGTCACCCAGGCTGGAGTGCAGCGGTGCAATCTTGGCTCACTGCAACCTCCACTGCCTGGACTCAAGCAACTCTCCTGCCTTAGCTTCCCGAGTAGCTGGGATTATAGGTATGTGCCACCAAGCCTGGCTAATTTTTGTATTTTTGTTGTTGTTGTTGTTGAATGCTGTATAAAGGGATTGATGCAGTGTCATATAAAGGGAATATTTTGTTTAAAGATTCTTTCACTCAGCATAATGCTGATTCATGTATTATTAATTTGGTTTCTTTTACTACTCTATAGGATTCCACTATATGAATATGTTATAGCATTTTAAAATCCATTTCCTTGTTCATGGACACATGCGCTTATCACAGCTTTGGGAAAATATCAATAGAATGTGGACATTCTTATATAGATCTTTTTGTGACTATGTTTTCATTTCTCTTAGGAAAATCCCTAAGTCTGGAATTACTGAATTGTGTAGTAAGCATATGTTAAACTTTCTAAGAAACCACCAACCATTTTCCAAAACATTTGTACCACCTTTCCAAACAGTAATTCATGAGCCTATAAATTGATTCCCACCTTTGCCAACAATTGGAATTATCCATAATAGTCAGTCTAGGGAGTGCGTGGTGGTATTACACTGTGGTTTATTTTATATTTTCTTGATGATTAATTAGGTTGAACTTTTTTTTTTTTTTTTTTTTGAGACAGAGTGTCGCTCTGTCACCCAGGCTGGAGTGCAGTGGTGCGATCTCTGCAAGCTCCGCCTCCTGAATTCACGCCATTTTCCTGCCTCAGCTTCCCGAGTAGCTGGGACTACAGGTGCCCGCCACCACGCCTGGCTAATTTTTTGTATTTCTTAGTAGAGACAGGGTTTCACCATGTTAGCTAGGATGGTCTCAATCTCCTGACCTCGTGATCTGCCTGCCTCGACCTCCCAAAGTGCTGGGATTACAGGCGTGAGCCACTGTGCCAGGCCAGGTTGAACATTTTATCATGTCCTTTAGAGAACCTTATTTGTAAATTATCTGTTTGAAGTCTTCCTTATTTTAGTTAGATATTGGATACTTTGTCTATTTTTATGTTGTAGGGGTGCTTCACACATAACACACGTCATATCTTATACCCTCTTATCTGTTCTATTATTCTATTTTTTTAACCCTTAGTCCAATACAACTGTCTTGAGACCTCCAGCTTTCTTCTTCTTTTATGACTATTTTTTTTGATTTATCAAAAAGCTGCCAGAATTTTGGCTGGGAGTATATTAAATTTTTCGATTGCTGTTTCTCAACTTTATTATTATTATTGTCACCTTGCCCCATGAGGAAAAATAAATTGTTTAAATTATCTTTAACCAGATAAATTAAAAAATAAGGAAAAAAAATTATCAGGCAGGGATGAGTTTTGGAAAGTGACAAGCCATTGTAATATCTAAGGGTTTTTGCCCCCTGAGAACCAATTTTGTCCTTTGAGAGGTGGTATTGCTACTGTTGAGAACACAGGCTTTAGATCAATGTGGGAAAAATCTGAGCAATATTCAGTCTTCCATGCCATTAGCTTGCTATCTCTTCCCATTTTTTAGATCTTTAATTACTCTTGACAATGCTTTCATGGTTTTAGTGTATAGATATTTCACATAGTTTGCTAAATTTATTCCTAAGCAAAAGATTTAGTTTTCTTATACCATTAAAAAGGTACTATTTTTATCACTTTTTTTGCATATATAGAAACACAATTAATCTTATATTGGCATTTTAACTTTTTTTTTTTTTTTTTTTTGAGATGGAGTCTCACTCTGTCTCCCACGCTGGAGTGCACTGGCGCCATCTCAGCTCACTGCAACCTCTGCCTCCCTGGTTCAAGCAATTCTCTTCCCTCAGCCTCCCAAGTAGCTGGGATTACAGGCATGCACCACCACACCCAGCTAATTTTTATATTTTTAGTAGAGACGGGTTTCACCATGTTGGCCAGGCTGGTCGACATTGTAACTTTTATTTTGAATTCTGGTAATAGTTTTTATTCCTTTCTGATGAACTCTATACCTCAACCTTGAAGTTGGTGGCAGATGAAGATGACTTTCTTTCTAGTCTTTATGCGTTTCCATGTTCATTTAGTAACACCTTCCTGAGTGGAGGATTATACAAACTTAAGTGAGAAAATACTTTATAAAGGGAAAGTATTTTTGTTGTTGTTTTCCACTGTTGGTTACCTCTCAATATTAACCAGTAGCGAACCTGCCACAAACCAGTGTGCTCATTATTGTATTTTCCTTCTCAGGAAACAAGATCTCTGCTAGGATAGATGGACTGAGTTCCTAGACTCTCATAGGAAAGATCACAAACAAAAGTCTTTCTTTCCTAGAAGCCAGCTGAGGAAATGGGAGCCTTCCCAGCTGGCCTCCAAAAGAGAACACAGCAGAAGGATTTGGCTAGTGACTGTAAGTTTGTGCCAATGGTGCTTTCTTCCAGCCCTGTTTCCAAGAAGCTCCCTCAAGTATTTGTTGGCCATTGCGGTCCATAGCCAAAGTGTTTCTCAGGATAGACAGATTTTTATATCCCATGAGGCATATAAAAACTGGGGTCCTGGCTGAGCTAAGGTCATGAGAAATGAAAAAAAGCAATTAAAGTGGAGACATTCTATTTTTTTATCATTTTGTGTTTGTGTGTGGCTGTGTTAGCTTCAATATTATGCAAACTTGATAATTAGTTCCTTGGAGATTTGTTGCACTGCCTTGAATTAAATTGAGGAAAAGACTTTCATCACATATTGTCATATCTAGATATAGAAGAACTGATGTATAATATAATGGGGAAAAGGAAAAACAGAAGTAAATGAGTAAGAGACTGGAAACAGTGAGTTGGTAAAAGAGAATATACAAAAGGAAAGAAAGAGCTCATAGAAATTTTAAAAACACATCTTGAAAATCTATTCTGTCTCGTATATTATATATTTTTTCTTTCTATACAGTTTAAAACTTAGACCAAATGTAATATATACTCATTGTTTGCAAGTTCGTTAATTACAGTAAGTTTGTCAATTACAAAGGCATGAAAATTAACAGAAATCCCCATCATATCATAGTTAATATAATGTTGTATTCCTTTTTACTCACTCTTTGACATTTATCATCTCTATCATCTATCTTATAGAATTTTAACCAGAAAGAATAAGTTACTCCATATCTTACATCTTATTTAACATTATACATTTTAATTAATATTATCAAGGTATAATTTATGTAATAAGAGATCCATTCAACTGGATAGGCTGAGTACTGAAAAGTGTTAATTTCTAATTAATTTAATTAAAATATTAATTTTTAATTTTTAATTAATTTTTAATTAAAATTTAACAAATTTTAATTTGTTAAACACAGCTTCTTCAAGATACAGAGCACTTCAATTACCCCAGAGAGTTACCTTATGGCTTCTGCATGCAATCATCCCTAATTTCTGCCTTAGACAACTACCGATTTCTAGATCTATACATTAGTTTTGTACATTAACTATGAATATTTTATGTATATTTATGAATTAAGCATACATGAGTTTTATACGTTGGTTTTGCAAATTCTACCATTTTATATAAATAAAACCATACTGTAAGTACTTTTATGTTGTTTCTTTAGCTCAGCATGCTCTTTTTAAGATTCAACTGGCCGGGAGCCATGGCTCATGCCTGTGATCCCAGCACTTTGGGAGGCTGAGGGGGGTGGATCACGAGGTCAGGAGATCGAGACCATCCTGGCTAACACAGTGAAACCCCGTCTCTACTAAAAATACAAAAAATTAGCTGGGGTGGAAGCCGAGGCAGGAAAATGGCATGAACCCGGGAGGCAGAGCTTGCAGTGAGCTGAGATTGTGCCACTGCACTCCAGCCTGGGTGACAGAATGAGATTCCATCTCAAAAAAAAAAAAAAAAAAAAAAAAATTCAACCATGTGTGGTTGTATGTATGTGTATGTGTGTGTACATTATTTTATTGCTGACTTACATTGTTGTATGGATATATCACCATTTCATTATTCACCTGTAGATGGTTAATTTAGAGCTATCATGAATAAAGCATTCCATTTTTAAAGATCAAATAGAATATTATCTATAGGTATTTTGTAAATGCCACTATTAAGTTGAGGAAGATGGCTTCTATTATTACTAATTTGCTGAAAGTTTTTGTTGTTGTTGTTGTTGTTGTTTGTTTGTTGTTTTTTTTTATTTGAGACAGAGTCTCACTCTGTCGCCCAGGCTGGAGTGTGGTGGCGTGATCTTTGATCACTTCAACCTCTGCCCCCTAGGTTTAAGCAATTCTCCTGCCTCAGCCTCCTGAGTAGCTGGAATTACAGGCACCCACCACTATGACCATCTAATTTTTGTATTTTTAGTAGAGACGGGGTTTCACCATGTTGGCCAGGCTGGTCTGGAACTCCTGACCTCAGGTGATCTGCCTACCTTGGCCTCCTGAAGTGCTGAGATTACATGTGTGAGCCACTGTGCCTGGCCTGCTGAAAGTTTTTTAATCATGTTGGATTTTAAATTTCTGCCTCTACTAAATAATTACATAATTTTTCTTCTTTTTTATGTTAATGTGGCAAATCATATTGCTTAATTTTCAAATGTTGAACCAACCTTGCATTATTAAGTTTACCTTACTTGATCATTTTGAAGTATGCTTTTTATATAAGTGTATACTTGTTTGCTAGTACAGTATTTGATATGAATTTTTAAATCTATGATCATGACTAATAGTGGCCTATAATTAAAAATGTCATAATGTCTCTCAGTTTTTGGTATTAGGATTGTGCTGGCTTTATAAAGTGATTGGAGAAGTGTTCTCTCCTTCTCTACTTTCTGAGAAACATTGCATAAGACTGATATTATATTTTTCTCAAATACTTAATAGAATTAACCAACAAAACCATCTGGGCCTAAGAGTTTTGTTGTGTTCATGTGTGTGTCCATGTATGTGTGTGTCAAAAATTTGGATTATAAGTTTTTTAATAGGTATAGAGCTATTTTAATTTTCTATTGCTTCTTGTGTTACCTTTGGTAACTGGCATTTTTTAAAGAATTTTTTATTTCATAAAATTTTCTAATTGTAAAATGATGTTCATTATTATCCTCTTATTAGGTATAGACTGGAGTAATTTTTTTTTTGCTTGTTTTGGGTATTGGTAGTTCGTATTTTTTTCTTGATCAGTCCTTCTAAATTTTGATAAATTGTATTAATCTTTTTTAAAAATTAGGACTTTGCTAATTTTTTTTTGCTTGTCTGTTTTCTGTTTCATTAATTTATGCTCTACCCAGCATTATTTTCTTCTTCTTACCTTCAATTTAATTTGTGCTTTTTCTTCTCAGATTCTTAATGGGTAAACCTAGATTATTAATTTTAAATCTAAAAATTTAACCTACATCTTCAAATTAAGATTTTTTACTGCATCAAATTAATTTTGATATCATACATATCCATTATCTTTTTAACATTTTTTCTAATTGCTTTTGTTATTTATTTTATGATACACTTATTTTTAATTTGTAAAAATATAATTTTAAATATTTTGCCATTTTATATATGTATTATTATTAATGGTTTCTAGTGAAATTTAATTATGGTCAGAAAACATAGTCTTATTAGGTGTACACAGATTTAGGATTACTACATCTTTCTGATGACTTGTATTTTTATCATTGTGAAAAGTTTTTCTTTAGCTCTTATAATTCTCTGCCCTGATGTTTAATATGTCTGATATTGACACACCTATACCAGCTTTCCTGTGTGTAGTGTTTACATTCTATATCCTTCTACTCTCCTACTTTCAGACTATTTGTCTTTAAAGAAAGGGAAATATTGAGTCTTTTTCATCTCTGTATTTTAGTTAACACTGTCATTTGATGTAATTATCAATGTGGTTGAATTTATGTCTACCATCTTGCTATGTGTTTCCCATGTGCCCTTTCTAATTTTTCTTTCTCTGTTGCTCTTTTCTGACTTATTTTGGGTTAATCAAATACTTTCAGTATTCCATTTCTTTCCTTTTCTTTCTTTCTTTTTTTTTAGACGGAGACTAGCTGTCGCCAGGCTGGAGTGCAGTTGCTCAATCTCCGCTGACTGCAACCTCTGCCTCCCGTGTTCAAGTGATTCTCCTGCGTCAGCCTCCCAAGTAGCTGGGATTACAGGCACATGCAGCCATGCTAATTTTTGTTTTTATTAGAGACGGGGTTTCACCATGTTGGCCAGGATGGTCTCAATCTCCTGACCTCATGATCTGCCCACCTCGGCCTCCCAAAAGTGCTGGGATTACAGGCTTGAGCCCGGCCTATTTTATTTTCTTTATTACATTCTTAGCCATGTTAATTTTTATGGTTTCTCTAGAGCTAAAAACATGAATTCTTAACATATTAAAGTCTATTTAGAGTCAATACTGCATTAGTTCATACCTGACTCACACTTTTTACATTACATTGTACACTTTCAACATCTCACTCTATACTTGACATTTGCTACTTCACAAATACAATAATTATACTGCATTTTTTTTGCATTTGTCCACCTTCTTCATCTGGGTAATTGTTGGTGTATGTTTTATTTCTAAATGTTTATTTCTAAAATGTTATTATTTTTGCATTATAGCTGCAGTTCTTTCAGAAATTTAGGTATAAACAATACTTTATACTTATCATTCTGATTGTTTTTTTTTCTTCCTATAGGTCAAAATTTCCATCTGGTATCATTTGCCTTAAGCCTGAAAAACATACTTTAGAATTTGTCATAATTTAGATATGCTGATAATTTATCTGAAAGTAGTTCTTGCTTATCTAGAAATAGCTTAACGTCATACTTCGTTTTTGAAGGATATTGTCACTAGATAATTCTGTCTTGTTTTTTCTTTCAGCACTTGAAAATTATTGTACCAGTTTACTGTTTATGATGAGAAATCAGTATTATCATCATTGATCTCTGTATATAATTTTTATTTTGCACTCATCACTGTTAAGATTTTCTTTTTATATTTGGTTTTAACCACTAAGAGTTTGATGTATCATGTATTTTTTGTCTTTTGTTTGTGTTGTTTTTGCATTTATCCTTCTTGATGTATCCTGGGATTCTTGGGTATGTAAATAAATATTAATAACCAAATTTAGAGATTTTTCAGCCATTATTTATTTCAATTTTTTTATATTATTCCTGCTGTCTCATTATTCTAGAATCTTTTTTTTTTTTTTTTTTTTTTTTTTGAGACGGAGTCTCGCTCTGTCGCCCAGGCTGGAGTGCAGTGGCGCAATCTCGGCTCACTGCAAGCTCCGCCTCCCGGGTTCACGCCATTCTCCTGAATCTTTATTACAAACATGTTAGACCATTTGATGCTGTGTCTCAGTTCCCTAATACCCTGTTCATTATCCTTCAATCACTTTTTCTGTTTTTCAGATTAAATAATTCTATTGATTTATCCTCAAGTTCACTGTTTCTTCTTCTATATTAAAACAGTTCTTAAGACTATTTAGCAAGTTTTTAATTTTTGTTATTGTACCTTTTAGTTCTATAATTTTCATTTGGTTTTATTTTATATATAGTTTTATTTCAAGTCTCTGTTCATTTATTAAATTTTTGACATTTTTTTTTTGCTCTTTGACTATTTATTCCCTTAGTTCTTTGAAAAGATTTGTAATTAATAGCTGCTTGAACATTTTTGTTTGCTAATTCAACACCTGGCCATTTGAGGTTGGTCTCTACTATATGCTTTTTTTCCTGGACTCCACATTATTATGTTTTTATACCCCCATGCTTGTCATATATGTGTGTGTGTGTGTGTGTGTGTGTATGTGTGTATTATACTGGACATTAATTCTTATTCATTGTAGAGACTAAAGATTGTGTTGTCTTCCTCAAAAGAGTATTCATTTTTGATCTGGTAGGTCATTCAATTACTGGTTGATCACCTTGAATTTGTGTGTGGTGGGGTTTTGCTCTTTGTTGAGACAGATCTGTAGAAAGCCCAAATTATTTTCTAAGTCAATCTAACTTGGCAGATTCATCCTCCAAACTCTATCGACTCATTAGCTCTTGTTAGGGTCTGGCTTAGACTCTTTTAGGACAAGTCTACCGTAGACTTTATTTTAGAATATGGTCCTTACTTTTAGATTGTGGCTTTTCTGGTGTCTCCGATAGATGCCTGGAAAGTTGATGAGGTCTCTCTACTCTAGATACACTGGACCATTAATGTCCCCAGCATGACTTAACCTTTCTCTGCTACATTTTCAATGCCACACCTTTTGGCATGCACAGCTTATATCTTTGACAGAGTCACTAGGCATCACTACACAGTCTCCTAGTAATCCATCCTTCATGGTGTTATGTCTGCCAGGCTCCACACTTCAGCTGTCTCAATCCTCATGTCTCCCTTTTGTGATGTCTGCTTAGAGTCAGAAAAATGTCCTCAGGCAGCAAGCCAGAGGCTCAGGTTGAGTTTTCCTTTGTTCAGAATTGAATTTCTGTGTTGCTTTTTGTCTAATGTCTGCATATGGTCATCCCATAGTTGTTAAATCTGGTACTAGTTATTCTATCACAGCTTGAAGCAAAAGTCATAATATTTTCTTTGGAGCACAAAAAAATTATTGTACCTCTATTAGTTAGTGTTCTCCAGAGAAATAGAACCAATAAGAGAAAGAGAGAGAGAGAGAGACTGAATGGGCTTAAAATATCACTGGGGCTGGCGGGGGCAAAATCTGTAGGACAAGTCTACAGCGTGGAAATTCAGGTAAGAGCTGATGGTGGATGTCACAGTCTTGAGTCAGAAATCTGCAAAGCAGGCCAGGCAGGCTAGAAACTCAGGCCAGGTTACTATGTTGCAGTCTTGAGTCCAAATTCCTTCTTTTTAAGGAAACTTCAGTCTTCTCACTTTAAGGCCTTCAATAGATTAGAAGAAGCTCACCAACATTATGGAAGGTAATCTGTTTAACTCTAAGTTTCATGACTTAAATGTTAATCACATGTAAAAAGTACCTTCATAACAACATATAGGCTGGTATTTGAACAAACAACTGGGCACTACAGCCTAGCCAAGTTCACACATAAATTTAACTAACACAGTACTCAAGATTTTTTTTTAGTCTCTCTTTGTGATCTTCAGTTGCCTACAATTTATTTATTACTTATTTCTCAAAATTTTCATTTATTTCCTCCTTTTCAGTTATTTTATACAAAATATACTTGTTCACATGTCTTTATTTGAAACACTGATTATTTCCTGTGGACAAAGTATAGTCCTAATTAAAAGTATTAGGTCAAATAATTTAAAGGGTATTCATACATCTTACCATTTGGCCCTCAGAAGAAGTTTAGCATCTTATACATTGTCACTATAAATGTATGAGAGTGTCGATATCCTCCCTTGATGGAAAATGCTCAGTGTTTTAAATATTTTGTATTGACATGAAGAACATTACATTGTTGGTGTTTGAATTTGTTTAAATGTAATTCCAAGGGTTTACGCACTTTAAAATTATTTTATTACCAATTTCAACTCTTATTTTGAATATTTACATTGGGCTTATCAGCCTTATTTTTGCAAATTTGTAATAGACAGTAACATAGTTTGGATAAATCTGCTTGGTCTGCCATCTATATACTTCTCACTTTATTAGTTGCTATTTTTTATAATTAAAATTAGAAGAAAGCTTTAAGAGAACAATCTAATTTTTAGCATGGTAAATTCTGCAGTTTCTCAGATACCAGATTTATAAAAATTTTTGTGTGTTCCTGTTTTTATGTAATATTTCTTACATGGTATTTCATGGTAGAGAAGTATTTTTTAAGAAATTAAATTATTTTTATTTGAAAAAAAAATCCAAGTATTAAATTTGCCATTTTTTTGGTTTTTTATATTACTTAACAGTGGATACTATTTATAGAATAAAGTGTTTAGTGTACTGATTTTAATGCTATTAGTGCTATGCTTATTGTCATGGCATGTCAAGCTACATAATTTACTGTATCCAGTGCAAATAAAAGTGTAGAACTCTTTGTTCAAAATGCAGGAAACTATATTGTAAAAGTACTAAAAATGAAACTTTTTCTTCCCACTACCTTTTTCTTAACTTCTCATGGTGTTTTCTTTTTTTTTAATTTGCTATTTAATGTTCTAAGAAAAGAGAAATTAAAATTTTAAATTTTCATCATGAATTTTACCGTTTATCTTTATATGTATAGTGAAATGCCAGTTTTAAATGCAAATGTAAGAGCATTTAACTCATATGTTGAATCACTGAAATTACACAATTTATATTTCAGAGCCAGTGCGTCCATGTGTATTTTGTTCTGACCAGAAGAATAAAAACACTGCACTAAACTAAAAAAAAAAAAAAAAAAAGAATAAAGTGTTTTTCTAGCTCCATTATAATCCATACAACATCAAAAAGAATGCCTATGTCAAAGCCCTGGAAAAAGTTCCTACATTTTTTCTCAGTGTACTTCATTGGATATACCCTCTATGTTTTGATATGTAGTTTTCTTACAGTCATTATTTTGGAAATAATAAAAAAATTCACATTGGATTCTTAATTCAGGAGAATTACAAAAATAACTTCTTATTTCCAAGGGCCTGAGAGTTTTGATTTTGTTTGTGTTTGCTTTTGTATTTACTTCTAATTTTGTATAGTTTTGTTTTTATGTATTTAATAGTGTTTGAACACCAGGAAGATGGTGTAATAGCAAGAACAATGCTGGAAAGACAGATGTTGCCTGCAAGAATGCTGCTTTCTTCTCTGCTTTTATTTCAAAATTCTAAACGTGTGGGGAGACTGTGTTGAACATCTAGGTATGATTTAGGACAGAGTAATTTTCTGTAAGCAGACTAGAAGAGACATAAAGAGAAATTCTTGTGGATAAAAGAGATAATCGGAGCCTAGAAGAAGCAGAAAAGAGGTCCATGATTCCTCAAACACAGGGGGATGTATCCTGCTGTCTAATGCTGCGGAAGATGAAGAGACGTATAAAAAAGAATACCTATGCGTTTTCTGGCTTTACCTATATATCCTCTTTTCTCAAGCAGAAAGCCCATTGGCTTGAATAGAAAGTTAGAAAATTTTACATCTGATGGTTGTTATACTGATAACTGATAACTGCTATGCTGATACCTGAGGACCAGTGAAGCCTTCCAAATTTATTGAGGACAGGTAAGTTCTCAGAATATCACACCCTGAGTGCTAGAAGACCCATAGGAGTCAGATGCTGAATGATTAACTCACCATACAGACTAGAGCTAAGAATCACAGTTAGCTAATTCTCTGAAAATAAATTACTATTTCTTAAAATTTTTAATTATGCACTAAAATTTATAACAATTTTTATCTAATAAGATTGTTTCTCCACATATTTTACCTTTAAATTTTGTTAATACCTGATATGCTAAATAAGTCTACCATTTTAATGGTGTTTCTGTTCCTCTCTCCTTTATTTTCCACAGCTTTTTTTTTCTTGTATTTTGATATCTTGTTAAATGAAAGAGTATCATTACAATGTTTTCTCTGTGGATTTCACATTTTTGTACATTTATGTAACATTGCTACTTTTACTAACATGAAATAACTTTCATTCTTTAAATCCTTAAACTTTACCTTGTTTGTTCTTGCCTGAACTGTATCTGTTTTTGGTCATCTGTTATGGTAGCACAATTGTTTTTCTACAGTAATTGTTTAATTTATGTGTAGTATATAAACAATATACAATAAAAGTTTTTATTCAAAGATTGTCTTTATCTTGGAACATATATTTCATTTTGATTTATCAACTTAACTAAGTTTGGATTTTAGTCTTTAAAAAAAATCCTTTATTTCAGCCATCTACAATCTAAAATCTGTAGCTCAAATTTGGTCCAGCACCTGTTTTTTTGTGAGCTAAAAATGTTTTTACATTTTTAAAGAGTTACCCCAAAAAAAGGAAAAAGAAGAAAAAGAAAAATACGTGACAAAGACCATATGTGGCACACAAAGCTTAAAATATCTACCATCTGGTCCTTTACAAGAAAAAAATGTTTGCTGACCCCTGCTCTGTTTTATTTCAAAACACCCTTTTAGCAGATGCTCTCTCTTATCCAATTGCTGGTACATGTGACTCCTTGACTTAGAGAGTGAGGGTTCTATTTGCCACCCCCTGTGGCTAGAGCAGGCTGTAAGTGCCAAGGAAAGAATGCTTCCTGGCAGAAGTCCTCAAGCAATGGCTGAGGACTAGTGGCTGAGTGGCTGAGTTTGATTAGTGGGTGAGTATCCAGCTCCTGCTCCTCACGTGGGAGAGCCCTGAGGCACCTGTATACTGGTTTGCAGAGTTCACCAATGTGATCAAGCCCCAGTTGAGTGCAGGGGTGCTGTACCTGATTGCACATACTTTGTGGCTTCCCCTGTCTTACTTCTTCACTGTGCTTTCAGTGTTTCCTGGCATTCTGTCCCAAATACACTATTTACACTCAATCATTGCCTAAAATGAATATTTTCTATTTTTTTCTGCTTCCTTGAATTTGACAGAGCTCCTTAATTTCATCCATAATACATTCCTGAAAACATGTACTAGTTAAATATGTATAATTTGAAAAGAAGGCCTTATATTTTATACATTCGCAGAGAGCCAAATATATGATTTAAAATTTCTCATGACATTAGCCTTTAGTCACAAATTTCCAAGACACATTTTAAACATATTATATCTAATTATTAATTTTTAAACTTATGCTTTTGCACAATTTTTTGCATGAGCTGACCATATTTGTCCAAATTACTGATGGATTTTAAAGACTCATCTCATTAGACACACAATAGTTTCCATCCTTGTCTGAATTTGATTGTTATATTTGTGCTGCCTTTGACTGATAATTTCATTTTTATTTTTTTCTCTTTCTACTTTTTCAACAAATCAGGTCAAAATGAAATTAAGTTTTCAAATAACTGGAAAAAACTGTTCTTCAGATAAAGGCAACAGTGCTGTTGCTAAAATGTACATTTGGACATTTGGCAAATAAGCAATTTTACCTTGAGATACTTCAATGTCTTTATTCATCAGATGAAGAATGAAAGCCATAATTGACTGGAGAAAGATATTTCAGAGCTAACAATGTATGAATTTGCTAAAGAATTCCATGCATACAAAAAAATGTTTTTAAAAAAGAAATTAAAAACTGTCTGCTAGCCGTTTTCTCTGCCTCCTCCAGGTGTCCCTATAGTTTTGAACTGTAGTAGCTCAATTCTAGTGATTTTCCTTGCTCTGCTTATTCTTGCAGAATAAGACAATTACTTACCCAGCATTTACTTATGGCAGTGGTTCACAGCCATCACTGCACAATAAAATCCAGGGTGCTTTAAAGACAGTAGGGAGATCTGGGTCCCACCTCCAGCAATTCTGATTTAATTGATCTGAGGCGCGGCCTGCTCACTGGGAATTTTGGTTTCCCACGTGATTTTAATGTGCAGCTGAAACTGAGAACCATATAAAGCATCAGGGAGGAGTTCAGATGTATTCTATTGGACTTTGGTATTTCCTTGTTTGAATGTTTTCCCTAAGAAAAAAAAAATGATGCATATAAATGCACAGTATAGTCCCAGTGGGGGTTCTGTTCCTCTTCTGAAGCACGTCTTAGTCTTGTGCTTTATTTAGAAGGAGGGCATTGCATGTTCTCAGTTCTTTGTGAGATGGCCAGGTGCTCACTTGCTATCACGTTGTCTTCCAGGCGCTCACTTGCTATCACGTTGTCTTCCAGGCTGTCCCTGTACCCCTAGTTCATTGCTCAGTGTTGCCATCCTGGGTACAGAGGGACTAGAGGATTCCTAGTGTCACTGCTGTACCACAAAAGTTGAGCTGGAATCTGGACAGATTCCAAACTTCCTTCCCTCCATAAGCCCATCACTTCCTCTCTCTCTCTTTCTCTCTGCACCTCATTATTATAAGACAGCTCTCATAGACCGCAGAGTAGAAGAGTTTTGCCAGGCTCATGTCCACTAATTCTTTGATTATTTAAGGCAGAAGTGTTTCCAGGCTTTTGTTTTTGAAGAAGATTAAGGCAGCCATACCATTTGAGAGGTCCCTTTCTGTGTCTTTTTGTATATAGCAAGCATGATGTTATTATCAGGTTCAAATGCTTACTTGGGATTGTTTTAGAGAAGCTCATAGAGCTTGCCCTTATGGTTTTGGGTAAGATTGCAGATCTTCTTTCAATTTGATCTGATCATAATTTTCTAGTCAATATAATTTTTTTGGTACATGGCTCCCAAGATTTCCTCATTAATAATGCAATGAAGATTCTTTATTTTCACCCTTATATTGTTCATTTCAATCATGACCTAAGAGTTGTGAAATAATTGTGGCTGTTCTTTTTTTTTTTTTTTTTTTTTTTTTTTTTTTTGAGACGGAGTCTTGCTCTGTCTCCCAGGCGGGAGTGCAATGGCGCGATCTCGGCTCACTGCAAGCTCCGCCTCCCAGGTTCATGCCATTCTCCTGCCTCAGCCTCCCGAGTAGCTGGGACTACAGGCGCCTGCCAACACGTCCGGCTAATTTTTTTTGCATTTTTAGTAGAGATGGGGTTTCACTGTGTTAGCCAGGATGGTCTCGATCTCCTGACCTCGTGACCCGCCCGCCTTGGCCTCCCAAAGTGCTGGGATTACAGGCTTGAGCCACCGCGCCCGGCCTGTTCTTTTACATTCTGTGAAAAATGTAATTAGTAACTTTTGATGAAGCATATTGGGTGGTCAGAGTACTCTCCTAGGGCATAGTACTTTGTCAGTGAAGCCAATGGTCTTGGGTTCACCCTGAGAGAACAGACTGTTCTAAAATCAGAATAGCTGCCAACTGATCATATACACGTACAGTGTGAGAGATAGAACGTTCACTCCCACCTACTGCCATCTGTGTGACCCAAGTTATTTCATGTAGCTGCCACTGCCCTTTCAATCATCAAAAAGCATCGGGCTAAGCATGCAAGGACAATAATAATTCATTTGATAAGCACAGTTCAGTGGTATATAGACAAGCACCTGACATAAGTTAGACCAATCAGAAACCTCCCCAAGACATTAACAGAGAGGCAGAGCCTTAACCCTAGTCTCTCCAGTGATGAAACTTGGACACCTGAGATACAGGAAGTATCAGTGATCTTACTGCTTGATGTGTAGATGAATCCTTTAGACAAACTGATGCTGTCAAGCCAAGTGAGAAAGAATGGAACTCAGAGAACGTCCTGGGCTAGGTTCAAGTTTTTGAGGCCCAGCCATCCAGTAGAATCTTAATTTGCATCTTCCTTAATTAAAACCAGGAAATTCCCCTTTTAACTAAAATGAGTTGGGTTTTTGTCATTTCCAAACCAAACAATCCTGATTAACAACAGCATGAAATTGTAATCAGAAGATTTGAGTTTTAGATTTGGCTCTGATTCTGAGAATTTATAGGCATGCCTATGAAATGACAATAACAACACCAGCACATTAAAGAAAAAAAAGAGAAAATTCCTGTCTTGGTATCTGGCATATAATAACAGAATAGAGTAGCATATAAAATGTGTTAATTATTCCCCTTTTTCTGTCCACTCCTCTCCACCCACCAGCAGCAATGAGATCCCAGAGACATCAATAGAAGTGTCTTTCCTTACTTTTAGTCCTCTATGAAAGGGGCTGGTGTGTATGTTCTATTTGGGGGTTCAATATAGTTGGACTTGAATCAAGCCCCTAAACCACTGAAGACAAATCTAAAAGCAACTATTTCTGAGGATTCTCCTTGCCCCAGAATCCTTACATTTCCCTCTCTCTGAACAACGACATGATTTTTCTTAATGTCTGTGATAATATGAATGTCACATGTTTAGGGACTTAACAGATCTGCAGGTGATTAACCTGCTCCTCTTGACTAGCTGTTTGGAACTCGGAAGTAAGCCATGGTAAAGTTTTAAAATACCCACAGAAGTCAGACAATGTAACAGTCAACAGAAAAATAAAAGAACATTTCATGTTATTCAATTTCAACAATCTCGTAAACATCTTGAGGAAGCCAAAGCCTTCTATTGATCAGTTTAGTATGTCATTCTACTCCAGAGTAAAATGGTAATAAAATGAACACATTAAGTGTTCGGAGACTGCATCACAATATACTATGTGTGACAGGCCCCTCTGTGCTCAGAATGTTCCACATTTATAAATAAAAATTGTCTTCTTCGCTTCCTAAAATTGTTCTTTGTTATAAAATTATATCTGTGTAGTTTTAACTTTCAAATTCTTATCTTGTTCTTATTTGTGCATTTGCCTCCTGCTTCCAGTTTAGGCAGGGTGATATATTTATATCCATACTTTTGAGTTCAGAGACAGCAGAGAGAATTGGATAAACACACCAGGGGCCTGACAGGGCCATAGAATGCCTCACTCTGTTCCTGTACACTCCTTTTATTACAGAAAGGCAATTTGTCCTTGGAAAAGTATCTGTTTATGTCATATCTTTGGGCACCTCAATGTCTTAATGCCACTCTATTAACAAATCTCCATCAGATTAAAAAAAAATCTAAGCCAATGAAAACAACAAGACAGGCCTTAGTGTCTCAGAAAACATGGTCAATTAACATGGACCACCATTACTTTGCATATGAATATAAACACCCTGTATATAACCTGTGTTTTTTGACCACTCATTTTTTTAAAGAAAAAGTAGGAGCCTATGGTCAATAGATAATTTTGTTTATTTTCTGTTGACTGATTATTTTTCTCTAAGATAAAACAGTTTATCCCTCTGAGCTTATGTATCTACCTTTCATAAAATACGAATAATAATAATACATAACCAATAGTTAGTTTAAGGTTAAAATTAAATAATGTATGTGAAATAAAATACAAGGCATTTTTTTCAAATATTATACTTTAGAATCAAATCAACTCAAGAAAAATTTCCAGAGGGCTCATTGATACTGTCTTCTGGAAAAATAGCCCTGACAAGACAAGTGTCAAAGTGCTTCTTCTTAGGGGGAGAAATGGGAAGTTAAACCACATAATTAGACATCCATGTGTTGTTTGTTTTGTTTTTTCCATCACTCTAAGTCTTATTTTCCAGTGATGTTTGAATGACCTAAGTAAGACCAGCTCTCAATTTCTAATGGAAGACAGGTATTCAGATGACTGCAGTAAAAACACCTACTGCATTTTAAGACTGTGACAGAGCTGTTGCTCATAATGATCCCAGAATCAAGAATAAATGCCCTGTGTATCCATCAAATGGAATTCTTGACTTGGCATGGAGTTAAGCCAAGAGAGCTCTTGAGACTTTTAAGTAACCATTTTCAAATTTATTGCATGCAGGCTTGACAGTCTGCAATATGGGATAGTAGAAAGTCAGAGTGATGCTTCCACAACCCAAATACTAAGCATGCTATTTATCTGTTCTGCGCTTGAAGTGACTCCCCATGTAGGCCCTGATTCTTCTGAATGATATCCGCAGCCTTTTTAGCTGGCCTCATTCTCTCCCCTCTCATGCCTTTGTTTCTATACACCTTCACTCCACACTGGCCACTACAAATTTCAGTGCTTCTCAGAGTCTAGGTGGTGTGTGGAAAAAGAGATTTGTTTTTGTGTGTGTGCCACATAGGCCTGTATTTTAATATCTCTAAAACTACATTTTCCCAGTAGAAAGTGACTAAGTGCTGATGACGGAACCTGTGAGGGCTGTATATTCTATTTCAATGTGAAAAAAATCTCTTAAGAGAGTTAAGATTAGATTGGGCACCTATTTTGATTTTCTTTTGCCATGTGGCTGTCAGCAAGGTCATTTGGGCTGCTCTAGCTTTCAGTGAAAAGTAACTCTCCATCAGGCAGTTGTCATTGACTTCATGAGCCTTTCTTATGCCATAATTTTAACTATCATCACGCAGCAAAAGCAAGGGATTTGGATGTTTAATCATTTCATACCAAACCAAGCCAGGTAGTCATTTGTAAAATGTGAAAAGCTACGAGAGTGGCAGGATATGATTCAGAAAAACATAAAACTTTGGTTAATGTTTTGAAGGATGCCATACATTTGAAAACTGTACTAATTCACTATAGACTCACTGAAATTTTTATTTGCAGTGATGAAAACATAGCAGAGAATACTATACATAAAATCAATATTTCACAAAATAAATAAACGTATTTCATTATGAATGGAAATAACTCAGTAAATTCAGAAATGGTTATGGAAAAGATTGTTGCTTATACTGTGGTCATCGTACATTTTTTAACAGAGATGTTTCAGTCTGGGGTAGAGATGTGTTCCTAACTGAAGTATGAGATTAGCAACATTTGCCTCATAGGGCTACTGATGTTCCGATCCATTCTAAATCTAGAATATATAGACATTTTATAATTCTATGGAATATAATGACTATGTTAGCAGCTTTCATACCACATACTTGTATTTGTTTCGAATTATTTCTCTCTAAAAGAAGATTTAAATCAATGTATAGTTGAAGCTGAATCCTATAAAACATATTTGGTGGGCCTTACACTGACGAGAATAAAAATGTCAAAATTTCATCAAAGCTCTAAATTTAAATGGCTCAATGCCTTTCTGCTTGATTAGCAAGAAATCCATTCTTTAAACTACCCAACTACAGAAAATAAATGATGAGAGAAGAGGTGAGGAACAAAGGACATACAAAACAACCAGAAAACAATCAATAAAATGACAAGAGTAAGTCCTCACCTATCAATAATAACCTTGAATGTAAATAGATTAAATTCCCCATTTAAAATGTATGGATTGGTTAAATGGATTAAAAAACAAACAAACAAACAAAAAAATAACTATATGTTGCCTACAAGAAACTCACCTCTCCCGTACAAGTATGTAGACTGAAAGTGATGGCATTCAAACAGAAACAAAAGTGAGCAAGAGCAGCTATACTTATATCAGACAAAATGCACTTCAAGTCAAAACCTATATGAGACAGAGAACATTATATGATAATAAACGAATCAATTCAGCAAGATAATATAACAATTGTAAATATATATATGCATCCAACACCAGAATAGCCAGATCTATAAAGCAAATATTATTAGATATGAAGGACGAGATGGACCCCGATGTAATAATAGTTTGATACTTCAACACTCCACTTTCATCATTGGAAAGGTCATTAAGACAGAAAATCAACAAAGAAACATTGGATTTCAACTACATCATAGACCAAACACAGCTAACAGACATGTATAGAACAATTTGTCAAACAGCTGCAGAAAGTAGGCATATTTTTTTCATCAATATATGGGAAATTCTCCAGGATCATTCATATATTGGAACACAAAACAAGCCTCAAAAAATTTTAAAATTTGAAATCACATCAAGTATCTTATCTGACAATAATAGAATAAAACTAGAAATAAAAAACCAGAACATTTGAACTATACAAATACATGGAATTTAAGCAACATGCTCCTGTACAACCAATAGGAGAAAGAAGAAATTAAGGAAAAAAGTTAGAAATTTCTTGAAACAAATAAAACAAAAAATACAACATATAAAAACTTATGGGACATAGCAAAAGTAGTATTTAAAGGAAAATGTATAGCAATATATGTCTACATCAAAAATAGAAAAATTTTAAATAAACAAACTAATAATGATCTCAAGGAACTAAAAAAGTAAGAGCGAACCAAACCCCAAATTAGTAGAAGAAAATAAATAATAAAAATCAAAGTGTATCAAATAAATGAAATTAGGACTAAAAAAATACAAAAGGTAAAAAAAAATTTAACGATCAATAAAATTGACAAACTATTAATTACACTAAGAAAAAAAGACAAATAAAATTTGAAACCAACAAAAGATTCCACATCAGATATTACAGAAACACAAAGGATCATTAAACTGCTAGCAGCATTTATATGCCAATGAATTTGAAAACCAGGAGGAATCTGATAAATTGTTGGACATATACAAGTAACCAAAATTAAACCAGAAAGATATAGAAAATTTGAACAGGCCAGTGAAAAGTAACAAGATTAAATCAGTAATAAAAAGTCTCCCAACAAATAAAAGTCCAGGAGTAGAAGCCTCCAGCAATTCCACAAAACATTAAAGAATAATTAGTACCAATTTTTTCTCACACTATTCCAAAAATATTAAAGCAGAGGGAACTCTTTCTAGCTCATTCTATGAGACCAGCACAACTCTGATACCAAAACCCGACAAGCACACAACAATAAAAAAGAAAACTACAGGGTAATATCCTTGATAAGCAGAGATTTTAAAATCCTTAACAAAATACTAGTAAACCAAATTTAACAACACATCAAAAAGATAACACAACACAATCAAGTGGGATTTGTCCTAGAAATGCAAGGATGACGGACCATAGGCAAATCAATAAAAGTGATATATCACATCAACAGAATGAAGAACAAAAACTATATTATCACCTCAACATGTGCACAAAAAGCATTTTATAAAATTCAATGCTTTTTTTTTTTTTTTTCTTATTTTTTTGAGACGGAGTCTCGCTCTGTCGCCCAGGCTGGAGTGCAGAGGCGTGATCTCGGCTCACTGCAAGCTCCACCTCCCAGGTTCACGCCATTCTCCTGCATCAGCCTCCTGAGTAGCTGGGACTACAGGCACCTGCCACCACGCCTGGCTCGTTTTTTTGTATTTTTTAGTAGAGACGGGGTTTCACCATGTTAGCCAGGATGGTCTCAATCTCCTGACCTCGTGATCCACCCGCCTTGGCCTCCCAAAGTGCTGGAATTACAGGTGTGAGCCACTGCGCCGGGCCCAATGTTTCTTTACAATAAAAACTCTCAATAAATTAGCTATAGAAGGAAAGTACCTCAACACAGTAAAGACCATATATGGCAAACCCACAGCTAACATCATACAGAACAAGGAGAAGCTACAAGCTTTTCCCCTAAATACTGAAACAAGACAAGGATGCCCACTCTCCTCACTGCTATCCAACATAGTACTAGAAGTCCTAGCCAGAGCAATTAGACAAGGGAAATAAATAAAGCCCATCCAAATTGAAAGGAGGAAGTCAAATTGTTTGTTTCCACACAAAAAGCTCTTACCTAAAGAAAAACCTAAAGACTACTTTAGATTTTTCTAAAATCTAAAAAAACTCAGAATTGATGAAGTCAGCAAAGTTGCAGTTTACAAAACTAACATACGAAAATCACTAGCCTTTCTATACATGAACAACACACTAGCTGAAAAAGAAATCAAGAAGACAATCCCATTTACAATAGTTACAAAAATAAAATAAAATACCTAGGAACACATTAAATACAGGAGGTAAAAGACATTTACAAGGAAAACTACAAAATACTTAGAAATTGAAGAAGATACAAACAAATGGAAAGACATCCCACGCACATTGATTGGAAGAATCAGTTTTGTTAAAATGACCATACTACTCAAAGCAATCTACAGATTCAATGTAATTCCTATCAAAATCTTAATGACATTCTTCACCTAAATACCAATTAAAAATTATTTAAATGTGTATGGAACCATAAGAGACCTCAAATAGCCAAAGCAATCCTGGCAAAAAAGAAAAATCTGGAGGTATCACACTATTAGACTTCAATATATACTACAATGATGAAGTAGCCAAAATAATGTGACACTACTGCCAAATAAATGAACAGTGAACAGTGAACCCAGAAATTAATCCACTGTATCTATAGCCAACAGTATCTAAAGCTAACTGATTTTTGACAAAGCTGCCAAGAACACTTATTGGGAAGAAGAGAGTCTCTTCAATAAATGGTGCTGGGAAAACTGGATATCCATATATGGAAGAATAAAACCAGACCCCTACCTCTCACCCATTAAAAACCAAGCCAATGTGGATCAAAGACCTAAATGTAAGATCTGAAACTATAAAACTACTAGAAGAAAACATAGGAGCAAATGCTTCAGAACACTGTTTTGGGAAAAGATTTTATAAATAAGACCTCAAAAGCACAGGC
This sequence comes from Symphalangus syndactylus, assembly GCF_028878055.3. Classification (NCBI taxonomy): domain Eukaryota; kingdom Metazoa; phylum Chordata; class Mammalia; order Primates; family Hylobatidae; genus Symphalangus; species Symphalangus syndactylus. The sequence goes on from NC_072426.2 coordinate 90,704,253, forward strand.
AACATGAAACATAAACTAACGGGATTATATCAAATTAAAAGTTGTGCAGTAAAGGAAACAATCTGCAGTGTAAAAAAGACAACCCACAGAATGGAAGAAAATATTTTCAAACTATTCCTCTAACAGGGAATTTATATCCAGAATATACAAGGAACTCAAATAAACAATCTGATTTAAAAATGGGAAAATAATCTGAACAGACATTTCTCAGAAAAAGACACAAATGCCAACATATAATATATGAAAAAATGTTCAACATTACTAATCATCAGAGAAATGAAAATCAAAGCCACAATGATGTATCATCTCACCCTGGTTAGGAAGGCTATTTAAAAAAAAATAGCAAATGCTGGTGAAAATGCAGAGAAAAGGCAACTCTTATACACTGTTGTTAAAGTAAACTAGTACAGCCACTATGGAACATTATGGAGGTTCCTCAAAAAATTACAAATAGAGTGCCCAGATGATTCAACAATTGCACTACTGGGGATTTATCCAAAGGAAAGGAAATCATTATATTGAAGAAACATCTGCACCCCTATGTTTATTGAAGCACTATTCACAATAGCCAAGATAAGAAATAAATCTAGGTTGATTGGATGATGAATGGATTAAAAAAACAGATGAATGAATAAAGAAAATGTGGTATACTATTCAGCTATTTAAACAAAAGAATGAAATACTGTCTTCTGAGGCAACATGGATTGAACTGGAGGACAGGAGGACATTATGTTAAGTGACATAAGCCAGGAACAGAAGGTAAAACACCACGTTCTCATTCATATGGGGAAGCGAAAAAAAAGTTGATTTCACAGAAATAAAAAGTAGAACAGAGGATACTAGAGGCTGGGAAGGGAAGCAGAAATAAGGGGTAGGGAGAGATTTGCTAAATGATACAAAATTATGTCTAGATAAGAGGAACAAGTTCTAGTATTTTATACCACTATAGTATGACTAGAGTTTCTAATATGTTACAGAAGCATGGTATTGAATGTTCAACAAATAAATGATAAATGTTTGAGATGATGGATATGCTACTTAATTATAATGATTTGATCACTATACATTGTGTGTATTGAAACATCAGTATATACCCCATAAATATGTGTAATTATTATATAAATTAGCAGAAATTAAAAAAGAAATCCAGGCTTTCCCTGTATCCTGCTCTTTCATTTTTCCCTTTGAGGTAGTGCATGGTGGTGTGGGAAACTGATGCTTGCCTTTTTAGGATTCTCACATAGCCTCAAATCCACCATGGGTGAGGATCTCTCTGCTTCCCTAGAACCTGAGGCTTTGCCCACTCTGTGGCTCTGTTGGAGATACAACCCCAGAGTTCTAGAATGCTGGCTGATGCACTCCATCCTCTCTGCCCAGCAGAATAGTTGTTTCTTCTCCATCTTTCCAGGTATTGTTTTTATATGAAACTACTTAGGGACAGTTTCCAACAAAAAAGGGCTATTGAGTGCATAGTGCTCACAGGTATTAAAGAGAAGAGGTAATCATGGTTGGATGTGGTAGGGAGGCTTGGCTGAGCAGAGAATGGTCAGGGAAGCTTCATACTAATCTGAGACTTTATCCTGAGGGATTAAGAGCAGAGGCCACAGAATCAAAAGTCTTGGCTTTAATCCTAATTAACTAGTCTGTAGACTTTGGTACCCAACTTAATCTCATTTTTTTTCCAGAGGAAAATGAGAATAATTCAAGTTCCTGTCTGATAGCCTAATCAGGAAGTACTGAGCCTCATTATTTGTACAAAATAAGCACCCTCTGAAAGACAGCTTGACAGAATAGCCTTCAAAAGTCAAGCCCCGTGATGGTGGTATACCTACATTTTAACCATTACTGATCCATCAGTAATCCAGATTTGGTCAACATTTCTTTCTTAAACGGACCAAATATAGCCTTTCATTAACTTTATCCATGAATTCTTCCCTTAATTTCTATGGTATATAAGGGTTTATGCTCTTCCAGTTTGACTTTTTAAAAATCTAAAGATAACTGTCCTTCCTTCTTGATTTTTCACCCATCTAGGATAAATTGGCCCAGCAATATCAAAATAAATCCTGAAACCATGTTGTTCTCTTTTTCCATACACACTCTAGTTTATTAGTAACTTATTAGAGGTTATGGCCCAGAATATTACAACTATGCTTGGAAATACAAAGTTCAACCAAACTTCTCAGAGCACATTGGCTTTTTCAGCACTCCTGGCACACTAATGATGCAAAGTCAGTTTTAACTCACCTAACCTTCTGGAGTTGTTTACATTCTTGTATATCTTGAATTTACATACTGAATTTATACAAGTGCATTTATTACATTCAGTAGATTCAGCTCCATAATATCAATGTGCTGATAAATTTTGAATCTCTGGTTTGATTGTTCAATATTGTATATTTCTCCCACCTTTGTGTTGCCTTCAAATGTTACAAGCATGTCATGCATTTTTATTATGCCATTTATTAAAATGTTATTTCCAGCTTCTGGATAAATCTGGTTAATTACACATGATTATTTGTCTCAGCTCCTTTGTAAAAATCTGTTAAAATGTCAGTTGATGAAGAAAATATATTAATCCATAAGGTAAAGAGAATGAAAGGGGAAAGATGTCAGCAAATTTTTGGAAGATAAAAAGTGGATAAAAGAATGGTAGCTGACTCAGAGGGAAGAAAGTGAAAACTGAAATGTTTTGAGAGATTGTTGCCTACAAGAAATAAATTTATACCTGCTGCAGAACCTTAGAAAAGCTCTGTAACTGGAGACATTAGATAATCTGGAAGGCTATGGGCAGGCTAGGGGCTAGAATATAAGAGTATTTTTCTTTCTTTCTTTCTTTCTTTCTTTCTTTCTTTCTTTCTTTCTTTCTTTCTTTCTCTTTCTTTTTCTTTCTTTCTTTTTCTTCTTTCTTTCTCTCTCTCTTTCTTTCTCTTTCTTTCTTCCTTTTTTCTTTTCTTTCTTTCTCTTCTTTTTTTTTTGAGATGGAGTCTCTGTCACCCAGGCTGGAGTGCAGTGGCACCATCTTGACTCACTGCAAACTCCCCCTCCCAGATTCAAGCGATTCTCCTGTCTCAGCCTCCTGAGTAACTGGGACTACAAGCACGCGCCACATTAACTCCCAGTTAATGTTTCCATTTTTAATAGAGACAGGGTTTCACTATATTGGTAAGGTTGGTTTTGAACTCCTGACCTCAGGTGATCCACCCACCTCGGCCTCCCAAAGTGCTGGGATTAGAGGCACAAGCTGCTGCACCCAGCCAGTAGTATTGTTTTAATTCCACATATGGGTCAGTGTGACTTTCAGATCTTCCTCCTCCTATCATCTATCCTGGTAATTATCTCCTTACCATCCATTGCTCACTGAATTGAATCTTCTGTTTCTCCATATACACTACAGTGTATCAGTAACATATCGAAGTACATGACCCAGAAACTTCAAATTCCAAGTCCAGTAAGTGTTCCAAAGAACACTTATTTTGGAGACACAGAATCAGAGTGGTCCTGAATTTGGAAATAGTATGGGCAATTAAGGGTGGAGTTACGGTGCCATACTGACAGCAGAAAGATACAGTTAAAATTATTAAACCAAATTATTAAAGCATCCCCCACCCACCACCCAAACACCATTTTTTCCCTCAGGTTTAAAATGTTGAAGTGAGATTTCTCTCTTCAAGCAGAAAATTAGGAGATTCCTCTACAGAGTACCGACTACCACAAAAGAAAAAGGTTTAGAGACCCTGAAACATAAAGTATCCACAGTGCTTCTTAGTGCCTCACTCTAATATGAATTAACAGTCTAGAATAAAGTATGTACAGAAATCGATGGCATGAAAGACAAGGACCAATAAAAGTTTTTAAAAGAAATAAATGTAACTCAAAGAAAGCAGAAAATACAGTAATAGCATTTTAAGTATATCTATTTTATTTATTACATATCCATATTATCTACAGTGATGATACAGTGAATCCATAAAACAAGAAAATGCAGAATGTTAGAAACAGAAAAACAAAACAAGAAGGAGTTCTTGCAAATTTATATATATATATATTCATATATAGACACAAAATTTTAAATTGCAGTAGAAAGTTTGAAAGTTAAAAAAATATATATCCGTAGAAAGTAGAACAAAAAGAAAAAATATGTCTCGCAACTAGCAAGAGGTCCACAAAGATAAGAAAAAAAGGAGGGTGGGGATTTTAAATAAATAATAATACAGGATAATTTCCCATTAATAAAGAAAACACCCTGAGGTTACGGTGAAAGGACCCAAAAACTGTCTAGCTCATTAAATGATTAAATGTAAAAAAAGCACATCAAGACATATTATCATGATATTTCAGCATCCTGGGAATAAAGATATATTCAAGTCCTAGAGTGGGAAAGAAAAGGCAGGTTTCCTAGATCAGTGGTGAGGTTCATGCCACTGAACATCTCTATGTGCTAGATTTTCTGGAACACTTGAAGCAAAAGCATGATAAAGCAACACCATCAAAATTCCAGGATAAAATTATTTCCAAGCTAGAATTCAAATTTTTAAAAACTGCCCCCCAAAATGGATATAGTCTTTCTCAAAAAACTACCAGAGGATATGCTCTTGCCAATGGAAAGAATAGCCCAAGAAAAGGAACCCGATGCAATTGGATGATCTAGGCTGGGCTCAGCAGGCTAACTCTGCTGCAAACTATGGACTGGGCTCAGGTTTCCTCCGTGTGTGCTCACTCTGAAGCCCAGGGTGAAGAAGGTGACTGCCAGAGGAAGGTCTTTTCATGTTTGGACACCATAGTGTAAGAGAAATAGCCCCATCATGCAAACAAGATTCAAGCCTCTAGTTATGCCAAGCCCATAACATACCATTGATCCAGTGGTTCGAAACAAGGTAAATTTTATCCCCTGCCCCAGAGGATATTTGGCAATGTCTGGAGACATTTTTGGTTGCCACAACTTGGAGGGAGGCAGGGGTGCTACTGGTAACTAGTGGGTAGAGGTTAGAGGTGATGCTAAATATCAGTCTTCCACAGCAAAGAATTATCTAACCCCAAATACAGCTTAGTGCTGAGACTGAGGAACCCATTATTAACCTTATCAAGCCCTATACACAAGTAAGATGACAAAGGGTGAAAAAACACTGACCAAGAGGCTAGGGTAAGGACATAAATGTATAATACAGCCTCAAGAAAGTGAAGAATTGGGCAAATAACTTGATATGCTATATCACTGATAATAATGTGGACAAATAATGTGGACAAATTTTTCCTAGGAAGTGGGTGTGGCCTGTATTTCCTAGAAAGGAAATGAATGCTTAATACTGCATTTTATTTATTCCAAGATGCATATTTTTTTCACACTTACATCTCTGAAGTAACAAAACGTCTTAAGATCAATGTGATATTGCATTATATTTTCATTGACCTATTAAAAAATTTCAGTAGAACATGAAATAATGGTGTCCCTTATTATTGATGATGTGTAGATTTAATGAAACACATTAAATGCTTATTATATACTTGCCCTGTGATAGGAGGCAGATTCAAATGTACTGTTAGAGGTAGAAATAATTGTATTTTGCAGATACAACTAAGGCTCAGAGCCCCCCCGCCACCAAATCTCTATGCATAAACAAGAGCCTGCCCTTTCACCCAGCTTGTAAGAGACAGAGTAATAATAAAGACATTGATCTTTCAGCTCTAGAGCTACATTTAATAGCAATTGGGGACACTAGAGCACAGCAGTAAACAATATGACTTTTGGCTTCTGAGGTTAAAGGGAACAATGAATGAAAACACGGAATGATATTTGACATATAATACATACACAATAAATATTTATTGTCAATAATATATGCCTGGTTTGTTTCATATGTGTTATTTCATTTAAATCTCCATATATTCTATGAGATGAATCATTTATGTTTTTCAAAGATGGCACCGAGATAGCTATAGATTAAATAACCCAAAATGACACAGCTGAAAGTGATGTCTTGGGGAGTAGGGTGGTTGGACAGCGGGATTTGAAAAACACATCTGTGATTTTAGTGACTGTGCACTCCTCCCCTTCCCTTTTTTTGTTATTATATTTCCCCTTTGAGCCTTTCATCATGCATAACTAATACAGGGGAGCTATTCTTCTACTTTCACATATAATGAAAACAGCTCTATCAATGGTTTCCTGAATAGATTCCTTCATTCACTTATGTAGAAGACAAAAAAGGAGATGACAGTGGGCCATACAAAGAAAGAAAACAATTGATGGTGTCCTTTCTAAATGTTGTAACTTGCAAAAAATATTGATGAAAACAATGATAGACTGGATTAAGAAAATGTGGCACATATACACCATGGAATACTATGCAGCCATAAAAAAGGATGAGTTCATGCCCTTTGTAGGGACATGGATGAAGCTGGAAACCATCATTCTCAGCAAACTATTGCAAAGACAAAAAACCACACACCACATGTTCTAACTCATAGGTGGGAATTGAAGGATGAGAACACTTGGACACAGGAAGGGGAACATCACACACCAGGGCCTGTCATGGGGTGGGGGGAGGGGGGAGGGATAGCATTAGGAGATATACCTAATGTAAATGATGAGTTAATGGGTGCAGTACATGTATACATGGCACATGTATACATATGTAACAAACCTGCACGTTGTGCACATGTACCCTAGAACTTAAAGTGTAATAAAAAATAATAAGCACCTAATTCTCATTCAGCTTCTTAGTGAAATGCCCAAAGTGAACTTTGAAAGTATCTATTTAAGCAAACCATGAAACAGTTTAGAAAGTATGTTCAAGCTAAGAAAAATGTTAACTAAGCATAGCATTACATTGGCTAGTCCTCAACATTAATTTAGTACTAGATAATTGTGCAACATTGAGTAAATAATAATGTTTTCTGTTCCATCAATATAAAGTGAAGAATTTCACTTGTTTTCTAGCTTTAACGTTCAGTGTTTGGTAGGTCTAGCTTTAACGTTCAGTGTTTGGTAGGTGAACAACTCTGTAGAGGAGCTGTACTTTTTATTTTATTTGATACATCTTACAAGGCACACTGATAGTAAGTGCAGTATTTGTCAGTTCATTAATATATTGTCAAAAGTTAAACCTATGACTTCATAAAATTGAAACAATAAGCTCAGTTAATTATTAGGTGGACAACATTGAAGTCATAGAATCCCTATTTGGTTTTCTCACCTACAAATTGAGGACACTGGTTTCTGTACTTCTAAGTCTTACATTATATAGAATAATACCTACAAAGTGGCTTATCACTTTTGCACAGAGAACATACTTGATAAAATGCTACTAAGATATATCTCACATGATTTGGACCCCTGGCAACTATGAACTAAATTTAGTAGTCTGCTATTTTCATTTACTTGTAAGGCTTGGGCTTAATGCACATTGTCTTTAACATATATAAACACAGTAGGCCAATCATTGCAACTCTTTTAGAGTTCAGAAACACATTCATAGAGTAATAGTGGAGTCAGCATTAGTAAAGGGAGGTTGAAAAAAATCTTGTCAAATATTTAAAGACAAATAAGTAACACTTTAGCTGGCTTCAATATTTATTCCTCTAGAGCAAAACTTACATCAAACCTCCCATTAAAATGTCCTGTGAGCATCTTATATATTTGTTAATATGAAAATACAATATTTCCTCATACTCTAAATAGTCATGAATATAAATACATATTATTATAAATAGATAGACCATGGAAATTGACTGCATTGTAAAGGGGAAAAATCATGTAACAATAAACTCTTATTTCTATGGCTGTGGAGGGAAGAAAATCCTATGTTACTATGGTAAAAGAGCAAAATTATATTTAGTGATGAAAGATAAAAGAAGTCATGAGGGAAGCTGCCTCTTTCCTCTCATGATGGATGTTCCAGCCATATCTTATGTTTGTGTGCTTGCAAGATCAAATTTACTTTTAGCACATTTCTGTTTCTGAGTTAACATTTTAAGATTGATTGTGACTTGGATCATCTGCCTTTCCCACTAGCTGTGGGGTGTGCAAGTGCATACCAATGAAGACTGACAATTCATTTCATTTAGGCCCAGGACCATGGCAGCAACAGTCCAGGGCCATCACAGGAAGTGCCTGTCCTCTGTTGGGACCATGCCCTCTGTCAGTTGGCCACTGAGTTACCATTAGTACAATGCACAGAGTCCTGGCATTGTGGAGAGTGAGAGGAAAACATGGCTGGCACCAAATTGTGATTATTGTAATATAGCCTCAGTTCTTAAGAATACAACTTTTTATTGGTTTATCTTTGTATATTGAACCAGTGCAGTTTGCCAACTTAAGAAGGATGCTCCTCATGATTAAATGATACACTCAGAAATACTTGTTCTTCAGGGCTTTCTTTCAAATTTCAGAAGACATGGTAATGTCATGGTATCCTAATTTTGGCCATGTAATTATAATCAAGCTTTCAAGACAGACCCAGAGATAGTGTCATTGAATACAGAGAGTCATAAATTAAGAGAAACAAAAAAACTCGGTTTTAGTTTTGACCGTGTGCCTCAGGACCACAAAGCTCTTTAAATTACTTAACCTCTTGAGACTTCCAAAATTTGGTTGACACAGTGACTATCCATCCTGGGTGCACATTACAATCACCATAGAAGTCTGTAAAAAATGCTACTGCACGGCCACTCCCAAATCATTTGGTGAGAATCCTGTGGGGAAGGCCTGAGAGTCCAAATTCTTTGAACATCCCTCAGGGTGTTCTAATGGAAATGATGATTAATACCACTGTGCTACCTGACTCTTAAGAGCCTTTTCATGCTACTCAGTGTGTGTGTTTGCGCATGTATGTGTGTGTGTGTGTGTATGTTGGGGAGGATTTAGCCTGTCTTCCTTCTTTTATGTTTTTCTATCAGTTTTTTTATTTTATTCTTTTCCTTTTCTTCTTATCTGACTTACTCAGCAACCAGAGAGAAATAAAAGTATTTTATCCCAAAGTATATTTCTTTGACATATTTTGAGATGGTTGTCAGAGAAACAGCAACAGATGTAGTCCTGAAAATTTGTCTTTTGTGGAAGAAATTAGCATCTATAGAGAATCTCCACGATACAGCCAGGCCTTCCCTTTTCTGGTTCTAGGAAAGATTAACTGAGAGTCTAACATCTCTAAACATCTGAAAGAAATATGTATCATTTATTCTTTCTGTGGGCTGCTACCGGTGAGGTTTCATTGACCTATCAAGAGCACTTTTGCTAGTCAAGTTTTCTCTCCCTCCCTTAACCTATTTGCCACTACAACCTAATTTGACACCATCACCTGTGATATGGTTTGGATGTTTATCCCCTCCACATCTCACATTGAAAAGTGATCCCCAGCTAGGCATGGTGGCTCACACCTATAATTGCAGCACTTTGGGGGGCCAAGGCAGGTGGATCACCTGAGGTCAGGAGTTCAGGAGCAGCCTGGCCAACATGGTGAAACCCCATCTCTACTAAAAACACAAAAATTAGCTGGGCATGGTGGCACATGCCACTTTCCCAGCTACTCAGAAGGCTGAGGAAGGAGAATCTCTTGAACCCAGGAGGTGGAGGTTGCAGTGAGCCGAGATTGCACCGCTGCACTCCAGCCTGGGCAACAGAGTGAGAGAAAGAAACTGTCTGAAAGAAAGAAGGAGAGGAGAGGAAAGGAAAAGTGATGCCCAGTGTTGGACACAGAGCCTGGTGAGAGGTATTTGGATTATGGAAGTGGATCTTTCATGAATGGCTTGGCACCATTCTTGCAGAAGTGAGTGAGTGCTCCCTATCAGAACCCATGAGAACTGATTATTTGAAAGTTCCCTAACTCCCTCCTCCCTCACTCTTGATTTCTCTCTCTTGTTATGTGAGGCCTGCTACCCTTTGCCTTCCATCATAATTGGAAGCTTTCTGAGGTCCTCACAGAAGCAGATGCTGGTGAAATCACCCATACAGAACAATAACAATGAGAGAAATCTAACATAACTGACTCCATCTTGCTTCTAACCTCATAACTGTCATTACCTATTCTTGTACTTAAGCCAGGCTAACTATAGAAGGAAATTAGTTTATAGTTTAGCCTTACAACAGGAAGAATAATAGTCCCTTCCCCAAACTAACCCTCTCCTTGTTCAGGGATTAAAACTGCCTTTGTAAAACATGCAAAGCCACATGGTTACAATAATGGTAGAAACCTAAATTATCTTGAGATATAGGCATAGTTAAGCAGTAACCAGCCATTGTTCCCTAAATTGCCTATCTAAAATTGCTTACCACCTAGGAGTAATGTAGCCAGTGGTCACAAGATTTGTAACTTCCCCATTTGCTCTTATAGATAACATTGTTGTGAAACTTAAGACAGGTGTTTGAGATATTTTTAAAACGTTGTATTCTTGTGGACCAACTAACACTACTTGGACCAGTGACCCATACCCGGAAACTAACTCAACTTGTCCTCTGGCCCCCATTCTGGTATTGCCTCAGCACATGAATACAATTTTGACACTACTGTGATTTCATCCCCAACCCAACCAATCAGCAATGTTCATTACCTAGTCCCCTCTCTGCCAAACAATCCTTAAAAACCCTAGCCTCCAATTTCTTGGAGAGGTGAATTTGAGAAATATCTCCCATCCTCCTTGCTTGGCTGCCTTCCAATTAGTAAACACTTTCTTTGCTGCAATATCTGCTCTCTGAGTGAATTGGCTTTTTCTGTGCAGTGGGCAAGAAGAACCCACTGGTAAGTGATGTTGTTTAGATGTTTGTTTTCTCCAAATCTCATGTTGAAATGTGATCTCCAATGTTTGAGGTGGGACTTAGTTGGAGGTGTTTGGTCATGGGGTGCATCCTTCTTGAATGGCTTGGTGCCCTCCTTTTGGTAATGATTTCACACAAGATCTGGTTCTTAAAAAGAGCCTGGAACCTCCTACTCTTTCCCTTGCTTTGTCTCTAACCATGTGACATTGCTCTTCCCCCTTTCACCTCCTTTCATGAGTGAAAACTTCCTGAGGCCTCACCAGAAGCTTAAGGGATGCTGGTGCCACACTTGTACAGACTGCAGAACAATAAAACAAATAAGCCTCTTTTCTTTGTAAACTACCAAGTCTCAGATATTCCTTTATAGCAGTACAAAATTAACTAATATAAAAAATTAGTACCAGGAGTAGGGTGTTCTATAAAGACACCTGAAATTGTAAAAGTGGCTTTGGAACTTGGAAATGGGCAGATGTTGGAAGAGTTTGGAGGGCTCAGAAGAAGAGAGGAAAATGAAAGAAAGTTTGAAACATCTTAAATACTGGTTAAATGGCTGTGACCTAATGCTGATAGAAATATGAACAGTAAAGGCCAAACTAATAAGGTCTCAGATGAAAATGAGGAAGTCATTGAAAACTGGAGCAAAGATCACCTTTATTATACTCTAGCAAAGTACTTGGCACATTGTGTTCATGCCCTAAGGATTTGCAGAAGATTGAACTTAAGAGTAATAACACAGGGTATCTGGAAGAAGAAATTTAAGAAATAACTTAAAGTTCGAACTTATAATTAAAAGAGAAGCAGAAAATAAAAAATTCATTAATCTACAACCTGGCTTGTGGTAGAAAAGGAAAGAGTATTTTCAGATGAAGAATTCAGGGGGCCTATAGAGCAACCACTTGCTAAAAAGATTAGCAAGACTAAAAGGGAGCCGAGTGCTAATATTCAAGATGATAGAAAACAGGTCTTAAAGACATTTCAGAAATCCTTCTGGCAGCCTATTGTATCATAGGTTGAGAAGCCTAAGAGGAAAGAATTGTTTCTGGGACCAAGCCCAGAATGCAACTCCCCAGTGCTACATCTGGGCACTATTGCCTGCATCCTGGCTGCTCTGGCTCCAGCTGGGGTTCTAATAGCCCCAGGTGCAACTCAGGCTGCTACTTGAGAGTGCAAAAGCCATAATCCTTGGGAGCTTCTGTGTGGTGTTAAGTCTGCAGGTATGCAGAATGCAAGAGTGAAAGAAGTTGGCAGCTTCCATTTGAACTTCAGGGCATGTATTGAAAAGCCTGGATACTCAGGGAGCCTCTACTAGGGCAGTGCCAAGAAGAAATGTGGATTAGGAGCCCCCATAGAGTCCCCACTGGAGCACTCCCTAGTGGATCTGCGGGAATGAGGCTGTGGCCTTCCAGACCCAGAATGGTAGAACCATAGTCAGCATGTTCATGCAGCCTGGAAAAACTGCATGCACCAGAGTCCAACCTGTGAGAGCAGCCACAGGGGCTGCATTCAACAAACCTATGGAAGTGGAGCTGCCCAAGGCCATGAGAACTCACACCTCATACCAGTGTGCCCTGAATGTGAGACATGGAGTCAAAAATTGTTTTGGAGATTTAAGGATTAATGTTTTTACTTCTGGGTTTCAGATTTGTGTGGAGCTTGTTGGCCCTTTCTTTTAACTAATTTCTCCCTTTTGGAATGAGAATGTTTACCTAATGCCTGTACTATCATTGTATCTTGGTGGTAAATAACTTGTTTCTGATATTACAGGCTCATAGGTGAAAGGAGCTTGCCTTCAGTCTCAGTTGAAACTTTGGACTTTGAGTTTTTGAGTTGATTCTGGAAAAAGTTAGGACATTTGGTGACTACTGAGAAGGAATGATTGTGTTTTGCAGTGCAAGAACGATATGCGATTAGAGGAACGGGTGAAATAATATAGTTTGGATGTTTGTTCCCTCCAAATCTCAAGGGAAATGTGATCCTTAATGTTGGAGGTGGTACCTAGTGGGAGGTGTTTGCATCATGGGGGCAGATCCCTCTCAGATGGCATGGTGCCCTCCTTGCAGTAATGAATTCATATAAGATCTGGCTGATAAGTCGAGCCTAACTCCTCCTCCTCCTCTCTCCTCCCTCCTCCTCCTCCTCTTCCTCCTCTTCTTTTTCTTCTTCCTCCTCCTCCTCCTTCTTCTTGCTCTTTTATCTCTCTCTCTGTTGCTTCCTCTCTCACCATGTGACACACCTGCTCCCCCTTCACTTTCCTTCATGAATAAAAATTTCCTGAGGCTTCATCAGAAGCTGAGAAGATGTTGGTGCCATGCTTGTACAGCTTGCAGGGCCATGAGGTAGATAAACCTCTTTTCTTTATGCATTATCCAGTCTCAGGTATTTCTTTACAGCAACACAAATGAACAAATACAGTCTGTAACACTGGCACCATGCTTCTTGTACAGCCTGCAGGACCATGAGCCAAATGAACCTTTTTTCTTTACAAATTACTCAGCCTCAGGTATTTCTTTTTAGCAGCACAAAACATACTAAGACAACCTATTCTTGGCCATGCGCTGAACCTTGGTTTACTCTGTTAACCTCAAGATAGTAGAAAAGCTTCTGCATCATCTTAGGGGGTGGGCTGCCACTCTGCGGTTCTCCCCATGCACACTGTAGTAATTTAGTATGCCTTTTCAGCAATTAATCTGACTTTTGTGAGTTGATTATTCAGCAAACTTTTAGAGGGCAAAGAGGAAGTTTTCCCTTGTCCCCTACAAACCCAAATTCTAAGGTTGTAAGCCCATTTTCATGAGGGGTGGCAATATTAACTCGAATGTGCTGTAAACTCAGGTAAAGCTTTAAAGTTGATATTTTCTTCATATGAAGGCAGACAGCAGAGCTGAGTTCAGTCTAAGAGAAATCATAGTTATGTAGGAATTGGGAAGAAATAGCCATGGTTGTCTTTTGGGTGCTTTCTGAGTCTTCTGATAGATGAATTTATTGGGGAGAAGAAAATGGTATGTATTTGATAGAATAGCTATTTCTTATTGAAAATTTTTCTACTATTTAAAAAAACTCTACTCCCTAAAATGAATTATTTTGGTTATATTGCACTGCTTATGAACTGTGCTTGTGAAGAGCACAAGCCCCACACGAGAGATTTCTCAATTTCTCTGACTAAAGAAATCCCGTGGCACATACCATTTTGTATTCCGATGGTGAGACTCTGGGTTGACAGTCTGGATTAATTCAGCTTTCAGCATCCATCTCAGGAGATTAGCAAATTGTAGGGAAGCTGTGATTGGTGGATAAAACATTGCTATCTGATGTGCTCAAATTGACACCTGGTGGACAGATTCTTTTTCTGTGTCATTGCTTATAAAATTCTTGTAGATAAAAACTCTAATAGAGAACTTGCTTTATTATTTATTTTTGCTTGACTTTACCAAATTTACTGCAACCAGTCATCATCTACTTCATTTACTTCTTTACAGCTCAGAATGAATAACCCAAAATTAATCAACTGATTACAAATTCCTTAATTCTATGCAGCCCATTTCTCATTCTTCTCAGTTCTTAACAAGAATTAAGAATTAGACTCATGGGTCTATGCTGTCAGTACTGGCTAGGTGTTAAGTAGAGAGAAACCTACATTGCTTCTACGCCTGTGGGGAGTTTCCAGGGAGGACAAAGTTACATTCATTAAATATCTGAATTACTTGGAAGGTGAATAGGATTCTGTCTTGCCTCCGCCTTGAGAAGTTCACATTTTTATTGCCTAAATTTCTCTTCAGTGGTTCTTTGAGGAATCAGAAAAAAAAATCCAATATATCAACCCTCTCTTGGGGTTATGTAATCACACAGAGCGTAAGGTAATTAACTCATTTTTTCATTCATTCAAGGAATATTAATGAGCACCTACCATGTGTTAGGCACTGTCACATGTTTGGAGGATAAGAAATAAACATAACACTTTGATTCTGGGATTCTGCTGGTACAGAGAGGTCAAGTGGTGCTGAGTACAATGAACTAAAATAAAGTAGGCAATGCTGAAAAGAAGAAAAGTGCTGTTTCCTGTGTACAGTAGTCGGGGAATTCCTCTCTGATGCAGTGACCTTTGAGGAGTACTTGAAAGAAACAAAGACATAATTTAAACTGGTATCTGGGGGAAGTTTCAAAGCAGTGGTAATAGAGAGCGCAAAGGCCCTGAGGCAGGAGCGTCCTTGTATGTTTGTTTAGAGAACATCAGTAAAGTTGATGTGGCTGGAACTGAATGATGAAGAACCAGGTTTGCATTAGAGAAAGTCAGATGGTCAATAAGGGATGGGTCCCTTAGAGTCCCGTAGGCCATGGTGAGAACTTTGCCTTTCATTCTGAAAGCTATTAGAGGTTACTGAAAAGACTTCATGCCTGTTTTCAAAATGTTATTGTGGTTTCTGAGATGAAAATCAGCTTCGTAGGCAAACTTTCGGCAGGGAAACCAGTGTGCAGGCTTCTGACATAGTTCAGGTATGGAAAGATAATGGCCTGGCTTGGGGAAGTGTGATGGAGGCTGTATGAGGTGGTCACAATCTGGCTCATTTTGAAGACAGAACTAAGAGAATTCATTGACAGTTCTGGTTTGGCATGAGACAAGAGAAGTCAAGGATGGTTCTCAGTTTTTTCTATAGATCACTGCCTTGAGCTATGTTTTGAAACTATTTCAGGCTTAAGAATGAGAGAGAATAGGATTCAAATTCTTCTACTAACTGATGTACATAAATGTTATGAGTCTCAGTTTCTTCCAAGGTATGTTAATAATAATTATATCTAGCATGTTAGTGTACCTTCAGGGTTGAAATTAAGTAATAACCATAATTATGTTACTCTATTATTACATCTTAATTTTCACAACAACTTTGTGAGGGAAGTGATCATGTTATCCCATTCATATGGATCAATAAACTAATACATGATGATATTACAGAATTTGCTCAAGGTCACACAGAGCTGGATTTGGAAATGAAAATTAAGTAAGTCTGTTTGACATCAGAACCCAAGTCCCCAAACACCATGTTAACAACCACAAAACAATGATACTAAGAATATAAATAGCAAACATCAGACAACATGCCATACTTTTTGTTTAATACCTCACATACATTATATTATTCTTTTTAATTTTTAAAACTTCCTAGCAGGTATTATCTTTATTTTTCAAATGAGGAAGTAAAGGCTCAGAGAGGTTAAGTATCATGTCCCTGCCACAGAGGCAAGCAGCCAGCACACCTTGAAGCCTGGTTTAAAACTTGGGTCAACATCACACACAGCCTTCTGATTGACTAATGCCCAAGGTGCCTCTCTACACCAAGGAATTCAGTGTGTAAGGCTGTATTCCTCTGGCAGATGTGCGGTGGGGCAAGGGTAGTGAGCAGGGCTGAATCTAGAGATTTTTATGAGAGCTCCTAAATCTCTGAGGAACAGCATGTGCCTGCACATCTAAGATGCCAGAGCAATAAGCAAGAACTGACCACTTTCACTCTCTGGCACATTTCTCTGAAGTTAATATTGCAAGATGTTAGTCTGCTTCTTCCTCCATAAACAGAATTTATTGCATTTTTTATTGCTTTCATTTTTCAGAGATGATAAAGTATTTATCAGAAGGCACGCTTTTGCAATTCATAAGTGCTCTTCTTTCACCAGCAAATTCAATCATTTCACGTTAAAAGGAAAAAAAA
Organism: Symphalangus syndactylus; assembly: GCF_028878055.3. Taxonomy (NCBI): domain Eukaryota; kingdom Metazoa; phylum Chordata; class Mammalia; order Primates; family Hylobatidae; genus Symphalangus; species Symphalangus syndactylus. The sequence continues at coordinate 90,720,705 of NC_072426.2, forward strand.
AGTACAAGTAAAAATCTGGCTATTTTTGGGAGTCTTTTTCCCCCCTCAGAGAAATGAGGGCAAAAAAAAATACATCAGCTATTTCGAAGACAAAATCTGAGTGCATTTTGGAGGATTATAAAGAAGAAAAATGTAATTTATTATCAAATAACAGTGATAGATTGGTTTTCTTTTGTTTTAACTTCAGTGGTTAAGAAGTCCCAATATAAACCAAATGGAATGCTTTTTCAGGGATCTTGCAGTTTATTTTTGTCAAAATTTGGTCAAAAATATCAAAGAAATTAAATCAGTCCTTTGTAAGCTCACTTTTAGAAAAACAGAGATTCAGCAGTTCCAGAGATAGCAGTGGGCCGAATTCCTCTTTATAACTGCCCTTGGTAATTTAAGATGGAGAAATCCATTGTCTTTCATGGTGAAATCTAGGACACTACGGGCTACAGGGCTATTTATGTACCTTCTGCAGCACTGTGGAAAAGGCTACAAAGAAAACAGGCAGTATGCCTAATGGCAGTCAAATTATGGTATCTTGATTTTTAGAAAATTAAGGTTGCAAATAGCTTTTGAACACCCTGAGTGTGCCTCAATGTGTGACACATGGCTAAACATTCACATATGCTAACTAGTCCTTACAACCTCTACCTGAGCAAAATAGGTCTTGTCATTTCCATTTCACATATGAGAAAACAGTCTCAGATGATGTGTAAAACATCTATCTAACACATGGAGGAGCTAGTGGGATACACACCCACATCTGCATGAGTCCTATTCATGGCTACTGTGTATTACATTGCTTTCTCTTAGTATCCAAACCTCCACCTTCTCCTCTGTAAAATGGGAGTGTTTGTTTTCTAAAATAATTCAGTTTTAAATAGCATGTATAAAAGCATCTAGTCTACTGCCTGGCATATTTTAGAAGGTTACTTTTTTATTCTGTTTACTAAGAATGTTTCTTTCTATTTCACAGTTATTCAAATGAAGTATGGAAAGGCAAACTATCAAAATTCTTAATGGTCTCCTGATAAGTAATGTTTAACATATACATGTATATGTATGTACATTATATATATATATGAAGAGAGAGAGAGAGATTTATTTCAAAAAATTGGCCTACATAATTGTGAGGGTTGGAAAGTCCAAAATTCATGGGGTGTGCCATCAAGCTGGCAATCTTCAGGCTGCAATTAACATGTAGAATTTCTTCTTCCTCAAGTAAACCTTGCTTTTCCTCTTAAGGCCTTTCGACTCATTAGAATTGGCCCACTCAGGTTGTCAAGGATAATTTTTACTTAAAGACGACTGATTAAAAATGTTAACAATATCTACAAAATACCTTCATTGCAATACCGAGATTCATGTTTGACTATGTATCTGGGTGCTACAGCTCAGTCAAGTTGACAGGTAAGGCTATCCATCACAGTGCTTATTTGCTATACTGTGCAGCAGCAAGAAACTTGACTGAATTATTTTATCATATTTGGTAATCAAAGATCCTGCCTATTATTATTTCTTTGATTATCTCCAGTGATGGAGGAGAAGCACTTGACTTTCCCCTATGCCTGGACATTTTTCCTAAAAATTAACTATTGTAGGATTTGTTCTTGTTATTGAATTATTTGCAAAAAGCTCTAAATTCAATATTTTCCTGAGGGCAAACACTTGTTAAATTATTCATAGTGCTACTTTCTAAGAAAAATTAGATTACCTGCTTCCTACACCAGCTAGGAGACTGTAGCACCAAAATGAGAATGTACAATATTATATGTACATTTTTCCTTGATTAATCTAGCCTGTACTTGAAAAGGGGGATGGGATCAACTCTCAAAGCAATTTATGGAGTAAGCTTTCTGGTGATGGAAATTAAGATTTTAGAAAAGTTGATCAGGGAAAGCCTTATTGACAGGATGACATTTGAATAAACATCAGACAGAAATGAGAAAGACAGCCATGCAGACATCTGAGCAAAAAGCATTTCAGGCTAAGTCCCTATGATAGGAGCATGTCTGATGTGCTCTGAAAAATATGAGGCAGTAGTATGGCTAGAGGGCAATTAACAAGATGATGGTGGTAATAAACGAGGTTAAGAGAGGTAAAGAAAAGCTTGATTCATGTAGATGTGCATGTCCCATATTGTTCAGATTATTATTATTTTACTTTAAGTTCTAGGATACATGTGCAGAATGTGCAGGTTTGTTAGATAGGTATATATGTGCCATGGTGGTTTGCTGGAACCTATCAACCAGTCATCTAGGTTTTAAGCTCTGCATGCATTAGGTATTTGTCCTAATGCTCTCCCTCCCCTTGCCTCCTATCCCCCAACAGACCCCAATGTGTGATGTTCCCCCTGCTGTGTCCATGTGTTTTCATTGTTCAACTCCCACTTATGAGTGAGAATATGTGGGGTTTGGTTTTCTGTTCCTGTGTTAGTTTGCTGAGAATGACGGTTTCCAGCTTCATCCATATCCCTGCAAAGGACAGGAACTCATTGTTTTTCATGGCTGCATAGTATTCCATGGTGTATATTTTCTTTATCTAGTCTATCATTGATGGGCATTTGGGTTGGTTCCAAGTCTTTGCTACTGTATATAGTGCTGCAATAAACATATATGTACATGTGTCCTTATAGTAGAATGATTTATAATCCTTTGTGTATATACCCAGTAATGGGATTGCTAGGTCAAAAGGTATTTCTGGTTCTAGATCCTTGAGGAAGCACCACACTGTCTTCCACAGTGGTTGAACTAATTTATACTCCCACCAACAGTGAAAAAGTGTTCCTATTTTTCCACATCCTTGCCAGCATTGGTTGTTTACTGACTTGTTAATGATTGCCATTCTAACTGGCATGAGATGGTATCTCATGCGGTTTGATTTGCATTTCTCTAATGACCAGTTATGATAAGCTTTTTTGGTATGTGTATTGGCCACATAAATGTCTTCTTTTGAGAAGTGTCTGTTCATATCCTTTGCCTGCTTTTTGATGGGGTTGTTGGCTTTTTTTCTTGTAAATTTGTTTAAGTTCCTTGTAGATTCTGGATATTAGACCTTTGTTGGATGGATAGATTGCAAAAATTTTCTCCCATTCTGTAGGTTGTCTGTTCACTCTGATCATAATTTCTTTTGCTGCACAGGAGCTCTTTAGTTTAATTAGATCACACTTGTTAATTTTGGCTTTTGTTGCCATTGCTTTTGGTGTTTTAGTCATGAAGTCTTTGCCCATGCCTAGGCCCTGAATGGTATTGCCTAGGTTTTCTTCCAGGATTTTTATGATTTTAGGTTTTATGTTTAAGTCTTTAATCCATCTTGAGTTAATTTTTGTATAAGGTGTAAGGAAGGGGTCCCAGCTTCAGATTTCTGCATATGGCTAGCTAGTCTTCCCAGCACCATTTATTAAATAGGGAATCTTTTCCCCATTGCTTCTTTTTGTCAGGTTTGTCAATGATCAGATGGTTGTAGATGTGTGGTGTTATTTCTGAGGCCTCTGTTCTGTTCCATTGGTCTATATATCTGCTTTGGTACCAGTACTAAGCTGTTTTGGTTACCGTAGCCTTGTAGTGTAGTTTGGAGTCAGGTAGTGTGATGTCTCCAACCTTGGTTTTTTGTTTGCTTGTTTGTTTGTTTTTTCCTTACTATTGTCTTGGCTATATGGGCTATTTACTATTGTCTTGGCTATATGGGCTCTTTTTTGGTTCCATATGAAATTTAAAGTAGTTTTTCTATAATTCTGTGAAGAAAAATCAATGGCAGTTTGATGGGAATAGCATTGAATCTATAAATTACTTTGCGCGGTATGGCCATTTTCACGATATTGATTCTTCCTGTTCATGAGCATGGAATTTTTTTTTCATTTGTTTGTGTCCTCTTTTATTTCCTTGAGTAGTGGTTTGTAATTCTCCTTGAAGAGGTTCTTTACGTCCCTTGTAAGTTATATTCCTGCATCATCCTGATACCAAAACCAGGCAGAGATACAACAGAAAAATAAAATTTCAGGCCAGTATCCCAACATCAGTGAGAAAATCCTCAATAAAATACTGGCAAACCAAATCCAGCAGTACATCAAAAAGCTTATCCACGATGATCAAGCCTGCTTCATCCCTGGGATGCAAGGCTAGTTCAACATATGCAAATCAATAAATGTAATCCATCACATAAACAAAACCAATGACAAAAACCACATAATTATCTCAATAGATGCAGAAAAGGTCTTCAATAAAATTCAACACCCCTTCATGCTAAAAACTCTCAGTAAACTAGGTATTGATGGAACATATCTCAAAATAATATGAGCTGTTTATGACAAATGCACAGCCAATACCATACTGAATGGGCAAAAGCTGGAAGCATTCCCTTTGAAAACAAGTACAAGACAAGGATGCTCTCTCTCACCACTCCTATTCAACACAGTATTGGAAGTTCTGGCCAGGGCAATCAGGCAAGAGAAAGAAATAAAGTGTATTCAAATAGCAAGAGAGGAAGTCATAATGTCTGTTTGCAGATGACATGATTGTATATTTACAAAACCCAGTCATCTCAGCCCAAAAACTCCTTAAGCTGATAAGCAATTTCAGCAGTCTCAGGATACAAAATCAATGTGCAAAACTCACAAGCATTCCTATACAACAATAACAGACAAACAGACAGCCAAATCATGAGTGAACTCCCATTCACAATTGCTACCAAGAGAATTGGATTATTTTTAAATAACCCTCCCTTCCCTACTTCCATTGGAGAAAATACATTCTTGCCCCCATGATGTTGGCTTGGGAATGCGACTGGCATTGCAGCCAAGCCAATGTGCTGCTCAGCTCTTCTTCAAAGGAAACTGATGATAGGGGTGTAATTGAACTGAGAACCCTGACTGCTATCCCTCTGATTCATCACCATGTCCAGCTAGAGACTATGTTTCTATTGTGTTATTACTAGCCAGTGACTGAGCATTGCATGGGCACTGCTGATGGCACATTTTTATGAAATGCAGGTTCCCTTTCATGAGACTCAAGGATTTGGCATCGTTATATGGCCAAAACTTGCAACTCCACTGCAATCTGAGATTCATCCTACCCGTTTCTTCTTCCTTTCCCCTTGTCAGGCTTGCACTATAACTGCATTGAAAGTTCTTCCTGCCTAATATGGCCTACCCCTTTTGTCTTTCACTGACCTTTACCCCTTGAATCTTTTGGATATCTAATCCTTTTATAGCATTTGTTTTTGTTATCTAAAATGACAGGCTAGACTTAGTATCATATTGTTGTATTCTACTTCTTGCACCTTGCCTTTGACTTGTCATACAGCATTCATTGGTAATGATAAAGAGTGCAAGAAACAGAATTGGACCCAATCTGCATCTTGAACCAAGTGCAAACTGAGCCTAAGATGGTCACCATTGAAGCTATGGGCATAAATAAAGTACTGCAGTTTTAAGTTGTTGAGATTCTGCATAATTTGTTACACAACATGATTATGACAGTAGGTAATGGTTACACATAGTAAAATATTGTTGATTTTCTAAATTGGATGAAAAATTATTGGGGAGTTTGGAGCACAAGACGCTATGATCTGAATGATCCTATTTCAGTAGATTCACTTGTTAATATGTTGATAATAAATGGAAAGAGTTTTATTTCTCTTTTAGAGCAAAAAAGAGAAACCCACTATTTGGCTTCTGAAATAATCCAGTCAAGAGAAAATGGTACTTTCGGCCAAGATGAAGAAAAGTGGTAGAAATCTATCTTTTTCAAAAGTAGAAAAGACAAGACTTATTGATAAGATGACGTTTAGTGTGTCATAAACAGGAGAAAATGATGACACCAAGCATTTTGACCTGAGCAACTGGAATGATTGAAGAGTCTTAACTGAGAGAAGAAACAATTTAAAACCAGGCTATACAGATCTTTGCACTTTTCAGTTGCAATCATATGTATCTTCATCACACTTTAAACATCGTCCCCCATAGTTATTTTCTGGGCCTTATTATCATCAATAAATGCATTACTTTTAGCCTTTAGATTTTTGGTATGTCCTATTCTAGTAAGTATCTCTTATTTTTCAAATTTACTGAATCTTGTATGCTACTTTAAAAATGTTTTAATGTCATCAAGGACTAAAAAATTGTATGCTGCCAACATCATAATGATTTTCCCTCTTACGACATAGGACATCATGCTCTTTTACTAAAAAGACTCTCACTATAAATTTTCCTCAGGACTATTCACCTACCTGGCAAAAATCTCAATCCTAGTTATCTGCAATTGCTTTCATCTAAGGCCAGTTTATCTCCCATGCTCATTGTTCCTGCAATTGTCTACTTTATCTACCAAATGACTAGTTTCTGCCTTGCTACTAAGTCTTTTCCATCAGCAGAAAATGATGCCTCAATAGATCCATTTCTAAGCTAGTATGAAATATTTGCTTCTCCCTCCACCACCCAGGATGCCCCATAAGTGAGGATATAGGTCAAACCAATCACATGACCAATGACTGCCACCAGACAAAATTCTGGGACGCATGAGTCCTACGTACCAGAAGTCCCTCATCCTCTCATGCACAGACAATTCCAACTGCAGTCTATGGGCTACTGATCCCTCTTGTTCAGGCAATAATGCTCTCCCATTACTATTCCACTGCATCTTTCAGATCAGCTTGTTACAACACTGATATCTGTGACTGGTCACAGATATGAACCCAGAGCTACCACACTGTGGAACAATTTACTGGAGCTCCAGCTATTATATCAGTAAAATGGGAAAAATAATATAGCTTCAAAAATTGTAAAGATTAATTGACTTATGCACAGAATAAACTCCTTTCTATTTTATTTTATTTTGGGAACATCTATGAAGAATTTACTGTGTTTAGATTTCATTAGGACACGTGACCAATGACTCTAGTGATCATATGAATAATATATCCAGCTTAACATTGGGAAATATGCTATAACAGATAGATAAATGTAAAATAGAAATAAAATTAACAAAACAGAATATGTAGAGGCAAATGGATATTACAAAATAAGGAACACGTTCTCAAGAAATATCTCATTAAGATGTAATCAGATTCAAATTAACACACAGATACAAATAGCAATTATTATTCTGTTATTTAATGCAATACAAAAACATCTAAACATCATGGCTACTAGATGAGACTCATGGAAAATATAAAAATATTTATGACCAAAGAATAATGTAATAAGTCTCATAAAATTAGGGGTTTGTTGGCCGGGCGCGGTGGCTCACACCTGTAATCCCAGCACTTTGGGAGGCCGAGGCAGGCAGATCACAAGGTCAGGAGATTGAGACCATTCTGGCTAACACAGTGAAACCCTGTCTCTACTAAAAACACAAAAAATTAGCCGGGTGTGGTGGCGAGCACCTATAGTCCCAGCTACTCGGGAGGCTGAGGCAGGAGAATGGCGTGAACCTGGGAGGCGGAGATTGCAGTGAGCTGAGATCATGCCACTGCACCCCAGCCTGGGCAACACAGTGAGACTCTGTCTCAAAAAAAAAAAAAAAAATTAGGGGTTTGTTTATATTGGAGATTCATGCCTAAGTTGAATTTAAGATATGAAAGTATTATTTGAAATTATAAATGAATCAATATATTTTCTCATTAATATAATATTCACAGAATTAAAAATAAATGAAAAACTGTATAAGTATATCAATATATGCCGAAAAAGCATTTCTTAATATCAAATTTCTAGCTTGAGTAGGAAAAGACTAAAATTTCCTTAGCATTATAATGACTACCTACTAAAAAGCTATAATAGATTTCGTGCTTAAATTTGACACTATAGTGGCAATTCCTCAGGGATCTAGAACTAGAAATACCATTTGACCCAGCCATCCCATTACTGGGTATATACCCAAAGGACTATAAATCATGCTGCTGTAAAGACACATGCACACGTATGTTTATTGCGGCACTATTCACAATAGCAAAGACTTGGAACCAACCCAAATGTCCAACAACGATAGACTGGATTAAGAAAACGTGGCACATATACACCATGGAATACTATGCAGCCATAAAAAATGATGAGTTCATGTCCTTTGTAGGGACATGGATGAAACTGGAAAACATCATTCTCAGTAAACTATCACAAGGACAAAAAACCAAACACCGCATGTTCTCACTCATAGGTGGGAATTGAACAATGAGAACTCATGGACACAGGAAGGGGAACATCACGCTCCGGGGACTGTTGTGGGGTTGGGGGAGGGGGGAGGGACAGCATTAGGAGATATACCTGATGCTAAATGACGAGTTAATGGGTGCAGGAAATCAACAGGGCACATGGATACATATGTAACAAACCTGCACATTGTGCACATGTACCCTAAAACCTAAAGTATAACAAAAAAATAAAATTAAATTAAATTAAAATTAAAATTAAAAAATAAAATATAGATTCAAAAAAAAAATTTGACACTATAGAACCATTCCACTTTGGAAAACAATTTAGCAATCAGCTTAAAATTGAAAATACACATATCCTAATACCCACGCACATCAGTAGTCATTGCTTCTTAATATTATTCAAAGATAAATACAAGGTGGCAAGTTCATATGATAGGGTTCAATGTGTGTCAAACCTCAAACCACAATTCTAGGTAAGGCAAGATATTTAATTGATTATGTTCCAGTTTAATTCAAATGTTTGCAGGCTACATTTCAAAGTAACTATTGTTACTGAAATAATTTAAAATTAAGAATCTATGGTTCCCTTACTTTATTTGGAACTATGAGAAATTAATACTGTCTTATACAAATCTGAACACAGAAAAATTAAATATTGCAAATGTGACAGGTCTTCAAAAATTTTTTGACATGTGTAATATTCTACAGCAAAGTTTAGCAAACTTTTTTTCTAAAGGGCCAGGTAGTAAACAGTTCAGTGTTACTAAGCCACACATGATCTATATTACATATTTTTCTTTGTTATTTTTTCAACCAGATAACACGTTAAACAAATAAATAAACATCTTAGCTCTTTTATACTGATCCAGTGTAAGAACATACAATAACTCTTTAGGCTCCTGAGATAATTAGGAGTTTCCTAACTCTTTAGGCCCCTCTTTAGTTTCCTAACTCTTTAGGCTCCTCAGATAATTAGGATAATTGTATTACCTAAAATAACTCTTTAGGCTCCTCAGATAATAACTCTTTAGGCTCCTCAACATAATTAGTGACTGTGATTGTTTTATAGGCTTTATTTTTATAAGCAAAACTCCTCCAAGTTCAAAATGGGAACTATTCATAAGTCAGTCCTCACAGAACATATGTTCAACAATCATAATAACTTCAAATAAATAACCATTGTCCCTTTTGTCTGATATGTTAAATAAAATGCACTTGACTTCAGAAATTATGATCTGAAAAAATGCAATACAAGGTCATAGCATATTAACCACTGCTAAAATAGTTAATTTGCCCCTTTGCAAGTTCTCTTTCTACCGCCTTTATTCTCCTCAAAACTTTTTGTCTGCCCAATTTAACAGCACCAATCACTTCCTTACTGGCATCATTATAATGTTTCCATGTCTATTCTACAATATTTTAATAAAAGAGAAATAAACAAACATGAATGGTGAGACAAGCTTTGATTTTTGCCCTCCCTTGAAGAACTTACCAGTGAAATCTTGGGATTTATATTTTCTAAGGTTGTTAAATATTTTGTAAGTACATGTATTTACTTAAATAAAAGAATGATTATATAATGTAAATACAGAAAAAAGTGTTGGGGATGTATTATTTAAATTATACCCTAGAGGTATGCTGGTCCACAGCATACCTCCAGACCAATAGCAAGACAATTTATTTTCCCATTAGGGAAAGAGACACATATTTAATGCCTACCAAATATTTCAGGAGATTTATATATGGATTCTCACTTGCCCTAATGACAGCTCATGAAATTGGCATTATTAAGGTATACCATATCTGACAGCTGAAGAAACTGAGTTTCCAGGAGGTTAAGTAACTTAACAGGTCTCTCTGCCTCTCAGACTTTTCTCTCTTCTCAACTCAGCATCAGCAAAATGTTCTGCACATAATTGGAGCTATAAAGATGGAGATGAAACTCAAGAGTTATAGTGCATTGTGGACCGGGAAACAAAGTGAAACTTAAAACTCCATAAAAAATAAGACAAGAATAAAAAAACACATTCTTCATTATATAAATCTCATATCGAGTCAATCAGTAAATACTGTTGCATTGCCACTATATTCTAGGACAATGTTAGGCTTCAGCTTGGATAGGTAAACACTGCCTCTGACTCAAGGAGTGTATATACAACCTGGTAAGAAAAAAACAATAAACACAGACAATGGATAATTCAGAGCATTATAAATCAGCTTGTGGAAATAAATGCTATATGTTCATTTAGGGCATTATACAAGTTGCCCTCTGAGAATAAAACTTTCACATCACTTGCTCTTTGCTATGTCAATAGATATAGAATTTGAGCACAGGCAAAGTAAACGAAATGTTTGACATTCAATTAAATAATAGAAAATTTTTCCTTTGGAAAGAGTAAAATATAAAGGTGCTATTCAGCCATGTGTTCAAGAAATGTTTAATATCTGCTGACTTGAGTTATTTTTTCCCCACATCAATGGATTCTCTGATTCTCCAATATCATCTGGGTATCCACAAATGTAATTCAAATCTGGCACTAGCTATCCAGAGTTAGAAAAAACCCCACAGGTTAAGGCCTGAGTCCCTCAAGACTGCCCCGACTTCAGATGCAAGTCAAAAACGGGGTTCCCAAGCTACCCACATTTCTGCTGGAAAAACTATACATTCAGGGATTCTCACAATGTCCTTCATCAGTGTCAGTGATTTCTAGCACAGCTCATAGAATTCAGGGAAGCATTTAACTACCATTGCCAGTGTATTATAAAAGATACAACTCAAGAATAGCCTGATGGAAGGTGTATTAGTCCGTTTTTGCACTCTATAAGGAACTACTTGAGACTAGGTAATTTATAAAGGAAAGAGGTTTAATTGACTCACAGTTTCCGCATGGCTGGAGAGCCCTCAGGAAACAAGGGTTTACTAAGGCAGAAGGCTAAGGGGAAGAAAGCACCTTCTTCACAAGGTGGCAAGACAGATGGAGAGTGACCGGGGAACTGCCAAACACTTTTTGAACATCAGATCTCCTGAGAACTCACTCACTATCAGGAGACCAGCATGGGGGAAACCACCCCCTAGATCCAATTATCTTCCTCCAGGCCCATCCTCTGAAATGTGAGGATCACAATTCGAGATGAGATTTGGGTGGGGACACAGAACCAAACCATATCAACAGGGATCCATAGAGCCAGGCATGATGTTAGGGGGTGTGGAGCTTCCATGCCCTCTCCAGATGCACGCCCTTCCCAGCACCTTCATGTGTCCCGCAACTTGGAAGCTCTCCAAAGTTCATTGTTTAGGAGTTTTTATCAAAGTTTCATTATGTAGGCACAATTGTTTAAATCACTCGTCATTGGTGATCGAACTCAACCTCTAGCCTCTTTTCCCTCTGGAATTTGGGGTGGCAGGGGCTGAAAGTTCCAAACCTCTAATCAGGTAGTGTGTTCCTCTGGCTACCAGTCCCCATCCTGAAGCTATCTAGGGGCCCACCTAGAGTCACCTTATTAACAAAAACTCAGGTATGGTTGTTAGGGAACTCATTACTAATAACACACAATGCTTGTCACTTAGGAAATTTCTGGGGTTTTAGGATCTCTGTGACAGGAACCAGAGACAAAGATCTAGTATTTTTTATTATATCACATGACTGAATAGTAAATCTTTAGGTCAACTCTTTATTGTCAAGTTTATTAAACAGTGCAGAAACAGCTAAAGCCTAGAAGACACCCTTTTTGATAGCTAATGAAAAGAAACTTGCAGTTCTTATGGGGCAGGCAAATGCATTCAGGTTTGAGTTTGAGGATGGGGTGATGTGTCCCTATCTTATATGTCAATATGTATCCAGGCAGATACATATCTTTCTGTGTGGATTTCAAAAGGAAAACTTTTTTTGTTAGTAAGTTTTTGCCTCTTGTCAATTTTCACCAATGGAAAGTTAAAACATTTTTGCAATAGAAAGATAAAACTTAGGACTGGTAAACCAAGGAGATTTATGTGCTATAATATCCATGTTATTCTGGATAAATCTCTGTACTTTTCTCACTGTATCTATGCTGAATAGAACACAGGTATTTTTTCACATTTTTGTAGACTGCCAAGTTTACCAAATTATAACTGAAAGCATTCTTTCTCTCCATGTTACAAGTACCTAACTGATTAAATATTTTTCACTTAGAAAAGTGTTTGAGATTTATAGCAAGACGCTTTTAAGTAAAGAGATAAACAATTTTAGGATAACTAAATGTCTGTTTTATTGTTTTCTCATTATCATTTTTATGGAATTTTTTATAATGTGAATCTCAAATTTTAAAACAGATGGAGCTGCATAATGACCCTAATAAAATTCTTGTTTCAAAGGTTCATGGGTTCTCAAGTCTATCAAAAATTATCTATCATCTCCAATATAACCTATATCAGTATTTGATTTTATATTATCCAAAACATGTAAAAATTTCATAAACTTGTTGAAAGGTATCTTATTATCACTTTTGGTGTTCACCAGTTGGAAGGAGGTTAAATTTCTAAGAAAAATATGATTCTCTATATTGTGGAAGGAAGGAATCTTGTCCAAATTCAGGAAAGGAGCCAACTTCAAGCAGGACTGAGAGCCTGAGTTCAGAGACCAAGCTTCTGGATGCTGAGTACTGAATAGTTTAGGCTAAGGTGGAGTTCAGCAGAAAATAATGAAGGGAAAGAGGTTTAACCATAAAACCAAACAAGTTTTTCAAAAGTTTAATTAGAATAGGACGTATCCTAGTAATTTTATGAGCATATTCCAAAGCTGAGACCCCAGACAAGAAAACCCACAAAAACCAGAGAGAACCAGGTATGTTCAGAGTGAGTTTCAGAAATGAATCTTTCTCAGAGAAGACCTGAAACCCTCACTGACAAAATTTCTTCATAATTTGAAATAGTATATTCTCACACAAGTCTATAAATTTTACCACATTCAGGAATTAGGATAACCAACACCAAAGTTAGAATAAAGAAAATATTCATCATCCCTTAAAATTCTCTCATACAGATGCTGTGTATTCAAACACTCTCAAGAAGGAACATAAAACCAGAATAAGCCTGTATCCAGTAAGATATTGAATCTATAACTTTCGTCTAAGGAATATTCTCTATATATGTGGTCTTACCAATAAATTTCAAACATGAAATAATGCTAATATCACATAAACTCTTCTAAAGAAAAGAACCAGAAAAAGTTCTTCAATTAATTTTATGAAGTCGGGCTAACCTTGATGACATTGCAATCAAGGAAAATTGAATGAATTCCCACCCTGAACTATATGTAAACACTACAGAAATATTATTGCCCCACCAAGTCCAGTAACAGTACAAAAACATTTTATATTTATTTCTAAATATTTAATATAATAATTCTAGTAAAAGGACTCTATATGACAACCAAGTTAAGTTGATTCTGGTACAGCAAGGTTGATTTAACACTTAAAAGTAAATCACAAAAATTCACTGCATTAATGGGACACATAGAAAATAGCACAAGTTCATTAGCTGCCAAAAAAAAACCCATTTTTTGTTAAAATTCAACACCCATTCATAATGTGAAATCTTAGAAAATAAGGAAATTAGGACTAGAACAGAACTTTCCTAATCTGGTTAAAAAAAAAAGTATGCACAGACAATATCATCCTTAAGTTTAAAATGTTGTAAACTTTTTTCTGAGTCCAGAAATAAGGCAGAATATCCATGTTATGTTAAATCAACATCCTCTTAGAGAATACAGCTGGTACATTAAGACAAGAATTGAACTAGAACTATTTAAGAACTAGAAAGGAAGAAATAGAAATCATTACTTCTAGACTATACAATTTATTACACAGAGGAAATCCAAAATAATTTATATATACATATAATCCATTACAATTAATTAGTGAATTTAGCATATTTGTAGGTTGAAAGTCATATCAAAATCAATTTTATAGTTACATAAGCAAGACATAGAAATAATTTTTCAATACTTTGTGTATTATTAAAATCTACTATTATTAAAATTGTGAATTCTTTTTAATATCATCTAATAATGTTAATAACTACACCCATGTGTTAATAACTATGGCAGGGAAATATTGTGGTATTGAGATTTGAAAGATTAAGTTTCAGAATCATCCAATTTGATGACATAAGCCTATTAACATAGCTCAGTAATAAGAGCCACTGAGTGATCACAGCCCCCATGAGGGTCAGGGATAAAATCAAAATGAGGTGTTGCTACTTCTGTCCTTTTAGCATGAGTATCCTTGAATACAAAATTTAAAAAGGAAATTAGAATATATGAGTCAGATTATGTGAGGCATCCAAGATTCAGTCCAAGAATAACTTGTACAATTTCTCCTTATCATCTTCAAATATTACTCTCTTTGAGTATGTGTTCTTTTAATGAAATCAATGACTTGAGCAATTATTACCCCTGGAAGTGAGAAGAGCTGTGTCTTCCTTTTTAGTTACAGTGTCAAAGAAAAAACAGAGTGAGATAGTGGTTAAAGTGGTAAAAACAGATTTTACTCAGCACTACTGCAATGGGGGAAAAGAAATCTCAGTATAGAACCAGGCTCAATTCTGAATAAAGCATGGACAAGTGCAGACTCAGAGCCAAGGAGCAGGGTGAGGGTCAGTAGATAAAAAATTACCAAAAGGAAATCTCAGGGGGAAGAGAGATTCTGGCTAAACTGAACTAAAAGTATTCTTGCCAAAGGCAGACCAGGGTGGTCAGACATCACCTGCAGGATGGTAGAGGATGAGAAACCTGATGGGATATTGGGGAGGTAGGGGTGGGGAGCCCTGGTTAAATTGACTTAACACAATTTTAGTTAAAATAGGCCAATGTTTACATGAACACAGAAGTCCAAAAGGTGAACCTATTTGAAAAGTTCAAGGGAGTCTGAATAGAGTTTGGTCAAGGAAAGTATTTTGGTCGGCAGGATAGTAGTGTTGCAGTAATAAATAGGATGTCCAGTGCGGGTTCCTGGGCTAACCCTGCGTCAGAGGTTGTCAGGTGACTACAGGTGATTATCTGAGGATTTCATGACCATAGGTCATAATAGACGCCTTGACATATGAAAGCATTTGATTTTGTTTCCCTTGCATTGAAACATGACTATACGATGTGAATATGGAACACACGTTTGTCATTTTATATTGTGGCATCTATTTAGAAAAGTATTTTAGATATTTACTAAAAGCAAAAAAAATCTATTTCATATAATGCCAATTTTGTTCATTGATTCTTTCACTAAACATGAATGGCACATCTATGTGCCAAACACTATTCTAGGTGCTAGGGATACTACAATGATTAAAACAAGACAAAAAGAAAACAAAACAACAACAAAACCCCTCTACCTCTAAGGAACTTAAATTCTAATAGAATTATAATTTAATTCTAATTCTAATGGAATTCTTAAATTCTAATTCTAATGAAATTCTTAAATTCTAATGGTAGGGGACAGAAAATAAACAAAATAAACCTGTAATACTTTTAGTATTGGAGTTCGAGATAATCCTACATTATTGTGCAAGCTGTTTCTACAGTTCACTCATGTGGGAACATAGTATTACAGACTGATGCAGACCAATTGAACCTTATGAAAATTCAATCACTCTGAATTAGAAAAAAACAATAACATCCCAGTCATTGCACGGCCTCATACACAGTTTATTTACTTATGCCAATCATCAGAACTTAGTAACTAGAATCATCAAGGATTTTACAAGCAACGCAGATTAATTTTAAAAATGAATTTTATATAGTCAGTACCTAATAATTAAATAAGTTTAAAACCATGACAGAAATGCCTATGAGGAAAGAAGAATTTCACAAAGGCACACACTAATGTGGGTATAAGACAAAATAAGAGACTGTGAAGAATATAAGTTCCTTCACGTATAACTTTTCCCTGGGACAGGATGGCAAATCTGTTGCTTTTTTTTTTTTCTTCTTTTTGTCCCAACCCTGAATGCTCAAAGCACTGTTTTTCAGGAGTCAGGCCCTTGGTTGAAAATCTTTGCGTGATGGGTTTAAAGCCTTACCATTAGCAATTACAAAGACTTACCCATCAGGCCTCATGAGGGAAACTGACCTGCACTCCCGGTATTAGATATGCTCACAGCCAGAGCGCTGCAGTCTCTGAAGGAAGCTGCAGGTGAGAGCACAGGGCCTTTGGGCTACTCATGCTCTTTGCAGGTTAGCGTCCTGAGCCTCTGCACCTTTATTCCTAGGTCTCATCACGGGAGGCCTTAAACAGAGGTCCTCTTAAGGCACCTCTGCTGAGACCACTCTGTGGGAGGGTGGGGGAATCTTGAAGATGTCACTCTGACTCGGTACCCAATACTTTTTAAAACCTACTCTTCTCCCCTTTCCCTCATCCCTGGCCCCTCATCCATACAACTGCAAGAACTTTTGTTTGGGATTCCTTCAACAGTTAGACAACTCTCTCCTGGTTTTTGAGGAGAGAGCCTTTTAAAGGAGAAAAATGAAATGGAGGCAGAGTTGGGGGAGTGGGTGCCTTTCCTAGTTTTAGCCTCTCGCTTACACTCTTGCAGCCAGTGATGAAAGGCTTCACAGTTACTTTCATTGTGGCTTGTTGTGGCTTTCATTTACCATTCCAGTACCTAGAAGCCTCTACAGCTCTGCTGATGCTGACAATGTTCAGGGTGTGAGGCCAACACACCCTCAAGCAAACACTAGTATCTTTTCAGTGACCAGCACCTGCCTGAATCAAGTCTTGGGTCAACTAGTCCCAGTATATGAGACCACTCAGGTGGCCCACAAGGGTGGCGTGGAAATCAGCCAGTTACCACTGTCCACCCATCCACATAGTCTCAGCTCTACCTTTACACCTTTATGTCTGCATTGTTTGGATCTAGTGAAAGTTCTCATCTGGGGTTCCTCAAAGTTCAACCCTATCCAAAGCCATACTCTTCTCATTCAGAAGGATACTGCAGAAAAAACAAGTTCAATTACCCAGTACTAGCAATAATAATGAGGAGGTGAGTATCGGAAAAGAGAGAAGTAGTACTGTGCAATACTAGGCTTCTAAAACGGCATTTGCTTTGTCTACATCTATACAAGTGACCCTAAAGTGTCACCTACTATCACATAGAAGATCAGAGGTGGCTGTAATGTGCCCTGGGCTTTCAACTATAAGGGGCTTTGGCCCATCTGGGTCTAGCTCTGTGCTGAGAAATCAGAGCAACCACAGCAAGACTGACAATTTTATTAATTGCCTAGACCTCAGACAAATTGACAGATTAAGATGACTGGGGTGGTGATTACATGGATGTAGATAGTGAATGTTCTATAATTATTGTTACCAGATTAAGAAAGAAGAGAGTTCTTTAAGAAGAGATCATTGGTTTAAAAGTCAAGCATACCCAAACTAAACTCCCAGCTCTGTCTCTGTGTAACAATGTGACATAGGCAAATTATGGTTTCATAGCTGCAAGTCTTCATTTCTATAACAAGAAGAATGCACACAGTACCTACCAGGCAGGGTTATTGATGATTAAAGAAGTTCATGTATTTAAGGGTCCTACTCCCTCAATTGACATAGAACAGATATTCAATAAGAAAAGGTTACCTTTCCCTCCTCAGAGAAAAGTAGAGCTGGGGCTCAAAAAATGATACCCCAAAACGAAGACCTTAGAAGCAGCCTGAGAAGCAAAAGTTTCTCTCTGAGTTCCTCCTGTCCTCCTGCCTCTGGCCCCTGTTTCTCCCCTGAGGCTAGTCATGGAAGCCAGAATCTCTCTTCTCCAAGTGGCTAATAGAAAGCAGAACTCCTTTCCCTCAAAGCCAGGCATAAAATCTAAAAATATTATTATAATTTTCCCCATGCCTTTCCGTGTAAAACTGGCCAGAAAGAAATGATTTGACCTACCATGTTTGATTGTCATAAGACCCCCATTCCAGAGAGGATCCTGCCCCATGCTCAAAAACAAGGAATGTTACACAGGGAGTCCAAGAAGAATCTAAACAGAGAGGCCTTGCTGGATTTCTCCATTAAGTCTACTCGCATTAGATCATACCCCTTTTGTCCAGTCATATTTCTACAGAGTTGTCCATACTTTGTTGAACCTAAGCAGAAAAAAGGACAATTTCCCTGTACTTTGGGTCTTAATTCTGAAGGCTAACGTGTCACATAAAACTATGATCAAATAAATTTGTATGCATTTTCTTTTATTACTCTGCCTCTTGTCAGTGATTTTTAGTTAACCTTCAGAGGGCGAAGAGGAAGTTTTTCCTTGGCCCCTATAATAGATAACGGAAGGGCTGGTCATTGGCAGAGGCAGCTGAAGAAGCTGAGTTTATCTGGAAACTCTCAATGGAAATGTACAACAGTCTTCCCTTATCTATGAAGATACCTGCCAAAACCCCCAGCGGATGCCTGAAACCGTGGGAAGTAACTCAGCCTCTGTACGTTGTGTTTTTCCTATACACGCAAAGCTATGATAAGGTTTAATTTATAAATTAGGCACAGTAAGAGATTAACAACATTAATGACAAAATAGCACCAGTAAAGCAACATATTGTTCATAATTTCAGGGATAGAAATTTTTACTGTAGATCTTAGCCACCTGAACTTGATATTTTTCTTTATTAAGTTGAGAATTTTCACCTTTTCACTTAAAGGAAACATTTTATGGCTTATCTTTGGCATATTCGAATTGTCAACATCATTACTCTTGCACTTTGAGGCCATTACGGAGTAAAATAAGGGTTACTTGAAACAGGAGCACTGTGATACCATGACGGTCAATCTGATAGCTGAGACAGCTACTGCCTCACGGGCACGTAGCATATACAAGGAGGAGACCTGGACAAAGAAATGATTCACGTCCTGTGTGGGATACTCAGAATACATGGTGCACAATTTTAAATTTAGGAACTGTTTATTTCTGGAGTTTTCGTTTAATATTTTTAAATGATTGACCACAAAGTCAAACCATAGATGACAGGAAAATATGGTATAACCTCCACATAGGGATATTGTGTTCTAAATGGGGGACTAAGTTGGCTTTATGGGGTCTTCAGGGATCATTCCAACATGGCCAGCTGTGGAAATTATTCTTGGGGACGTATATGAAAGTAATGTCATAGGTTGTAGAGACAGAGGCAGGGTGTCCCAGGGAGCAGCTCAACCAAGCAGGTGGAGGGAATAAGGACCTGTGGGAAAGTAAGTGCCTTTATTGGGGTTAGAGTAGAGTACACAACCAAAAGGCATGAGAGTATTTTATTGTTGCACTAGAATGTCACTGGGTCATAGTCAAGTGAGGGCAAGAAGGAGAATTTGTGGCACGGACCAGCCTTATAACACTGGTGCAAATGGTTACCTGGCCAACACTGCTCAACAGCCAGTTCATCAGGATGTTGGGGCATCAAAAAAATATGAATGTTAAAAACTTTACAATACAGGGTTCTTCATCACCCCAAAGCAGGAAATGTAGCTGAGATCAGCAGGGATTGAAACAAAAATAGAAAGGCGTACTTTATATGAAATAGAACAACAGCATCTCCTCCTTTCTGTCTTTTTTTTTTTTTTTTCTGGGGTTGCATAGCCTGTTTCTCTAAGCTCCTACTTCAATGCATTTCTCTTTGCACTTTTAGTAAAACGAATTTTTCAGCTGCATCCAAATATCTCTTCAATCTACCCACTAAGGGGAGACTCACCAGCCTCTATAAGAAGTTTGTAAATCTGAATTATCTGTTACATCTGATTGATTTCATTTGGATCAGATGCCCATGACTAAACCAATTAATATTATCCTAGGTAGTTGCATTGTATAACTGTAGGTGCAGCTTTGGCTGTAGTTGCAGAGTGCCATGGGACAGGACGTGGAAATACTCAGCAAAATGAATACAGTGGAGGTAGGAGAAAAAATAGGCATCTCTACTACAGAAAAATCACCAGTATTTTATTTGTTACTAATCTAATTATGTTAATCATAATTTACATTTTTATTTACATTCTAACTGTAGTTCATTCTCAATGAACTAAATACAGTGTGTTGATTAGGTGTAATACCCCAAAATAAAAACAAACAACAAAAATAACCAAAACACAAAGGTAAAATTTCTGTACAGGAGCTGTTAACTGGATAAAGGTGGGGAGTGGGGCTACTTCAAAGTTAGATGCATAGTCATGGGCCACATAATGACTTTTCTGTCAACAGAGACCTTGTATATGACAGTGGTCCCATAAGATTCTAATACTATATATTTTCTGTACCCTTTCTATGTTTACATATGTTTAGATAAATACTCACCATTTTCTTACAACTGCCTCAGTATTCAGTGCAGTAACAGGCTATACAGGTTTGTAGCCTAGGAGTAATAGACTATACCATACAACCTGGGGGCACATAGTCTGTACCATTTAGGTTTGTGTATGTACACCCTGTGATTGCACAACAAGGAAATCACCTAATAACTGATTTCTCAGCACATATTCCCTCATTATGTGAAACGTGACTGTGTCCTTTCAAAAACTGAGAAAATGCTAAGTGTACATTTAAAGAAAGGATGGTTTTCCACCAAAAAAGCAAATTGTGGGTACGTTAAAAACAAACTTAACCTCCATGCAATTCATTTATTGATGTTGCTGTTAAAGAAAATCATACCGTAAAATGAAGGCCAAAGATAATAATACAATCATCTTCAGAGGTCTCTACATACCTTGTAGAAAAATAAATATAATTTTGCACGAGCACTCACTTTATCATTTTGTGATTACCTGTTTTAACAAATATATATGTGCATGTATATATATGAAATTAAATTGTATACTTTATAAACTGCTCATGCTATACATATAAAAAATGTTCACTGGGTTTAAAAGCAGGATGTAAAATATTTAAAAATGCATATAATACAGATATGTGTGGATGTGTTGTATAAAATTACATAAATAATAAACGGCTTAATTTCTAAAAAATAAGCTTGAACTACAAAATGCAAATGAACTTTCCAGAATAGTACCTTGAATTCAAGGCACTGCTAAAGAGCTCAAGGTTTCCTCCATGTTGTGAGATATTTGAATATTCCCTAGGACATTAAGAGTGTAGTCTTTTATATTAGTTAATTAAATTTTTAAATGCTTAATGTTAAAGGTAATCTCATCTTTTCTCTTAATTAGGCTTTCAAGTAATAACATTTTTATTGGATTAGTTTTCTAAAGAACATCCTCTGGGTATTTTTATAAATTCTACTCAATATGTCTTTGCTGACTGTGCTCTGCTCTTAATGATTTCTTCTGATTTTCATAAAAGTATTAATTTTTATTTTACAAAAGCTTTACATCAAATTCCTTGTTCATTTAATTTTATTTTTCATATTTAATCACAAATAATTTATAGGTATGCATTATCCACTAATGAAAAGTTGGGCTACATATCTTACGTTTTGGTAGAAAGTGTTTTTATTATCTTTATTCTGTAACTGTGTTATAGTTCCTGTTTTGATCATCTGTTTTTCCTAAACGTTGTTTATAGACCATCTTAGACAATATTATAGCATTCAAAATTTATTTAAATTCTTATGCTGATTCTTAGCTTTATTACATTTTTATCATTCAATATGGCTTTAAAATTTAATTATACTAATTAAGACTTTGTTTATATCTTAATATAGAATTGGTGTTCTTGTATTAGCAACTGGACTGAAATATCTGCAAAGGGTGGATTTATGAGCAATACGGGAATTTGGGTAATAATCTTCTTACCTGAAAATGTAAAAATTATCCAGAATCGAGAAAGAAAATAATCAGCCCTGTTGAGAATCAGATTGTAGCCGACATAGCAGACACAGACAAAGCCGCTGGCAAAGCCAACATAAAACAATACTACTCCTAAAGCCACGCTACAGCTGCAAAATTGCTTCATGAATGTACACAATTCAAAGCTGATCCTCTCATCTCTATTTCAGAATCACCCAGCATGAGCTCAAACTCCATGAAAATCCCCTTCCTACTGAAATGCACCATGATTCCCTTTGTCCATCCTTCCTTGTCACAGCAATTTAATAAACCCAACTCATTTAACTACAGGTCTGTTCTTGGTGCTCTTTGTTTGATGGATTTATCACTCGTTATTCCACAAAAGCACTGAAATTACATATGATAAAATTATTACAAAACGTAGAAATACAAATAAATCTGAATAGGTACTATCTATTGACAGGGAGAGAAGGCAGAGAAATTCTAGGCAGAAAAGGGCAAATCCCTGGCAAAGCCGCACTCTCAAGCCAAACACCCTGAGACCACGCCCCCAAGTGAGAATTTATATCCCTGTTTTGCCAGTTGAATGTTGCCTTTTCCTCAACTACCTATGACCTGCCCCACACTCCATTGTGTGCCCATAAAGACCCCATACTCATGCTGCATGCAGAGAGGAGAAGCAGTTGGATGTCAGGGAATATGGCTGGACATCAGAGAGAAGCAGCTTGACTTCAGAGGGACAGCTTGACAGCATAACTTTGGAGAAGAATCTGGCCAGAGGCGGCCGGACTTCAGGGGAAGATTACCTTCCTGCGCCGTTTGCTTTTTGGTTCCTCTTCCCGTGAAGAGCGCCACTTTCATTAGCAATAAAATCCCCCACATTTATAATTATTCAATTCATTCGTGTGAGCTCATTTCTCCTGGATGCTAGACAAGAGTTGAGGAGCCACCAGTGTGGATACAAAATGCTGTCACACCGACCCTTCGCCCTCGCTGGCGGAAGGCAGCCGCCTCACGTGTAAAGACAGAGGGCCCAGGGAGCTGTTAACACTTAAGCCCTCCGCAGATGACAGAGCTAAAAGAGTGCTGTAACACTCCCTCTGGGGCTTCAGGGATTGCGGGCACTCCCCCTAGATGCTGCTGCAGGGCCCACATGGAGTTTGCGTCTGCCAGCACCCAAAAACGCTCTCCTCAGCTCCTGCACCCACTCACCTGTGTGTTTCCTCCATGAGGGTTGGAGTGTAGCGAGTCCGAGTGAGTGGAGTTAGCTCCTGCTGGGGCCGAAACGGCCAGCTGATTCCAGCACTTGCGCACTCCAATTCCTGCCTCATTCACTTGCGCGCTCCCTCTCGCGAGAAGTTGAGAGCTGCAGGCTAAGTAAATGAGGCATCCCCTTCGCAAGTCCAGCAAAGCGGTCAGGGAAATATCCTGCTTCATCTGGGGGCCTGTCTGAGATACGTCAGAAAGGTGAGTAAATGCGGATCTGCTGGAGCTGTCCCTTCGTTTTTCCCAAGACCTTGTCCTCGGGCTTTCCTCTGAGCTATGCCACTTGCAGAGGTCAGGATGCAATCCTGCCACCTCTCTCTTTCTTTCAGGTGAAAGGAATGTTGGCTCTGTTTCCCGTGCAGAGGTCTAGCCATCAAGTGGGACTGGAATAAAGTCCTGGGGCGACTGAAGGCATCTGGCCGAGGCCACTTCTCAGTGTTGCCAGAAAGTGCCTAGACTGGATCCTGTCCCTGACCTCACATTATAGCGTCAGCCAAGATCCCCAGACTTTTCCATGGGACCTTTCCCTTTCTTCATTCACAGTTTGAAATGTCTCCTATTTCTTCTTTTATAATGTTAAGGGTATTGCTGGAAACTGCAGAAATGTTACTAGGTAGAATGAGCATTTGGCCCAGCATCAGATACACAATTCAGAGCAATGTGATTTCCATTTGTTCTTAGAGGTGCCATCCCCACCCCCACCGCAACAGCCACAGGTGCACAGCACACAGCAGCCTCCCTCCTCTCCCTTCCTGGCTGGGACACTTGAGCATGTCCATAGCATGCACTTGCCACACCCAATGGCCACGTGGGGTGGGAGAGAACCAGGCTGCTGTGCAGGCCCAGAGCAGTCCTGGGCACCAAGCGCCTCATGTAGCCAATTGGCCAGAATTTCCCGCTCATCATTCCCTCCCACCACATGCCCATAGAGTCTTTATTCCCCCGGCCGAGAGGTCCAGTTCAATCCAAAGCAGAGGAAGGATACAGTAAATAAAGGAACCTATTTGCATAGAGCAAGATGTTCTTCCCTTCTTTAAGCTGTTTTTTTCTTATTTTCTTTGCTCTGTAAGAGGGTTCTTTTTCTTCCTCAGCACTCTGCTTATGACAGGGAAGCAGCAGAGGCATGACCCCACTGGCTAATAACTGAAAATTTGGCAAAGCCTGCAAGAGATTTCATCTAAATCCATGCACCCCCTGAGACACCTTTTTGTTCCAAACTCTATTCCAAACTTCAAGTTGAAGCCCTAGAAAGAAAAAAACAGATCTAAGAGGTCCAAAGAGAAGCAACAGGCACAGTCAATGGGCAGGAATAATTCCTGCCAATAAGCCCTTGCTTCAAGGAAGGAGGCCATGCTCCATGGCATATATAAGGCACAGGGAACCTAAAGGCTGCCAACAGTAGTGGGGATGGAGGTATAGGTGAGCACAGATAATTCCTGTTCTCTAGGCCCTTTCTTCTTCGTGGGTGCAGGCCACAATGGTTTCTATGGGTGGTGTCCATCTAAGGTCACCAGGACTTGGGGATAAAAAAGAAGAGAAAAGGGGGCACCCGTTTTCTCTCCCCTCACAAGCCAAGTTTTCACTGAAAGAGGGAAGGGAATTGAGGGATGCCTATTTCTCTCTCTTTCAGAATGGGCAACCAACTATCTTCACTATTATCAGTCTATACTTTTCTGGAGTATATCCTGAAATATTGGGACTGCTTTGACCCCTCATGTTTTGGAGGAAAAAAGCCTCATAGCCTTTTGCATAAAATTTTGGACAAATTATGATCTGCAGGAAGGACGGGCCTCAAAAAGGAACCATTCATTTTGATACCATCCTGCAATTGGACCTTTTCTGTAAACATGAAGGCAAATGGTCTGAGGCCCCATATGTGCCGATTTTCTTTACCTTGCATGGTAATCCAGACCTTTGTCAACAGTGTAGGATTGATCCAGCCCCCTTGTTTGCCATCTCAGGAGAGGCTGCAAGGAGTAATCCCAGGGAACTAAATAAACCCCAGAGGCACTTCCACCAGGGGAGCCAGCTCTCTCCATCCCTGCTCCTCTGGGTCCACCTTGACCTCCCTATCCATTTTCTCCCTGTTGCTTTCCCCCTTCTAGAAATCCTCACCCTAGACAAGGCTCAGTCTCAGTCTTGCCCTTCCAATAGATGCTTGGTGAATTTGGTCCCAGTAAGGTCCAGGTTCCCTTCTCTCTATAGGACTTAAAGCAAATTGAGGGGAATCTTGGCAAGTTTTCAAATGACCCTGACAGATATATAGAGGCTTTCCAGAACATAATCCAAGTATTTCAACTTTCCTGGAAAGACGTTATATTATTTTTTTTAATCAAACCCTGACTAATACTGAGAAGCAGCCTGCTCTGCAAGCAGCAGAGAGATTTGGGGATGAGCTTTGTATCACATGTAGTGTCAGGAGAGGGGTCAAACTTTATCCATCTGGAAAAGAAGCAGTACCATTAGATGACCCTAAATGGGATCCCAATGACAAGGGAGAATGGAAGAGGAGATACTTTCAGCTGTGCATAATGGAGGGCTTACATAGGACTAGAACTAACCCTCTCAATTATACCAAGATATTCATGATAGACCAGGGATTTTATGAGAATCCCACTGCCTTCCTGGAAAGCCGAAGAGAGGCCTTGGTAAAGCACACTTCCCTATCTTCTGATTCAGTGAGGGACAACTAATCCTAAAGGATAAATTTATTTTTGAGGCAGCCCCTGATATCAGGAAGAAGCTACAGAAACAGGTCCTCGGACCAGGTAGTGCTTTAGAGAACCTTGATTTTTATAATAGAGACAGGGAGGACCGAGAGAGAGAGTGAGAGGAATCACAGGAAAGAGGCAGAGGCTTTAATGGCTACAATGCAAGCCCACAAACCCCAGAATCCCTGAGATGCACCTGTTAACTGCTACAGATGTGGTAAGCCAGGGCATTTTAGGAAGGATTGTCCAGGCAACATTAGGAACCCACCTTGACCCATCCAATCTGCAGTGGGGACTATTGGAAGGTGGACTGTTCTTGGGGACACTGGTCACTGGGTCCAGAGCCAATCTCCCAAATGGCCCAGCAGTATCAAAGGGTTCAGAAACTCCTCTCTCTGGCTCTGGTGATCCAGACCACAATTACCCTGCAGGAGCCCTGGGTAGTTCTGTAAATTGAAGTGGGGAAAGTGGATCTCCTTCTGGACCCCAGGGCTAGTCTCTCAGTTCTCCTTTGCAATCCAGGTCCCCTTTCCTCTTTTAGCATGACTGTAAGGGGCATCTCAGGAAGGCCTTTAACCCAGTAGTTTTCCCAACCCCTTAGTTGTAGTTGGGGAGACCTCTTGTTCACCACGCTTTTCTAATTATGCCTGAAAGGCTAACGCCTCTGTTGGGCAGGGATATTCTGGCCCACAGGGGGACCACCATCCTGATGGCCCCAGAACAAACTCTTTGTCTTCCCCTAGTGGAGACTGATATTAACCCAAAAGTTTGGGCAATTCAAGGGAAAATTGGCTGAGCCACAATCACCATACCAGTCCAGATCCAACCTCATTTCCTACCCAGAAACAATATTCCCTGAAACCAGAAGTTAGGAAAAGACTAGATGCTATCATTGATAACTTAAGGTTACAGGGCTTCCTTAAACCCTGCAACAGCCCTTGTATCAGAGTTACAAAAACCCAATGGGGAATGGAGACTAGTTCAGGACCTCCACCTTGTTAATGAGGCTATGGTTCCAGTTCACCCAGTAGTTCCCAATCCGTATACCCCGCTAGCTCAAATACCTGAGGGAACTAAATGGTTCATAGTCCTGGACCTGATCCCTCTAACCAAACCACCCAGTTAACCTGAATGGTGTTACCTCAGGGATTCCAAGACAGCCCCCACTTGTATGGGCAGGCATTGTCAAGAGACCTCTCCAAGTTCCTTTATCCTCAAGTTCAAGTTTTACAATACATAGATGACATTCTCCTCTGTGCTCCAATTGAAGAAATCTCTCAGGAGGGCAGTAAGGCTCTTCTTAACTTTCTGGCTAACAGAGGATATAAGGTTTCAAAATCTAAAGCTCAGCTCTCTTAGACTTCAGTGAAGTAACTAGGTCTGGTCTTGTCAGAGAGGACCAGGGCATTGGTTGAACAAAGGATTAAGCCCATTTCCTCCTTCCCCCCCCCCAAAACCCCCAAGCAACTGAGGGGATTCTTAGGCATTACAGGATTCTGCAGATTATGGATACCTGAGTATGGTGAAATAGCTTGTCCCTTAAATCACCTAATAAAGGAGACTCAGGAAGCTAAAACTTACACTCTAATTAGGGAACCTGAGGCTAGAAAGACCTTTGACCAACTAAAACAAGCCTTGCTTAAGGCACCAACCCTTAGTTTTTCCATAGGGAAGATGTTTAACCTTTATGTGTCAGAAAGGAGGGGAATGGCCCTGGGAGTTCTAGCCTAGGCCCAGGGTCCAGCCCAGGGTCCAGCCCAGCAGCCCATAGGCTATCTAAGAAAGGAGCTTGATTTGGTAGCCAAAGAATGGCCAGCCTGCCCCTGGGCAGTTGCAACAGTAGCCTTGCTGGTACCAGAGGCTACTAAGTTAACCATGGGAAATAACTTAACCATTTATACTCTGCATAATGTGTCAGG
Organism: Symphalangus syndactylus; assembly: GCF_028878055.3. Lineage (NCBI taxonomy): Eukaryota > Metazoa > Chordata > Mammalia > Primates > Hylobatidae > Symphalangus > Symphalangus syndactylus. The sequence continues at coordinate 90,748,471 of NC_072426.2, forward strand.
ACCGCTATCTTCTACAGGGAGTCTCTGGCTAATGGAAAACCACCTCCTGAGGTATCAAGCTCTGCTATTAGAGGGATCTGCAGTCTAACTAAGTATGTGTCCTTCTCTAAATCCAGCCACCTTCCTCTGAGAGAAGGCTGGGGAGTTTGTACATTTCTGCAAAAAGATAATAGTACAAACCTATGTGGCCAGAGAGGACCTCAAGGAAACCCCCTTAGAGAATCCAGTATGGATTTTCTTTACAGACAGAAGTTCTTTTGTAGAACAAGGGATCCATAAATCAGGGTATGCAATAGTTACTCTGAATATTGTTGGGAGTGCATCTCTCTCCTCAGGCACAAGTGCTCAAGTAGCCAAACTAATTGCCCTCACAAGGGCACTTGAATTAAGCAAAGGGAAAGCAGTTAACATTTATACTGATTCTAAGTACACTTTCCTAGTCCTGTATGCTCATCCCATCATCTGGAAAAAAAGTGGAACTTCATCACAGATAATGGGTCTCCCATCAAATACCATCAGGAAATTGACAGACTATTATCCTCGGTTTTCATCCCATGGGAAGTGGCAGTAATTCATTGTAAAGGCCACCAAAAAGGGGATGGATGAAATAGCTGAAGGAAATAGGTTTGCAGATCAAGCAGCTAAGTCAGCAGTGAGAGGACCCCAGATTTCTGATCCACTTGAAGCCCCACTGATCTGAGAGGGCCCCGTAAGAGAAATAAACCTAAATGTTCTCCTGCAGAAATAGAATGGGCCACCTCTCAGGTGTACATCTTTTAGTCCTCAGGATAGCTACAACCAGAGGACAGCAAGCTTCATCTACCAGCTGCCAATCAATGGAAAGTTCTTGAAAGTCTTCACCAGGCCTTCCACCTAGATAAGGATAAAACCTATCAATTGGCCCAGAGATTGTTCTCAAGTAAAAACCTGATACAAATGGTTAAACAGGTCATTAATGCTTGTGAGATCTGCCTTAAAAATAATCTGCTCAACCAATGGCTTATTTCTCCAGGAATCCAAAGGACAGGAGGCTACCCAGGGAAAGACTGGCAAATGGATTTTATGCCAAAGTCAAGGGGCATCCAGCACTTCCTAGTATGGATAGATACCTTCACTAACTGGGTAGAAACATTTCCATATTGAACAGAGAAAGCTTCTGAGGTGATAAAAATACTAGTTGATGAGATAATTCCTTGCTTTGGAGTCCCTAAGTACCTCCAGAGTGATAATGACCCCTTATTCAAGGCAGCTGTCACCCAGGGGACCTCAAAGGCACTAGGCATACAGTACCATCTTCATTGTGCCTAGAGACCACAATCCTTAGGAAAGGTAGAAAAGACAAATATTATCAAAAGGCACCTCAGGAAACTGTCTCAGGAGACTCATCTGCCCTGGTCCACCCTTCTCTCCATAGCCTTGCTATGTATCAGAAGCACTCCTTCAAGGCTGGATTTGAGTCTCTTTGAAACAATGTATGGATGGCCTTTTCTCACCAATGATTTCTTGCTAGACCAAGAAGCCTCTGATTTGATTAAATATGTAACTTATTTGGGCTATTTTCAATAGGAACTGAAACAACTTTCAGAGGCCCAATCCCATGAACTAGGGCCACCGCTCTTCAACCCCAGGGGAAGTACCAGTAAAGGTACTTCCTCCCCTTTCTACCTCTATAAGTCTGGATTGGGAGGGACCTTATACTGTACTTTTTTCTATTCCTATGGCAGAGAAGGTTACTGGAATAGATTCTTGGATTCATTACAACTGAGTAGAGGCCTAAGAAATTGGCAGTTACCTCTGTCAACCCAAAAGAGCATCCAAAGTACCACTGTGAAGAGATTGGGGACCTCAAGCTAAAAATCACAAAAGATAAGTGTTAATAATTAACCTTCCATAGATATCCTCTTTATAGCCTTATCTATGCTTGCAGTTTTATCTTCATTCTGTTCTACACCACAGGGTATAATATTGTTTTCAGAATGATTAATATATTTCACTTCTTATTTCTGTAATCTTTGGCAGAATAGTCTTTCCTTTTAACCCCTTTTTTGGCATAATACACATATTTGATCTGTGCATACCTAATCTTGTAAAACTTGTTTTTTCTTGTCTAGAGGCCAACACACTCTAAACGTTCAGGCAACTGGAGCCTTGGACAATGGTTCCATTTTGCTGGGGACTCTTAGGTAGACCTTTGGGAGAAATCTGACTGCTGTCCTCACCAAAACACTGCCTCCTGTCAGCAGGAAGTAGCTAAGATTGGTCATTGTCCATATTCTAACAGCAGTGAGATGTGCCTCCTCAGGGTGGGGAAGTGATAGGAACAGGAGGCAGAGAAATTCTAGGCAGGAAAGGGCAGGTCCCTGGTGAAGCCCCAGCCTCAAACCCAAAACCCTGAGACCACGGCCCAATGTGAGAGCTTTTATCTCTGTTTTCCTGCTTAATGTTGCTGGCCCACTCCCACCCCTTCCAATCTGTGCCTATAAAGACGCCAGACTCAGCCAGCAGAGAGGAGAAGCAGCTCTGGATGTTGGAGACTATAGCTGAAAGTCAGAGAGAAGTGGCTTAACTTCAGAGGGACAGCTTGACAGCATAACTTCAGAGAAGAATCTGGCTGGAGATGGCCAGACTTCAGGGGAAGATTACCTTCCCGCCCTGTCCCCTATTTAGCTCCTCTTCCTGCTGACAGCCTCTTTCATTGGAAATAAAATCCCCCACATTTATCATCCTTCAATTTGTTCATGCGACCTCATTTCTCTCAGATGCCAGAAAAGAGTTTGGGAGACACGAGTACAGATACAAAAGGGTCACACTGACCCTTTGCCCTCGCTGGCAGAGGGCAGCTGCTCACGTGAAAAGGCAGAGGGCCCACTGACCTGTTAATACTTAAGCCATCCGCAGATGGCAGAGCTAAAAGATCACTGTGACACTCCCTCTGGGGCTTCAGGGGTCGGGGGCACACCATCCAGAGGCTGCTGCTGGGCCTGCATGGCATTTGCTCTTGCCGGCACCCAAAAGCACTGGCCCTGGCTCCTGCACTCACTCCCCTGTGCACTCCATCCTGTGAAGGGTGGAGTATAGTGCATCTGAGTGAGTGGAGTTTGCTCCTGCTGGCACCAAAGTGTCTGGCTGGTTCCAGCATTCATGCACTCCAGTTTCCTCCTCGTTTGCTCCTCTGGCAAAAAGCTGAAAGCTGTGGGCTGGGTAAATGAGGCACCCCCTTGTGAGTCCTGTGAAGGAGTCATGGAAATATCCTGCTTCACTATGATGAAGGATTCTAAGAATCTAACACATTTTAGAAATGTGTATTCTATAACATAACGGTGGAATAAAGCTGCAGGAAGACAGAGAGTGCATGTTAGGAATTCTCCTTGGTGTTTACTTTTGGTTTCTTTTTGAGCTTCATAAAAACTCTGTGTGGCAACAAAGGTGGTGCTTCAGTGGTGGTCTCTGAGCACAACTTCTTCTTTGTTTATTTCTCTACATCTGAGTCTCTTGTAGTTAAGTTTCAGCTGTGTCTTTTACCTTGTGACCTTGTGACTTCAATTCAATGTTCTCAAATTAAAGGGATGATACCTATCTCAAGTCGGTTTTGAAATCAAAAGGAAATTGAAACTTTCAACTTGCTATGCAACGTGTCCATTATTATTACTTATATTATTCTTATCTAGATAGATAAAGGAACTAAGGTCCAAAGAGGATGAGAGACCCGCCTGTTTTCTTACTTACCAGCATCATTTGCCTTGGAAAAGTGACTTTCTTTTTTTTTTTTTTTTTTTGACTCTGAAATGTGAAATAATCCTGCTTAACCCATAGCAGTGGATGAATTACATCACTGGAGTTGCGTGCAATGCATAGGAACTGCCTGGCCACATAACAATTGTTAAATTCACCTTAGCAGTTATTGCCAGGCAAGGGCATCTTAGCATCAGATTCTGATTCCAAATCTGGTTCTCTTCTGCTAACCTCTTACCTCACTTTGGACGTGAATGAGAATAGGTAACATATTAAATTGTGAAGTGTCCTACACTGGTGAACATTGAAGGTAGGTTAGTGGCATCTTTGCTATTATCACATTTGTTTGGACCCTACTCTATGCATATAAATTTTTTTATCTTGTAGAATTCATTTTAGAATCAAAATTTTTTATTTAAATAAGACACTTTCACAAGAATAAAGCACTTTAAAGGCAGCTTTTGTCCTCTTCAGAACCTTTGACAGTCTCTGGTTTAGTTGGCTCTAAGTATCACTTCTGCTACTATGGAGATGTCTACACATCTCCTAGCAGGATTTCTCAGCAAATATCCTAACAGTTATTTTCCAGTGGTTTTAATACCTTAGCTAACAGATAGGAGTCAAGTTAAAGAAATCCAGTATCAATCAGAAGAAGAAAAAAAAATTTTGCCTGTACCTGGCAAATTGTGAACAGCATAACTGTTAATGAATCCTAATATTTATTATGGTTTTGCCTCTTATCAAAGTTCCCTAAACATTCAATGAGTTCTTGTTATCCACATGTAAATTTTACTTAAAAACATCCCACAATTAGGGGTCACTTAAGTTTCCAAGTTTTCCCTCTTACACACATTTTGCTGGTCATCTAGATATTAAATACAAACCAAACAAAGTTGACTTTGCTCGGGCCACATTAAATGAACAGCCAAGCAGGGAGATTCATGGGAGAGAGACCAGAGAGGAGCACTCTGTTCAGGCAACTTGGCAAAATAATTTTGGCTGCAATTGCCCTGTGAGTTGCGGATGTTTTCGGTAGTTTTCTTTAACACCACCAGAAGACAGTCTTTATCTGGAAACAGTAATGACAAACCAGGCCTCAGGTGCTAACACCTGCCTGGAAAGTAATAGAATGAACTGGACATAATCTATTTCAGTTATTTTCTACTTAAACAATGTACAACTAAAACGCAATGTGACTATAATATTAACTCCAACCCCACTTCTTTGGGGGATTGTGGGAATTCTGAGCCTGGCGTACCTGAGGGAAATTCCACTATAATAATCATATTTGGGTCTTCACTTTAAAACTGACTCCTCAGTGACTTTTAAGACCACCGTGATTGAAGGCTCAATCGCCAGGCTTTTTTTTTTAATGTTTCCCATTGAACATGTCTGTTTACTTCCATGTACTTCCGAGATTCTGCTTCCCAAGGGCCCTGACCCATCTTCAGACTGCTTTCTTCTTCTCTGCCTGCCCCCTCAATCTTACTGAGGAAGTTTTGCAGGCCAGCTGGCCAGCTTGAGGCCTGGATGCAGCCTTCAGATCTTGGTGGTATGTTCAATATGTGTCTCACTCCTCTATGTGATCTCTTTTCTGAAAGCTACCACACAGGGCTAGGCCTCCTGCTGGCATTCTCTTCCACCCTGACAGTCTGCAGAGGCCCCTGCCATTCTGCATTCCATGCTGATCCATGTCAGGTTTCCCCCTCATGCAGAGGTTTCTCAGTCTGACTGCAGATGCCCAAAGTTCAGATGAACAATAAATAGGGCTGCTAGATAAAATCAGGATGCCCAATCAAATTTGAATTTCAGATTTAAAATATTTTCTAAATTCTTCACTGTTTAACTAAAAAATTGTTAGACATTTACTCAAATTTCAAATTTAACTGTATTTTTACTTGCTGAATCTGGCAATCCTAACTATAAAATATCCCCCTTTTGATAGCACTAGCTACTGCTCTCCCAAGTTGCCTCTGAGATCTGGAAACTAAGGAAATGCAAGTCTCTTGATTACACACAGCAGGTCATTGGGGTTGGCAGAGGTTGAGTCCCTGTTTATGGGCTGTAGCATGGTTTATGAGGGACTCTCATCAACCTTTTTTCAGAAAAAAAAGATTTTCATATATTTGATACCTCTCTGTAAACATCTGCCCCACCGCACAGAATATGTTTACTCTAAACTTATTTCAATGTACTATCATACTATCTGTTATGTTCTAAATGTTTATTCCTCCCCCTCCCACATTCGTATATTGAAATCCTAACCTTCAAGATGATGGTATTGGGAGAATGTGGGGCCTCTGGGAGGTGATCGAGTCATGAGGGCAGATTCCTCACAAATGGAGTTAGGACCCTTATAAAAGATACCGGAGGAAGCTTATTCACTCCTTCCACCATGTGAGGACACAGCAAGAAGGCACCGTCTATGAATCAGGAAATGGGTCCTCACCAGGCATTGAATCTGCCAGTGCTTTGATTTTAGATTTCCAGCTTCCAGAACTGCAAGAACTAAATTTCTGTTGTTATAAGTCACCCAGTGTATGGTGTTTTGTTACAGCAGCCAAAACAGATTATGACATGCTCCAACGTCACCTTCACTTACACATCTTGGAATGTGTAGTGTGTTAGGGCCCCAGTGTCAATTCTGAACTCACAGGGCAGAGGCGGGGATAGCAGTGAGCACCTCTGACTCACCTGTCAGTCAGCTGCCTCAGTTCAGAATAGCTGTAAAATTGGAGGTTTCTTCATTCTATTGTCATCTCTCCTTGCTGCTCAAAGGTTTGGGTTTGTTTGTTTGTTTGTTTGTTTGTTTTATTTTCATTTCCTGGAACAGACATGTTGTGTCACAAGCTTCTGTATTTCTATGTATTGGGCACACAGTCTAACATAAATTTACTATTTTGTTGTTTCTTACCTTTCTTTTAACCCTGATTAAAGTAAAGGTTCTCACTCAAGCTAATGGCATGATTTCTCAGTCTCACTAATGTGTTCTGTCTGCTACATGTCTTCTCTCTGCTACATGTCTTCCTCCTCCCCCACTTATTTCTTATTTTTCTTCTTCCTCTTTTCTTCCCTCTACTCTTCTTCCTCCATACAAAAACTAGGAATAGCAGGAAATTCATGGATTTTTCCATAAAATAGATATGAGTGTACATTTTCGTTCAATCACTTACTAAACAAGGCCTTGGGAACATTGCCTGGTCTATGTCTTCCATCTGGAAATGAAGATAGTATAAGCATACAACTCTCATATTGCTATGAAGATTAAATGAGATAGTATGTAGATAATTTCTGATATGTAGTAGTTGCTAAATAAATACTGCTTTCTTTCCTTTCTGACCAGCAACACATAGAATAAATGATATTAGTATGTAAAAGTGCTTTGCACACTAATATGTGAACACAGCTAGGTAGCTCTTGGGCATGCTTGCTCTTTAAGGATATAGTATAGGTTCATGGGACTATTTCCTGAGGTCTCCACGTTCTAGTTCCCAAATCACTTTCCTTTCAATTAGACAGTCTTTTGCCTACCACTGTTGTCTCCTAAGTGCTTTGATTACTGCCACTGTTAAGGCTTGAACAGTATGTGAAGGCCAGCAACTTCCTTGGGCCCTCCCATTCTTTTTGTGCTTGCTGTCTAAAAGTTCCTCTCTTCTCCACCTGTTACTCCAATCATATCCCTACTTAGAAAACTTTACTTTTTCAGACTTGCCAGTGTGCCTGGTACCTCAACAATTCAGACATGCAAACAATAGTTTGCCTTTGAGTGCGAACCTGCCTAGTAAGATATTTGTACCAGAAGAAGTGCTCAGTAAATATATCTAACACATGAATGTATAAATGGCTATGCCCCATCCCTCCGTGTAGAATCCTTCAGCATCTTCTTATCACTCTAAGGATATAAACAAGTTTCTAACACAGCCTAAAAGATCCTAAGTTGTTGGGGCCCTGGGACCTCCCGGCATTACCTTCTACTATTTATTCATTCAGTCAGCCAGCTAATGAATATTTCTCAAGCATCTACTGCATGTCAGAAAATGTTCCAGGGTTGGGTGTGGTGGCATACACTTGTAGTCCCAGCTACTTGGAGGCTGAGGCAGGAGGATCATTTAAGGCCAGGAGTTAAAGACCAGCCTGGGAAACATAATGAGACCCCTTTCTCTTAAACAAGCAAAAACAGAAAATGTTTCACAAATTGAATGTAGAAGTATGTGCAGCAGAGAAATCAATTTCCTGATAGATCTTAAATATAGTGAGGATAGACAAGTAGTAAAACACGTAATTCAGTAATAAATGTAATACGTTAATAGTGTAATGTTCTGAAGAAGAATGAAGCACAAAAGGAGGTGTTTATAATTCTGTTACTCTGAAGAGTACAGGCTTCTGGATCCTTTTCTTACTTTCTTTGTAAATGTCATGCTCTTTGCTTGGAATGGCATTTTCCATAAGGCTTTGCCTAGTTTTCTTCTACTCCTCTTGCATTATTTCAGCTCCTGTGTAACTTTCTCATGTCTTCAGGTAAACCTCCTCTGAGTGTCCACTTTGCCATGCCATGCCCCCTCTCACCCTCCCATGTTGCCAGATGGCAATTCCCAGTGTTCTGTGCTTTCCTTGGCTGTGATTGATTTTTCCAGAGGATTTTGTTTTTTAGTTTGGAATTATCTGTTCCTTGCTTGATCAGTTATTTAATTTTTGTTCTCACACTGGAATATAAACTTTGTAAGAACAGGGACAGCATGCGTTTTTTTCCCCCCTCTTTATCCTGGAAACCTAGAACAATTTTGCCTGGGGTCAAAACTGCTATAAGAAATGCTAAAGATGTCCCACTACTTTCCAGGTAGACTTTTGATATATGGTCATGTGCCATATCATGATATTTTGGTCAACATATATGACAGTGGTCCCATAAGATTAAGGTCATGAGGCCATATTTTTACTGTGCCTTTTCTATGTTTAGATAAATACTTACCATTGTGTTACAATTGCTTACAATATTCAGTACAGTAACATGCTGTACAGGTTTGTAGCCTAGGAGCAATAGCCTATACCACATAGCCTAAGTGCATAGTACTTTTTACCACCTAGGTTTGTTTAAGTACACTCTGTAATGTCCATACAAAGAAATCACCTAATGATGCATTTGTCGTAATCCATTTTTGTCACTGAGCACCACATGACTGTATGTAAGCTATAATCAATAGGGGATCAGAAAATGTCTTTCACTTACCCTGTAGAGCCAAGAATTGAGATGAAATAAATATGGCATAGATAGTGCAAAATTTTCTTACATGGGAATCAAGTCCTTGACTTTTTTCAATCATATCCAAATGCCTAAAAAGAGGTATAAATTTACCATCTGGAATTCTTGTCTAGTTGAGGTAGTTGTTGAAGTTTTGTTTTGCTTTACCAAAAAACTTTTTCCACCCTGGCCTGTGCCCTCTGTGTATTGCTGAAGTTGAAGAATGTATTGTGCCTTCTGCTGCTTTCATTTCCCAGGTCCCAAGTCCTCTCCCCAGAATAAACTCTTTATTTGATGCAAAGACACTGGGAGCTTGAGTGGTGCTGGCAGATTTGTGATTTGTGCAGAAGAGGAAATGGCCATCTTTCCCAGGTAGGACAGCAGCTGCCCAGGATGGCGAATCACCCTGACACCATCTGCTTGGCTGACCCACTAATCTGCCAGCCGGTTTTCGTGAACACCAGAATTGTTTCCCATTGGAGATTTCTTCAAACATCTCTTACATCAATTAAAGACTAAAGAACAGATGGTGATTTCTTGAGACAGTGAAGGATTTAACTGATTCATTACTCATGTAGGGAACAGTGATAACAATCAATTCGGCATCATATGCTTTGACTTACTTTTCTTTTAGGTTGTCAATTCCCAGTGTGTTAGGAGATTACAAATTATAGGAATGTAAATGTGCTTCTATGCTTCAAATTATGAATATTTATCAGGATGCTTCAGAAAGTCAGCAAGCACAGGAATCTGTCCCAGTACTGTCAATGTCAGGGCCTTAAATCAATGGAAAGGATGACCATCACCATTCAGATACCAAAGCAGCACCAAGGACACTCAGCAAAACTAGTAAACACAATAAAATCTGATAATGTTTGACAAAGCATAGTGCTCTGCCTGGCACACAGAAGTAGCTCAGCAAACCATAGTTGACATTATACTGCTAACAGCAGAAATTCTAGGAATTTAATGGAAGTTTTGTTGACCTAATCATTTTGGCCTACTATTAGATATATGTACCCATATACGTCTAATAATTTTACCATATTCCTAACTCTATTTTTTGACCCTATCTTGGTGTTCCCTTTGATTTTCTTCCCTTCACTCTTTACCTATTCCCTCTTTCATTTACAACCAAAACTCGTCAAGAGATAGAATTTGATGAGAGATATCATTCACTCTTCATTGTTAGAACACATGGACTGAGCATTCTTGTGCCAAGCTACTCCTTAAATTGGCCCTTAAAACTAACCAATCACTACTTCTCTTTGACCCAAGTGTAGACTCTCAGTGCAATGCATTCTAGCCAGGTTCACAGGTTTGCATTATAGAAAGCATGGGGAATTATGTGTAAGGATCTCCTTGGGGCATTCTGTTTAGAAGGAGACTGAGGATAGAGAATACACTGAGTTGTATGGACTATTCAATATACTAGTAATTCAATTTTCTTTTTCCCTGGAAACTGATAATAAGGTGCTTTTTATATTGAGTTTAAATCTTTAAAAATCTTTCAATGACCGCAAAAGGTTTTGCTTAGGAAGTGGTTGAGTGATGACTTCTTCAGAGCTTAGGGAGCTATTTGGAAAATTTGCAATGATTTTAAAAGAATCTTCCCATCACACATGTCTCCAGGCCTTTGTGGCCTGGCTGAACAATGCCAGTTCAGTTTGGAAGTAATTTCATGACTAAGTAAATTCTAACTGACTTCCGGCAAGGTAACACGATATAGGGAAAATTAGAAAGTAGATTGGCCATAGTTCAAATCTGTCAGCAACTAACTAAGATGTCACTCCACCTCTCTGAGATAAAGTTTACTCATCTGTGAAAGGAAATTGGTATACAGTTTATATGCAATAATGTATACAAAACACTTGGCACAGAAATTGGAGCTATAAATATTAGTTATTGTTCCCCATGAGGCCTATTCTGAACTCACTGAATAGGTCTTCTAGCCTCCCTCTGCTGGTTAGGCAGTGGTGGGCAATTTAGATGTTTGTATTTACCTGGCTCACACTCTGAGGATGCTCTGTGGAGATATACATTCACACTTCATTTTGGGAGGCTGGCAGTGCAGTTTCTTCTGGCAGGAAGTCAGCACACTAAGCTGCAAATGAGCAAATGCCAAAGGATCCATGTGATGCATGTATGGAACCCTGGTGGAGTGTGGGATCAGATCTTGGTGGTGTCAGTCCTTGGACCAGTCATGATACCTCCCTGTATTAGGACTCTCCAGAGAAACAGAACCGATAGGATACACACACACACACACACACATCCTCTCTCTCTCTTTCTCTGTATATGTGTGCGTGTGTGTGTGGGGGTGTGTGTGTGTATCTCCAATAGGATATATATAGTATGTGTGCATATGTATATCATATTGTAAAAAGAAGATTTTATATGGTGATTATATATATGCACATATGAAGTTGCTATAGACATATATAGAGATAACTACATAAAAATTTCCATAACCCCATAAGCCTACATTGTCCCATGAGCCAATTCTCATAATAAATCTCATACACACACACACACACACACACATAGATATAGATCAGTGGATAAATAAATATATAGATATAAACATATGGATATATATGAAGTTTATATGCCTGTATCTCTCTATATAAAGATTTATTATGGGAATTGGCTCACATGATTATGGAGGCCAAGAAGTCCCATCATCTGCCAAATGCAAGCTAGAAAATAAAAAAAGCCAGTGGTAAAATTTAGTCTGCATCTGAAAGCCCAAAATGAAGGGGAGGGAGGTGCTGATAGTGTAAGTCTGGGATTGCATCTGAAGGCCCAAGAACCAGGAGCTCTGGTGTCCAAAAGCAGGGGGAGATGAATATCCCAGCTCAGAGACAAAGTGTGTCCTACCTTTACAGTTTTGTTCTATTCAGGCCTTCAAGGGAGTGGATAATGTCCACCCACATTGTGGACTCTGGGTCTTCTTTATTTAGTCTACTGATTCTGATCCCAATCTCTTCAGGAAAACTCTCAGAGACACATAAATCATGTTTTATCAACTATTTGGGCATCCCTTAGCCCAGTCAAGTTGGCACACAAAGTTAACCATTACATTCCATTGTTGATTCAGTAAAACCCAGCATAAAAGTCACAACATGACAGACAGCATGAGCTTGGTAATCAATCACTCACTTTCCACCTGCTTAGAGCACTTGCTCCCACACTGACTCTGATTCCGCAGGCATGGATATTGCTGATTTGAAGCCTATGTCCTGCCTCTGAGTCTTTCCTCTTCAAAATAAATTGCATACTCGAATCTTAAGATTCCTGCTGATCCCATCAACCTCTAAGTAGCGTAGTTTTAGAGATCAAAACTTCATACAGCATTCCCAAATATCAGTGCCTGATGTTAAGGCTTTGTTATTTAAACAGAGGCCGGCTGTTTACACTTTAGCTTATGCAGATGCTAACTCCTATTAGAGTGTATTTATACACATCCCATGCTATAGCGTTAGCTGTGTATAAATAGAATACAAATTAACAGATTTTTTGATGATACAGTTTTAAATTTCCTGATTAAAAATACATTTCTTGAAAAAAAATTAGACTATTTCTTATATGCTTTTGAATTTTTTCATTGGTGCTACCTTAAAGACTAAAACATATTAGGTCCTTGATATATATTTGTTTAATGAGTATACTTGGTCATTTTACAAATATATAGCTGTTCTTGGTGTTAATAACCACCCCAGAATATTACTTCTACACAATACCATCTGTTTAAATTACGAGGAATTCTTATTATATCTTCCTGGGTCACCTAATGTCTTATGTTCAGGAAGATTTTAAAGTACTAATTCTGCTCCAAATTTTAGGCTTTTCTACTCTCAGCTTCTCTCTGAACTCAAAATTGCAATGCACTCTCATGAATCTGAGAACAATAAGATTGGCCTAACAAAGTAAACAGGAAGAAATAATACAATTTGGATGCAGAATATCATTTAAGAAAAACATAGTAAAAGTTATAGATAAATATAACTACTACTCATTTGCAGAACTGAATAAAATAGATCTATGGCAACTATTTTAAACAAACAAATGAAAACAAGAAATATAAATGCTCTAAGGAGGAATGAGTAAGCAGACATAAAATAGATAAAGAGACAGCATTTCCAAATTCCTTTCAAAAAAACACTAAAATTGTAAATGGGATGAAGATAGGGCAAAGTAAGAAGATACAAGACCAGTTTTCTTTTATATCAAGATACAAAATTCTAAATAATAAAATATCAAATATTATCCAGCATTTTGTTAAAAGAATAATGACAATATGGTTTATTCAGAGAATGCACATATGGTTTGATACTGAGTATCCTATTAATGTATCTAATCACAGTTATGGGTTAAAAAACCTAAAATTATTAATGTAATCCCAATCTCAGAAAGAAATAAGCATTACATTAAAAAATACATGACCCTTGAAGGTACTGACAGACTTGACTACATACAAATTTAAAACATCCGTATATTTTCCTGTAATAACCATCAATATCAATTTGCTGTGCATATTTTTAGATTTTTTTTGTGCAACATACATCTATTCACACGTGTACATGCACCTGTAGCAAATCTGGTCAATTTTTATGTATTATTTAGTTTTCACTGTCTTACAGAAACTCCCAAACTTTGTTTTTCAAATATAATACACATTTATTATTGCTCAAGAGTCAACAGGTCCGTGGAAAGCTGGGGAGGTGGCACTGCTGAACTTATTGGAGCTTTCCTGCATATGAAGGAAACCAGAAAATGTCACCCTAAAATATATCTTATTGACATAAAAATTACTTTTGAGCTAAAGGCAATTAAGAAGCCTTCCCCCTTTTCTGCCTGAAGACAGAATATAAATTTTCCCGTACTGTAGACAACTCATCAGCTCAGAGACTGCACCAGAGGAATCTACAAACAAATCTTACCCCATTAGTTTCTTCCCAAGCATTTACCTTCCACAGTTTCCTGCTTTGGGAGGCCCCAAGCTGCTTTTCTTTGTCCTGTCATTTCTCCATTCATCTATTGTTCTTTGTTGACAGTGCTACACAAGCCAAGTTTCTCAGTCACTGTTTTGAGTTTCCTTCTTTTGAGGTTTCTCCTATGTGATGTGCACTGCACACATTAATAAATGGATCTGTTTTTCTCTTGTTAATATGTCTTTTGTTACAGGGGTCTGTCCCAACTGCAAATTTATGAGGGTTGAAGAGAAATTATATTTCCTCCTGGACACATGTTGGAGGATTGCTTGGCTGCAGACTGGTGTTGTCCTTCTTGTGCTCTACAAAGTTACATTGTAAAGAGGGATCCATAATGAGGGGGTGGAGGAGGGGGTGAGGGTGGGGGAGGAGGCGGTAGGGAGAGGTTGTGATAATCACAGGCATCTTTTTTTTTTATACAAGCTAACTAGCACAAGAGCCAAGTAAAATACTCTATCATATCCACATATTCTGATAAGATTTTCAAGAAATTCAATGTCCATATGAAGAGAAAAATAATGCTTAGTGAGATAGCAAGAGAAGTATTTTTGTAAAATAATAAAAGACATAGAACTCATGCCAATAATCAGTAACATTTTTAATGGTAAAATATTTCATGAATTCCTACTAGAATCAACTTAAGACAGGGATGCCCTCTATCATTATTACAGCAGAAACAGGCAGATGAATAGACCGCTAGAGCACACCCTTTACTTGTCCCTCCTACCTGCATTTTAAGGGCTAATAAACCATGATTTAAATAGATTATCTATAGAGAGTAAAGGAGATTCCCAAATGGTGAGTTACTAGTAAGATGCCAATAAACAGGAGTGGCTCTTGGGAGTTGGTTCCATTAGCAGAATGAGAATTGGGGAATAATGGTACCAGTTTTATAGCACTGCCAGCAGTTGCTTCAAATAGAAAATTTGTCAATTCTAATGGCAGCTTGATTATTCAGTATATGGTATTACAGGAAAGATGAGAATTTTATTATGTTGAATATGAAACATCTGACATAATTATTTATATTATTAAAAATGCAGGTTAAAAAGTCCTACACTGAAGACAAGGTGATTGGTTTGTGTTGATGATGTAAATACAAATCTTGGTGGAGCACAATATTATGGTACAAACAAAGCTCTTTAATTAAGAAACTTTTGGATTGAAAACGTATTTGGAATTGGCTATGGTACACATATAACTCATAATTTCATCCAAACAAGCTTCAAACTTGTACCAATCCAAATAGGAGTTATAATCGTAGAAATTTACATGTATTCTGTATAGACACATTTAGAGTAACTGTAAAACTTTTATGATGGTACAAATTTGAATACACAAACATGTGAGCAGCTTAGTACATGATTTCTGTCTTTGCTGCCTATTATCCTTGGGATGTTAAAATTGTTAGAAGCTTTAAAAATCTACTTTGTAAATCAAACTAAGTTTCTTAAATTGGTACTAAACTAATTTTTTTGGTGAGCCAGCTACACTTGGATAGCAATTTCCTTTAATTCTATTGAAAATGTTATTCAAAAAACACTGAAAATAATTGTTGGAAATATAGCTGGCAAACTACAATGTATCTCCCTTAAAACACTAAGGAGAAAATGAACACGTGAAACAATGAAAGCTCAAACAGTTCATAAGATTTGGAAATTCTATCATTAAATATTGTATTAACTTAAATTTTTTATTGCATTTCTATTTTAACTGATTAATTTTTATTTTGTGTCATATTTAAATGAATTGAGAAGTGCCACAATTTTGCATGCATTTATATTTGATGAAATATTCAAAATAATAATTTGTATCAACACTGTAATTATTGAGATTGTTGAAGAAAGCAACTCTGAATGGGGGAAGAAAGTAATTGCCTTTCAAAATACTTAGGGAAATGTTTTACATTTACATAAGAAAATGAAATTAATTTTTTTGCTTAATGAAATTTCATTTGAACTTACAAGATTTCTCAGCATCTATGTAGGATGTTTTCTCAATTCAAATAATCTTCAGACAGGTTGTCATTAAAGGTACTGACAATTTTACATTTATTAACAATAAAGTAAAACCTCAAAGGTTTCAGAAAATGTATTTAAAATTTAATAATTATACTGAGGTATTTTTCAAAACATATAATTAACATAATATTAAAGATAGATACATCATAAAGTATATGATATGCATTATTAAAAGTTTTTTTAATTTTTAATTTTCACTAACTTTTATTTCAAGTTCAGGGGTACATATGCTGGTTTGTTACATAGGTAAAGGTGTCCTTTTGAAAATGTCTGCTCATGTTCTTTGCTGACTTTTTAAAAATGGGTTTTTTTTTAATTGTTTAAGTTCCTATAGACGCTGGATATTAGACTTCTGTCAGATGCATAATTTGCAAATATTTTCTTCTATTCTGTAGGTTGTCTGTTTACTCTGTTGATAGTTTCTTTTGCTGTACAGAACCTCTTTTGTTTACTTACGTGCCATTTGTCAATTTTTGCTTTTGTTGTGTTTGCTTTTGGCATCTTCATCATGAAATCTTTGCCCATTCCTGTGTCCAGAATGGTATTTCCTAGTTTGTCTTCCAGGATTTTTATAGTTTGGGGTTTTACATTTATGTCTTTAATGCATCTTGAGTTGATTTTTGTATATGGTATAAGGAAAGGGTCTTGTTTCAATCTTCTGCATATGTCTAGCCGATTATCCCAGCACCATTTATTAAATAGGGCATCCTTTCCCCTTTGCTTGTTTTTGTCAGCTTTTTCAAAGATCAGTTGGTTATAGGTGTACATCTGCCTGTTATTTTTATTTTTATTTAATCAATATAAAAAATCCTTAAAATGTTGCTTTAACTTATAAATAATTTTATTCTTAAAGATGGCTTTTGAATACGAATAGAGAATTCCACTAACAGAGTAAAGACTAGTTTGCCATTTAATAAATATACATTTCAAGAAGCTACATAATTTAAATTGTTTTCATACTCCCTCTTATTCCTAAAGTGCCCTGTTGTGGAAGGTAAATTATATGATTATCCTTATTCGGAATGCCAAACAGTATAATTAAGAAAAAAACCGAGACAGAGATACATTGCAGTGAAATTTAAACATACACAATTATACATTTAAAACACCTATCATCTAAATATGGGGGACAAGAAACATATTCTTCATGCATAAAATGCCACATAGATTTTATCACAAAGAAAACAAAATTAAAGGCGTTATCAGGTGGGTAACTCTAATAACAAGAGATATAAATTACTAGTGCTAGGAAAGATTTGTAAATTAATGACAAAGAAACAACAGTAAAATTTATTTTTGTCTTTGCAAATAACAAGGAGCGAAATGAAAAAGTACCATATTTCAGAAAGTATAAGATTGAAATGTTTTTCACATATCAAAGTTTCTGAAATTTTAGTAAGTCTCATAATTGCTTTTATCCAGGAAAAAGCCATTATGTAATTGTCACTGAGCTTATGCTCAGCTTGGACGTAGCTCTTCATGCTATCATCATATCAGTTTAACTATGTGCATTGTTAATGTTACACATGCAAAGTTAAACTGTTGTTTAAAATGGCTTCTAAATGGATTAACATGATTTTAAGTCATAATGAAAATATGTCATGTACTCAGAAAGGCATAGAAATAGAGCATTAGTTTATAAATTGGACATTGTTAAAGCAAATATTCCTCATTGGAAGATTGACAACACTCTCATACGCTCCTGTTTCAAAGCAGCAAGCAAGGACTTTACAGCAAATAAGAAAGGAAGCTGCCCACTAGCAGAAGAAATGGTTTACTTTTGTTCCTGAGATGCATGCAGACGATTGACTAATGTAAGATAAGTATGCAACTAAAGCCTGAAAAACCATCAAATCTCTGGAGGTATTGGATGAAATTTTAAATCAAGGAGACATATTAAATGATAAATAAAAGAAGGAACTGTAGAATGTTGGGGAAAACATACAACAGTCACTGTCTTTTATAGAAGACCATATGGCTATTGACAAGTTTAATATTAGAAATGTTCAAATATAAGAAAAATGAAAAACTGAGGTTATTTTAGTTTTATTAAATTCTAAATATTTTTAAATTTTATGTTTTTTTCTCCATGACCCCTGAAATATTCAGAATTGTCAGTTTTATTATATGAATGTATGAAGTTGTGTGAGCCAGGGTCCTAGCTACAAACAGATCACTCAGAAGAAACTGGAAAGAATATTTAGAATTTATGTTTTGGAGGTAGGACCCAAAAGGGACCTTGGTAAATTGGCTTTAAATTCTGAGATAAAGGATTAAGGATAAATCTAAAATTATGTTTTCCTGAGGAAGTAGAAAAATGTCATTGCCAATATGTGAGACAGTGAAAGATAAAAGAAAGCAGGTTTTGAAGAAAAATCCGAATTTCAGTTTACATCTACTGAATATGAGATGTCTATTAGCTACCCAAATGAGTATGTCATAGGCATCAGATATACGAATCTCACGTTCAGAGGAGCACTTTGAGAGGGTGATATAATAATTAGCAGCTTTCTAATTACGTTGGCCTTATCATTGATATATTTACAACTTTCCTTTGGCTCATTTTTTAAATCTTTAATATGTGGACAATAATACATACTTGAGAATATTTTTGTGATGCTTCAGAATATTGATGCATCACAAAAATATTCTGAAGTATGTATTATTGTCCACATATTACAGACTGTAAACCAACTTTAAACTACATAAACAGACTTTAAACCAACAAAGATCAAAAAAGACAAACAAGGACATTACATTATGGTAAAGAGTTCAATTCAACAAAAAGCTCTAACTACCATAAATATACATATGCACTCAACACAGAAGCACCCAGATTCATTAAACAGGTTCTCAGCAACCTTCGAAGACCCACATGTGCAATAAATATGAATTTTTTTGAATTCTTCTTCTTTTTTTCTTTCCTTTCCTTTTCTTTTTAAATCAAATCAAAAGCAGGTCTCCTCCGTAGTGAAATGTATCTTTCTTATAGAAATCTCCAGTCTAGACTGAGAACTCATCATGCTCCTTAATTAGTGATGCACACCAGGCAAGTTATAATTAAATGCATACTCCCGATCACTTGCAGGTTAAGTACGTGGTTCATGGAGTCAAACAGGAGGAGACAATTTATAAATGGTGCTCCCAAGAGTAGTGTGTTTCACCATAGAAATTTATTGCCAGGATAAGATTGCTCCTGGTAACATAATTATAGGTTAGAAAAAATGATAGGGCAAACAGCTAAATGTAGAGCATATGCCATTACTGGCATAATCAGGGGTTGACATCCTGGCAGGTATCTCTACTTGTATGACTGAAGTTCCCTGACCTCTGCTGCCACTTTGTCTCACTCATAAAATTATTTCACCAGATGTAACTGGGTGATTGAATTCTTCCCAGTAAGCAATGACCTTGCTCTTTGAATAAAGGTCTTAATTTGAGGAAGGTGAGTCCCTAATTCTCAAAAAGCACATTAAGGAAAAAAATTGTCATTGGGGCCCTCTTCCTATACGTAAAAATTAGAAGTGCTTCAGAGGAGATCCATTCCCCTGTCTCAATTATGTATAAGAACTAGAAATTGGAGAGGAGAAATGTATGTGGCAGGGTATAATTTTCTTTCATCACATAGGTAGCAGGAACATCAGAAGAGAGGGCAAATGAGGGCCCCATTTCTGACAGTGCAGACATGCTCAAGAATCTTTGCAATGTCCTAGTGACAATTATAAGAGGAGGAATCATTTAAGACAGTGGCAGCCCTAGTCCAATAAAACAGAAGAAAAATTGAACCAAATCCTCATTTTACTATCTTATATTCATAGTGTGCATAATATTTCTGGAGTTTCTAAAGAGGGCCTGTTCTGGGTGCTAAGTTGGGCCATTAATTACATGTAATACACCTTTACCCAAAACTCAATGTGACTCAGACTTCATCCAAATCAGAATACCCCTTTCTTTCTAATATGAAGGTTGGATTTTGTACTTATTCAAAGCACAGACAATGATGCTTATGAGCCTTATGAAAGAGCAATGTCAGAATCCAAATCTGCCTCAGGTACTTGGCACAATGTAATAATTTTTAACACTGAATAATACATCTAATAGGACTAGATTCCAACACAGAAAAAAGTGTGGAGGTAGTAGTTTTGTATATGGTGTACTAGGTGGAATTGAAAATTATAAGAATCTCTTAAGTGACATCAGGCTAGCCAGTTAGTGCTCAATATAAGTGTGATCATGGTCAAATTCCATCAGCTCTCAGAGAACATTCTTCCTGTATGATTCCATTATATCTTTGTGGCACCTCAGCTGACTTCCAGGGGCATTATTTTGATTATGTAAAGTAATGATGCTTTATTTATCTGACTCTTAGACAGTCTATAACAATGGCTTGTCATGATGACTGGTTCAAATCCACACATATGAATACTAACCTTAAATGTAAATAGGCTAAATATCCCAATTAAAAGACACAGAGTGGAAAGCTGGATAAAGAACCAAGACCCGTCAGTATGCTATCTTCAAAAGACCCATCTCACATGCAGTGACACAAGAGATGTACAAAGAACAGCTGGTACCATTCCTCCTTAAACTATTCCAAAAAATTGAGGAGGAGGGACACCCCCCTAACTCATTCTGTGAAGCTAGCATCATCCTGATACCAAAACCTGGCAGATATAAAAAATAAATAAATAAAAAAGAAAACTTCAGGCCAATATCCTTGATTAACAGTGATGCAAAAATTCTCAAAAAATACTGGCAAACTGAATCCAGCAGTATATGAAAAAGCTAATCCACCATGATATAGTAGGCTTTATCCCTAGGATGCAGGTTTGTTCAACATAAACAAGTCAATGAATGTGATTCATCATATAAACAGAACTAAAGACAAAAACTACATGATTATCTCAACAGATGCAGAAAAGTTTTTCAATAAAATTCAGTATAATTCCTGTTTTAAAAAAAACTCTCAATAAAGTAGGTATTGCAGGAACATACCTCGAAATAATAAGAGCCATCTATGACAAACTCACAGCCATCATCTTACAGAATGGACAAAAGTTGGAAAAAGTCCTCTTGAAAACTGACACGAGACAAGAGTACCCTCTCTCACCCCTCTTATTCAACATAGTATTGGAAATCCTGGCCAGGGTAATCAGACAAGAGAAAGAAATAAAGGGCATCCAGATAAGAAGAGAGAAAGTCAAGCTATCCCTGTTTGCAGATGACATGATCCTATATCTAGAAAACCCCATAGTTTCAGGCAAAAGCTCCTTAAAGCTGATAACTTCAGCAAAGTCTCAAGATACAAAATTAATGTGCAAAAATCACTAGCATTCCTATACGCTACCAACAGTCAAGCTGAGAGCTGAATCAGTAACGCAATCCCATTCACAATTGCCACAAAAAGAAGAAAATACCTAGGAATACAGCTAACTAGGGAGGTGAAAGAACTGTACAAGGAGAACTACGAAGCACTGCTCAAAGAAATCAGAGATGAAACAAACAAATGGAAAAACATTCCATGCCCATGAATAGGAAGAATTAACGTCATTAAAATGTCCATACTGTCCAAAGAAATTTATAGATTCAATGCTATACCTATTAAACTATCAACGTTCATCAATGAACTAGGAAAAACTATTTTAAAATTCAAATGGAACTTAAAAAGAGCCCAAATAGCCAAAGCAATCCTAAGCAAAAAGATTAGAGGCATCACACTAGCTGACTACAAATTATACTACAGAGCTACAGTAACGAAAACAGCATGGTACTGGTACAAAAAACAGACACATTAGACCAATGAAACATAATACAGAATCCAGAAATAAGGCCATACACCTACAACTATCTGATCTTCAACAAACCCAACTAAAACAAGCATGGGGAAAATGATTTCCTATTCAATAAATGGTGCTGGGGTAACAGGCTAGCCATATGCAGAAGATTGAAATTGGACTCCTTCCTTAAACAAATTATAAAAAAATTAACTAAAGGTGGATTAAAGACTTAAATGTAAAACCCAAAACTATAAAAATCCTAGAAGACAACTTGACAATATCATTCAGTACATAGGTGCAGGCAAATACTTCATGATGAAGATGCCAAAAGCAATTGCAACAAAAGCAAACATTGACAAATGGTATCTAATTAGACTAAAGAGCTTCTGCACAGCAAAAGAAACTATCAACAGAGTAAACAGACAACCTACAGAATGGGAGAAAATTTTTGCAATCTACTCATCTGACAAAGGGCTAATATCCAGAATCTACAATGAACTTAAATAAAGTTATAAGGAAAAAAAACAAACAACCTCATTAAAAAGTGGGCAAAGGACATGAACAGACACTTTTCAAAAGAAAACATACTATGCAGCCAACAATTATTTGAAAAAAACTCAACATCACTGATCATTAGAGAAACACAAATGAATACCATGTCACACCAGTCAAAATGACTGTTACTTAAAAGTTAATAAATAACAGATACTGGCAAGGTTGTGGAGAAAAAGAAAAACTTATACACTGTTAGTGGTAGTGTAAATTAGTTCAATCAATCATTGCTGAAGACAGTGTGGTGATTCCTCAAAGACCCAAAGACAGAAATACCATTGGACCAAGCAATCCCATTACTGAGTATATACCCAAAGGAATATAAGTTGTTTTATTATAAAGACACATGCTTTTGTATATTCATTACAGCACTATTCACAATAGCAAAGACATATGGAATCAGTCTAAATGCCCATCAATTATAGACTGCATACAGAAAATGTGGTAAATGTATACCACAGAATACTATGCAGTCCTAAAAAGAATGGGATTATGTCCTTTACAAGAACATGGACAGAGCTGGAGGTCATTATCCTTAGCAAACTAACACAGTAGCAGAAAACCAAACACTGCATGTTCTCACTTATAAGTGGGAACTAAATCATGAGAACACATAGACACATAAAGTGGAACAAGACACACCAGGGCCTATCATGGGATGGAGGATGGTAAGAGGGAGAGCACCAGGAAAAATAACTAATGGGTACTAGGCTTAATACCTAGGTGATGAAATAATCTGTACAACAAACTCCATGACACAACTTTACCTATGTAACAAACCTGCACATATCCCCTGAAATTAAATGTTAAAAAATATGTATTTTTTATTGAAGACTTCCGATTTTATCTGTGACTTTCAAGGAGCTTAGACTTGTCATTCCCATACTTGGAAGAAAAAAGCTGGGCAAACTGAAAACCAGTGATTTTTTATCTTAGACTCATCTGAGAACTAAGGTTTTAGGGCAGATGACTACCCTAAAATCTGGAGAGATAGGCTTACCAAGAGAGACACAGTTTAGATCTATGTACCTTGAGAAGAAGCTGCTGAAGCCATAACTCCATGTTACAAACACTTAAATGTTAGTTTTAATGAATTACTGGATGCTGAATATGAACTAATAAGAGAGTGAGAAACTCCCTGGGGACTATACTCCTAGGAGAGGGCCCATGATTTTGTGGATTTTACCTCCAGGAATACCACCAGATTCTCACTGTGAAAATCTGAAGAAGATACCCTCCTGGATCTGGAAGGATGAGGAGAACAGTGAGTAATCATAGTTAAATAAGCCCAGAGCATTCTCCACAACACAGGCCTACTTTGCAGGGGAAAAGACTTCACAGATCTTACCCTACCAGAAGGAAGGACATTTACCCAACTCCAGCCTTCCTACGGCACCTAAGAGGCGACAGGCGAAATACACTTACAAAGGTTACAGCCCAGAAACACAAGCACACTAAAGATTGTGTTTAAATTACAAGGTTATAGAACACTTTCTCACCAACCACCAACACTGCCACACAAGGCTCCAGTCTAATAAAGGTTGATTATAACTGAAGAGTTGCCAGGTGCAAATTATGTAAAGAAAGTTATTAAGGAAGCTTAAAGATACCAGGGGAGACAGTAGCAAGGACACTAATCTGAATACTCTAGTGCCTGCAGATACAGGAAGCACTAAACATAATCTAACTCTTAAAGAGATTAATATAAAGCCTCTTACTATCGGCCTATTTATCTCGGTTTCTATTACCTAATAAATCTGGCTTTCAACCAAAATTTGGAAAGCATGCTGAAACGTCAAGAAAAAGCAAGCATCAGAACCAAACTCAGATCTGATACAGATTATTGAAATAATCACATAGAGAATTTAGAATAATTATGATTACTATCTTATGAGCTCTAATAAAAAAGAAGACAGCATATAGGACAGATGGATAGTATAAACAGAGTAATGGAAGGTTTAAGAAAAGATGAAATGCGAATCCTAGAAATAAAATATACTATATTGTAAATTTAAAACTGTCTTAAATGAGTTCATTATAGGACTGGATACGGTAGGAAAAAAATCACAGAACTTAATGGTAAGTTTACTAGAAACTTCCAAAACATAAATACAATGAGAGAAAAGAATCGGAAAAGAAAAAAGAAGGAAAAGAAAACAGAACATCTAAGAACTGTGAGACCATTATACAGAATATAACCTTCATGTAACTAGAATGATGGAAGGGAAAGAAAAAGAGGAAAAAGCAAGGAAACAAACAAACAAAAACCAGGAAGAAATAATGGCTGAGAACTTTCCAAAATAAATAACAGAAACTAAACCACAGACCCAAGAAGCTCAGAGAATACCAACTGGGATAAATAACAAAATATCTATACTTAGGCTTATCATATTCAAACTGTGAAACTAAAGACAGGGAAGATGTTTTAAATGAAGCTAGAAGAAGAAAAGTGTCTTACTTATAGAGGAACAAATCTAAGAATTATAGCAGACTTTTCATCAGAAACTATGCTAACAGAATAGAGTAAAATATTTGAAGTGTTGAAAGAAGAAAAACTTAGAATTCTATATTCAACAAAATTATTCTCCGAAAGTGAAGATTGAACAAGTAAATTCTGAGAAAAACAAATCCTGACCGAATTTATTGGCAGCAGATCTGCACTGAAGAAGAATTAAATAAACTTCTTTAGAGAGAAGAAAAATGATATGTCAAAAACTTGAATCCACATTAAGAGGTTAAGAACATTGGAAAGGAATATATAAGGTTATTAAAATATTTTATTTTTATTATTTATAATTGATCTCAAAAATAATAACTCACCCAATAATGTATTAGGTGAATATAGTATATGGATAGGTGAAATGAATGACAGCAGTGTCCTAAAGGAAGGAGGAACAAATTAAGAATACTTTGATATAAGGGAACTGTACTAAATGTGAAGTGGTATAGTGTTTGTTGAAGCTGGTCTTATAGTAGCTATAAATGTCCATTAAAGGCCTTTTGACAACCAAATTTTTTAAAAAGCCTAATGGATATGCTGAGAGTAAATAAAATGTAAGCATATAAAGTGATAAATGTAAGACAGAGAATGCAGAAAAATAAGCAGAATAAAGAACACGTGCAATACATGGAAAACAGTTATAAATACAGTAGATATTAATCCAACAATATCAATAACTACTTTAAATGTAAATTGCAAAAACACTTTAATTAAAGGGATTGTCAGAATGGATTAAAAAAAAACAACAACTGAGAATCAATCCTATGTTGTTTACAAGAAACTTAATTTAAATATAAAGACCCATGTAGGTTAAAAGTAAAGGGATAGAAAAAGACTGAGACTAATCAAAGGAAAGTTGGAATAGGTATATTATTTACACACAAAATAGACTTCAGAACAAGAAAATACCAGGGTTAAAAAGTGATATTATGTGATAATAAAGTGCTCTATTCTACAAGACATAACAGTTCTTAATATGTATACATCTAAAAAAGAAGCACTGAAATTCATGAAGAAAAAAGTGAAGTACAAGGAGAATAGGCAAGTGTTCGCTCATTGCAGGAGACTTCTGTAATCCTCTTTCAGTAATGATAGTTCAAGCAGCAAAAATTAGTAAGGATGTGGTTTACCTAAGCAACACTATTCAATCAACATGATCTTATTGATATTTATGGAATACCCTACTAACAATAGCAGAATACACATTTTTTCAAGCTCCCATAGAATATTCACCAAGCGAGACCAGAATCTGAGCTAAAAAAATTTTTGAAATTTTTTATTAGAATAAGATATCTACAAAGTATGCTTACAAAAAACAATGAAATTAAACTAGAAATCAATGACAGAAATATAGTTGTGAAATGCCCAAATTAAACAGCATACTTACAAATAACAAACAGGACAAGGGGTAATCTCAAGGTAAATTTAAATAATATTTTGAGCCGAATGAAAATAAACGTGAAATTTATCAAAATTTGTGGGCTGTTGCAAAAACATTGGCTTAGTAATTAAATGTATTAAATACATATATTAGGAAAAAAGAAAAATATCTAAAATCAGAATTCTAAATGTTCATCTTCAGAAACAAAAGAAAGAAGAGCAATTAAAGCATATAGCAAACAGATAAAAAGACATAACAAATATTAGAACAGAAATCAATAAATTAGCAGACAGGAAAACAATAGAGAAATACATCAAAACCAAATGTTGGCTCTTTGAAAAGACTAAATAAAATGGATAAATTTTTAGTCAGGCTAACTAAGAAAAAAAGAAAGAAAAATCAACCATCAGTATCACAAATTTAAAAGGGGCATTATTACTGATTCTGTGAATGTCAAAAGGCTAATAAAGGAATACGATGAAGAATGCTATGCCCACAAATTTGACAATTAGATGAAACAATCTAATTTCTTGAAAGACAGAACCTACCAAACTCATTCAAAGACGAATAAATGTCTCAATAGGTATATATCTATTTATTTTAATGAATCAATTAATAACAGCCTTCCAAAAAAGAAATCACCAGGCCCAAATGGTTTCACTGGAGATTTCTATTAAACTTTAAGATAAAAAAGGTACTATTTCTCTACAACGTTGTTCAGAAAATAGAAGCAAAGGCAACAGTTTCTAACTCATTTGTTGAGGTAGTTTACAAGGAACAAGAATTTACTTCCCACAGTTCTGGAGACTAGGAAGTCCAAGATCAAGATGTCAGCATTAGGTGTCTGGGGAGGGCCTTCTTGCTGCATCTTCACATTGCAGAAAGTAGAAAGGCAAGTGGGGCCAAATACCGGGTGTCTTCTTTTTAACGCCTTAATCTCACTTATGAGGAAGAGGCCCTCATGTTTTAATAGTGTCTTAAAGGCCCCACCTCTTAATGCTTTTATATTGTCAACATTTGAATTTTGGAGGGGACACATTCAAACCATAGCAGCAGTCAAAATACACAGCAAAATACAACACTGCCATATGATGCAACACTAATTGCACTCTTAGAAATTTACACAAGTGATTTGAAAAAGTATCAGCACACAAAAATTTGTAAATGTGTTTATAATAGC
This sequence comes from Symphalangus syndactylus, assembly GCF_028878055.3. NCBI lineage: Eukaryota > Metazoa > Chordata > Mammalia > Primates > Hylobatidae > Symphalangus > Symphalangus syndactylus. The sequence goes on from NC_072426.2 coordinate 90,775,847, forward strand.
TTTATTTATAATTGTCAAAAACTCAAAGCAACCAAGATGTCCTTCAATTGGTGAACGGAAAAACAAAACTGTTGTAAATTCATATAATAGAATATTATTCAGCAATAAAATGAGATGACGTATGAAGCTACGAAAAGATAAGGTTCAATTTTTTTTTTTTTTTTTGAGACAGAGTCTCACTCTGTTGCCCAGGCTGGAGTGCAGTGGCACGATCTTGGCTCACTGCAAACTCTGCCTCTTGGGTTCATGCCATTCTCCTGCTTCAGTCTCCTGAGTAGCTGGGACTACAAGCGCCCGCCACCACACCCAGCTAATTGTTTTTTGTATTTTTAGTAGAAACAGGGTTTCACCGTGTTAGCGAGGATGGTCTTGATCTCCTGACCTCGTGATCCTCCCACCTCGGCCTCCAAAAGTGCTGGGATTACAGGTGTGATCCATCGTGCCTGGCCAATAAGGGTCAATCTTTAATATGTATTGATAAGTGAAAAAAGCCACTTTGAAATAGCTACATACTATATGTTTCCATTTATGTGATCTTTTGGAAGACATAAAACTTTGGATGCAGTAAAATGATCAGTGGTTGCCAGGCATTTGGTGGTTGGAATAAAGATTTAGTGAGGGAATCATGGTGAATTTTGTTTTAGGGCAAGGAAGCTATTCTGTATAATGCTGTAATTGTGAATATATAATCTTATGCATTTGTAAAAATCCATATAATTTTCTAGTACAAAGTGTGAAAGTATGAACCTTGATGTACACAAATTAAATATATAATATATATATATATATATATATATATATATATATATATATATATATATATATTTAGAGGATCAGGGAGAATGTACTAAAATAACCTAACTCTACTGTCCAATTATGAAGCAACCTCACTGAATGAGGTATATACAGGTAGGCAGGAAGTTGCTGATCTCAGTAACTTTGGAAATGAGAGGAGTTTATAAAACTAAAGTCAAAATGCACTGCACATAAATCTTGTACTCTAGTTAATAAAGTTGTTTTCTACACATGTATGGGTTATAACATTCTTGTATTAGTATACAATGTACTGGAATATAACACGTAAGTAAATAGAGGAATGAAGTCGGAGCCAAGCTTCTCATTATTGCAATGCGTGTTTACAGATAAGCAAGAGGAGGAACCTAGACTAATCCAAGTTGTTCATGAAAAAATCAAACTCTAAAACATTTAAAGAGGTTATTCTGTGCCAAATATGAGTGACCATGGCTTGAGGCATAATATCAAGAGGTCCTAAGAACATTTACCCGAGGTGGTTGGGTACAGCTTGGTTTTATACATTTTGGGGAGGAGACATAAGACATCAGTCAATAAATGTGAGGTATACATTGGATCAATATAAAAAGGCTGGACATTTCAAAGTGGGGGCTTTCAGGTCATAGGTGAATTCAAAGATTTCCTGATTGGCAGTTGGTTGAAGTAGTTCAGCTTAAGGTAAGGAGGGATGTGGAAGCCAAGGTTCTCGCTGTGTAGATGGAGCCTTCAGGCGACAGGCTTCAGATATAATAGATGGTAAATGTATTTTGTCAGGTTTTAAAAGATGTTAGACTTTTAGTTAAATCTCTCCTGTATCGGAAAAAAACCTGGACAGGTAAGGATATTCTTTACAGGCTGTAAATTTTCTCCACAGAAGAGAGCTTTGCAGCACCATTTCACAATAATGTTAATGTTAATGCTAGTCAGTTGTACCTGAACTCCAAAAGGAGGAGGGTATAATGAGACATGCCAAACTTCTTTCCTCCTTCTGTCATGACCCGAACTCATTTCTCAGGTTTCTTTGGGTACTCTTGGCTAGAAGGGGGGTCCTTTCAGTTGGTTGGGAGGCTCAGAATTTTGTTTTTGGTTTACAAAGTGGTAATAGGTTAAAGTTACAAAGATCAGTATGAACTCATGTTTAACTTGTGGGGACTATAGGCTGTTGGCCCCCTAAAAGTTCACTGAAGAGTCACTGACATGTGGCAGATTGATTTAATAGGAGAAAAAACATCAAATGTACTTAACTTGTATACTCAGGAGCCTTCATAATGAAAACCCAACTTGCCAATGAGTGACAAAAATGCATATATCATTTTGAAGTTACAGAAGGAATAGGGTCTTAGGTTCTGGTAAAATGGGTTATGGAAGGAGGAAAAGAGGCTTGGCTAGCAAAGATGACCATGTTATGTGGATGAAGACTCCCTCAGAGAGAATAGGTGGTAAATGTTTCTTTTCAGACTTTTAAAGTATCAGACTCTCAATTTCTCCTGGATCTGTGGAAAGTCATAGAAAAAAGAGGGTTCATGGCTGCATTAGAGTTTTCTACAGATTCAATTTTTCCCCAGTTAAGACAGCTTTGCAAGACCACTTCTGTCTCCTGGCCAAGCACCAGCCATTTTGAAATGTTATGGAAATATAGTTTGGGGTAAAATATTTTAATTTTCTTCAAACTTAACACAGATACAGATGGTTACATATACAATATTTATAGATATAAGTATATAAAGATGTTAGTATACATACATAGATTCCCTTGCTTTATCAACAGAGGGAACTTAGATAAAATGGCACCCCAGTAGCAATAAACACACTTGCTGCCTGTATCTTGGCTTCTAATACAATTTTTCAATAAAGGGAATCAAAGATCATTAGATAAATGGTTGATTCTGGCATTGGGGCAGGAAATACACAAGATGAATATTGAGTATTTTACAGTGCCAGAAAGTAAGAAAGTGTTCAAGGAGAAAATAATAATCCATTATAATACGAATTTTTCAAAAGGACACAGAAGCTAGAAAAGCTAGAGCAATTTGAGCAACAAAATTAGAAAGTAGTATTGGATATAACCAAAGTATAAAATACTTATCCATGAGTCCATATTGCTGTAATAAGTGATCAGTGGGTAAATAAGAAAAGAAAAAAGACAAACTTCTCATGCAAGAGAATTTCAAATAATTTATTAAGATACTGCATTCTCCAGAAGATGGAGCCTAACTTGCCCCTCCTTCAGTGTGGACTGTGGTAGCGACATTCTTCCAAAGAGTGCAAGATAGAAGGGAGGAAAAAGAAAGTGACTTTACAATGAATAAAGCTGACAAACACTATCTCAAGCTAAGCAATCAAGGTTAACATCAATATCAATAAGCCATGTGGATATGTACTCTAGATATAATATGATGAAATTGGAACTTTACCTCTATGGTCTTTCTCACAGTAAACCACCACCCTTATTTAATCATGAGAGGAGAATCAGACAAATACCAAGAGAAGGGCATTCTACACAGTGGAAACTGTCACAATTTAGAGAAATCTAAAGAGACATGAAAAATAAATGTATTAATAATGTGGTGTTTTGGATGGGGTCCTGGAATAGAAGAAAGGCATTAGGTAAAAACTAAGGAAATACAAATAAAATAGACATTTTAGTTAATAATAAGATATCAATACTGGTTTATTAATTGTAAGACACATACCATACTAAAGTAAGATGTTAAAATAGGAGAAACTGGGTACAGGGAATATGAAAACTCTCTGTACTACCTTTTCAATTTTTCTGTTGTTTAATCAAGTTTAGCCTAAAGCTGTTTCCTCATATATTTTAAGTTCAGCCTAAAGGTTTCTCTGTACATAGTGAACTATAACTTAAATAAAGATGTAAACAGACTACAACCTACTCTTGTGCCAATCACTGAGTCTTGGCCAATCAAAGGGGGCTAACTGTCCAAACCCTGTTGAAATAAAGCATGTCACGCTGTAACCTATCTGGCTGTTTCTGTATCTCACTTCCATTTTCTGCACAGCACTTTCATTTTTCTGTCCATAAACCTTCCACTACAGGACTACATTGGAGCCCTACTCTGGCTCTGGAGTCTGCCGGATTTGCAAATCGTTCTTTGCTCAATTAAATACTGTTAAATTTAATTGGCTAAGGTTTTCTTTTAACATTGTAACCTTAAATTCTTTTTTTTTTTTTTTTAAAAAGTCTATAAGAATGAAATGTAGTCAATTTGCACAGGAATGCAAAATGTCAAACATTCAAATATTCCAGTATCAAGCAGTTTGTTGTAATTTATGATAGAGGTTTTAAAAAGTATATTCACAATTGATTGCAAGAAGTAGAATACATTATTAGAAATGTTTCCAGATTCAAGGTATTTTTTTTTAATATCAAAACATAAAGAAGAAACCTTTTTAAAAAGCAGGTTTTGGCCAGGCGCAGTGGGTCATGCCTTTAATCCCAGCACTTTGGGAAGCCGAGATGAGAGGACTTCTTGAGCCTGGGAGTTTGAGACCAGCCTGGGAAACATAGCAAAACCCAGTCTCTATGAAAAAAATGCAAAAATTATCCAGGTGTGGTGGTGTGTACCTGTAGTCCCAGCTACTTGGGAGGCTGAAGTGGGAGGATGGCTTGAGCACAGGAGGTGAAAGTTGCAGTGAGCTGTGATTGTGTCATTGCACTCCAGCCTGGGCAACAGAGCAAGACCCTTTCTCTCAAAAAAAAAAAAAAGAAAAAAAGGTTGTGAATCCTGTGCATTTGAGAGAGAGAAATGAAGATGACCAAGCGTAGTTTGTTAAAATAGCTAGTATGTGTGTGTTTAAATATAGATATATGAAAAGATAAATAAACCCTTTTTATAATTGAGTTTTTAATTTCCTAATTTGCATTAAAGCCATGCTTGGTATTTTCCTATCTTGCCTAAGAGATTTGGAGTTTCCATGCTCACCACTAGAAAGTTCCAGAAATGACATGTCAAGAAAGTCTATGTAGTTATAAAGCTTTTTTGTTGGTGGTGGTGTTGCATTTCCTTGCCTTGCAAGGAGAATTAGAGAAGTTAATGTAGATTCTGCCACTTACCAGCAGCTCAATCCTCATCAACAGTTTTATAGCTGCTAGAGGAGAAAATAGTTTTGTATTCTGCTACCCTATAGGCTTGCTCTGAGGATAAAATGAGTATATGTATGTATGTATATGCATAATGTATTTATATGTATTAACATAAATGTGTGTGTACATATCATGTGCAACAATAACTGACTCCATCTTTGAAAGCTCTCTAATTATTTTCTTGAATCTCTAATCTAGTTAAAATGATCTAGATACAGCTTCAACATTATTCAAAATATTATTCAAATCATAGCATACTAGAAAATAGTGCAGAGCTGATAGCCAAGGCTCTTTAGAATCAATGTACAAAGCTCCATTTTCCTATGGGCCCTAGGGCCTGAAAACCATAGGCCATGCCCAAGTGTAACTAAACAGCATCTGGGCACAATTGTGAGCCAGTCTCAGGCTGCCAGGATGCTAAAGAACGCTGGATAGAAAACTGCATCCTTGAACACCTTTCTCCCCCTCAGACATTTTATGAATCTATTCCGTTTGCCTACAATGCTTCTCTCTACTCATGGGTTGCAAATGTAATATCCACTGCTAAACTTCAATTTTTATTCTTTTGTGTTTCTTCCTAAATACTTAACCAAATATACTTTATTTATTTTCTATATTTCCATACTACTAGCAAAGATCTAATTAGCCCTCATATATTGACTTCAGTGTTCATTTTTCTTCTTTGTAAGTACATAGTTTTAATTCTCCTAACTAAGCAAATCTCATAGAAGGAAGAAAAGTTTGTGTTTATACATCTTTAGTTGTTTGCATGGCTTATTCTATAACAGACATGAAAAGTTTTTGGAGAAGATTATTTTAAATGTAACCTCATTATCTTAAACTTGTAGCTGTGTGTGAGGGATATTTCTATGAATCCAGGCATCATTACCTAAAAACAGAAATCTATAACCTATGAATTGCATATTTGAACAGCAACTCTGCCTTCCACACTTGCTCCAGTAAATATCATAACAGCGTGTGTTTTTAAAATCTCTGCCTGCTAAAATCTTATAGTGTAGAAGAGTGATCAATAGTCTTCACTGTATGACTTTTATCAAAATCTGTAATTTTGATTTTCTGGATGAGAGATGAATCATATGCCATAAGATGTCACAAATTGTCTTAATGTATACATTCAGATAGCATCGAGAAAGAGATATTTTACTTGTTGCCCAGAGTACCCAAAATCTGACAAATGAAGGACATGGCACGTTTACAGATTAAAGGTCTAACAAAACGGAAGGAGCAATATGGGATGTATTTAGAACACATGTTTATACTTCCATCTATGTTCAAGAAAAAAGAAAAAAGTAGGGCAAAGCCATGGCATTCAGGAACTGGAATGTGGAAATCAGCCTTCAATTAGAATGACTATATGAGACTTTTTTGTTGAAGTACACAAAAAAAAATCATATTTGCATTTGCAGCATGAAATGTTATTGAAACGAAACCAGATGTTACATTCATATTCAAAGCTGTGAAGTTTTCCTAGCAGTGACAGTGCATTAGCAAACAAAGTAAAATAAACAGTATGATAATGTGGGAATGTTCAGCTTGCTGTCAACAAAGGTGAAATATAATCTCAAAGAAAATCACCCAGAATAAGAAAACCAGGAAAGACTGTTATTGGTACTTAACTGAGGAAATCTAGATAGATTGAATATAGGTATGGCTCTAAGGAGAATTTTCCCTAAATTCAATCCAACCAAGATAATCTAAGTCGTATTTTATTTTGTTTTCTGACATGAATGTTCAGAAACGTTTTTGCGTGGCCTGAGACTTTAACTTAGCCCTTAAGAACAAGTAAAATTAAAAAATGCATTTCATAAGCAGAGTTCAAAACATTAAAATACTTTGTTCATATACTGTACTTTATTGTTTATTAATATGCTATCTGAGTATACCTGGGGCAGGAGTCCAGTGGGGAAGATATGGACTTTGGGGTCAGTTCTTAGTCCAAATCATAGTCTAAAATGTGAAAGTAAAGTAAAACCAAGTTTCAGAGGTGTTCTTATCCTTAAAATGGAAATAAGAAGTACCTTATAGAGGCCGTGCACGGTGGCTCATGCCTGTAATCCCAGCACTTTGGGAGGCCGAGACAGGTGGATCACCTGAGGTTGGGAGTTCGAGACCAGCCTAATCAACATGGCAAAACCCCGTCTCTACTAAAAATAGAAAAATTAGCTGGGCATGGTGGCAGGTGCCTGTAATCCCAGCTACTCAGGAGGCCGAGGCAGGAGAATCGCTTGAACCCAAGAGGCAGGGGTTGCAGTGAGCCAAGATTGCACCATTGTACTCCAGCCTGGGCAACAAGAGCAAAACTCTGTCTCAAAAAAAAAAAAAAGTACCTTATAGAGTAAAATGAAAGTGTCTGAAAATGATGCCACATATAAAGAATGTCAAGCCAGATGCCTGGCACCCAAATGACACTAAATGCTGATTTTTTTTATTATTGTTTTCAGTAAAAAATTAGAGCCAAAAAAAAAATCACAAGAGAAGTAACTTAGCAGGCAAAGAGATGTAAACACACAAAACCCTTTTACTGTCTAGCAAGTTTCTGTGAGGGGTCCATGGTATCCTACTGGGAATGTCTCCTCTGGAACAAGGGCCCAAATCTGGGTTATCGCGTTTTGTAAACTGATGTCCCATTTTGTGTGTGTTGTATTTGGAAATATTTAGTGGCGTTGCACTATAAGATTAGACATTTATTAAACTAGTACTTTAATATTTAAGTTAAAATAAATCACTGTTATACATAAGGTTGGTACATAAATCTAGGGGAGCTTAGTGAGAAGCAAAGGTGAGGGAATTGTTATGCTGTATGCAGAATTCCTCTCTACTCCTGGGCTTAGTTGTGGTGTCAGCCTCATCATGCCTGGCTCTTACTCCTGCCACTGCTAGCTAAAGTTGTTTCTCAACAAACTCTTCAGTCTTTCATTCAAATAGGCATTTATCTGGCATTCCCTTCCCTCAGTTCAAGTGATATGTAAGGGATTTATTTAAAATCTCTATTTTAATGATCCACATCAAGAATATGACAGTTAGAAAACTTCATGTAAATAACAGCATACTGTAACAATAGGGAATGTCTAAAATGCCAGATGCATAAAAAATGACAATTTGCTAATAGGTAATTTTTTTTTTTTTTTTTTTTTTTTTTTTTTTTTTTTTTTTTTTTTTTTTGAGACAGAGTCTCGCTCTGTCGCCCGGGCTGGAGTGCAGTGGCGCAATCTCGGCTCACTGCAAGCTCTGCCTCCCGGGTTCACGCCATTCTCCTGCCTCAGCCTCCGAGTAGCTGGGACTACAGGCGCCCGCCACCGCGCCCGGCTAATTTTTTTGTATTTTTTAGTAGAGATGGGGTTTCACCGTGGTCTCGATCTCCTGACCTCGTGATCCGCCCGCCTCGGCCTCCCAAAGTGCTGGGATTACAAGCGTGAGCCACCGCGCCCGGCCCGCTAATAGGTAATATTTATTGGGTACTTTTACTAAGTGCTAGGCCCTATTCTAAGTGCTACATTTGTATTAAAATATTTTGTTCTTATAACAACCACATAAAGTAGGTATTTCACTTATTTCTATTCTATAGCTACAGCATAGAGAAGGTAATGTAAGTGCCATTAACTGAATTGTGTCAGCTGAAAATTTAAATACTGAAGCTCTAAACCTCAGTATGACTGTATTTGGAGGTAGGAAATAAGGCCTCTACGGAAGTAATTAAGGTTAAAAGAGGTAGGTTAAATGAGGTCATAAGAGTGGGGCCCTGGGGTGCTAATACAATAGTATCAGCGGCCTTATAAGAAGAGGAAGACAGAGATCTTTCTCTGTGTGTACATGCCCCAAGGAACAGGGGAGCACACAGCAGAATGTGGCCGTCTGCAAGCCAGGAAGAGAGGACTCATCAGACACTGAATTTGGTGGCACCTTGATCCTGGACTTTTCAGCCTTCAGAAGTATGAGAAAATAAATTTATGTTGTTTAAGCAACCCATTCTATGGTATTCTCTTATGGCAGCCCAAGCTGACTAACACAGTAAATGAAACCCAGGGAGTCTGACTCCAGAACCTGATGTCTTAACCACTGTGTGGTGCTCCAGTCATAGCATAACCCTTCAAAACACCATGGCAGAAAGCATGTAACTCACAAATGTTCCTTCCATTTTTTCACATTTCTTAGATGCCTTCTAACTTAGATAGGATCATATAACGCTGGCAAATTGCCAGTAGGCAGAAATGCGGGACATTACCTCCAGGCTGAAGTACAGAAGAGGCTGGCACATCATCCTTCAGCAACATCTTACCAGTCCCATCAACTGTGAGGGCCACGTGTTCCACATGGTGTGGCCACAAGAAGGCAGTCCTCTCCATCAGGGTCTTGAGTGGCTATGGTGGAGCTTACACATGCTCCTTCATATATACAGAGCATATTAGACAGGAGACACAAAGGAGAGATAAAATGTTGAAAACTTTTTACCTCAGCATATCCTAGCTTATCCTAAATAAAACACTGTACACTCTCAAAATTGATAAATTTTTTAAATAAAACAGCATGAGTTTTGTTTTATCTTTCTGTCTACCTATCAGCCAAGTGTATATCTACAAAATAGAATATACATTGCAAATATTCACAGAATATTATCTGATCATAAAATAAAAACATGAATTCAAAAGAGGAATTTCACTGGCTCAAAAAGAAAAACTATTGCAAAACTAAAAACCAAAACTAACAAATTTAATCTCAATCACATTGCCTGTTAAAGTAAAAACAAATTGAATACAGGACTCTAGCCTATAATATAAATAGTCTGTTCTGGATCTGTTTTCCAGATCTCTAATATTTTCTCACATATTTTCTATCCATATTGTAAAAATTTTCATACATTTATATATTAAAATACTAATTTGATCTGACACATATTTACTTTCAATCTGTTATTTCATCCTTTTATGGATTTAAAAATTGTATATTTTGATAAAATTTGATATATATTTTGTAAATTTTAGAAACTGTAATTTTTGCTTTTTGAACCAATTCAGTAGTTACTTTTCTTTACAGAATATTATTGTATTTTGTGAATATAATACTCTTTGTAAATTTTCTGATGATACTAGTTAGAAATATCTAAAATTCCTTTTGTCCTTATGGGAATTTCTTGTATCCTCCACTGTCAGGTGATAGTTTGTTCATTTTGGTCCTTCTCTTTTTTTTTTTTTTTTTTTGAGATGGAGTGGAGTCTCGCTCTGTCGCCCAGGCTGGAATGCAGTAGCCAGATCTTGGCTCAGTGCAAACTCTGCCTCCCAGGCTCACACCATTCTCCTGCCTCAGCCTCCCAAGTAGCTGGGACTACAGGTGCCCGCCATCATGCCTGGCAAATTTTTTGTATTTTTAGTAGAGACGGGGTTTCACCGTGTTAGCCAGGATGGTCTCGATCTCCTGACTTCGTGATCCGCCCTTCTCGGCCTCCCAAAGTGCTGGGATTACAGGCTTGAGCCACTGCACCTGGCTGGTCCTTCTCTTTTATTGATGTTTTTCTTAAATATCAATTGATCCTTGATGAGTTTCTTCATTAATCACATGTTGTTTAATTTCTATAATCTAGAAATTTTTTATTTTCCTTTGCAGTCTTCCACAGACATCTTTTTCTGTTTTTGACACAGTTGTGTGTGTGTGTGTGTGTGTGTGTGTGTTTTCACATTAACTTTTTTGTGATCCAGTTCGATTCTAGGAGAGAACATTAAATTTGTATGTTCACTTGACCATGTTGATCTCGAGTTCTGCTTTCAACTCCTTTAGGGTAAAATGAATCCTGCTTTGTATCACAGATTTATCCTCAATTGATTGGTGATTCCAGCCCTTTGGTCCAGCACTCAAGCCTGGATCACTCAGTCATCATTTTATCCACTAACTGCTGGACTCTAATGAAAAGAAAGCTCTTACCTGCCCAGTTTATTGCCTCCAAATGTACCAAGATACGTTTCTCTCTGACATTATTGCCTATACATTTGCCTGTAGAACTTAATAAATGCCTAAAAAATTAGTGCTAAATGGCAGCAACTAGAGTTTACTTTGAAACTGTTTTATTATCCTTCATTGTGTATAATTCACTGAAGAAAATGACACCTGGATGGTGCCCTTTTCTTGTTTTACAAATATTCATTTCTTCCTGGTGATATAAAAAAGGTTGAAATGAAAGTTTCTGGTTTTCCTGGGGAAAAGAAAGAATGACAATTTTTGATTACTGTGCTGTTTATCACAAAAATAGTTTCATTTGCCTGATGGCTTCATTGACTGGTGTCAGGATAATGCCAAGCAGAGTGTTTTGCTAGCTTAATGCCACCCACAGAGCTAGACAAAATATTACTTTTCACGTGCATTATGAAAATAGTAGCTATTAATTGTGCTGCTCAACTGTAAGCTGATCAAACTGCAGAAAACAAGAAATGTGGCATTTACGATTTAGGAAGGCACTTTTCTCAAATTTCCAGTCATTAATTCACAGCTTAAATCTTGGGCCTGAGAATATTTACCAAATTCCTTTAAGTCTCCTGATCTACTGAATATTTACTTATTGTTATGTCAATCAAGTAAAATTCTAAGGAGGTTTGAGACTGAGATTTATTATGGCATTATAACTCAATGTTCTGTTTTTCTACTACAGTTTAATGTTTTAAAAGGTTAAATAAGAATTGGTATTTAATGTTAACAATAACCATATCTGTTCATAGGTCATTTTCGTCAACACTTAAGTATCGGTGCTTATGCCATATCAGGCACTGTTTTAGGCACCACGGAGTACAAAAATGGTAATTTTAAAATTGTGTGCTTAAGTTTTAAATCAAGACTGGAATTTAAGATGCAAAAAGTATAATGGCAAAATTTTCTAGAAAAGTAGACTAGGACTAGATTACGAAGACCTTGAATGCAAGGTTGAGAAATATAGATGTAGAAGGAGCCACTGCAGAAATTCCCCAGGAGAGTGGCAGAGCATGTCTATTCTTTAGAAATGTCATTGTGGTCACAATGCAAATGATTGCTTATGTATGAGAGGGGCCTAGTGCAAGAGGAGCAGAAGTATAGAATGTGCAGGGCTGCATTGAAAGCATAGAGTGTGTAGTGACTGTGAGGATGAAGAGCAGAAATTACAATCACTAGCATAGAGGCAGTGCAGGGCTCTCTTACATGACAATAATGGCATCATTATTATTATTAATTACCAATAATAGCTGTCTCCTATAGCTGGAACAGGACCTCTTGGGTCATTTAGATGGTCCTGATAGCATGATCATAAATGATCTGGGAGATGATTCAAGCAGTTTGTGGTCCAACCCAAGGTCCTGCATTCTTTATCTTCTTGAAGCTATAATGTGTAAGAGTGACTTGAGGGAGAGTGGGAGAGCAACAAAGTTGGCCCCTAGATGTCATGAAAGGCATGTGTTAGATGCCACCTCTCCAAGCCTTTCAAATATGATGATCTTTCATCTTCATACCACACTTCTTTCCAAGGTCAGGAGGGGTCAGTGTGGTAACTCACCACATAACACAGACTGAGCCTGAGATCTAGAAAGTGACTGGCCATTGATCATCTAACATATCTTTGGAGGTGGATGAATCCAACAAGCAATGTAGTTTTTGCAACTGATTATTGGCCTGAAACAGGAAGAGATGAATACATTTTTATTTAAAATCATGGCAGTTTATTTGACCTGTCTCTTGAGAAGTTATTTACATTGGAATTCGACCATCAAACTTCTCAACTGACACCCTTCAATAATTGTTGGGAACAGGCCCTCCAAAATCTGGCCATAAACTGGTCCCTAAACTGGCCATAAACAAAATCTCTGCAGCACTGTGACATGTTCATAATGGCCCTAAAGCCCAAGCTGGAAGGTTGTGGGTTTACGGGAATGAGGGCAAGGAACATCTGGCCAGCCCAGGGTGGAAAACCGCTTTAAGCCACAAACAATAACATGAACGGTCTGTGCCTTAAGGACATGCTCCTGCTGCAGTTAACTAGCCCAACCTATTCCTTTAATTCGGCCCATCCCTTCATTTCCCATAAGGGATACTTTTAGTTAATCGAATATCTATAGAAACAATGCTAATGACTGGCTTGCTGTTAATAAATATGTGGGTAAATCTCTGTTCAGGGCTCTCAGCTCTGAAGGCTGTGAGACCCCTGATTTCCCACTTCACACCTCTATAGTTCTGTGTGTGTGTCTTTAATTCCTCTAGCACTGCTGGGTTAGGATCTCCCCAACCAAGCTGGTCTTGGCAAATAATAAGAGCTAGTGTGACATACGACAGATGAAAAGAGATTAATATAGTGGTTATCTTAATAAGAAATGCTACAAATAATTAGTGTGGTAGTAAAAGCATGTATTTGTAGATCTCAATTTAAATTCTGGGTCTGCTATTATAAGTCAGACGACCTTAGCAAGTTACTTTACCTTTCTAACCTCAGTTTCTTTACTTTCTGTCAGTAAGATATGAATGCCAACATGATAGAGTTGTTTTTATATTAAAATGAAATACTATACACTTAAGGCAGGTTCTGGGAACTAATAATGGCTCAAAATTTTAGTCATTATTATATGGAAAAATGAATTGCAAAGTCATTTTATGGGACTGTATTTTCAACTTTTATGTGGAACTGCATTGTATGAAACAGCAAAGTACAACTTAGTATCTATTTTGTAAACTCAGCTGTATGGCATTTTTTTCTTATTATTAAATAAAATATTAAGGACAAATCTTAACCCATATAGTCTCTAATATATTAACATTAATATAATAAATAGTCCATTTTATTGTATGTGCTTTTTATTGATGTTTTAGAAAATAAAGTATTTGTAAATAAATAAAGTAAAATTCCAACAAAATGTTTACAGAATCCGAGAAGCATTCCTGAGGAATTCCAATCTTTTCTAGAATACAAATTTTAAAAAATCAAACAAGAATGTCATATAACCCCTGCACTTCTTATTTTGCAAATGAGAAACACCCTGAGAAAGATTAAATGACTTGCTCACATGAACAGAACACATCAGGTCAGTGGCAAAGCCGCAACTTGTCCTCCTTTGCTCTTGGGAACAGACAGAGCTAGGGAACAGAATACCCTTTTTTTTTTTTTTTTTTTTTTTTAAAGTAGAGTCTGGCTGGTTTACCCAGGCTGGAGTGCAGTAGTGTGATCTCAGCTCACTGCAATTTCCAACTCCTGGGCTCAAGTGATCCTCCCGCCTTAGCCTACTGAGTGGCTGGGACTACAGGCACACACCTCCATGCCTAGCTTACTTTTGTATTTTTTGTAGAGACAGGGTTTCACCATGTTGCCTAGGCTGGTCTGGAACTCCTGGGCTCAGGCGATCTGCCCTCCTCGGCCTCCCAAAGTGCTGGGATTACAGGCATGAGCCACTGCACCTAGCCAGGAACAGTATACTCTTCTGATCACTAAGACACACTCCAGGCAGAACCTGCTCTGTGTGTTCAGCTTTACTATCAAGACCACTCAGTTGTCTTCATTTCATCTTTCTTAGCAAAGCTATGGAAACAATCATGGATGATGTGAGCAAAACTCATAAATACAGATGTTCTTGAAGGGCAGGGTTTTCAACAGCTTTGTTCACTATTCAATGTCCAATGCCTAAAACAGCCCTGCTCATTGCTATTTTCTTATATCTATGGAATACATTCCCATTTTCTGTACCATGATTGGAACTAGTGGGTGGGCATGACTTCAATGATGATGATGATAATAATAATAATAAAGATAATGATATTAATTAATAAAGATTTACTGTATTACAGGCAATATCCTAAGCATTTTATATATAATAAAATATTTCATCATCTCAGTAGATTTACCAGGTAGGTGTTTTCATCTGCATTTTACAGATAAGAAATTTAAGGAATGCACAGTTTAAATCATTTTTCAAAGTTGCAAAGCAAATGAATGGCAGAGCCAGTATTCAAACTAGATAGTCTGGTACTAGAGTTTGCACTCCAAACCACTCGAAAATGACTATAAGATAAAGTATACAGTTCATTTTATTTCTGTGAGTTTATTGTTATTTCAGAATGAGATTATGTTTGAAATTATATATGGATACCACATCCAGAGGGGAGAGGTGCCAGTCCCTGGAGGAAACTTGGTGAAGAAGTCAGAACTGGTACCAGATCTGGGCCAGGGATGACCTAAAGTGTCTGATTATCTGCCCATGGTGGTTTTAACTGTATTACCACAAATTGTTTGGTACTTTTCCCTTCAAGAGGTGGAGCCTTACTGTCCTCAGTGTGAGTGTGGGCTGGACTTGGTGACTCACTTCTAGTGAATAGAATGCAGCACATCTGCTGTCGTCACCTGTGAGTGTAACTTAGAGAACGACATGGCTTATGTCTTGGACCATCTCTGTCCTGATTGCTTGGCCTGAGGAAAGCAAGCTGCCATTTTGTGAATGGCACTATGGATAGGCCTACATGGCAAGAAACTGAGGTATTCAACCACAGCCAGTGAGGAGCTGAGGCCTGCCTATGACCACTTGAGTGAGCTTGAAGCTCATCCTCCAGTTCTGAATAACTGCAAGCCTGGCCAAGAGCTTGACTGACCTTGTGAGAGACCTTGAGCCAGAACCATCCATCTAGGCTACTCTTGGACTCCTCCTGCCCCAGAGGAAGAAAGAGATAATAAATGTCTTAAGATGCTATGTTTTGGAGAAATTGTTGCACATCTGTAGATAAGTAATATACTGACCTCAGTTATCCAGAGAATGAACTATATAACAAGAGTTGACATAAGGCAATATTCTTCTGATTTTTAACCTTTAATCTCCTTGATATATTTATTTAGTCTATATCATAAAGTGTGAACATTCACTTCTTAGAAGGGGACTTTATCAAGCTGAGTCATGTAAACACCCCCGCCGCGGCCCCGTGGGGGTCTTTACCTATGACCCATACAGAGCCTGAGATGGGCACCTGAGAAGCACTTTTCCACCCCATTTGCTTTATTTACTGAAATCTCAGAGGCCCAAACCATGTCCATCTTAGTAATTATTTTTCCATTGTGCCATTAATAAAAGAAAAAGTACTTGCTGGTCTGGCAGAAGACTAATTGATAGGGGAAAAAGAAATAAACAAATTAGAGCTGGTAATTCTATTGTGATAAAATGCCTTAATGCTAAAATTACATTGTAAAGCTGGATCATATAATTTCTGGGGGAGGCTTTTTAACGTACATTGCATATTAAAATGCATTTGTATGTGCATTTTAATTTGATGAATGGTGACACTTTCCCATTCAAAATGCCAAGTAGTAGTTGACCAAGTGTTCAAGAGGGACTGAAACAAACAAAAGGAAAATGTCTGTGTAAACATTTTGATCCCTATCAGATCATGCTAAGGTCATATTCAGAAATTTTTATTAAAGTACAAAAATTAGTATCTCATGCAAAACCAGACACCGGGCCTTATGCATTCTCTATATGTAGTCATAGTCAATTTTTTTTTAATTTTAAGAAAAACGGCATTCCAAAGCATACTGGAAAATTTAGATCCTAGCTGATGATAGCAGAAAAAAGTATTTTCTATGTTCCATTTGCCTGTGATGATAGTGACTTGAACTAGAATGATAGTTATGAAGGCTGTGAAAAGTAAAAAGTCACTGGGACCAGGATATTTTTGTAAATAGAGTTGTCAGGCTCATGGGTCAGAGGTGGAGTGTGAGACAGATAGAGTGACAAACCAAGATCAAAATCAAGGTTTTCCCTGAGGAATGGAACAATCAGCACTATTATTAACTGTAATTGAGAACACTAGCAGGTTAACAGATAGGTGGTAGTGAAGGGCAGTGATTCGGGAGTTTCATTAAGCTAGCACTGCTTATTTACACCTAAGTCTAGATGTCAGCTAGGCAATCATACTTAGGAGTCTATATTTTAAGAAAAAAGTTGGAACTGAAGATATAAATTTGAGTATTATTAGATTATAGATGTGATAGTCAGCCTCCAGAATGGCCTCAAATATTTCCTGCTTACTTATTTCACAGCCTTATTTGGTCCCCTCATTCATTTTAACAGGTTGGTACATGCAACTAATAGAAAATGGCAAGAGAGATGCCATGCCATTTCCAAAATTAGGTTATTGTATCATCAGGGTTCTCAAGAGAAACAGAGTCAAAAATATTTATGCTTGTGTGTGTGAGCACATGCATGTATGCGTGCACACACATGTGAGCATACACAAAGAGAGAGAGATTTATTTTAAGGAAGTGGCTCATGCAGTTATGGGGGCTGGAAAGTCCAAGATCTGCAGCGTAGGTCATTAATATGGAGACCCAGAAAGAACCATGTCCAAAAGCCATTTGTTGGTAAAATTTGTTCTTGTTCAGGGCAGGTCAGTCTTTTTGTTCTCTTCAACCCTTTAACTTATTGGATGAGATCAACTCCTATTATAAAGGGCAGTTTACTTTACTTTAAGTTCACAGATTAAAATGTTAATCTTATCCAAAAACACTCTTACAGAAAAATCCAGAAAAACAAGTGGCCAAATATCTGGACATTGTGGTCCAGCTAAGCTAACACATAAAACTATCCATGTCAATTTTAGAAGACATATGGCTTCATTCTTGCTCTCTCTTGGAACACTTATTTTGGGAGAAGACTGCTGGCATGTCATGGAGATACTCAGGCTCCCCCGTGGAGAAGTGCCTGTGGTAAGGAACAGTTTTCTGCTACTTAACTGAGTCATCTTGGAAGCAAGTCCTTCATACCAGTCCAGTGTTCAGGTGACCTCAGCTGTAGTCAAGAGTTTGACTCTAACCACATGAGAGAGCCAGAATAAATCCACTCAGCTAATCTGCTCCTGGATTCCTAACCCTCAGAGAAGGTGTAATACATACATGTTTATTATGTTTAAGCTGCTAAATTGGGGCTATTTGTTATACAGCAATAGAAAACTAAGGCAATGTATTTAAAGCCATTGGTCTGGGGTGACCTTCTAGAGTGTGGATGCACATACAGAAGCATGGTGTCAGAAAACTTACACCCATGGCCTGCCTGTGTTTAAGTATGAGGAGCCAGGGGAAGAGAAGATACAGCTATATGACTTTGGCAAATTACTGGCATTTAGTTTCCCAATCCATCAACTAGAGATAAGAACAGCCTACACTGATCTGGAAGAAAATTAATGAAGCAGCATCAGTAATGTGTATAATATAGTGTCTGCAACATAACAGAGTCTCAATTGGTGTAATTTTTCCTCTTCCTTATTCCCTAATTGTGGTAGTTTTAGGTTTTCATTCTCATTGACAAGACAGAATCTCAGATGCTTGCATAAGCATTGTGAAGTGTAAAAAATTTTCAGAATTATTTTAAAACTAGGTTTACCATACTTTTAAAGATATCTTCCTTTCTCTTCAAATTAGTGCATTACAAAATGAGTTTTCTAAGGTTGGTAAAATCATTTTATCAAAATATGCACCTATGCCTTTAGAATTACAGTAAGTCTGCACTTAATATCATTTATAGATTCTTGGAAAATGCAGGTTTAAGCAAAATAACTATAGCAGATTCTCTAATATTGTTTCATTCAATATTGTTTTTTGTTATAATTCTGATGAGAAATAAATTGGTTCCATTATACATCATTTAGCTACAGATGCAAGATCCAAGGATATATGAACAATGCTAAGTGGGGACTTACTGTATATGCAAGAAATATTTGTGAGGAATGGGCATATTAGGGACTTACAGAATAATTTGTTTTCCTTTTAGTGTTATTCATGTTTTACAAAAATTATTTTATATATCTGAATGTTGTGAAATTGTTTTCAATAGTGCATTTTTTTCTGGATATAATATCCTGTGGATATTTTTAAATAATGAGAAGTTAAAAGGTATCTATTCAAAGCCAATGAGTATAAAATGTATTTTCCTCAGAAATTATTTAATGTCACGTTTAGAAATACTATGTAGCTGAAATCTGAGATTAATAATCGAGCATTTGACAATATTCTTCCATACTTGGCAGTCAAATGCTTTGAAAAAGACTTAGCAATCTCTCATTTCATAGCATATTGGAAAAATTAGGCTATTATTGATGGATGTAGAACATGGGAGAAGTTATTTATTTTGTTAGACTCCCTTAGAATTTTGGAATGAAGATGCTATTAAACTGTTTATTACATTGTTGTGAAGTAAACATACTGACCAGATCAAAAATTCCATTTTAGACTATGCTGCTTGCATTTCCAAAATTGTGGGTTCAAAATACATTTTTAAATATCTTTTTATGTAAGCCTGCATAGAAAAGGAAATGTAACTTTGTCTGGGTAATAGCCTGTAGTAGTCTGTTCTCACACTGCTATAAAGATACTGCCTGAGACTGGGTAATTTATAAAGAAAAGAGATTTAGTTGACTCACTGTTCTGCATGGCTGGGGAGGCCTCAGGAAACTTAAAATCATGATGGAAAGCAAAGGGGAAGCAAGGACCTTCTTTACATGGAGGCAGGAGAGAGAAGAGTGTGTGAAGGAGGAACTGTCAAATACTTACAAAACCATCAGATCTCGTGAGAACTCATGCACTATCATGAGAACAACATGGGGGAAATTGCCCCCAGGATCCAATCTCCTCCCACCAGGTCCCGCTCTCAACACTTGGATATTATGGCTATTACAGTTCTAGATGAGATTTGGGTGGGGACACAGAGCCAAACCATATCACATCCCAAGTCTTAAATGAGAACATGTCTACTATATGGGCACAGTGCATTTGCATAGCTAAAATTTTTGTCTGTTGCCTTTTTAATTAATTCTGTTTGACTCATTACTGGTACTTTGAGCATGTGGAAAATCTATTACAATCATTCACTTTTTGCTTCCTAAAAAATAAGTTTAATTGCTAGAAATAAATGTTTAATGAGAGAAGATTATGGGGACTTATTCAGTGGTTACTGTGTCCTAGGTCTGGGAACCTGAACACACACTCAGAGATGAAGATTTATGTTCAATGAGTTTATAAATATTTTCCACAAAATTACCTGTAAGAGGCAGGGAAGGAAGACTGGGCAGAGAATAGGTTAACCTGAAGGAATGTAGCAGAGGGATTCTAGAGCTGGATTAGACCTTCATATTTGTTCCAGTACCCCTGAATTGAGTAGTCGCTGGATACAGACTGCTCCCAAAGAGAGTAACGTAAGCCTATAAGTCAGTGGAGTATTGGAACCTGTTTTTACTGGCTCAAGAGAGCCAATTATTAAATATGCAGTATTTCACTACCTGGTTGTTAAATTATTGATACCTTAAAATAAGCCATGGTAGAAACATTTACATAAGGGCTTACTTTTGAACAGCCAGTGTAATCACCAAAATACTAGATGTATCCTTGGTCAAGGTGGTTTCCTTCAGCAAAAGTTAATGTCTGGAGAGGTACTCAGCTGTGAGCCATTAGTAGGCAGTAGTCCCAGAAGCTAGAGGAATGAGTATCTCAGTCATGAAAGGAGAGATCAGGGCAGTGAAATATGACATACACTATCGTCCACAACATGGGTCACTCGAGTTTGTGTAGTAAGTGCATTCATCTAAAAAACTTCTTCCAGAATTCCAGTTGATCACTTTTCCTTGGGTAAATTAGAAAATGAAATATTTTTAGCATGCTTTGCTGTACTTGTTCAGTTATCATAAACATTGGGTAAAGAATTACCAAAAGATTCCTAAATGGATCATCTGGGCACTGAATTTATCAATTCTTACTCCTGTTAGCCCTAGTACCCAGTGATGATCTGGGTGAATTACCCCAGGCCAAATGTTGACTTCTCTTTTTCTCCCTGGTCTCTTAGTGCAAAGAACTTGAAGTGAGCAAGAAAAAGCCTGAAAATAAAATTAAAGAGGATTCTAACTTTGGGAACTGGCAGAAGTGTTACTCCTCTGGGAACAAGAATCTCTCTATCCCCAGATTCTACGGTAGTAGAGAATGGAAGCACAAATTTCCTACCTAAGTTATTGGGATTAACCGTAATTACAAGCTGCTACTATTTCTACCTCCATAGTTTCTGGATTTATTTATTCCACCTGCTAGAGATTTTACATGCCACCATTTCCAAGCTGATACCTCAGTTGTGTCTTTAAGAGGCTAGTCCCTTGCTGCATTAGGGCAGCAGCACTGGGGTGGCATCATATGTAATATGACACCCATGATCATATGCCCACCAACACATCTCCTTTGGTAAAAGTTGATCCCTTGGTCTGCTCTGTTGTTATACACAATTCATTGTTGATGCAGATACATCAAATATTCTGAATATTCTTAGAAGCGTGCTATCTGAGGCCCTATGGGCAGGAAAGGAAAATTCATATGCAGAATATATGTTAATTCCAGTCAAGATGGTCAGCTGCTTTCTAAGGTAGAAGAGATCTAATGTACTAAGATTGCCATTGCTGGTGAATAACATCTTCTTGGGGTGTAGAGTGTTAGTTTGTGTTGTGGCAAGTTAGACATTCATCAGAAGCAGCAGCTAGATCAGTCTTAGTGAATGGAAACACATGCTTTAGGGACCATGCTCAGCTTCCATCTCCGACACCATGGCTACTGCATTTCTGAATTCATCATATTAGAAATGGGTGGTAGAACACAAGGACTGACTAATGCCAAATAATTAGTTACTTGGACTGCTGTGTATTTCAGTATTCATTCTATTGTTCATGCTTTCTGATAGATATTAATATACATTACAAAGTCTTCAAATTTTGTGACTGCTTCTAATATGATCTGGTTCTGTGTCCCCACCCAAATATCATGTTGAATTGTAATCCCCAATGCTGGGGGAGGGACCTGGTGGGAGATGAATGGCTCAGATTTCCCCCTTGCTGTTCTCATGCAAGTGAGTGAGTTCTCAAGAGATCTGATTATTTACAAGTGTGTAGCATGCCCCCTTCCCTCTCTCTCTCTCCTGCTGCCATGTGAAGATGTGCCTCCTTCCGCTTCACCTTCCTCCATGATTGTGTTTCCTGAGGCCTCCCCAGCTATGCTTCCTGTACAGCCTGTGGAACTATGGATCAATTAAACTTCTTTTCTTCATAAATTACCCAGTTTCAGGTAGTTCCTTATAGCAGTGTAAGAACAGACTAATACAAATTCCATTCATGCATCCATATGTATCTTTTCCAGATCCTTTATCATTAATCTTTTAACTGTTCTCTTTCTAGGCCCACAGAAAGCCAGCCAATCGTTTGCCATTGCTTATTTGTCCATTTGCATTCTTATCTTGCACTGCTTCTCCCTTCACACAACGTGGATAGCCATGTATCTGAAGGTTGGCCTTTTCCTTCTCTATCAGATAGTCAAAAGGAATCCCCCCATAGGCGTGAATTGAGAGAAAGGTACCGACACAACATGAGTAAATGATGTGGAGGTCTGGGCTATCTGCTCATGCAGCTATGCCACCGTATTTATGTTATACCTGGACTTACCACTTCTGTATTACAATGAATTGTTGAAGTGGCCCAACCTATGACTTCATGAGTTTGACAGACTGTAGCTATGGCCAGATGATCAAATAATGTCCATAGCCAGACCCTCTATCATGACGCAACAGCAAATTAATAGCACTTTGTCAAATGGTGTCTAGTTTCCCACTGCAAGGCAGGAACTTTCATGGAAGTCTAACTATGATTTTCCTATTGAGGCATTTAATAAATGTGTCCCTACAGAATATTTTTTGACATAAGATGGAAAAGCTAATATATA
Source organism: Symphalangus syndactylus (assembly GCF_028878055.3). Taxonomy (NCBI): domain Eukaryota; kingdom Metazoa; phylum Chordata; class Mammalia; order Primates; family Hylobatidae; genus Symphalangus; species Symphalangus syndactylus. The sequence continues at coordinate 90,798,478 of NC_072426.2, forward strand.
ACTTAGGACAAGACTGTAAGGTACACTATTTTCACCCCACATTGGTATGAATTACTTCTTATTCTCCATTCTCAAAAGGTTGGAAATTTAATGCATTTCCTCAGTCAAGGGCTACATACCATGTCCCTGTGATTGTGTTAATCAGTTCTAGAAAAGACATCATATTTGGCAAAGTAGTTATAATTGGAGCTACTATTCAGTTATGTTTAGAGTGGTGCATCATTAACTGGAACAATTGATCTGATTTTTGTTAGTGCCAGATAGTGAATTGAATGGGACTATCATGGAGACCACCATTTGTATCACATTTAAATTACTAAAGTTGGAACCAATCTCTACCTTTTAAGTGTACAATATTGTTTCTTAAAACTTACCATTTTGATACAATTTAAAATTAACAGAAGAGTTGCATAAATCATAAAAATTTCCTATTATGAATCACCTATTTTACATGACTATTAATATCATGTATAGCCATTAATCAAACTAAGAAATTAACATTGGTACAACATTATTATCTAAACTGTAGACTTTATTTAGATTTCACCAGAATGTTTAAATAATGTCCCTTTTGTTTGTTTCAGGACTCAATCCAGCATTCCACACTGCATTTAGGTATTATGTCAGCTTAGCTACCAAAATAAAGAAATAAGCAAATAAACAAATAAGCAAAAACTATTGTTAAAAAGAACAGCCCTGGGGAGGTGGAGCAAGATGACAGAATAGAAAGCTCTAGTCATCATTCTCCCTAGCAAGGACACCAAGTAATCAACTATCTACACAGCAAAAACATCTTCATAAGAACTGAAAATCAGGTAAACATTCTTAGTATCTGTTTTTAACTTCATGTCACTGAAAGAGGCACTAAAAAGATAGGAAAAACAGTTCTGAATTTCCAACCACCACTCCTACCCCACCCGCCATCAGCTGTGCAGCAAGGTGGAGAGAGCATCTCTGGGCAGTGAGGCCAGGGAGAACACAGAAATTGTGAGACATTGAACTCAGTGCTGTCCTGTTTGAGCAGAAGGGATAACTGGACCAAATTCAGCTGATGCCCACCCACAGAGGGAGCATTTAAACCAGCCCTAGCCAGTGGGGAATCTTCCACACCAGCAATCCAAACTTGAGTGCCTGCAAACCTCGCCACCGAGAGCCACAGTGCTCTCGTCTCTAAGTAAACTTGAAAGGCAGTCTAGGGTATAAGGACTGCAACTTTTAGGCATGTCCTAGGGCTGAACTAGGAGCAGAGACTGTGGACTGATGGGGCATGCAGCATACTGAGACACCAGCTGAGGAAACCAAGGGAGTGCTGGCATCACCGCCCCCCCCGCCCATAACCCCAGGATGTGCAGCTAATGGCTCCAAAAGAGAACTCTTCCTTCTGCTTGAAGAGGGAAGAGTGGGGAGAACTTTGTCTTGCATCCTGGATACCCTCTCAGTCACATAAGGATAGGGCACTGGTCAGAGTTACGAAGCCCCTGTTTCAGGCCCTAGCTCCCAGATGAATTTCTAGGCACACCCTGGGACAGAAAGGTATCTGCTTGCCTTGAAGGAAAGTACCCAATTCTGCTTGCATCCATCACCTGCTAACTAAAGAGCCCTCGGGCTCTGAATAATCAACAGCAATGTCCAGGTACTACATCGAGAGCCTTGGTAAGCCTCTGAGATTTGCTGGCTTTATGTGAGACTCAGCACATTATCAGCAGTGGTTACCAGAGGGCAAGACTCCTTCTGCTTGAGAAAAGCAGAAGGAAAAGTAAAGGGGCCTTTGTCTTGTACTTTAGGTACCAACACTGCCACAGTGGGGTAGAGCAACAAGCAGGCTCTTGGGGTCCCCAACTCTAGGACTTGACTCTTGGATGGCATTTTGAACCTGCCTTGGGCCAGAGGGGAGCCCACTGCCCTGAAGGTTGAGTCCCAGGCCAGTCAGCATTCACCACAAGCTGACTTAATAGATCTTAGGCCTTAAGGAAACATTGGTGATAATCTGGCAGTAGCCCTCTTGGCCAGGGGTAGCAGTGGCTACAAGGTGAGGCCCTATGCCTTTGAAAAGGGTAGGGAAGAGAGGGAAGGGCTGTATCTTGTGGTTTGAGTGCCAGCACAGCCACAATACATACATACAGCACAGCATACCAGGTAGACGTCTAAGGTTTTTGACTCTAGTCTCTGACTCCCAGATAGCACTTCTGAACCCACCCAGGGCCTGGAGCATCTCACCAACCTAAAAGGAAGAACACAGTCCTGGTTGGCTTTGCCACCTGCTGATTGTGGAGCCTAAGGGGCCTGAGTGAACATAAGCAGTAGCCAGGGAGTGGTTATAGTGGGCCTTAGGTGAGACCCAGTGCTGTGCTGACTTCAGTTCTGACCCGGCACAGCCATAGTGGTGATGGCCACAGGGGTGCTTGTCACTCCACCTCTAGCTTTAGGTGGCTCATAATGGAGAGAGATACTCTATATGTTTGGGAGAAAATAAGGGAAGATGACAGGAGTCTCTGCCTGATAATCTAGAGAATTCTCTTGGATGTTATCCAAGACTATCAAGGCAGTAACCCTAGGAGTCTGCAAGAACCACTGCATTACTGGGTTTGGGGTGCCCCCTGAAGCAGAACCAGCATAGATCATAACACCCAAGTCATTTCAGTTATCTCAAAAATCTTCCCAAGAAGCAAGCTGCAAATAAGGCTAGACAGTGAAGACCATAATAAATACTTAACTCTTCAATGCTCAGACACAAAAGAACATCTACAAGCATCAACATCATCCTGGAAAACATGGCTTCACCAAATGAACTAAATAAGGCACCAGAAACAATTCCTGGAGAAACAGAGATATGTGACCTTTTTGACAGAGAATTTAAAATAGCTGTGTTTAGGAAACTCAGAGAAATTCAAGATAACATAGAGAAGGAATTCAGAATTCTATCAGATACATTTAACAAACAAATTGACATAATTAAAAAGAGTCAAGCAGAAATTCTGGAGCTTGAAGATGCAATTAGTATACTGAAAAATGCATCAGAGTCCTTTGATAGTAGAAATGACCAAGCAGATGAAAGAATGAGTGAGCTTAAACACAGCCTATTTGAAAATACACAGTCAAGCCTGGACGAGGTGGCTCACAACTGTAATTCCAGCAATTTGGGAGTCCGAGGCAGGTGGATCAGGAGTTCATGATGAGCCTGGCCAACATGGTGAAACCTCATCTCTACTGAAAATACAAAAATTAGCTGGGCATGGTGGCACACACCTGTAATCCCAGCTACTCTGGAGGATGAGGCATGATAATTACTTGAAGCCAGGAGGCAGAGGTTGCAGTGAGCTGAGATCACACCACTGCACTCCAGCCTGGGCGACAGAATGAGACTCTGTCAAAGAAAGAAAAGAAAAGAAAATACTCAATCATAGGAGACAAAAAAGAATAGAAAACAATGAGAAAAATGAAACAAATAACATACAATGAAGCTCCAATACATCTGGCAGCAGACTTTTCAGTGGAAACCTTACAGGCGAGGAGAAAATGGCATGACATATTTAAAATGCTGAAGGAAAATAAAAGTAATAAAAGTTTCACTCTAGAATAGTATATCCAGTGAAAATATCCTTCAAATATGAAGCAGAAGTAAAGACTTTCCCAGGCAAACAAAAGCTGAGGGATTTCATCAAACCAGACCCTTCCTACAAGAAATGCTAAAGGGAGTACTTCAATCAGAAGGAAAAGGACATTAATGAGCAATACATAATTACTTGAAGGTACAAAACTTACTGGTAATAGTAAGCACACAGAAAAACACAGAATATTATACCATTGTAACTGTGGTGTGTAAGCTACTCTTATGCTAAGTAGAAACTCTAAACCATGAACCAATTAAAAATAGTAACTACAACTACTTTTAAATAATAGTCAATACAAAGATATAAATAGAAACAACAAAATGTTAAAAACAGAGGGAATAAAGTTAAAGCAAATTACTATGAGGTATTTTTCTTGTTTGTTTATGCAAATAGTGCTATGTTGTTATCAGGTTAGAATAATGGGTTATAAGATAGTATTTGCAAGCCTCATAGTAACCTCAAACCAAAAAAAAAAAAAATGCAACGATACACAAACAATATAAAGCAAGAAACTAAATTGTATTACTAAAGAAAATCATCTCCACCAGAGGAAGACAGGAATGAGAGAAAGAAGGAAAAGAAGATCACAGAACAACCAGAAACCAAATTTTTAAAATGGCAGAAGTAAGTCCTTACATATCAATAACATTGAATATAAATGGACTAAACTCTTCAATCAAAACACATAGACTGGCTGAATGAATAAAAAGTAAGATCTTTTAATCTGTTGACTACAAGAAACACACTTCACCTATAAAGACCAACCTGAGTGTCCATCAACTAATGAATGGATTACAAAAATCGTGGTACATATACACAATGGAGAACTATTCAGCAATAAAACAAGAATGAGTTCCAGTCATTTGCAACAACATGGATGGAACTGGAGATTATTATATTAAGTAAAATAAGCCAGGCATAGAAAGACAAACATTGCTTATTTGTGGGATCTAAAAATTAAAACAATTCAACTCATGGCCATAGAGAGTAGAAGGATGGTTACCAGAGGCTGTGAAGGGTAGTTGCAGGGGTGCCGGCAGGTGTCGAGAGGTGGAGGTTGGGATGGTTAATGGGTACAAAAAATATAAAGAATTGATCAGATCTACCATTTGATAGCACAACAGGGTGACTATAGTCAATAATAATTTAACTATACATTTTAAAATAACTTAGAGTGTAATTGGATTGGTTGCAACTCAATGAGTACATTCTTGAGGGGATGAATACCCCATTCTTTATGACGTGTTTATTCCACATTGCATGCCTGTATCAAAACATCTCATGTAACCTGTATATGTATACACCTACTATGAACCCACAAAAGTTAAAAATTACAACTAATAAAAGGGAAGAAAATTTTACTATACCTTAGAGAAAGAACAAATCTGGAAGATTGACATTACCTTATTTCAGAATGAATTATAAATCTGTAGCAATCGAGCAGGTGTGTTTTTTTCTGTTTATAAGTATACAGATGAATGGAACATAATACAGAAAATGTTAGAAATAGGCCCATAAAATATGTTAAGTCATTTGCAGCATGGGTTCTAAGGTAATTTAATGGAGAAAGGATAACCAACAAATGGTGCTGGAACAACTAAACATATATATGTAAAATGTAAACCTCAGCACAACATAAAAATTTAACACAACATAAAAATTTAACTTAACTTTTTATCACAACATAAAAATTTAACTTAGATTGTACAAGGGGACTTCAAAAATTCATGGAAAAATGGAATTAAAAGATAAAATTAAAAACTTTCTTGACATAAGCACAATCAAATTTAAGACATTCTTTTTTACATTACTAACTGAAGAAAAAATGGGTACCCTTCAAAGATTATTTTTAAATTGGGAAACAAAAAGAAGTCAAAAGGAGCTAAATGGGGACTTTAAGGTGGATTACTGATAATTTCATATCAAAACTCTCACACAATTGACTTTGCTAGGGGAGAAGAGTAAACAGGAGCATTGTCATGATGTAAAATGACTGGTGAAGTTTTCTGGGGCATTTTTCTCCTAAAACTTTGCCTAACTTTCTCAAAACATGCTCATAATAAGCAGATGTTATCATTCTTTGGTCCTCCAGAAAGTCAACGAGCAAAATACTTCGAGAATAAAATAAAAAAAAAAAAAAGGTTGCCATGATCTTTGCCCTTGATGAGCCTGCTTTTGCTTTTACTCAACCACTTCCATCTCTTGGTAGCCATGGCTTTGACTGTGCTTTATCTTCAGGATTGTACTGATAGCACCATGTATCATCTCCTGTTAACAATTCTTTAAAGAAATGCCTCAGGATCTTGATCTCACTTCTTTACAATTTTCATGGAAAGCTCAGCTCTTGACTGCAGCTGATCTGGCACAACAGTTTTGGCACCCATCAAGTGGAAAGTTTTCCCAACTTTAATTTTTTAGTTAGAATTTTGTAAGCTGAGACAATTGAGGTGTCTATGGTGCTGGCTATTGTTTTTGCTGTTAATCATTGTTCTTCTTCAACTAGGGCCAAACAAGATGGATTTTTTTCCTTGCAAATTGATGTCGGTTGTCTGCTTCTGTGGGCTCCATCTTTAACCTTGTCTTGTCCCTTCTTAAAATAAGTAATACATTTGTAAACTGCTAATTTCTCTGGGCATTGTCCCCATAAATTTTTCATAAGGCATCAATGAGTCATCATTCTTCCACCCAAGCTTCACCATATATTTGGTATTTGTTTTTTTTTCAATTTTAGCAGAATTTATGTTGCTCTGATGGGGCTCTTTTAACTAATGTCTTAAACTTCTTAGCTCCTCAAACTAGATCCTGTTAAGACATGTTATAAAAAGTTAGTATGAGCTTATTTTGGTATGAAAAAAATTTAAAATTAATGCATAGATTTTTTTAATGGTCATTTTCTATGAACTTTTGTAAGACCCCTCATTGATCTAAATGCGAAAGATAAAACTATGTAACTTTTAAAAGGAAACTTAAAAGAAGAATTTTGGGCCTTTGGGCTTAGTAAGGATTTCTTAGCTTAGAATTCAAAAGGTGCAAATCATAAAAGAGAAATTGATAAATTGTACTTTAAAATAATATAGAAGGTTGGCCTTTTGAAAGACATTGTTGAAAAAAGTGTTAAGGTAAGCCAAAAAGTGAGAGAAAATATTTGCAAACAGATATTTGACAAAGGACTTTATCAGAAAGTATATAAAGAACTCTAACAATTTAATAATAAGAAAACATACAATCTAATTTTAAAAATGGACAGAAGATTTCAACAGACACTTCACCAAAGGAGACAAATGGATAGCAAATAAGTACACAAAAAGACTTTCAACATCATTTGTTTTTAGAGAAATATAAATTAAAACCACGTGGATATACATGCCAATAGAATGGCTCAACTTGAAAAAACTGACAATACCAAATGTTGACAAGGACAAGAAACAACTGGAACTCGTATATAACTCTTGGAAATGCAAAACGGTACAGACACTTTGAAAACTGGCAGTTTCTTATGAAGAAAGGCATAGTACCAATCAATCTGAAGCCAAGAAAAATGAAAACATTTGACCACATAAAACCTCTACTGGAAAGTTTAAAATAGCTTTATTCATAATAGCCCCAAATTAAAAACAGCTCAAATGCCCATCTACTGGCTAATGGACAAACAGATGGTGGCACACCAATGTATAAAATATGGTTCAAAAAATCATAGACTACTAACACATGCATAAATATGGATAAATCCCCAAATCAAAAACTTTATACAAAGAGTACATATTGTATAATTGCATGTAGATGACATTCTGGAAAAGACCAAACTATTGGAACAGACATCAGAACAGTGGTTGCTATGAGCCAAGGGGCAGGGAAATGAATTCATCACAAAATGGAGGAGAAGATTTTTTGGAATCATAGAAATATTCTATATTTTTACTGTGGTAATAGTCTTTATATGACTATATATGCTTGTCAACACTCATCAAATTAAAATCGAGCACAAATTTAAATTTTATTATATAAATTATAACATAATAAATCTGGCCAAGAAAAAAGAAAAGATGTGGTCATCCCTACTTGTAGATCAGATCTTTATTCCTTAAAATTTGAATATTTCAAAGAAAGGACTAATATATCTTGTGAAAGTAACAATCAGAACACAGCAAAATACAGTGGTTAAAAGCACACGTTCATTCTGCTTCTCTGCCTCCTGGAGCATAGACAGCCTTTCTTCAAGGTTCTGAGGAAGCTTGTGCTCCTAGAGCCAGTAATTCCACATCATTTGGCAATGGAGGACTTACAAGGTCCTGGTGCCCATTAAGCTGTCTCATTAGTCAAATTTTACACAGCTTCAAGGGTTGTAGGAAAGGTTTATTAAGGTCAAGAATACTTTCTGTTCAGCTTTTGATCCTATTGTTGGATAAAAGTTGCAAAAGGGGCCGGGCACGGTGGCTCACGCCTGTAATCCCAGCACTTTGGGAGGCCAAGGGGGGCGGATCACAAGGTCAGGAGATCGAGACCATCCTGGCTAACACGGGGAAACCCGGTCTCTACTAAAAATACAAAAAATTAGCCAGGCCCGGTGGCAGGCGCCTGTAGTCCGCTACTCGGGAGGCTGAGGCAGGAGAATGGCGTGAACCCAGGAAGCAGAGTTTGCAGTGAGCCGAGATAGCGCCACTGCAGTCCGGCCTGGGCAAAAGTGCGAGACTCCGTCTCAAAAAAAAAAAAAAAAGTTGCAAAAGGTTCCCCCATCCCTGAATAGGGCAAACATTTCTATCCCTGCTACTCCACTGAGAACACTGCGAAAAATCATATTTCTGAATTTCAGTGACAAAAGTCCTGGAAAATCTGGACTTGATTTAATATTTGTTAGCTATTAAATATTTTCAATAGTTGACATTTAATATTTTTAATATTTAACAAATATTAAATCAAGTGTGAAGCAGTGCTCAAATGTACCTACTGATATTCCAGTTTGGTTCATCTTTTAACAAATATTAAATCAAAAATCAAAGATGATCTCCCAGGTCAGTGGGACCTCAACTTCTGCCTGCCAGTTTTTCTATGCTAGGGGCCATGCCCACAGATGAATAATAATGTGGTAATTTGAAGTTTTAAAGTCAAATGGCACTTATAAGGCATCATATAGTTATGGAATTCTGAACGTTTTTGATAAAAGAAAGAAAAAAAGGTTAAAGTGAATGGGAATAAAATAAAATGTGATTGATTTGAGACATGAAACCTTCTGAATGGTAAAGATTGCACACTATTGATGTATTGCAATGAGGGCAGTGGAGAGAAACTACAGGCTTCTTGGTCTTATGGAAGAGTTGGTGCCTAAAAAATTGGAGGGAAATCTCTTTGTGGTAATTCTTTTTTTTTATTATACTTCAAGTTTTAGGGTACATGTGCACAATGTGCAGGTTTGTTACATATGTATCCATGTGCCATGTTGGTGTGCTGCACCCATTAACTCGTCATTTAGCATTAGGTATATCTCCTAATGGTAAATTTTTAACTTAGGAAAATTACATACTGTAGTAACTCAGAGTTTGCGTTTTAGAGAATTGCAGACTTTGTTTGAAATCTTAATTCTGCCACTTTCCAGGTAAGTGACCTCAAACAAGTCATATAAACTCTCCAAATCTCTATCAAATCATCTGAAAATGAGGAAGATGAACATTATCTAACAGGGTAAGCTGAAGAAAGCATAAGCAAATATATGCAAAGCACCTAACATGGTGTTGGTTCATAGCAAAGCTTAAGAAATAGAATTCAAATTGTTCTCATTGTCATTATCATCATTAAATTTTACCTGCAAATCAGGAAGGATGCAGACATCCAGTTTTCAGACATACACCTGGTGGCACTGAATGTTTTTGTTTTTTAGTGAGTATGCATAAGTATGTTTGTGGATGTTTGCGTTTCTAGGTAAATGCTCATCTACATCACCTAGGATCTACTAAATTAAAAATAAAAACCATTTTTAAGAACAAACAAACATTTGAATATTGAGATTACAGAAAATGAAATGACTGGACTATAAATACTTTATTCATGGTATATTAAAATCAATATAAATGAGCATAAATGAGTTATTTGTCACACCAATAAATTAAAGAAACACAAAATACAAATATGAACTGTTAAAATAGCTACCAGCAATACTGAATCACAAGAAAATACATTTTCTCTTTATTTCTCACAGTCCTCCATATAATCAAACTATTAACCCACAAACTGGTTTTCAAGAAAGAGATCACCATGCATTATCAGTAGAAATTAGAGAAAGTCTCTAAAGTGTCCCACGCGTCCGTGTGAAGAGACCACCAAACAGGCTTTGTGTGAGCAATAAAGCTTTTTAATCACCTGGGTGCAGGCATGCTGAGTCCGAAAAAGGAGCCAAAAGCAAAGGGAGATAAGGGTGGGGCAGTTTTATAGGATTTGGGTAGGTAGTGGAAAATTACAGTCAAAGGGGGTTTTTCTCTTGTTGGGGGGCCTGGGGTTACAAGGTGCTAGGTGGGGAGCTTCTGATACTCATTGTCCAGGAGAAGGGATGTCACAGGGTCAGTTGATCAGTTAGGGTGGGGCAGGAACAAATCACAATGGTGGAATGTCATCAGTTAAGGCAGGAACTGGCTATTTTCACCTCTCCTGTCATTCCTCAGTTGCTCCAGGTTGTCTGGATGCATATGTGCAGGCTTGGACTCAGAGGCCTGACATAAAGGACCATTTTTTAATTTTAATTTTTATTTTTTTCCTTTCAAAAAATTTAAATTGTGAGTATTTAAATTTGTGTTCCCATTTGAGATTATGCTTTGAAAATTATTGAGCTTCCATAATAGGTATTGGAGGAAACCTTTCAATTAAAAACTATATTGTAGAATGAAAACATAAGGGAAGCATCTAATTAGTTGTTGCCCTAACCCACCACCATTAAACTCCACATATATTCAAAAGAAAATTTTTATATCATCACTAGATATTTGATGCCAAAACATCAAACATTTTCTCCACATGTAACAGAGAGCTATTAGAGGGGTAACTTTAACCAGGGTCTCATTTACACCTCCAACTTGCCAGGAATTAATAGAGGAGATTCTTGGAGAATCTCGATACAGTTTTTAGTCTTGAGAGGCAAGAGTTAAAGGAGAGGGCAGATGGAAAGAAGAGCACTTGAAATTCCCCACAGCACTGCTGTGCTGTCACTCAGGTGAGTAGCTCCTTTGGGGCAGCTCATGTGCATGGTTGGAACTGCAACCTCAGTCACTGGAAGCATTCCTAAGCTAGGCATTTCTCTCATGTTGTGGCAGCAGTTGACCAGAAGGCATGCCGTCCTCCTAGTCAAACAAAAGAGTTAACTGCAGAAATCAGCAGGCTCAGAGGCTTTTGAACAAGAAAAACCAGAGGGGAGAAGCTGCCCACATATGCTGGCCCCTCAGTATACCATTTCTGGATCTCAGAATTATCTGTGTAAACTTGCATCAACCTGCTGTTGAGCTTACTGCCTGATCGAAGTATACCATCAGAAACCAAGCAGTGCTGAGAAAAAAAGAAAGAGAAAAGGAAATGAATGCACCCAATTTGTGGGCAAACACCTAGCTGATCCGGATGGAGGTCCCCTCACTACAGTAATCATGTAGACAAAAACTGGCTTAATAAATGTATATATATATATATATATATATATATAATTAATATATATAATTATATGTGTGTATCTCTATGTCTGTATCATATCTATATTTATGTGTATATTTTCATGTAGATATTTATCTAACTATACCTATATACCTAATTATAAAAATTGTGAGCCTTATTCAGTTTTGTGTGCTTAATGAGATTTCTGAAACTAAATTTTATTGGAAAAGGATATGAAACACAATTTTAAGATTACTAATAATAGATAACATAGACAAACACATATCAGCATCAGACAAGATGCTCCTGGTTGGCATCCCAGTGATACATATACTTCCAGAAGGCAAGCAGCCAGTTCATACAAAGTAAGTAGTGCCGTGTATGTTTATGTGTTTATGTGTGTGTGTGCATATACATATAGAGACCACAATTATTTATTGCCCAAATTACTAATTTACAATTACCTGCAAATTGTATTAGTGTACCTTAACACTGTTTTCTTCTTGAATTGTTCCCAGTTGTACTTCAGAATTTTTTTAGAGCAAGAAATGGTTTCACAGTACGGTCTCTTGCATTTAGAATTATTCTTGTAGAGATACTAGACAGCACTGCTGTTACAGCTGGCTTTAGTACATTGTTTAGTTTCTATTTGAAAAACAGTAAAGGGCAAGTGGCCAAACACGTTAGCCCCTCTCCACTGCTGTGTCCACCACATATAGATTTTCCAAAAGCAAAATGTAAACATGATCAATCCTTTAAAGCAGGGCTGGCAAAACTTTTTTCCTGTGACGGGCCAGATAGTAAATGCTTTAGGCTCTGTATGCCATATGGTTTCTGTCACAACTATCAACTCTGCCACTGTAGGGCAAACACTGCCACAGACAGCTTGAGTAAGCAAGAATAAGCATGAATTAGCATGACTGTGTGGCAAAATCAGGCAGCAGTCCAGATTCATCTCTTGGGCTGTAATTTACCGACCCTGAGTTAAGAGAATGTATAGTCCTCATGGTCCAAACTAATTTCAAATGAGGACATAAGCATATCTGGTATATAATTTCCTGTGCTTTTCATTATGTTGCATGCTTCAGGATTAAACAGAAGTAAACCAGTTTAATTCAAAGAAAACTAGTAATACAGAAATCTACCTTGCCAGTCTAGTCAACAGAGCCCAAATTCTTTTACCCAAAAGCCTTTTGCTGTGTGACTCAAATCCACCTATCCAGCTATCTACACGCTAGCTTGGTCTCTTGACTTGGCCCAGTGTTTTTGAAGGTATATTCCATAGAAGGAATTCCTGAAAGACATTCAAAACAAAGATACCCTCTGGTTAAAAAATCAATTAAAAGTGCAAGCTATAGGTCTCTCTTGGATGTGCATTTTATTTGTCATATTAAAGGCAGTGAGAAATTCTGCAGTTAAGTAAACCTATTCAATGTATTACATGGCACTTTGTGTGTCATATAATAGATGCTCAAGAAATGCTATCTGATATTCTGGAAATAAAAGTGAAAAAAATGCAGACAAAGCAAAAAAAATCAATGTGGAAATCAAGCTTGAAATATTTTCCCAAGAGTATAATAGGGGAGAAAATGAAAAGCGTCTGGTTAGTACCATTAGCCTCTTTCAAAGTAAATGTGTGTGAATCATCAGTCATGCAATTTTCTTCTTCACACATTACCCTCATTTTTATCCAAAAAGACTAGCACTTATAGATAAGTTAATCAGGGGTTCAAGTGTCAAGTGTCAAGTGTCAGAAGAATCTTTATGAAAAACACGGAGTTTTTACAACTTATAAGCAGTTTCCAAGGTTTGAAACATGACTGGCCTAGCAACAGGATGAAACTCCCTCAGAGGCACATACTATTCAGGCCATGGGTGAATGCTTCCAGAGAGGTGAAAGTCCCCACAGTCCGCCTGTAAGTGGGAGCTAGTGGGCTTAGGAAATCTGAAATTAGCTAAGCTCTAATTGTTCAGAACTTTGTTATTCTTGTTTACCAGCCCTAGTCAAAAGTATATTGATTCAAATATTCTCTCCAGTTACCTGAGCCTCACCTTACTTTGTAATTCCTTTTTCTTACCCAACAGTTTCACCTATCGCTTTTAAACTACTATGCGACAAATACATTCTCTGTTTGTTTGTTTGTTTTTTGAGAAAGAGTCTTGCTCTGTCACCCAGGCAGGAGTGCAGTGGCACAATCATACCTCACTACAACCTCTGCCTCCAAAGCCCAAGCTTTGCCAAGTATCTGGGACTACAGGGGCATGCCACCACACCTGGCTAATTTTTTTATTTTTTGTAGAGACAAAGTTTCTCAGTGTTACCCAGACTGGTCTCGAACTCCTGGGATCAAGAGATTCTCTTGCCTCGGCCTCCCAAAGTGCTAGGAATACAGGCATGAGCCACCGTGGCTTGTGCCAGGCCATGTTCTTATATTTTCAATCTCTTCATAGAATTTTTCTTCCAACTCCATGCTTTTAGAAAAGATCTTCCATGGCGTTGCTTTTCCTCTCCTGTCCTCTCAAGTAGATTATGTGCATATCACGCACCAGAAATCACTCAGGGTAGAGATGTGAATTTGGTGTTATGCCATTTTCCTGGCCCTTTCTTTTTTCACACTACATTGTACTCTCTATAGCTGGCGGTTCATGCCAGACTACTAGAGCAGCTGCGGCCTCTCTCTACTGTGGCCATCTATTCACCTCCAGTTCATGTCTCTTGATCTTTTCTCCCTTTGTCCCTGCCCCTCTCAGAGGCTGCAGTAGGTTTACTTTCAGCTTACTCTCACTGAATCATATAATTTTCCAAAACTAAATCAACATATGATTCTGAGTCTACTGGTGTGTATTTTTTTAGTAGAGTGTGGCTCATTGAGAGTAATTATTGTCTTTTTAATGTCATTATTGTGCCCTAATATTTGGCACTATGCCCCCAAATTTTGCTCTATTAAATATTTGTTGAAGAACAGAATGATTATAGGATGCTGCAGGACAAGAAGATCCCACGCTTCCTCTCAAACACATCATTAGTGATGTTGATATTTTTCACCATGATCTTCAGGTCTCCATTCTAATTACCAGTAGCTGCTGTGTTTGCTGGGTTTTTGCTCATTTATATTTCTCAGAGAGCTCATTATAATCATTCTTTTTTTTCACTAATTCTCTGGCTCCTGGTTCAAGCTTTATGCTTTATCTAAGGTGAATTATTAGTAATCAGAAGGTAGCATAAGGAAGAATATTTAGGTGGATAACTATTCATTTCCATTCAGCTTAGACAGGATACGGAACCAAGTAATCTAGAAATTTTTGCTGCCTCTCATTACTATGGAGAAACCTTCAAATTTGCTGCCTACTAACCCCACTTACTTAGAATCATATCATCACATTCCAGCCTCAATACCTGGGCTCTGATACCATCAGTACACTAGGTCACTTCACCTTGAATATAGGGGTGTTTGAGTTTCTGTTTTGGTGCTGAATGAATAATCGATGAATGGTACCATATTAAGAACTTTGGTTCATAAAGACTGTTTGGTATCTTCCTCAACCTACTACTGCTGGATAGTCCTCCTAAATCTACATAAGTTCTAGGATCACCCAGGCTACTTTCTAGAAACTTCAAACTCTAATGCTATTTTAATTTGCCCCTGCTCTGACCCCCACATCTGCCTCTTCAATGCTGAGTAATCTTTCTGTAAAGTTACTCAGAGTCCCTACCAAAGCTTACTGTTGATGAAGTCAGCCCATTGAAACATCATTTCTCCCTAAGGACCAGAGATTTCAAACTATTTTCTTTTTACTTGAATCTTACCTTGATTCTAATGACCCTGGATTTGGCTGAATTTCAGTTAAAATTCTACAGTTGAAAATTGACTCATTTATAATTTTTCCTAAGCTGCTGTAAGTCAATTTAATCAAATTAAATCAATTCAAACACTCTTAAACTAAAGCTGTTCAAATAAAGAATAATTATGAAATGGCACAAAAAGCCTAAATTACCCTATAGTCCTATCTCCCCAAATGAAATTTATGTACTGGGAGCACTTATCCTCTCTAAATATATGGCAATACATGTTTCAATTCCCTTGGCCCATGCTTGACCACACTGGGTCTATCCAGTCATTTTTCCTAGAGAACAATAAGGAAGAAAGTAATGTCTCAAGTTTTCTTCTCCAAATGAGAAGTTTTCACACACACGCCCATTCTTACAGATTTGCTCAGCAAATTGTTTGCCACAAACCTATTCCTAATTTAATATTTGTCATCATTTGATTGAAATATTCTGCTTACAATGCCATCTGCATATGGTACTTTTATGCTCTTTACACAGTGTTTGTTGTGCATTAATGTTGAAGCATATATTTTTCTATCCATATCACATGAGAAAACAATGGATATACTGAGAAACCATACTTGCTAATGAAATTGTCCCTTTGCACCCCCTGAGCTACAGATCAGATTTTCCCCCAATCTCTTTATGAATCATTTGTCTCTAACTTATTACATTCAGATGGACTCTCCTCTGGAATTGAATGAACTCAGTCACACATTCACACTCTGTGTTAACCCAGACATACCTGTTGTTTGATAAAATTCCCCCTGAAAAATTTGTTCTCTTATTCCCGAACAGCCAACACACTTACATTCCAGAACTGGCTAGGATATAAATATGCACCACTTATATTCTTAAAGAGCACCACTTGTGAAATAAGGGCTTTAAATCATTGTCGAGAGGACGAAGCTTCCATTTTAAAGCCAAACATTTAACTGCTTACTGTATATAAGCATTCTATGTAACTTACATGATGACGAAACCTTTTATAGCAGTATATAGAGGTTGGTGTATTTAAAAATCTATTCAATAGAAATGTTTCTGGACAAGTCATAAGAGAGACAGAACTAAACAAAACAAAAAATCTGATGGGAAGACCTTGGACATATATGGAATGTGGTAAATCTCATACATGGCATCCCAGCACAGGGGCAAGGTCAGTGTTTTATATATATAAAGCCACATTAATTTGAAATTAGGTCTGGTTTTGAATTGTAGCTCTAGCTAATTAATGATGCGACTTTGGGAAGATAATTTAACTGCTTTGACCTGTAAAAGAAGGAGAAATAAGTCTGCAAAAAGTGTGTAACAGAGTTGGTTCAGCTACCAAAAACAAAAATTCTGTGAACAAATCTAGCTGAGTAGTTAGCACATATCAGATGATCAATCACCATGGGCTTTTCATAGGACATTAATTGCAAGAAGAAAATCCATGAATATATTTCTTAGAAGGCATCCTTTTTTGGGAAAGAGTCATTAAAATGGATAAAATAAGTATATGAGAAACATAAGCAGAGAAACATGAATTTATGAAAATGATGCCTATATATATTTTTCTTAAGCCAGTGTAAACAGAGATAAATTGCCAGTTCTTCCTACAAAATAGTCATCAGCTCAGAAACTATGGGATAGTAGATGCAGCAAAACACATGGAACAAGGAAGATTTACTATGTCCTAGATGTAATCTGAACCTCCATTTCCTTATCTGTAACGTATCTAACTCACCGTTGTCTTGACTAGGAGTTAAAGGTACCGAATAATAGGTGATAATGGTTGCAAACCATCAAGTTCTGAACTATGCAAGTTATCACTTAATCCATCAACAAGCATTTAGCAACTGCTTCTTTAGAATTTAATTTAATTCTAGGCTTAGTTCTGTTGAGGATTTAGGTGAAAATGCCACCAAGGTAAAGATTCTGTAATTTTAGCATATGTTTTCCATTGGGATATATGATTAGTCAAAAGTTAAATAAAATGTAAAACATTTATTAGTCTAGCTAGAACCAGGCCAAACAGCTGACAGGTAAGAAGGGGAGTAGTCACTCAAGGCTGAAGTATGTCGATGTGTCCACACCCCTGTCTGATGCTTCAATGTGAACTGCTCTTTGTGGGTTACAAATAAAATATTTTTTCATATCAATTTTTCAATGAAGAATTCACACTTTGCCACCTCAATTTTGTGTCTAATCCACACTGATCATAATTTTGTATAAACAGCTTCAACTCTTTCAAAATACTTTAATGTTTTTTCTTTTTCCAAATAAAATGAATGCTATTCAGAAGTTCCACACTATCACCTTTATAAAGGGCTAGTGACATTTCTTTCCTGTTAAAGTCAGCTATTTGCTGTTGATTTAAGTGACAGCAAAAGAACATCAAGGAACGAGGTAATTTTGGTCACATTTGCTTCCTTTATAGATCCTAAAGGCAACTTTATAAACCTAAGCTAAACATTTGTTTCAATGCTTTGTAGAAGACCTTACACACCTTCTAATGGCATTAGGCCCTTGAGAGAGTTTTTAATCATCTCCTTGAATTCCTACATAAAACTCCATAGCAACTTCTTAAGGAAACCAAAAACACACAGACAATATTTAAAACAAAACTAGATATCAAGGTATCCCCATGCCCTGCAAAACACACCAATAGCCACAAAATAGACATTATAGCCACTCTTTATGTGGCAAGACAAAGGAAGCAATGAGAGTGGCCTCTATTGGAACTGAGAACAGAAAAAAAACTCCAAAGAACCAACAGATGTTCTCTGTGAAACTTAAAGGCAAACTGGAGAACAGCATCTGAAAATGGGAATAAGTTTTCCCTCCATAGAACCAGTGAGTGTGAGGGGCCCAAAGGAAGAAAAACTAAAGAACTGGAGCAGGCCATGCCCTAAGAACTCCCCAGAGAGACCTCCAGCCCTCCCTTTTAGGACGGCTCCCTCAGTGAGCAGAAACTTTTGGGAGCTGAATCGAAAGAGAGCAGGAGAGGACAAGAGAAAGGAAAACATGAGGTCTACACAAAAGTGGGAAAAGGAAACACAACCAGGAAATTCCAAAAATTCAAGGCACCGAAGAGGGAGTTCTGCGAAGTTAGAAAAGCTTTCCTGAAACTTGCCTCATTCTAAAAAGTTAGATCAGAAAAGTTAATTTCACAGAAAAACACAAAAGTCTCACATTATAGACAGAAGTTTATTTCTCTCTCGTAAAAGAGCAAAGATAACAACAGAAAACACACTTATATTCGGAGCAATAAAGAAGTGTCAAGGTTAAATCTGAATCAAAGTTATTACAAGAAAAAACATGAGAACCAGGAGCTGGAGAAGTGCCCTATAGACTATGAGTGCACACTGCAAGATGAGCCCACCAACCAAACCAAAAATGTAACCTACTGTTTCAAAATGAGCTAAAAGACGTTGAGGAGATACAAGACATAAAATAAAAATATGAATCAAAATGAATGAAACTCAGAAATAAGATCACCAAATGCTGGAAAGTATTAGAAATAAATATCAGAAATTAAGGCTAAACCTGAAAGAATAAAACACAATTTTTTAAAAAAAGATAATGTCTTAAGAAATGGAAGATGAAAAAAATACATCAAAAATATGAAGAGATAAAAAGGAATTGAGACAGTGACGGATATTGACAATAAGCAAAAGAGGCTGCCATAGGAATGGTATGAGTCTCTGAACATAAAGCCAAAGCAAGGGAAAAATAACCTTGGCTTAAATTTTTAAAAAAGAAAAACGAAAGAAATAGAGAAAAACAATCATCTGAAATTGCACATTAAAAAACTAGCACATACTTGAAACACCTGAGGATATCCACCTAGAAATATCCAATATCAAGGCATATTCTAATAAGATTACTGGATTTTTAAAAAATGTCATTTGGACATATAGGAAACAAAGCTTCTGAAATAGAAATGAAGTAAAATTAGATATACAATAAAATTTTCAACAACATTTTATACCAGAAGAAAATAAAGTGACATATTTAAGACATGTAAAATTATAAATATGACTTTTAATTTACAAAGAGAACAAACTGGCAGCATCATGCAAAAACTCTGAGAACGTTGTTGCTATGAGTCCTTCCTCAAGAATTTTCTGGAAAATGAACTTCAAATGACCATATTGACTAAAGAGGTATCATCTCAAAAAAAAAAAAAGTGGTGGTAAGCATTAGATATAGTTTCCCATAAAATTAAGAACAAAACCAAATACCTTGAGAGGGCACATTTCTAATATATAAATATTAAAAATCACTCTCACCCCATTCCCTACCTGATACCCTCAAAATCTTAATCTTTTGAAAAACTTCCATTCACCTCCTGTTCCTCCACATCCACATCACCAGTGTCTTCCTATAGAGATGTCAGCCTTTGTAGACATCTGTCACAGCTCCCCAGGCTTCAGGATGTAAAAAGAAATCTAACTAAACAAAATAAAATAAAAAACAAACAAAACTACAGCTGGCTGAAACTGCAACCAAAATTCCTTTACTCAAGATCTTCCCATTACAAAGGGAGTAT
Organism: Symphalangus syndactylus; assembly: GCF_028878055.3. Taxonomy (NCBI): domain Eukaryota; kingdom Metazoa; phylum Chordata; class Mammalia; order Primates; family Hylobatidae; genus Symphalangus; species Symphalangus syndactylus. The sequence continues at coordinate 90,818,075 of NC_072426.2, forward strand.
GAGATCAGGTTCATTTAGCTTCTTGCTTCATGGATCATACTAAAGCAATCCATTGGCATGGTTTTCTATGGCAGCTATTCTTCAAAAATGAAAACCATCAATTTTGCCATCTTAGCATTTAACCTAGGCCTTTCAGATAATAGCACAGGTCAGATAAAAATACTCACAGTCTGGCGAGTTTTCTGCTCTCAACTTTTTAGTATTAAGGAAGACTAGTAAGTAAACACCCATAATTCAGAGGTTAAAATTTATCAACAGTGCTAGTCATGGCAACCTAGAGACAAAATAGAAAAATATGTGAAGTGAAGGCTGGGATTAGTGGCTCACACCTTCAATCCCAGCACTTTGGGAGGCTGAGGTGGGAGGATTCCTTGAACGCAAGAGTTGGAGACCAGCCTGGACAAAATAGTGACACTCCATGTACAGACCCTGTCTCAACAAAAAATTTTAAAAATTAAGTTGGGTGTGGTGGCATGTACCTGTAGTCCCAGCTACTCCAGAGGCTGAGGTGGGAGGATCATCCACCTAGTGTGATCAAGTCCAGGAAGTCAAGGCTACAGTCAGCCATGATCTCCCCACTGCACTCTAGTGTGGGTGATAGAGCAAGACCTTGACTCTAAAAATAAAAAAATAAAGTAAAGTAAAGTAAAATAGGACTAAAAATATCACCAGCTCAGAGTTGGCTTCAGTGTTAATTAAGTTAATATCTATTAGTGCTGGAGCAGCACATGTCTTGTAATAAGCCAAATAGTGGTGTGTTCTCTATCACTGTTGTCTGTATTTTATATGAGAGAAATAAACTTCTGTCTCGCTTACTGTGATATGAGGCTTTTCTCTTATATTCAAATAAATTTAAACTTAAAAGTTGCCTGATTGCTTCAAGTCTCAGCTCTAACATTATCTTCTGTGTGAAATGCTTCAACAGAGTGAATTAAACTTCTACTCCAGAAAGTCTCAAGAGTGTATTGAAATATCTCCATGAGGGGCTTTAGCATAAGTAGACTTTTTGCTTCTTTGTTTCCTTGCTTTTATTTAATTTGTTTTATTCGACCTTTGCTCCATGTACATCATCATTCCTTCGTTACACATAATCAGCTTATTTTTTTGTAATCCTGCGTTAATCACAGTGCTTTTTTTATCACAGATATTTGATAAATGTTGATTAAATGAATGAATGAGTCCATGAACATATAAATGAAGATATCTCTAATCATCAAAGGCAAAATATCATTTGAGATACATTTAGGAGCATTTTTTTCTTTCTTTGCCTGTTTTATTTCTTTTTTACCTTGTGCTTGGAGGGGAGATTCATTGTTGAGTAAGCAGCTCATGCACTGAGATGTATCTGTGGCACACAAAGCTCACCAGGGGCAGAAGATGGCTCCACACAGAGCAAGTGCAGGATGGCTCATTGCTTCCTGGGGAGATGGAATGGTGTTGACTGTTGCCTTCTGGAGGCTCATACAATGAGAACCACTGAGAATGAATTTCTGAAAACTCATCACAGCCCGCTGCAGCCTCAGACTCCTGGACTCAAGTGATCCTCCCTCCTCAGCTTCTCAAAGTGCTGGGATTATAGCATGAGCCACCGTGCCTGGTCATAGTCCCATTTTAAAGACGAAGAAATTGCCGGCACAGAAAGTTAAGTAACTTGCCAATGGTCACACAATAAATAGTGGATGTGGAACATGAACCCTTCCAGTCTGGTTCCAGAGTTAGGAGTTGGACCTCCCACTTCCTGGGCAAAATGTGGTTTTGAGGGAATGAAAGAGACAAAGGCGTGACATTTTTATTGAAGTCTCATAAACTCTGCTGCAACATGTGGACATACTCAGAAATGTGTAATTGAGATCACTGATCACAGAAAGTAAAGACCACATTTTCTGAGGGTGTGGAACACAATAAGACGGAGGTGGTGGCTTGTGTTTGTCTAAATGGCTCCTCATATGATGGTATGAAAGAGAAAACAAAATACTTCAGCAAAAGGAATGCAGTGACCCTGTTGTGAAATGTGTACTCTGCCACTAGTGCTGATTACATAGAAAATAAAGAGATTTGAAGTTCTATGAAATTGTAAGATTTGGCAGAAATTTTAGGCATTTCAATACAAAAATTAGCAAGTTTATTGAAAGGAGGGAGGGAAGAAGGGGACAGGGAATTCTCTCCTTCCAAATTCCCACAGTTCAGAAAACAATTGACGTAGCTTTAGAGGAACTCGCAGGTGCAAATCTGGAAGTTTAACAAGAAGAACAAGCGCGGTGGCTCAAGCCTGTAATCCCAGCACTTTGGGAGGCCGAGGCGGGCGGATCACGAGGTCAGGAGATCGAGACCATCCTGGCTAACACAGTGAAACCCCATCTCTACTAAAAAATACAAAAAATTAGCCGGACGTGTTGGCAGGCGCCTGTAGTCCCAGCTACTCGGGAGGCTGAGGCAGGAGAATGGCATGAACCCGGGAGGCGGAGCTTGCAGTGAGCCGAGATCGCGCCATTGCACTCCCGCCTGGGAGACAGAGCAAGACTCCGTCTCAAAAAAAAAAAAAAAAAAAAAAAAAAACAAGAAGAACAAAGCTACCCCAATAGGAGGTAGTTCAAAATTGGCGTTCAATTTACAGAGGAGAGTCCTGAGTAACAGTCATGCACATGATAAAGACTGTAAATGAAAGAAAGGCGGGGGAGAGAGGAAACAGGAGAAACAAAGAAGGAGGAGATTTTTATTTTCTATTTTCTCAAATGAGACCCCAGCAAATTAAATTCCCTTAAATTTCTTAAACATGAAAGCCACTCAACATCCACACAGAGAAGTACAGATTTGCTCAGCAAATTGTTTGCCACCCACCCATCCCTAATTTAATTTTCTTTCTAGTATTGATCTTATTAGCTCCTTCAAAGTGCACATGAGAACATGACACTTTTTCATTAAATGGAGTTTCATAGCACTTAATAAAAATAACTTCTGGCAGAAAATGAAATGGCAAACTCTATGTGCTAAATGTCACTTAAATAAATAAAAAAGAGTACATGCTTACTCAAAGATGATGTTTTTGCACAAGTAAAGGCTCATCATTTTATTTTCTACATTTTGTATTTTATTCTGCAAAATCTAAGTAAATCTAAGCAAGTTTTCTTTAGTGGAAGACATAGCTGACCTTCAACAGCTAAGGCAGCAGTGAGAAGAGACAGAGAAAAATCTTACATACCAGTTCATGCCAGGAAGGTTTAAATGCAGATTACTGTGGTGTACAGATTTCTTTAAGGCTAAATCCCTTGAGATGGGCAAAGATTGCATACCTGCTATTTTCTTAACCTTTTACTTGTGGAAGCTTTTGAGAACTGGGGATGGAGTGCTTGGTGTGCAGCAATTCAGAGCACTGAGATAAAGATGTGAAGAAGGGAGATTTCCATTAGTGGTCTGGAAAGGGGCCTGTCAGCCTACTTGGTTCAAATTATTTTTTAGGTGAGAAAACTAGGCCTAGAGAAATTAACATACAGAGGCTTACATGGTAAATGGCAAGTTCCTCTGATTGTTTTATGGTGATGTAGATGCATATTTAGTAACATAGAAATAATTCCAACAAGAGATTAAGGGGTATGTTCATGATAATTCTGGAAAGAGATACATCAAAATGTTTTCCTGAGCCCCTTTGTAGTTTTTAGGTAAATATTTTATCATTTATTGTTGATTTTGTTTGTTGTTATTTTCTGAGGGTTAGAAACAAATATGCATTACTTAATGAAAGAAGAAAAAACATATTTGGATATGGTATTCTTCATCACTTATGAAATTAGTGAAGTTGGAAATAAGTTTAGACTGGCCAACCTGATGAAGCTGCAGTATAAAATATCTGAGAAGCAATTTGTACAATGGGCATTTCATAAGGCTTTTGCTTAGAGCTGGAATGTTCCACAGGGAGAAGACAAGGTATTAGTGCTTTGTACTAAAAGCATGGTCCCTGGAGTAGATGCGGGACATTTACCTAAGAGTTTGACTAGAAATGCAGAAGATCTGAAGTCAGCCCTACCCAATCAGAAACTTCGTTTTAGCAAACTCTCTAGATAATTCCTAAGCACAGTACAGCTTCAGAATCACGATTCTAGAATACAGTATAAACCTTTGAAACAGGAGGAGTTCCCTTATCCCTCTCACAGGGCGTGAGACGGGAGTGGCTCACTTCTTTGCAGCATGCAGATGGACAGGCTGTGGGGAGCGTCTTTAGGCTCCGACTCCACGGCAGCGTCTGGGATTGAGTGTTTACAGCTCCCAAAGCCGCAGTGGGCATGTGTTTCAGTGTGCTCTTTCAGCTTTGCTATCTGCAGGCTGCTTGTGTTAATCAGCTCAATTAGACCCTCTGCCTTATCGCAAGGACAGAGGGCTTTCTGTATCCCAGGGTTCTTGCCCTGGTGTACCAGAAAAATTGGATCACACGTGGGCTTGGAGGATGGGTGCAAGGTTTTATTGAGTGGTGGAAGTAGCTCTCAGTGAGATGGGTGGGGAGGCCAGCAGGGGGATGGAGTGGGAAGATGGTCTTCCCCTGGAGTTGGGCCGCCCAGCCGCCAGACTCTCCTCTGACTGCCCCCGACAGAATTCCATATCCTCCCGCTGTCAATGGCCTGCAGGTGTCTGCTGGTGTCTGTGATTTTCTGCTCCTCTGGTCCTCTCGACGTCCAGCTGCTTGTGTGTGTTCCTGCTAGGGTCTCTCGGGTTTCTATGGGCACAGGATGGGGGCATGGTGAGCCAGAGTGGTCTTGGAAAATGCAACATTTGGGGATGAAAACAGGAGTGCCTGTCCTCGCTTAGGCTCGTGGGCACAGGCCTGAGGGTGGAGCCTTGGCCAGGGACCCCGCCCTTCTCTACCCAGCACTTCCCTGCCCCCCTCAAATATCACCTTCACTGCATCTAATCACTGATTGAGTTTGGGGAGGAGGCATACAGAGCAGAGGCATAGAAAAAAACTGTGTGATACAGAACTGGGAAAGAATAAATGCAGTCATAGGTGATATGGGTTAGATTTCCATCCTAGCTCAATCTATATGACTTCTTTAACAGTTTCTTTATTTGTAAAAGGGACTAACAACTTCTTCATTTTATGAATATTTTGAGCATTAAATGAAGTAATGTATACTAAACGTACAGCAATATACATGACATGTGAAAGATAAGGTTTCATTCAAGCCATTTTCATTTTTCTTACTGTAAAAGTTTAGGGTGACGTTTGGTGGTTTTATAGTCCTGCTGCAAGTAGAGGATATTAAAATACAACTAAGAAGACATATTATGTGGCTTCAGGCTGCAGCTCCAAATTTATTAAGTGTCTGTAATAGTCTGATACCAAGTCTTGTAGAACTCAGACCTTGACAAGACACTTTCCCTTCCTAAAAAAAGGACGTAATGATGAGGTTTAATTGCAATACAATTAGAGCTTCTGATAGCAAATTAATTTTCATTGATAGCGTTGGTCTTGGCAGAGAGTGTAGAATTTATGAAATTAAAGCCCCATGAGCATATGTACAGTCGCTTATAGCTTTTTATGCAAATTGAAATTCATGCTTCATTTTCCATTTCTGGAACCAAAGATTAAGGATAATAAAGCTTTTTAACTTAGCTAAATTAGTTAAAGGCATTTTATTGTATCAAGCCATATTTTATTGAAGGCCACGCTTGACAAATTCTCTCCACTTTAAATAATTACTCACAATAAATTTATAAAATTTGTTTGTGTAGAAAGATAATCTGGAGGTATGGTTCTCTTACAGTTTTAATAAATTATTGTGCCTATATCTTACCTGGTACCATTAACGTATTTACTAATCCCATGTGGTTTAACTAGCATGAATACTGAAACAAAATCTTATTTTTAATGGTTAATAAAAATATTTTGTATTTATGCCAATGAAAGCAAGCCTTTTGGACTATAACACTTGTTGCAGAGAAAAAAGAAGCAATGCATTTTTGAGCCAATAGAATCAGTGCATGTCCAAAGTTCAGATCATTTAAGATATTAATATTGTCAGAATACGTATGATTATACATAAAGCCAATAATTAAAATGATAAATATGGACAGCAATAATTCAGTATAATATTGAGATGTAAATTCCTCTCCAGTAGAATAGAGATTTGTATTGAGATTCCCAGTGGGACACTATTTGATAACAAGTATGAAGACTTGGAGATTTTTTTTCTCCTTGTAGAATGATAAAATTTTATTTTTTCATTTGATTTCGTCTTTCTCATCTATTTTTCTCTTCTATATTTAAATACCTAACACAGTCCACACAGCTCAAAATCCAAAATGTGCAAATGTATACAGTGAATGATTTTGTTCCTACCCTGGTAACGCACTAACAAAGTTCTTCTTAAAAGCGTGATAAAAATAGTATTTGTGGAACTTTTTAAGTGTGATGCAGTTCTAAGCATTTCAAATCAATTAACTCAGTTAATCCTCAGTGAAATCCTTTAGCTGGCAACTGTAATCTCCCCATTTTACAGATGAGGAAACTGAGGATCTGCTGGGTTAAATAATTTACTCCTGTCATTACAACTATTAGTGACAGAGTTGAGATTGGAACTCAGGAAATCACATAGCAATGTCTATGCTCGTGACTACTTAGCTCCTACCTATTAACAGTTTCTTACCTTTCCTTTCAAACCAATATATGTAAAAGTTAAAAGAGGTACACTTTTATAAACATTATCATTTCCATGTAACTACATATCTTAAGGTATTCAAAGGCATTGTATAAAGGGCTTCTTTATTCTTTTATGATTCAAGTATTCATTTAAATACTGTTAATTTATTTTATTTATTGCTACTGTTAGAGGACTGTTGACTCAACCAGTCCTCTTTGGATAAAAATGAATGTGTCTTTGGCCTTTTCCTATTAAAAATGATGCTGCAATGACTATCCCTATACATGTGCCATTTTGCACACATGCAAGTGTAATGGGAGGATAAATTTCCATTTGTAGAAAGGCTAAGTCAAGTGGTTTTAAGTTTCAATTTAAGGCTTATATATTAATGGACCTCATAGGAATTTTACCAGTTTTTACCCTCCATCAACAATGTATTAAGGTTTCTATTTTCTCATACACTAACCAGAATTGTTATAAAACTATTGGTTTCTTGCTGGGATTATAAGCGAAAAAATATATTTTCTAGTATTTTTAACTTTTAAACTTTAACTTTTCGTTTGGGAAATATTTAAGATGTAAAAAGTGTTGCAAATAATTACTAGAAATTCTGTCATTCCCATCACCAATATTCCTCAAATATTAACATTTTTATAAACACGGCACATTTATCAAAATCAGAAAATTAACATTAATAAAAGACTGTAAATTACATACCTTACCAAAATTTCACAAATTACTCTACAAATGTCCTTTACTGATCTAGGATTAAATTCAGGTTCATACATTCTACTTAGTTGACCTGATACCTTGGGGGGTTTTTTATTTAACTTTTATTTTTATTTATCTTTTATTTCAGGGGTAAATGTGCAGATTTGCTATATAAGTAAACTTCCGTCATGAGGGTTTGCTGTACAGATTATTTCATCACCCAGGTGTTAAGCCTAGTTCCCACTAGTTATTTTTCCTGATCCTCTCCCTCCTCCATACTGCACCTTCTAGTAGTCCCCATTGTATGCTGTTCCCATCCGTGTGTCCATGTGTTCTCACCTTTTCGCTCCCACATAAGTGAGAACATGAGGTATTTGGTTTTCTGTTTCTGTGTTAGTTTGCTAAGGATAATGGACTGCAGCTCCATCTAAGTTCTTGCAAAGTACATAATCTCATTCTTTTTATGGTTGCATAGTATTCCATGGTGTATATTTACATTGTTTTAAATCCAATCCACCATTGGTGGGCATGTATGTTGATCCATATCTTTGCTGTCATGAATAGTGCTGCAATGAACATACATGTGCATGCGTCTTTGTAATAGAACTATTTATATTCCTTTGGGTATGTGTCTAGTAATGGGATTGCTAATTAGAATGGTTTTTCTGTTTTTAGGTCTTTGAAGAATTGCCACATGGTTTTTCACAATGGTTAAACTAATTTGCACTCCCACCAACAGTGTATAAGTATTCCTTTTTCTCTACAACCTCATCAGTGACGTTGAGCTTTTTTTTTTTTTTTTTTTTGAGACATAATTTCACTCTGTTGTCCAGGCTGAAGTACAGTGGTGCGATCTTGGCTCACTGCAACTTCTGGATTCAAGTGATTCTCCTCCCTCAGCCTCCTGAGTAGCTAGGATTACATGCACCTGCCACTGTGCCTGGCTAATTTTTGTGTTTTAGTGAAGACGGGGTTTAACCATGTTGACCAGGCTGGTCTCGAACACCTGACCTCAAGTAATACGCCCGCCTTGCCTCCCAAAGTGCTAGTATTACAGATGTGAGCCACTGTGTGCAGCCTTGAGCTTTTCTTAAATATGATTGATGGCCCCACATGTATGTCTTCTTTTTCTGTTCATGTCCTTTGCCCACTTTTTAATGGGATTCTTTGTTTGTTTCTTGTAAATTTAAGTTCCTTATAGATGATTGACATTAGACCTTTGTCAAATTCATAGTTTGCAAAAATTGTCTTCCATTCTGTAGGTTGTCTGTTCACTCTGTTGATAGTTTACTTTGCTGTGTAGAAGCTCTTCAGATTAATTAGATCCCATTTGTCAATTTTTGCTTTTGTTGCAATTGCTTTTTGTGTCTTCCTCATGAAATCTTTGCCTGTTCTCATGTTCAGAATGGTATTGCTTAGGTTGTCTTCCAGAATTTTTAGAGTTTGGAGTTTTACATTTAAGTCTTTAGTTCATCTTGAGTTAATTTTGGTATATGGTGTAAGAAAGAATTCCAGCTTCAAACTTCTGCACATGGTTAGCCAGTTATCCCAGCACTATTTATTGAATAGGGAATCCTTTCTCCATTGCTTGTTTTAGTTGGGTTTGTTGAAGATCAGATAGTTGTATATGTGTGGTCTTATTCCTCTGTTCTCTGTTCCATTGGTCTATGTGTGTGTTCTTGTACCAGTACCATGATGTTTTGGTTACCATAGCCCTGTAGTATAGTTTAAAATGAAGAAGTGTGATGCCTCCAGCTTTCTTCTTTTTGCTAAGGATTGCCTTGGCTATTTGCACTTTTTTTTGGTTCCATATGAATTTTTAAATAGTTTTTCTAATTCTGTGAAGAATGTAGATGGTAGTTTAATAGGAATAGCATTGAATCTATCAATTGCTTTGGGCAGTATGTCCATTTTAACAATATGGACTCTTCCTATCCGTGAGATTGGAATGCTTTTCCATGTGTTAGTGTCATCTCTGATTTCTTTGAGCAGTATTTTGTAGTTCTCCTTGTAAAGATCTTTTAACTTCCCTGGTTAGCTATATTCCTAGGTATTTTGTACTTTTTGTGGCATTTGTGAATGGGATTGTACTCCTGATTCGGCTCTCAGTTTAACTGTTGTTGGTATATATAAATCTTAGTGGTTTTTGCATATTGATTTTGTATCCTGGGACTTTGCTGAAGTTGCATATCAGCTTAAGGAATTTTGGGGCTGAGACTATGGGGTTTTCTAGATATAGGATCATGTCATCCACAAACAGGGATATTTGACTTCCTCTCTTCCTATTTGGATGCCCTTTACTTCTTTCTCTTGCTTGATTGCCTTGGCCAGGACAATAAGAGTGGTAAGAGAGGGCATCCTTGTCCTGTGCCAGTTTTCAAGGGAATGCTTCCATCTTTTCCCCCCACCTCTTTTATTGCTCTGACATTTTTAGAAAGGACTGGCCAGGTATTTTCTATAATATTTTGACTTTCCTAATATTTTTTCATGACTAAACTTCATGGTAAGAATACCACAGAAGTAATGATGTGTTCTTCAGGGTATCACAGGCATATGATGTGGATTTGTTCCATTTCTGATGATGTCAAATTTAATTACTGGCTTCATCTGGTACATGACAGGTTTTTCAACTGTATTGTAGTTTTTCCTTTGTAATTATTGAGTCTCTTCTGAAACATACTTCCAGGCTATGCAAATATTTTTCATCATCTATTCACCCACCAATTTTAGTATGTATCAGTGAAGATAAGTGGTGATTTTCTATTTCCATCATTCCTTCATCCTTCAACATTGATTGGATAGAATTATCTTCTAAGAAAGAGTTTCTCCTCCCATCCTATTTACTTATTTGTTGCTAACTGATTGATTGACTCATTCATTTATATGGCTTATTCATATTTACATTATTTATTTTGTTGTTCAAATAGTTTCACATTTGACATCTAGGGGCTTCTTCCCAGTAGTCTTGGTGGCCTTTTAACAAAGCCACATTGGTTTTGAATATTTATTTTGCTTATCTTGTATTATCAGTGTGATTAAGCCACTTAAATTTTACTTTTATTGAAACTTTTTAATTTTTGCCCATTTTCCACTTAGTTGTTTATGTTTTAGTTTATTTTTTAGTTGTTCATTGACTAGTGGATGCTTTTGTAATAATAAGGCAATGAATTCTTTGCAATATGATTTGTAAAATGTTTTGCAGTTGATCATTTACATTTTGGTTTTCAATTTTTTGGGTGTTTATAAATGTTTTCAATGTAATAAAATTTATCACAACTGTAATTTTTCTTGATTTTGTGTCATAATTGCACAGGCCTTCCCACTTTTATATTTTAAAGCATTTTTACTATACAGTATTTTTCTTTTAAGTATCCTTAAAGATGAATTTTTGTATTCACATCTTTGATCCATTTGAAGTTTAACCTAGTGTAAGATGTAAGGTATGCATAATTTTGTTTTCTTTAGATGACTAGTTTGTAGTCAAAAAAGCAATATTTACTGTATAATTTCTCATTTCACTATTTATTTGAAACTCTATGGTTCTCTAATAATAACATTTGCATGTACTTGGTTGTATCTCTCCCATTTATCTGTGTCTATTTATGGCTTTATATTATATGTTTTTATTTTGTCTAGTGTTTTGATGCATTTAATATGCTGATAGGCTCCTTCCCTTTACTTACTATTTTTTCAGATTTATTCTCATTATTTTTTTATTTAGTTTTCCCTATGAAATGTAGCTTATATTTATTCAGTTAATAAAAATCAAGTATTACTAATTGGGTCACATTAAGTTGGAGAGAATTGACATTTGGGCTGGGTACGGTAGCTCATAGCTGTAATCCCAGCACTTTGGGAGGCTGAGGTGGGCAGATCACCTGAGGTCAGGAGTTCAAGACCAGCCTGGCCAACATGGTGAAACCCCGTCTCTACTAAAAATACAAAAATTAGCCAGGCATGGGGGTGCATGCCTGTCATCTCAGCTACCTGGGAGGCTGAGACAGGAGAATCCCTTGAACCCAGGGGGTGGAGGTTACAGTGAGCTGAGATCACGTCACTTCACTCCAGCCTGGGTAAAAGAGCAAGACTCTGTCTCAAAAACAAACAAACAGAATAGACATTTGGACAAACATGAGTTTTTCTATTTCAGATCACAGCATTACTTTCCATATGTTCAAGTCTCTGAAGTACTTCAAGAATGTTTAAAATCATCTTCACATACAGATAGTTGTGTTTTGTTAAGTTTATTAAGAGGTATTTTATCACATTATTTTAACACTGAATCTGTTAGAGGCTGTTTATCACTTTTTAGATGATTTCAAATGGGATATTTTCCTATTATGTAAATGCTGTTGCTGTTTACAAATAGGAAAACTATTGATTTCTGTATACAATTTTTTTGTCTAGAAACCTGTCTGACTTTCCTTATTGTAACTGATTTTATCAGTTGAATCTGATTTCCAAGTATACATTGACATCGGCAGCAAATAGTGAAAATGAGTATTCTCTTTCTTATTTTTATGACTAATTTATTTCACACGATTAACTACAGTGAAATGAGAAAATATCCGAATTTTGTCTTTCAGAGGTAGGGATAACATTCTCGCAACTCAATTTTTCCCAGAGTAAGTAGTCTACAAATGTTCTGTTTGTGTTTACGTCAATTTAATATAATGAGACTTAGAAAACTTTCTTTTTCCCCCTACTCTGGGTTTTCAACTGTTTTTGCAGAGTCCAACAATGTAGTCTCTCGAAATCTTTTAATTTCCTCCAACAATGGTGATTTATCCTTCGTTATGTATTACTTTTTGTATTTGTGCTTTCTACTTCTGCATTATCTAGCTTATAGGTTTGCTTGAACATTCAGTGTTTGGTTTGTTTATTACGTCAGCCATTTTTCTTATTTCTAATTGATTACATTGTGTTTTTATCTTTATTAAATCCACCCTTCTGCTTTCCCATGCCGTTTGTTGTTTTCCTTTTATTCCATCTTCAATTAAAGCTTCACGGATTTACCACATAGCTTCTGATCCAAATGGCTTTCATCACTGATATTTTTAGGGAGACTAGGATTTGGGCTTAGAGTTTTTAAAATTGTCTTAGAAGATTTTTTTTGTTTTGTTTTTTTTGTTTTTTTGTAATTTCCAGGTGTTAGTGACTCTTTAATATTTTACTTTGTTATTATGTTCTTGTCCCAGTTCAGTGTCATCAGAGAATACGATCTCTACTACTACTTTGGAATACACCGAGGCTTTATTTGACACTTAGTATTTGGTCACATTTGCGAATACTCAATACTTACTTTTTTTTTTTTTTTTGAGATGGAGTCTCGCTTTGTCACCCAGGCTGGAATGCAGTGGCACGATCTTGGCTCACTGCAACCTCTGCCTCCCGGGTTCAAGTGATTCTCCTGCCTCAGCCTTCAGTAGCTGGGATTGCAGGTGCTCGCCACCATGCCTGGCTAAGTGTTTTGTATTTTTAGTAGAGACAGGGTTTCACCATGTTGGCCAGGCTGGTCTTGAACTCCTGACTTAAGGTGATCCACCTGCCTCGGCTTCCCAAAGTGCTGGGATTACAGGCATGAGCCACCTCACCTGGCCAATACACACTTTTTTAAAAAGGTATATTCATTGTTGAGGAACAACATTTAAGTGTTTATATTAGTTTAAGATCTTAAAGGAAACTGACTTATTTTGTTAACTTCCCAAAACACACTTATCCTAATTTTTTGGAGCAATTGCACTGCAGAGAATTGCAAGATCTATTGGCAGGTAATTTATTTTTTCTCAAGTTTAATTTTTAAAACCCAGGAATGTTATCTAGCTCATTTGATTCAAGATATGTTTCATGTTTACTAGTAAAAGTACCTTTTGTTTGACTTAGGTGTTTTCATTGAGTCCCCATTTATTTTCTTTTAGATCGTAGCTATTAATACCATAAATATTATTTTAAAATTAAGAAAATTTTAAATAAAAAATTAAATTCCAAACTATAATCATGACAAAATAATTTTGTTTTGTTTATTTCTTTGAGACAGAGTTGTAAATAAAAAAATTAAATTCCAAACTATAACCATAACATAATAATTTTGTTTTGTTTCATTTTTTGAGACAGAGTCTTACTTTGTCACTGAAGATAGAGTGCTGTGGCCCAATCTCAGCTCACTGCAAACTCTGCCTCCCAGGTTCAAACAATTCTCCTGTGTCAGCCATACTAGCTGGAATTACAGGCACCCACCACCATGCCCAGCTAATTTTTTTATTTTTAGTAGAGACAGGGTTTCACCATGTTGGCCATGCTGGTCTCGAACTCCTGGCCTCAAGTGATCCACCCAATTCGGCCTCCCAAAGTGCTAGAAATACAGGCATGAGCCCCCACATCCGGCCAATCACAACATCATAATATATTTCATCACTTCACACACACAGATGCACATACATATGTATAATTGTTTTTGTTACAAATAATTCCTTTGTATGGTTTTACAATAAATTTGTTAAATTGATTCCTAGTTAATTGCCATTAGGTTGTTTATAATATTTTGTTATTATGAACAATGTAGCCAGGCAGAAATGTTTGTTCGTGTGTGTATGTAAATGTGCATGCACACACATATACATGTATGTGTGTATATATTATATATATACCCAATGCTAATGTAATTTCAAAGACTCATTTCTATAAGAAAAAATGCTACTTCGCGGGGTGCACATTTCAACTTCAATCCCATTTTGAATGTCAATAACTAGTGCCACATTGTCCTCCAGGAACATTTTATGTTGAAGAAATGTACAAAACAGATCTGTTTATAGTGATCCTGTTTTTTTTTTTTTTTTTTGCCATCCCTCAGTTTAATCAGTTGGAATGAGGGTGGGTGAGGAAACGGAGTAGAACAGTGATAAAGATCATGCCTCCGTATGGCACTATCTACAGTACACTCGGTTTCTACATTTTACGGTAGCCATTTTTGTGAGGTCTTAGCAAAACATTTGCCACCATTTGCAACAGGAGGACTTCTTCACAATGCCTCCTGCAATGGAAATGCCCTGCCGAAAATGACTGCATCAAATCAGCTGCATCAAAATGATTTAGTTTGTCAATATAAGCAGTCATTAATTTTTATATTGTCATTATGATTATGGATTTTCTTTATGATGTACTATGTTTTGCATTTTTCTTCTTTCGTCATATATTATTATTGTAGTTAGAAAAATGTACAATAGAAAGATTGTAGTTAGAGTTTAGAAACACAGGTGAGTAGCCACCGCTCTGCTCTGACCTCGGCATCCTGCTCTCCACCAGTATTCTGAAGGATGAGCTGCTTAATAAGCTGGGGGGAAATCTGGCTCTGCTTGTCCTAAATAGCTCTATGAGGTAGAGCTGCTTTGTGGAGACTTCAAGTTGACTAAGCCTTTGGAGGGATTGTAAAGACTTCAGGTTGATTAAACTGGTACGTAGGCTAGTATTTGTTACCCCCAATTCCCAATGTCTGCAAGCCAGTTGAAACATAATATGTATAATTTGGTCTGATCTATAACTCAAAAGCTCATTGTCTCAATCACAGAATTTCCCTGCCAGCTCTCAATCTGGACAGAAGGACATTGCTTCAAACTGAGAAGAGGATCACAGTTCAGCTTCTCTTATAATTGCCCATTCAGGCTCCACAGAGAGCTTCCAGGATGAAGAGTTTTGAGAAGTGGATGTACGCAACACATATGAAATTTCACTGTGTGGGAACATTGTAGGTAACATGTAAGTTCAAGGCTGGGCAAGGTGGCTCACACATGTAATCTCAGCACTTCGTGAGGCTGAGATGGGAAGATCACATGAATCCAGGAGTTTGAGACCAGCCTGGGCAACATAGTGAGACCTCATCTCTAAAGAAAAATTAAAAAATTAGCCAGGCATTGTGGTGCATGCCTGTGGTCCTAGCTACTCGGGAGACTGGGGTAGCACGTGGGAGGAGTGCTTGAGCCTGGAAGGTTGATCATATCACTTCACTCCAGACTGGGCAGCAGAGTAACACTTCATCTCAAAGAAAAAAGAGAGGGAGAGCGAGAAACAGAAACAAAGAAAAAAGAAAAAAAAGAGGTTCAAGACATTTTAGGAGATTGTTCAGTGAGAATCAGAGGGTGTCTTGGGTATTTTGTGGTGCTTGTTATTTACATCCTAGACAAAAACTCTCCTCTCCTGTCTTATATTTACATTCAGCACCGCAGATTAAATTTCATGGATGTGCATGTTCCAATCAGGCACAGCCAGAAGAATAACCTGGGCAAATACTGAGAGAGAGGGATTTATTGGTTCTGAGTCGTGCAAACTGAAGAAAGCAAAAGGCTCCTTATGCCTGAGAGTGTTGTAACGTCAGTCTGTACCATCTGTGACTGCTGCAGTTACTCACCAAAACCCACACATGAAGGATGGAAAGGCACAGGAATCACAGAGGAGGGAGAATTTAGCCTTGACAGAGGGTATTTGAATTTGCTTCAACTCTGGCTACCAGCACAGGTCTCTGTGGTAATCCAGGGACGATGACGTATAGATGGCCCCTGCAAGCTGACAGGAACCCACCTTCACAGTCTTACTTCTCATCACAACCCTACTCCCTCCACTTTAAATTATATGTTTTACCCAACACTTTTCTGAGCATGACAGATTTGGGTTTTCGGATTTTTGGTTGTCTGTTTTTTCATGATTATTTTGAGAAATTGACGTGCAATAATTGTACATATTTTGGGGGTGCATGTGATATTTTGATGCATTATACAATGCGTAATGATAAAATCAGGGTAATTGGGATATTCTTCATGTCAAACATTTATATTTTCTTCATATTGGGAATAGTACACATCTTTTCTTCTAGCAATTTTGAAATATACAATAAATTATTATGAATTAGCATTTCCTTACTGTACTATCAAATACTTGAATATATTACTTCTACCTAACTGTATTTTTCTACCGTTTAACCAACTATTTTGCTTCTCAATTGAGGCATATATGGTTCCTCTACACAAAATGTCTTTCCCCACCTTGTTATTCTTGAAATACCTCCTCATCTGGGACATAGAGCATGACAACTGTGATACCCTAGAACCAGAGCCAGAGGAAGGGAGTGGGTGCATATTCTTTACTAAAGGGGTGTACTCTTTTCAGGAAAATCTGTAAGAGAGTGAGGAAAGTGGGAAAGTGGGAAATACTTGAGTAAGGCTGTGGTCTCAGGCAGTCTAGCACATCCTGACCTTCTGGGATCTCTGGATAAGTGGTCTTCACCTGGCACAAGACGTTTGGTGTCTTGTATTCTCAGAGCAGTCAGCCTTCTGCTGTAGGATGCCTCATGGGCAAGTTGGAGTCCACAGGCTGAGGGAAGTGCTCCAGAGAGAGGGGATGGTTCCGAACCCGGAGCAAAAAATGTTGAAAGCAGATGACAGATGGGTGCACCAGCCTGGTCTGGTCCCCAGGCTCTCAGGGGATACCAAAAGCATTTTCTGTGTTTGCTCTGATCTGTCACTTGTGCAGTGCCACAACAAGCAGATACAAGAACACAGCTAATGGATAAGAGAAAATAAAATCAGTCTTGGAAGCAGCTGAGTTTTCTTATTGTTGTTGCATACAGATTTTCAAAGACCGCTACTTGGCCGTTGCTTGAAAGTACCGATGTACTCACAGAAAAGCTTATTTTTTATTTGTGAAAAAATTTAGAGTCATTCATATTTTCTTAATTAATATCCTCTGACTAAATGAAATTCTGCCTTGTGTAGTGCTTGAGAGACGTTACATCTTCGTTACAAAGTAAAAATAAATAATCCATTCACAACATTTTTCAAGAGCCAAATAGTTGTGTTTTCACCAGATATCTCAAAGCAGTTACTGATAAAATTCAACCAAGATAGAATAGGACAAAAGTAATTCCAATTTTGCTAGATGGTATGCTTTTTAAAAATGGATCTAAGGTATCAGACTAAGAGGAGATGAAATATCTTCCTCAAATATGAAAACAAAATTCAGATTGATTTTCCTGGAATCTGTCCTGAGGTTTCATAATCATATCAACTCCTGAATTGTTTAGAGAAATGGTTCAATATCTACGCACGCAGTACTTTCCCCCACATTTTCAAGAAAATCTTTATGAGCTTGGTGAATACTCTCTTTGGTAATAAAGGAACAATATCCTGAAGCAAAGAAAGATCTTAACTCTGTCACTGTCCCAATAGGACAAAGCTTATGTGCTGAGGGCAAGCACAGCTCAAATCACACAGATAAAAGGAAGCAATGTCAGAATCAGAAAACGGGATTCTTAAGGTGTTATTCATTTAAGTTTTCAATCTCTTAACATCATTTCCAAATATGCCTTTTTTCACCAGTCTAATAATTAATGGATACTAGGAACAGTAATTTCTTCACTAGATGTGCATGCACAGTCTTTTGTTTGCAGAAAATCCCCAGAGCCACTGGAAGAAAAATGAGGAAGGGTGGTAACAGCTGCTGTTAGTGAGTTTTTTACCTTTTAAGGCTGAAATAGCTTCACATTACATACTTTAAGTATGACTCTGATCATCACACACACTCACACACTCCACTAAATAAATGAAAAGTAATTTTTTTGTCACTTTTGGGACTCAATGTCCTCTCAAATTTGGAAAATGCCCTGAGGTCCAACATTTTGGAGAAATCCCTATCGTAAGTAGTTACCAGTTCCCATTAGAAACTCTTGCGTTAGATGTTGTTCCAATCTGTATGTCATATCAATACTTCTGGATGGGCCCTTTTAAAACCAGATTTGTGTCATAGGATCCTTTGAAGAGGCCGCTATCTTCTGTACCTCTGGCCCTCCTTCCCTTGATCATTGTGTATTTCTTCCCTCTGAAATCTTGCCACCTTATCAGGAAGCATGTGGCTGTTCCCCACCAGTTTGTACACCCAAGGACACTCCCCTCTCACTGCAACTGGAGAATCACTTTCTCCTTGTTTCTCTCAAAAGGGCTAATGGATTTGTGATAAATATCTATCTCTTTAACAAGCATAGATTTTTACAAAAGTAGGAATGCATATTGACTTCAAAGTGCTCTTTCTTCTGCCGTGTAAAAGATATACCGAAGTTAAGAATAATTAAAAAATGAAATCGCTGCTTTAAAAAGTATGCATATAACGAATGAATAGGAAATGAGGTGGAGTTAGACTGGGAAGAAAACCTACAGAGGAAAGACACAAATTGATCCTTCACATATCTTACCTCAATAGAATATAAAATGTGACAGGCAATTTTGAAAAATAAAAATCACCCATTATCCAATTACCAAAGGAAAAAAGCATAACAGTCATTTTGTTTTATATCCTTTCAGCGTTTTTTTTCCTTTTCACTGCTGCTTTGAGTACACATTGATGCAACCCCAAATGGAAGCAATTTAGCAAATATCTGTTTAAATTACAAATGTTCATGCTCTTTACCACAAAATTCTATTATGGCACTTTTGTTCTGTATTTCAAAGAAGTGCAAAGAGAAGTACTACAAGTGTCTCCATTGCAATACTTTCTAAAATAAGAAAACTTAGAAATAACAATAGATAACCAGTTTCATAAATTATGGTACATCTATACAACACAATATTTTGTAGACATAGAAAAGGAGGAAACTCTTTCTGCCCTAAGGAGTGATATTAAGATCACTTAACCACTTAAGATCATTTCTTAATGATATTAAGAAAGTATCATCTTTATAAACTTGGATTTTAAAGGTGGAGATTGAACCAGAAGAATGTAACCTCTCTGCACATCATTTATCTATCTAAAAATGAAGATGGCCATGTTGCCTCCTTCTTAGGATTGTTGCAAGGATTCCATGAATAAATATTTTAAAAGTGCTTAGACTAGCGCATGACACAGGGGCTAGTGCTATGTAAGTATTAGTTACCATCACTATGAGACACATCGTTAAGTGGAGGGAAAGTTCAAAACAGTGTACATAGTGTGTTTTTGTTTATATAAAAATGAGAAGTACAGGTGCACATTTTTACTCATGTTTGAGCGTAATACATCTAAAAGGTTTTACAGGAGACTATTAACCCTGGTTGCCTATGGAGAGGAGAACTGGGCTGGGTACAAAAGAAAAATAAACTTTTCACTATATATCCTTCCATGCATTTTAAAATCAGGAAGAAGGTTAAATTATTATTTATTCAAAATTAAATAAAAAGATAAAAGTATATGAGAAGGCCTTCCCTGCAGCAAGATTTTTAAAAGGAGATTTCTATTTATGCTTCTACTTCTTTTGCTGCTATGTTTTTACATTAATATGTCTGGAATTTAATTCTATATATGGTATATATTACGGAACCTTTTATTTTTCTTAATCTCATGAAATGTTTTGCTCTAATGGTGAGTGCCTCTTTTATTAAATATCAGTTTGTATCTATCTATCTATCCACCTAAATACATTCACACATAACTCAATGTCTAAACACTTTCTGTTTGATTTTTCTATTCCTATTCTATTGCCACACTTGTTCCATTATCATAAGTTTAGAACATATATTGGTATTCTTCCACTAATACTGTTTTCTCAGTTAAAGCCTTTGCTTAACGTTTAAATGATTTTCTGAATTAAAATAACTTTTTAATTAATGTTTTTTGCTATTTGATTTAAAATTTTTTATGAAATATTTAAGTGAAAACCAACCTTTTGCTAATAGCAAGATATTATATCAGGGAAAAATATTACATAGACTAATACCTAGATGATAGATGCATTAATATACATATTGTGTATGTGTGTACATACTAACATATATATAATATATATACATTATACTATATATATATTGTGTGTGTGCGTGTGTCTGTGTGTGTGTGTGTATTTGAGGTAGGGTCTCTCTCTGTTGCCCAGGCTGGAGTGCAGTGGCATAATCATGGCTCACTTCAGCCTTGATCTCCCCAGGCTCAAGTGATCCTCCAACCTCAGCCTCTTACTTAGGTAGCTGGGGCTACAGGTGCATGCCACCATGCCCAACTAATTTTGTGTGTGTGTGTTTCTGTAGAGAGGGAGTTTTGCCATATTTCCCAGGCTGGGCTCAAACTCCTGGGCTCAAGCAATCCACCCCCATCATATTCCCAAAATATTAGGATTACAGGTGTGAGACATGGTGCCTAGCCAGATATTGCAGAGTTTAAGTTGAACATTTTAATTAAACTTTTTATTAATATGAAATAATCATACACTCAGATGTAATTGGAAATAAAAGATTGATATATTCAAGACACAGAATGTTTCCATCAGCCCAATCATCCCAAGGATGCCTCATGTTGCACTTTTATACCTGTTGCACCCCTACTTCCCTCATAGTCTCATTCCTCCTTAAACTTTGGAAACCACTAGTCTGCTTTAAATTTCTATAAATTTGTTATTTCAAGAATATTATGGAAATGAAACCATATACTATTAACTTTTTAGGATTCCTTTTTTTAAATTTTTATAGTAACATAGTAGATGTATATATTTATAGGGTACATTAGATATTTTGATACAGGCATGCAAAATGCAAAATAAGCACATTATGAAGAATAGTGTATCAATCCCCTCAAGTGTTGATTCATTGAGTTGCAAACAATCAAATTAAACTGTTCAAGTTATTTTAAAATGTACAGTTATTATTGATGATAGTCACCCTGTTGTGCTATCAAATACAGTACGTTTTATTCATTCTATTTTTTCATACCCATTAACCATTCTTACATCCCCCTAGAGATTTGTCTAGGCTGTCATGTGCATCAATAGATAATTCCTTTTTATTAAGTAATGTTCCATGATTCAATAGTTAGTTCCTTTTTATTAAGTAATATTACATCATAAGGGTGTGCTACAGCTTATTTAACCATTCATCTGCAGAAGAACGTCTCAGTTGTTTCTAGTGTTGGGCTATTGCAAATAAAGCTGCTACAAATCTTCATGTACAGGCTTTTGTGTCAATACACGTCTTCATTTCTCTGGGAGAAATGCCCAGGAGTGTAATTTCTGGGTCACATTGTAGTTATAGGTTTAATTATTTTTTAAGAAATTGTCAAGCCAAATATCTTTTTATCCTGCAACCCTGCTGAACTCACTTATTAGTTCTGAAATTATTTTTATTTGGCTTTTGTTTTATTTGTTTAAAATTATTTGTGTTTTTCTCTTTTTTTTTTTTTTTTTTTTTTTTTGAGATGGAGTTTCACGCTTGTCACCCAGGCTAGAGTGCAACGGCGTGTTCTCGGCTCACTGCAAACTCCGCCTCTTGGGTTCAATCAATTCTCCTGCCTCGGCCTCCCATGTAGCTGGGATTACAGGCACCCACCATCACATTCGGCTAATTTTTTTATATTTTTAATAGGGACAGGGTTTCGCCGTGTTGGCCAGGCTGGTCTCGAACTCCTGACCTCAGGTGATCTGCCCTCCTCGGCCTCCCAAAATGCTAGGATTACAGGTGTGAGCCACCGCGCCCAGGCTATTTGTGGTTTTCTATGTAGAAAATTATGTTACCTGCAACTAGGGAAATTTATTTCTTCCTTTCTAAACTGTATGCTTTTATTTCAGTGCTGGGCTAGAACTACCAGCACTACGAAGATAAAGCATGGTAAGAGCAGACATCCTTGCTTTGTTCCAAGTCTTAGGTGAAAAGTGTTCATCCTTTCACCGTTAACTATAATTTAAGCTGTTTTCTGTACTTTGTCTCAATAAAGTTGAAAAAAAGTCTCTTCATTCCTATATTACTGAGAGTTTTTATCATAAATGAATGTTGAATTTTACCAAATGCTTTTTCAGCATCAATATGATTATGTGATTTTAGTGATTCTAACCTGTTAAAATGGTGGATTACCTTAATTGATTTTTGAATACCAGCCTTGCACAACTGGAATAGACCCTACTTGGTCCTCATGTATGATTCTTTTTGTATATTGATAAATTCTATTTGCCAATATTTTGTTCAAGATTTGTGTATCTACACTCATGAAGAAAATGGATTTCTTTTTTTTACTGAGCTGGTCTGGTTTTAGTATAGAGCAATACTAGCTTCAGGAAATAAGTTAGAAAGTGTCCCACCTCCTCTATTTTATGAAAGAGATTATATTATGGCAATTACTTGAATGTTTGGCACAAATTTTCCTGTGAAACCATATGTTACTGAAGATTTGTTTCCTTGCAAATTTAAGAATTACAAATTCAAATTAAGTAATAGCAATTGGGATATTCTAATTATGCATTTTAGATTGGGTGTGTTATGGTTGTATTTTTTGAGGATTTGGTATATTAGGTTTATGTTTCCAAGCTTATGTTTGCAGGGTTGATTTAGTATCCCTTTATTAATTATTTTTATGTAGTCAGGTACTATATTAATATTCTGGTTCCTTTATGATATTAGTAATTTATGTCATTTTCAGCTATCTTTCTAGAGGACTGCAGAGTTTATTGACTTTTAAAAAACATCCTTTGTTTGCAAGCACAGAAGAAAGGCCATGTGAGGAGCCACAAAACTATGGCTGTCAGCCAGGCATGGTGGCACACACTTGTAATCCCAGTACTTTGGGAGGCCAAGGTGAGCAGATCGCTTGAGGTCACTTCCAAGATGGCCAAATAGGAACAGCTTCAGTCTGCACCTCCCAGTGAGATTGATGCAGAAGACGGGTGATTTCTGCATTTCCAACTGAGCTCTGAAGAGAGCAGTGGTTCTGTCAGCATGGCCTTCAAGCTCCGAGAACGGACAGACTGCCTCCTCAAGTGGGTCTCTGATCCCCATGTAGCCTGACTGGGAGACATCTCCCAGTAGGTGCCAACAGACACCTCATATAGGTGGGTGCCCCTCTGGGACGAAGCTTCCAGAGGAAGGATCAGGCAGCAATATTTGCTGTTCTACAGCCTCCTCTGATGATACCCAGGCAAACAGGATCTGGCGTGGACCTCCAGTAAACTCCAACAGATCTGCAGCTGAGGGGCCTGACTGTTAGAAAGAAAACTAACAAACAGAAGGGAGTAGTATCAACATAAACAAAAAGGACATCCACACCAAAACCCCACCTGTAGGTCAACAACATCACTCCGTCTCAAAAAAAAAGAAAAAAAGAACAAAGGTAGATAAAAACCACAAAGATGGGGAGAAACCAGAGAAGAAAAGCTGAAAATTCCAAAAACCAGAGTGCCTCTTCTCCTCCAAAGGATCGCAGCTCCTTGCCAACAAGGGAACAAAACCGGATGGAGAATGAGTTTGACGAGTTGACAGAAGTAGGCTTCAGAAGGTCGGTAATAACAAACTTCTCCGAGCTAAAGGAGCATGTTCTAACCCATTGCAAGGAAGCTAAAAACTTGAAAACAGGTTAGACGAATGGCTAACTGAATAAACAGTGTACAGAAGACCTTAAATGACCTGATGGAGCTGAAAAACATGGCACGAGAACTATGTGACACATGCACAAGCTTCAATAGCCAATTTGATCAAGTGGAAGAAAGGATATCAGTGATTTAAGATCAAATGAATGAAATAAAGTGAGAGGACAAGATTAGAGAAAAGATAGTGAAAAGAAATGAACAAAGCCTGCAGGAAATACGGGACTATGTGAAAAGACCAAATATACATTTGATTGGTATACCAGAAAGTGACAGGGAGAATGCAACCAAGTTAGAAAACACTCTTCAGGATATTATGCAGGAGAACTTTCCCAACCCAGCAAGGCAGGCCAACATTCAAATTCAGGAAATACAGAGAACACCACAAAGATACTTCTTCAGAAGAGCAACCCCAAGGCACATAATTGTCAGATTCTCCAAGGTTGAAATGAAGGAAAAAATGTTAAGTGCAGCCAGAGAGAAAGGTCGGGTTACCCACAAAGGGAAGCCCATCAGATTAACAGTGGATATCTCAGCAGAAACCCTACAAGCCAGAGGAGGGTGGGGACCAATATTCAACATTCTTAAATGAAAGAATTTTCAACCTAGAATCTCATATCCAGCTCAACTAAGCTTCATAAGTGAAGGAGAAATAAAATCCTTTACAGACAAGCAAATGCTGAGAGATTTTGTCACCACCAGGCCTACCTTACAAGAGCTCCTGAAGGAAGCAGTAAATATGGAAAGGAACAACTGGTACCACCCACTGCAAAAACATGCCAAATTGTAAAGATCATCAATGTTATGAAGAAACTGCATCTATTAACAGGCAAAATAAACAGCTAAAATCATAATGACAGGATCATATTCAACCATAACAATATTAACCTTAAATGTAAATGGCCTAAATGCCCCAATTAAAAGACACAGACTGGTAAATTGGGTAAAGAGTCAAGATCTATCAGTGTGCTGTATTCAGGAAACCCTTCTCGCATGCAAAGACACACATGGGCTCAAAATAAAGGGCTGGAGGAAGATCTACCAACCAAATGTAAAGCAAAAAAAAGCAGAGGTTGCAATCCTAGTCTCAGATAAAACAGACTTTAGACCAACAAAGATAAAAAGAGACAAAGAAGCCCACTACATAATGGTAAAGGGATCAATTCACCAAGAAGAGCTAACTATCCTAAATATATATGCACCCAATACAGGAGCACCCACATTCATAAAGCAAGTTCTTAGAGACTTACAAAGAGACTTAGACTCCCACACAATAATAATGTGAGACTTTAACACACCACTGTCAATATTAGACAGATCAACCAGACAGAAGGTTAACAAGGATATCCAGGATTTGAACTCAGCTCTGGACCAAGCAGACAGAATAGACATCCACAGAACTCCCTACCCCAAATCAATAGGATATACATTCTTCTCAGCACCACATCTCACTTATTCTAAAATTGACCACATAATTGGAAGTAAAACGCTCCTCAGCAAATTCAAAAGAAAAGAAACCATAACAGTCTCTGAGACCACAGTGCAATCAAATTAGAACGCAGAATTAAGAAGCTTACTCAAAACTGCAAAACTACTGGAAACTGAACAACCTGCTCTTGAATAACTACTGGGTAAATAACAAAATGAATGCAGAAATAAAGATGTTCTTTGAAACCAATGAGAACAAAGTCACAATGTACCAGAATCTCAGGGACTCATTTAAAGCAGTGTGTACAGGGAAATTTATAGCACTAAATGCCAACAAGAGAAAGCAGGAAAGATCTAAAATCCAACCCTACCATCACAATTAACAGAACTAGAGAAGCAAGAGCAAACAAATTCAAACGCTAGCAGAAGGCAAGAAATAACTAAGATCAGAGCAGAACTGAATGAGATAGAGACATAAAAAAATCCTTCAAAAAATCAACGAACCCAGAAGCTGGTTTTTTGAAAAGATCAACAAAATAGATAGACCACTAACAAGAATAATAAAGAAGAAAAGAGAGAAGAATGAAATAGACGCAATAAAAAATGCTAAAGGAACTATTACCCCCAATCCCACAGAAACACAAACTACCATCAGAGAATACTGTAAACACCTCTAAGCAAATAAACTAGAAAATCTAGAAGAAGTGGATAAATTCCTGGACATATACACCCTCTCACGACTAAATCAGGAAGAAGATGAATCTCTGAATAGACCAATTACATGCTCTGAAATTGAGGCAATAATTAATAGCCTACCAACCAAAAAAAGTCCAGGATCAGACAGATTCACAGACTAATTCTACCAGAAGTACAAAGAGGAGCTGGTGCCATTCCTTCTGAAACTATTCCAATCAATAGAAAAAGACGGAATCTTCCCTAACTCATTTTATGAGGCCAGCATCATCCTGATACCAAAGCCTGGCAGAGACACAACAAAAAAAAGAGAATTTTAGGCGAATATCCCTGATGAACATCGATGTGATAATCCTCAATAAAATACTGGCAAACTGAATCCAACAGCACATCAAAAGGCTTATCCACCATGATCAAGTCGGCTTCATCCCTGGGATGCAAGGCTGGTTCAACATATACAAATCAGTAAATGTAATCTCTCACATACACAGAACCAATGACAAAAACCATGTTATTATCTCAATAGATGCAGAAAAGGCCTTCAACAAAATTCAACAGCCCTTCATGCTAAAAACTCTCAATAAACTAGGTATTGATGGAACACATCTCAAAATAATAAGAGCTATTTATGACAAACCCACAGCCAATATCATACTAAACAGGCAAAAACTGGAAGCATTGCCTTTGAAAACCAGCACAAGACAAGTATGCCCTCTCTCACCACTACTATTCAACATAGTATTGGAAGTTCTGGCCAGGGCAATCAGGCAGGAGAAAGAAATAAAGGGTATTCAATTAGGAAAAGAGGAAGTCAAATTGTCTCTGTTTGCAGATGACATGATTGTTTATTTGGAAAAACCCCATCATCTCAGCCCAAAATCTGCTTAAGCTGATAAGCAACTTCAGCAAAGTCTCAGAATACAAAATCAATGTGCAAAAATCACAAGCATTCCTATACACCAATAATAGACAAACACAGAGTCAAATCATGAGTGAACTCCCATTCACAATTACTATAAACAGAACAAAATACCTAGGAATCCAACTTACAAGGGATGTGAAGGACCTCTTCAAGGAGAACTACAAACCACTGTTCAACGAAATAAAAGAGGACAAAAACAAATGGAAGAACATTCCATGCTCATGGATCGGAAGAATCAATATCGTGAAAATGGCCATACTGCCCAAGGTAATTTATAATTTCAATGCCATCCCCATCAAGCTACCACTGACTTTCTTCACAGAATTGGAAAAAAACTACTTTAAACTTCATATGAAACTCAAAAGAGCCCACATAGCCAAGACAATCCTGGGCAAGAACAAAGCTGGAGGCATCACGCTACCTGACTTCAAACTGTACTACAAAGCTGGCGTAACCAAAACAGCATGGTACTGGTACCAACACAGATATATAGACCAATGGAACAGAACGGAGGCCTCAGAAATAACACCACATACCTACAACCATCTGATCTTTGACAAACCTGACAAAAACAGGCAAGGGGGAAATGATTCCCTATTTAATAAATGGTGCTGGGAAAACTGCCTAGCCACGTGTAGAAAGCTGAAACTGGATCCCTTCTTTACACCGTATACAAAAATTAATTCAAGATGGATCAAAGACTTAAATGTAAGATGTAACACCATAAAAAACATAGAAGAAAACCTAGGCAATACCATTCAGGACATTGGCATGAGCAAAGACTTCATGACTAAAACACCAAAAGCAATGGCAAAAGAAGCCAAAATAGACAAATGAGATTTAATTAAACTAAAGAGCTTCTGCACAGCAAAAGAAACTATCATCAGAGTGAACAGACAACCTACAGAACGGGAGAAAATTTTTGCAATCTACCCATCTGACAAAGGGCTAATACTCAGAATCTACAAAGAACTTAAACAAATTTATGAGGAAAAAAAAAAAAACTCCATCAAAAAGTGGGCAAAGGATGTGAACAGACACTTCTCAGAAAAAGACATTTATGCATCCAACAAACATATGAAAAAAAGCTTATCATCACTGCTCATCAGAGAAATGCAAATCGAAACCACAATAAGATACCATCTCACGCCAATTAGAATGGCGATCATTAAAAAGTCAGGAAACAACAGATGCTGGAGAGGATGTGTAGAAATAGGAACACTTTTACACTGTTGGGAGTGTAAATGAGTTCAACCATTGTGGAAGACAGTGTGGTGATTCCTTAAGGATCTAGAACTAGAAATGCCATTTGGCCCAGCAATCCCATTTGGGTATATACCCAAAGGACTATAAATCATGCTACTACAAAGACACATGCACATGTATGTTTATTGCAGCGCTATTCACAGTAGCAAAGACTTGGAACCAACCCAAATGTCGATCAATGATAGACTGGATTAAGAAAATGTGACACATGTACACCATTGGAATACTGTGCAGCCATAAAAAGGATGAGTTCATGTCCTTTTCAGGGACATGGATGAAGCTCAGAACCATAATTCTAAGCAAACTATCAGAAGGACAGAAAACCAAACACCACATGTTCTCACTCAGGTGGGAGTTGAACAATGAGAACATATGGACACAGGGTAGGGAACATCACACAGTGGGGACCATTGGGGGATGTGGGGCTGGGGGAGGGATAGCTTTAGGAGAAATACCTAATGTAAATGACAAGTTGATGGGTGCAGCAAACCAACAGAGCACATGTATACCTATGTAACAAACCTGCACGTTGTGCACATGTACCCTAGAACTTAAAGTATAATAAAAAAAAGTAAAAATCCTTTGTTTTATTGACTTCTCTATTGTTTTACTGTTTTAATTTCCTTTATTTCTGTCTTACATTTTTTGTTATTTCCCACCTTCTGCTTGCTTTGGTTTATTTTCTTTTTCAGGTTCTTGATGTACAAGCTTTGAGACTTAAGCTTGTACATCAAGCTTAAGACTTTTCTACACGACAAATATCTGAATTTAGTGCTATAAATTTCACTACCATCATTGCTTTACTTGTGCCCCACAAATTTTTATATGTTGTATTTTTATTTTTTATGATGAAATATTTTTATTTTAATTAATAAAATATTAAATTTTAATATTTTAAGTAATAAAAGTAAAGTAAAATTTAATTTTAAAATTTCCTTGAAACTTCTTCCTTGACCCATGGAATTTTAAAAACTGTGTTTTGTTTTTGTTTTTGTTTTCAAGCATTTGGAGATTTTTCTGTTATCTTTTGTTATTTATTTCTAGTCTAATTTCATTGTGTTCAAATAAAACACTCTGCATGATTTCAATTCTTAAAATTATGTCAAGGTTTGTTGTATGGCTTAGGATATTATCTACCTTGGCATATTTTCCAAAGAAACTAGAAAATAAAGTCATTTTTGCTATAGTTTAGCAGTGTTTAATAAATATTGATTAGAGAATTTTTGTCAAAAGTATTGATTAATTTTACTCTCTTGGTTTTTTTGTCAAGCCATTCTATAGTTATTGAGAGGAGTGTGATAAAGTTTCCATCTATAATTATATACTTGTCTATTTCTTTTTTCCAATAATATCAGTTTTTACTTCACATATTTGCAGTTCTATTGTTTGGTGAAAACACACTTAAGATTGTTATATCTTCTGGGTGAACTGACCCTTTTATTATTACATAATGTCCCACTCTGACAAATATCAAAGTCTACTTTATCTGATATTAATATAAATAATTAATTTTCTTTGATTAAGTTTTGCATAATATATATTTTGTCATTGTTCTATTTTAAACCTACCTGTATTGTTATATTTCTGAGTTTCTTCAAGACAGCATATATTTAAGAAATAATTTTTATCCCACTCTGGGAATCTTTGTCTTTTAATTTTTATATTTAGGCTCTTTACATTTAATGTAACTGTCAATATTATTTATGAATTTTGGGGGGTTTTGTTTGTTCTTTAATCTTGTTTTTTCCTTTTTTATTATTCCTGACTCCTTGAGTGTTTTTGAGTGTATGTCTTTGTATAACTAGTTGGCTCTTTGCTCTAGATATTACAATATATAAGCATAACATCACAATCTATTTTTTCATCATTTTATCAGTTGAAAGAAAGTATAGAAAACTTATCATCCTTTACACTCAATGGGCTAAAATGAACTTTATCCTTGCTTACTTATAATCTTATTGCCTTACAAAAGTCCTGTTACATACATGTAGAACTGCATCAGATAGTATTTCTTTCTTTACCTGTCAAACATAATTTAGAAACTCAAAAAAATGAAACTCTATTTTATTTGCCCTTATTTTTGCTTATCACATTATTTTTTCCTTTCTAATGTTCCAAGGTTTCTTCTTTTATCATTTTTGTTTTCTATTGAGAACTTCCCTCAGCTATATAGGTTTGCTGGCAATACTTTTTCTTGCTTTTGTTTCAACCAACAATGTCTTGATTTCCTTTCATTCATAAATAATATTTTTGATGGACATAAGTGTCTGCATTGATATGTTTTGTTTGTTCTTAAAAATATTATTATACTTTCTCTGGGCCTGTGATTTCTAAAGATAAATATGCTGTTATTTGAATTATTTTGCCTATATAGGTAAGGTACCATTTTCTCACTGTTTTTAAGACTGTGTGTGAATGTGTTTAAATTTTAGAAAAGTAATTAGGATTGTCAGGTATGTATTTCTTTGGGTTTATCCTGCTTATATTTTGTAAGCTTCTTAATTCTGTTTGCTTAAATTTATTGCCTAATTTGGAAAGTTTTCTACTATTTTCCTAATATTTTTTCAGTCCTACCCTTTTCTCTCTTCTTCCGAACTCAGAAGTGAATTTTAGACATTCCGTCATAATCTCAAGGTCTGTGAGGTGCTCTTGTTTTTTCCAGTCTGTCTTCTTACAGTTAGTCAAATTTGGTCATTTTTACTGTACTATCTTCAGTCCACTGATCCTTTACGCTCTCTCTCTCTCTCTCACACACACACACACACACACACACACACACACACACACACACATTCTGTTTTGTCGAGCCCATCCACTGAGTTTTTTTATTCTGGTTATTGTATTTCTTAGTTTTAAAATTTCCATTTGTGTCTTCATTTCTTTTATTTCATTACTAAGGCTTGAAATTTTGCTGAGACATTTTACTTGTTTCAAGCATGCATGTACTTCTCATTGAAATATTTATCATGGCTACTTTCAAATATTTGTAATATACTTTTAACATCTCTACAATCTTGCTGTTGGCATCTATTGATAGTTCTTTTTATTGAGTTTCATTTCTAATGAAAGTTGGAAATTTTTGTATTACAAGACTCTGAATCTTATTTAAATCTTTTATTTTAGCTGTGTGTGTGTGTGTGTGTGTGTGTGTGTGTTTTCTGGCACCATTATGGCAGAGGAAGAAAGTATGCCGACTCATTACTGCCAGCAGAAAGCAAAAGTTTAGGATCCCTCAGTCAGGCATGGTGGCACACACCTATACCTCTAGCTACTTGGGAGACTGAGGGAGAAGGATTATTTGAGCCCAGGGATTTAAGGCTATAGTATGTTATGACCATGCCTGTGAATATGTAGTATGTTATGATCATGCCTGCATGCCAGCAAGGCAATATAGAAAGATCTCGTCTCTGAAAAATAATAAAATAAATAAAGTCTAGAGTCCCCAGTCTGACTCCATTGATTCTTGGGGGTGGAGACTCAAGTGTTCCAGTTCAACATGTAGTTTCTGCTGAGACCACAAGGAGGGTGGGCTTTTTATCACAGAATGTTGGTGAAATTTCTGACTCTGCATCTCTGACACCATCCCTGTTTGCAGAGACAGAGAGACACCTTGCTACTGCCAGGTGTGGTGGTAATCCACTATCCCTATGTAGTCTCCATGGACACTGTGGGGAAGCAGTTATTACTGGCTGGTGGAGATAAAAGTCCCAGATTTCCATTTGACGTTTTTAAATACCATCCTGGTGGGTTTTTTGGGTCCCTCATTAGAGCTTCATCATGGTGGAAGTCTCCGCACTTGGTTTTTGCTGGCATGGGTATGTAGGGGCCACAGGTTTTCGGAGTTTTTACTATAGTAGACCAATTATGGTCTAAAAAGAGTTAGGCTGTCCCTTTCCTGTTTCTGTGTTGTTTTTTTTCCCCTCTCTTTTGTGCACTGACATTCCTGAGTTGCTGTCTGTTTCAGCTCCAAATCTGGGATATGAGACAAAAAAGAAACAGTGAATTCACTGTCATGTCATTTCTGAGGTCCCAAGGTCTTCAGCTGATCTTTCTTCTTCTCTTGAGCTTTCTGATTCTCTTAATATTTGTTTTACATATAATGTCTAGGGTTTTAACTGTACTTATCAGCAAAGATATGGAAATGTATGTCTATACCATCTTGTTGAAAACAAAACTCTCATATTTTATATTTATTAAATGTTTTCATTGTTCTGTTTCTTACGGCCAATCTTGAGTGATTCAAATTTATGTTGCTATTTTGATTCCCACTGTATTGCACAACTAATTTTCCTGGTGAATAGGAAAACTATTGACATACAAATTTACAGGATGTATATTCGCCCAACTTACTCAACTTGGATAGTTTTAGTAGGATTTCTTTAATTTTTTTTCAGATATTCTAGGTAGTTCATCGCATTTTCTGTTGATAGAGACGTTTACTTTTCTTTGTGACCAATCAATAGTCATGCTTTTTATTTTTGTTTTATTTCATTGCAGTGGAGAAACTGCAGCAGAATGTTCAACTATTTCAATAATTAAAAAATTGTTCCATTGATTAAATCAAACTTTGTGTCACTTTCCCATCTCCCTTTTATTCTCCAGTGCACATCAATCAGCAGTCAACTTCTGTATTTAGAAAACTAGGCATCCTAATATTGGCACATGCAATGGAATGTTTTTGGTCCTACATTATTGGTTCTCCATTCTTCAAGACACACATTCTCAACCACTCTTTTATTCTTGACAACTCTGCAGTCTGGTCTATGAGGTCCATCTAGTAACTTAAATAGCCTGTTGAGTATACTCCTTTTTTATCATACAAACTTTACAAATCGATTTTCATCAGGTTTCTGCCAATGAACCCGTCCCCACCCTCCAACCAGATCAATATGCTTTCCCTTTCTTTGCAGATTATTTTTGTTGAACATAGTTAATCTATCATTGGTATGCTGAAATACATATACAAGTACATAGATGTGTGTGTGTACGTGTGTGTGTAACTCGTGACTTTTTATATAAAATAAAATTAAAGAAAATGTACTGTAATAGCAGCAACATTGAAAATGAGCATAATAAAAACGGGAAGGGTAAGGGTTAAAAATTATCTATTGGGTATAATGTTCAATATTTGAGTGATGGATACGCTAGAAGCCCAGTCCCCATCTTTGTGCAATGTACTCATGTAACAAACAATAACATGCATTCCCTGAACCTAATATAAGAAGAAGATGAAGAAGAGAAATACACAGAATATTCCAGTGTCACCAGTAGTAACTCCTGTGGCTTATAGCTCTCTACCCCCTGAGCTAATTAATGAGAAGAGATTTGACCAGATAGAAGCATGTGCCCTGAATTTCAATTTAAGTGAAAAAGGGAAACTTTAGGCTTCTCTCTTCTCACCTGGTGAAAGTACCAGTCTAGCAGGTGGACACCAACTCACTGCAATAGAAACATACATAAAAACATATATCATGGCTGTTGTACAGAATTGTCAAGGCTGTTGGGAAGGACTGGTGTTTGTATCACAGCCCAGAAGCTGATAGAGCACTACTCTCTCCATGCCAGAAGCCTCAGCCTTAGCACAGTTAGACCTTCATGCCCTCTCAGTGGTGAAAATCAGTAGCAAGTAAGAGAGGTGGAAGGCCATGCCAGAGGCTTGCCTGGAGTGTGTGTGGGGTTGAGGAGGGGGTTGAGACTTAGCTAGGGCTTTCAAGTTGGAACTCTAGGTAGAATAGTGCAGTCATTAAAAGCATGGCCTCTGGAACCCAGACTGAAACCACATTGCCTGTATGTGACTCATGCTTTTGCTGTGTGATTTCTGGCAGGCTAACTAACCTCATTTTAGTTTCCCATCTGTAAAGGTAGATAAACTTTCTGTAGGGATTAAATGAATTATTCTCTGTAAAGCATGTACAATAGTGTCTGGGCATGTTCAGCAGTTACAAGCGTTGACTCTCATTTCTGTGGCATCGGGGCTTCCTGACCTAAGGAAATTTTGAACTTTCCCGGGTAATCAGTTTCTTTGTATCTTTTCTTTGCATTTCAATTTATGTTTTTCAGGAGCCTAGAGCTCATTTTGCTCTCCTCCCTTTCCCTCTCTCCCTGCTCAGACTCCTCATTTTTCCAGCCATGTATCCTGCTAATGTTATTTCCCCAATCAGTCTCCCCTCTCTCTATCTTCTGCCATTGCTCTACTTAAGACTTCATTGTTGGTCATCTCAATTACTCCTGTCACTTTCTTTAATCCTGTCTTTTTCAAATGTTCAAATCCCTCACCCACTGAGCTGCAATTCTGACAGAACCCTCCCTCTTTAAATCTTTTCACTGGGTCCCCATCAGCTCTGTGATAAAGTCCACACTCCTTTACACAGCACACAAGGCTCGACTCGTGTCTATCTCCTCTCGCCTGACTTGTCTCACTCTCTGTGCCCCAGCAACACTGAGATGCTTGTAGTTCCTTGCAAATACCGGTCTTTTGTATCTATATTTTTCTCAGGCATCAGTGGCAAAAATAAAATAGATTTTTTGTGTGTTCATAGACAAGGATATGTATATAGAATTAAGTTGAGAATGCTTTCTTTTTTATCATACTTTAAGTTCTGGGATACATGTGCAGAACGTGTGGGTTTGTTAGGTAGGCATACACGTGCCATAGTGGTTTGCTACACCCATTAACCCATCACCTACATTAGTTATTTCTCCTAATGTTACCCCTCCCCTAGCCCCTCAACCCCCGACAGGCCCCGGTGTGTGATGTTTCCCTCCCTATTTCCATGTGTTCTCATTGTTCAACTCCCACTTATGAGTGAGAACATGAGGTGTTTGGTTGTCTGTTCTTGTGATAGTTTTCCGAGAATTACGGTTTCCAGTGTCATCCATGTCCCTGCAAAGGACATGAATTAATGCTTTTTTATGGCTGCGTAGTATTCCATGGTGTGTCTGTGCCACATTTTCTTTATCCAGTCTTTTATTGATAGACATTTGGATTGGTTCCAAGTCTTTGATATTGTGAATAGTACCACAATAAACATACATGTGCTGTGTCTTTATAGTACCATGATTTCTAATCCTTTGGGTATATACCCAGTAATGGAATTGCTGGGTCAAATGGTATTTCTAGTACTAGATCCTTGAGGAATCGCCACACTGTCTTCCACAATGGTTGAACTCATTTACACTCCCACCAACAGTGTAAAAGCGTTTCTATTCCTCCACGTCCTCTCCAGCATCTGTTGTTTCCTGACTTTTTAATGATCGCCATTCTAAGTGGCATGAGATGGTATCACATTGTGGTTTTGATTTGCATTTCTCTAATGACCGGTGATGATGAACATTTTTTCATATGTTTGTTGGCTGCATAAATGTCTTCTTCTGAGACATGGCTGTTCATATCCTTTGCCCACGTTTTGATGGGGTTGTTTGTTTTTCTCTTGTAAATTTGTTTAAGTTCTTTGTAGATTCTGGATATTAGCCCTGTGTCAGATGGATAGAGTGCAAAAATGTTCTCTCATTCTGTAGGTTGCCTGTTCACTCTGATGGTAGTTTCTTTTGCTGTGCACAAGCTCTTTAGTTTAATTAAATCCCATTTGTCAATTTTGGCTTTTGTTGCCATTGCTTTTGGTGTTTTAGACATGAAGTCTTTGCCCATGCCTACGTCCTGAATGGTATTGTCCAGGTTTTTTTCTAGGATTTTTATGGTACTAGGTCTTACATTTAAGTCTTTGATCCATCTTGAATTAATTTTTGTATAAGGTGTAAGGCAGGGATCCGGTTTCAGCTTTCTACATATGGCTAGCCAGATTTCCCAGCACCATTTATTAAATAGGGAATCCTTTCCCCCTTGCCTGTTTTTGTCAGGTTTGTCAAAGATCAGATGGTTGAAGATGTGGTGTGTTATTTCTGAGGGCTCTGTTCTGTTCCATTGGTCTATATATCTGTGTTGGTACAAGTACCATGCTGTTTTTGTTACTGTAGCCTTGTAATATAGTTTGAAGTCAGGTAGCATGATGCTTCTAGCTTTGTTCTTCTTGCCCAGGATTGTCTTGGCTACGTGGGCTCTTTTTTGGTTCCATATGAAGTTTAAAGTAGTTTTTTTTCCAATTTTGTGAAGAAAGTCAGTGGTAGCTTGATGGGGATAGCATTGAATCTATAATTTATTTTGGGCAGTATGGCCATTTTCATGATATAGATTCTTCCCATCCATGAGCATGGCATGTTTTTTTGTTTGTTGGTGTCCTCTCATTTCCTTGAGTAGTGGTTTATAGCTCTCCTTGAAGAGATCCTTAAGAAGTGACTATATGAAGCATCATCCTCTCAAGAGTACCTTTCAAATCACAGTGTCCCAGCTGGGTTAGTTGGCTCAGCTTGTGGTTCGTGAATCTTTATTTATATTATTGGACTCTAATTATGCCAAACTGAACAATTTTACATCATGGGCTTTCCTATACTTTATGCAAGGTCTGGAGTAGACCTTCACTTAGAAGTGAAGCAATAAATGAAACTCAAATGACTAAAAAATCTTAGCCACAACAATGACCAGAACAATATTAGCGTATCTCCTTATCCATGAAATACTCATTTCTTTTTCTTTATTTTCTATTTTAATTTCCCAACTCAAAAAAGGAGATTTACTTTTATTCTATAATTTCTTTACCAAGACTCTCTTATATATTGATTATTCAGAAATAATCTATTGATATTTAGCATATGAACAAATGTTCCCACTTCATCAGTGTGTTGAATGAAAATGATGTACATGACATAAAATAGGTTACATTTTAAAATACTGAAGGCTTAAGGAGAAATCCTATTACCAATCATCAGAAGATGTTTGAATTTCTATGTGATTAGAAAAATGAACATGTAAACATAATGAGATATTATTTTACTCTAGATAGTTTGACAAAAATTACAGTGCTGGATACTGCTGAATGTTGACAGGTATATAGGGACATAAGAATCCGCAGGCATGTTTGGTGGTCAGGAAGTCTAGCACATCCATTCAGAGCATAATCAGGTTATGTATTTTACTCAAAGTAAATGACTTCTGGATATATATCTTTCTGTATATACTATAGATAGGAATATTTTAATGCATATGGATAAGAATATTTAATGCACCTTTATTTTTGATGGCAGAAATTTGGAGGTCATCTAGGGGTCCATGTGGAGGATGTGCCCAATAGAATAGCATGCCATAAGCAACAAAGTCTGTGCACAGGCCCCACTGTGGTTAGACCTAAAAGTCAAAGTGCTGGGTGAAAAAAGTAACAAGAAGAATGACATCTATAGCCCAGTGTCATTTATATACCTCTCTGTGCCTTATTTTCCTCATTCACGAAGCTTGGAAAATGACAGTGCCTATCTTACAGGATTGTTGTTAGAATTACATGATTCAATGTATGAAAGGCACTTGGTAAATGCCTGGGATATAGTAAGTGATCCATAACACTGGTTATTATTCATCTTATTTTTATTATATAAATTAGCAATATATGCCAACAAAATGCCATTCAACGTTTAACATAATTACATGCTAATAAAAAGGTACACATCAAAACCTTTAGATTTATTCCTGGTGGGAAATATAGATAAAAAGAAACAAAGACATATTTATAACAAGAGAAGATTGTATGCCATGAATCAAGGAGTATGATTAAGTCAATAGTCTGCAACTGAGTTCCCTACAAAGGCTAAAATAAGAGATCTCTAAAATAGTTGCTTCTTGGGAACATGCAAGTTAAGATGACATCAGCTGCAAATGAAATAATGCCAAAGTAAGAATGCCTTGATCAATAGGAAGCTTCATTGTCTCTCAAAATAGATGTTTGCAGGTAGGTAGTCCCAGGGTCGGTTAGGCTCTCAAGGATCTCACCCTTCTTCTCCTAGTCTTCAAAACCCTGGCTTTCATACCATGACTTTGCTGTGGTATTCACAATAGATGCCGTATCTCAGAATCTAAATGGTAGGGAAAGGAGAAGACTCACTTAGCACATCTCTCTCTTTAATCCAAGAGAAAAAAATTGCAAGAACGTCCACCACCAGCAGCCATAATATCACCCCAAGCCAAACCCATTAGTCATGATGGATTAGTGGATTATGGCACTGATCTGTGGAAAGGGAAATCAAATCTCTGACATCAGAAGCCCCTCTGATGGAAGGATAGCTCTTTCTACAAGGCAAAATGGATTGGAAGTTGTTACTGGATAGTTCACCAAGAGTGTCTAACATAAGAAGATGTGGAGTGTGTAAAAAATGGGTTGACCTCATACTACCTGAGTTTAAATCACCACATTACCACTTCTAGGCCTTCAACCTTAGATAAATGATTTAACCTTGTCGTGCCCCACTTTCTCTATAGGCAGAAAAAAACAAAAACAAACAAAAAAAACGGGATTTACTTCATATGCATACACTAAATAAATGTTAGCTATAATTATGATTTCTTAGTAATTATTTAAGTGACCAAATGATTTGCAGTCTTCAGGATCTCCATTAGCATCCCAGAATTGTTGCTTGCTTGCAATGATTATCCTTTTGCATCACTACTTTTACATAGGGGTGATTTTGCCCCTTATGAGATATCTGGCAATGTTTACAGTTTTCGTTTGTTTGTGTCCACAATTGTTGGGGGTGGGGGGGTATGTACCTTGTGTCTATAATAGCATGCAAAGGCCAGGAATGCTAATTAATATCCTACAATGCACACAGTAGACCCCCACAACAAAGACAGCCACCAACAACAAAAAGTTATTCAGTCCAAAATTTTAATGGTGTCAAATAGAAAAACCCTTTATATATGTAACTAAGACTCAAAGAGGTCAAAAATGTACATTTTTAAACACTCCTATCTTTTGACTGCAAAATGGAGATAATGATTTCCTCATATAGTATTGATGAAAAGGTCAAAAACCCAACATGCATACAACATGGCGGGTACAGAGGGAGCAAACTGTTGGCTCCCTTGGCTCCATTTCTTCAACTGTAAAATGTAATAATAATGCTTCATTGTAATGTCGCTGTAAGGATTAAATAAAATTTGCTTAAGTTTCCCAGTACACAGTAGATGACATATAAGTTGCTTTCTTTCTTCCCTTCTCATTAATCTTCAAAAGGTAGAACTTTGATCCTCTCAGGTGATTAGGTAATGAAGGAGTTACTGAGAAAACAAATTAAATATATATATGCAACTTCTAACAAAGCTTGGCTCCCCAGAGTTGAGCAGTTCTTTCATACAATTGCCGCACAGTATCTCTCATGAATTGCATTAGACCAACCAGGCTGTAGTAAAAATTTGTGCACCCAGTTCCAGAGTTACAAGCATGAATTCGGGGCAGAAAAAACGGTACTTATCCTTTTTTCCATTTGATTTTTACAAGGTCATTACTTCTTTAATGGCATTTAAGACAATTTGTAGCATGGAAGTTTCACATGCTTACTGGTCAACTCATCGTAAACACCATTGTGCATATTTACTATAAAACCCCGTATTATTTATGTAATGAGTCTTGGTGATAAAACAGCAAATGATGATTCATTTCTTTTGTGTTACTTCATGCAGTGCACTTCAGTGGTTTGAAATATGGAAAGCATCTTCTTTCAAAAGGAAATATCACCAAGAAGAAAGGCTCTATCAGCGTGTAGCTTGAAACCAAATGAGATCCGAGGCTAATAAAAGCTCTGAAGCCTGACCTTGCAGACATCCTTACACGTTACACAGCATTCAATCCAGACAAGGCATAATAGCCAACATAAACCATGCTCAAATCCCGTTACCACTTACAGATTTCAAAATTGCCAGCCAATAAAATGGAAGAGAACCTGTGCATCCACATGTAGGAAATAAAGATAAAAATTGGGTGAAAAATATAGTGGTTAGCATTGGGAGGAGGGGAAAGGGGATGGGAGGCTCAGGACAAAACACTGGTGATACCAGCAGTAAAATGGAAGAGAAAAGCTCACTGCGGCCATTCTAATTGCCATGGAATCAAGCCAATAGGAGTAAATGAAAGCAGCCTGGGCTTTTAGTGTTTCATCTTTTTCTGTTTGCACTATCTTTTGTTCACTTTTTATCTTCTGTAAGGATTATAAAGCCAGGCATCCAGTAAAATGAGAAATATGGAAAGCACAGTAAAGTTCCTGGCTCATATTAATTGACAAAATAAATATTAATGGAGTTCCTCCTTCCTCTTCGATATATATCCAGTGTTAGAGAATTTGCAGATACCACCGCTATCATCTCCGGTAAATAATTAGGCACACTTTGCCCTTAGGGATTTTGTTGTTGTTCTGTGATTTGTTTTACTCATTGTTCTGGTTTTTAACACCTGATTTCACATGACAGACTGAGAAATTTGAAAAACCGTATTTCTTGTACACTATCCTATTTCTTGGCTAAACATTTCCTTGTGATGTGTCAAGTTTCCTCAACATTCTGATTATACGCCTTTCAAATTTATTCAGATGGTTCAGATATTCTTAAGAGACAAGTTCAGAAGCAAAAGTAGGATAGTATGGGTAGCCTCAAGTGCACTTTGTAAATTTAATGTGCATTCTCCATTCCCATCTCTTGGAGGGTTTTTTTGAGTTTTTTTGGTTTTTTTTTGTTTGTTTTTTAAGAGATGGAGTCTCTCTCTGTCACCCAGGCTGGAATGCAGTGGCACAATCTTGGCTCACTGCAACCTCCACCTCCCAGGTTCATGCCATTCTCCTGCCTCAGCCTCCCGAGTAGCTGGGATTACAGGCGCCTGCCACCATGCCCAGCTAATTTTTGTATTTTCAGTAGAGAC
This sequence comes from Symphalangus syndactylus, assembly GCF_028878055.3. Classification (NCBI taxonomy): domain Eukaryota; kingdom Metazoa; phylum Chordata; class Mammalia; order Primates; family Hylobatidae; genus Symphalangus; species Symphalangus syndactylus. The sequence goes on from NC_072426.2 coordinate 90,858,860, forward strand.
GGGGTTTCACCATGTTAGCCAGGATGGTCTCAATCTCTTGAACTCGTGATCCACCTGAGGTCTTTTAAGGTTCAGATTCTGGTTCAGCAGGTAGGAGGAGGCCCTAGATTATTTGCTTCTATCAAGATTCTCTGTCATGCCAAAGCTACCGGTTAGTCAGCAACTCCGAGTAGCAAGGATCTAAAAATGCAGAATAGAACATGTTATTAAATTCATTATTCTGAGTACTATTCATCTGTCAATGCAGTTTAACACAGGATCGTGTTTATTTGCTTGAAAGAACCCCATCACCTTTCCTAGACTGAGAGGACAACTGGCACCGTGTCCTGTTCTTAGGAATATAAATCTTTTGCACAAATAAATAGATCTTATCATCTTTCATTATGCAAGGCAACCCTTGAACCTGTTTTTGCCTATAGTTGGTGGCCACCTATATAACTGTTCCCCTTGCCACTGGGTCAATTAGTTTTCATTTTAAACCTAAGTTCACCATCTTTCTGCACCAACCTGCTATCTATAAGCAATGAGAACAGCATGCAGTGAGGTGCCCTAGAAAGAAACTTAGAAATTACTCATATTAGTTCGTTTTTGCATTGCTATGAATACCTGAGGTTGGGTAACTTATAAAGAGGTTTAATTGGCTCATGATTCCATAGGCTGTACAGGAAGCAAGATACTGGCTCTGCTTATCTTCTGTGGAGGCCTCAGGGAATTTACAATCATGTTGTATGGCAAAGGGGAGCCAGCACTGCACATGGCTGGAAAAGGAGGAAGAAAGAGAAGGGGAAAGGCTACACATTTTTAAACAACTAGATCTTATGAGAACTCACTCACTATCATGAGAATAGTACCAAAGGTTATGTTGGTAAACCATTCAGGAGAAAAAATTCCCATGATTCAATCACCTCTTACCAGGCTCCACCTCCAACTAGAGAATTAGGGGTTACAATTTGACATGAGATTTAAGCAGGGACACAGACCCAAACCGTATCGCTTGTTTCCTTCAACACCACATACCTTGTCAATGAATGTATTGCCAAGACTGGATGATGACATTTCCTAAATAACTAGGTATTATACATGCTACAGATCTTAGTTTAAACATTGCTTTCTCCAGGAAGCCTTCCATTTCTTTCCTACACACACATCTGTAACCACATCTATGCCCAATGAGTTTGCTCCTTGTGCTCAGCTCCTTCCGTACTTCTCCACTTTTAATCTTAGCATCTTTATGATTATAGAGGCTTTTATGTTTTTATTTCCCACTAGTACCCCTAAGCCCAGTAGAGAGAACAGAGAAAAGGCCTAACAAGAATCTGTCGAATGTTTAATAAATATTGAAGAAAACCTTGTGCTTGATTTAGCATTGTCTGCCTGACTGTCTGCGTCTAGGTGAATTGCATTGATATGCATTTGGAATGAAGCCCTACTTTAGTTGCTAATCACTATAACTTTAGTTTGCAATTCTAAATTCTTTTTATATAAGTGGAGATTATTAGAAATGACTTTAATTAACATGTGAAATCGTTTTTGAAATGGTGCTTTATCCTGAACAGTGTTAGTAGACACAACTTATTTCACTTATTCCTAACTACAAAAATAAAACAATAATCACAGCTCAGCACGTTCCAGGCTTAAAAAGATTGCACTGATGCCCAGATTTTACTGACAGATGGAAGATGACCTACGTCACTTTCTGGAACCCCTTTATATTCATTCTCACAAAAAAATGCTGTACTTAATGCTGACACTGGTTGTCACCAGGATAGTCTTGGGCAGACTGGACAGTTGGTCACAAATGACCAGGTCTGTTAAAGAAAGTCATAAGAGCAGGGATAGCTCCTGTCTAGATAGAAAAGGGACATTTGACTTACCAGTCTTTCCTAGCCAATATGGACATTCCCACAGATTGATTTCTTGTTACCTTCTCTTGGGCTCATTGACATCAAGGGCCAGCTATAGCAGAAAATCATGCTTTTTTTAAGCTTAACACTGACTTCCTATTATTTATAAAGAACCAGATTCTATCCTATTTCTGTAATATCAGCCGTGGCAGCCATCTGATGGTAATAATTTAACCATCTGTAACTGCAATCATTTAGTAAACTGTTTGCAAAAAAAAAAACCATAAAATGAAATGCAAATTGTATGAATTCAGAGGCACATATTTCTCTAATTAATATTACTCCCTTAGGGAATTATAGGTTCCTTTTAGCAACACTCATTCTACTGAAATCTTCTCTGAAAATGCCATTTCAAGAATGGAGCATTAAAGTTTTAGATGGAAATAGTGTGTTTTCTTCAGAAATGTATCCACAGTAAGTCTTCACTTAATATTGTCAATAGGTTCTTAGAAACTGTGACTTCAAGTACAATGCCGTATAACAAAACCAGTTTTAACACATAGGCTCATTAATAAGCCAACAAGATTTAAGTTTCCAGGGCATATTTCTTTCCTTCTTTTTAGAGGTGAGATCTTGCTATGTTACCTGGGTTGGAGTTCAGCGGCAATTTACAGGTGCCATTATAGCACTCTATAGCCTCAAACTCCTGCTCTCAAATGATCCTCTGCCTCAGACTCTCAAACAGCTGGAACTACAGGTATGCAGCACCATGACCAGCTCCCTATGGCCTATTTCTGGCCACAAAACATCAATAAGCTTCTAAATAAGACCCAAAACTTTTCCATTATTAAACACCGAAATAAATATGAGCTATCAGTACATTTAAGAAGGGTTAATTAAAACCAAGTCAGATAATTATTTGCTCAATTTTTCATGAGTTAGTGAGTGATGGCAGTCTCAGCACAGTGAGTTAAATCAAGAAATTAATGTTTGCAAAGACAACATTGTTAGGAGCATATTCCACCACCACGCAGTTCAAACACAATCATGAATACAGTGGGCTCACTGAGCGCTTTGTACTGCATTATTTACAGTCGTTCCTTTGTATGATTATGGGAAACTTGGTGTTTTATTTGACAATAATTTGTATTCATTTATTTATTCATTTTTTCATAAGCTTTATAATGAAACAACAATGAACAAAACAATGTTATTCGCAGACCTGCTGTATAACGCCTTGCTAATGCCTACAAGATGAAACCCAACATGTTTAGTTTGTCTTTCAAAGGCCTCTTGAGGTGGTCTAAAAATAAGCATCCCAAAGTCTCTAGGATCTCCCTGGAAACATTCTCCATTTCTGCCTCATAGGTCAACAACCGTTCCTCAGACACTACCAGAACTATGTTTTGCACATAGTAGGCATGGCATAAACAAATATTGAATGGAAAAATAAATGGAGTCAAGTTTTTATTGGATTTCCTCTCTACACATAGCATGCTCCCCTTTCCTCTGTATATAAGCACATCTTTTTGACCAGAACATCTCTGTTATATTTTAGTTCTGTCATGTAATATTTATCAAATTTACAGTGACAAATGTTTATATGTATTATTTAGGCTGTGTTTATATAAATACATATTTTGATGATACTTATAGCCACCTATCTAGACTTTAAGCCTCTAGAAGGATGTGTTTACAGTGAGTGCTGGGCAAAGTATTTAGATCCTTACCCCAGAAGTTGCCCAGACAGTGTCAGAATAGCAGATGGTCTTTGATTCTTCCTCTCTCACACTCTCTACTGATTCTTGCTCCTCCCCTTTTTCCTTACTTAACACATGTCCCAAACTGGGCCTGGATCTCCACTTGTCAAGGGCTATATGCTGAAAACTCACCTCCCTACTCCTTTCTTTTCTCTGCTCTATTCTCCAACCCAAATTTCTGTGTAAATATTTAATTGTTCATTACTCCGAATATGACCATTACACATTGTATACATGTATCAAGATATCACACTGTACCCCATTAATATGTGCAATTATGTGTAATTAAAAAGAATAAGAGCAAAAAAGAAAGTTCAATAATTTCTGCAAAAAGATATTAATTGCTATCAAAAAAAGAAATAAAAAATTTGATTAAATATCAGAGTTCACATCAAGGTTAATGACATACTTGGAAGGATTTTAGTTTCCAAAAGGCAATTGTTAAACCAAATACATGTCTATATTTTAAAATTTCAAGTAGCTGGAATTGATAGTTTTTAAACAGATGAGGTGAAGGAAGAGTGTGTGTGTGTGTGTGTGTGTACGTGTGTGTGTGTGTGTGTGGTGTGGGTATGCTTGCTAGGAAGACAAATGTTTCCTTTTTTGTCATTATCAATGTCCAAAGCATGAATAAAAATAGAATTAAGAGAAGGGGAGATGGCATGGACCAATAATGGCTGGTAACAAAGAAAAAATCTTAATTGAGCCTTTGATTAACTAGATTTGTAGTGGTAAGTAGTAAGTTTTGCTACACCTTGCTTTTATTAAAAAGTGAGAGATTTAAGAAAACAAAATAATGAGTAAAAGCTCCATTTTAGGTTTTTCAGAGTGCTCTACTGAGGTCAGAATAACTTCATTTAATTGCCTACATTTTCTATTATTTCCCAAGTTCTGACAATCGAAATAGATGTCCTAAAAGATGACCCTCAGTCCTTGCAGGGCAGTAACGATGAGACAATGAGATAATGTGGATGAAAGTATTTTACGAATTACACTGCACTGTGCAAATATAAGAAAGACCATTTGGTGTTGAACTATCTCGAAACATTAGTATTTCTTTGTAAAATGTTGATTTCTTCTTCATGAAATTACCTAATGCAACTAGATGGCACATTTTAAGAATGCTTTAGAGAGTCAGAGGTCAGCCTAAATCATTGTCATTATTTCTTCCACCTCTGATATGTCTTAATATATTGTAATATGAGTGGAGAAATACTATTTCAGTAATTACACTCTTGAACATGAAACAAATGTAATTTCTCTATTTTTATTTCTTTCTGTTAGCACTCTGCCTTCTGCCAAACAATTTACTCTTAAAACTATAAGGTTATATGGTCTAATCCGGTGGCTCGCCATCAACTTAGGAAAGTATAAATCAGTATTAGTTCAGTGCTTCTCCATACCTGATCCTTCCTTCTAACTGACCAAGGATCTCCCCCAGCCATCAAGTGGCCATTGCTGCCAGTAACAACAGTGAGAACTAGGGCTAGAGGGTTAGTTTCTGGGGCTGGGTGCACTGGAGAAAGTTACTGACTGAGAGCTGATACTGTATACCATGTTAACTCAGAACTAATGTTTTCACCTCACATGTAATACTTGGTACTGGTAGAGATGAATGAATAATAGCAGATTCCTCAAGAGCAGATATATTTCCTAAACAGTTGTCTCCACTTTGGGGATCTTCTGAGAAATTGAGATGAAAGTTCATTATGGCCCAATATAGGATATCCATCACAGGACTCTTCCCAAAACCTCTGTTTGTCTCATATCCAGACATATATTCAATATACCATATTCAGCACATGGTATATTATATACTAGGTAAGTGAAAGCTGCTATTGTTACTTATATGTTACCCTCGCCCAAAAGTGTAGGCAGTATATGTAAAACTATTGACCTCATACTTTCTCTGGTAACCAATAATGCAAACCCTCTCATACACATGTATACCTCCTAACTTTTATGGTTCTCTCCTGTATTCCTTTTTCTTAGATGAGGAATGTTTTTTTATTTTTTATTTTTATTAACCTTTATTTTAACTTCAGGAGTACATGTGCAGGTTTGTTAAACAAGTAAACTCACATCATGGAGTTTGTTGTACAGATTATTTTGTCATCCAGATATTAAGCTTAATACCCATTAGTTATTTTTGCTGATCTTCTCCCTCCCGCCATGCTTCACCCTCTGATAGGCCACAGTGTTTGTTGTTCCCTTCTATGTGTCCATGTGTTCTCATTATTTAGCTCTCACATAAGTGAGAACAGGCAGTATTTGGTTTTCTGTCCCTGGGTTAGTTTACTAAGGAAAATTACCTCCAGCTCCATCCATGTTCCTGCAAAGGACTTGATCTGGTTCTTTTTTATGGCTACATAGTATTCCTCAGTGTATACGTACCATATTTTCTTTATCCAGTTTACCATTGACAGGCATTTAGGTTGATTCCATGTCTTTGCTATTGTGAATAGTACCGCAATAAACGTATATATGCATGTGTTTTTATGATAGAGTGATTTATATTCCTTTGGATATATACCCAGTAATGAGATTGCAGAGTCAAATGGTAGTTCTGATTTTAGGCTTCTGAGGAATCACCACATTATTTTTTTACAATGGGTGAACTAATGTACACTTCCACCAACAGTGTATAAGGGTTCCATTTTCCTCCACAACCTCGCCAGCACCTATTTTATGACTTTTTAATAACCATTGTGATTGGTGTCAGATGGTATCTCACTGTGATTTTGATTTGCATTTTTCTAATGTTCAGTGATGTTGAGTTTTTTTCATATGATTGCTGGCCACATGATGTGTTTCTTTGAAAAGTGTTCATGTCCTTTGCCCACTTTGTAATAAGGTTGTTTGTTTTCTTGTAAAATTATTTAAGTTCCTTGGAGATGCTGAATATTAGACTTTTGTCAGATGCATAGTTTGCAAATATTTTCTCCCATTTTCTAGATTGTCTGTTTACTCTGTTGATAGTTTACTTTGCTGTGTAGAAGCACTTTAGCTTAACTAGGTCCCATTTGTCAATTTTTGCTTTTGTCACAATTGCTTTTGGCATCTTTGTCATGAAATCTTTGCCCATGTCTAGAATGGTACTGCCTAGGTTGTATTTCAGGGCCTTTATATTATTGGGTTTTACATTTAACTCTTTAATCCTTCTTCAGTTGACTTTTTTATATGATATAAAGAAGTGGTCCAGCTTCAGTCTTCTGCATATGGCTAGCTAACTATCCCAGCACTATTTATTGAGCAGGAAGTCCTTTCCACATTGCTTGTTTTAGTGAGGTTTGTCAAAGATCAGATGGCTGTGGGTGTGCAGCCTTATTTGTGGACTCTCTGTTCTTTTCCACTGGTTTATGAGCCTGTTTTTGTACCAGTACCATGCTGTTTTGGTTATTGTAGCCCTGTAGTATGGTTTCAAGTTAGGTAGGATGATGCCTCCAACTTTGTTCTTTTTACTTAAAATTGTCTTGGCTATTTGGGCTCTTTTTTGGTTTCATATAAATTTTGAAATAGTTTTTCCAAGTTCTTTGATGAACATCACTGGTAGTTTGATAGAAATAGCATTGAATCTATAAATTGCTTTGGGCAATATGGCCATTCTAATGATACTGATTCTTCTTATTTGTAAGTGTGGAATGTTTTTACATTTGTTTATGTTATCTCTGATTCTTTGAGCAATGTTTTGTAATTCTCCTTGTAAAGATCATTCACTTCCCTGGTTAGCTGTATTCCTAGGTATTTTATTCTTATTGTAACAATTAGGAATGAGATAGTGTTCCTGATTTTGCTCTCGGCTTGACTGTTGTTGGCAAATAGGGATGCTAGTGATTTTGGCACATTTATTTTATACCTTGGAACTTTACTGAAGTTGTTTATCAGCTTAAGGAGTTTTTTGGGCCAAGATTATAGGGTTTTCTAGATGTAGAATCATGTCATGTGCGAAAAGCGATAGTTTGACATCCTCTCTTGCTATTTGGATGCCCTTTATTTCTTTCTCTTGCCTGATTGCTCTGACCAGGACTTCCAATAATATGTTGAATAGGAGTTTTGACAGAGGACTTCCTTGTCTTCTATTGATTTTCAAAGGGATTGCTTCCAGCTTTTGAACATTCCATATGATGTTGGCTGTGGGTTTGTATGAGTTTGTCATAGATGGCTCTTATTTTGAGGTATGTTTCTTTAATATTTACTTTATTGAAAGTTTTTAACATGAAGGGGTGTTGAATTTTATTGAAAGTCTTTTCAGCTTCTATTAAGATAATCATGTGGTTTTTGTCTTTAGTTCTGTTTATGTGATGAATCATATGTATTAATCTGTGTATGTTAAACTAGTTTTGCATTCCAGGGATAAAGCCTACTTGATTGTGATGGATTAGCTTTTTGATGTGCTGCTGGATTCAGTTTGCCAGTATTCTGTTGAGGATTTTTACACTTGATGTTCATTAAGGACATTGGCCTGAAGTTTCCTTTTTGTGTTTTATCTCTGGCAGGTTTTGGTATAGGGATGATGCTGGCCTCATAGAATGAATTAGGGAGGAGTCCTTCCTCCTTAATTTTTTTAAATAGTTATAGTGGGAATGGTACTCGTTCTGGTACCATCTGGTAGAATTTGGCTCTGAATCTTTCTGGTCCTGGGCTTTTTTTGGTTTATAGGGTATTATTTACTGATTCAATTTCAGAACTCATTATTGAGCTGTACAGGGATTCAGTTTTTTCTTCATTCAGTCCTGGGAGAGTGTATGTTTCCAGGAATTTATCCATTTCTTCTAGGTGTTCTAGTTTGTGTGCACAGAGGTGTTCACATGGTTATTTGTCATTCTGTGAGGTCAGTGGTAATATCCCCTTTGTCATTTCCAATTGTGTTTTTTGGATTTTGTTTCTTTTCTTCTTTATTCATTTAGCTAGTGATCTACCTTTTTTATTAATTTTTTTCAATAAACCAACTCCTGGATTCATTGATCTTTTGAATGGATTTTCATGTCTCAGTCTCCTTCATTTCAGCTCTGATTCTGGTTATTTCTTGTCTTCTAATATCTTTGATATTAGTTTGCTCTTGGTTCTTGGTTCTCCAGCTCTTTTAGTTGTGATGTTAGATTGTTAAATTGAGATCTTTCCAGTGTTTTGATGTAGGTGTTTACTGTCATAAATTTTGGTCTTAACTTGGCCTTACCAGTGACCCAGAGATTCTGGTATGTTGTATCTTTGTTCTCATTAGTTTTAAAAAAACTTCTTGTTTTCTACTTTAATTTCATTATTTATCCAAAACTCATTCTGGAGCAGGTTATTCAATTTACATGTAATTGCATATTTTTGTGCAGTTTTCTAGTCCTGATTTCTAATTTTATTGCACTGTAGTCCAAGAGAGTGGTTGTTATTTCAGTTCTTTTGAATTTGCTGAGAAGTGTTTTATGTCAGATTATGTGGTCACTTTTGTAATATGTACCATGTAGCGATCAGAAGAATGTATATTCTGTTGACTTGGGGTGGAAGTTCTGTAGATGTCTTTCAGGTCCATTTGATCAAGTGCTGAATTGAAGTCCTGAATGTCTTTGTTAATTTTCTGCCTTGATGATCTGCCTAATACTCTCGGTGGGGTGTTGAATGCTCCCATTCTTATTGCATGGGAGTCTAAGTCTCCTTGAAAGTCTCTAAGAATGTGCTTTATGACTCTGTCTGCTCCTGTGTTGGGTGCATATATATTTATGATAGTTAGGTCTTCTTCTTGAAATAAACCCTTTACCATTATGTAATACCCTTCTTTGTCTTTTTATGATCTTTGTAAATTTAAAGTCTATTTTGTCTGAAATTAGGATTGCAACTTCTCCTTTTTTCTGTTTTCCATTTACTTGGTACATTTTTCTCCATCTCCTTGAGCCCGTGGGTATCATTGCATGTGAGATGGGTCTCTTGAAGACAGCATACCAATGGGTCTTGGTTCTTTATCCATATTGCCACTCTGTCCCCTTTAATTGGGGCATTTAGCCCATTTACATTCAAGGTTAGTATTGATATGTGTGGATTTGATCCTGACATCATGATGTTAGCTGGTTATTTTGCAAACTTGTTTATGTGGTTGCTTTATAGTGTCGTTTTTCTGTTTACTTTAGTGTATTTTTGTAGTAACTAGTAATAGTCTTTCTTTTTCATATTTAGTGCTTTCTTCAGGAGCACTTGTAAGTGATCATGAATCCCCTTAGCATTTGCTTGGCTAAAAAGGATCTTATTTATTTTTTGCTTATAAAGCTTATAAGATGTCTGGATATAAAAATCTTGGAATTTATTTTCTTTAAGAGTGTCAAATATTATTCCCAATCTCTTATGGCTTGTAGGGTTTCTGCTGAGAAGTCTGCTCTTAGTCTGATGGGTTCCCTTTGTAGGTGACCTGACTTTTATCTTTAGCTACCTTTAATATTTTTTATTTCATTTTGACCTTGGAGAATCTGATGATTACATGCCTTGGGGATTGTCTTCTTGTGAGGTATCTTACTTAGGTTATCTGCATTTCCTGAATTTGAATGTTGGTCTCCCTAGCTACACTGGGGAAGTTCTCCTGGATGATATCCTAAAATATGTTTTCCAAGTTTCTTTCATTCTCCCCAACTATTCCAGAGACATCAATGAGTTGTAGATTTCATCTTATTACACAATCCCATATTTCTTGGAGCTTTCATTTGTTCCTTTTTATTCTTTTTGCTCTATTCCTGTCTGACTGTCTTATTTCAGAAAGCCAGGCTTCAAGCTCTAGACTCATTCTTCCACTTGATCTATTCTGCTACTAATACTAGTGATTGCAGTATGAATTTCTGTAGTATATTTTTTCAGTTCTATCAGGTTGCTTATGTTCTTTTCTATACTGGCTATTTTGTCTGTCAGCTTCTTTATTTTTTTTTATCATGATTCTTAACTTTCTCAGATTGGGTTTCAATGTACTCCTGTATCTTGATGATCTTCATTTCTATCCATGTCGTGAATTCTATTTTTGTCATTTCAGCCATCTCAGCCTGGTCCAGAACCCTTGCTGGAAAGGTAGTGCATTCATATGGAGGAAAGAAGGCACTCTGGCTTTTTGAGGTGTCAGAGTTCTTGTGCTGGTTCTTTCTCATCTTTGTGGGCTGATATTCCTTCCATGTTTCAAGTTGCTATCCTTTGGATTCTTTTTCCTTTATCCTATTTAGTTACCTTGAGGGTTTGATTGTAGTATTGGGTAGGTTCAGTCAACTGTCTTCATTTCTGGAAGATTTTAGGGGCCTAAGACTCAACTCCTAACTCCTGGACTGTGTGCTCTAACTCTAGGGGAGTTGTATTGGTCCCCAAATTTGTTCTTTGACTCCTCAAGGTTAGAAAGCCACTGCACTGAGGGGGCCAAAGTGCTCTGGGACTGCTGGCCACTACACTCTGATGGGTGGTGTCAACCAAAGCACTTCATAATGCAGTGGCAGCATCCATCTTTGTTTTCACTGCCAGCAGCAGCAGCAGTGGCAGCACAGTAGGGTGCATGCTCATGGACTGTGCCAAGGTGCCTGCCTCTGTGCAGACATTCACAGCAGCAGTGGAATCAGCATGGCTACAGGGGACTGCATTGGCAACTGTGCATGCAGTCATGCTGGTGGTGTTGTTAACACAGGGGCAAGGTGCTGATGGGCACAGGTCTGTGTGAGCCCTTTGTGATTGCTCAGGGTGGAGGAAGGTCCACTCTTCTCCATGCCTAGTTTTATTCTTGTGGCAGTGTTTGCACAGGAACTGGGTGCTGGTGGAGGTGGGGCTGGTGGGTTCTGTGCCTGCTAAGGTTTAGAATGCAATGCCAGTAGGGCAGCAAAGGGCGGGTGGAGTGCACTCAGCCAGCAGGAGAGGTAGGGCAGGGTGCATACACATCTGTGCACTGGCAGGCAGAGAAGGCAAAATTTGCCCATGCACTCACAGGCCAGAAAAGTGATGTTGGGGGTGGCTATGGGCTGGGGGGAAACTATAGGGGTGTCAGGGAGTGGGTGGACTGGTGCTGGAGCTCTCTGCCAGTCAGATACAGTCTGTAATATAGCAGGAGCTATAATGTGGGCCCCCAGGGCAAATGAAGCTGCACAGCAATCAGGTGCAGCCAGGCTGGAATCCAAGGAGGGCCAGAAGACCAAAAGATGCTCAGGTGGGACTGGCCCTGTCTGATGGGCAAGACCACCCTGCCGAGTTCAGGTCCTACAGTTCCCTAAAGGTCTCCTCTGGGACCAAGTTGAGCCCAGGGGGACGGGCATTGCTGGCCATCCTCTGTCACAAACACTCCTGCACTAAACACCTCCGGGCTCCACACATGCTGGTCTGCTAACTGAACACTTCTCTAAGCAGCTCTCCCTGACAACTCAAGTGTCCATAGTGGTCGAGTGGTATCTTCCTGCCTGCATTCCAGAGGCCTGCGGCAAGAGATAGTTACTCCTTTTTTTAAATTTTTAATTTTTGTATTATACTTTAAGTTCTAGGGTACAGATGCACAATGTGCAGGTTTGTTACATACGTATACCTGTGCCATGTTGGTGTGCTGCACCCACTAACTCGTCATTTACATTAGGTGTATCTCCTAATGCTATCCCTCCCTCTTACCAGTTCAACTCACCCATTGCCCTGGAATCGTTTTGGGCCTCAAGTGAGTCCCGGTGCATGGTAGCCTCATGCAGGTTCCCAGCTTCCTCCTGCTTCAGCCCAGCTTCTGTGTCTTCCCTCTGTCCACTCTCAGTGCCTTTCCTCCAAATATCTGTTAGGGGAACACCAGCCCCCTCAGATCCTCAGTGGCAGCTGTTCTACCTGGCTGCATCTAGTCAGTCATCTTGCTCGAATCTCCCCTGTATTTCTTTTATTACATATCCATTATTGGCATTTAGTCAAATGATGATAAAAGGGAAAAGATTCTATACTGCTTTCATTATCTTGCTTTCTGTTAATTCTTGTTTTTATAAATTGATATTATCTTTAGGAGTTTGAGCTAGTCTTTGTCTTTCTTTTGGAACAAGGGATTTTAAAAAGTTCTCTCTCATTGTGTTTATGTGACAATCTAGATGGTCTCCTTCCCACCCCAAGGCTAATTCAGCCTCACCAATTTAGGGGATCATTGCACTATATGGTGCTTTATCTCCATGAGAAGGGTCTTCTTCATGTAGCTTCTGATGGGCAAGTGTCTACAATGAGGCAACATTGTGAGAAAATGTGGCATCAATTAATACTCATATAAATGGTCATTGTGGCTGAGTAGTTCTCTGCCCCATGCTAAAGCAATTTTCTTGGCAACATTCAAAGTTTAACTGCTTGGGCTTATAATTATTTCTTGTCTTCTCCTACCACAAATATTACAGAATATTCATTCTCTCAAATTCTTAAATAATGAAAAAATACCTGGCAAAGACCTAGGATGAAGAAAGAGAGAAGATATATGTATTGTGGACTTGGAGACAGTAAGAAAGGATTCATTGATCTGCATCAGTAATAACATTCTGGAAGAGTGGGTAGTGAGAGATATATAAGCCCCTAATATGTACTCAGGGGACTAACTTGTGGGAATCCCCACATAGGTATAAATGAGTTAAAGACAGATCAATTACTGATAAATAATCTGCTTTTTTGCCTTCTGTGGTCTTAAATATTACTTGTTTAAATATGAATTCTTGCCTCCCATTATCTCGTGCATTCAGGTGGAAATCCATAAGAAAGAGTCAAAAGAATCAGATTCCTTTGGTAAGTCTGACTAAGGTATTGGGAGGGGGGCAGTTTCACCTTAAGAACACAAGACATGAATAGACTTTGTGATTTTTTTCAGCTGTTATATATATTTCTTCTATTGCATAAAAACTACAATACATATTCAGCCTATTGATAGACCAGTTGTTTGTCTTAATGGTCATAACAGACAATTGACCAGATTTCTCTGACCTGTTATCCAGCCCCAAATGGACCAATATCTACAACCTCTGCACTGGCTGTTCTGTGAAACTTAGTACGCTACAATCTGTCAGGCATAGAGTCCTGGATCTTTTGAGCATCTGTATACCAACATTTTGTTCCTGAATTTGTTACAATGGCCATTCTTTTCCTAGAAGAGCAAAATAAATGTAGTATTTAAGTGATTTTAAAGGATAGGAATAAAAATGTTGGATTTTTGATATAGAACTAATTCTTATTGTAATTTACTAGATATTTTTCCTAAATAAAAGAATGACTACTATTCTAATTCTAGCCCTTAGAGCCCTGATCTATGAAATGTGGGACTTGGACCGATTTATTACTAATCACCTTCTAGCTTCCAGTTCTATAGTTCCATGCATTATGGTTAAAGTATTAGTTTTATCTGGCAATCAGAAAATAAATTTTCATCTAACTCGGTACATTGTAAGGATGTTGTAGATACCTAATTTTCCTCTCCATACTATATGGTAAACGTATTTCTGGAAAACTATAAATTTTTCAAGATTCAATTTATTAAGTTTTATTAGTATTATTTGCTGAGTATAATAAACCTTGATGCTTTATGTTCAAACAAAGACTCTTTTGTAGCTATAATACTTTGATGTGGCCTCATGAGAGTATTATAACATTTTTGTTCCACAAGTCTGTAGGAAGATGCAGGAATTCATTGTTTAGAGCTCGATACAGTTTTGGCTGGCAGTTCTCTTTATGTAGCAGTGTATTAACTTAACATATTAATATACATAGATTTTAGCTCTCTCTTTCCACTTTATTTATACTATCAATGTCTACTACATATTATAATTATGTCCCTAAATCTTAGGATCATAATGCACACCAACTGCTCCACTGTACATCAAACCTAGAAATGCCAGTTTTAGTTAAACAGGGTTATTGTAGGTTGGAAAACACCTTCCTTAGAGTATTTAGACAGCACAAAATGAAACACTGGGTAATGGTTAGTTTCTAAAGGTTTTGAATTTTTTCTGCTATGATTTACTTAGTTGACATAACACTCTATAATAATCATCTCTATAAACAAGAGAGAGAGAAGGGCAGGAAGAGTGGAGTGGAACAAGAAGAAGGAAAAGGAAGAAGAGAATACGAATAACAAGGACAAGAATAAGAATACAAAAGTTTATTATTTTCCCAGGTGTTCCATTTAAAGAGCCAACTAAAATAGAGCTTAACTAAAACTGGTGAGGGATTCTAGGACCCTTTGAAGGAGTTCTGCCTACCAGGATCTTACCATTCCAGAGAGAAAAAAACAAGGCTAGACTGCTGAAAGAGCTGACATTCAACCCATATGTGGTTACCATGCATGTTAATATATCTTTGCTTAACCAAGATTTCATTTATTACTCCACAAATGAATGCTGTAAAATGAAATAGCTGGTCTCTTTGCTTATCTTTAAGTTTGTCAGTTGTGTGTGGTGCATGCACAGCCATCAAACTACCAAGTGGATCAGTGCTAGAATAATTTTCTTACTTTATTTGGCTTTTATGGTACGTTTTTATCTTGCCCAAAAGGCTGGGGTGCTTACAAATGTTTTGGTTTATTTAACAAGCATTTCCTGAGCTCCTCCTATATACCTGACACTGCCAGGGAACGGAAAAATACGTAGAACATTATTCCTAATGTGAAAATCATGGTGTCAGTGGACGTCAGTTATGTGTCTGGGATGTGGGATG
Source organism: Symphalangus syndactylus (assembly GCF_028878055.3). Classification (NCBI taxonomy): domain Eukaryota; kingdom Metazoa; phylum Chordata; class Mammalia; order Primates; family Hylobatidae; genus Symphalangus; species Symphalangus syndactylus. Next base: position 90,874,101 of record NC_072426.2, read on the forward strand.
CCCAGATACTTGCTTAAACATTATTCTAGGTGTGTCTGTGGGAAAGCCTTTGGAAGAGAATAGTATTTGAATTGGTGAACTGAGTATACCAGATTGCTCTCCCAATATGGGTGAGCCTCATCCAATGTGTTGGAGGCCTGAATAGAACAAAAGTCTGGGTAAAAAAAATTCTCTCTCCCTTGCCTACCTTTTCACTAGAATATTGATCTTCTCTTACACTCAGACTGAGAATACACCACCGGCTTTCCTGGGGCTCCAGCTTGCAGATGGCAGATCATGGACTCACCCTCCATAATTGTGCTACCCAATTCCTTGTATTAAATTCCTTTATCTATGTCTCTGTCTATCCATCCATCCTACAGGTCTGTTTCCCAAAATAACCTTGACTATTACAATGGAGAAGCACAGAAGTACACAACACAACTCAACCCTATATCAACTGTAAATTACAAGTCACGTGATAGTAGTATGAGCAGAGTGCCTTGGGGGCCTTTAAATGGAAATAAATGCATTGTTTGTGGGGCTAGTAAGAGAAAGATTAATGGAGGAGGTGATGTTTGAGCTGGCTCTTTCATGAATTTTTCATGCAGAGAAGTTTACACTCTAGGCACTGGAAACACCAGGCATAAATTATGGATCATTCACTTTATCCATTTCTTCAAGGAATGGTGAAAGGTTCAGAATGACTGGGTTGTACACTGTATATAGAGAAATCAGAAAAGTGCTGGGACATTTTCAAAGTGGAAAGATCATATCATATTCCATGGCAAACAAGACACGTTTGATTCTTGTCAAATCATACTTATGTTTTTTGGAAACCAAGCAAATTGTCTGGTTGCCTAGTTTACCTGTAATGAATACTCTTCTTGTTACAAGTCCCAGAGAGTACTATATTCTCCTGCAAAATAATCCTCAACTTTCCTTTATACTACTGTTCCTACACTAGCTCAAACCACTATTACTTTTTATCCAGATAACTGTAAGCATCTTCTAACTCTGCCAACATGTTAGTTTCAGTCTAGAGAAACCCTACAAAAAGAACTTAGCTGAGCTCTTCCAGACTTCTGACCTACAAAACCTGAGATAATAAGCTTGTGTAGTTTTAAGCCATTAAATGTGTGGTAATTCATTACAACATCAATAAAGTAGTAGTACACTACCATCAGGTTTTACATATGGCATTACACTGTTCAATTTGTGTTTTAAAAAAATGGAATTCTCAATGGGAACACATTCAGGAATACAGAAGCTTGGGCCATTGGTAGTGGGATTTTGAATTAGGGTGTTGGCAGTAAAGATATATTAATAGAAAAGTGGTTGAATTTGAACATTAGGAAGTAAGATCTAGACAAGCAATGGAGTAGAAATTCAAGGAGGGGAAAAGTGACATGTCCACAATTAGTCTTAGGTGTCAGGCTTAGGAAACAAGGGATTGCTCTTTTCAGTCAAAGAGAAGGGAACACTCTGGGGGAAACAAGCTGAGAAGGAACTTTCTTCCCCTAACTGTAATATATTTAAAGAAGTACTGTCCTCATGGAAAAAAAATTCAGTTTATCTTTGCAAGTATACTTCTCCTAAACTATTCACCCAACATTATTTTGAACTACAAAAATGTTCCAGTGCCTGTGTTATATTTCAACCTCAGAAAATAACAGATTTTCCCTTGGTTCTCTACAAAAATTAGCAAACTCTTTAAACTAATTTACTCACTCAATCCTGAAATACACATCTGCAGACTAATTACTAGAAGAGATTAAATGTACTTTTAAAATATGCAGAATGGCATATTTATTCAGAGAAATTCCCCCAAGCACTTTTACCTGTGGGAAATGTAATGGGAATCAACTCCCTGGTGCTGTTCATCATCCATGGTCCAATTTTCTGAGTTGAACAGTTCAGTGCTCTATCAAAACATAAGACTATCTCATTTGGCTTGAATTCTAATACCATGTGTATGTAATACCTATGTTATATACAATGTTTTATTTGCCTCAGATACTTGGCTTGCTTTTGCCACTCTGTTTGCCCAGTGAAGAGTGCTATAGAGGTAGGAGAGGGAAGAGTTGAAGAGGATGCTCACTGGCATTAGCTTCATTTTAATCATGGCTTCATTTTGTGGCTGTGTGATTTGGGGAAGTAATCTCTCTATACTTCAGTTTATTAATGTTTACAATGGTAATAAAAATAACTACTTCAAAAATTTTCTTGTTTAGTATTAAATGAGTTAATACATACCAACATTTAGCACAGGGCTTATCACCTAAAAAACATTCAGAAATCTTCTTTTAGCTATTATAAAAATAATCTAATGAAACTCATTTGATGAACAAATGAAGAAATTAAAATACAGTTAGGTAAATGTCTTACACACACTCACCTGAACCCAGGTCTCCTGAACCGTAACCAAGGACAATGGAATACCATGCTGCTAATCATTGATTTGCTTGTGCTTGAGAGTGGCATGAATCAGAATCACCTGGAGGACTTACTAATATGATCACAGATTACTGGGCTTGACCCTCTGAGTTTCTGATTCAGTAGGTCTCCAAGAAGTTCCCAGAGAAGGCGATGCAGCTGGTCCAGGGACCGTACTGTGGACATTGCTAAGCCTATGAAATAAAGATCAGTTAAAAGGCTATTTTGACTTTGTCAATGTCAAGGATTAAATAAATGATTTTAGAAGTGAAACAGATAAGAACTTGAACTATGAAAGGTGACAGAGAGGGATGAATGTTGAGATCTCAGACAGCTAGGCAATGCTGATACTATTCATTTAGATAAAAAAAAGAAAAAGAGAAAGAGAAATGGTTTGGGAGGTGGTTGTGAGCTTCCTTTGAGATGGGCCAAAAGTAAAGTGCCTGAGCCTGGAAAACAGGATGTGCTAAATAATCAGTTAAAAATATGGATCTGAAACTTTGGCAAAAGAACAGAGCTGAATTGAAAATCTATATTGTATTAGTCTGTTCTCACACTGCTATAAAGATACTACCTGAGGCTGAGTAGTTTATAAAGATACGAGGTTTAATTTGCTCACAGTTCTTTATGGTTGAGGAAGTCTTAGCAAACTTACAATGATGGCAGAAGGTGAAGGGGAAGCAAGACATGTCTTACATGGCAGCAGGTGAGAGGGAACTCACAGAGTTAAAAACCATGAGATCTCCTGAGAACTCCCTCACTTTCATGAGAACAGCATGGGGGAAACTCCCTTCATGATCCAATCATCTCCCTGCAGGTCCCTCCCTCAACACGTGAAGACTACAACTGGAAATGAGATTTGGGTGGTGACACAGAGCCAAACCATATCAGTTATATATATGATCACAGAAGACATGGAAATGAAGGAAACTATGTATAGATTTAAAAGATAAGAACACTGATGTTGGATAGGGGAAGAAGGAGTAGAAACAATGAAAAAGACACAGAAATATTTGTCAGAAAGGAGAATTAGGAGCAAGCAGTGGGGTGAATGAGAAGAGAGTGTCAAGAAGAGGGTGGTCCTCATTAGCAGAAGCTCACTTAGGATATTGGAAGTATATATTAATATATATATTTTATATACTTCCTATTTCTGCCTCTCTAAGCCAGCAATAAAATTAGTCTGTAAGGCACAGTCCCTAGAGCATACTCAATTTAAATAAAGCAACATAAAGAAGATATCCAAGTCTCAGAAATGTAGACCCAGAAGTTCTGTTTTTAATGTGACTTAGTGGAAGACACAATTTGGAAGTCTAGTGGACAGGCCTGTGATGCCATATCCTGGGCCAGACTAACTGAAAATATCACCATCTAATAATATACCAGGTAAAGAAGGACTGGAAGAGGTTTCACAACTTTAATTCTGTGAATAAAATTCAATGATTTTTTTTTTGGTAGTAAGCATTTTTATCCTGGATTAAGAAATAAACCTCTGGAAATTTAGGCTACCTCCCAAGTCTGTAAATTAAACAAGAAGGTTCAGACATAGTCCTTTATAAGTTTTTTTGTAATTTACTTTTGATGACTTTTGATATTTTTCTTATTGAGACAAAAATCTTTCTCATTGTTAACTACACATGCCGTAAGAGTACATACAATGAGTTTCGATGCATATAATCCACTGTGTCATTTTGGTTGGTATAGCTCTATAATAAATTTTGAAGTCAAGTAATATGTCTGTTTTTTTTCCATGAAGATGTTTCGTCTATTTTAGATTGTTTGTAATTCCATATAAATTTTGGAATCAGCTTGATCATTTCTACAAAAATAAACCCTGCTGGGATTTTGAGTGATATTTCATTTAATTTAAAGATCAATTTTAAGATAATTGACATCTTTATACTATTAGAACATCCAATCCATAAACATGGAGTATCTCGTTATTAAGTTAGATTTTGTTTAATTTTTCTTATAACTGTTCTATACTTTTCAGTGTAGTATTCTTAGACACATTTTGTTAAATTTGTATTTGATGTTTTAGAACATCATTGTAGTCTCAAATTTCTTGATTCATATTATTTATTCCTAATATATACAAATAAAATTGATTTTTGTATACAATTAATTTTTGCATATTGACACTCTGCCCTGCAATGTTACTAAATGCTATTATTAATTTTAGTAGGTTTTTTTTCTTTTAGATTTCCTGGGATTTCTACATGTACAGTCATGTCACCTACAAATAAAAACAATATTATGTCTTCCTCTCAGTCTTTAATACCTTTAGTTTTCTTTCCTGGCTCATTGAACTAGATACAACTTCTGGTACAATGTTGCCTAAGTAACTGTTTTCTTATTATTGACCTTACAATGAAAGTCTTCCATATGTTATCATTGTGTTGGCTGTAGGCTTTACATAATACTGTTTCAGATGGAAGGAATTGTACTTCAGTTCCTAGCCTCCTGAGAGATTTTATTTTGAAAGAGTTGTGATTTTGTCAGATGTTTTACGCATATAGTTCAATTGTCATGTGACTTTTTAAAGCCTATTAATATGATTAACTACATTGAATGATTTTTCAGTGTTAATTGCATTTCTGGGATAAAAACTATTTGATTATATACTTTTGGATTATATACTTTGCATTTTTATATATTGTATAATCAATATTCCATTAAGTTTTTTTTTTTTTTTTTTTTTTGAGACAGGGTCTCATTCTGTTGCCCAAGCTGGAGTGGAGTGGCGTGATCTTGGCTCACTGCAGCCTCAACCTCTTGGGCTCAGGTGATTCTCCTACCTCAGCCTCCTGAGTAGCTGGGACTATAGGTGCATGTCACCATGCCCAGCTAGTTTTTCCTATTTAGTGGAGCCAGGATTTCGCCATGTTGCCCAGACTGGTCTTGAACTCTTGGACTCAAGCAATCTATCTGCCTCAGCCTCCCAAAATGCTGGGATTACAGGAACGAGCCACCTCACCCGGCCAGCTTCTGTTTTCTTTTAGGTGTAGTCATAAGGGTTATATGTCTGTAATTCTCATTTCCAGTAATGCCTTTGTCTGTTTTTTGTATCATGGATTTACTGCATTCATAAAATCAGTTGGCCAGTGTGCTTCCTCCTCTATTTTCTGAAACAGTGTGTTTCAGGGTGGGCATTATTTCTTCATTACTGTTTAACACAATTCGCCAGTGAAACCACCTGGCCCTGAAAAATTTTTTTTTTCTGCACGTGTTGGAAGTTATTTTAATTGAAAATTCAATTTCTTCAATCGATTATAGAGCTATTTCTATTTCCTACTTCTTGTCATGTCAGTTTTGATAAGTTGTTTTAAAAAATTCTGTCCATTTCATATAACATTTGAACTTATTATCAAAGACTGTTTATAATATTCAATTATTTTCCCTTTTATTCCTGAGAAAGAGTGATGTCTTTTATTTCCAATATTGGTAATTTATCATCTCTTTTTAGACAACTATCAGCTTTAAATTATTTTCAAGAACAAACTTCAGTCCGTTATCTCTACTGTTTCTATGTTTTCTACTTTCTTGATTTTTGCTCTTGTTTTCTATTGTTACTTTCATTTATTTATTGTGATTTTACTTTGCTCTTCTTTTTATACGTTCTTTAGATGGCAGCATAAATCACTGAATTTATATCTTTCTGCTTTTTGAACAGTAATGTTATCATTTAAAACAGCAATGTACTCTCTGAGTATCACCCTAGTTGCAGCCTTCAACTTTTGATATACTGCATTTTAATCATCAGTTGGTTCATAATATTTTAATTCCCTTTGCATATTTTAACATAATATTTTTAACTCCTTCTTCTTTGACCCATGGCTTACTTACAAGTGTGCTGCTAATGTCCAGATATTTGAAGTTTTATATAAAATCTTATTGGTTATATGTTTTCAATTTAAGGCCATTTTGATCGTGGAATATATTCTTGTGTGATTTTTAATCTTGAAATTTATTGGGAATCGTTTTATGGCACAGGCTAAAATCTAGGACACCAAAACAGTCTGTGTTTTTGTTGGGTACTGTACTTACTAAGTTAGAATGAGTCAAGTGACTTAGAGTGTTGGTTAAGACATCTACATACTTACTGATTTCTTATATACTTGTTCTATCAATTACAGAGAGTAATGTTAAATATTCAATATTATTGTGCATATATTTCCCTATAGTTCTGTTCTTTTTGTTTCGTATATTTGGGGGTTTCAAATAGCTTCACAGACATGTAAGATTTTCTATCTTCTTGATTAAATGATGCATTTATTACTATGTTGGACTTTATCTCTGGTGATACTCTTCATTTGAAGTCTGCATTTTCTGATATTAATACAGTCTTACAAGCTTTGTCTTATTTAGTTTTTATATAGTATAGTCATACATCACATAGTGACATTTCAATCAATAACAGACTGCATAAATGAAAATGGTCACATTAGATTATAATATGGCATTTTTACCATATCTTTTCTGTTTAGGTACACAAATACCATTGTGTCACAATTGCCTACAATATTCAGTATAGGAACATGATGTATAGTTTTGTAGCCTAGGTACGTAGCAGGCTATACCATCTAGGTGTGTATAAACTCACTCTATGATGTTTGCACAATAACAAAATCACCTAAGCACCTAAAAATGCATTTCTTAGAATATATCCTCATCATTAAGCAACACATCACTGTACTTACTTTCAACTTGCCTGTATCTTTGTATTCTATTTAAGGTGTGTTTCTTGTAAATAATCTGTATTTGGTTATGATAGACTTTAGAAAATAGCCCTCTAAATATGTCCACAAAGTTTCCCAGAACCTGTAGGTATGTTCTTTTGCATGGCAAAAAGAACTTGAATCTGCAATTAAAGATCTCCAGAGTGGGAGAGTAGGCAACCTGGTATTTCATTTCTACTTGCCCTTTATCTATTTCTCACTTTCTTGCTTGTTTGAGTGTATCAAGTATTTTATTTATTCTCTTTTATGTCCTTTGTTGCTTTTATGGTTATACATAACATATGGTTTTAATTTTCATGATATCACTTCAAAAATGTTGTACTACTTCAGAAACAATGTAAGACATTTACAATGTACTTCCAATTATTCCCCTCCTGCCCTTTCTGCGTTTTTCATGCATTTCACTTCTACCTACACTATAAATCAAACAAGATATTGTTTTATTTTTACTTCTAACCATCAACAATATCTTAAAGACCTTCAGTAAAACATGCGTAAAATACCTTTATATTTATTGAATTTTTTTTATTCTTCAGTTGCCTTCATTTCTTTGTGGATAAAGAGGTTTTTATCTGGACTCAGATAAAAGGCTCTCAAGAACATCTTTATTATGCAGGTCTTCCAAAGACATGTTTGTTTTCAGATTCTGTGTTTTCCAATCTAAAAATAGTGTTGTCTTCATTCTTGATCAACATTTCACTGGATATTAAATTATACGTTGAGAATTTATCTTATCACTTAAATCTGGTGTTCTATTATTTTCTAGTCTCCATGTTTCTAATGAAGCATTAGTTCTCATTCTTATTATTGTTCCCCCGTATAGAATATACTTTATCTGTGACCTCTATCAAGGTTTTTCTCTTTATTTGTGATACCTATCCTAAGTATAGTTTTCTTTTCTTTGCATCTATTCTGCTTGAAATCTACTGAGCTTCTTGGACCTCTAAACTGATGTTTTACATTAATTGTGCATTGCCACTATCTCTTCAAATATTTTACTATTCTTTTCTGTTCTTCTCCTCCTCAGAATTTAATAATAGCATAATAAAATCGTATATTTCCCACAGATCTGGGAAACTTTATTTCTTCTACTTTTTTTCCATGTTTCAGTTTTGATAACTTCTATTGACTTCTATTCAATTTCACTAATTCTTTTATAGTGAATGCTATTATAATAACTTCACGTTGCCTTGCCATCCATTTTGAATATGAGTTTCATTTTTACCAGAAGTGGAGCTCAGTCACCCTTGACACAGTTTCCAATTCTACACCACAGCTAGGTTGCTCAGTGTGGCCACCAGAGGTAAGAATTTAAAAGGCATCTCCAGGACCTAGCAGACTGCGATCCCACTTTTCCAAGGGTTCCTTTAAATGGACCATTCAGGCATTTGCCCATAAACTTAAAGTGACCCACACCCTATTGCCATATATATATGTATATATGTATATAATTGCCCTGCGCTTTTCCCTCTCTCTGCCTGACTCTTCATTCTTGCCTCATGTGACCTTGAAACAAAGGACTGATTTTCTGGCTCATACCCTTCTTTCCTAGGAGCTGTAAGTAAAAATCATTGAATTTGTTTCCTATTGTGGTAATGTATTAAATTTGTGCCTTTCAGGGACATGGATGAAGCTGGAAACGATCATCCTCAGCAAACTAACACAGGAACAGAAAGCTAAACACCACCTGCTCTCACTCATAAGTGGGAGCTGAACAATGAGAACACGTGGACACAGGGAGGGGTACATCACACACTGGGGCCTGTCAGGGGGTGGGAGGAAAGGGGAGGGAGAGCATTAGGACAAATACCTAATGCATGCAGAGCTTAAAACCTAGATGATGGGTTGATAGATGCAGCAAACCACCATGTCACATGTATACCTATGTAACAAACCTGCACGTTCAGCACATGTATCCCAGAACTTAAAAAAAAAAAAAAATTGTGGCTTCTGTCTGAAGAACTAGGGGCTGTCTCAGGCTGGGTTTTTTGTGGGATGCCAGGGAGACTATGAAATCAGGTTCCCAGTGCCAGAAAAATGATCAGGCAGCGGTAAACTGGATATGGGTCAGACAAGAGCCACAGAGGCCTCTGCCGAAATAAGCAAATTTTCTATGTGAGTAACCCTCTGGTCTTAGTGGGTTGTCCACCAGGTATAAAAGAAGTATTCTGTGAAAGGCACACTGTAAACACCTCTATCGAACTCCCCTTTACTTCTTGTTAGGGCAAGTTTGCTAGCTACTGTGGTACTGCAACCCCAATTTAGCTGGGGGCTCAGCATCTTTCCTCTGCTCTATCTAGTGTCTCAATTAACTTGTAATGAAAATTCCTTATCATATTTCACTTCTACTTCTTCCATTTGGCCCTTGTATCTCTTTGCTAAGATTCTTCTATATTCTGTTTATTTTCCATAAAATCTTTTGATATTTGATCATGGTTAGTTAAAAGCCACTCTGATAATTCCAAAATGTGTAGCATTCCGTGCTTCGTTATCTTGCCTTTACATGTTTTCTATATTTTTTAATTGAATACTACTGAGCGTTGTTTGCAGAGAATAAAATAAATGATATTTACATTCAAAAAAGAGCTTGCCTCTTTAGTTAGATTGTGAGTGTGGAATGTAAAGAACATACATAAAGTCTGGAGTTAGACCGAGTTCAGTCTTTGGTTTTGATTTAGCCTTCAAATTATTCAAATTATTCCATTATATATTAGATTCTGTGGATTTGAATCAATATTGAATAGTAGGAGTTCATTACTCTTCATCAAGGTCCATCATCAGATAATCAGATATATGTATTGTGCTATTTTGTCCCAGTGTGATTTAACGGTGTCATTTGATGAAAAGTTGTCATTTTTGATGATGTTTAAAATGTATATGTGTATATATATACATTTTAACAAATTATACATATTTGTTTTCCTACAGTATTAGTACCTTTTCTGTCCTATGAGACTACTGCCTACTTTTTCTTTTTATTACTATACTTTAAGTTCTGGGGTACATGTGCAAAATGTGCATGTTTGTTACATAGGTATACACATGACATGGTGGTTTGCTGCACCTATCAACCCATCATCTGTATTAGGTATTTCTCCTAATGCTATCCCTCCACTAGTCCCCCACCCACCGAGAGGCCCCAATGTGTGATGGTCCCCTCCCTGTGTCCATGTGCTCTCATCGTTCAACTTCCATTTATGAGTAAGAACATGTGGTGTTTGGTTTTCTGTTCTTGTGTTAGTTTGCTGAGAATGATGGTTTCCAGCTTCATCCATGTCCCTGCAAAGGACATGAACTCATCCTTTTTTATGGCTGCATAGTGTTCCATGTTGTATATGTGCCACATTTTCTTTATCCAGTCTAACATTGATGGGCATTTGGGTTGTTTCCAAGTCTTTGCTATTGTGAATAGTACTGCAATAAACATGTGCATGTGTCTTTATAGTAGAATGATTTATAGTCCTTTGGGTATACACCCAGTAATGGGATTGCTGGGTCAAATGGTATTTCTAGTTCTAGATCCTTGAGGAATCACCACACTGTTTTCCACAATGGTTGAACTAATTTACACTCCCACCAACAGTGTAAAAGCATTCCTATTTCTCCAAATCCTCTCCAGCATCTGTTGTTTCCTGACTTTTTAATGATAACCATTCTAACTGGCATGAGATGGTATCTCATTGTGGTTTTGATTTGCATTTCTCTAATGACCAGTGGTGATGAGCTTTTTTTCCATATGTTCATTGGCTGCATAAATGTCTCATTTTGAGAAATGTCTGTTCATATCCTTTGCCCACTTTTCGATGGGGTTTTTTGTTTTTATTCTTGTAAATTTGTTTAAGTTATTGAGAGATTCTTGATATTATCCCTTTGTCAGATGGAGAGATTGCAAAAATTTACTCCCATTCTATAGGTTGCCGGTTAACTCTGATGATAGTTTCTGTTCCTGTGCATAAGCTCTTTAGTTTAATCAGATCCCACTGGTCTATTTTGGCTTTTGCTGCCATTGCTTTTGGTGTTTTAGTCATGAAGCCTTTGCTCATGCCAATGTCCTGAATGGTATTGCTTAGGTTTTCTTCTAGGGTTTTTATGGTTTTAGGTCTTATGTTTAAGTCTTTAATCCATCTTGAGTTAATTTTTGTATACAATGTAAGGAAGGGATCCAGTTTCAGCTTTCTGCATATGGCTAGCTGGTTTTCCCAACACCATTTATTAAATAGGGAATCCTTTCCCCATTGCTTGCTTTTGTCAGGTTTGTCAAAGATCAGATGGTTGTAGATGTGTGGTGTTATTCTGAGGCCTCTGTTATATTCCATTGGTCTATATATCTGTTTTGGTACCAGTACCATGCTGTTTTGGTTACTCTAACCTTGTAGTAGAGTTTGAAATCAGGTAGCGTGATGTCTCCAGTTTTGATCTTTTTGCTTAGGATTATCTTGGATATGCAGGCTCTTTTTTGGTTCCATATGAAATTTAAATTAGTTTCTTCCAATTCTTTGAAGAAAGTCAATGGTAGCTTGATTGGGATAGCATTAAATCTATAAATTACTTTGGGCAGTATGGCCATTTTGACAATATTGATTCTTCCTATCCATGAGCATGGAATGTTTTTCCATTTGTTGCATTTCTTATTTCCTTGAGTAGGTTTGTAGTTCTCCTTGAAGAGGTCCTTCACATCCCTTGTAAGTTGGATTCCTAGGTATTTTATTCTCTTCTAGCAATTGTGGGTGGGCATTCACTCATGATTTGGCTGTTTGTCTGTTATTGGTGTATAGGAATGCTTGTGATTTTTACACATTGATTTTGTATCCTGAGACTTTGCTGAAGTTGTTATCAGCTTAAGCAGATTTGGGGCTGAGATGATGGGGTTTTCCAAATAAACAATCATGTCATCTGCAAACAGAGACAATTTGGCTTCCTCTTTTCCTAACTGAATACCCTTTATTTCTTTCTCTTGCCTGATTGCCCTGGCTAGAACTTTCAATACTATGTTGAATAGGAGCAGTGAGAGAGGACATCCTTGTCTTGTATTGGTTTTCAAAGGGAATGCTTCCAGGTTTTGCCCATTCAGTATGATATTGGCTGTGGGTTTGTCATAAATAGTTCTTATTCTTTTGAGATATGTTCCATCAATACTTAGTTTATCGAGAATTTTTAGCATGAAGGGCTGTTGAATTTTCTCAAAGGCCTTTGAGATAATATTGTGGTTTTTATCATCGGTTCTGTTTATGTGATGGATTACGTTTATTGCTTTGCATATGTTGAACCAGCCTTACATCCCAGGGATGACGCCAACTTGATCACGGTGGATAAGCTTTTTGATGTGCTGCTGGATTCGGTTTGCCAGTATCTTAATCAGATTTTGGCATCGATGTTCATCAGGGATATTGGCATGAAATTTTCTTTTTTTGTTGTATCTCAGCAGGTTTTGGTATCAGGATGATGCTGGCCTCATAAAACGAGTTAGGGAGGATTCCCTCTTTTTCTATTGTTTGGAATAGGTTCAGAAGGAATGGTACCAGCTCCTCTTTGTACCTCTGGTAGAATTCGGCTGTGAATCCATCTGGTCCTGGACTTTTTTTGGTTGGCAGGCTATTAATTGCTGCCTCAATTTCAGAACCTGTTATTGGTCTATTCAGGGATTCAACTTCTTCCTGGTTTAGACTTAGGAAGGTGTATGTGTCCAGGAATTTATCCATTTCTTCTAGATTTTCTAGTTTATTTGTGTAGAGGTGTTTATATTATTCTCTGATGGTATTTTTGTGGGATTGGTGATGATATCCCCTTTATCATGTTTTTATTGCATCCATTTGATTCTTCTCTCTTTTCTTCTTTATTAGTCTTGTTCGTGGTCTATCTATTTTGTTGATCTTTTCAAAAAACCAGCTCCTGGATTCATTGATTTTTTGAAGGGGTTTTCATGTCTCTGTCTCCTTCAGTTCTGCTCTGATCTTAGTTATTTCTTGTCTTCTGCTAGCTTTTGAATGTGTTTGCTCTTGCTTCTCTAGGTCTTTCAATTGTGATGTTAGGTTGTCTATTTTAGATCTTTCCTGCTTTCTCCTGTGGGCATTTAGTCCTATAAATTTCCCCCTACACACTGTTTTAAATGAGTCCCAGAGATTCTGGTATGTTGTGTCTTTGTTCTCATTGATTTCAAAGAACATCTTTATTTCTGCCTTCATTTCATTATTTACCCAGTAGTCATTCAGGAGCCGGTTGTTCAGTTTCAATGTAGCTGTGTGGTTTTGAGTGAGCTTCTTTATCCTGAGTTCTAATTTGATTGCACTGTGGTCTGAGAGACAGTTTGTAGTGATTTCTGTTCTTTTACATTTGCTGAGGAGAATTTTACTTCCAATTATGTGGTCAATTTTAGAATAAGTGCGATATGGTGCTGAAAAAAATGTATATTCTATTGATTTGGGGTGAAGAGTTCTGTAGATGTCTATTAGGTCCACTTAGTCCAGAGCTGAGTTCAAGTCCTGCATATCCCTGTTAATTTTCTGTCTCATTGATTTCTCTAATATTGACAGTGGGGTGTTAAAGTCTCCCACTATTATTGTGTGGGAATCTAAGTCTCTTTGTAGGTCTCTAAGTACTTGCTTTATGAATCTGAGTGCTTCTGTATTGGGTGCTTATATATTTAGCATAGTTAGCTCTTCTTGTTGAATTGATCCCTTTACCATTATGTAATGGACTTCTTTGTCTCTTTTGATCTTTGTTGGTTTAAAGTCTGTTTTATCTGAGACTAGGATTGCAACCCTGCTTTTTTTTTTGCTTTCCATTTGCTTGGTAAATATTCCTCCATCCCTTTATTTTGAGCTTATGCGTGTCTTTGCACATGAGAATTGTCTTCTAAATACAGCACATTGATGGGTCTTGACTTTTTATCCAAATGCCAGTCTGTGTCTGTTAATTGGGACATTTAGCCTGTTTATATTTAAGGTTAATATTGTTATGTGTGAATTTGATCCTGCCATTGTGATACTACCTGGTTATTTTGCCCATTAGTTTATGCAGTTTCTTCATAGCTTCAAAGGTCTTTACAATTTGGTATGTTTTTGCAGTGGCTGGTACCAGTTGTTCCTTTCCATGTTTAGTGCTTCCTTTAGGAGCTCTTGTAAGGCAGGCCTGGTGGTGACAAAATTTCTCAGCATTTGTTTGTCTGTAAAGGATTTTATTTCTCCTTCAGTTATGAAGCCTAGTTTGGCTGGATATGAAATTCTGGGTTGAAAATCCTTTTCTTTAAGAATGTTGAATATTGGCCCCCACTCTCTTCTGGCTTGTAGGGTTTCTGCTGAGAGATCTGCTGTTAGTCTGATGGGTTTCCCTTTGTGGGTAACCCAACCTTTCTCTCTGGCTACCCTTAACATTTTTTCCTTCATTTAAACCTTGGTGAATCTGACAATTATGTGTCCTGTGTTTGCTCTTCTTGAGGAGTATCTTTGTGGTGTTCTCTGTATTTCCTGAATTTGAATGTTGGCCTGTCTTGCTGGGTTGGGGAAGTTTTCCTGGGTAATATCCTGAAGCATGTTTTCCAACTTGGTTCCATTCTCCTTGTCACATTCAGGTACACCAATCAAATGTAGATTTGGTCTTTTCACATAGTTCCATACTTCTTGGAGGCTTTGTTTGTTCCTTTTTCTCTTTTTCCTCTAATCTCATTTCCTCACTTTATTTCATTGAGTTGATCTTCAATCTCTGATATCCTTTCTTCTGCTTAATTGATTCAGCTATTGATACTTGTGTATGCTTCACAAAGTTCTTGTGCTGTGTGTCTCAGCTCCATCAGGTCATTTATGTTCTTCTCTAAACTGGTTATTCTAGTTAGCAATTCATCTAACCTTTTTTTAAGATTCTTAGCTTCCTTGCATTGAGTTAGTACATGCTCCTTTAGCTCAAAGGAGTTTATTATTACTCGCTTGTGAAGCCTACTTCTGTCAATTTGTCAAACTCATTTTCCATCCAATTTTGTCCCCTTGCTGGCAAGGAGTTGTGATCCTTAGGAGAAGAAGAGGCATCCTGGTTTTTGGAATTCTCAGCCTTTTTGCAATGGTTTCTCCCCATCTTCATGGATTTATCTATTTTTGGTCTTTGAAGTCAGTGACCTTCTGATGGGGTCTCTGAGTGGATGTCCTTTTTGTTGATGTTGACACTATTCCTTTTGGTTTGTTAATTTTCATTCTAACAGTCAGGCCCCTCTGCTGCAGGTCTGCTGGAGTTTACTGGATGTCCACTCCAGACGCTGTTTGCCTGGGTGTCACTGGCAGAGGCTACAGACCAGCAAAGATTGCTGCCTGTTCCTTCTTCTGGAATCTTCGTCCCAGAGGGGCACCCGCCAGACGCCAGCCAGAGCTCTCCTGTATGAGGTGTCTGTCAGCCCCTACTGGGAGGTGTCTCCTAGTCAGGATACACAGGGGTCAGGGACCCACTTGAGGAGGCTGTCTGTCCCTTATCAGTGCTCAAACACTGTAGTGGTAGATCCGCTGCTCTCTTTAGAGCTGCCAGGTAGGGATGTTTAAGTCTGCTGTAGCTGCGCCCACAACCACCCCTTCCCCCAGCTGCTCTGTCCCAGGGAGATGAGGGTTATATCTATAAGTCCCTGAATGGGGCTGCTTCCTTTTTTTCAGAGATGCCCTGCCCAGAGAGGAGACATTCTGGCCACAGTGGCCTTGGTGAGCTGGGGTAGGCTCCGCCCAGTTTGAACTTCCGGGTGGCTTTGTTTACATTGTGAGGGTAAAACCGCCTACTTAAGCCTCAGCAATGGCAGATGCCCCTCCTCCCACCAAGCTCAAGTGTCTCAGGTCAAGCTCAGACTGCTGCTGTGCTGGCAGCGAGAATTTCAAGCCAGTGGATCTTAGCTTGCTGGGTTCCATGGGGGTGGTACCCGCCAAGCCAGTACTTTGTTCCCTGGCTTCAGCCCCCTTTGCAGCAGAGTGAAAGATTCGGTCTCAATGGCATTCCATGCGCCTCTGGGGTATGAAAAACACTCCTGTGGCTAGCTCGGTGTCTGCCCAAACAGCTGCCCAGTTTTGTGCTGGAAACCCAGGGCCCTGGTGGTGTAGGCACCAGAAGCAATCTCCTGGTCTGCGGGTAGTGAAGACTGTGTTTAAAGTGCAGTGTCTGGGCCGGAGTGCACGGTACAGTCCCTAATGGCTTCCCTTGGCTGGAAGAGGGAGTTCCCTGACCCCTTGCACTTCCCAGGTGAAGCGACTCCCCACCCTGCTTTGGCTCGCCCTCCTTGGGCTGCACCCACTGTCCAACTAGTCCCAATTAGATGAACCAGGTACCTCAGTTGAAAATGGAGAAATCACCCACCTTATGTGTCAATCTCACTGGGAGCTGTAGACCAGAGCTGTTCCTATTCAGCCATCTTGCCAGCAACCCCCAATTTTCCCTGCTTTAATGTTACAAATGTATTGGCCTAAGCTTTCTGGTAGAACTATGTTGTCCAATATGATAGTCACTAGCCACATATCACTGTTTAAATTTTAGCATTAATTAATTACATTTAAATGATATTAAAATTCACTTTCTCAGTAATACTAGCCACATTTCAAGAGCTCAGTACCCACGTAGTGGCTAGTAGCTACCATTTTGGACAGTGTGGATATAGAACATTTCAATTATCACAGGAAGTTCTATTGCATAGTATTGTTCTATACAGCAGTGTTCAGAGTGGGTGCTTTTATGCGTAAGTCGATGGTCTATCTTGAACTTACTTTTGTGTAATAAAGTTAGTGGGTCAAGGTTTAATTTTTATCACAGTCAGCTGTTGTAGCACTATTTGTTGAAAAGACTACTCTCTATTTATTGAATTACCTTGGTATATTTCTAAAAATCAATTGCTCATTTATATGCAGAATTATTTTGCTGTTTTGATCTAGTTTTCTATCCTTATCCCAATATGGTTTGGCTTTGATTACTATAAATGGAGACTACATCTTGAATTTAGAAAGTGTGTGTCTCCACCATTTTCAGGATTGTTTTGGCTCTTGATCTATTACATTACTGTATACCATAACTTTATCAATTTCTTTTTAAAACTCTTTCAAATTGTTAAATTTGAAAAGAAATGACATCTTAACAATATGCAGTCTCCTAATCCAAGAACATTTTACATTATTTCATTTATTTAGATCTTCTTTAATTTTATTCTTCAATATTTTATGGTTTAAGTGTAAAGATTTTTCAACAAATTTATTCCTGTGTTTTGTAATTTTTTGATGCTATTGTAATGACTATTTTATAAATTTTATTTTCAATTGTTTGTGGCTCATATATATAAATGAAATTGAACATATACCCTGAGATCTTGCTAAGCTCCCTCATTAGTTTTAACATTGTTTTGCAGGTTCCTTAGTATATTCTACATTACAACAATGCATTCTGAAAATTATAAAGCTTTAGTTTGTTTTATAAATGTTCTATAATTTTTAAAACCTTTTATTGCCTATTGGACTATTTGAAAAGTAAAAAATATAGAAGTAATGTGTTATGTTATCTGTAGATGTTTAGTGATACCTTAAATTAGACCGAGAGTTTCTTTCCGTTTTCAGTTCAAGAATTATTTTTTTCTTTGCATTTCTAAAATTTACCACTCTTGGTTTTGTGTGTATGTATGTGTGTATTCTAGAATATACTCCATGTGGCGATGTATATCTACACACATGAGGACACATATGTACTATATATTTGAGTATATATGTATATAAGTTGGCTTTGATTTCATCGTATTTTGACAAGTTTTTATGTAACTTTATAAGGAATAGTTGTCATATTTTTCTTCTTGTAGAATCTGTGTCAAGTTTTATATCACGGTTTTTATACTGGCCTCATTAAATGAATTTGGAGATATTTTCATATTTTCTATTTTCTGAACCTATTTGTAGAACTTTGGTATTATTTCTTCCTTAAATACTTGATAAAATTCACCAGTTAATCTTAGAATTTTCCTCACATAAAAATTACACAAACAACTTTAAAAATTTTAAAATTTGCTTACTCAGATTCTCTATTTCTTTGATGTTTGCAAATTGTAGTTTTCAAAAGATTTGAACAGTGAATCAAAATTGTTGAATTTATTGATATAAAGTGGATATTTCTTCAAATACCTGTAGTTTTGTAGTGATATACTCTCATTAATTCCTGATCTGGATAATTAGTGTGTTCTCTTTTTCCTTGATCAATGTGGTAAAAATTTTATTGATCTTATCAAAAACTCTATTGATCTTTACAAAAACAATCTTAGGTTCTTAATGTTCAATATTGTTTCCTATTATATAAATTGCTCTTATCTGTCACTTTTCTTTCCTTCTACATCAGATTAAAATTACTCTTTATTTTCTAGCTTCTTAAAGCAGATACTTATATTCTTTATTTTAACATTTTTATTTTCTAATATAGGTATTTAAAGCTATTAGGTAACCTTTAAATACTACAAATTTGAATACATTGTATTTTTATTCAGTTTAGTGCATTTTTAAATTTTTCTTTTGCTATTTCTATAACACATGAGTTATTTATTGGCAACATTCATTTTTCTAAAAAATTAAATATATGAGATTTCTACATATGTTATTGTTTATGATTTAATTCTTATATAAGTCATATAATACCACTTTCCTTCTGGGACTCAAGTTGCATGTATGTCAGTCTGCTTAATATTGTTCCAGTGGTAATTTAGGTTTTATTTTTAGAATTTACTTAATGTCTCTTCAGATTACATGTTATTTACATTGATCTCTCTCCAAGTTCACTGATTCTCTCTTGTGCCATACAATGAAATTCCACTTCAGATTTTATATTTTTCCACTCTAGAGGTTTGTTTTTATTTTAGTTTTCATTTCTTTGTGATTTTCTTTTACCCTTTATGACCACATTTTCCTATAAGTTCTATAACATATTCATGATGGTTGCTCTAAAGTGTTTCTTTTTTTCCTGCTAAATTTAACTTCTGAATGTCTTAGAGATTGGTTCCTTTCATTTGATGTTTTTTTCTTGATTATGAAGCATCTTTTTCTGCATCTCATTTCTATCTGTATGTGTGTGTCTAATGATTTATTTTATGCTAAGTATTGAAATACTTTGTAGAAGTTCTGGATTATACTATTTCCTTTAAAGAGCATTATGTTGTTATATTCTGGCAGACAGTTGTGTCCCTGGCTGATTCTTTTGGTCCTCAAAGTTTTTTTTGTTTTATGTTAGCACTTATGTTAGCACTAAGTCTTCATTGTTCTCCTCCACTTAGCAAAAGTTTCCCTCTCCTTGGGTTTCTCCACCTTGCACCACAGTAGGGGAAGTGCAGCCAATCAGAGAACAGGGCAAATAGAGGCTTAACTCCTGAGTTTCTTCTTTCTCAAGAATTATAAATATATACTGCTGCTTCTCAATGCGTGAAAATAGTTGTTTCATGTTTTCTCCCATTTTATAGTGTTTGTGACAGAACTGCAGGTTTGGTACCAGTTACTTTGCAGCTAGAGGTTAAAGTCTTTGCCAAGCAGACATTTGACTTCAAATTACAAGGTTTTCCATTACACTTTCCAAGCACTGTGATTATCTCAGCTTTTTCCATGCCTTATATTACACTTGTAATGATCTTCCATAAAAAGTTTCTAAACATTATTTAGGGCTAACTTTTAATATTATCTCACTCATGAATGTATATAACCTACAAGCCACACATGGCTCCTATCATTAAACTTTCATTTCCTGCATATTAACTTAAGGCATTTATCTCTTCATATCTTAGGTGAGACCTGTGTTAGACTCCATTATAGGTTGTAAATACTTTTATATAAAAAGTTGAGATGGGCTGAGCACAGCAGCCCATGCCTGTAATCCTAGCAGTTTGCGAGGCCAAGGCAAGCAGATTGCCTGAGCCAAGAGTTGGAGACCAGCCTGGGAAACACGGCAAAACCCCATCTCTACTAAAAATACCAAAAAAAAAAAGTAGAAGAAAAAAATAAAAATTATCCAGGTGTGGGGTAGCACACGCCTGTTGTCCCAGCTACTCGGGAGGCCGAGGCACAAGAATCACTTGAACCCAGGAGGTAGAGGTTACAGTGAGCAGAGATTGTGCCTTCCTGGAACAATATCCATCTGTAAATACTTGGCAGCTCCATATGTCAGGCCCAATGCCCTAGTGGGTCAAGGGTTTATCCTATAGCCCAAATTGTTAAAGCCTGTTTTGGAGCTTTGGAGATTTCTCTTTTACCATTTCTCCATATCCAGGAGCTCCTCTCAGCTCTCAGTTGGTTCCTGACGAGACAAACTGCCTTGAACCCTATCCTTACTTACATTTGGCACTTCCTATCTCTTCTCTGATGAATGCAAGCATTCTTTCTTAGAAGATTTGTTCAGGATATGAGTATCTACTTACTATTCTGGCTCTTCTCCATGTTGGAGGCACATACTACCTGTGTCTAGTCAGCCATCTTGGTCTCTTCTCCAGATAGTTCACTGCTGTGGGGGCAAACAAAGTAACATGACAGAAGGCTTAGATAAAGGAAGGAGTAAAGCTTTGGGATAGTAATGAAATCTATTACAAGGATCCAAATACATCTCAATGTCATGGAATAGCATTAAATTCTATGGGATATCAAGAAAAGTAAGGCCATTTCAGATTAGGTTATGACATAGATACTGGAACTTTGAAATAGTTCTGGAACAAGACAAAAATAGTAGGCTGTTGACTCTTTTGTGTAAACCAATATATTTCTTTTTCTTTTTTCACTGAAACCAAAATTATACCTTTAAGATGACTAGCAGTTTCTACCTTGGCCTATCCAAACCTGAAGCCACCACATAAAAATTAAGACTAGGCGTCAGGAAAGACCACATAGATATGTCCTGAGAATCCACTGAAAGGAAGAAGGGGTCAGTTAGCCCAGGGTCCCAGCAATCCCCACCAAAGCATGTTTTCCAGACCAGACACACTACCCAGAATAATATCACTGGGTAAAGCAACATGAGGCAGAAGAATTGGGCAACCTTGTGCTAATTCCTGACACATAAAATTGTGAGGCATAACATCACAGTTGTTTTCATCCACTAATTCTGTGGGTAGATTGCTATGCAGCAACAAACAACAAGAGCAGAATTTGGTACCAGGAAATGGGATGCTGTTCTAACAGGAAAACAAGACTATGTGACTTTGGCTTTGAGACAAGTTGCAGAATGAGAGCTGGAAGACACTCAAAAAGACTCAGTGCAAGTTGGAAGGGCCTTATGGAGACTGCTGGGAAAGCCTTGAAGAACATAAGGACAATGTTATGGGAGGCTGGAGAAAAAAAATAGGGCTATTTTTATGTTGTGAAAGAAGCAACACCATTGCCTATGGCAACGTGGAAAATATAAAAGATGTGTCATATGCTTCTGAAGTTGATGGAAAATTTTTTCTAGGCAATATACAGAAAGTTTTAACTCACTTTTTTCTAGCTACCTATGAGCAGAGATACAACAAAAAAGAGATAAAGAAGAACTTTTAGTTTTTCAACAGAATTTAGAAAGTATATAGAAAGCCCAGGATGGTCTTCCTAACTTGCAAAAGGTTCTCAAGGGAGCATTGGCCTCAAGGCAAAGTTCAAATCTAGCTCAATAAAATTTGATCTCAGGGTAAAAGTAAAGTCAGAGGCATGGCTAAGAGACCTTTATTAAGACCTAAGAAAGATTCAGGTTTCTAAGAACATTAAGAATATGCTGTACTAATCCATTCTCAAGCTGCTGTAAAGAAGTACCTGAGACTGGGCAATTTATAAAGAAAAGAAGTTTAATTGGCTCGTGGTTCTGCAGGCTGTACAGGAAACATGGCTGGGGAGGTCTCAGGAAACCTACAATCATGGTGTAAGGCAAAGAGGAAGCAGGAACATCTTACATGGCCAGAGCAGGAGGAGGACAGCCAGGTGGGGGTGCCACACACTTTTAAACAACCAGAACTCAGCCAGGCATGGTAGCTCATGCCTGTAATCCCAGTATTTTGGGAAGCCGAGGCAGACAGATCACCTGAGGTCAGGAGTTCGAGACCAGCCTGGCCAACATGGTGAAACCTGTCTCTACTAAAAATACAAAAATTAGCCGGGTGTGGTGGTGGGCACCTGTAATCCCAGCTACTCGGGAGGCTCAGGCAGGAGAATTGCTTGAACCCAGGAAGCAGAGGCTGCAGTGCGACTGCACTCCAGCCTGGGTGACAGAGTAAGACTCCGTCTTAAACAACAACAACAAAAACCAGATCTCATGAGAACTCTATCACAAGAACAGCATCAAACGGGGAAATCAGCCCTGATAATCCAATCACATCCCACCAGGCCCCATCTCCAACAGTGGGTATTATAATTTGACTTGAGATTTGTAGGGGGACACAAATCTGAACTATATTATCTGCCTTGAAGATGGTGTCAGTTATAAAAGAGGGCTTCTAAGAATATTATGCAAAATGTCCCTGCTATGGGTTGAATTGTACTCCTCCCCCCAAATTCATATGTAAATGTCCTAATCCCTGGTACCTCAGTATGTGACTTTATTTTGAGATAAATGCTTCACCAAGTTATAACGACATCATTAGGGTAGGCCCCAATTCATTCTGATTAGCATCCTTATTAAAGGAGAAATTTGGAGATAAATACACAAGAAAACTACCATGTGAGCTTCAGAGTAATGATGGGGGTGAGGCATCTACAAGCCAAGGAAGCCAAAGGTTGCCTACAGATCACCAGAAACCAGGGAAAGGCAAGGAACAGACTCTTCCTCTCAGCTCTTGTTAGGAACTAAGTCTGCTGACACCTTGATCTCGAGTTTCTGACCTCCAGAACTGTGAGGCAAACTTCTGTTTTCTATGCCACCCAGTTTGTGGTACTTTGCCATGGCAGCCCCAGAAAATTGATAGAATTCCATATCAGCCTCACAGGGACGTATCTGGGGAATCCGCCCCCGATAATTCATCATGGATTCTTTTCTATTTTCCCTAAGTGTCGACCTGTCTGAGAAATAAAGGGAAAGAGTACAAAGAGAGAAGTTTTAAAGCTGGGTGTCTGGGAGAGACATCACATGTCGGCAGGTTCCGATGCCCCCTGAGCCGTAAAACCAGCAAGTTTTTATCAGCAATTTTCAAAGAGGAGGGAGTGCACGAATAGGGTGTGGGTCACAGAGATCACATGCTTCAATGGCCACAAAAGATCACAAGGCAGAAGGTCAGGGAGAAACTAGAATCACTAATGAACTTCCATGTCTTGCTGTGCACGCATTGTCAGGGTTCAAGAGCAGAGAACCGGTCTGACTAGAATTCACCAGGCTGGAATTTCCTAATCCTAGCAAGCCTGGGGGTGCTGCAGGAGACTAGGGAGTGTTTCATCCCTATCTCCGTCTGCATGAGGCAGACACCCCTAGAGTGGCCATTTTAGAGGCCCCCCGCCCTGGGAATGCATTCTTTCCCCAAGGCTGTTAATTATTAATACTCCTTACTGTGGAAAGAATTCAGTGATATTTCTCTTACCCGTTTTCAGTAATAAGAGAAATATGGCTCTGTCCTGCCGGGTCCACAGGCAGCCAGACTTTAAGTTTATCTCTCTTGTTCCCTGAACATCACTGTTATCCTATTCTTTTTTCGAGGTGCCCAGATTTCATATTGTTTAAACACCCATGCTGTACAAACAATTTGTGCAGTTAACGCAATCATCACAGGGTCTTGAGGCAACATTCATCCTTAGTTTACGAAGATGACGGAATTAAGAGATTAAAGACAGGCGTAAGAAATTATAGAAGTATTAATTTGGGGAACTAATAAATGTCCATGAAATCTTCACAATTTATATTCTTCTGCCATGGCTTCAGCCGGTCCCTCCATTCAGGGTCCCTGACTTCCTGCAACAGGGACCCTAGGAATAGGGAATGCTGTCTGAGAGATTTGTGAGTGTGGTTTGGGAGTAAAGTGTAATTTGACAAAAAGGAAGCCAATAATTTTTTTTCTGTTTTTATGATGGAGTCTTGCTCTGTCACCCAGTCTGGATTGAAGTGGCACAGTCTCGTCTCAGCTCACTGCAACCTCTGCCTCCCAGGTTCATGCGACTCTCCTGCCTCAGCCTCCTGAGTAGCTGGGATTACAGGCATGCACCACCATGCCTGGTTAATTTTTGTATTTTTGGTAGAGACAGTGTTTTACCATGTTGGCCAAGCTGGTCTTGAACTCCTGACCTCAGGTGATCCACCCACCTCAGCCCCCTAAAGTCCTGGGATTACAGGCGTGAGCCACCATTCCCAGCCCAATAATTTTTTTTTAAATTACTTAGAATGAAAGGGTTAGAGACAGAACAAACAAAAAGAAGATACTCCTGGAACACCATGGGCAAGTAAGCTGAGAGGTCTACTCCGCTATAAGGAGTCTACTCACAGGATGGGGACAAAAGCCACAGAGAATCATATCCAGTGAGCAGGACTATGCCCTGGAGAAGAGGTAACCAGATTATGCCTAGCTGGGCTTTAGAATTATTATGGATCAGTAACTGCCTTTCTCCCTTTTTAAATAGATTTGTCTATTATAATTATCCAATCTCTGTTACCCCATTGTAAATTTTGACATGCGGGGAACAGAAAGTATGTCATTTTTTCATATCAAGAGGAACGTATTTTAAGCTGTACTCTGAGAGCCTCGTTTATCTGGACCTAAATTTGGATGATGACATTCTGAACTTTGAGTCAATACCAGAATGGGGATAAGCCTCTAAGCTCTTGGTAAGGGGTGAGTATATTTTGCATGTGGGGAAAATATCCTGGGGGAACCTGAACAAATCAGATAAGTCAGAAAAGAGACTGAGTCTTTCGTGATGAAAGAGACTCAAAACATTCGAGAAATTCTGCTAACCTTGAAGTTGCAAGAGGCTTATGGTATGAAACATGTGGCAAAGAACTGTGAGGCTCTAGTTATTACAAGTAGCCCTTGAAGAGTAATCAACAAGAAAACAGGAAATTTGGTCCTACACCCTCAAAATTCCTATTATGCTTGGAAGTGGATCTTGAGCCTCAAATGAGACCTCAGCCTGGCCAACACATTGATTTCAGCCTTATGATACTCTGAGCAGAGAACTACCCTTCTGTGCCCAGATGTCTGACCTACAGATCTGAAAGATATATTTGTGTTGCTTAGTCTTTTATATTTGTAGTAATTTGTTACACAGCAATAGAAAACTAATACAGATTTTAATATCAAAATACCTGAAGTACATCAGCAGCTTTGCAGGTGTGCAGTGGGCAGAGGCTGGACAAATATCCAGGTGCCTGAGAGAAATTCTCAATTACCTTGAACAGACTCCTGATAGAAATGGACACTGATCATGCTGCAAGTAAGAGCTCAGAAGGAAATGAGGGGCATATTATTGGAAAGTAAAGGAAATGGGGCCCCTTCTTACATAATTTCAGAAAGCTTAGTAAAATTTTGTCCTGCAGTTCAGAGTAGAAATCAAAAGTGATAAATTAAAATATACAGCTGAGGAGATTTCCAAGTAAAGTGTTGAAAGTTCTACCTGGTTTATTTTATTGCCGCTTATGGTAAAATGTGAGAGGAGAGTCACAAATTGAGGAAATAATTGTTAAACAGAAAACAGGGCTTGATCATTTTGAAAATTCTAAGGCTCTCTAGATAGCAAAAATGTTAGAAGTAAAAAAAAAAAAAAAAGTAAGAAAATTATTGCCCAAAGGATGGCATTTTAAAAAGGCTGAATGTTCTGTGTTCTTTTAGGTGACGGTCAATTAGGTGCAACCAGAGAGGAGACAGGAGAGGCTCAGAAAAACATAAGTGTGTTATACTCACTGGTCCTAGAGAGGGGGTCATTGTATGCCAAGCAGGGGTACATGGGGAGCACCAGGTTTTGGTCAGGTGGAGAAGACAGGAGCAAGGGGAAAGTCTACACCGGTCTCTACTGGGGTTTCTGTGGGAAAGGCAAAGCGAGAAAGAGTAAATAACGTAGGACTGGCTAGTTTGAATAAGTGCTATAAGCTTTGGGGTATAAGAGGGGTCCCAACTTGCCTGATACCTGGCCCTCTGATGTTGAAGGCAGAGGAATATTGCCTCCTGGGTTGTACTGGCCAGGAAGAAGAAACCTGGCTCTGGGTTGGTTAGTTTGCTTAGTGAAGACATGATCCTAGCTGAGCCCTTTGCTGTCTCTGAATAGCTAGCCCTGGGGCTAGAAGTTTCTCCCCAGCCAGAAAGGTTAATATGTCAAAACATCATAATAAACAGAAAATAGATATAAATGCTACAATGAAGGCATAACTCTATAACCGAAGGCTACAACCAATTCTACAAACAAAAGCTAAATCCTTAGAAAGACCAGAAAGATTCGTGGATGTATCTTTTGCCTAGCAGAGTAAAACCCAGTAAAATCCATTAAAGATACCTAATGTTCTTGAGAATTTTTTTTTTTTTTTCCAGCAGAAATACTGCTAGCTTGAGTGAAAGGGACAAGGAGAATGTGAAACAAAAGGAGACTTTCAGGCTATTTAAATTCTATTGGCAGCAAACAGGTTGATAAAACTAGTTAGCTTCAAACACTTGCTACTTTTCATGAAAAAGGAAGGATGACTCCGAAAATGAGAACAATAGCCCTGAGGGCAGAGCCCAAGACCCAGAGGTTTCGTCCTAATCTTTAAAGCCTAGTCAAGAAAAATATCAATATTTGTTCAGCTGTATTACAGAATTTCTAGGAACTGGTTACTCCTTTTAACTTTCCATTTTCCCCCCTTTGAACTTGAATATCTATAACAGGTATCCTATACTGGTTTTGCAATTGTATATTTGAGGTATTAGGGGAAGATAACTTGTTTCTTTAGTTTCCAGGTCTACAGATGGAGAGAAAATATTCCCCAGAACCTAAACTTAATGGATTAGATCTAGGAGTTTCATCTTCACCTGATTTAGCACACTTGGATGATGAGTTCTGAAATGTTGAGATGACACTCTAATGGTCTAATACTCTTGAGAATCTTTAGAGGGGGTGGGTGACTGTATTTCTCATTTTGGGAGGATATGAACGATTGGGGGCCATGGGAAGACTGATCATCAAACTGCCAAGGTGGCCCCCATGGTTCCTGCCTCCTCTTGTACAAATTCGGTATAACTTCATCCCCTTGAGTGTGATTGGACTTGTGAATATGATGGGATTTGTTATGTTGCAATGAAAATGAATACAGCCAGATACCAGCCTGGTTTTTAAAAGGACTAGCAACTTCCCTCTTGCTCTACTCAAGCCCAAAAAGAGAGGATCTCCTGAAGCCATGTAAGATCCATCATGTAAAAGTCTGACTACTATGCTGGGAAGACAAGGTGGAGACGTCCTGAGGCTACATGAAAGGGGGAAGAACCTGAGACCAGCTTTCCAGGTGTCCCTACCAATGTCCCAGTGATAGCAGTGAAGCCTTCTTTGACACTCCAGTTCAGCCTCTAGCTAAATGTCACCAAATAACACTGGTCAATGCTACATGGAGCAGAAGAATTGGCCAGCCATGTTCTGCTAGAATTCCTAACCCAAAACATTATGAGAAAAAATAAAATAGTTTTTGATAAAATAAAACTTCTCCCACTAAATTTGGGAGAAGTTTGTTATACAGAATGAATACTTTGAAAGGGGTTATTTATAGAAATTTGAGTGTGGTGGGATAACAAGGAATAAAGTTACAGTTGAAATTAGTGAGCCCCAGATTGTAAAACCACTATGCTGAAGAGATAAGGGAAGGAAGAGTTAGTATAACCATTTAGGTAGTTGTTTATAAGGAAACCAGCTTGAAAGAAGCTCTGATATGGAGGTTAAAGAACATGGTCAATCCATGGAGGAAATCATTGGAATAAAAATCTAGTATGGGTGCAGTGGGTCATGCCTGTAATCCCAGCACTTTGGGAGGCTGAGATGGGTGAATCACTTGAGGTCAGGAGTTCAAGACCAGCCTGGCCAACATGGTAAAACCCTGTCTCTACTAAAAATAGAAAAATTAGCCAAGTGTGGTGGCAGGTAGCTGTTATTCCAGCTACTCTGTAGGCTGAGGCCAGGAAAATTGCTTCAATCTGGGAGGTGGAGGTTGCAGTGAGCTGAGATTGGACCACTGTACTCCGGCCTGGGAAACAGAGCGAGATTCTGTCTCAAAAAAAAACAAAAAAATCAGACTTTATTCTCCTTTCTCTCTCTGATCTCCTGCATGGCTTCCAATTCATCAAAGATTTCCAGAAAGCACAGTTTATGAAAGTTCCTGGTTGTAATTTACACAAGTTAGCCTTCTGGAGCAGAAAGCATGGTGGAGATGAATAGACAGCAGATCTCGTGAAAGATAAGGAATTAGTCATCCCAGCTGTATTTTCTGATGTGATGATGGTAGTCATAGGGTGTACACGACACCAAAGGCCGATGAATGCATCTCAGGGATTGAGAATTCTGCTGGCTTTCTTGAGAATCTATTGCTTGGAAGATAGGTAAGACTTCTATAAATAAGAATGAGGGAGAAGCCAGTTTCTAGAGGGAAGGCAGCTGGAAAAGTTTCAGAAAAAAATAAAGACACCAAATTATTTATTGTAGCTCTATCTGGGTAATTAGAGTAGAGCAATTAGCAATAGCATTTACCACAGCACATCATTACTATTTTTGTTTATTGCTAAACCACTTAATTGGTGAAATAGGTTAAGTGTCAGTTTTTCAACAATCAACCATGTCCCATCTGTTATGTAATTGTTATTTTCAAAGCTTGAGCTTCAGCAAATGGAATCATTAAGGGACACTCTCTCGCACTTGCTCCAGTACACAGTTTTTCTGTCCCCCTCTCTTTTATAAATGGTTTATTTGCAAATCAACATCTGTAAAAGGAAAAAAAAAAGAGCACAGTAGACACAAGGGGACAAGAAGTTGACACTGTGATCAGAGATCCAGGTAAAGATTGGGGAATAATTTATTTGTCTGAATATTTCCAGCAAAACAGTACTTGTTACGGGGTTTTTGTTGGGCCTTGTATTCCTGAGATGCTCTAATTACTGAGCAGGATGGCAGGTCCATTGTCACAACTGCTGAGCTCATGAAGCAACACACATAATATATCTGTAAAATGAATGCTGCAATCACAAATTAATTAGATTCTCTTTCAGAAGATAAAAGTTAGAAAAAAATTGCTTTTCTTCACCAGGATACTAATGTGGCAGGAACACAACAGGAGGTGCCTAGTTTGTTGAACCACAGGTATGAAAAAACGGATCTGTGTTTCCAAATATTTCACTTTACATGCAACTTTCAATAAAAGCCAGTAAAGGCTTTACATCCTGCCAGATTTAATAAACGCTTCTGTCAAGTGTTTGTGGTCAGATGGAAAAAAGCATTGGCTTGCTTATCTGCTTAGGGGCTATTTTCTGTCATCTTCTCCCAGCTGCTATGAGTTTCCATTGGCAAGAAGTCAAAAATACAGCATAAATTTATTTGTAGGACAAAACAGCTACAAGAGGCCTGGCCTATTAACACAATGACTATGATTGCACTCTTAAGAACTAAACTGGGGTTTTGTAGGATTTTTGCTAAATTTTAGCTGACAGCACCAAAAAGCCCATGTATTGTACCCAGAGAAAAGTGTTTTATTTATTTTTTATGCATTTCCTCAGATGTAAACATTGCTTATTTATCCAGAAATTTAGAACACATTTAAACTCATGCCATTTCTCATTAGAAAGAACGGCATGCTTTCATCACTCCCACCACTCTAAGGCAAGAGCAATGTCTTATTTTGCATTAATTTGGAACAACACAGTGACAGATTGATTTCTTTCTTCTGGTAAACAAATTCAACCACAGAGAATACACAATGTATCAAGTGAAAGTTCATTTTCAAATACTTCCACACAAGTTATCCCTCACTTTTCTCCAAAAATGCCTGTTTTCACTTGGTGTGAGTAGAGATAGATCTGAGTAGCCCTGGAGGCTTGTTTCCACCATCTTCATGGTGTTTATTCAGCTCAGCAGCTCTTGGCCAGCCCCAAAAGTTGATGTTTACATCAACCAATGAGCTCCAGAAATTGCCTGTTTGTAATGAGACAAGTTATTCACTGGGAAACTTTCATTGTGTTCTGTTATTTGACTAGATGTATCAAGCAACTCCTTTCAACTTTTTAAGAAATAGAGAGGTTTAGGGGACAAGTTGCCTCTCCTAGGTCCCTGCCCATGAGACATCAATGACAGAACTAGATACACTGCCCTTTGGGACCCTCCGCCTATCAGCTTTCCCCAGTAAACCTTACTTTACATTTACATTGTGTGGCATAAGGTGCATGTGTGTCTGCATGAAATACGTATTTTGTCAAACATTTTTCATACCATTTGTATGTTCATATCTCATATATACATTATTTATATATATATACTTGTGTGATTGGTTGACTCCATGGAAACAGAACTCATGAATAAATAAGACTGGCTATATACACTTTCATGTTATCATGATTTCACATATGGACATACAGTTTTCTCTCTGTATCCATGAAGAATCATTTCGGGACCTCATACAGATACCAAAATTCATGAATGAATGCTCAAGTTTCTGGTATAAAATGATGTAGTATTTGCATGTAACCTATACACATTCTCCTGTACACTTCATCATTTCTAGATTACTTATAATATTTACTATAATGTAAGTGCTATGTAAATAGCTTGCACTATAATATTTAGGAAACAATGACAAGTCTGTACATGTTCAGAACAGATGTAATTTTTAATTTTTTCCAAATTTCTTCAATGTGTGATTGGTTGACTCCATGGAAACAGAACTCATGAATAAAGAGGACTGGCTGTATATACTTTCATGTTATCATGATTTCATTCTTCATACACATAAAGTGAATATAATTTACACTCCTACCAACTATGTATGGGAGTATCCATTGATATCCACACTAACTGGCACCATGTTATTTTATATCTTTTTCCAACCTGATGGGAAAATACACACACATCTTTTTTTACATTTACCTGGTGTCATCTGAAGAATTATGATGTTAATAAATTTAGAAAGGAGAACTTTATTTCTCATAAATTGTTGAAGCCTGCAGGGTGGCCATTCTGACAGGCTAGGAAGCATAACCTTTGGCCAGAAGTCAGAAACAAGACAGTTGGAGGTAGGATCAAAGGGAAAAGAAATTTAAGCTGAGCAGGGTGACTGAATATACATATTGAATAAGCTACAGGAAGAGTCATGAATATTTATGAGAGGAGAAACATGCACATTTGTAATTGGCTCCATGCCTCTTCATGGGTCCCATGTACAAACAATGGCAGCATTAGCATGATCCAAGGGTGGAGTATTCCCCCTCTGATGTCAAAAGGTAATGTAGAGGATGTGAAAACCCTCGCTGCATACTCTCAGTAGGCTGGCCAGAACCATTCCATGGTCAGTGATCTCTTATCAGAAAACAAAGGAGAAGCAGTGTCAGATGGTTGGTTAATAGGAGTGGTGGAGTCTTTTGAAAGGGCTGGTTTTCGTTTAGTCCTTAAGGAAGAAAGCCTAATGGCAGTTAATGACAGAGAGGGTATAAGGAGGCAGTCTGACTTCACAGCCTGTCATGGATAGGAGCTCAGTTTTCAAGGTTTCCCTGGGGTCCCTTTGGCCAGGAGAAGGACTGTTTCATCTGTTGATGGGCTTAGTATCTCACTTTTATTTATTACTGGTAACTAATAAAATTGACCATAGAGCATATTTGGATATATTAATGTTTTATATGAAATTTCTTTTTATGCCTATTGGCCATTTCTTTAATTTTTTTTAAATGCTGTGAGTGAAAATAATATGACTGGAAAATTTTCCCAATAAAATTTGTTAACTAGATTATTTCTCCCCATAGAATTGTACTATGAGTATGGTCATTTATTGAATTCCTTTGTGTCAGTAGATATTTCTCTATTCTATATTGAATGAATTTTATTTACCACTGTTTAAGATTTTTGCATATATGATCATTAGCAAAATAGGCCTGTAATTGTATTTTCTTATATTGTTTTTATCCAAGATTACTGGTGAAAGTAATTATATACTTTGGATTTCAAATACAAAAAGTACTTTTTGTACATTTATACTCTAAAGGTATTTTTTGTTTGTAACTCATTTTCCACCTGATATTTTAAAATTTGTTTAAAGCAATAATTATAAATTGAAGTTGATTGGCACACAATGAACAAAGGCATAATCTGTGACCATACAGCATAAAGGTGGAGGAGGACAAAAATACATAGGAGCACAATATTTTATATTATGAAAATTATTAGTATTAATTTAAACTAGATTGCTATAAATTAAGATGTTGTCTAAAGGGCAACCACTAAGAAAATTACATACACACACACACATATATATATATGCACATATACATATGTGTATGTGTATTTATGAAAAAAAGACTGTAATAAAATGTTATAAAGTAAAATATCTGTTTAATACTATAGAAAGCAGCAAAGTATTTGTAATCCAACATTTATAAGATATATAAAAGAAAAATAGCAAAAGAGCAGAAGTGAGCCCATCATTATCAGTAATTACATTAAATATAAATTGATTAAACTTTTTAATTAAAAGGCCCATATTGGTGGAATGGATGTAAGAAACATGATCCAACTATATACTGTCTATAAGAGACTCATTTTAAAAGACACTGATACGTTGAAAATCAAAGACGGAAACAGATTTCCATGCAAAAAGTACTCAAAGAGATCTAAAAGTAGCAACGTTAATATTAGGTAAAATATACTTTAAGAACAAAAGTTACTATAGACAAAGAAAAACATTTTGTTATGATAAAAGGGTCAATCTATTAATAAGATATAGCAATTATAAACATATACACACTGAACCACAGAGCCCCAAAATATCTGAAGAAAATACTAACATAATTGAAGGAAGAAATATAAAACCCAATTATAATTATGATAGATTATTATATAACTCAACTTTCAAAATGCTCTTAATATACTTGCATTTTTGGTTGTCATTTTTTCCAACAAATAAAATTATATAATTCCGTTTTCCAGGAATTTTCCTATTTTTTATATTTGCTGATGCTACATTATATTTTCTATGATTTCATGGATTTATTACTATTTAAATGTTTAAAGAAGTATATATAGATATACAGATATATCTACCTATCTATACTCTGATGAATTTTAGGAACTTATAAAAAGAGGTTTAATTTTAGAATTAAATCCAACATCATAAATACTTTGATAACATTTTATTTGTATTCTTGGGCCCATGGAATATATTTAATTATATATATGTAATATGTAATTATTATATTCATATTATATGTATACTTATTATATATAATTAAATCTATTCCGTCAGCCATGTTTATATTAAATATTTTAATTTCAATTAAATAAATATATTTTTAAATGTATATGTTATATATATACATTTGTTTATTGTGTGCCAGTCAACTTCTATATATATATTTTAATCACAGCTACATGAAGAGCAAATGTGGTGGGTTTAATAATTTCCTCATGCATAAGATAATTTATTCTTAATATCAAATTATGTTTCTGTTTCTGGAAATATTGGTTAATAGATATCCAGAGAAATATTCCCACTAGAGAGCATATAAAAATTCTTTGTGGGCCAGGCGTGGTGGCTCACACTTGTAATCTCAGCACTTTGGGAGGCCAAGGCAGGCAAATCATGAAGTCAGGAGATCGAGACCATCCTGACTAACACAGTGAAACCATGTCTCTACTAAAAATACAAAAAAATTAGGCATGGTGGTGGGCGCCTGTGGTCCCAGCTACTCAGGAGGTTGAGGCAGGAGAATGGCGTAAACCCGGGAGCTGGAGCTTGCAGTGAGCCGAGATCGTGCCACTGCACTCCAGTCTGGGCAGCAGAGCGAGACTCTATCACCAAAAAAAAAAAAAAAAAAAAAAAAAATTATTTGTGAAACAGAAAAAATATTTATATAAATCTATGTTTCAATATCTACATATATACATAGAAGTCCAAATATGGAGAGAAAAATGCCTCAATGTCAGGAAATAGAGTTTGA
This sequence comes from Symphalangus syndactylus, assembly GCF_028878055.3. Lineage (NCBI taxonomy): Eukaryota > Metazoa > Chordata > Mammalia > Primates > Hylobatidae > Symphalangus > Symphalangus syndactylus. The sequence continues at coordinate 90,908,289 of NC_072426.2, forward strand.
GTTTGGAGAAGTGAGTAACTCTTATGCTGTGACTAGCTCTCCTGATATTTTCTAATAAGTCATGGTTTAACCAGCTTATAATATGCACAGAAGGACAGCAGACAAATGTGCTAGGTCTATGCAGAGTAGCATTTTAAATTGCACATCTTCTATCAGACTGAAACACTTGAAAAATACTTATTCAATCCTTAGCTGTGGGTAAGTGAGGAAAAAACATCTAAGTCCAAAATCGTAATGACTCAATGAACCTGACAGAAACCCAAACAAAACCTGTATGGAAGCACAGACTTTAGACCCAGGCCCTCTTTGAATTTCAGTAAGTGCCAATGGAAATGAGCTAAACATAAAACAAAAGAAGAAGAAAAAACCCAAGCCCTCTGGGGAAACATGTCACCATGGGGAAGAATCAGCAAAAATAACATCTTGCTGAATTGAGCCTGCAAAATCTTAAAAAATTGGTATAGTCAACTATAAAATATATAATAAAACAATTATGTTTAATATATATAAAAACACAATTATAAGTAATTAACAAGACACTAGCAACTTTGAAAAATGTACATTTGTCAAAGAAATATACACTTGAATAAGAAAAGAGCTTAAAGGTTTAATTATAGACTCAATATTTTTGCAGCAGACTAAATTCTGAGAAAAAGAAACTAGAAATTCAGAAGAGTGAAGAAACTACTGACAATCCAACAAAGAGAAAAGCTTATGAATATGAAATAGAAATGAGGATATATAAATGAAAGGATGACAAATTCAGTTTTAATTTGATTTTTAGAAGGAGAATATAGATAGAATAGCCTAGATACAACTATTTGAAAATAAAATGAATGAAAATTATCATTAATGAAGTCACCAATTCAGAATTCCAAGAGTACTAAGTGGAATAAATGAAAATAAGCACATAAAAATAAATAGGTGAATGGATCTATTACAATAAATCTATAGAAAAATAAAACTCTTCCAAAGCAATCACAGAAAAAAGAATTTCCTACCTATACACGAAACTTCTCAATAGCCACGTTGGAAACCAATAAAACTGAAGAAGAACTTGAAAATTTGAAGTTAAATAAAGTTATCTTTTAGAAACCTTGGAGATTTATTGTTTTTCATCTGTTATGAGAGCATATTGCTTACAAGTAATGAAAGTACACCTAGCCTAATAAAAAAAAAAAAATGACATGTATTGCAAGAATGGCAGGGTGTATAACGGAACTCAAGGGACTAGCATGTATTATAGACCTCCATAGGAACTAGAACCAAGAAGTGGGAATAGAAAAGGAACCAGAACATCTGCTTTGCCTTCTCTCATTCTCATTCATTCTCTCTTTCTGTCCCCATTTCTCTCCCTGCCTCTTACTGTCTTTCTCTCCCTCTCTCTTCCTTTCCCACTTTCTCTCCCCTAGTCCTCCTGCCCAGTTTCCCCAATCCTCTTATATGTCCATGAATGAAGGAGATTTGGGAAGCCTGAGAGTATTGATTTCAGGGATAGAGTTAGAAATACATTTTAGTAAGAAGATGAATTTGCAAATACAGAGTCCATGAATAGTGGTGATTGTATATAATATATAATTCAGTCTTCATATATCATACTTCTTGTTGCTTTGTTTACTCTTTTGAATATTGTGAAAGAAAGTCATGAGTATTGATTCATGATTTATGACCATTTTTCTCCCTAATCTGCAAAACGCAATTGCTACATAAACCTTGGGTATATTGGATGAACCAATATTTTGCCTTCTAAATTTTTCTTCTAAGAAAGAAAATTGGCTGAACATCTAATTCATATGTCATCACTCTGAATTTTAGTTTAACTTTCTTTAGATTAAAGTAGTTACCTTAATGATATACATGTCAGAGAGGAAATAAGTTCATATGGAAAATTACCAGTTATCTTAGAAATAATAACTATTTTCTGTTATATCTAAGAAGCACATTTCAACTTACGGTGATTTTCTTATAACATTTTACTGACTAAACTCTCCAAACTCTGATGCATCCATTTAAAGTTTTATTTTATCTTAATTATAATAAATAAATTTTCCTTTAATAATTCTGAAGCCCAAACATTTGATTTAAAAAGTCTCATTGACCACTGTAAATAAACTTTAGTGTGTATTCACTAACTCTTAATAATGACTTCACAAATAGGGTGGGTACTAACAGAAAGGTTTTTGTCACGATACAAATTGATATGTCATTAAATAACAAATATGAAATTATCTAGTAATTATGGTCAGGTTTTTCCTAATTTTATTTATTTGTTCTCATTGTAATTAGAAAATGATATCATAGAAAGTTTACAAAAGAAAGGAAAAGTCATTCCTGGAGACATAATTACACTTATTTGATATCACAAAAAATATAACATTTCAAAAAAGAATATAAATGCTATTAAAAAGTAATCCACTGGCCAGGCATAGTGGCTCATGCCTGTAATCTGAGCACTTTGAGAGGCCGAGGCAGATGGATCACTTGAGGTCAGGAGTTCGAGACCAGCTTGGCCAACATGGCGAAACCACGTCTCTAATAAAAATACAAAAATTAGCCAGGCATGGTGGCATATGCCTTAGTCCCAGCTACTTGGGAAGCTGAGGCAGGAGAATCACTTGAACCTGGGAGGTGGAATTTGCAGTGAGCCAAGATCATGCCACTGCACTCCAGCCTGGGTGACAGAGCAAGACTCTGTCTCAAAAAAGAAAAAAAGTAATATACCACAAGAAAGAAATACTATTTTTTCAAAATCAACTCTCAGTAGTATATTCTGTACCAAAATTTAGAAAAAAACACCAAGGAATCCTCATTAAAATTAGTAATATGAATTATCATGCTTGCTTTGGCAGCACATACACTAAAATGGGATATGATACAGAGAAGATTAGCATGGCTTCTTCACAAGGATAACATGGAAATCCATGAAGAAATCCATATTTTTTGATGCAAGCATCCTCAGTAAAATAATGGCAAACCAAATCCAGCAGCACATCAAAAAGCTTATCCATCACAAGTTGGCTTCATCCCTGGGATGCAAGGTTGGTTCAACATACGCTAATCAATAAATGTAATTCATCACATAAATATAACTAAAGACAAAAACCACATTATTATCTCAAGAGACATAGAAAAGTCCTTCGATAAAATTCACCATTGCTTTATGTTTAAAACTCTCAATAAACTAGGTACCAAAGGAACACACCTCAAAATAATAAGAGCCATATATGACAAACACACAGCCAATATCATACTGAATGGGTGAAAGCTGGAAGCATCCCCCTTGAAAACTGGCACAAGACAAGGATGCCCTCTCTCACCACTCCTTTTCAACGTAGTATTGGAAGTTCTGGCCAGGGCAGTCAGGCAAGAGAAAGAAATAAAGCATATTCGAATACAAAGAGAGGAAGTCAAATTATCTTTGTTTGCAGATTATATGATCCTATATCTAGAAAAACCCATTGTCTCAGCCCAAAAGCTTCTTAAGCTGATAAGCAACTTCAGCAAAGTCTCAGGATACAAAATCAATGTGCAAAAATCCCTAGCATTCCTATACACCAACAATAGGCAAGCAGAGAGCCAAACCATGAATGAACTCGCATTAACAATTGCTACAAAGAGAATAAAATACCTAGGAATGCAGCTAACAAGGGAAGTGAAGGACCTCTTCAAGAACTACAAACCACTGCTCAAGGAAATAAGAGAGGACACAAACAAATGGAAAAACGTGCCATGCTCATGGATAGGAAGAATCAGTATCATTAAAATGGCCATAATTCCCAAAACATTTATAATGTTTTAATGCCCAAAACAGTTTATAGATTCAATGCTATTTCCATTAAACTATTGTTGACATTCTTAAGAATTAGAAAAAAATATTTTAAAATACATATGAAATCAAAAAAGAGCCCACATATCCCAGACAATCCTAACCAAAAAGAACGAAGCTGGAAGGATCACACTACCTGACTTCAAACTATGCTACAAGGCAACACTAAAAAAAACAGCATGGTACTAGCACAAAAACAGACACATAGACCAGTGGAACAGAACAGAAAACTCAGAAATAAGACCACACACCTACAACTATGTAACCTTTGACAAACCTGACAAAAACAAGCAACAGGGAAAGGATTCCCTATTTAATAAATGGTGCTGGAAGAACTGGCTAGCCATATGCAGAAAATCAAAACTGTTCTCCTTCCTGACGCCTTATACAAAATTAACTCAAGAAGGATTAAAAACTTAAATGTAAAATGCAAAACTATAAAAACCCTAGAAGAAAATCGAGGCAATACCATTAAGGACATAGGGACAGGCACAGATTTCATGATAAAAAAAACTGAAAGCAGTTTCAACAAAAGCAAAAATTGACAAACGGGATCTCATTAAACTAAAGAGCTTCTGCACAGCAAACAATCATTAGAGTGAACAGACAACCTACAGAATGGAAGGACATTTTTGCAATCTATCCATCTGACAAAGGTCTAATATCAAGAGTCTACAAGGAACTTAAACAAATTTACAACAACAAAACTATCAGCCTCATTAAAAAGTGGGCAAAGTACATGATGAGACACTTTTCAAAGGAAGACATTCATGTGGCTAACAAACATATGAAAAAAAGATCAACATCATTGATCATTAGAGAAATGCAAATCAAAACCACAATGAGATGCCATCTCATGCCAATCAGAATGGCAATTATTTAAAAAGCCAAAAAACAACAAATGCTGGCAAGGTTGTGAAGAAAAGAGAACATTTATAAACTTTTGGTGGGAGTGTAAATTAGTTCAACCATTGTGGAAGAAAAGGGATAATTTCTCAAAGATATAGAAGCAGAAACATCATTTGACCCAGCAATCCCATTACTGGGTATATACCCAAAGGAATATAAATTATTCTATTATAAAGATACATGTACACATGTTCATTGCAGCACTATTCACAATAGCAAAGACATGGAATCAACCCAAATGCCCATCAATGATAGACTGGATAAAGAAAATGTGGTACATATACACGACAGAATACTATGCAGCCATAAAAAGGAACAAGATCATGTCCTTTGTGGGGACATGGATGGAGTTGGAAGCCATTATCCTCAGCAAACTAAAGCAGGAACAGAAAACCACAAGGCACAAGTTCTCACTTATAAGTGGGAGCTGAATGATGAGAACACATGAGCACACACTGGGGCCTGTTGGGGGTTAGGTAAGGGGAGGGAGAGCATCAGGAAGAATAGCTAATGGATGCTGGACTTAATACCTAGGTGACAGGTTGATGTGTGCAGCAAACAACCATGGTCCACATTTACCTATGTAACAAATCTGCACATCCTGCACATGTACCCCAAAACTTAAAATTAAAGTTGAAGAAAACAATAAACCAAAAAAAAGAAAAGTTTTAAAAACTTTCAAAATAAGTACAACCTTTAATATTTAAAAAGTGCTTAATCAATTAGATCAAAAGGAAGCAAAATTATAGCTAAACATCAAGTAAATTTATTATTTATATCTTATATAAAAAACAATAATTGTATTACTTAATCATATGCATATGTGCCTAAAAAACTTAAAGGAATTATTGAAGAGCATTATAATATTAAAGGGATATACTGTCTAGTTACAAGACAAATATGGAAAAAATAATTATTTAATATATGTTCCTGCAATAACCAGGTAGAATATAAATGACACTTAATGAAAGAAATTATAATGTCCATGTAAAATACACATATTGCAAGATGGGTATGTAAACCAAAAATAAAATCCCAAGCCCCCAATCAACTAAACAGATCCCCTTTTGGTTAAGGAGATACTGGAGAAACCTGAAAAACTGGATCCTTGCCCCTGACAGGAAGGGAGATTGGATACATCTCTTTATACTCTCTCTGTCTTGAATTCTCTCTTAAGTTTTGGCACAACTGACAAACATTAACATTAAAATGGAGATTATAAAAATGACCAAACAGACTCTTCATGGCAATAAGATACCAAATTCCAGCCTGATTCTGATATAGCGTCACATAACAGATAGGAGACACTGAAGAAAATCAAAATAATTTACCCCAAAATGTGTGTTTTGACGTCATTTGAAATGGCTTTGCAAAGCTGTGTTTCATGGGGCAAATTTGCATCTGTAGAGAATCGTCATTACTGCAGACAGGACTTCTCTTTGGAGACCTTTCCAAGATCAAGAAGAGATTAAGAGTCTGACACCTGTTCAGGCCTGAAAAGAGATACTTACCATCTGTTCTCTCTGAAGGCTGCTACCTTTGAGCCTTCATCCACATAACAAGAACCTTGGCCTCCAAAACTCCCCTCATCTTAACTCAAGCATTTCCTCCTACTGACTTCAAGTCTTTAGACAAAGGTTAACTCTTTCAACCAGTTACCAATGAGAAAATCTGAATCCACCTATGACTTGTATGCCCCCACTTTAAGACGGCCTTCCTTTTTGTGCTGAACCAATGCCTACCTTCCATGTATTGATGTATGTCTTTACCTGCAACTTCTGTCTCCCTAAAATAAATAAAACCAAATTATAACCCCACTCTATCTCAGGCACACTTTCTCGGGACCTCTTGAGACTCTTCTCAGGGCCATCATAACTCATATTGGCTCAGAATAAATCTCTTTAAATTTTTACAGTTTGGTTTTTTTTAAACAAGTATTATCTGAAAAGAAAAACCCATGTAACTGCACAAAGATAGTCAATTAGTACCATGAAAGTAGGATAGCATAAGTATAGTGAATAAGAGCATAGGCATAGCACTATATTGCCTGAGTTTAAATCCCCACCCTCCCAGTTACCACCTCTGTGAATTTGGACAAGTTACGTGTTCCTGAGCTCTCTTTACTATGAATTCCAGATTTTAATAATACCTATCTCATAAGGTTGTATAAGGTTTGAATGTATTAAATACTCCTAGACTATAGTGAGTGTGAATAATCTGTGAATATGTCGGTTATTTCTATTGTGGGTAAAACCTGAAAATTTAAATATTTTGCAAAAAAAGCTCAAACCTTATACTAACACTAACAATCTAAACTCAAAAGGGTTTTTCTTGGAATTAAAATAACTTAAACAAATTACAGGCAAGTTTGAATAGTAAGGATAATCTGGAGTATATAGCCAGGTATGTCCATCATACATGAGTTATTAAATGCAAAGTTAGGTAAAGCAGTAAGATATTAGGAGCATTAACATAAATATAATCCTGGACCTTTCTATAAATCTCCATTAAAATAATAGTAATTCCAAGTACCACAGATTTAAGGCTTGATGCATGATCTATATTGCAGGAGGCTTTTATCAAGTATGCATCAACCTCACAAGGCAAGTAATTGATTGCTATCTCATTTCACAGATTAGGACATAGGGGAAAGAAACAGGGGCATTACATAACTTTTTAGTAGCTGTATCTTAAACAAAGAAGTATTTTAAGTATAAAATAGTAGGCTGCAATTATACATTAAACTTTGTACTGTTTTTTTGAAATATTTTAAAAGTAATACAAATAAAAGTGGGCACTGTTACACAAGTTTGTGTGAAGAGACCACCACAGGCTTTGTGTGAGCAGCAAGGCTGTTTATTTCACGTGGGTTCAAGTGCGCTGAGTCCAAAAAGAGAGTCAGCAAAGGGAGATAGGAGTGGGGTATTTTTATAGGATTTGGGTAGGTAGTGGAAAATTCCAGTTAAAGGGGGCTGTTCTCTTATGGGCAGGGGTGGGGGTCACAAGGTGCTCGGTGGGGAGCTCTGGAGACTTATTGTCCAGGAGAAGGAATGTCGCAAGGTAATGTCATCAGTTAAGGCAGGAACTGCCCATTTTCATTTCTTTCGTGGTTCTTCAGTTGCCTCAGGTCATTTGGATGTATACGTGCAGGCTTGGGCTTAGGGGCCTGACATTCCTGTCTTCTTATATTAATAAGAAAAACAGAATAAAATAGTGGTGAAGTGTTGGGGCAGTGAAAATTTTGGGGGTTGGTATGGAGAGATAATGGGTAATATCTCTCAGGGCTGCTTCGAGCGGGATTACGGGCAGCGTGGGAACCTAGAGCTGGAAAGATTAAACTGAAGAAAGATTTTGGGGTAAGGGGTGATATTGTGGGTTTGTTAGAAGGAGCATTTGTCATATAGAATGATTGGTGATGGCTTGGATGTGGTTTTGTATGAATCAAGAAACTAAACGGAAGCTACAAGGTCCAAATAAGAGAAGGAGAAAAACAGGTATTAAAGGACTAAGAATGGGGAGGACCTAGGACATCCAATTAGAGAGTGCCCAAGGGGGTTCAGCTTAGTTATTTGCTTGGTTGGCGAGTTTTTGGGCTCTATCCTTGAGTTTTTTTGTGTTGTTATATACCAGGTCAGATTGATTTAGGTAAAAACAATGCTCTTCATTTAGTAAGTTGAGGCCTATTAATAATAATTTAAAAAACTAGTGAAGTGTTGGTGTCATGAAGGGAACAGGAAGCTGTTTGGTACTATTTGCAAATTAATTCTGGGGGGTAAGGAAACCTAGTGTACATGTGCCTGTCCAATTAATAGGTAGACACATGTATGTGGAGGTGTCACGAGGAAGGAGAGACCTTTGTGAGGCAAAACTGGAAATGCAAAGGGAAAAGATGATAGGGAGCACCAAAAGAGGTGTCTTACACCCAGACTCTTAGGGATTTAGCAAGGGCATCAGCCGTTAGAGGTTGTAATGGGAATTGATGGGGCAACTGAGTAGAGGGGGAGGTTTGATTTTTATGGTACATGAGAAAGCACATAGTGTCTATGAGTAACCTTTATTGCTATTCATGGGGCTGGGTATAAGCAAGCAAGAGGAGGGGCTGGGAGGAGAGTCCGAAGAACAAGGGGAAGGTACCAAGAATGGAGTGAAATGCAGGGCAAATGTCTTAAAGGAAATGAGAGGTTCTAGGAGGCGAACTAGTGGCTTGTAACCCACGTGGAAGAGGGAATGAAAGGATGATAGAATGGAATGAGCCTGTGAGGCTGGAAGGAGGAATTTTCCTTGGTCTAAGAACCACTTGCCTTGAGTGGGGAGGGATTGATAGGTGGAAACTTCATTGGGAGAGTAAGTAGGAGTGACTGGTGAGAAGGAGAAAAACTGGCCATGAGAGACAGAAGTAGGAATACTGGCTGCTTCTTTAGCTGTCTTATCAGCATAATTGTTCCCTTGAGCAATGGGGTCTCAGGCTCTTTGATGGCCTTTGCAGTGAATGACTCCTGCTTCCTTTGGAAGTAAAGCAGCCTTGAAAAGAGTTTTTATTAAAGAGGCATTAATGATGGAGGACCCTTGCGTAGTGAGGAAACCTCTTTCAGCCCATATAACAGCATGGTGGTGCAGGATATGGAAGGCATATTTAAAGTCAGTATATATATTGACATGTAGTCCTTTGGCAAGAGTGAGGGCTTGAGTTAAGGCACTGAGTTCAGCTTGCTGGGAGGTAGTGGAGTGGGGCAGAGCAGTAGCCTCAATGATAGGTGTGGGAGATACTATAGTATAGCCTGCCTTTGCTGGTGAGTGGCAATTAGGCCTGGTGGAATTGCTATCAATAAACCAAGTGTGATCAGGGTGAGGAACAGGAAAGAAGGAAATATGGGGAAATGAAATGAATGCCAGGTGGATTCACTCACTCATGGGAGTCAGGTGTGGTATTAGGAAAAATGTGGGGGCCAGCCTAAAATAGTAAGGTCAAGTTGTTTGGACAGAAAGGCTAAAAGGCACAGTCCCAGCTCTTGTGTAAGAATTCTGACTGCACAGCCTGCACTTTGGCTGTGTGTCATGAAAAAGGGTTGGGATGAGTTAGGGAAAGCTAGTGTGGGAGCAGCTTCTAGGGCTGTTTTTAAGGAATGGAAAGAGGAATGGGGAAATGATTTAGGATCTATGGGGTCAGCTATGTTCCTTTTGTGAGTTTATGTAATGGTTTAGTCAGGATGGCCAAACCAGGTATCCAAAGGCAAAAGTACCTAACCATGCCTAGGAAGGAAAGGAGTTGTTGCTTTGTAGAAGGGGTTGGGGTTTGGGAGATTAGCTGGACATGATCAGCAGGGAGAGAACATGTGTTTTTATGAAGAATTATGCTGAGATAGGTAATGGATGAGGAAAAAATTGGGGCTTTGGAGGGGGATATGCAATGTCCCTTTGAGAATAGATGTTAGAGAAGCAGGAGGGTGTCCTGTTGGGAAGATTTGTAGGAGGGGCTATAAAGTAGAAGGTCATCAAATATTGAATAAGGTGAGAAGCAGATGAATAGAAAGAAATTAAATCATGAGACAGAGCATGGCTGAAGTAATGAGGGCTGTCCCTGGAGCCTTGCAGCAGTACAGCCCAGGTAAGCTGCTGGGACTGAAGGGTGTCAGGGCTAGTCCAGGTAAAAGCAAAGAGAGGCTTGGATGAGGGGTGCAGGGGAATAGTGAAAAAAGATTGGGCACCACAAGGTGGATAGGCAAAACAAGTTGTTTGATAAGGTGCAGGTCCTGAACTAACCTGTAAGACTTGTCCGGTTTTTGGACAGGTAAAATAGGGGATTTGTAAGGAGAGTTTATAGGCTTTAGAAGCCCATGCTGTAGCAGACAAGTGATGACAGGCTTTAGTCCCCTTAAAGCCTGTTGTGGGATGGGATACTGAAGTCGAGCAGGGTAAGGGTGATTAGGTTTTAATGGGATAGTAATGGGTGTATGATTGGTTGCCAGGGAGGGAGTAGAGGTGTCTCATATTTGTGGGTTAAAGTTGGGGGGATACAAGAGGAAGACGTGAAGGAGGCTTTGGGTTGGGGAGAAGGGCAGCAATGAGATGTGGCTGTAGTCCAGTAACAGTCAGGGTAGCAGATAATTTTGTTAAAACATCTCGAACTAATAAGGGAACTGGGCAGGTGGAGATAACTAAAAAGGAGTGCATAAAAGAATGTTTTCCAAGTTGGCACCAAAGTTGGGTAGTTTTAGGAGGTTTAGAAGCCTGGCCATCAAAACCCACAACAGTTATGGAGGCAAGGGAAACAGGCCCTTGAAAGGAAGGTAATGTAGAGTGTGTAGCCTCCATATTGATTTAGAAGGGGACAGACTTAACCTCCACTGCAAGAATTACCCAAAGCATCTTTGATGGTCCTGGAGGCTTCCGAGGTGATCGGGTAGCATCAGTCTTCAGCCGCTAAGCCAAGATCTGGGAAGGAGTCAGAGAGCCTTTGACCAGAGTTCCAGGGGCTCTGGGAGTGGCTGCCAGCCAAGTTGGACAGTCCAATTTCCAGTGGGGTCCAGCACAGATGCAACATGGCTTAGGAGGAATTCCTTAGGAGGAATTCCTTGGCCCAGTGGCCAGAAGCAAGATCCTGCGAGGAGAGGTCCTGGAGGAATGCCTGGCCACTGCAGTTTAGGCGTTTTGAAGTTCTTTCATGCTGGAGATGTGGCTATGGTTTCTCTTACAGTGGAGGCAAGTAATTGCAACTCAAAAACATGTTGCCGCTTGGCTGTCTCTTCTCTATTATTGTACACCTTGAAGGTGAGGTTAATTAAGTCCTGTTGTGGAGTTTGAGGGCCAGAATCTAATTTTTGGAGCTTTTTATAATGTTGGGAGCAGATTGGGTAATAAAATGCATATTGAGAATAAGATGGCTTTCTGGCCACTCTGGGTCTAGGACTGTAAGGCATCTAAGGGTTATTGCCAAATGGGCCATGAACTGGGCTGGGTTTTTACATTTGATGAAAAAGAGCCTAAATGCTAACTGATTTGGGAGAGGTGAGCTAAAGAAAAAGGAGTATTAACCTTGACTATGCCTTCAGCTCCAGCCACCTCTCTAAAGAGGAAATTGTTGGGCAGGTAGGGGAGGGCTAGTCGTGGAACAAAACTGTAAGCTGGACCAGATGTGAGGAGGGGAGGTGATGGAAGGTTACAGGGTAGGGGAGCGGAGGTTGAGGAAGAATTGGGACCTGGCTTGGCCTGGCAAGGAGCAGCCTGGGAAGGAGGAGAGAGATCATATGCATTCATAGAAAAGGAGGATTCAAAGGACTCAGAGCTTGGGATGGAGACTGAAGGAACAGACAGGAGAGAAAGAAAAAGGATTTGGGACAAGTTGCATTGGGAGCAGAGACTAGAGAGGGACTGATGTGTAAAAGAATGCCTGGACGTCTGGCATCTCAGACCATTTGCCCATTTTTCAACAAAATTATCTAGGTCTTGTATGATGAAGAAATCGAAAGTGTTGTTTTTTGGCCATTTAGAACCATTGTCGAGTTTGTATTGGGGCCTAGCAGTATTGTAGAAGCAAATAAGACTTTTAGGTTTTAGGTCACGTGTTAATCGAAGAGGTTTTAGGTTTTTAAGAACACAGGCTAAGAGAGAAGAAGGGGGAATGGAGGGTGGAAATTTGCCCATAGTGAAGGAGGCAAGCCCAGAGGAAACAGAGGGTACAGGCATGGGAGGGTGGTACTTGCCATCCAGGGGAGATGGTACTTGCCACCAAAGGGAGGTGGTACTTGCCACCAAGGTGAAGGATCAAGACAGGCATCTCCGTGGTGATGAGACACCTCTGAAATGTGGGTGAAGGATCAGGCAGGTGTCCCTGCAGTGATTTAGACACCAAGGATGACTGTCTTCCCCAGTCTGTGACTGGTGCCGGAGTTTTGAGTTCACGGATAAAACATGTCTCCTCTGTCTCTACCAGAAAGGGAAAGGAACTGAAATTAACGAAGGGAGAGATTGAAGGGTGGAGGGATAGCAAGAGAAATTGGAGATGAGAGTGAAAAGACCACTTACCCGATTTGAAATTGGTGAGATGTTCCTTGGGCTGGTTGGTCTGAGGACCCAAAGTCGTAGGTAGATCCCCTCACAGAGTGAGGGCGAGGACAGGGGACTGGTCTCCTGAAGGTGTCCTGTCCTGGGTCTTCGGCACCAAATGTCACGCCCATCCGTGTGAGGAGACCACCAACAGGCTTTGTGTGAGCAGCAAGTCTGTTTATTTCACTTGGGTTCAAGTGGGCTGAGTCCAAAAAAAGAGTCAGCAAAGGGGTGGGGCAGTTTTACAGGAGTTGAGTAGGTAGTTGAAGATTACAGTAAAAGGGGGTTGTTCTCTTGCAGGCAGGGGCAGGGGTCACAAGGTGCTCAGTGGGTAGCTCTGGGGACTTCTTGTCCAGGAGAAGGAGTGTCACAAGGTAATGTCATCAGGTAAGGCAGGAACCAACCATTTTCACTTCTTTTGTGGTTCTTCATCTGCCTCAGGCCATCTGGATGTATACGTGCAGGCTTGGGCTCAGAGGCCTGACACGCAACTCTTGAATCAGGCTATGCCCAGAGATTTAGTCAAATAAAGAGCAATGCATCCCATAAAGCCTTGGTGAAGAATGTCTGTCTCCCTGTAGCTTTTCTTGAGGTCTGTAGGGATGTTAGAGAGCAAAATACAATAAATGACATTTTAAACATCTCTTCATTGTCCCCTGCTCCCAGCCCATCTTTCTTCTCCAACTCCCTCACGTCCATTCCTTCTCCCCATTACATTTTTTTAACCTGGCATAACTGGGATCCCCACATCTCTTGATCCAATAGCATCTTTTCATAGAATTAGCAATCCCTCCCCTTCTGTTTGCCCAAATTTCAACCCCTAATTCTGATGAGAAATACAATAGTCTATTTCTTTTCATCAAATAGCTATTTATATTCTTTATTTTTGCATTAAAATTGTAAACATATTTCTCTGTCAGTATATAATCATCTCTTACATGATGTTTTAGTGACATAATAACCTTCCATTGTACAGATGTTACTGCTACATCTAATTCTCAATTGTTGAAAATTTTGATTGTTTCAAATTTTTCACTACTACAAACAACTGTAAAACAAACAGGCTTGAAGTTAATTATGCTAAAAGTTTGACCATATGCTTAATTATTTCCTTAGGATAAATGTCTAGTAATTGAATTTTTGGTTTGTTGTTTATACATATTATTAAGACTTTTGATATACATTATCAATTTTGCCTGCAGATAGTTTATACACATTTAAATTCACTCCAGCAGAGTCTGAGTGATATTAAAAAAATCCCATTGTTATTTTAATTTGCATTTCACAATAAGGTATGAAATTGTTTAGTAACTTTTCTTTTGCCAAAAATGTAGCCAGTTGTCTTCCTAGCAATTGCTGATTAAACTAGTTGAGCTTAAAATAACAACAATTAACATAGCATGGTATATGCACAGAAACATGGACACACATAGACAACACATATATACTTCCTAAGCACTGAAGAAACACACACAAATATACACATATTTCAAATCACTGACTGATTACTTGGAACATCAAGTAGGTAGATGCCTGTGATTGTTAATATTATATTAGGTGTCAACTTGATTGGATTAGAGGATGGCTCAATGGCTGGTAAAGTATTGTTTCTGGGTACGTCTGTGAAGGCGTTGCCAGAAGAGAATGACATTTGAGTCAATGGACTGGAAGAGGCAGACCCACCCTTAATGTGAGTGGGCACCATCCAATCGGCTGCCAGAACGGCAAAGACAAAACAGGAGGAAGAAGGTGGAATAACTGCTTGCTGGGTCTTCTGGCTTCCTTCTTTCTCTCTGTGCTGTTTGCTTCCTCCTGCTCCTCCTGCACCTCCTGCCCTTGGACATCAGACTCCAGGTTCTTTGGCTTTTGGACTCTTGGACTTAAACCCGTGGTTTGCTGGGATCTTTCGGACCTTTGGCCACAGACTGAAGGCTGCACTGTCAACTTCCCTGGTTTTGAGGCTTTCAGACTCTTACTGAGCTCCTACTGGTTTCTTTTTCCTCCAGCTTGCAGACAACCTATCTCTGTGAGCCAGTTCTCCCTAATAAACTCTGTTTCATATATACATATACCATATTAGTTCTGTCCCTCTGGAGAACCCTAATACAATGTCTAACTCTTAAATACCAGTATTTACTACATAAAGTAATGATTTTCCATCTGTGTTTCCTAGCCTTTGAGTGGTTTGTATAATAAATTCAGAGGGTCAAGATCAACATTTTTTCAACCACAATAGAACAGACGGCCGGGCGCGGTGGCTCACGCTTGTAATCCCAGCACTTTGGGAGGCCGAGGCGGGCGGATCACGAGGTCAGGAGATCGAGACCACGGTGAAACCCCGTCTCTACTAAAAATACAAAAAAATTAGCCGGGCGTGGTGGCGGGCGCCTGTAGTCCCAGCTACTCGGAGAGGCTGAGGCAGGAGAATGGCGTGAACCCAGGAGGCGGAGCTTGCAGTGAGCCGAGATTGCGCCACTGCACTCCAGCCTGGGCGACAGAGCGAGACTCCGTCTCAAAAAAAAAAAAAAAAAAAAAAAAAAAAAAAGAACAGACGTGTGTGTGTGTGTGTGTGTATCTCCTTACATACACAATGTAAGCTCTGGTCAAAAAGAGTTTGAAAACCATTGATATAGATTATTTGTAGAATTAGACGTGATAATACAAGCAGACAGCTTTGTTTAATACTTGACATAAAGTAAGTATACAATACATATTTTTGACAGTATGATTATTATTACACACATATGCATTTGCACATATAGTATAATCAGGGAACATAAGGCTTTATAGATGACAATATGCTTTCTGATTTGTGTTACAAACCTCTACCACAGGTTTCGGAATTGTCCACTGCTCCCACAAATAGATGATCCCTTTTGAATTTAGGGCTCTACCACATACCTGTAACAAAACTAGTTTCTATTTATTGGGTCTTGCTTTTCACTTAGTAGGGCTTATGAGGCTAATTTGTATGCTCCATAATATTCATCTGCTTATGGTAATAAATTGAAGCTGGCCAGTCTCTTTGGTACCAAAAACCTGCAGTTAGAACACAATTATTCACAATATACAATGTAGCAGAATTCTCTTCAATGAAGTCCAGAGCTTTCCGTTTTATGCTAGAAATAAATTCATAGCTCAAAGAAGGATAAAATCTCAGTATTTTCCTCAAGATACTTAAATATATATAAATCATAACTATTCCATATTCTCAAGAGAATTATTCACAGATCTCATCTTTTTCCTTTTAAATTCTATACTTGAAAAACTCATTCTTAATCAATGTAGGAGTAACTACTATAAGCATTTTGACCTTGAAAAGGATATGTCTTCCTATTGATATTCCTAATTTGGATTTAAATAAGAGCCTGCGTTTTTCAATGATTTGATACTTAATAATGCTTCTTTGCCTAAAAAAAGCTTAAAATATATTAATTCTGCATACTTGACTTGAGCATCCATCAGATGAAAAATGAATTACAAAGTTATGCTCATTAATCAAAGGCCTATGGCATGACCAAAGCAGGGATAGTGATGATTGGTACATTAGGAAGCACTGGAAAAATGCTCTTCCACACCAGGCCATCTTCTCAACCAGAAGTGTGCTGCTCTCTGCACCAGTAACCCACAAGGAGCATATGAATATGGCTTTGAAAATCCTGCATGATCAGACCACTTTTTACATTGCTATCTCCAATTTTGAAAATTTGTAACCGCTCAGTGGGTTCACCTTGCCCGCTGCCTAGAGAGAGGCAATTTATTAAGATGGAAATTGCAAGGGAGAAAGAGTAATTCACGCAGAGCTGGCAGCGTGGGAGACCGGAGTTTTATTATTATTCGAATCAGTCTCTGGGAGCATTCGAGGATCCGTTTTTAAAGATAATTTGGCAGGTAGGGGCTTGGGAAGTGGGAAGTGCTGATTGGTCAGGTTGGAGATGGAATCTTACAGGGTTGAAGTGAGGTTTTCTTGCAGTTTTCTGTTCTGGGTAGAATGGCAGAGCAAGTTGAGCCAGATTACCGATCTGGGTGATGTCAGCTGATCCATCCGGTGCAGAGTCTGCAAAATATTTCAAGCACTGATCTTAGGTTTTACAATAGTGTTGTTTTGCCCAGCAGCAAATTGGGGAGATTCAGACACCTGGAGCCAGAGGCTGCATGACCCCTAAACCTTAATTTCTAATCTTGTAGCTAATGTGTTGGTCCTGCAAAGGCAGACTGGACCCCAGGCAAGAAGCGGGTCTTTTCAGGAAAGGGCTATTATCAATTTTTTTTCAGAGTCAAACGATGAACTGAATTCCTGCCTAAATTTAGTTCCCCCTATGCCCAGGAATGAACAAGGACAGCTTGAATGTTAGAAGCAAGATGGAGTCCATTAGGTCTGACTTCTTTCACCGTCATAATTTCCTCAGTTATAATTTTTGCAAAGTTGGTTTCAATTTTGCTCCCCTAAAATCATATTTAACTTATAACAAATAATTCATAGGGCAGGGAGCAGTGGCTCATGCCCGTAATCCCGGGCACTTTGGCAGGCCAAGGCAGGCGGATCACAAGGTCAGGAGTTCAAGAGCAGACTGACCAACATGCTGAAACCCCGTTTCTACTACAAATACAAAAATTAGCTGGGCGTGGTGGCACGCACCTGTAATCCCAGCTACTCAGGAGGCTGAGGCAGGAGAATCACTTGAACCTGGGAGGTGGAGGTTGTCATGAGCCGAGGTTGTGCCACTGTACTCCAGCCTGGGTGGCAGAGCAAGACTCCTTCTCAAAAATAATAATAATAATAATAATTCCTAGGTTATCAACTCTTCTTTCTTGCCTCTGGATCCTAATTGCTGCTCTCTTCTATGCCTCAGCCATGTGAGTCTCCATAGATTTGAGACCTGTACCACAAATGGTATAAGAACAATGTTAGACTGATGCTCAGACAGAGCTTTAAAAATCATCTCACAATGTTAGAAAGGTTCATCTTCTATTCAACCAGATTACATCAGTGAGAAAGCGTCACTTTCATATTAAGTGAATTTGCTTGCTTAACACTATAATTACTAATATTTTCTTTTCGTGCGCAAGAGGAGGTCTTAGGCTCATAGCCATCTGCAGACGGCAGTAATTAACTAAGATTTAATTACATGTTTGTGTTAACATACTTATTATCACAAAATACCTTCTGCTCACAAAACATGGTTTTGATTTTCTTTTTAGGGAAATGACATAAAATTGTCTTTCGAAATAATTTTAATTTAAAAAAATTGATAAAAAATAACTAGTCAGTAAATAATAATATTGAATGAAGATAAATTTGATAAAAGTCACCAACTTGATTGGCATATAAGTAAAGTTTTAGAACTACTGACCTAGAAAATCCTCCCCAACATTCTTTATCTTCAGTCCTCATCTGAAATGTCACATTTATGAGAAACACATCTTTAAGCCCCTCTTGAACCTTATCCTATTGCCTCTTTTTTTGTCCCTATCTTCCTCAATCCTTCTATCAAAAGATTTATCCCCTTTTATTAAAGTTGCCTATTTACTTCTCTTAATGCCCTATATAAAACTCTGTAAAGACAGATGTCACTCAAAATGTCATGTGATAAGTAAACATTTGTTAAGTCAATAAATCTAGAACTTGGATGAACAAGCATTGGGACTGTTAAAAGAGCATAATTATTATGATTTCGTTTTATAAAACAGGAACTTGAATTGTTGCTCTTTTGTTTCTTTTTTGTTTTTGTTTTGTTTTTTCAAGCCTTGGTTTTCTTCATCTTAAAAAAAATAACCTCCAATCAATCACAAGGTAAAAAATTTGTAATTCTTGACCCCCTGGACAATGGTCATAAAAACAGCAACTAATACCAGACTTTACCCACCATGTAGAAGGGGGATTACATTAGCGATAGATTATCAGCCTGAGATTTTATTTAATACCTGCTCTAGCTTTGATTGGAGCTGACTTAGCAAGAGTTCTCTCATTCTCTTATACATGTGGTTGGGACTGACATAGCAAGGCAGCCGCTGTGTTGATAATGAGTCTGAGTCTTTGCAATTGTTGATGGTGTCTTGTTGAACACCAGACATGTTAGACACCCACAAAAGGGGACCTGATCTAAGGTGGGTGTGATTGTGAACAGAAACTTATAAGATTTAAAATTTCATAATCTTAAATTCATAACTTCATAAATCTTGTGAATAGAAACGAATGGCCGAGTTTTAAGAAATCTCTAATTTGTAACAGAGTGTGATGGATGTTGAGAGAGTCAGCCTTAGCCATTGCACCCAGAGAATATCTGTTACTGAAGAGATGACAACTCATCAGGTAGTCAGTAATTGGGAATTTGATTAGCCAATCAATAATTTACTACCTTCACTGTCCATAAAATATTTCACTGCAAGATTTTAAATGAATTTTTAAATTACTCATGTTAATTAAATTTCTTTCTTAGGCAGTGCCTGTGAAATCATAATATTCCTTCATTGCAGCAAACTAAGAGCTATTTAAAGAGAAAGACCATTGCACAGAAAAAAAAGTTACATATTGTGTGCTTAATTTATGTAACATGGTACCATATAAATCAAGTTACATTTTGCCACATAATATACTTCTTAATGAAGAAAGAGATAACCCTCACAAATTGTGTTTTTATCCTCTGGGCATATAAAATTTTAAAAAGGGGGCATCTGGATATTATTTTAACTAGCTTAATTTGTAACTTATGGGAATTGCTATGTTGTATGAATATACCAAAGTTGTACTTGTTAAGACCTTCATGTACACATTGTCTAATCATACATATTAACATATTACTGTTTAGAAATTATAAATAAAAATGGAGCAAACCTGGAAATGATGTATGATTCTGTATAAATTTAGAGATAAGTGGAGAGGGCTGCATTCTTTCATTCATTCAACCGATATTTAATAATCAACCTATGTGACATGCACTGTACTCTATTCCCTTTAGAGGTCGCTGTCCCTTTACAGGTTTTATTTTCATTTTTTTAAAAATTAGTGGGGCTCGATTTTTCATACTCATTTTGGAAAATATGGACTCTCAGATGTTGCTGTGCTAAGGACTACTAGCTGTCCCCTCCTTCCAGGTGCCCATCTAGGCTATATTTCCCACCCTCCCTTGAACTTCACCTTGATTCCATGAAAAAAAAAAGATCTTATGTGTTCTTAATCACTATACATTTGGGGTGCTGTCTGTCAGAGCAGTTTAGCCTCCCTCAATTACTATAGCTACCAGAAGCCTATTTGGGAGATTGTATAATACCACAGTGAAGTATATAGACTCAAACATAAACAGCATGGTCTTGACCATAATTCTTCCAATTATGGACCATTACATAATTTCTCCAAGTCTAACTTTCCTCACCATAAAATGAGGCTAATAATAATAACCAGAGCCAGGTGCAGTGGCTCACACCTGTCATCCCAGTGACTCAGAAGGCTGAGGCAGAAGGGTTGAGTCCAGGAGTTGGAGGCTGCAGTGTGCTATGATCATGCCAGTGCACTCCAGCCTGGGCAACAGAATGAGACCTCATCTAAGTAAAAAAATAAAAATTAAATATTAACAATAATAATAACCACCATATGTGGTTGTTGGGAAGATAAAAGATGTGTGTGTGTGTGTGTGTGTGTGTGTGTATGGATTAAACTAGCTTCTGGTAAATAATAACTATTCAATTCAGGAGCCTGGCTACTTTCGTCATTATTCCTCTGAGGATCCTTTAGGATCTGAGAAGAAAACATAGATGGACTCATGGTCAAACAAAATGGGAAGTGAAAAGTTTCATAATCTTGGATAGGCTGGCTGGAGGAGGTGGGACATGTGACCGGCATAAGATCAGGAGCTTGCCCTCTGTTGGGAAAGGACAATCGCACCAGCCTCCTCACTAGATGCTGTACAATTCTCTACTCACTGAGGATCCTCTTATTTCAAAGATTATCTGCCATGTACCTTCTCACAGGGGATAAACTCACCACAGCTACCTGATGAGATACAGTTGTTCTGAAGGAGGTAATACAAATAGCAGCAGATGGAAAAAAAACAACAACAACAAAAACAAAACAAAACCTAAAAGGGCCTCTAGGGCAGAGGGCCTAGCAGCAGCAAAATTATGTAAAGAAAACGTTTGAAACCCAGAATCCCGCAAGGAAAGGAGAGGAATTGGTATCTTCAGGAGTCCCGGAAGTGCAGAAAGTACAGCATCAGCAACCCATGCCATTTCTTCCCCTGTCCTATCAGGGTAAAGAGACTGGAGATATAGTTACAGGAAGGATGCAACATGTGTGAAAATTATTGTACTCATTTTAACTAATCAGAGAAGTGTGCAATCGTGGATATGATATTATACACTACTGCCATGTCAGCTATAATGATAAGGAAGGGGAACTTTTCATATCTATCTTGAGATAAATGGTGGACTGCCTTATAATAATTACATCAATGTATTCAACACATCTCTTCAAAAAGAACCTTTGGCCCATAAAATACATATGTTCCTACTGTGCTTTCACTTATTAATTTTTACACAAAGAAGCAAAGCACTTTAATGCAATTTCTATTAACCATTTTGACAGCAGTTATCTGAGGCATTTTGGTTCAAGAAAGTCAAATGAATTTTTTATGTTTCCTATTTTAATTTGACTAAAATTATTTTAAGTGTTCCTAATGAATATCTTCCTGACTATTTAGATCTTGTCATGATGGATTTTTCTTGTAAGATCTAGAAAATCTTTTAGACCCATGTTAGAGAAGAATGAGAAGAACAGAGGTAAATAGGAAGTTCTAAGAAACTCTGGATTGGGAGAAAGTAGCCTTTTAATTCAGTTTTAGCCCTAAACTCACACACATGGTTAGGGCTATGGTCCCACACATTGGCTTTGATGTGCACAGTTTCGAAAGGGTGGGCAGAGGATATATTACTTTTTGCCCAATGACATTTAATTTCCTTTTGAGGAACTGCTCTCGTTTCATCTGATGGGGATGTCAATTACATGGGGTGATCAGAATCAGCCCTGAGATTTTGTTTAAACCCTCAGAAAGGAGTCCTCCTACTCCTCTGAGACATATAGTTGTAATGACTGTGTGTGCTAAGAGATCCTTCTAGCAACCTTTGCCTTAAGATGAGTTCACTACAGAGGAAAGCAGAGTCAAAAGATAAAGAAAGGAAAATGGTGTCTCCATGAAACAATTTGACCTCCTGGATGTCCTTGTATCTAATGTATCTATGGACGTTTTGGTCATATAACTGGTTCTCACAGCCATTGTGGTCTTGGAAACAGCAGGAGCAGCTGCTGTATCACTTAGGAACTTGTTAGAAATATAAATTGTCAGGCCCCATCCAAAACCTACTGCATCACACTTCCTGGAGCTGGGGCCTAGAGGGTGTTTAAAGAAGCTCTCCAGGGGACTTTGATGCTTGCTAAAGTTTGAGCTCCCCTGGGTTACATAAATTATTGTGCTTCATTTGTTTGTTTAACTCTTATATACAAAAATAAATTCTTTTTATATACAAGAATTTATAAAAATAAATTATTTTTATAGACATGAGATTGAATAAGAATAAAAAATAGCTCTTACCATGTTATTTTTTACTATATTATTAAATTATTCATTGAATTATTCATTTATTAATTCATTCAACAGAATTTACTAAGCACTTAGTCCTTATACTATGTAGTCTCCAGATGCTGAGAATGAGAAATAAATGAGAGACTTTATAATTTCAAATAATTTGCAGAATAAAACATAGCTAGGGATAATAAATATATGAGCTGCCATTCCTCAGCACTCATGATATTTCCTCCTAAATACATTATCATCATAATCCTTCCCAATAAAGTACTTCAGGGAAGCAATACTCCTTTAACAGAATTCAGTCAATATTTTATATGAGCCATCACTTGCATTGAGAAAAACATTGACAAATATTTTTCTTTATTGTAATATAGAATATAAATTCTATTTGGATATAAAGTGGTTTGAGATACAGATAAAAGGTGTCACTTAACTGTGAGACAATAAATTTTTGGTTGATATTCTTGAAACAATATACTTTACATTATATTACACACACACACACACACACACACATATATATATACCCACACACATATATCCATAGGATTTGAATCGTTCTCCATTTAGAATTGGATTTAATTTACTTTGGATGGGTTTGATATAGAACATGATGTCAATTATTCAGATATGGATATTGATGACAAAGAGAATGACTCTTTGCATGTGTCCTCTGCAACCACACTGTACTCCAAGTTGTCAATGAATATACAATGTGATAAAAGTTCTCATATAAATCCACCTGGGAGTAGCAGGATGAAGGTACAGATTATTATGTCTTGTAAATCATGTTAAGATCTGTAAGGAAGTATAGATGTTAAGAAGATAACCATTGGGTATTTTTCATCAAGGAAATGGGAAATGTGGGTGGGGCATAATGACTATGATTCAATTTGTATTTGGAAAAGACCATTCTGGCAGCAGCATAAACAGATTGATAGGGATCAAAGTCAAGGCTGATGGAACAGTTAAGTGGTTCTATCTGCTAATTGAAGGAAAAAATAAATGGAAAAGTGAATGAATAAGTGAATGATGAATAAATGGAAATCAAGTGCTACTTTCTATTAGATTTCTTTGTGTTTGTGTACAGAGGTGGTGGAGTGGGAGCATTTTGACCTATAATCTTTTAAGCATGCAAGGTTTATAGCTCTACTTTCTCCATTATTCAAGGTCAGGGCAGTGGCATGCCATAGTTTCCACAAGTACTTTTAATTCAGTGGTTCTTGAGAAACCAGAAGGGAGCTCAAGGGTAAAGATGCAAAGCACTAGCACCAGAGCACGTAACAGGATCTCTTAATTCCCTTCAATGATTTTCTATTCTAGCTCCTCAGAGAGGAGAGAAAGGAAAAGGCAACAACTACAACAATAGTCTGTCCAGAAATAAAACTGTGTTCTAGTCCTTAGGTACCCGAGGAAGAGAAGGCAGCATAGCATAACAGTATGCCAACTAAAGAAGAAGGCCATAGGAGTCAAGCAAGGGCCAATTACATAGTCAATTTCATTTGTATTTCCTCTGGAAATGATATGAAATGGCATTGACAGGATAATCCTCTCTCAGATTGCTGGCCAATCCCTCGACATTGTGTTTAGTTCTGAGTTTTCTGCCTCCATATCACCTCTTATAAATGAGTGACTGTTGATAGGTATGGGATTTTCTTCTGGGGTGATGGAAATGTTCTAGAATTACATAGCAGTGGTGATTGCGTGACATTGTAAACATGCTAAATGTCTCTCAAATGGATACTGTAAAATGACTTAAAAGGTAAATTTTATGTATATTCTACCACACACAAAAAATAAAACTATAAAAAAGAATGTCATCAGGTTTTTAACACCCAAACCTAAGGGTCTGAGATACCCCATGTGCATGCTCATAAGCTAGACTATCACAGTTTTATATATTCTCTATAAATATACATATACATGAAATCTCTTGATTAAAGAACAGATCTTTATGTTTAAGCACTTACTAAGTACTACAAAGTAAAATAATAATTGAATGCCTCAGCTTCCTAAAACAAAATGCTCTGAGAGCCACATCTCACCTGAAAATGCAGCGGGATTCACACCACAGGAGAAAAACTCCAAAATTGTTTAAAATTTGGAGTATATACAAACTGCTGGAATAATAGATATGTTAATCTGCTTTACTATATTAACCATTTTACTATCTACATGTATCCCATAATATCATGTTGTAAACTTTAAATATACCCCAAAAACTTTATTTTTCAAAAAGGAAAGCACTCTATAAAATCCTAAAGAGATACCTATGTAAAGTGTGACTGCAGCAGAAGTGGAGTGTTATGAGCTGGGTTTAAGTTTCACGCTCCATTAGAAATATTTTAGGGACCAGCCATTCCTATCATGTGGAGCAGTGTTGGTGCTCTGCAAAGAACATGTGCTCATGACTCAGAAGCCCTGTCCTGCTGAAAGGAGCATACAGTGAAGAAAGTGGTGTATGTTATCACTCACGCTCTTTGAGAGCACAAAAATGGCCCATGCAGAGAACACTTAGGCCAGAAGTTTTCAAATGTTTCTTTTAATAACCACAAGGAAGAGAATTCCAGAAACAAAGTAAAAGGACAAGCTGTTAGAGTAGGAAAAAATGCTTGCAACACATGCATGTAAGTAAATGGTAAGTATGCAGAATATATAATCATTACAGCTTATTAAGAAAAATGAGAAAGTAATATGAACAGGCTTTTTTTTTCAAATTTGCCAATCTTTTTATTTTACAGCCTTGACTTTGAGTAATTCTTTTTTTCACCTTTATTTATGTATTTTTAATTGATAAACAATATTTATACATATTCTTGGGATACATAGTGATGTTTTGATACAAATAATGTATAGTGATCAAATAAGGGTAATTAGCATATCCATCAGATCAAACACTTATCAATTTTTGTGTTAGAAACATAAACTATAAGACGAAATATAACTGGTCAATTGATATGGTTTGGCTGTGTCCTCACCAAAATCTCATCTTGAATTCCCACGTTTTGTGGGAAAGACCAGGTGGGAGGTGATTGAATCATGAGGGTAAGTCTTTCCTGTGCTATTCTCCTGATAGTGAATAAGTCTCCTGAGATATGATGGTTTATAAAGAGGAGTTCTCCTGCACAAGTTCTCTCTCTTAGCCTGCTGCCATCCACATAAGACGTGACTCCTTGTTGCCTTCTGCTATGATTGTGAGGCCTCCCCAACCGTGTGCAATTGCAAGTCCATTAAACCTCTTTCTTTTGTAAATTGCCTGGCCTCAGATATGTCTTTATCAGCAGCGTGAAAACGGACTAATATAGTAAATATATGCAATGAGAAATGTGTAAATTAAAATTTTAGAAAAGGAGAGAGAACTTATATTTTACCCTGGAACATAAACAAATCCTCGCTTGAGGAGAAGAAAAAGAGATCTCTACCCTGTAATGTAAGCAATTATCTCAGGGAAAATAAGAAAGACCGTTCTAGACTCCATTACCCTTACTATGTGAGTAAATGGCTCTTAGGGAAAAGGTATTCTCCATGTTTAGATATTCCCTATCTTTATATCCTGTCAATTTCCATTGTTTACAAAGCTGAGCCATCCAGTAATACAGAAAAAAAAAAAAAAAAAAAAACACTGTCCTATAAAAGAAAAGGTCTAAAGTGTCATTTTGGTTTCTTTCTATCTCTACATTTCTCTCTTCTGTTCTGACACTTCTAGAGAACTCATCTTGTAGGACTGCTTGATCTTTGAACATAAGTTTATCTTTTGGGCAACTATGTGCTAGGTCTCTGTGAAAGCTAGACCATGGAAAGAACAGAGTCTATTGTAGAATTATGGTCATGTGTTGCATAATGACATTTCTGTCAACAAAGGACCACCTACACAATGATAGCCCCATAAGATAATATTACATTTTTACTGTACCCTATGTTTAGATACACAAATGCTTGCCATTAAGTCACAATTACTTACAGGAGTCAGTACGGTATGCTGTTCAGGCTTGTAGCCTAGGAGGAATAGGCTGTATCATTTAGACTAGGTGTGTAGGCTATGCCATGCAGGTTTGTGTAATTATACTCTATGCTGTTTGCACAACAATTACATCATCTAACAGTAGACACATTTCTCACAATGTATCCCCACCATTAAGCAATGCATGGCTGTACAGACATATAATAGTATTGAACATACAGATAAGTAGTGTTTAGTAACTTCTAGTATTTCATAAAAAGAAATAATATTTAGTAGCTTATAGAGTAACCGCTATAATATGAAATTAATTTCTAACACTATGTCAAATTTACTCTGTTCCTTTGCTTCATTTTGCCATAAATATATTATTGTTTAATTGAGTGTAGTTGTTATTTTTCCTTAAACTCTTATTTCCATGCTCAGAATGTAACACAAAGACTTTTACAATTTTGCTTTGGAAATCTGGCCAATATATTTGGCTTTGAAATGTATGACTCAAAATGTAAATTTCATCAGAGCTCTGAATTAATCAATTTTTATTGTAAAGAGTGAAGAGTGACATCGTACTAGTAAAAAAAAAATAGTAAACAGACTACTTGGGTCAAAAGAAATACTTGTTTTTCAATCACTCACATCTCTTCTCATATGCTCTGTTAAAATGGAGGTAGTGCCTGATTAAAAAGTTGAGTTTAGAATCACAGGACAAATGTATAGAATTCAGAATTGGGATGCTGGACTTGTGACTGCCTCTTAGAGTATTTGCGTGTTTCTGTGCTATTGCCCTTCCCCAGGAGGGAAGCTGGAAATCTTTATGAGCTCTGTCAGCCAGAAGCAGGGAGACCTGATGCGTTGGCATGGGCTCAGGACTTGAACGATGATGCTTCCCATTCATCTGATCCCCATTTATTCCATTCAAATGTTAGACTTCTTTAACACGGAAAAAAGAAAAGGATTTCCAGGATCCAAAATAGCAGAGTTCCATTAATCCAGGTTCAATTCCTGACCCAGATGTGCCTTTTCTCTGAGTAAGTGAATAACCTTATTAACATGATGGAAAAGGGACAGAGATCGTCAAGGATAAGATAAAGCTTGCACATGACAAGACAGCAGACCAATTAGGATGATTTAGTCTAGAGAGAAAGAGGTAAGAAGGGCCTTGATTGAAGTGTGCAGAATTATGATATGTATAATGTCTCACATTCTACTCGCTGGTCTATAATCATAGATTCATTCAATATTAGCAATTTGTAATAGCAAAGTGCTTCTAGGTCATTTATTAGCTCTTCTCATAACATTAACCTTTTTCCTACCTTAAGGACATGGGAAATGATAGTAAACGTTCTAGTGATCTTCAAAATAAGACTAGACAGGTATTGTGAGGGAGGCAGTGGGAATGTTTTTAGAGGGAAAAGAACTTACACATATTAAGTACCTATTTTATCGCAAGCAAATTGCTTTGTGGTCTGTATGGGATCTCATTTAATCCTCACAATTTTCTTACAGATGGAAATGAGAAAAATAATGTTTTCAGATGAAATTTATAATTTCCCTAAGTAAGGAATGAAATTAGCCAAGGACCATCAAATAATTATATAGGAGAAATCAAGTTGCAACCTTGGTCAGTTTGACTGCGTATCAGATCTAGGACACTTTGCACTCAATATTAATAGTTTACCTGTGGCTCAGGCTTCAGAGTGGTGTTCCTACATAGTATTAGGTTCAGTAGCCCAGACTGAACGTTACACAGTCATTTGGAGATTTAACAATATTCCTTTCATAAATGAGGTTCAGCCTTGATGAAGAGATTAGAATGTGACACTGTTTATGATTTCTGCTAAGTGGTACAAAAGGTATGCATGTAAATCTTACCTCCTTTATAGACAGTACTGTGCCAATATTCCTGGAGAAGGTATGTAGACTGGGCATTGGGACCTATAAGCAATACTCAAAGCTATAAAATGATTACACATGCATCCTACACACATACACCCACACACACACACACACACACACAGTAGGTTCAGAAGTTATCCTGTAAGTGCTTTTCATGGAAATTCTGCAATGGCAAAGGCCAACTTACTAGTAACTTAATAGTATCAAAGCTTAATATCGGCCGGGCGCGGTGGCTCACGCTTGTAATCCCAGCACTTTGGGAGGCCGAGGCGGGCGGATCACGAGGTCAGGAGATCGAGACCACGGTGAAACCCTGCCTCTACTAAAAATACAAAAAAATTAGCCGGGCGAGGTGGCGGGCGCCTGTAGTCCCAGCTACTCGGAGAGGCTGAGGCAGGAGAATGGCGTGAACCCGGGAGGCGGAGCTTGCAGTGAGCCGAGATTGCGCCACTGCACTCCAGCCTGGGTGACAGAGCGAGACTCCGCCTCAAGAAAAAAAAAAAAAAAAAAAAAAAAGCTTAATATCATGAAGAGGTAGTATAAGATAGTGGTTAAGGCAGATGGATTAAAGTCAAAAATCCTGATTCAATTATTTCTCATCTGTGAAATAATAATGCATAATTTAAGTTTGTTGTGAGGCTCAAGGGAATATTGTTTATTGATTACCAAAAACATGATAAGTAATAAAAAATACTACTTCTGCTCATCATCATAATTTATAGATGGGGAAACATAAACAGCAGTTAAATTAGATAATCTCAAGCCAATCAGTTATTGAGAAAAGCCCAAACCATATTTAATTCTATCCTCATGAATATTCACACATCATAGGTGGTAGCTCTAGGGCTTAGGGCAACAGGGACAGTAAATGACATTGTGTCAAATATGGAAGCCATTTAGCCAAGTAACTATTAATATTAACTTCCCAATTTACAAGTAAAGAAACTAAGGCTGAGTCTAATTCTAAACTCTCCAAAAGAAAATAGGTAATGATAGGTGAAGGCCCATTTTCTGCCACCAGGGTTAAATACGCAGTTTTATTCTAAGTGTAGGAAGTGGGCAGAGACCATGCCTTAATTATCTCAACTTTTCCATTTGAACAAATATATGTTAATGTTCTTATAATGAATTGTACATCACATAGAATGAACTCATCATATTAGATCACAATAAATACTTGTTTAATGATACGTAAGTGAAGAAATATGATGTTTTAATAGAATATTACCCTAGAATGATACATTGTGTCTGAATAGTCTAAAAAAAAAGTAATTCTAGAAATAGAATATCTGTTCTGTGTCTGGAACTCAGTGAAGCTCATGGGATGCATATATTAAGAAGGTATGTTTCATGTAGTAAGATATCCAATACTGCTCATTTCACTGCCTCCATTGTTGCTGCCTACACATGTACTGAGTTTGGAAACTTTCACAAAAATCCTCGAAATATTAATTTCAGTCAGCAGCCTTTTGAATACAGTAAACGGAACTGAAATTTCACAGAAATATAAATCAAACATTCAACATTCATACAGCCTAAACCACATTAAAGACCCAAGCATTAATGTTAAGGATCTTTAGACATAGATGTCCAAAGGCTGCATGATACAAGCAAGGGACACCAAGAAGTAGAAAACTTTGAAGGCCACTGAGTTCAGAGATCTGTAGAAACTGAGATCCTGCTGACAGTGGACTCTAGAAACATTTCCTGTGGAAATGGAAAGAGTTCTGGATCTAAATACATGGGTGGGCTGAATTGCATCCAGCCTTGAAGACCTAATCAATTAACGTTGGCTAATTATTTAAACTCTGATTTTTCACCTGCAAAATGGAATAATTACACCTGGTTTGGAAAGTCATTATGGGATGAAATTTTAAAAGCATCTGGGATAATAAATCAATATTTTTTCTACTCTCTTCTCTCGGCTTGCTTTTCTCATAGCTACTTCTTTTCCTCCTTTATAGTTTGGCTTCAAAGAAACCCCTAAAACAACCTTTCCTGATCTTTTTCCTAAGAGGATGTCACTATTAGGCCTGAGTATTACACCGTATGTTTTTCTTATAGCCCTGCTCAAATTTCGTAGTTACATAATATTATGATTTCTGCACATTTTGATCCTTCTCCTACAAGACTATAAGGTCCATAAGGGGCAAAGACCACATCTGTTAACGTAATGGAAGACATTTAGCCAAATAACTATTAATGTGATTTTAGCATCTAGCACTTTTCTTTATATGTATGTGTCCAGTATTTGTCAAATGAAAAAAATGTATAAGTAAATAGGCTTTTAAAGAAGAAAACAGAAAAAGAAACTTCACCTGAGTTGCTAGCAAAATAAATTATTTTTCATAGTTAATAGTGGAAGGAAAGGGGCAAAGTGTAAGTCAAGATGTAGAAAAATGGCTCTTTCCCGTGAATAATGCTCTTTTCATACAACATAAACATCATTGAAATAATCATATTGAGTCTAAAGTGGTTATTTTATAAATAGTTGCTCCATTGGGCCAGGTGCAGTGACTCACGCCTGTAATCCCAAGGCTTTGGGAGGCCAAGGAGGGCAGATCACGAGGTCAGGAGTTCAAGACCAGCTTGGCCAATATGGTGAAACCCTGTATCTACTAAAAATATAAAAATTAGCCAGGTGTGGTGGCGTGCACATGAGTCCCAGCTACTCAGGAGGCTGAGGCAGAAGAATCGCTTGAACCCAGGAGGTGGAGGTTGTAGCGAGCCGAGATCATGCCACTGCACTCCAGCCTGGGAGACAGAGTAAGACTCTGTCTAAAAAAAAAAAAAAAAAAAAAAGTGGCTCCATTGAAGAAAAGGTTATGGAATGCTTCATATCAATCAATGCAATTAGTTTATCATCTCTGTGTCTGAAACAATATCTAAGGATGAAGAAGTTAAAGCAACTAGCCTACAATCTATTTGCTCTCTTTATTGGGGAAGAATCCCAGGAGAAGGAAAAGAAAGACAGGTGATCCAATCTAATACACTTGACGGCATAATAACTGGACTTATGAGCAAACAGACTAATAATATTTGTTAGGAAAAGAGTTTTCATCTACTAAATAAGGGTGTCTCTGGTTAAAGATTCCTTGTAATAGAAAAAGGAAGAGAAGAAAAAGAGGGAAGCGGAGGAGGAGAAGGAAGAGGCAAGCAGAGGGAGAGAGGAGTGGAGAAGGAATTAAAGGAGGGCAAGGAGAAAGAAAGAATCATCATTTATGGATTTATGAAGACTACCTCCCTGAACAATGCCAGATAAGCCCTGGTATAAAATGGAGATGATTCATAGACTGAATTCTTTCTTCTGTGTCAGGTAATACCCCCTGTAACTATCTACCTTAGAAACCTTAATCATTCTTGGTCAGAAAGCATGTGTACAGTGCAGGAAAAGGAAAACAAAACAAGACCTGAGGAGTTATCTTGATTTTTTAGACCTCTATCTGCTTCTTTTGAGCCTCTTGATTGCCTGCATTCTTAAAATTACTAATAAGCTTTCTGTAGGGTAAGATTTCTTATTCATATGCATCTGATTGGACAATATAATGTTTCCTGTTACCTCATCATCTTTGACCTTCTGCTACCTAAGCACCTTGCAGCAAGAGGCGTCCATGTTAATAACTCTGGCCAAGAATATGTTAAAAACAAAACAAAATAAATCTTCCGGGTAAGAATTGCAGAAAACATTTTGCTTTCCTGACTAAATGAAGCACACTACCTGTAAGGCATCTGTGTTCCTGTCTTTCCCTCTTCCTATAGGGCAGATATGATCCCTATAGAAGCAGGTGGTGTTCTGTGACAATAAAGAAACAGAGAATTAATAAATGAGTACTAGTCTTGATATATAGAAACTACTGGAATAATGCCATCAACCATGAAGTTCTAGACTTATTATTTAAGACAAGCAAGCCTCTGTGGCCATCTTACACCTTCTTGCATCCAGCTGGCAGCATTCCTAAATTACAGAGTCCTACTCAAAGGGCTTGAACCATCCCAGTTAATGTTTCAGAAGCTTAAATAAATTTCAAAGTGTTATAGATACAAATTCTCTATAAACCCATGTGATTATTCAGAAACGGTCAAGATAATCCACGTGTCGATAATAAAAGACACACTTGCAAATGAAGCAGTGATTTCCTTCATTGTGTATTTCAACATCTTTACCCAGTACTTAATCCACACAGTTCCCTCTGTATGGAATCCCTGTGGGATTCTAACCCTGACAAGTTCAGGAAATGAAAAAGCTCTTAGAGAGACCTCTTATTACCTGTTGATCTTCACATTAAACATACTTCACAGTATGAGACCATGCTTTTCATTTAAAATTACTTTTTGTTCCATAACAGCTTGGAAATCCACAGTATCATCAGGTAACTAACTCCATTTCTTTTTTACCTCCTCACCTCATTTCATTTCATTCTGTGAGCCTGGAATCAGAAAATTCGAATTTGATTCAATGTTGACTTAATGAATATAATTTTACTTCATATTTAAATGTGTAGAAAGAAATTCCTACCTCACTGTTGTTATGAAGATTAAAAGAAACCATCCATTTACAGAGTGTTCTTTATTCTTTTGTACTTATGCAGATAAGTGCAAAGCTTGTGGCCAAATTAATGACTGTTGAACTGTGATTAGTGCTTACCTCTACTTCTGTTCACTCAAATGAGAAAACGGGAAAGGCCATCAAATGAGAGAAGCTTAGGCGGAATTCCATTAATCTGTAAGTAACAGAATCAAAAGAGAAACATAAATGGCATTCCCAAATGGCTTCGTCATTATGTTCTCAGAAGTGAGGAAGGCACATTGTCTATTGTAGTGGGCAACATTTATATGAAAGTGAGGGCACCTAAGGGGTAGGCATAATATTGCTTTCTGCCTGGCTATATTGACTCCATTCTCTGTGGTGGAGAGCTCCATCACACAGTCACTGAAACTTCATATGAGACCACAGTTAGGTAATTGCAGAAGTGGCCACTGGGGCTGTTACCTGGGGGCAATGATTACACATAGGATTTGTTCACAGACACTCAGAAATGCACTTCCACCACATATGGGAGTATAGTACAAATATCACAGCACAAAGGGATCACATTTTTTAAAAGAAACTGAAAATAATTTTTGCTTTCTGAATCCCTGGGTTTGTGGAAGCTTTGAGTGACAAGAGATCTAGAGGTCACCAATTCAAATGTCTTCATTTCACAATTAAAAAAGGAAGCATTGAATGAGAGAAAGTAATCGCATAAATCACACAGTAGCTAATGGTCAGGAGAAGAACCTAGGTTTCCTAATCTGCTGTATATTTGTTTCACTTTCTTTCTTATATTGTGTTATAGTATTTTCCCTGTCTAGGTGAGTGGTAAAACTACATATAAATGCTGGAGGCAAGAATAGATCATATCGTATACTTCTGGAGCAAGTAAATAATGTTTAAAAAAATACCTTTATGAAATGGCTTTGGAGAGGGATGGAAAATAGAGAACCTGAATTTTTTTAGTATCATAAATTTAATATCTGGTCTTTCAGTGGTAAGTCCCTAGGAATGCTTAATACCACTGAGCTGCTGGCCTACTGTCACTCTCACTTTGTGTGTTCCCATAGCTTAGATTTAGCTTTGATTTTCTGAGCTTATTCTAGTTTATCTGCAGTGACAGCAGACTGCTTGATTGATCTGGGTGCTAACCCCCATCCAACCTTTGTCACACTTCACTCAACATTCCTGAACCCCTGGATGATCTCATTGACAAACTTCTAGAATCACCTAGACATTAGTTGCCCCATTTGACTTACTATGAGCTCTGCTACGAATGGAAGGAATATAGTCATAAAAATGCATGAAGATCACAAGTTTTGTGGAAGGTTTGAATTGACCTCACCTGAATTGACCTCAAATTTATCACCGTATATTAGATGTTATAAATTGATCCATGCTGGTTTCACAACTTGGATCTTCACTTGAGCACCTGTTACCCATCCCTGGCCTAATTATCTACTCTCCATCAGAATGTTGCTGAAGTCTTACTATGGTCCATACCCTCTAGAGTGCTAAGTAGTGATAATACTGAATAAAGTTGTGTACTATCAAGGTTGCTTTATACTTCTTTTAAATAAAGCTAATATGTGTTGGGCGGGGAGAAGAATTCGAAACAATGATCATCTTAATTTCTCATCCTGGCCATAGCATTCCATCGTATTTCATCCATACTTACGAAGGGATTCTGATGATAACCTAAAGGGTTATGATTGTTAGCTAGTTTCCTAATATCTAGTCTCCTCTCATTTCTTAATAAGAGGGCTATGATTTATTAAAGGCAAGGATGTGCTCAAGAAAAAGATTGCATTTTCTAGTTCCCATTATAGTTAGGCATAACCACGTGCCTAAATTCTGGTCAATGAGATATAAAAGGATAGAGAAAAGCTCTAACTTGAGAAAGATTTCATGAGTGGAAAGAGAAACTGAAATGGGCTGCTTTTATTCTTGGCAGATAATAGAGATGCATGATATATACACACACAGACTTCTGGAAGACAAACACAGAATGCAAAGGACAACAAATAAGAGAGTTTATCCAAGGCAGAAGATCATGACGACACACTTTCAGCAAAGAAGAAACCCCTGCAGCCCAGGAAGGATCTACACTGTCCTACAGAAGTCTATGAATAGTGTCATGGCAAGGGACTTGGGAAAGTTTCCCAATCTCTCCTTTTCTGAATGTAGTTACGAATATGGTAATTCTGTCTTCCTCTCTCAGCATTGTTTATTGAATGTATTAGACTTATAGGTAACTGATTCAAAAGAAACACTATCTAGAAGTAGTGAAGAGGACTGCACAGATATGGAGGAGATTAAATTTTGAGGTTGTCCACATATGGACAAAAAATTTGCCCAAAGGAATAGACCATGGCCAAGATGGGCGGTCTACAATTTATTCTTTCCTCATACCTTGTTAATGAAACCCTGATCCCTGATGACCACAAATCCATCTTGCCATTCATGGGGCTGCTCTACCTCAGACAATTTTTTATGTTAGGATAAAAGAAGCCACCTTTAACTTTCCTTTTGTTAACAGCAACTGCAACTACTTTCTTGCCGATATTGACCCTACTTTTGGTTTTCTTTTAAGATACAGCAAGTTTCCATATTCAATTGTACTCATGAATACATGAAATTAAGAACTTAATGATCACAGTGACCTGTGCAGTTTTACTTTTTAACTTTCTGGTTTAAAATCCAGAGATATAGCTGTCCTTACTTTTATAAGCATTGCCCAAAGTATGCCAATTAATCTATTAAGTTATTAATCATGTAAAGATGTGAATTTGTGTCTACTTAAAATAGAGGAGTGAAATAGTAGGTGAATTCGGTCGGGTAAAATGATGTACATACAACATTGGTGATTCAAATTTTGACTTCATCCTATAAAGAGCAAAGAACATAATATCAAGTTACTGGTATAAAACAGCTCTAAGCATTCATGTGATTATTTTTTCTAGCTTTGCTTTAGACCCATGTAAGACATCATCTATGAAACATGAGAATTAATAAAAGAGATGATAGTTATTAATTATTAGGTGCATGCCATATGCTAAATGCTTTTCTTTTTGGATTAGCACATTTTTCTTAGTTTGTTGTTCACATCCTCACAGTATAGATTATTACACTGAGATTGAGAGATGAAATAACTGCCAAATTTTTCAACATCTTATAATTTTGAAGCTGGAATGAGAAGACAATGTTGTTTACTTTAAAGTCTATATTATTTCACCTATATCAGAATTTCTATATAGTAGAGAGATTGTGATATATTGCTAAGACTTAATGTTAGACTGACACTTTTTGGATGAAGCAGGGACTAAAAATTAGAACTGCACTCTGAGGTGAAGCAGGAACCAGGAGATCAGCCATTCGTGCTGTGAGGAAGACGATTTTATCTAGCAGAGCCAAATATATGCAAGATGCTATTGGAAGAAATCTAGTATGGCAGGAAAAGTTCTAAGATGGCCATCATGATCTTCACCCTTTGGTGTTTCCCCCTGGGTAATTTATTCCCCTTGTGTCTAGGCAGAATCTTTTATTTGCTTCTAGCCAATAGGATATAGCAATGATGTGTAAGTGTCACTGCCTTGGTTAGGTTACATCACATAAAATATCTGAGGGAATATCAGTCTCATGATTATGCTATGTTATATAAGATTCCATCTTAACAGACTGGAGCAAGAGACTCTCCTGCTGGCTGCAAGAAGCCAGCTGCTGTGCTCTGAACTGCCTATGGGAGGGCCATGTGGCAGGGAACTGCAGGTGGCTTCTAGGATCAGTGAGCCTTGTGCTATAGTTACAAGGAAATACATTCTGCCTACAACCTGAATTAGATTGGAAGCAGATATTTCCCCCCAGTCAAGCCTCCAGATGAGAACACAACCCAGCCCACACCTTCACTGCAACCTTGTAAGATCTTCAGCAGAGAATCGAGCTATGCTATACTTAGATTCCAGACCCAAGGACATTGTGAGATCATAGATTTGGATTGTTTGAAGGCATCAAGTCTGTGGTGATTACACAGCAATAGAAAACTAGTACAACTAGTGAAGCAGTTGGCACAAAGGAGGCCAGGCCACTGTACCAGGGTAACATGACAAAAAGATGGCCCAAGATGGGACTTCTTTCCTGGAAGGACTGGGCTGCTGGAGAGTGTATGAATAAATGACTCAGGAACAATGCTGGACTTGTGTTACCTGTCCTAGGGCACAACAATACATGGATCTGGATTAATACATGAGCAAAGTAAGCCCTAAAATGAGCTGAACAATTATTCATTTGCTCAGAAATATTTACTGATGACATAACTGATGAGTGAATAAATGAACTATAAGAGAGATATGAAGAAATTGCCCAGAACTAGGCAGAAAAAGAGAAAATGATGGAAAATATAGAAGAAAGATAAAAAGACACCTCCCACTCCAGACCTACGAAGCAGAAACTCGGGGGATGGACCACAGCAATCTGTGCTTTCCCAAGTCCTGCAGCCAATTTTGATGCACACTAGAGTTTGAGAACCACTAATAAAGACTAAGGTGAAAGGAACACATTTTGCCTTAAGTGATGAGCTACCAAAAAATTGTCTTTTTTATTATCTCTCCTTATAATATAAAAAAGAAAAGAATGAATGTTCATTAGGTATAACATAGAAAATATAAGCATATCAAAAATTTTTATGTTAGAAGTAAAGAGAATAGGTTTTTAATTGAAGCGGGAAAAAAGCAATATAAAAAATATTGAATTTTCACCTTGTTTTAACGTCATATGGCCATAAAATAATGAGATAATACATAAAACAACAATTTTTCCTTCTTATCTGTATAGGGAATAAAAGGCATTTTATTTTATAATAAATCTTTCTGTTTTAAAATATCATGGTTCTCTTGGGACCTGAAATTTTTCTTCTGCTGCTTTATTTGACACCATAGTTAAATCACCCTATATTCTTTGACATGTGTCAGAATAACAAGCGATTGGAAACTTTCCAAAATGCAGGCATAATTAATGAATCCAGCTGATACAATATGTAAAGTCAAAAGAGTAGATACTTCTTTCACACAGGCTAGTCCAACAAAATGTCAGATTCACTTTGTTTCAGTAGTTGCTTAATATCAAAGATCAAAAATACATGACCGCTCAAATAACTTTTAAGTGCTGATTTTTATTTTGTCATATATTGAATAATTTTTACATTTTAAAGATGATCAGTTTTGTAGGTACATTTTAAAATCTTGAAATTAGGAGAAATATACTGGCAATAAAGTTAATCAAGTGTTGGAAAGTAAAAACTGGAAAAACTTGCATCATTAAGTTCACCAAACTACTTTTATATAATTTGTGTAAATACTTTTTTAATATTAAAAATTGGGAGACTTTCCTTTGAAATTCTTTCTGTAGCATAGGGTATTTTAAATGACAGAAACTTGTGCTCTTTCTAAGTCTTGCTTCATTTTGGAAACCAAATATTTTACAACTTCCTTAATGTAGACCACTTTTGAGAAAATAGTTTTCTTGTGCGGTATTATGAACTGAATTGTGTCTCCGCTAAATTCGTACACTGAAGCCCTAAACCCCAATGTGACTGTTTTTGGAGACAGGCCTTTAAGGAGGTAATTAAGGTTGCATGAGGTCATGAGAATGGAGCTCTGATCTGATGTGATTTGTGTCCTTATGAGAAGAAGAGGAGACACCAGGGCCCTTTCTCTTTCTGCGAGTGTGCAGAGAAAAGGCCATGTGAGGATACAGCAAGAAGGCACCATCTGTTAGTCAAGGAGAGAAGCCTTGGAATGAAAGCAACTCTGTTGACACCTTGATCTTGGACTTCCAGGCTCCAGAACTGTGAAAATATAAACTTTTGTTGTTTAAGCCACGCAGTCTCTGGTATTACGTTATGGCAGACCAAGCTGACTACCATATATGGTCATATGTCAATGTACTTAGAACAATGTCTAGTACAGAGATGGTGCTTAAAAGATATTTGTTGAATGAAAGAAAAAATGCAGAGAATTTTTTCAGTGCTAATAGAGCCATAGAAGTCTTAACTTCTATCTCAAGGACACACTTATTATTTATAAACAACAATAATATAATAATATAGATTATTTTCTTTAATAAATCCATAAACATTTAAAAAATGCTTTTTTATACTATTTTATAAACTGTACAAATTTATTCTTATGAGTGTGAACTATGTTTGTGTAATTATGAATAATAAACACAGTATGAAATCATTTCTATTGCACTGGAATTATAAGCAAAATAAAATAAAAGATTGCCCTTAGTATTCATTGACATCTAACTTTGGGTCTTAGTGCAACACTGTTCAAAGGGCTAGAACAGATAGATACCTGATCCTTCAGGACAAAACTCTATCTTGCCTATAAGAACACATGTAGGCCATTGGAGTACAAATGATTTAATATTCTGGTTTTTATACCAGAGGCTATGTCAAGAACTTCCTCCTAGAGCCCATGGCAAAACTAAACATCAGGACCCAAGTAATTGAAAAGAATCTGGACAACGTGAGGCAGCATATGAATAGTAGTTGAACAGTGAATGCATCTGCCGTATATTCAATCTTAGGTTCCAACTATTTTGTCAGTCTCTAAACACTGTATCAGAAATTTTCTATGGAAAATATCTCAAGAATTAAAAACAAGATCCCATGGTGGGAACTGAACAATGAGAACTCATGGACACAGGAAGGGGAACATCACACTCCAGGGACTGTTGTGGGGTGGGGGGAGTGGGGAGGGACAGCATTAGGAGATATACCTAATGCTAAATGACGAGTTAATGGGTGCAGCAAAACAGCATGGCACATGGATACATATGTAACAAACCTGCACATTGTGCACATGTACCCTAAAACCTAACGTATAATAATAAAATAAAAAAACAGAAATGCAAAAAAAAAAAAGAATTAAAAACAAGAAATTGGATACTTACAATACACTTGTAAGGAATAACATTGTAGAGGTCAGAAAAAAAATCTTGAGGAAGTATGAAGTCCTATGAATCACTGCAGGAATATCAGACCTTATAGTACTAAAGCAAGTGATTCCCTGGAAGATTTTGTAAAGCAGCTGAAAGGCCTTCTGTGTGCAGCTGCCAAAGTCATGTGCCTGGCAAAGATGATACAGGTATAATAAGAATTCTGCCATGCTCTTACTTCCAAATCTTATGGCGGTCACTCTGACTGATGGAATGTAAATTAGAATTTACTAGCAAAAAATTCTGGGAAATGTGTTCTTCAGAATTTAAGCCCAATCTCTGAAGCACACACGAAAGTATAGAATAGAACAGAGAACATTCCTAGTTGTTAAGTAGAAAATGAATGTGTGACTGAGTTTATAATTGCTCATAGTTCCATTTTGGCTTTGGCCTTTAAGAAATTTAGAAATTGTAGGCTGGGCGTGGTGGCTCACGCCTGTAATCACAGCACTTTGGGAGGCCGAGGCTGGCAGATCATGAGGTCAGGAGATCAAGACCATCCTGGCTAACACACTGAAACCCCGTCTCTACTAAAAATACAAAAAAATTAGCTGGGCGAAGTGGTGGGCACCTGTAGTCCCAGCTACTCCAGAGGCTAAGGCAGGAGAATGGTGTGAACCCGGGATGCGGAGCTTGCAGTGAGCCGAGATTGCGCCACTGCACTCCAGCCTGGGCAACAGAGTGAGACTCCATCTCAAAAAAAAAAAAAAAAAAAGAAATTTGGAAATTGCCTGTTTCTTAATTTTGTTTCCCATATTCTATGAATATGAATAAAATCTACTGTGCCTTAATAAGTAGAAGAATTTGTAGTATTTAAATTCATTTGTATCTAAAATGCTATCATTGCAATAGTATAATACACTCTTCCCTTTGTCAATATTTAAAATTCTCATCTGTAAAGTGCAAAGATTCGATTTTGGGTAAAGCTCCTTTGTTAGTCTGCATTGATAGCCTTCAGTATACACACACACACACACACACACACACAATTCCCTTTTCAGGAGAAGTCCTGATGCTCAAATCTCTGAAGATGTTATAAAAATATAAATGGGATATTAACTACATAATAAAATATTTATTATATTTGAATAGAGTTTATATTACCCTTATTCTGAAGTTGTGTTTGAATTTAAGATGGCAATTATAGTAATTTATGAACAAGCAGTAATATGATGAAACTAACAATCTTTTCATTGTTAGAAATGCTATGATTTTGTATTAAAAATTTTCCTGAACCACTAAAATAGTATGATGTTTATAATAAAAAAACCCATTCATATGGCAACTAAAACTATAAAACAATTAGGAATTTACTTACAGAAATGCATAGGACCCACAGGAAGAAAATTTTAACATGCTACAGATCATAAGAAAACTTAACTGGAAAGTCTCTCTTCCTTTCGCTCTCACTTTCTCTCACTCTTTGTCTCTCTTTTAAAGAAACAAGAATAATATAATATTGTAACAATGCAGGCGATAATCTGTCAAGTGGACAAGGAGTACCAATGGCTTGAAGGCCTAATTAGTGGAAGGCAACAGATAGTGGACTAGCTGGGAGTTTAGCTGGGAGTTCTGAGTGGTGAGACTGTTGTAGGGGGCTTGCTAATCTCCATGGCACCATGTGTTGACTGAAGGCAGTGTGCTGGTGCAGCAGTTAATAGAAATGGACCAGGTCAGCCACACATGCTTGATAACAAACACCATATGCATGTGTGGACAACAAGTGAGAGAGTGATGGAAAGTAGAAGCCGCAGGAGACTTTAAAATGGTCATTATGCTTACATTTGCTCCCCAGCTAACACATAGATCCATAAACACACTGGGAACCTTATTAGCTCAAGGTGTTTCAGCACAACCTCCACCAAATTTTGGATTGATCCAAAGTTATGATGACCTTTGTAAAAGGAGACTTAAAACTTAAAAGTGCACACACACACACACACACATCAGAGACCATTGATATTTAGAACTAAATTCCAGTCTGTGGAAGGCAGACTTTATAGAATAAGTCTAGGCAAGTTATAAAATCACAAAACAATAGCAACAATAACAACCCACAGAGGGGAGAATGTCAGAATTCAGAGTATTGCAATAAATTAGCTAAAATATCCAGTATTCAATAAAAAATGAGGAGACATGAAAAGGAACCCATCACCAGGACCCATACACAATAATGATCAACAGAGACTGACTCTGAGTGTTTCCAGATGTTGGATTTAGATGACAAAATTCCATTGCAACTATTATAAAAAGGTTCAAAGAACTAAGGAGACCATGTTTAATGATAGTATAGAGAAAAAATTATAAATGGAATTCTTAAGGTGAAATGTGCACTATAATAACTGACATGAAAAATTCATTAGAGGGGCTCAATAGCAGATTTGAAATATCAGAAGAGTCAGTAAACTTGAAGACAGATTAAGAGAAATTATCCAATTATCAAGAAACATAAAGACTATTGAAGACAAATGAACAGAAATTCAACAATTTGTGAAACATTGTTTTTTAATTACTACATCTGATATATATTTCATATGCATAATTCTGACATATTTATAAATCATGTTACATGATATATTCAGAAATGCTTTATTAGTGATAACTGTATTTCCTTTCTTAAGTATTCTTTTTTTATATATTATAAGTTCTGAGTTACATGTGCAGAACATGCAGGTTCATTACATAGGTATACATGTGCCATGTTGGTTTGCTGCACCCATCAACCCATCATCTACATTAGGTATTTCTCCCAATGCTGTCCCTTTCTAATCCCCACACCCTGCCGACAGGCCACAGTATGTGATATTCCCCTCCCTGTGTCCATGTGTTTTCATTGCTCAACTCCCATTTATGAGTGAGGACATGCAGTGTTTGGTTTTCTGTTCCTGCATCAGTTTGCTGTTTTTGTTACTGAAGTCTTGCAATATAGTTTGAAGTCAGGTAGCATGATGCCTCCAGCTTTGTTTTTGTTTCTTCTTTTTTATTTGCTTAGGATTGTCTTGGCTATGTGGGCTCTTTTTTGTTCCATATGAAATTTAAAGTAGTTTTTTCCAGTTCTGTGAAAAAAGTCAATGGTAGCTTGATGGGGATAGCATTGAATCTATAAATTACTTTGGGCAGTATGGCCTTTTTCATGATATTGATTCTTCTTATCCATGAGCATGGCATGCTTTTCCATTTGTTTGTGTCTTCTCTTATTTCCTTGAGCAGTGGTTTGCAGTTCTCCTTGAAGAGGTCCTTCACATCCCTTGTAAGTTGTATTCCTAGGTATTTTATTCCCTTTAATGTACCAGTAAGTGCACAGTGGAGGACCCAGAAGGACAAGAGATCTTTAGAGAAAGAGGCAGAAATAAATACAAGAAGAAGTAATACAAGCTAAAGTTTTAAATTGGTTGAAAAACATGGATCTTCAGACCCAAGAAGCTCACAATAGGTTAAAAACAAAGTGATCCACATGTAGACACATTGTCACCAAACTGACGAATCCAAGACCAAAAAGAAAATACTGCAAGCAGCAGGAAAAACATGGACTCATAATGCACAGGGGAACAATAACATTATAATTGCCAGAAAAATGGGATGGTATCCAAAATGCTGGAGGTGGGGTCTGAACCTTCAAACAAGAATTCTATAAACAAAACAATTATTTTTTCAAAAATAAAGGCAAAATAAAGACATTCTCAGATAAACAAAGACTCAGAAATGTATTGATAATACAAAATAGAGTTATTTCTCCATTAATATCAGAAGCAAGGCAAGTGTTTCTACTCTCACCCATTATACCAAACATTGTACTGATGGTCCTAGCCATGGTAATAAATAAATGTGTATTGATTGAAAAATAAGACTAACAACATGATCATCATCATAAAAGTAGAAAAATTTCAGCAATCTACAAGTAAGCTATTTAAACTTCCATGTGAGTTTAACAAGGTCAAAGAGTACAAAGTCAATATACAAAGATCAACTGCATTTCTACATACTAGCACAGGAAATTAGAAATTGCAATGAGGCTGGGTGCAGTGGCTCATGCCTACAATCCCAGCACTTTGGGAAGCCGAGGCGGGTGCATCACGAGGTCATAAGATCAAGACCACCCTGACCAACATGGTGAAACCCTGTCTCTACTAAAAATACAAAAATTAGCTGGGAGTGGTGGCACGTGCCTGTAATCTAAGCTACTCAAGAGGCTGAGGCAGCAGAATAGCTTGAACCAGGGAGTCAGAGGTTGCAGTGAGTCGAGATCGCACCACTGCACTCCAGCCTGGAGACAGAGTGAGACTCCATCTAAAAAAAAAAAAAAAAAAGGAAAGAAAAAATTATTTTAAACCTCTCTATCAAGTATGCTACTTAAATGTAAACACAAAAACATATGTATATATGGCATGTATATATATACAT
Organism: Symphalangus syndactylus; assembly: GCF_028878055.3. Classification (NCBI taxonomy): domain Eukaryota; kingdom Metazoa; phylum Chordata; class Mammalia; order Primates; family Hylobatidae; genus Symphalangus; species Symphalangus syndactylus. The sequence continues at coordinate 90,952,433 of NC_072426.2, forward strand.
GTAAATGTACACACACATATATAGCACATGACATATGTATGTATTCATATATAAATCTTTATATGGAAACTACAAAATATTGGTAAATAAAGACATAAACAAAAGAAGCAATAAACCATGTTGAATTGGAAGGCTCAATATTGTTGTCAGCAATCCAAAGGAACAACTACCAATATACACAAAATGAAAATTTAATCTCAGCAGCAGAATGCTAAATAAAAGAAATATCAAAGAGTACAAGTTATGACCCCACTCATATAAAATTATGGGAAAGGCAAAATTACAGTGACAGAGGTGAGATCAACAGTTATCCAATTCTAGGATAAATGATAAGAGACTGCAAAGTACTATATGGAAACTGTCTGGGTGTGAAAATATCCATACTGAGATTGTGGTGGTGGTTACATGGCAGTACAATCAGTGAAAATTCATCCAATGTGTACTTTTTACAGGGCTGAATTTTACTGTGTGTAAATAAAGCTGCCAGAATTAATACTCCAAATATATTTACGAAAGTATGCTGAGTTATTTGGATATAGATGTTCAGTATTATTTGCAGTAACAAAATTTTAAAGAAAATCTGTCAATCAATAGGAAATTGTTTAAATTTAATATGTTGTATTCTTGCAATGGAATACCATGCAAATATTGTAAAGAGTAAGGAATATAGGTTTGTATGTGTTCATATAAGAAAAACATCTTATATATATTTTTTCTTTTCTTTTTTTTTTTTTTTTTTTGAGATGGAGTCTTGCTCTGTCACCAGGCTGGAGTGCAGTGGCACGATCTCAGCTCACTGCAACCTCCACCTCCAGGGTTCAAGCAATTCTCCTGCCTCAGCCTCCCAAGTAGCTGGGACTACAGGCGCACGCCACCACACTCAGCTAATTTTTGTATTTTTAATAGAGACAGGGTTTCATCATGTTGGCTAGGAGGGTCTCGGTCTCTTGACCTCGTGATCCACCTGCCTCAGCCTCCCAAAGTGCTGGGATTACCGGTGTGAGCCACCACACCCAGCCAAAAAGAAGAATATTGCACAGAGGAATATTACTAATAAGATTGTACAAGTCCTTAGATATATTTATATTTGCCCAGATGTCTACAAAAAAACTCATCTATTTTTGCTCTCATACTTGTTTCTCTTCTAGATGTTGCCACTCCAGTTAATGGTACCACTCCTTGCCTGATTACTTATTGTCTTTGTTTTGTGCAAGGTAAGAGCTCATTGACTGGTTAAAGACATTAACTTTTCCCCTGGGTCAAGGAATTACGTGGTAGCAAAAATATAACAGATTTGTATTTTAGAGACAAGTCCTAGTCTAGGCCTCATATTAAAATTTTTTATTACCTTAACAAATCAATTAATCTCTCGATTTTAGAATGTTTAATATACATTATAGTAATGAATTTAACAATTTTTTTTACATTCTCTCTCTGCTTATCCAGGATGTGTCAGCAGAAAGGAAAGTAATATTCTATGTTTGCATGCCTTTTGTGCTGTAAAGCTGAAGCAATTTTTTTTACATTTTAACTTCCTAGGATAACCTCAAATAGCAAGTTTCTGTGTCACTGAAAATGTATTCTTTGTATTACATCTTACCTACCTCTTAAAATATGTCATTCTTCTAAGTTAATCAGACAATTGTGTTACACTTTTTTAGGGAGGCTGATTTCTGGGTAAGAAGCTGATTTTGTATTTTATTACTTGTTACTGTTTGTTCTTAAATAACCGGGCACAGTGGCTCACACCTGCAATCCCAACACTGGGAGGCTGAGGCAGGAGTTTGAGACCAGCCTGGCTAACCTGGAGAAACCCCACCTCTACAAAAAATACAAAAAATAGCTTGTCATTGTTGCACCCACCTGTGGTCCTAGCTACTCAGGAGGCTAAGGTGGGAGAGGGAGAATTGCTTGAGCCTTGGTGGCAGAGGTTGCAGTTAGCCGAGATCATGCTACTACACTGCAACCTGGGAGACAGAGGAAGACTTCATCTCAACAAACACAACCAAACACACATACACTCACACGCATTTATCTGTGTATACATATGTGTGTGTATATATGTATACCAAGCCATAAATACACATATCCACACAGATTTATACACACAGTACACACACATACATTTATGTATGTATTTATTTAATACATGATGTTACTATTAAGAGAAATAATATCATAGCACAAATGAAATTTACTGAATTTGGAATCAATAAGTCTGAGAATAATTCATGATTTTCTATTATGATAGAGAAGTAATTCATTGTTTTCTCAACTGTAAATTGAATAAAGTAATGCTTGTTCTGTCCACTATACAGGGACATTGTAAGCATCAAAACCAAAATGAAGCAGTTGGAAAATTGTGAAAATGTCAAACTACTATAGGAGTCATATTATTTCTGCTGCCCCCATGCAGCCCTTGGGGCATATGTTGCATAAAAATAGCTAGGCACAAAATATCCATTGGTTTTGGTCCAACTTTTTACTCACAATATATTTTTCTCATTATGAATTTACTCAGACAAAAGCATAACATAATTATTTTAAATAATTAGAACTACATGATGATGCATACTATACCAAATTCTGGAAATAATGAGGGGCAATGAGTATAGGCATGGTGTTTGTTTAAGTGTGAGACGGGTAAATTTTGGTAGAAAGAGTCTATGAAGTAGCCAGGAGAGGTGGAGGGCAAAGTTGGAATTTATCAAAGAGGAAAATGACATAGTAATGCCTTTTCAGAAAACTGCTGGACAGTGTTAAACTGGGAAGATAGAAGTAATAACACAAAAATTAGACCTCAAGGTAGTGAAAGGGGATCTGGTATTGAAGAAATTAATGCATTAAGGTAAATTTATAAAGTCAACTGAAGGATTTCAGTAAAATTTAAATGCAAACATGAGTTCACACATAAACATTACAGGAAAAACGGGTAGTGCTAACATGATTAAGAAACATCACCCAAAGAAACAGAGCCAACCCAACAGACAAAAACGTACTTCAGAACTATGATCAATGAAATTTTTTTTAATAATGATGGCTTTAATTTTTTTAATTATACTTTAAGTTCTGGGTTACATGTGCAGAAGTTGCAGTTTTGTTACATAGATATACACATACCATGGTGGTTTGCTGCACTCATCAACCCGTTACCCACATTAGGTATTTCTCCTAATGTTATCTCTCCCCCAGCCCCCACCGCCCGACAGGCCCCTGGAGAGGTTGTGGAAAAATAGGAATGCTTCTACACTGTTGGTGGGAGTGTAAATTAGTGCAACCATTGTGGAAGACAGTGTGGCAATTCCTGAAGGATCTAGAACTAGAAATACCATTTGACCCAGCAATCCCCTTAGTGGACGTATACCCAAAGGATTATAAATCATTCTACAATAAAGGCACAAGCACAAGTATGTTTATTGCAGGCACTATTCACAATAGCAAAGACTTAGAACCAACCCAAATGTCCATCAATGATAGACTGCATAAAGGAAATGTGGCATATATACACCATGGAATATTATGCAGCCATAAGAAAGGATGAGTCCATGTCTTTTGCAGGGACATGGATGAGGCCGGAAACCATCAGTATCAGCAAACTATCACAAGATCAGAAAACCAAACACTGCGTGTCCTCACTCATAAATGGGAGTTGAACAATGAAAACACATAGACATAGGGAGGGGAATGAAATTTTTGAAATATAATTGAGGTAACTTCATTCATGATACAAGAATTTTGGTGAGTACACAGAAATGCTCACTGGAAATCTTGCAAATAAAAAACATAAAAATGAAATCTCAAAAAATCTGAATAGTGATCTGAGGCAGAAAGAAAAAGATAGAAAAGAGAGAGAAAATAGCTCAAGAAGCAACAAGATTGACAGGACTCAGTCTCTAGGTGAATTTAATATAGGCTTTGCAAATAATAGAAATCACATTGTCCTATACCTTTAAATAGTGACACACAGACACACACACACACACACACACAAATGATGTCTGTGTTGGAAGCTCCTTTATATAAGTTTGAAGAAAATAATTTCATTAATCGTGTAATGTAAAGCTCAGACTGAAAGTAGTACTTACATCACCAGCTCTTCTTTAAAATGAAACAACTGGTAGAAAGTGACCGAAATCCAGAGGCTAAAATTTTTATTCCCTTAGAAACTAACTGGAATTTTTAGATTTTGCATGTTCACACCATTTTAAAATTTAGGGTTAGGTAAGAAAGTAAATTAATGCCTACTAGTCAATAAAATATATTATACCACATTGTCTAAATCAGTGCTTTTACTTTATAATATTGTGTCTTTCATGCTGACATTTCTGGTTAAAAAAATTATGAGTGAAGATAGCTGGCTGATTTGGAGCCCATCTAGAATATACATAAACTTAATTAGCAATCATTCCTTGAAGAGGAGGAGTGAGGTGTTGATGCTCTTGATACAATGTTTGTTCATCTATGTGTTCTTCCATTAACTTACTTGTTCATTCATTCAATATTGAAGTTTTATACTGTACATTAAAACACTAAACCATCTACCAATATTTTTACTGATTCATCTCCCACACTTGCATTTGAATTCTGAGGCTGAGTAAGGAAGAAATATGGGCCCATAAACATAATATCCCTTTGTCATACCATGTCAAAGCATTGGCGGAGTTGGAAACCAGCAGTGATATGCCTGTATACTGTGCTGTACACCACTTCTGGGAGGCAAAGCCCAGTGCTCAGTTATCAGTTCTGTCTCTGAGCAAACTGAGAGAAGGTTTTTTTCATTCCAACTGGCAAAAAGTTACTCAAGAAGAACACAGCAACTTAGCACACAGCTATATCTTCCTAACAATTTTCTTTTTCAGCAACCCCCATTCTAGAATCCTAAAGTGTCTCAGCTCAGAAAAATGTAACTACTGTAATGCCCAACAAATAGATTCTAATGCCCTGGGGAAAAGTAAAATATGAAATTAATATTAATATATTGCTGCCATTGATTCATTATCTCTGATGTATTGCAATGGCATTTTAGTTGTCATCGTTCTTCAATATGAAATAGTCCCTCAGTCTTTATTGACTTTCACAAATTTTTTTTCTTGTTTTTTTTTTTTGTTTATTTTTTTTGTGTTTTTTTTTTGAGATGGAGTTTCGCTCTTGTTATCCAGGCTGGAGTCAATGGTGTGGTCTCAGCTCACTGCAACCTTTGCCTCCTGGGTACAAGCAATTCTCCTGCTTCAGCCTCCCAAGTAGCTGGGATTACAGGTGCACTCCACCATGACTGGCTAATTTTTTTGTATTTTTAGTAGAGATGGGATTTCATCAAGTTGGCCAGGTTGGTCTTGAAATCCTGACTTCAGGTGATTCGCCCACCTCTGCCTCCCAAAGTGCTGGGATTACAGTTGTGAGCCACCGCACCTGGCCAGCTCTCACAAATTTTATTCCTTCAAAAATTACAACCCAGTCATTTGGTGTAGCATCCCAGAATCTGGGAGTATATGATGTTTGTTCATGATTAAATTCAGATTATTCATTTGGGCAGGGATATCACAAAAATGATAGCATGTTCTTCTCATTGCATTTCTTCAGCTAGTGTAAAATTTTGGATTGTCTCATTAATGGTTCTGTTTGGCATTTTGATTAAAATGGTGTCTGGAAAATTTTTTCACTGTTAGTTTATTCCTTTTTTCTGGTAATTTATCAGTATGTTTGCAGAAGTACTTTGAGACTCTGTAAATATTTCATTTCTTGACAAATATTACCTTTTCATATTCAAATTATTAATGTTTCTTTGTCTTATTATCACTATTCCACTCACCAAAAGGCGATTTTCTCACCCTACCCTTTCTACTGCTTTGATTAATCGGTCTTCTTCTGTAAAGAAAACTTTCTCTTCCATCTAATTACTCACTCGTATCATTTATATCAGTAGGGACATGGGGATTTCTTCTTTTACAGCAGAACATAATTTGTGTCAATCATTATTTATTTGAATGCTCAATTTTTTCCAGATTTTTCTGATAGGAACCTCTCCACGTTGTCTTCTTTGTTCTTTTGATAGGATCCCATCATTCTTTGGGACTTTCCTTATTTCCTGGAATGGCAAAATGTTCCAGGCTCACCTTGGACTTTCTGGATCCTATCATCAGTCATTTTCTGTAAGGAATCCATGTTCATTTCAGTGGAACATAGTATTTAGACACCAAGACCTGGGTGCTGCACATGCTCATACCTACTGGAACATGGCTACTCTCAGGCCCTCTCAGTGGAAAAAGCTAGGGAAAGCATGGATATATACACATGTGTGCATATGCACATACACACACACACACACACCCCTCAATTTATTTTCATTTCTATTTATATTGAAAACCCTAAGTTCACACTGAAACTTCTATTCCACTGCAACACCAGGAACCTCATACTTGTTTTATTTCTTTTCATATTTGTAACTCTCTCAAACCATGAGAAACCTATTCCTATTATCCTGAAATCTGTGCTTATTTAATCAGTCTTTATTGCATGTGATGAGTTTCCTGTTTAGCAACTGTGGTTCTTCTCTCACATATATCCTTGACAACTTGCTAGCGTTCCAACATACTAATCTGGGTTATTGCCACCAAGGCCAGACCAAGGATTGCTCTTCTTCCCCTTCTTGGGCTCTAACCCCCAACTCTGGGCTGCCACCTCTGATGCCCCAAGCAGGGCCCTACTTACCTCACTCAGGCACTAATGCCCTTCCTCCTAGAGTTAAGCCTCAGGAGGCCAGCTAAGGAGGAGGGTATCAGGGGAAATTCAGCCCCCAATATTCCATGTGGGTCCTTTTCTATTTTCCCTAAGTGTTGGCCAGTCTGAGAAATAAAGGGAAAGAGTACAAAAGAGAGAAATTTTAAAGCTGGGTGTCCGGGGGAGACATTGCATGTTGGCAGGTTCCGTGATGGCCCCCAAGCCACAAAACCAGCAAGTTTTTATTAGTGATTTTCAAAAGGGGAGGGAGTGTACAAATAGAGTGTGGGTCACAGAGATCATATGCCTCACAAGGTAATATCACAAGGAAAATGGAGGCAGGGCAAGATCACAGGACCAGAGCGAAATTAAAATTGCTAATGATGTTTCAGGCACACATTGTCATTGGTAACATCTTATCAGGAGACAGGGTTTGAGAGCAGACAACTGGTCTGACCAAAATTTATTAGGCAGGAATTGCCGTGTCCTAATAAGCCTGGGAATGCTACAGGAGACCAGGGCTTATTCCACCCCTTATCTACAACTGTAAAAGACAGACGTTCTCGAAGTGGCCATTTCAGAGACCTCCCCTTCGGAACACATTCTCTTTCTCAGGGATGTTCCTTGCTGAGAAAAAGAAATCAGCGATGTTTCTCCTATTTGCTTTTGAAAGAAGAGAAATATGGCTCTGTTCCGCCTGGCCCACAGACAGCCAGACTTTAAGGTTATCTCCCTTGTTCCCTGAACATCACTGTTAACCTGTTCTTTTTTCAAGGTGCCCAGATTTCATATTGTTTAAACAATTTGTGCAGTTAATGCAATTATCACAGGTTCCTGAGGTGACATTCATTCTCAGTTTACAAAGATGACAGGATTAAGAGATTAAAATAAAGACAGGCATAGGAAATCACAAGAGTATTGATTGGGGAAGTGATAAGTGTCCAGGAAATCTTCACAATTTATGTTCAGAGATTGCAGTAAAAACAGGTGTAAGATATTATAAAAGTATTAATTTGGGGAACAAATAAATGTCCATGAAATCTTCACAATTTATGTTCTTCTGCCATGGCTTCAGCTGGTCCCTCCTTTTGGGGTCCCTGACCTCCTACAACAGGAGGCACAGGATTCCTTTAAGAAACTCTATGCATCTTAATGGATAAAGAAAATGTGGTATATACATACAATGGAATATTATTCACCCACGAAAAGAAAGAAATTCTGCAATATGCAGCAACATGAATAAACCTGGAGAACATTATGGGAGGTGAAATAAGCCAGTCCCAGGAAGACTAATACTGCATGATTCCACTTCTATGAGGGATCTAAAGTAGTTAAACTTACTGAATCAAAGAGAACAACAATGGTTGCCAGGGGTCAGGGAGAAAATGGGGAGTTGCTAATCAATGAGTATAAAGTTTCAGTTAAGCAAGATGAATAAGTTCTAGAGAGCTGTAAAATACTGTACTTACAATTAGCAATGCTGTATTGTAGACTTAGACATTTACGTCTCATGTTTTCTTTCTGAAATAAAATAAAATAAAACCCTTTGTGTCTACTTACCTTTACTTCTCCTAATCTTTATTCCTAGTCCCAGTAAAGAGAATGATTTTTTTTTTATTTTTTGTTTTTTTGAGACAGAGTCTCACTCTGTCCTCGAGGCTTGGAGTGCAGTGGCATAATCTCAGCCTCTCAGGTTCAAATTCTTTAACCTCAGTGAAGGGGACTCTCCTCTTATACCACCTGTATTCTCCCCCACCTGAAATGCCCTCAGAGAGAATGCTTTCAAGACAAAAAGCTAAAGCTTTATCTGTATCTTTTTCACGCTCTGCTTTGTCATTGCTTTTCTGACTTGTTAGGTGTTAGAATGACCTAATTATCTGCAGTAGAAAGGCAAGGGATAAAATAAAATATTGAAGGCAGGGTGGGGGAAATTAGGAAATGACTGCAAGCATTTAAAAATATTACTTGCCACACACTTTTTATATCTCTTTATATCAACCCTAGGAGATAGAAATTGTAATACTAATTTTATGACTGAGGAAAGTGACAAATTGTGCCCCCAGGTCTTACACTGTATAAGTGGCAGAAATTTGATTGACAGCCAGGTAGCCTGATAACAAAGGTCTTGCTCTTTACATTATTCTATGCCTGTTAGTCCTGGATTTCTTCAGCCTGCATATTTCAAGCTCCAAATTAATTCCCCAGAGTCCGCTTCTTTAATGTACTCGATACTGATTTATTTCCTCCCTACATAAAGAAGCTGGAGTCATATATAATGATGTATTCTTGTAAGGCATCTTTTAGAAGGGTTTCCACAAAAGGGAATGCTACATGAATGTTCACTAAGATTACTAATGGCCAGGATTCAGACAATGTGAAATGTGGCATTATTCATGGAAATGAGTGGTTATCAACCCACGACCAGAGAAAAATTCTGCACCATTTACGACTTCCATGCTTTTTTATGGACCGCACTTGTCATTGGACATTTAGATTATGGCAATTATTGACAACTCGCACTATTTAAGAATAGAAATATGAAAACAATTTTACTTTTTTACCCCTGTAGCATGAGTTCACAGTCTTTATTGAGTCTCATGAATGCCTTCTAGTAGATATTTTTAAAGCTACTTAGATATTTTTTAAAGTAATACACTATATGCATGTTCTCTCTTTATTCTTCAGCAAAAAATGTCCTATCGGTGTGTTCACAGTTAAGTACATGACTTTTTCTCCATCTCTTCCTAGGGCTCAAGTTCAAAAATAATTTGCTTTGTTTATATTCAGTTGTGGCTATGGATTTTCACAATCTTATTTCTGTTAAAGGACAAGTATCTCCTGAATTTAAAATTTTATATTGGCAGACAAATGATGACTCAATTTGCTTGACTTTTTTTTTATCTATCTAAAACTGAAGTATCTTCTAAGCGTCTCACTATCCAGGGCCATGTAAAGAAGACTATTTATGTTTGAAGCACACAGACATTGTGTTTAAGTAACAGTAGATTCAAGTAAGTATACTGAGTCAGCCCACAAATTCTAAGTGTGGTTAGCTCATATAAGCTAAGGATTCATACAAGCTAGAAAAAGGGGAAGGAATATTTCAAATAAGGAAAGGATTCACAAATATCTAAAAGTGCTGGTTTGTCTTAAAGCTTTGGCCATCTGTGTATGCTGCACCCCAGTCTGAAATGTCATTCTTCCCTTGAATGAAGAATGAGCTCCAAAAAGCCTTCAAAACTTAGCCATAAAGTCACCAGCTCTGAATTCCTTACCTGACCTCCACAGTCAAGCCGTATACTTTGCTTTCTTCACGTTATTTTGGCAGCTCTTCTAATGTTGTACTTAATAATGTGTCACTTGTCTATCTCACTAGATTATGGTATAAATTTAAATTGTCTATTCCAATAATTTTTAAGAATTTTTCATTCATTCATTCAACACATATCAATTGAGTATGTATTATGATGCAGAAACAGAGCAAGCCTGTCCCATGACAAAGCTTGAATAGTAAAAAGAGTTTGTGAATGCTCTCATAGGCCCATTAAGGATATGGGGGGCTTTTCTTTAACCACAGTGCAATGGAAGGCCCTGTGTCAGAACCGAATTATAAGGCCATTGTTAGTTTTCTCATACAACGGGAGTTCACAACGTGAGGCTCAATGTGCCTTTGGAGCTTCATGGATTATAGGGTATAATAACTATCCAATTATCATTATCATCCTCAGGGTGGTAGCAGTGAAAAAGAAGAAATACTTGTGGAAGAGCAACATTTGAGAGTTCAACATGGTGAGTCTAGGTGATGAATCAGATTAGTCTGAAACCTGGAGTGTTAAGCCTATCTCAGTAGAGGATTGATCTCTCCAATGAGATAGGAAACCATTATAGATGAAGACCCTGGGCTTGATTTTAAACGTGTGGATCCCTCAACATCACTTGTTGAAAGTGCTGCCCGCCAGTTTCTCCACTGTCAACTATTTTTCCCTCTCCATAATCTATTCACTAGAAATGAGTCATTGAGTCCAGCTCACAAACAAGGTAAGAAAATTATTCTTCATCTCCCAGAGGGAGCAGTGTCAAATCAGGTGTGAACACATGTTAAAACCACCACAGTAATGAATAAATATTATAAGACAGGGATTTTGTAGCAAATATCTCATATCTCCTTAACACTCCACCTTTTTTTAATTCTATTTAGTGACGGTATCTTGAAAAACGAGGGAGATCAATCTGGTCTAGAACTGCAAGTCCCTGAAGATTTGTTGTCAGCAGCCAGACTTGGATGTGTCTTCTCTGAATGCCACAACCCTCCCATCCTTTTGCCTACTTAATTCTAGATGTTCCATTCTGTAATTGCCAGCATTTCTTCTAGGAAGTAAAATACCATTGATCATGTTCTGGGAATCTGGCTGAGAACAGCATAGAGTTGGTCTCTCTAATGTGGTGATGTTAAGGAGTGATATACTGGTGTCTTGGTTGGAGCCACCTGATACTCTAACTGAGCCTTTGCAGAAGAGAGAAGCGGTAGCCCAGTGCAGTGACCATGGTTTGCAACTGAATTTTAAAAGGACAGCCAGACAGGGGTACTAATTTCCACAGTCCAAAGCCTTATGTACACAGCAGTTCTCCAGGTCGCTGAGAATACCTTTTGCTAGTTTCACCTTTAAGGCTCTTCTTATTTTTCCAAGTAATTACTAATGATAATTACTATTCCATTACCTCTTAAGAAAAAAATATTATATTACAATGAGAAATAGAAACTTTATGTGAACTTAAATGACTAGAACTTACTTTTCTGGTCAACATAATCTCTCCTTCAAGGATATTCTACACAAGACACTGCATTACAAACCAGCAGGTGGCTTGCAAGGATGAAGATCCAAGTGAGGGGAGACAGTATACAGTCTTAATTACAGTGCCCTGGAGTCCTGCTGTACCACAGTGAAAACTCCACGGCACGTAGAGAGCTGTCCAGGGCACCTACTGTCTTTGGATGCCAGGATACAGTCTTCCTTAGACAGTGCTGAAAATATCAATACATTCTAGTTCTTGCTTTCTTTCTTCTGATAATTAAAACCTTTTAATCAGTGCTGAAAATATCGACACATTCCAGTTCTTGCATTCCCTCTCTAGATAATTAAGACCTTTTAATCAGAGATTTTATAAGGCTATGGCTTCTGTTACACTCACCTATTAATTTATTTATTATACAAATATTTATTAAGCACCAATTGTGCCAGGAATCCTATAGAAACCAGGATATAATCACGATAAAGTCACATGTGGCCTCTGTTCTCTTAAAGAGAATTGAATAAGATCCCAGGACTTAATATTTGCACTTTACACCTGGTATATATTCTAATTCGTAGGTAGCACTTCTCTGGGTAGTGAATATTTTAATAAATTTGCTGAATTTTCTAATTTTGCTCTTCAAGGTCACTTTATTTTCTCAAGCACTGAGAATGCTTCAACTTAGTCTGTCTGGATATTGTTTGGAAGCCATCACGAATATAATCTCTATCTGATGGTCAAGGTCTGATCCAGGCTGCAAGGGGCCTCAAGCTCATGCAATTTGAGGTTGCCTCTTTAGGAAAGATAATACAAAATCACAAGTTTGCGACCACCCTGGCCAATGTGGTGAAACCCCATCTCTACTAAAAATACAGAAATTAGCCGGGCGTGGTGGCAGGCACCTGTAATCCCAGCTACTTAGGAGGCTGAGGCAGGAGAATTGCTTGAGCCCAGAAGGCTGAGGTTGCAGTGAGCTGAGATCAGGCCATTGCACCTCCAGCCTGGGCGACAGGAGCGAAATCCGTCTCAAAAAAAACAAAACAAAACAAAAAAAAAAAAAACCTACAGATCTTTGTACATTTTTGTATGTATGTATGTGTGAAAAGATACATATTTGCACATCTAGCTCTCTATGTATATGTAGAATTGTAGAAATGATTAGAAGAGAGAGAGAGAATAATATTATAGTCTTAATTTTGATACTTATCAGTAACATAATTTATTCATTATATAATTATAACATATAACTATAAATTTAGAAATACTTTTTATGTTTTTAAAATACTTCTTTATTAAAAAAATACTAAGTCCAGTTGCATATTGTCTCTTGCCTAGGTCAAAAAAAAGTCTATCCACAGAAAATTTTCAGTGCTTTCTTTCCCTTGTTAGGATTATACATGAAACCTGCCATGTATCAAAGCCATGAAATTGTGAGAAAGGCCTAGCCTCTGGTCCTCTGAAGTTACCATGGCTTCTTGCTAAATGATGCTCTGTAAAATGTTGGCCCAGATCATCTTCTAAAAGTTTTCAGAACTCTGGCCCTCACCCAAGGTCCTCTCTCTTGGACTTAGACAAAGCACCCAATTCAAGCTGAGAAGCTGAGTTACCTTCATAGACGTCCAAGCAGCTGTCACCCAGCTGAGAAGACCTCTCTTCTGTGGCACTCTGTGGTGGAGAGATACACCATTGCTTCTTATGGCACACACAAAATTCTTCCCTCCTCTCTGGTTTCAGAGAGCCTTTTCCCAGAATAGCCCTTCTCTTTCTAGCAAGGCATGCAATGCCTGCCCACCCACTTCTGAAAACCGGGTTCCAACCCCTTTAGGGTTGGAACAGGATTCTAAACATTCTAAATGAAAAGAGCCCAGAGCTCAAGGATAAAATGTTTGATGATCCCTTGGCAGGGGAATCTTACATTTTATAATTATATTTATAATATTATATATATATTTATGCTATATATTAAAATAAAATTATAGTTTGATTATAAGTTTTTAGCAGCACCCCTAAAAATGATACACACTAAATAATGAATAATTTAATTCCTAGTTTTAGTACTTTTATAAAGTAGATATTTAATAAAACTTCAGTAGCTTATTCTTCCCAACTCTTGTACACAAAGCATATCTGGAGCCATGTCTGCCTTTTCTGAGAACTAACTAATGAAAAGATTCTTAGGAAGGGAAAAAATGCTTTCTACATATCCATTAGTGTAAAGATGTTTTTAATAGTACTGATGGCAATAATTAATGAAACCGTTTGAAGCAGTTCTTTATTTAAAAGACATCAATTCTATTTAAGTTTACCACTCATTCTAACATGGTGTATAAACAGTTTTCTTGTTCAGGAATCTACCTTAGAGTAAATACTCAAAGGAGAATATTGACCACCTAACACTTTTCATTTTCTAGGTATTTAAGATGTTGCTAGAATTGAGAACTACCAAAGGCATTGTAGGAACAAATACAGTCTCTAGAAAGTTTAAATATAAATTCTAACTTGTTTGGGACTCTTGAGTATGTTCATTTTGGCTTCCTAGTAGACACCAGTTTATTTTCTAATTTCTAGCCTTTAAGCACTTTTGTAAGAACTTTAGCACAAAGTATGAGAGGAGGTAGGTTGAGGGTGTTAGGCAAATTCTTACTGAAATAAAAGCTTAAAAATTTTAAGTATGTATTTCCAAGACAGCAGGCGTAGACCCCTGTAAGAAGGATATTCCCCCTTCTCAGAAAACTGCTTCTCATCACCACTGCCTCCTTTAACTTAACATTCACTTTGTACAGTGTGATCTTTTGGTGAGCATCTTCCTCTCAAGTGCTCCTTTTTCCAGGAAGTTGAAAAACTTTGTCTCAAGATAGGTGAGTATATGAAATGGGGCAGATGCAAAATTTCGGGAACTGAGGCAAGTCATTTTCAATGTGTACACTACAGAGCAGAGAAAGTTGTTCAAATAAAAGAAGATGGTTTGATAGCACTATTGATTTTGCCTACATCCCTCCTGCTCCTCATCTGCCTTTCTTGAGGCCCAGTTGCATTAACGCCCTTGGGTTTGTGAGACATTCCTGCATGATTACAATAAATTCTTATTCCTCAATCTCTAATTTTAGTTCCCATAACTATGCAACTCCTGCCTTTCTTTCTCTCATTCTCTTTCCCCATCCTTCCTTTTTAATGCTTGCTATAATTTCAGCAAATGTCAGTGTTCTATATATAACCCTTCTAAGAAGACAGTCACTGCAATTTCTAGGAGCCCATTATTGAGTGATCCTCACTCCTCTTCAACTTTAGTCACACACATCCTTAATATAAGCATTAGCAGTAATGACTTAAATGATGAAACTGGACCTTAAACATTCCCCCCCTCAGACCACAGCCTCCCACCCTTCCATGTGCTTCACACGCATTTCTATTGCTTTTGATTTCTTAGTAAACTCCAGGCCCTCAAAGGTTAGAAACTTAGACACCAGAGTCAGACAGACCTGGAATTTAATCTTACTTGTAAATCGAATGACTTTTGCAAGGAAAATTACTTATCTTTCTAAGGCTAAAATGATTCAGCTGAACAAAGGGAGTAACATCAGTCTCTGAGGTCGTTGCTTATGCAACACAGCACCTGGCACACAAAGACACCCAATCAATGCTATCTGTGTAATTCTCATATTGTTATTGCTCTTTTCATTTCCCCTTAATTTATCAAAATGCTCCTAGTTTTTCTTCCTTCTGTAGCCACTCATGGGTGTGCAAAAAATCTGGATAACCCATATTCTTAACATCAACTCTTCTGTGGTCCAGCCCTTCTGTCCTAATTATCAGAGGAAACCCGAACCCTGGATACATTTTCTAACCTATCTTCTCCCTTTCTACTGTCCTCCCTCCAGAGATTCAGATTGATAACCACTCCATGTCCAAGGTTTCTAAACTCAGCTTGGTCCCAAGAATGACTTTAAATCCATTTATTTGATTAGCTCCCCCCATCATTTCTATCAATTTCTATGTGATATGTTTACCACATTCCTTCAGGCCTCTACCAAGCTAGTTATTTATTTATTTATTTGTTTTGAGATGGAGTCTTGCTCTTGTCGCCCAGGCTGGAGTGCAATAGTGTGATCTCAGCTCACTGCAACCTCCGCCTCCCAGGTTCAAGCAATTTTCCTGCCTCAGCCTCCCGAGTAGCTGGGATTACAGGTGCCTGCCACTACACCCAGCTAATTTTTGTATTTTTAATAGAGACGGGGTTTCACCATGTTGGCCAGGCTGGTCTCAAACTCCTGACTTCAGGTGATCCTCCCGCCTTGGCCTCCCAAAGTGCTGGGATTACAGGCATGAGCCACTGTGCCCAGTCTAGTTATCTTATTTTCCACAAACCAATGCATTTAGATTCACTACAAGCATAATTTTAGCACCACATCACATTCATATATCTGCAGTCACATCTACTTTCTCTTCTTTTCATCAGCCATGTGGAATGATGTGCCCATTGTCCCATTGCAGGCTACTATTCCACTCTTCCCAGTGAGCCCAGTTTTTCTCACTTTTTTTAGAACTTTACTGTATCAGTCTTCATCTTTATTTTCTTTATCTTCAATCTTCTCTCTTCTTATAGGTTCCTGTCAGCCTTTACAATCTCACTCAGCTAGTAGAAATGTTTAGATAATTCTTATAAAACCATAGGAACTGAATTAGTTAGGATACTTTTGACTTCCACAGCATAGTACCCAAATAAAAAAGATTCAACTGATAAGGACTGTTTCTTTTTAATTTCACAGATTAAGAAGCATGAAGATAGGGTTCTCACCCTAAAGATGGAGAAGAGCTCTCTAAGGCATCTAATTTTTACATAATTATAAAGCCTTCATAACAGTCCTGACCTAGATAATGTTTAGTGGTGGTGTGGATGCATTGTTCCCATTTCTTTTTTTTTTTTTGAGACAGAATCTCGCACTGTTGCCTGGGCTGGAGTGCAGTGATGCGATTTCGGCTCACTGCAAACTCTGCCTTCCAGGGTCAAGCGATTCTCCTGTCTCAGCCTCATGAGTAGCTGGGATTACATATGCTTGCCACCGCACCCAGCTAATTTTTTGTATTTTAATAGAGAGAGATTTCACTACCTTTGCCAGGTTGGTCTGTAAGGCCCGACCTCGTGATCCACCTGCCTCGGCCACCCAAAGTGCTGGAATTACAGGCGTGAGCCACTGTACCCTGCCCCCCATTTCTAACACCTACATGCAATTCCTGACGGGTACACAAATGCAAATGGAGAGCTCCCTGAGTTAGTGGTTTCTGATAGCATGTCGTTTCCACTGAGCCAGTGGATGCTCTGAAGTTAGCTGAGACAAACTCAGAGCCAAAAGACCAATGTTGGGAACCTGTCTGTGCGCTCAGAGACAAATGAACAAAATTAAGAGTATCTCAACAGATACAAACAGTAATAGAGAGTAATCATTTTGAGCAAATGTCATTGTCTACATCCCGATGTTTTCATCAATGAAAATAGTAGCTCAAAATGGACTGAGATTAAGTTTTCACATGCCATTGGAATAGTGGCTAGTACCAAAAATTAAGATCAATGTATAATAAGGCAGAAATATTCATAAGGGAAACTTTTGTGAATATTTCAGTTGAGTATTGAAATTCATACTCACTATTTCTTAAAATGGAAATCCCACTCTTCTCTTTAAACATTTAAATACTTTCTTGTTGCTTTGGAACATAGTTCAGATCCCGGATACGGGCAGTGCAGGTGGTATAACTAAGAGTTCAGCATTTATTCTCTGAGTTCAGATTGTGGCCCGTCATTAACATGTCTGTACCCTAACCTCTCTAAACCAGATGTTACTTACCTATTCTAAATTTGGTTTTCTCATAAAGTGGGAATGAAAAGGATCTCAGAGCATTATGAGGTTAAATGAGATAATCCAACTGAAGTGTGGCAGATAGATATCATTTGGGGGGTCCACCAAACACTTCAGCTCTCCCAATAATATAATTGGATTGCCCTTCATCATCCTCTTGTTATTAGGTGTGGCCATGTGCCTGACTTGGGCCAATAAGAGTGGAAGTCATATGTGTTAACTTCTTGTCAAAAGCTTTAAGAAGTAGAGTGTAATTTGCCATGCCTTCTTTTCTCCTTCCACAATGACTAGCAATGTCCCAAATGGTGACTGCCCACTCATCAAGGGTCTCAGGGGCAGGCCAGTATGGAACAGAACACTCAATTAATCAAAAACACACATTAAGCTTGAATGAGAACTATACCAGTGTTGTTTTAAACCACTAAAATTTTGGAGACTTTGTTACTGTTGTACAACCTAGCCCATGTAACTAGTGCAAAATGTTTGAAAACATTAGCTAGTGTTGTATTAGTACTCATCCTCCTCTTCATTGGCCTCCTCCTCCTTCTTATTAAGCCCTTTTTCTGCCATGCTTCTCTAACCTCATTCTACTTTTTAGTCTCTGTTGCCTCCTCTCCCTGCTTCAGCCATAGTAGTCTTCATCCATTTTCTTAACCAATGCTGCTTTTACATTTAAGGTTTTAATGTTGGATTTTAAACTTTTATTTTTAACTCCCTGGTTGGAAACCCCTTTTACCCTCTTTAGCTAACACCAACAGGATGTTGACTCTGTCTTAATGGTCTTTAAGCGTTTCCTGACACTTGGGAATTATTGGCCCAAATTCATTTATTTACAATCAAGTTTATTTTTCTCAAACAAACCTTTACTTGCAGGCATCTTTTTCTGTAAAGTGACGTCTTCATCTGCCATTACTAAAGTCAGTAGCCTAGGAGTTATCCATTTTTCTTTTCTTTCTCTTACCTCATATCAATCTAAAATCATGTCTTATAAAGTCTGCCTCCAAAATGTATCTTTAATTTGTCAACTTCTCCCTTGTGTTTCCTTTCTAATATAAACCAAGCAGCCATCATCTCTCCTCTAACCATGAAATAATCTCTTTATTGGGCTACACCTTTGCAATTCTTGTCTTTCTCGACCCTATTCTTCATATGCGGCCAGAGTAATAGTCTGAATAAATAAATAAGTGAATAAAGGTGATCACCGTGTTTCTCCCCTTAGGCTCTCTAGTGTCTTTCCCATGCCCTTGAACTAAAATCCAAAACCCTTACCACCGAGGTAGAGCTGGACTACGATCTAACTTCTGCCTGTTCTTCAGGGTCGCTAGTCTTTTTGTCTAGGCCCCCATTGGCCTTCTTTCCCATCTCTGAACTGCTAAGGTCCTTTCCTAACTAGAAAATTCTAGGTACGAAGTTCCTGCTAGCTGGAATGCTGTCCCCTGTCCTCTTCACATAGGTGAAGCATGAGTGGCCTTGATTATGTCCTTCTGAGAGAGGTCCTTCTTAACTCTCTTAACAAGTAGATGCCATGTCATCCACTCTGTGTCATTGTGTCCTATCCATGTTATTCATGATGCTTATCAACACACACACGCACTCACAAACACACCCACGCTTTTGTTGTGGTTGTTGTTGTTGTTGTCCATTTTGTGGTCTTAGAAACACTGTAAGCAGTGCAAGTTGGGACCATTTCTATTTTATTAACCAATATGTTACCAAGTTGTTGAATGAATAAAGGTTGGTCACAATTTCAAAGATCATCATATAATTTTTGTAAAGCATGAATTGTTTGGAACAATAAGGGAGGAATTCTTAAATTCTACTCCTAAATATTAACTTTGTTAGCCATATCACAACGTATCAGCTATTGTACATGTATCATCATCACTTCCTGACTGAGAAGTCACTCATATAGTCCAGCTCCACAGACTATAGAACTGAAAGCACAAATTGAACCATAAGGATCGAATTTTAATCTAAAAATTGATGTGTAGCATCTGAAACAGCAAAAATATGCAATATGATTTGAGAAATTCTCTAAAATTCAAAATTTGAAAACAGCATTTTTAAGTCAATATATACTGGGATAGATATGGATGGTGCAAGGATCCTATCGAATATATTACAATGATTGTGGAGAAAGAAAAAGTTATTGTTGAGTCCCACTAATGTCCTAAGGGATTAACCACCAGATTTTTAGACTTGGAAGGGACCTTAAAAATAATTTGAGATAAAGCATGAGAAACTCCACTGCAAATGTAAAATGCTAAAGAAGTTACTTTTTCTTTAACTGTGTGTAATTGCTTGAGTGAAACCCAGTTCAATGAACCATCATTTCTCACCTGTGTTACTCCATCAGCTTCTCCTTCCTTCACTCTTACTACCCTGAAGCCATTTTCTGCACAGAAGCTAGAGTCACCTTTTAGAAGAAAATCTGAATAGATCCCCTCTTTCTTTAAAACTCTCCAGTGACATTTCATTGCACTTAAAATCAACATTCCATGCTATGTCTAAGGCCCTATATGACCTGGCTTGTGCCAGCCAGCCATACATTGCCATCTCCCTCAACTCCTCCTAATTAACCCTACCACATGGCACTCCAGCCTATTGCCCCCACTCCAACATGGCAACCTTCCTCCTACCTCAGTGACTCACACTTGCTGTTCCTTCTGCCTGGGTTGTCTTTGCCCAAGTCTGACTGGGTGACTTCTTCAATTATTCAGTCCTATTTTGACATGTATGGAATCTCCACAGAGGTCTAAAATGTCTCCCCCAACTTCTATTCCTACCCAAATACTTGCTGTTAGCCTAGGTTTTTTTTTTTTTTTAATCACAAGCTGAAATTTTTATTCGTTTGCTCATCCATTGTCTGCCTTCCCCACAGTATTCCAGCCCTATGAATGTAAGGACTTCGTCTGTTTTGTTTGCTACTGTATCTGCAACTTCTAGACCTTGATCCCACATGCAGTAAACACTCAATAAATATTAATACTTATGGAAGGGAAGGTGGGAGAAAACACATGGACATGTTATATACGGGGACATATGTATGAAGAATTATTTCACCCATTCTGTCTACCCAATCACTCTGCACAGGAAACAGCTGGCCATCATGGTTTTTAAGAGAGAGGCCAGTAAGCTCACAAGGGGAGGCCAGAACCCTTTCTCACCACACTGGAAACACCATGTTTGGTCAGTAGCACAGTATTATTTCTCTCTTGTCACATGGGCTCTGATACTTGACATCTGGCTCCCTGATTATCTGTCCTCTCCATCCTCAGACCTCACATTGTCAAAGAGCATGAATATAAATTTCAGTTTGGCTTCAAGGAGTAGTAATAATTAATGTCATTTTGTTAAGGGCAAATAGAATTCTATGAACCAGATCAGTACCTCATATGATTTTAAGACATTTTTTGAAACCCCCAAGTCCATTCTTGGCTTCAGCTTACCAGAGGCCAAAAGTTTTCATGGATGGTTTGAGTCTGGGAACTATCTGCAAAGTCTTAAGTAATAGACAAAAGATGCATCAGCTTTCAGAGTTGGAAAACAACTGAGAAGAAAATTGCCATTTGCCCTGGGTGTAAGCAAAATGAGAGGGAATTTGTTACAGCAACTTAGTGCTGTTGAGACAATATTTCTAATCTCTGGAAAACGTAAGGCCTTGTGGGGAGAATGCAACAACATTGTCCTGCCTCTTGTCACCTTCTCCACAATAAACAGCTGCAATGCAGAGGAGCAGAAAAGAAGCCTCCATTAATCAAACCAAAGAGGCTTGCCAAAGACTAAAAGGCACATCCCTTAGAAAATAAAAATAAAAAAACCACAAAACAATGTACTAATCAGAATTGCAAAGATAGGAAACAAAGTGATTATTTGTCAAGGAATATTGAAATGGGTTCCCTAAACTGAACTGTTAAAAATAATATATAACATATATTCTGAATATAAAAGTAAAATATGACTATTATAAAAATACAACATGTTGAAAACTGTATAAAATTCTCAACATTTACCATACAGAAATAATCGTTGCTTATATTTTAATGTTTTCTTCCAATTGCTTATTTTGAGAACATTTTCTAATGCATGAGATTTAATAATTTAATACTATTACATCCTACTGTTGTATCATAATTTAATTAGGCCTTTATCTTTGGCTGCATTTGTAAGTATCTGTCATTTGCTTTTATTAGGTTTGCTTTGCCCATATGTGTAACTACATCTAAAGAACAGATGAGAAGGAATATGATATATATACTTACATTATAAAATTATAATTCAGTTTTATTCTACATCCTTAATTTGGTGTAATACTGGGAACAATATCTAAGAATGTTTTAACTTTATACGGGGTTAATATGTTTTCATCATTATTTAAAATATAATTTATTTAAACATTTGACTATTTTATTTTTTCTATTATAAATAAGCTATAGCAAATATCTTTATACATAAAACATATAATACATAAATATAAAATATGTAACTTTTTATATATAACTTCTGTTATGAAATATTTCAAATAAAAGATAAAACTCATATATACACACTGCAATTTGTTCTCTCATGTCACGTGTCTCTGATACTGGATGACTGGCACCATGACCCTTTCTCGTCTCTGTGTGTGTATCAGATCATTTTCCTGTTCCTGCCATGCACCCATGTTTCCATTAATATGTAGTCTTCACTGAGGCATCCTGTTCATTGCTATATCCTCAGCTTCTAGAACAGTGCTCAGCAATACTAGGTATGCAATTGTTTGTTAAAATAATAAATTAATTAATTGATATTTGAGTGTTTATTGTTTTCTTATTTTTAAGAGCTCTTTAGGATAGTAAACTTTTTTATGTTGTAAATATTATTCTAATTTCATCATATTCTTTATATTTTTACAGATATTTAGATTGCATTCCCATAAATCTAATTCATTTTTGGTTTTTCTATTAGCTTAATTCCTAGAAATTCCTTGCCTAATTTCTTGCACTTTTCTGGAGTTGCTGAGGAACCTCCACCTGGAGAATCTGTTAGTGTGTCTCATCTAACGTAGCTGACACCCCTGCAGCAGGTACCTCCTCCAGCATCCTATATTTCATTTAGGTCTTTTGTATTTTTATTTGTTCTTGTATGATTTCATTTCACTCTTTAGTCCATTGTATTTTATGATAATATATGGTATGAGGTAGGGATGTATATTTCCTTTTTTAAGGTCGCCAATACTCTAATAACATTTTTGAATAAAGTGAACTTAATTTGATTTAGAATGCCCTTAATTTCCATTTTTTTTAATTCATCAGTGTGTTTCTGGGCTGTTGCTTATGTTTCACTTGTCCTTATACTCGCAACACCACAATAAGTGTAATTGTTGTAGCATAAGATTATCTTTGATTATATACTAAATTGTCCCTCATTCTCTCCATATAGTTTAATTTTGCAGAATGATTTTGAGTATTTTCATCTATATATTCTCCAAAACACTCTCAGTGTGTCTTGTCTTCAAGTGTGTTTTATTTATGAATGAAATTGAAGACTCTTGGCAAGTTTATCATATGAAGATTTTCCATTAAGAGAAAATTATATTATCAAATTATCATTTACTTAAATCTTCACTAATGTTCTCTTTTTTTGGTAGTTTCACTAGTTTTATTTCAAAGGGATGTATATTTATGTTAATATTGCAAATTGGATCTTATTTGGCCTATGCTTTCTAATCATTTATCCTCTTTGGTTTACAGACTTATAACTGAAATCACTTATAATATCATTCTGTTGACTTTTGAATTTTCGTTTGGATCATTGTGACTCCACCTTTGCCACATTTATATCTATTTTCTTTTTTTATTCCTTTCTTATTGCCAGATCTTGCTCATCTATGTTAACTTAGTTAATAGTAATAATAGTAGAAAAGTGGCCTTGTTCTTTATTCTAATGGAAATGAATGCAATGTGTAACTGCTATGACTAATGTTGACCATTGACTTTGTGTTGTTAAAGTAGATACCCACCCCCTTCAATTAACTAAATGGTATTTTTCAGAAATAGAAATTGCATCATATATCTGATTTTTGCTATCTGTGGAGATAAATCATGTTACAAAATGCACTAACATCAAGATGTCTTCAAATAATTAAAATAAATCTTGGGCTGTCACAGTGATTCCTTCTTCATTATATGACTGTAATCCATTTGCAAGTATTTTATTTAGGTTGTATGCATATATATTTATGAATAACATTGGATAATAGCAATTTTCCAAAAGAAGATTCTGTCAAACATTAATATAGTGAAATACCAAATGTTCTTAGGAAGATAAAAAAGTTTGTGATCCAAGTGTTTATGGGAAATGATCTGGAAGTCTAAAGGGGGAGACTGATTGACTTCCCTCATCCTCACTCCTCTTCTTTCACACTTGCTGGCTCTGGTAGCTGCCCCCACAGTTAGATCCATGTGGTGAGGAATTAAGAATAAAATAGAGGCTGCGCGCAGTGGCTCACTCCTGTAATCCCAGCACTTTGGGAGGCTGAGGCAGGTGGATCACCTGAGGTCAGGAGTTCAAGACCAGCCTGATCAATAGGATGAAACCCCATCTCTACTAAAAATACAAAAATTAGCCAGGTGTGGTGGCATGCGCCTGTAGTCCCAGCAACTCAGGAGGCTGAGACAAGAGAATTGCTTGGACCTGGGACATGGGGGTTGCAGTAAGCCGAGAATGCACCACTGCACTCCAGCCTGGTGATGGATGGAGACTTCGTCTCAAAAAAAAATAAAAATAATAATAAAATGGGCAGGCATAGATTCCATTCTTTTAATAAGGCAGTTGAACAAATACTTGAGCTTTTCCTTGTGGAGCACTTTTCTGGAGTTGTTGAGGAATATCTACCTGGAGAAAGCTAGGAGTGCCTCTCAGCTGACATAGCTGGCACTCATGCAGAAGGTAGCTCCTTCAGCATCCTGGTAGTCACGTTGCTCCTCCAGGTAGTCTTTCTTGCCTCGGGCACTCATGGAGGTAGGGGGTTATACATCCTTACCCGAGACAAACACATAGGTCCCCACTCCTTATGTCTCGGTCTCTTCAATCTACCAAGTTTCAGTTTCAGGCAAGCTCAGTCATAATGTTTGGTCTTTCATTTTCCCCAGGATGTCTTCAAGAGAACAGATACCATAGGACCTATCAAAGGTCCTCTGAATGCCGTAGCACTTGGCGTGATGGGAGAGAAAAACACGTTTCTTCATCTGAAAAACAAAACAACATTGGGCTGGGCAGGGTGGCTCATGCCTGTAACCCAACAGTTTGGGAAGCTGAGGCAGGCAGATCACTTGAGGTCAAGAGTTTGAGAACAGCCGGGCCAACATGGTGAAACCCCGTCTCTATTAAAAATACAAAAATTAACTGGGTATGGTGGCATGCACCTGCAGCTTCGGCTACTCGGGAGGCTGAGACAGGAGAATCGCTGGAACCCGGGAGGCTGAGGTTGCAGTGAGCTGAGATTGCGCCACTGCCCACTCCAGCCTAGGTGACATGAGACTCCATCTCAAAAAAAAAAAAAAAAAAGAAAGAAAGGAAAAGTAAAAATAGGACAACATAGAGTTTTGACAATTCTCTCAAAAGTAACTAACTCCCCTTTCAAAGCTGATATTTTTATAGTGTGTAAGTGCTAATGCTGGCAGAAACAGTTTCAACAACATTCAGCATGTCTCTCTGAGGAAACTTAAAGCTTGCTCTAGGAAGTGGAGGCACAAAGTACCAACTCCATTTTTCCCAACCTTTGGGCCTAAGTCAAAATTTGGAGAGAAAGAGTATAATTTGTTAACTCCTATGTATGTATGTGTATATTTAAGTGTGTGTATATATATTAATTATATATTATATTGTATTATATTATATGTTATATATAATGTATATATAAAACATATATTATTAATCATATAATATATACTTAACATATTGATATACAGTCCCCAATATACAATGGTTCAGTTTAGGATTTCACGACTTTATAATGGTGCAAAAGCAGTATGCACTCAGTAGAAATCATAGTTTTAGTACCCATATGGCCATTAGGTTTTTTACTTTCCATACAGTATGTAATAAATTACATGAGACATTCAACACTTTATGATAAAATAGGATTTGTGTTGCACGATTTTGCCCAACCATAGGCTAATGTAAGTGTTCTGAGCACATTTAAGGCAGGCGAGGCTAGATGGTATTCAGCTGCTGAGGGGAGAGTTGTCCTTTTTGATAGCACTGTTGAAGGTATCTTCTAGAAGCACCAAAGTCTATCTCCCCAGCCCTTTCCTGCCTAAATGTTGAATTCTGAGATTTCTTTATCTTTGCCTTCCTTACTCTATTCCCTCAGAACCATGGTGCCTTAGTGCCCAAAATAATTCAGCCCTGTATTCCCATATTTGAGTTGCTGTCTAATTGTTTAAGACTCTGAGAATGCCACTGAGTATCACTTTGGCTGGTTATAAATATTTTTTGTCTTCCTTTCTATCTTCCAAATTTCCTTTAACTGAAACTTTTATTTCCCCTTTGACATTTGTTATTTAGTAGAGTTGAATTATTTTTGTTTGTCGTTTTAACATTTTTAAGTTATCTTTTATTATTTTAAAATTTTGAGACAAATATTATATAACAACAATAGAGAAGAAGAGTAGAAAATTAGACAGCTTCCTGTTTCTTAACTTCCATTCTACTGGGGCACGGTATTACGTTGACAATTTTCCTTTTTACTAATTCTGTCAAATTTCATTTCTGCTTTGTTTCTTCTTTTTTAAAAAAAATTGTTAACTTTATTCCTTATATTTTCTCTTTTTTACTGTCACCCACTGACCTTAGCCTTTTGTCTCATTTTCGAGTACATACTTTTTTATATTTTAGTACATAATTTCTAAGGTGCAACACTAGAGCATATCTCATTTTGAAAGGAGTCATGACCTCTTTATATTGAAAGTGATATGTTTGGCCTTGTTTATGCCTACGAATGGCTTCACAGTGTTCCCGCTGAGATATTTTATGATCTCTCTGCCTTGTCTGTGCAGAGATTTCTCCAGGGCTTGTGTTTAAAAATGGTTGTGGAAGAGGTCAAATGAATTTTCTTTATTTCTTCTATTGACCACATTCTTGCACACAAATTCCTTTTTTTCTGATCATAGGCTTGAGGGATCACTAGCATACATTTATAATAGTATTTCAGTGACTTGGCACCTTGAAGTGAATGAGCAGGGAAGTGGAGACACCCACTGTATTGGTTCTTAGGGGGCTGAAGCAGGTGACCTGAGGATTGCCATTTTATTGTCATTCTTCCCATGATGGAAGCAATGGGTATAGTGACTGCCATGGATACGGCTCTTCTGGCTTTCTTTCTGGCACTGCTGCCTGTCACATTTGGGACAAGAAATAGCAATATTGCTAAATTTCTGATTGCTCTATTTTGTGTGTCAGAATTTCCAATAAATCACATAATTGGGTGCATCCAGTTCATCTATTATTTCTGTGGTCTGCCCTCATTCTAGCCAATCTATGGGATTGTTGAACTAGGGTCAGAATCATCCTTGCTTAGTCCTGAGGATTCTAACCTGTCTTGAACATTTAAAGGATTACTATCAGAAATTTACAAGAAAAAAAATAACAACAATGAGAAAATATAAAGCAAGGCTACAGGGATTCTGGGTTGAAATGCAGTCCTTTACAATTTTTTTTATCTGTATAATCTTAGGCATGTTTTTTAAAGCCTCTGTACTTTAGTTTTCTTATCTTTAAATGGGGATAATGTGAATACATACTTTATGAAGTTATTATGATGACTAAGTTAATGTATGTAAAACATCTAGTGCCATGCATATTCACAGTTCTTTCAAATGGTTTTCCTGTATAATAATGTCACTTCTTCCTTATTCCAAGATTGATGGCATTTAAAAAACCTTCTTCTTCCCCTCTTCTCTCCTCTTCCTCCTCTTCCTTCTTCTTACAGTATGAATTGGGAGGTATAAATTTAGTCAGCGATGCAGTGGCTTCTCTAGGGATTTTTAAAAAGTACAGCTGTCTGTTGATCTTAAGAAAATATTATCATATTGGTGATCAAAATCCATCAAGGAAGATGCTTAAAAACAAAATTAATACTGTGGGAGAACCAAATATCTTTGTCTATCTATACATGAAAATATGCTTATGCTCAGAAAATATTAATGCATGTGTGTACATATATTATTAAATACTGACATAAGTCAAAGGTAGTAAACATTTAAAATCAGTTTAATATTATAGGATCAACGTTTAGAGAACACTTTGAAATATGAATGTGCTTATGCATTTAATGTACGCATATAATGGCTTGTATAGCCATTAAGCATATGTATAAAGATAATTTACTAGTGAAGAAAATTATCACAGACTGTACATAAATAAAGTGGGATAAAATATTTTAAATACTAGATGACTCCAATTTTGTAAGAGACACATAGTAAGTATATACCCAATAAAAAATATTGGAAGGGAATGTGCTCAGATATTAATGGTGATTATATTCTGATCATTCTAAAACGTTTCTTCTCATATATTTTTTGTGTAAACATGTAATATTTTTAATTAAAAAATAAAATTAAGCTTTATTAAAGTAATGCATTTCTGACTATTTCAAATCAATTACATTTTAACCACAATTTGTTATATTGTTAAGCAAAGAAAATACAAAAGAAACCAAAGGTTCAATGAATGTTAAAACTGTATATATTAGCCACTTCCAGAAAACAATTGAGTAATATATAAAATGAATTTCCAAAATGGTCATACTTTTTGATCCAGCTGTACCACTTCTTGCAAAGTATGACCAGGAAATTACTTAAAATAATCTTAACCATTGAGGCTCACCTATTTTTTCTAAATTTTATGTAATTTTTAGTTATAGACCTTTCCACTTCACAAAAAAGAAAATACATTCACTAACCTATACACAAGAATTATAGTTTCAGGTCTTTATAGATCTTACGAAATGTGTTTATAGATCTGCAGTTTCTTTCCAGAAAAAAACTTATGCGTGTTGTAGTAATGTCTGGTGTAGTATTAATTGTGAGGTTACTTATGGTAGTAAATAAATTGGGTGAATTTGTGTCAAATAATAATAGAATGTCTACATAAGTCATAATGTAAAAGCAAACTGGAATTATTCAGTCTTTAAATAAAATGTTTATAAAGACAATGTATTGCCATAGGACAATACGATATACAATATTTAAATTATAATACAGTGGGAAAGTAATTTTGTAAAATATGCGCATATGTGGAAAATGAGAAAAAATATACAAAAATACAAGTTACGATGATTTTAGCACGGTGAATTAATGGTTGACTTTTTTCACACTTTCAGTGACAATTTTTAAATAAGATTTAAAAAGGGTGAAAAGAAAATCATTGATTGACTTTATATATTATGGAAGTGTTTATACAATCAGGTTCCTGTCTCTTTTTGCCTGGAGAAAGGGCTCACAGTAGTGCTTATTCATTTCATCTTTTTTTTAAGCTGAAATCTGCTGGATAACCTTTTTTTTTTTTTTTTTTTGACAAAGGGATGCCCCATTTCTCAAACTTTGTTGCATGCTTTTCAGCTATTTAGGTCATTTGGACCCAAGAAAAATTGCAACTACTTGTGTCTGTGTTACACAACTTAATCTTCGAAATATATTTACATCTGCCCTTATATTTGATTCAGACCTGCTCCTATGTTTAGCTTAAAAGATGGGAGCCTTCAGTGAAAGTTGTCAGTGAGAAAATAAGGACAGGATAAAAGTTAATGATTTCTTTTTACAGATTTGTATTTTTTTTCCAACTTAAACCGACATTTTCATAAATTTTGTGTTAAATTTGAAGGTATGAAAAAGTGGACATTTAGTATATTTAAATGTTAGAGCTCAACATGCATACTTAATGCCCAGTAGACAATTCTTTAAAAAATAAAATATCTATATAGGAAGAAGAGTGTAGTTACAGGGAAGAGATATTTTTTAAAAACAGACTTCATTGTGCAACACATTTGCCTCGTATTTCCTTACAATATTTTTAGCCTTAGACTATATTTAATTTTTAATGTTTAATTTGAAGCCCTTACACACATTGTTATTCGTTTACTTTTTATTCATTGTTTAATGATTATGTGGTTTTTATTTATTGTTTTGTTCTTTTACATAAATGGACAATTTTGTCTTTCTTTTATAAAACGGAAAATATTATTGTAGGAAACAATTCTAAGAAGGTTAAAAAGTCTGTTTACAACATAAGGAAAATTTACAGGCCCCAGGGTTATGTCTGTATATGAAAAGGTAGTGGCTAAAGTCATGAACCTTATTATCATCTACATTTGAAATGTTCCTAATTTATCCCTCTACTAACGCAACTCAAATGAACAAAGCTATCTTTCTCTACGAAATCACATTAGCTTCTTATTTTAGCTGAAAGTTCCCTGTTTAGTAAAGAGGAAATGAGATAAGAGGTGAATGCAGTAAGAGTACAACCTAAGCTGACTGTCCAGTTTGGCAAAGGCTATTGAGGAGATAAAATTGGGAAATGGTGGCCAAGGATTCCCTCCATAGATAAAAGCTTACTTGACAAAGTCAAGATGCAAATCGATGATTACATTCACATCTTAATTTTTAATAAGGAGTATGATATATCTCCCCACAAACAAAATGCAGCCATAGTAGAAGTAAACGCTACAAAGTTGTTGAGGGCCGTACGTCCAGTATATTTTCCATAACCTTCATATCCTCTCAGTGCAGGAGACGCCATTTTGAAATGGTTCTTCGAAGAAAATAGAGCTACGTGTACACTCTTTTAAACAAATTTTTTATCAGAGGCATGAGATATTGTTTCCTAGAAATTGTTTTTAAAATGACAATTGGAAATATTCTGGTTACCATTTTTCATGTATTTGTGTGATTTACATTCTTTATTTAAAACATGGCATGGATTAATAAAATCTGTTAATGATTAAGAACTAGGGAACTCATTTTGATTTACTGTGTACAATTGCATGCTTAAAAAAATAAGAGAGCGCCACAGCATCCCAGCTACTCCGGAGGCTGAGGCAGGAGAATGGCGTGAACCCGGGAGGCGGAGCTTGCAGTGAGCCGAGATGGCGCCGCTGCACTCAGCCTGGGCGACAGAGCGAGACTCCGTCTTAAAAAAAAAAAAAAAAAGAGAGACAGCCGCCATAGCATTTCTCTCTAGCTCTCTTAAAATATACACAGTGGCCACTGGCAAGTGTGTAGTAGTGTTTAAGGTGAGTTGTCATGTTGTATTTGTATCAGTTTCAATAAATGTGTTGTCTATTCTCCAGACTTTTATTAATAAAGACAAGAATCAAAAGCAGGCTGTGAAGAATAAGCTTTCAACAGTAACCACTATACTTTCTTGCTGCATGCGTAGACTTTCTATGAAAAATATCTGAATCCAAGGTCATCTATGTTATCGAGTTTCAACACACCATGTGTGCTGTATGCCCTGTGTGTGTGTGATTTGTAGAGTCCTTAAATTTAAATTCATTTCAGACAGGAAAGCACCAGTCTGGTGTATAACAAGGTTGTATGAAGGGTTCATCAGACCTCTAAATACATCCAAAAAAAGTAAAAACTGCAATTTTTTTCTAAATCAATTTGGTAAACTACTACATTGACTTCTTATAATTTTTAAAAAAATTAACTTCAATTTACTGTCTTTGGGTCAAGTATTTTAACATTTCATATTGTTTTATTGAAGGCTAAGGAATTCAGACTTTGGGATCTTGACCAAGACACATTATATATGGAATAATTAGTGCTAGTCAGGATGCTATTGAAAGAGTATATAAATATTAATTTGTCAAAAACAGCAATTACAATCAAAATTAAATATGCAAGTAAACCCTGCATTGCTTTTGTCTATCCTGCTCCCAAAGATAGGATTATTTTAAACCATGATATGAAAGTATTTCCAGATAATTTATTGTATTGTTAGGAGAGTTTATATTGTTTGCCATGAAAATACTTGAGAATATCAATAAGTATCTTATACTTATGAATATCCAATGAGGGTGTGTCCACTGCCTCTGTAAGAGAAGGACATCTTCAAGGTCTCATGCCTTCTCTAGAGAGCCCCTCATTCTGTCTTTGATAATTCATCACATTTTCTTAAAAAAAAAATCTGGGGCAAATTTTGGCCTTTGTTTTCAAGTTTTGGAATTGGGTGTTTTCTTGTCCATCCCTTTTTTCTATTACCTGTCTGAGTTAAATTTACATTAACAACAACCACAAAAACAATCCTGTATTTTTCTGCATGGAAATTAAATGTGCTATTATAAATGTAAATATTATCTGTTGATAGATATACAGGTTCTAACTATTTTTAAGCCTTAGTGAGATAGACTTACAGCCATTCATTTTTTAAAGAGTTGTGCTCAAGTGAAAGAATGACAGGTGACCAAATAAAGTCTGGGTTAGAAGGACTGGATAACAATTTGGAAGAGAATTGTTAACAATTTGTTAACAATTAATAACAATTTGGAAGAGAAATCAGAGATAAATGGTCACCCACCTTATTTGACAGATGAGGTCATGAAACTAGTCTTACGTATAGACAAGGTATAAGTTTTCACAAAGACAACTTTCAATAGAAAATATTTTCTAATTCGTTTCCAACAATGAGAGATTGTTTGCTATCACACAATTAATTCTTTCATAGTAAACAGTATACATGCAATCAATACAGGTATTCATGACAAAAAATTATGAAAGTACTAGAAACCTGTTCTCTATTTTATCAAGATTACATCTGGTTACCCCTGCTATTATCTTCACTGGAGTATGCAACATTAGCCCTCAGCATCCCCTTTCCCCCCAACACACACACTCTGTCCTTATTGAAGTTTAGTGGGTACCAGAAGCAAAGGCACCTGCTTAGGCACCTCTGGGAGAAGCTATGCTTAAATTTATAAAAAAATATATTTGAGAACATTATACACTACAAGGACAACAATCATTTACACTCATTTTTGATGTTCATTTCTAAGAGATAATCTAGCAGAGATGTTATTCTAGGATCTTGTGAATTTTCTAACCCAAGATTATTCCTGCTTGCATAAAAAAGAAAAGGAACTGAAAAATGCCTGTATGATCAAAATGTTGCCAAGCTGGCTTGTCTCTAAATGCTTTGATTTCATTGGCATTCCATGAGGCAATCACTTTGATGTTTGTCAAATTAAGCAGAAGTAAAAGTACTAAGGTATTCAACTCACAAATTTAATATACATTTATGTGTGTGTGTGTGTGTGTGTGTGCGCGTGTGTATGTGTGGTTACAGTAGGAAACAGATTATAAGAGAATGTTGTGGCTCTAAAGGAGTGAATTTCATCTTTTACCCTCACTATTTCTTTAAAAGGGAAAGAAATAATAAACTAGGAAGAGATAAAGCTTATTTAAAGGCTTCATTTCCCAGGGCATATTGGGACGCATTTAAAACTGAGAACAGCCTTGAAACCTTGTGCTGGTTTTGCCTTGATGAGGACTGAATTTCTGAAGACAAAAGTACAAACACAGTATAGACATGCTATCCATTGAAAATACCGAATCTATACATTTGAATAATAATAAAAAAGTATTCTTTATATATAAAATGTCTCCCAGTTACCAAAAGATCAAATAAAAATCCCACCCCTCCTACTGCGTTCCTAGGTTGGCTATATACTTATTCGAGGAATGTTTCACAGCACTTGTTTCAGTGCAGTATTTTCTGGTTTATGGGGCTGGAATCAAAGGGACCACTATTCCCTCTGCCCCAACACACAGACTTAGGAAGTCAGTGCTCCCTATAGCACCATACTGCAGGATTGGTGTGCATGACTGTGGCATCCATCAGACATATATTCTGGTAGAGATCTGGTTACCGATAGCCTTAGCCATGGGCACCTGAGGCCTCACTCAAATTGTAGCTGTCATTCAATCCAGAAGCCAATGGGCACTCTCTTGAAGTCTGCTTGGCTCTTCTATTCTCTTTTTTAGTAAGTCTGATTTATTAATATGATCAATACAGGTTAACTTGTGAAGTCCTATATACAACACTCTTCGTCCTCCAGACAACTTTGCTGTTGCTACTTAGAAACGATGTAAATCATTGGAGGTGTGATAAATTTACAAATATTTAGTTTTTAACCCATAGCAAGGGAGATATTGGGCTAGAGTGTAAAACACAGAGGATTTAATATACATAGGAAATTTAGGAGTAAAATTTTGATGCTAATTTTCCAAAATCATTTCCACTATTTCTCATCATTATAAGATTGCTCACATATTTTGAATGGCATCCCACAGTAGTCACAGGCAAATTAGAATAACATATATTTTACAAAACAAAAAGGCATATCAGAAAATGAGTCAAAGTAAAAAAATAGCAGGTACCATCCATTCTCCAGTAAATAACGAATATGGAGCGTATTTAATTACACATTTCCAAATATATATTCGCATAGTAAAGACAAGGAAAATGAAGCAAAATCAAATGTGTTTCATTGAAATAAGCACATGAGCTTGAAGCATCAAGTACCAATGGCTCCAGGTGTTTTCCATGTTAGATTCCCTTTGAAAGTACTGATGCCATCAGCACTTGTCAGCTGGTGCCAATGATGTAAATCGTGAGCTTGAATACTTTTCAGAGGAAAGCATCACATTTCTAAAGGAGACAAAGGTCTACTTTTTAGACCACTAAAAAGTAACCATTAATATAGATTATTTATGGAGGGTGTTATCTTGACTACTAATTAAGGGAGTAATTGTATCTCTAAACTTTATATCAGACTGCCAGTGGATTTGCCAAATTATTAATGCTTTTTTAGAATACATGGGGGGTGGGATTATAAACACATAACACAGTTTTTCGTATTTTTTAAAAGGGGTTGGACCAAGACATAGGTTTCATTGACAATCTTAATGTTTTCAGTGTAAACAATATGTTAGAATAACTGCAGTGAGTCACACAGCATATAACTTCTTAATGGTAAATTCAGAACCAATCTTCCAGATAAGCAAGTATAACATTTTAGTTAAAAAAAAAAACAACAACAAAAAACAAGAGCAAGGTTGACTTCAACAAAGTTGTGAGGCCTTCCAGTTGTTTGATAATTGTGATAAATTTCAACACAATGACAAATTGGATGCTCAACTTACTGGGTTTTTATAGACCTGTTAGCTTTTAAGACCATTTTCTAAAATGTTCCCATAGATATAATATTTTTAAATGAGAACTTAGATGATCTAGACATTACAAATTTATAATAATCTTTTGAAATTCTACCAATATTACCTCCATATTCAAAACAATGGAACTATAACAGAACAAATAATAAATATCACACAACCTTTTGTTAAATGTAAAGTGCATTTTTACCAAAGTGTTTCCACATCTGAGACTTTGAATTTCTATTAAGTAGTTCTGATAAATACATAGTGCTCTTTCTTTTTTCTGGATGACAATATGTCTACTAATAACTGATGTACCCAAAGAGCAATTTGCAATGTATTTTCAACAGAAACAACTTAACCTGAAATAAGAATTGTATATATTTACTGCTTGACTCAACAACAGGTACATTCCTTTTCCATGGAATGTGTCTTCCACAAAGGTTTTCCAAAACTGCAGTAAAAGAAATCTTTTATGCTTTCAAATACGGTGCCTTTTTATTTAAAACAGTGTAAACATAACAACTCAACACCACCAGTAATTGGAAAAAGACTGGGTATGTGAACACTAATTTCCTCATATGTCCCATGAAAGTGAGGGTAAATAAACAGACAAATCTTCAGGAGAGGTTTCAGTTCACCTTAGCAGTGGTAAAAATATTGCT
This sequence comes from Symphalangus syndactylus, assembly GCF_028878055.3. Taxonomy (NCBI): domain Eukaryota; kingdom Metazoa; phylum Chordata; class Mammalia; order Primates; family Hylobatidae; genus Symphalangus; species Symphalangus syndactylus. The sequence goes on from NC_072426.2 coordinate 90,987,656, forward strand.
TTATTCCAAATGAACATACAACACAATTTACTGTTCTTTTGGGGGGTTTCTTGTGAACTGAATAGTCTGGGTATTTTTATTTCAATGATTTATTCTTCCCATACTAACCACAGAAGCCGAAGCCTTGGTCCACACGTAGTAGACTTGCTACAAAATAAATAGTAATAAGGACGATGAGAAAGCAAATGGTAACTGTCAATTTGTTAATTGTCTTGTGTTAGTAATTTAAGTAGGCATGATTCAAATAAACACACATCCTCGATGAACTCACCTTATGATACTGATATCATTAATGAGCCAATAGTTGATCCTCTCAAAAGTATTCACATCAGAAAATGGTCTAGACAGTGTCAAGAGTTTTATACGACCCCACCATGCAAGTGACCTTGATTTAAGAACTAACTGAACTTTATACTTAATGGAAAAATTTAAAGTGAACAGATCTAAGAGGGAAATACTTTTTCTGAATATTAGATTCCCTGATGTTTCAGAACAAATTTTAGCAAGCGTAATACGCGCACACATGCACACACATACGCACAATGAACACATGTGCTTACAGCATATGTGCCCGCGTGAGCAAGTCCACACACACACACGCTCGCACACACATGTGCACACAGGCACACAAAAACTGAGAAACGCTCCTTCAGAGCCTCTAAACAATCTCAAGGAAAAACATTTCTATTAGCATGATTTTAGTGACACGATAGAGTGATTTTTTTGTCTCTTTTTCTGTAATAATTTCATACCTCCAGCTGAGATCTGTGCATTCAAATCTCAGAGGAAGGTGGCACACAAGAGTAGTTAAGATTGCCCCTGGTTTCTCCTTCTATCTCCTGTCCTCCTTCCCATTGCAGAGTCTTTTGTGGCATTCTCCAAAAATCAAATAGAAAACACTACATTTCTCGACATGACATAACCTGTGATGAGGCTATTGGGTGAATAGAAATTTAGGGCTTGGGATTGGCAAGCCAAATGGCAAGGGCCACCGGCTCACTGATGCATCCACCTGCGGGATGCAGCTCTCCTCTTTTTGAAACCAGGTAACTGCCAGTGTTTTTTAATGAGACACTGGCACTGTGGGGCCAAGGGTCTGAATTACCCACATCTTCTAAGAGCCAAAGAGGATAGTGTTGGGACTAACTGAAATTGGATTCAGAATTCTACCCAAAAGCTTTAATGGTAAGCTTTATCCCTCCTGAAACATTTCTTTCCCTTAAAAAAATATTTTGTTAAAAAACACTATGATATGAGGGCGATAGACTATTTGGTTTCTTCTAAGTAGATGCTCTTAAATTAATGCATATAAATAATTTGTATTTGATTTCCTCTCTTTCCTGTTGAGCAAAGCATAGAATGCACAGATTCCTACATCTCAAGTCACTTGGTCAATGCAGAGTCTCTTTGTATTTCATTTCTTAAGACAAATTGCGCCTCTCGTTCTGATTTGGCCGTGGGACTCAGGGGGAGAAAGGCTGTGTTTTCGCTTGCACTGTCCTCGGTTTCTACGCTGGCCAGTTCGTAGTCTTCTGACCGTCTGGCATCAGTCAGAATTCGGATCTGCTCCTGGACAGTTTCTAGCAATATTTTCACTTCTTGTTGTTCTGCTATAAGACAATCGCTGACTGGAATACTCACATTGACAACGTCAGCTGAATAGGAGTTTTTGCACCATTTGATGCTTTTGACTTCAGAAATCCCTGGCATTTGCAGGCAGGTTTCCTCTAAACCCACTGAAGGGATGATGGGCACAGAACTGGCCCTTGTGGATGAATAGCCCACCAGGTCCTTTTGCTCCAAGCTATTAAAATAGGGGTTTGTCTCTCTTGAAGGCAGTTGCATATTTATTGATGTATTTCGTTGGGTTTTTAAACCACTGGATGAATACCTGAAAAAGAAACACAGTGTTACTCCTTCTGCTTTCAGCTGGGCTTTGTTAGAGCAATACTCAATCCACAAAGCACTTTTCACATGCACCATCTCACTGAATTCTCACAGCAACCCCATGAGACGGATAATAGGTTCCCAGTTAAACAGAGAAGTAAACTGAAGCTCAGATAGGTGAAGTGACTTGCCCAAGGTCACACAGAAAATAAGTGACAGACTGAGACTCAAACCCAGATCTTCTTACTTTAAGTCCAGGGGTCTTTCAACACACCACAGCTGTATAGGCAGGTGGGATATAGTCTTCCTGACCTCTATCCTAGAATACAAAGTAAATGGGGATTGAGCAGGTAAGTGTGGCCTTTCCATTGTGACAAACAGGACACCCATAATGGCATTAGTCCACTCCATCAACTCGACCACCCTCTCAGCCCTGGGTTTGTCCAGTAGACTTATTGTGGCCACCCTAGTCGAAGCCAATCAAGAAGCCCAATATTAAGCATCCAGGTACTATAATCACGAGTTTTTCTGCTTCACACTGATTTTAGGGGATCCAAATCCAGTTTCCACTGGCACTGTGCTCTAAAGGAACCATCTCACTGCCAGACTGCTGAGCCAGCAGATGGGAATGGGAGGCTAACGATTCCTCTACCTGCCTGGGGATGAATATGAAGTGGGTTGCATAGGGCTTCTACCCATCTAGCATCTTTCCTTATAACCAAGTAATCAAGAAACTAAGTAAGGTAGTTCTTCGGTCCATGGCAAGGGCTTGTCAAGAATGCCAATATGCCATTGCAAGTCATGTAAATATAGCAGAATCTTCTAAGTTCCCTTCTTGCCTGTTCAGGGCTGGTAAATTTGTCTCCTCTGTGCTGTTCCGTGACAGAAAATGGGACAGGTACATAGCAGATTTATAGAAATGGGGTTTTGGAATTTGAACAGTAGTGTTTTATTCTATTTCTTAGTTATTTGTCCCTAATTTAAACATTAAACATTCAAATTTTGACACAATTTAAACATATCAACCTTCCATACAATAAATCTCATTTCCTTGACTGCCATTATTATGTAAATGAGAATCATGTTTATACATGTAGATAATAATTGCAATGCAGTGTGTTTCACACTAAATGCAAATCCTTATTGCAAGGACATGATGGGAGCAAAACAGGTCTTTCCACCAGACAATGAAAAGAAACAGGGAAGAGATTTAAGCCTTTGTAGGCCCATCCTCTCTTACTGTGCCTAATACGGAGTTGGTAATCAATACACCTTAACTGAGTGAACACATGAATACATAAACAAATCTTCAAGGTAAACTCTCCCTTTATATCCTACTTAATGTCTATTTTCAGACTTAATAACAACAGCTAACATCTGCACAGTGCTTGTAAAAATCACTTTCACCTCCAATTAACTCATTTTATTTCTCAAAAACCTTGTAGTTTATTTATTATTATCATTTAATGGATGCGTAAAATAGACTAAGACATACTCAAATGACTTTCCCAAAATTATATCTTTACTATGTGTCACACAGAAAATTTAAACCCAAGTTGTCTTATTCTAATTGTTATTGTCAATGTTAGAGGTTACTAATCAACGACTATCCTAAGGGGAACCAGAATACCTTTTTGGGGATATGTAATCTTTATTCATACAAGCTGCACAGCTACATGTTTAGAAATTCTTGGGGAATATTATTCCATTCTCATTAGTGTTATATGAGAAATATGAGCCTAAAGTATATGAGCCTAAAGTATATGAGCTAAAAATATGAGCCTAAAAGTTCAAATCAATAAATCAGTTTCAACAAGAAGTAAGGAAACAAATTTCAGGCTTTTGTTTCGCTCTCAGCACCATCTTGTTAGCATGATTCGTATGTATGAAAATATAGAAAATCTGCCTGTCAGGTTCACCAGTGAAACAGAGACAAGAAACGTAGCCAGGATAGCATTTCACATAAATATCATCAGGGTATACCAGCAGGTAGAATCTGGTAAGTTGATATGCGATGGTGATAGGTAAAAATTCTTATACTTGGATCTAAACAGTTGGATAAAGGTGCAAATATCTTAAAGAATATAAATTCAACAAGTCAACTATGTGGCATGACTAAGACATAATCAAAGGCAATTCACGCCAAACTTCGAGCATTCTTCTCATATGCCAGAGGACTGACTAAAGGATTTAGATGAGAAAGAGGAATTGCAGTGGACTATTATGTGTCACTTCCCAAGTCCGGCTTTGAACACATGACTGGCAACAACTGAAATTTAAAATGTTACCATGACATGAAGATGAGTTGTAAACAATGAGAACTTTCCTAACTGTGATTTTGTTTTGAATTAGACATGATTTCAAGTTCCAAAATTACTATATGCTCTGGAATCTCAGACAAATGGCAGCCTCACTTTAATTTTGCCATCAATTAAAACAATCAGGTAGTAACACTAACTTGATTGCTCAGAGGGAGGGGGAATTTTTCTGAGGACTAATTGAAATAATGTCTCTGCCCTGTTCTACCAGAGACACAGTGGCAAGCCTCACTTCCCCCCAGAGATGCTGTGAGTGTCTCATCACTGGTATTCCAGCAGAAGTTTAAGTGAGAGCTAAATTTCTAGATGTGATTCTGAGTCAGAGGTTTCAAAGTTCTGTATCCCTTGAGGGCCAATGATGCTTCCACAAGTTCGGTCCATGAGCTTGTCATTTCACTTTGGGCTAGTCTTCCTCTCATCCTCAACAAAGAAATTACAAATGCATCTTGTCTGTAACTATGCGAGTTGAAGCATTATTTTAAAGAAGAAAGATTCCAACTATGAGTCACTTGGTTTGGTTCCCAGTCATTCATGAGTCAGGCTAAGGAATTTGTGTTACTCTAGGAGACCCCAAACCATCTCGGTTCCTAGGGCACATGAAAATGAATGAACAGACTATTTTGAAGGAATCTACGCTTCTCTCTGAAGCCGTAAAATTAGATATTCCATTTACAAATCATCAGCCATTAATGTGATTTTCTTCACATTCCTTGTTGATTTAGTGGTTTATTTAGTCAGAAAAGCCAGTATTCAGTCTCAGCTCTTTTACATGGGACTGTGTATGTCACATTGGGTTAGCCATTTAAACTCTGATATCCCTAATGTGCTTATCCATAATATTTCTAAAGAATAACTGAAGAGAAGTATATAAAGTTGCTAGTTAGATGTGGTAGGTATTCAGTATATTTTGAATTTTATCTACTTTTAAGGTGTGAATGTAACTTTTGTGATTCCATCTCTTTTTGTCTGGCATACGAATACATTAGCGTGATTTTCCCGACATGATACATTTCAAACTCTGTGAGCCATTACCATGGCTGTCATTGACCAGGGCTCCAGTCATGACAAAGTTTCCTCAAGAATCTCCTCTCCACCTCGCTCCTTCCCCAGGCTACAATAAGATGGATGTTAGGTTCAAGCTGGGCTGAAGTTCTTGCCAAGGAAAGAAGCCACATACGTTGGGAGCCTAACTGTCGTAGACAGCGCCCACTTGCTTGGTAAACAAGCAGCAGATCGCTGATGGCTCTTGAGAATTCATTTCCCCTTCCTCCAGGCTGGGGCCAGATTTAAAGAGGGCCTTTAGCTGTGAAATTCTATTACCAATCCCATTTCCAGTCCAGAGAGACAGTCAGTCCCCTGGGAGTGGAAAATGGTTGTTTTTAAGAACTAAGAATGAGATTGCTCCCTGAGATTCATTGTGCTGGGCATACAGTGACTTAAACGAGTCACCATTTATCAACATCTGGTGGATATCACACATGGGAAAATACCTGTGGCCAGGCAACTGGAGAGAATATTCCAACCCAATAGTGACTGAACCAAAACGAAACCACCACCATGCAGGAAATAAGTGTGAGTCTCCCAGGAGGTTAAAAAAGCAAAGCATTGCCTGAACACGTAATGAGATCTCTGAACCCCTGATGATATGTGCATGGTTCAAGCTTGAGCCTGGCATAGGCTCCAAGCACCCTTACTACTCGAACATGAGGAATGATGGTCGTAACAGTGCCCAACAGAAAAAAAAGGCCAGCATGGGCTGGGTTTTTTGTCCACTCACAAAATCTCTGAAGTTGATTTTCCCTCACTTGTTCTTGTAACATTCATCCCAGGGATTTTATGTATATGTATATAGTCATATTCATTAATAAGAGGCATCATTAGTTATTTATATGGAAAAGGCACTATGAAACATGATCAATTATAATTATGGGTTAAATGCCAGCCTGCTTTTCCACAGATAAGACCAAGAGAAATGCAAACTGCTTCTTGACTTGCATTATACATTTTGAACCCCTTGGCTGTTATGTTTACTTTGCAACTGTCACCCTAAATCTGTACCAAATGCCTTTTACAGTCCATTTGGAATTGCTTCAAAATTATAAAACCTGGCCACGGCCATTTATTTCCGATCTTCTAGTTTTCCTTAAGAAATCTGTTGCTGAGCTTTGTTAGACAGGACACTGCTCCATATATCCCATGCCCATATGAAAAGAGAAACGTGAGGCTCTGTGCTAGACCTAACCCTTGTTTTGATCTTTAGCCTGATAGAGACAGTCTGGAAAATCATCCAGGCCAAAGCAGCATAGAAACCTGGCTTGGCTCGTTCAGAGAGATAAAAACAGAGCCACACGAACCTGGTTTGAGTGAGAGAAGTGATTTCTGAAATTTCTAGAGTAAACCCTGATTGCATTGCACTTGAAATTACTGAAAAAATTATAACAATTACTGTGACAATAAATACCAGTACCATTTCCCTGCTTACTGTGTGTCTACTGCAAACTCTTTACACACATAATTTTAAAAAATCTGCCCAACAATCTTCAAGGGGTTGATATTATTTTACTCAATTATTTGTATTTTCTTTTTCTTTTTTGAGATAGGGTCTCTGTCACCCAGGTTGGAGTCCAGTAGCACCATCTGCACTCAGTATAGCCTCCACCTCTGAGGCTCAAAGGATCCTGCCACCTCAGACTCCCAAGCAGCTGGGACCACAGGCACACACTACCATGCCCAGCTAATTTTTTGTATTTTTGTTAGAGATGGGGTTTTGCCATGTTGCCCAGGCTGGTCTCAAACTCCTGAGCTCAAGTGATCTGCATGCCTCAGCCTCCCAAAGTGCTGGGACTATGGGTGTGAGCCAGTGCGCCTGGTCTATTTTTCTCAATTTATAGATAAGAGCATCTAAGACCACATCATAAAATATTATCAAAGTCACACTAGTAGTAAGGAGCAGAGATGGGATTTGAATTCCAGTCAGTTTAAGCGAGGATCGCATGTTTAGCTGGGCGGTTTATGCCAACTACCTGGATAATGGCTAACATTCATCCTGTACTCAGCTCACTATACTTTGAGGCCTCTATGGATCTGTGTCCACCAGAGGAAGGGACACCTTTTGTACTGAAAAGAGCAGCAGCAGTGGTGTCCAAAGCCCATCCTTCTACTCCTAACTTGCAGATATGAGTTCAGTAAGTTGTACTTTGACTTTACACTCTCAACATTGACCCAAATTCTACATTCAAGCTCAGGGGAAGCAGATACTGTACGTATGCCATGAGTTATTGTTTAGTGTATTGTTGACAATACTTATCAGAGAATTCGGTCCTTTTTCTAATCTGCAGATGAAGGGACACTTTAATCCTCCTTTGATTTTTTAAATCAAAGACAAATTTCCAGTTGTATTAGCAAATGGTCTAATAACATATTGCCTAGAGATCTACACTTACTTCCTTCCTAGTTACATTTCTTTCTAATCTAATGTTTCCCTGATACTTATTTCCATCACACCTATACTTTAAAGTTGGTTCACTTTTTGTAGAACAAAGATGGCAGTAAGCATATATAGCCAGTTAATGAATAAATCAATGAATAAAACCCCAAGGAACTTAAAACTTAACTTAAAGCTATGGCATTAAAGACACCCTCCCTAAATTCCACTGCTGTTTTAAGACCTACCCTTGGCAAGGTATCGTATCCTGGTCTGGGATCCTTGATTCTTCGAGTTGCTGATATGCTGGTCCCACAATTCCACCTAGCCTACTTCGGGGTGACGGAGGTGTCCTTCTGAAGGCATTCCTATGGAGCATGCCACTTCTTTGCCCTGGGCTGCAGCAAGAGGATAGACTCCTGCTGGGGTGGAATGAAAACAGACAAACAAACAAACAAACAAAAGACATCATAGTAATAACCTCACAGGTGGCTGCTCAAGCTTTGCAAATACTGAATCTGCACCCCAGATTCTCAAAGTTCTAGGCCAGGGGCCATCCATGAATGTAGTATATGTGGTAGAATGGGATCAGGAATAGCCCAACCCATTTTACCTTTGGAGACACTGAGAAAAAGGGAAGTTCCTGGATTTCTGGCTTTCTAGGTTAGAGCATGACTGATGAAAATCATTGCAACTTTCCAGCCAAGGTAAGAGGTGAACTTAAGGAATTCTCAAGCTCCTCATTCCCATCCATCCTGATTATCCAAGCCATCGTAGCTGTCTCTCTAATAGAAATAAAAATAGCCTTCTTATGAGACACTGACGAAAACTAAACACAGTAAGCTCAGAAGGGATTTATGGGGAAAAAATTCACTTATTAGCGATAAAATTAACAAATTTTAATTGGCATTTTCTCATTAACATATGTGTTAAATTCCCTGTTCACTACCTCAGATTTTAATCAATCTTGACAAACTAAATTATTTTTCTTCTGAGTTTGCTTTTAATAAACATCTGATTATATATTTTATTTGACTCATACATCCAAATGCCTAAATAACTATATGTTTATAGATGCCATCAATGAGTAAAACATGTAAGTGGGTTATATACCACAGGCCTTAACAAAGTGAGAATTCCTACATAGATTATGTACAGAAAAGAACTAGACTCTATAAAAATCCATTGCTGATGAGACTCATTACCTATTCCATATCCATTCCCATCTCCAACCCACTGAATTAACCCTACTGTAGACTGGTGAGGAGAACTTCATTCATGTGTAGACATTCCACGAGATGCTAGTTTATGTGGTCACACTGGTTCTTCAGTGCTCAAATAATAAAGGAGCTTAGAATTTTGTGCTGCATTCTCATTTAACTCTGTAAATATCAATACAACCATAGAAAGAAAGATGAAAACCTTCTCAAAATTTCAATAAATTTATCAAGGTTCTAAAGAAACCAGTCTCTCAAAGACATTTTACCCATATCACTATATTCTTTGGGGTTTTGTCACTTTTCTTCCATCAATATGACTGTTAATTCTACTTAGTCAATACAAAACAAGACTTTGCAAATATTATTTAAGGTCAGAATTTGAAAATCTGATATTTGAGTGTGAGTAGCCACTTTCTTGGTTGTGGCACGGTGACTGATCAAACTTTATATTCCTCAAGCCAACATTAACTTCCCAAATGTGTGCAAGCGGGAGATCATATCTGGCAACACTCATTGTTATACCTTCATTCTTTTTTTTTTTTTTTTTTTTTTTTTTTTTTTGAGACAGAGTCACGCAGGCTGAAGTGCAGTGGCATGATCTCAGCTCACTGCAACCTCTGCCTCCTGGGTTCAAGTGATTCTCCTGCCCCAGCCTCCCAAGTAGCTGGGACTACAGGTGCCCCCTACGATGGCAGGATAATTTTTGTATTCTTAGTAGAGACGAGGTTTCACCATGTTGGCCAGGCTGGTCTCAAACTCCTGACCTCAGGTGATCCACCCACCTAGGCCTCCCAAAGTGCTGAGATTACAGGTATGAGCCACTGTGCCTAGCCCCTATACCTTCATTCCTTATCATGATACTTCTGGTATGGTGTGTCCCCAAATGCCTAACAATAGATGTCTAGTTAGCTCACTAAGCCCACAAGTTGGAGAAGCTCTCTAACAGCTAATTTGCTTCCTTGCCTTCCTACTTTTATCTACCATCCAATGGCAATGATGGAGTCTGTGGGGCATGAAGGCTTGGATGCTAGAGTTAGCTGCAACTGGGTATAAGTCTCGGGTCTGCAGGTAACTAGTTACTAGAAGCATGATGCTGATGGAAGTACTTGTACCAGTCAGAGTCCTGGAGAGACATAGATGGCACTTTAACTTGGTTCATTGTTAGAGATTTTGCTATATACAAAAGTGTGATAAGTGTTTGAGGGGAAAAAAAAGCAATAAAGGAGACTGCTGTGCTCCAGGACTACTATGGGAAGCTGTTATTATCCCTGTGACTTAAGGGACAAGGAGAGGGAGCAGGAACTGCTGGGAACCAGAATGGAGAGAGAAAGTGAGTTGTAAGGAGGGGGCCACATTGCAGGCTCCATGGCCCCAGAAAAGGGACATAAGGAAGGCAATCAAGCAGGGAGGAAGGGGACACAAGTGCCATGACCTCACTCGCCTCCCTGCCGTCTATCTCATGCCTGTGTCTCACACTGAACCCACAGAAACCAGAGGACATGAGAGCCTGCAGCCTTCTTGGTGTACAGGGCAAGGCAGAAAACAAAAAAAGTAGAAACTAGCTGCCAGAGTCAGAAGGGAGTGATAAAAGGAAGATATCAGCATTCTACTTAAGAATTTTCCTAGGTTCGCTATGGGATGTGGAGGTTTAAAGAGTGGAAGAATGCAAAGCATGGGGGCATGGAGCCTGGCACACAGTAGGTGCTCAGCACGATGAGTTCCTCTAGCTCCCCTGCCATAGCTGGCAATTCAAAGGGTCCTCTCTGTCACTGAAAACCCTGGAATTATTTCAGTGCAAAAAACCTACATACGTGCTTTTTATAAGTGACATGGCGGGGCACAGTGGCTCACACCTGTAATCCCAGCACTTTCAGAGGCTGAAGCGGGCGGATCACCTGAGGTCAGGACTTCAAGACCAGCCTGGCCAACATGGTGAAACCCCATCTCTACTAAAAATACAAAAATTAGCCCGGCATGGTAGCATGTGCCTGTATTCCCAGCTACTTGGACGGCTGAGGCAAGAGAATCCCTTGAACTCAGGAGCCAGAGGTTGCAGTGAGCCGAGATCACACCACTGCACTCCAGCCTGGGCGACAGAGTGAGACTCTATCTCCAAAAAAATAAAATAATAAAAAAAGATAAGTGACTTATATTGCCAAAATATAATGCAATAAATATGACATGCCGTAATAGATTTATTTTCTAAACAGATGGGATTTTTTGAACATTAGAAATAATGGCTTTGAATTAATAGCTTTGTTTCATACATGAGTTATCCAAATGAGTCATATTTGCAGTGCACAAAATAAATTAATTATTCATAGTTCACTAAACTGTCATAACAACAAAGCATATCAGTATGAACTAGTGACCTGTCTTTAAAAGAGTTTTATGCCTATTGATCAATCAACTATTCAGGCCTTCTAACTCAGTGGCATGCAGGAAGTTATGGTGCAGTTTGCAGGATATATAAATCAGTGCCTGGGTTATCAATCATGAAAACGTTTAAGTCTATTGCATGTTTTACAAAACAAAAGCTATGATATATTAAACTATAATTTACAAAGTTCTAAAAGCATTTTGTAAGTCAACCCTTGCCCATCTATCAGGACACAAAGTATGTCAATAGATACTGCAATGTCATTGATCCAAACAAAAAGGAAGGTCTCTTAAAGATGTCCTTATTTAATCTGTGAGTGACTACTGGATACCATAGGAGAAGCCAAGTGTAGGAGGGAGCATAAAAGCACACGAGAACTGGGGATAGGAATATTGCAGCTCAAACATACTAAGAGCTGATGTTTTAAAACATATATCTCAATTTTAAAACATTTATGACAGAATACAGTTCATATAATACTAAAATGATATTATACTGAATTACTTGACTAGGTAGAATACTACTTTAACATGTGTCATAATCAGGAGGAGAAAATACCATTTGGGAGAAAATATCTGTCTTCTAAAAGACTGGTTATATTGGACTTATTTCCCTAATTAAGACAACTTCCATTAGGTCCAGTGAAATGAAATGCTCTTGTCACAGGAATATATTCTGTAAATGCAACATTGATATAAATCAAAACTTGCAGTAAGAATAGCTAAAGCAATTATCTAAGAGCCAAACATATTTCAATCCTGAATTGAACATAGATTCATACCATATTTTTTTAAATGGCAAACTCTAGGTGTTTTAGTCTCTACTCATGTAGAATGAGAATAAAAATTACCATCAAGTGCTGAGGATTAGTGTCAAGAGTGACTAAAAATCTCAAAGTAAATGTGGCCAGAAACAATAAAATCCTTTTCATGTAACTCATTAAACGATGAAGGAGAAAGTAGTTTTCTTCTATCATGTATGTTTCCGGCTTGGCGTTGCGCAAACTATTGCCTAGTATGTGAAAACTAAGGCGCAACAACATTCAACTTTCATTGCTGGGAACAACTGTTATTTACTTTTTCATTGTTAAAATGTTTAATTTTTCATAATTTTTTCAAATTGTAAAATATTGTACATCTCACTAAGAAAAGGAAGCTTAAATCTTTGGACAGCTTCCATAAAGATTGAGGATGTATATCTGAATACAATCTAGCATTAGTCATAAACTTCATCATTTGGTTTAGAACAAATACCTTTAACATTTGGAGTTTCAGAATCCTGATGTATAAAACAGAAAAGTGTGGACAAGAAGATGCTGAAGGACAAGTTTAGTTTTAGAATGCTATGAAATATGTCAAATAACTCTGTTTTTGGCTTTTTCTCCAAAGCAGCCAATTTCTGGGAAGCTTGCAAGAAACTGCCACACCATTTATAATGGAAGATTTTATAGACCCAAGAAGATTCACCAGGCTTCTTCCTGGTGGAAAATTTTATTTTGTAAGAACCATGTTGGAAAACCTGAAGTCTGTCACATTAGGCTGCATAGGGAAGAATCACTCATTAACTGTGTAATCTAGAAAAGGCAGGCTAGGTAACATATTTTTTAAAATAGTTTTTCAGAATGCAATTTTTTATTTTACTGGTCTGTAGCTTTGATGGGTGTTATCTATAGTTCTATCAGGTTTCTTACAGGGGCAATGCTGTCTGCTGTGGAAACTGGTATCTTTGGTTTACCTGATGTGAGGTGTTTGAGCATCTACTCCACAGAGAACTACAGGAGGAGCAAGAACAGTTGACTCTCCTAAGTCATGCTGCCAGTCCTTGGCACGTGCCACCCAGCATACACACAGTGTGAAGGTACCCACTCCCACCATGATGAGCTACTTGTACCTGTGGTGTTTGACAGACTGGCTTCCTCTGTCTGGAGAAGGGACCTCAGGGAATGACTGGGGGCCGACAAAACTTGACTCCATCATTTTCTCCAATGCAGTCACAGGATGCCTTTCCACCTTTGAATACTGTGGGAAATCACACATACAGAGTTGAGATGAAGGATAAGTTATGGAAGGAGGACCTATAACACCAGAGCTAGGCATTGAGAAGTTACTGGAATGCCAATTCCTCCTGGTCACCTGACTAGAAGAGCAGGAGATAAGACATAATTTGTGTCCTGTTTCCAACACATTGAGCATTCACCTCCCCTGCCCCAACCATCTCTGTGCCTAGACAGGATCCATTGAAAAGGGTTCCTCATGTCAGAATCCCAAGCCTGCTATCTCATTTTAATTAATGTACACTCATGGCACACTGTGACTGACAGCCAAAAGGCACTTACAAGTATGTTTTAGTTGATGTACATCTTACCAAAAAAATTGAATTACTAGCTGGGTTACTAATAATAAGGATTGAATAAACACTTATTAAATTTCATAACATTCTGAGAATGATGAAAGACATTGGTTCAGAATATCTGGCCACCACACTCCACTGTTTTTCTCTTTCAGCTTGTTACCACGTAGTTACCATGTTTAACAAGAGAAATTTGTGAGCATTTCACTCCTTATAGTTCAGAACTCTTGGTTTCTCCTTTGACTATAATAACTTATAAGATGTAGAAGCCTAAAGAAGGCTTATGTAGATGACAACTTCAGAAAAATTTTACCCCAAAAGAAATATCACATGGCATCTCAAGAGCCAATAAGTTGTCAACTTTAACACTCCCTGCACACTGGGCGCTAGAACAGGTGGCAAAGGGTAGAAGAGTTCTCTTCTAGAAACTCCAGGTGAAGACTTTCTTTAGAAATAGAAGTTTAAGGATGCTATCAAAATAAGAGAGTTTTGAGTCTGGATATTCAGTACCCAATGTGTCAAGCTACAGATTTTAAGCGTTATCCTGAGTAACTGTAAAACTCTAAAACTCAGTATACCTTTTTTTTTTTTTTTCATTTCAAAAGCAAAGAAGCCAGTATTAGAAGCATTGATGAAAAAAAATCAAGTTAATCAACCTTTTTGAATCTCACATCTATACGGTGGGATAATAAAATCTCTCTTACAGGGTTGTTGAAAAAATTCACAAACAATACTTAATGCACTTGATCCAGGTAAAAAGAAGGTAGATACAATAATTAGGATGATACTCTAAGATGTTTCCTAGCCTTTTAGAAATGTTATCTCTGAACTATAAAAAACTAAAGATAAATTCCACCCTAAGTCTCATTTCTAATCAATTGGTAGTGGCTGCTTGTAGTCTTATACTTACATAGATTCTAAAGATGACTTATGAAGTAAGAAATGGAGAAAGAAATAGTTCTAACCAGAAGAAAAATGAATCGAGGAGGAAGTAGTGGGAGATATTTTATTGTAATCTCTTTCTTAAAATGTCAGCTTTAAAATTAATGCTTGAAAGTAAAGTCCAAAGAATTTCAACATGCTGGAAGATATTAAGAAGAAAAAGAATATAAAAAGAGAGAAGAATGAACATTTAAAAAGCAAAAAATCCTAGCTGTGATTGTTGAGAATAAAGACAATGTAATATATGCATGCTGATTAATTTTATTTTTTATTTATTTATTTATTTATTTATTTATTTATTTATTTATTTATTTTTGAGACGGAGTCTCTCTCTGTCGCCCAGGCTGGAGTGCAGTGGCGCGATCTCGGCTCACTGCAAGCTCCGCCTCCCGGGTTCACGCCATTCTCCTGCCTCTGCCTCTCCGAGTAGCTGGGACTACAGGCACCCGCCACCACGACCGGCTAATTTTTTGTATTTTTAGTAGAGACAGGGTGTCACCGTGGTCTCGATCTCCTGACCTCGTGATCCGCCTGCCTCGGCCTCCCAAAGTGCTGGGATTACAAGCGTGAGCCACCGCGCCCGGCCATGCTGATTAATTTTAGACACTGATGAACAAAATATATATATTTAAGTATTAGAAATTAGACAGCACTAGAATATAAGAATTGTATAATATACAATACATGAAAAAATTAAAATAATATTAATTCAACAAAAATTAATAAGGGGAGGCTGTAACAAGACAGTATGGTAAATCCGAAATAAATGTGACAGGAATAAGTGTGAAACTATCAGTGATGATAAAAATTGTGGATGATTAGATTTAACTATTAAAAGACAGATTCACAAACTGATTTTAAATATCTAGTCTTCTATGTTCTGAAAAAGCTAATTTAAAAACAACAGAGAAAAAAGTCAACAAAATGGGTAAAGATATACCCTGCAACGTATGGGGAAAAAGCTGTTAACAGTAATAATTTCAAATAAAATATAATTATGTATAAAATACATTTTATAAAGAAGAAAGATGGATATTTCACATTCATAGAATGAGTAATCTACCAAATGATAAATATTCATAAATTTTTATCTACCTAACAACAAAGCTTCAATATGAAAGGCTTTCTCAGGCCAGGCGCAGTGGCTCACGCCTGTAATCCCAGAATTTTGGGAAGCTGAGGCGGGCAGATCACCTGAGGTCAGGAGTTTGAGACCAGCCTGGCCAACATGGTGAAACCCTGTCTCTACTAAAAGTACAAAAATTAGCTGGGCATGGTGGCACGTGCCTGTAATCCCAGCTACTCAGGAGGCTGAGGCAGGAGAATAGCTTGAACCCGGGAGATGGAGGTTGCAGTGAGCCGAGATGGTGCCACTGTACTCCAGCCTGGGTAACAGAGTAAAAACTCTGTATCAAAAAAAGGCTTTCTCAACTAGTCACGAAAATTATAAACCATTAACATTGTCATAACTTAATTACATATGAATTGTGGCAAGGAACATAACTATGGATAACAGTAAAGTATAATTTTAGTTCAATTTATATTTTTAGATTTTGATAAAGAGAAGTGATATGGTTTGGATATTTGTCCCCTTTGAATCTTGTGTTGAAATTTGATCCCCAATTTTGGAGATGAGGCCTGGTGGGAGGTGTCTGGGTCGTGGGGGGTGATTCTTCATGAATGGTTTGTATCCTCCCTGCAGTAATGAGTTTCCTGCAGTAATGAGTATTCCTCCCTGCAGTAATGAATTCTATTAATTTATGGAAGAACTAGTTATTTAAAAGAGCGTGGTGCCCTTCCCCCTTTCTCTTTTTTCTCTCTCACCATGTGACACCTGCTCCCCTTTCCCTTCCGCCATGAGCAAAAACCTCCTGAAATTCTCACCAGAAGCAGATGCTGGCACAATGCTTCTTGTACAGCCTACAGAACTGTGAGACAAATAAACCTCTTTATAAATTACCCAGCCTCAGCATTGCTTTATAACGATGCAAACAGACTAACACAAGAAGATATGAATGAACTGTTTGGGTAATGGAAATGCATTTAAAAACCTTTATAAAACTATATGGGAGATGTATTCATAACCTTATGGGAGAAAGACATTTGTTACCAGGACAAAACACCTAGAGACCATAAAGAAAAAAAATATGTAAAATTTGATTTACTACTAACTTAAGTATCTTAAGTAACAAAAATGATTGTTAGTAAATCAAAATATAAGTAAAAGCCTGGGGAAACATAGGCTATTCATATGTTAAAGACTATTCTTAAGATATAAAGGCAGAAATCAACTGGAAAAAAATGAAAGGCAACAGACAAATAAGAATTTCACAGAAAAATAAAGACAGGCAACATACATATGGCAAAGAGTGCAACTGCACTCATTATAAAGAGGTGGTAATCAGAATAGAGAAAATTAAGCTAAGTGCAGTGGTGCACAGCTGTAGTCCCAGCTACTTGGGAAGTGGAGGTGGGAGGGTCATTTGAGCCCGGGAGTTAGAGACTATAGTGTGCTACGTGATTAGTTATTGCACTCCAGGCTGGGCAACATAACAAGACTCTGCCTGTAAAATAAATAGAGAAATTTAAATTTCAAGAATATCTGATAAAGGAAAAGGCCCTGGAAAAGTAGCCGTGGTGCTAACTTGAGGAGCAAATTGACAATATGTTTCAAAATTTTAAATATACATACTCTTTGATCCAAAATATTACTATTAGAATTTCTATCATGCAAATTTCCATAATTGCAAAAGTTCAGAATAATAATTTCCAGGGTATATCAGCAGTACAATTGTCCATAACGAAACGGAAATAAACACAAAAGTGAAAGAAACTGAAAACAATAGAAATGTCCATAAATGAATACTACACAGCCATTGAAAAGAATAAAAGGCACAAAAAAGTATGCATATAAATCCATCTGTGTAAATAAGGAAAATGCAATTAATAGATATAAATAGATCATGTATATATTTATGTTTATATACACATAATTAGCCTGGTGTTTATATATATATATATACAGATTTTGTATGTACACATACATATATTTTTCTGTGTGCATTTGCATGTGTGTGTTTCTCATTCAATTACTTAGGAGGCAGAATTTTAAATTAAAATAAATTATTAACTATCTAATTAGGTGTTATGCTTGGGAAAAAGTATATCCATGAGTGTAAGCTATGGAGACTAGGGAACATATCAAGGTTTTGCAGCTTTCAGTTCAAAAGCTCCAATTAAATGTTTTCTTTTCAATAATTTCCCAAATAAGCCACAAAGTGGCAGTAATGACCATGTCTTGAACCAGAATTTGAATTTTTCACAGTGGACCTATAAAGGCTGGTCAGTCTTTTTGCAAAATGGAGGAAAATAACAGAAAACAAAGAGAAGATACAGAGATAATTTGGAAAAGAGGATTGTTTTCAACAACCTCAAATAACAAAGATCCAATACATAATGGAAATACCTCTATGTGTGCTTCATTATTGATTAATTGTGTATTGCAAAGTACCCATGGAAAAAGTCAGATGAATGGACATGTTTATTAAAGTGCAATGATATCCTGAATATCTGTCTGACTTTCAGGTTCTATAAAAGACATATGAGGGTTTGTTATCTTTTTTTATCTAATAAATTGGTTTACAAGAAAAACTTAGGTGCCTAGAAGGCCCAGCTACAAAAACAAGTAAGATGCTCTGAGCAAATCCATGACAAACTGAAGAAAGCAAGTATGTTCAGCAACTGCAGAGAGCTGTGATATGCTTTGGCTGTGTCCCCACCCAAATCGCATCTTGAATTGTAGCTCCCATAACTCCTACGTGTTGAGGGAGGGACCTGGTGGGAGATAATTGAATCATGGGGGCAGTTTCCTCCATACTGTTCTCATGGTAGTGAATAAGTCTCATGAGATCTGATGATTTCATAAGGGAAAACCTTTCACTTGGCTCCCCCTTCTCTTGTGTCTGTTGCCACGTAAGGCGTGCTTTTCGCCTTCCACCATGATTATGAGGCCTCCCCAGCCATATGAAACTGTGAGTCCATTAAACTTCTTTTTCTTCATAAATCATCCAGTCTCGGGTATGTCTTTATCAGCAGTGTGAAAATGGACTAATACAGGCTGCCAGGGGACAATATCAGCCAACTATTTCTAGAGCATGCAGATCTTTTAGAGAAACTGCCAAATCATTAAAAGTCGGTAATTCCCTCCCTCCCTCCCTTCCTCCCTTTCTTCCTTGTCAAAAAGCCTAATTCATCTTTTGTACCATTAGTTCATAGTCTCTGCTTTGAATCTGAGAGATAGAGGGCCTTGTCCAAAATTCTGGATAACACTCATACACAGAATCAACCTCTTAACCTGTTCTGTTTATTCATAGTGTTCATGATAGATATTTCCTAAATCTGTTATTTCAAATGTTTGAATTATTGCGATATTAAACAGTTGTTATTATTTGTATTATTTTGGTCCATTAATACAAATGTGTTTCCAAAATTTATTATTTTAGACCTTTTTTTCTTCTCTCACAGTATTTTGTTTTAGTGACTACTTGTACCTGAAATTCAAGTTTAAATTGCTGGTATTCCCATCCAGAGGGTGCTTGAAACTTGTGGAAGCATGATAAGAGTCTAATAATTTGACCAACTTCCAAATGATATTCCATACATTTTGGTTGAACATGAATTCAGATAGCTTCTGGTTTCAGTTTTGACAAGCTAAGAGTTTGGAAGTTGCTATTCCTGTCCTAGCAATAAGAAAAATAAGTGAACAAACTGAAAATCTCTTCTGTATTCATTGGATAATTGAGGTTGAAGGGCATACTGCCACCTTAAATCTGGAGAAGCAAGTGACCACAGAGAATAATGGCTAAGACCAGCTTTTCTGCAACTGAATCTGCTGGAACCATAAATTGGTAGGAATGCTTAAGAAGTAATTTGTACAAGTTGCTGGAATCTGTATGGGCACTAGAACGAAAGTTGGGGTCTGTAGTCTTAGGCAGAATGCCCATAATTCCATGGGTTTGACCTCCAGGAACCACACCAGGTTCTCCCAGCAAAGAACCCCAAAAGCAACAAAAAAATCATCTCATGTCTCTGCCAGCGGAAGGGGAAAAGTAACCATTTTGAAATGCACACAGAGCATTCTCAATAATAATTGCCTACTCCTATATTAAAAAGATTTTACCAGAGTCTTATCTCATCAGAAAGAAGGCATTTCCCCAATTCCTGCTCCCTGTAGCCTTTCCGTCTCACATAAGAGAGGAAAAAAAAGTGAAGAAACTCTTCTGAAGGTCACAAGTGTTTAGCAGACTAAAGGCAAAAGTACCACCCAAATGTACCGCCTAGCCGTTAAAGTTGGACAGTGCAAAGGTATGGTATAACCATTGTGAGAATGCTGTATGTGTATTCTGTCACTGAAAAAATAAGCACATGAATAATAGACAGTGGGAAGGAGGTTTTTCAGTGTTGGAGTGGAAATTTATAAATAAGCAACAGGAGGAGGGTAGAATTATTGATGTAGTTATGGATTAGAGTTGGGGGTAGACATCAATGTAGACACATGTTTAGCAGAATACAGATACAGATGCTTACATAGAAAAATTTACAGATATATGTTAGTCTATATACAACCTTTAATATATAAATATATCTTCTAATATATGTATTATTTAAATATGTCTTAAGTAGACATATTTAATATATCTTAAGTAGATATTATTTAAAAAAAAAATATATATATATATATATAATCTTTGATCTCTGTCTGTTGAGAAGGGCAAGCAAAGACATCCCAGTAGCAACAATAACATACACACCAAATCTCGGTCTCCAATGACATTCTGCAAAGAAAGAAACTAGCTATTTCCATGATTCTAGAACCAAGGCAGAAAATGTACAACATAAGCAAGGAGTGTCTTGTACTGCTCAACAACAAAAAAAACCCTGAAAACCTACAGTAGATTGATGCATAATGTTAAAATGACATGAGCCAGCTGAAAGACCTATCAATGGCCAAAGTCAGAAAAAACTGATGAGAATGTAACATAGTATTTAACTACTTGGATTACAAATCAAAGTATAAAATATTATCCATGAGTTCATTTACACTGATATAAATATATGATGGAATAAATAAGTAAACGGGAGAGAAGGGACAACCCCTTTGTGATAGAATCCCAAATAACTTGTGTAGATACTTAACCGTAAGGAAAGAAGACCATAACTCCCCACTCCTTAAGAGTGGGCTATGCATAGTCACTCCCTTCCAAATAGTATTCTATGCAAAAGGAGAGGGAAGAAAAGGGTAACTTTACAGTGGAGAAGCTTGGCAAATATTACCTCAGACAGATGATAAGGTAAACATCAATAATAGTAAATCATATTGTAGTGTGTATCCTTGATATGACGTAATAAAAATGGCGAGACTCCGTCTCAAAAAAAAAAAAAATTTCCACAGAAAACCAGTAACCCCCATGTAATCATAAGAAAAGAATCAAATTCCTATAAAGGGGCATCCTACAAAATTCTTTACCAGTACTGATCAAAACTGTCAAGGTCATCATGAAAAGAAAAAATTGACAAACTGTCACAGGTAAGGGGAACCTAAGGAGACATGAATATTAGATGTAATGTGGTACCTGGGATTAGAACACAGGCAGCAATCAGGTAAACTCTCAAAAAATCAGAATAAACTATAGCAGTTGTGAGAATGCTAACCGGTGGGATTTTATGGATAATAATGCATTCTTATTAGTCTGTTAATTTCAGAATTGTGCCCTACCACTGTACAAGGTTAATAATAGGGGAAACAATACAGAGTATGGAAACTTGCTGTGGTATCCTCTCAACATTTCTGTAAATTGAAAGCTATCCTAAAATATCAGATCTACTTAAGAAAATAGAAAATAACATAAATGATTTAAAAAGTACACATCAAAATAAACAAAAAGAATTCAGAGACTAAAGGCAGAATTCAGTTTTCCCTTAATTGCCTGCGTAGCTCAAGTGTAGGCCCTCAAGGTGTATACTCCACTCAGCAAAACAGTTCACCTATACCAACCCTCCTGGAAAGTTTCCTTGACTGACCATGATCATAGCTTTTGGACATTTTATGCTCTGTGCTAAAATATATATATAAAGAGAGAGAGACAGAGTCTCACTCTGTTGCCCAGGATGGAGTGCAAAGTCTTGATCTCGGCTCACTGCAACCTCGGCCTTCTGGGTTCAAGCAATTCTCGTGTCTCAGCCTCCTGAGTAGGTGGGATTACAGGCGCCCACAACCACGCCCGGCTAATTTTTGGATTTTTAGTAGAGTCAAGGTTTCACCATGTTGGGCAGGCTGGTCTCAAACTCTTGACCTCAAGTGGTCCATCTGCCTTGGCCTTCCAAAGTGCTGGGATTATACGTGTGAGCCACAGCACCCAGCCCAGAAATATTTATTTTGGTTCCATCCAAATGTATGCAGGTCTATCTCTGAGACAAGCTAAGGTCTAGACAAATTTATTCTTAAGATTGTATCTTCAGTGAAATTTAAGTGCTCAGATTAGCTGCCTGTCTGGACCTCCCTATTAGCATCCTCTCCAATGTTACAAAGCCTGGCAGTTGATTCTATGTTATTTCCTTGACACAGATCCTGACTTTATTGTGAGCACATGGTTAAGAGCTCATTTGGTATAATATACAAAAGATCCTGTTAGTAGTGAATAAGGAGATGCCCAGTTCATTCACTGGTGCTCTCAGCATGAGCTCAAGTTTTTTTGTTGTTGTTGTTGTTAACTCCTTTATAAGCCCTGGTTAATATTGTTATTTCCTGGGGAAGCATTCATCCAACTGGCACCCCTGAAAGTGCCAGCTAGTGCAAATGCTCCCAGGTAATGAAGGCATCTCCTCTTGCCCGCCCACCTGCTTTGCTCCTAGCACATTGTAGGTGGTGCACCTAAATCAATAGGCTGGTCAAATGTAACAGGTGCATGTTGGCAGTAGAATAACAGCATTGTTTCCAGGTCTGCCACATGCACACAGCAGGAGTCAGACGGTTAAATGAAAGTAGGGTCAGTTTTGGACAGCAATGTTGACAGAGCTGATAATCACTTGGTCTGGAACCCTAGGCAATAAAGGCAGGAGGAGGATATTTTTAGGCAGTTTTAAATGTCTTCTTCTCTGCATTGCTCAGTTCAAATATGTCTGTGACAAAATTTTCTCTATTGCCACTCTGACTTATGAGCCCGAGTATGGGGAAATTGATAGTTACAATATGTTTTCAAGAGTGATTTCATTGGGATTTCTAATGCAGGTAATTAAAAACAACTTGACCACTGTTGAGAATTTTTGTATGGACACCAGAGCAGCAAGAACTTTAACAACTGCAATCTTCACACATTTCCTTTAAAGCAAAATAATATGACAAGAAACTCTCTCCAGACACTAGGCACAGCACAAACCCCCTTCCCACCTCCTCCCTAGAGAGTTACCCCTTCACCAGGGGGATTCTTCATGTGTTACTGCACCTTTTTAGAGAGCTCTGAGCTATTCTTGTTCTAATATGAACTCCCCAGCCTGCCTACTATAAGCTCTGATAGCACCATTCACTATTTCCTGTAGGCCTTGACACAGATGAGAGCCCACATTTGTGAGATTATTTGATTTATATCAATCACTCGCAGTAATCAGTAAACTTCTTGAAAGAAGCGGCTTTCTCATTTTTGGTCATCATCACATGCCTCTTCCTTAATAGGTATTGTCTGGTACTTAGTAGGCTATTTAGTCTACATTTAAATAAATAAATGAATGCATGAATCTATATTCAATCAATAAGTTATAATTTGATACTTAAAACAATAAATCAGAGTTTAGGCTAGAACTATTAAAAATTAGCTTTAATTAATGCCACAACAAAATTACCTCTTCTGACCTACTCCCTGCAAACAATTCCATGATTTTCAATTCACTCTCAAGGTTCTACGAAAAATAGCTCAGAGCAGTGTGAGCTATATGAGGTATGCAAAATTTATCAGGCCCAGAGAGACAGAGTGTGATTGTAGTCACGTACCCCCACCAAACCCAGGGGTGATTGTTTAAAGACATCTTGTTCCTAACTGCCTCATCACTTATTTTCAAGTTTTTGGAATTTGTGATAAAAAGAACCATGGATAAGCCAATCAATAGCTTATGCTATTTTAACGCTTTTTTTGTGTTTTTTTGTTTGTTTGTTTGTTTGTTTTTTGAGATGGAGTCTCGCTCTGTCACCCAGGCTGGAGTGCAGTGGTGCCATCTCGGCTCACTGCAAGCTCCATCTCCTGGGTTCACGCCACTCTCCCACCTCAGCCTCCCGAGTAGCTGGGACTACAGGTGCCCGCCACCACATCTGGCTAACTTTTTGAATTTTTAGTAGAGACGGGATTTCACCGTGCTCGCCAGGATGGTCTCGATCTCCTGACCTCGTGATCCACCCGCCTTGGCCTCCCAAAGTGCTGGGATTACAGGCGTGAGCCACTGCGCCTGGCCTAATGCAAATGCTTGATAAACAATTTGGGAACTGCCTCTTCATTTCCTGTAAAAACACATTTGTAACTGCTGTTGATGGGAGCATGTATTTAGGGTATGTTAAGTCTATGCTCTCAGGTTGCAGTCCTCAAAACTGGCCAAAATAAATGCTCTATTTATATTAAGTTTGCCTAAGTTTTTTGTTTTCTTTCTTTGTTTTCCTTTAGGCCAACAACTCAATTCACATGTGACCTCCTTTAGGTAGGCTTGAAATTCCCCTAGTCACATTCAGAAGTAGTTTTCCATTCTCTGATGGTACTTTGATTTAATGTATCTATATAATAAAGATATTATATGCTTGTACATTTTTCTCTCCACTAACCTTTGAGCATCCTGAGGTCAGGAACCACTTCTTCTGTTTGTATTCTAAGCTATCCCTGCAGTACCCAACACAGAGAAGTGTGGGCTTTACCAGAGTTCAATAAACATTACTGGTTAAATATGTGCCTTTTCACCAATTTTTAAGGCTCTGTTAGGCACTACATTCTTTTTTGTTGTTTTTTTTTGTTTGTTTTTTTTGAGGCTGAGTCTCACTCTGTTGCCCAGGCTGGAGTGCAGTGGCATGGTCTCGGCTCACTGCAACCTCTGCCTCCCGGGTTCAAGCAATTCTCCTGCCTCAACCTGCCGAGTAGCCGGAATTAAAGGCACCCACCACCATGCCTGGCTAATTTCTGTATTTTTAGTAGAGATGGGGTTTCACCATGTTGGCCAGGGTGGTCTTGAACTCCCGACCTCAGGTGATCTACCCGCTTTGGCCTCCCAAAGTGCTGGGATTACAGGCGTGAGCCACTGCGCCTGGCCTAGGCATTAAATTCTTATTATTCCTCTTTAGCATGTAAGTATTATCTTCCAGTTCTTTCTCATTTAATGTTACCTCCCCCATAAACCTATCTTTCTTAAAATGATTACTGAAAAAAAAGGTGTGAAGGGTATACAATTTTCTTCTTTCATTTTTCAATTGTGAATATTTTCTCTTGATTTTAAGAGAGAAGAACGGATGATCTCTTTTGATGACTTTTTTTCTGATCCCTAAACCAGGTCGAGATGTTTCACTCCTTTGCCCTGAAGGTTCTAGAGGTTATAATTCTATCCTTAGCTCTTTCTTACTTGAGAAACAGCAAAGGAGGTGAGTTCATCTTTACTCACAGATGCTTTACTTGTTTTTTAAAAAATGGCAGGGACTAGATGCTTCTCAGGGAGGGTAATCTATTCTAGTTCTGCAGCGTCGGAGTCAAGTGTTTCCAGAGTATCATATTGCTTCACTTGACGAAGTGTTTTGCATCTTGTTAGGTGACTATAAAGTGAAACCCATTTCCATGAATGTTTAATGACCTTAAGGGAATGCCAGAGCCAGACAATTCATTTGTTAAACACTGCAATTTGCAAAGAATTTCAAGTAGTTAACATGAGCTTCAAGATAAAACAAAGACAGATTTGCCTGATATGGTAAGCAAGTAGGAAATTTTCCCTTCCAAGGATGAAATATGCCCGAATAACTTGTCACCCTCT
Organism: Symphalangus syndactylus; assembly: GCF_028878055.3. Lineage (NCBI taxonomy): Eukaryota > Metazoa > Chordata > Mammalia > Primates > Hylobatidae > Symphalangus > Symphalangus syndactylus. Next base: position 91,013,222 of record NC_072426.2, read on the forward strand.
GTAAAGTGGAAATAAATGCCTGCAGTGGGAAGCTTGGTGATGGAACTTGGTGTTCAGAATTTCCCCATGGTCCTATTTGAAACTTGAGCACGGACTGTGAACTTCTTTACCACTTTTGATATTTTGGGAAGGATAATCTTCTGTTGAGGGAGGTTATTGTGCATTGAAGGATGTCCATCAGCGCCGAAGACCGCTACCACTAGATGCCTGTAGCATTCTTCTCCCAGCATGCAATAGCCAAAGTGTCTTCAGACTTTGCCAAATGTCAAGGGATGGTGTGCAAATTGCCTTCTGTTGAGAACCACTGAGTTATAAGAATGTTGGTTTGTCTTTCAGCTACTTACTAGCTGTCTGACAGACATACCTTTCTCAAGCTCCAAACCCCATTTCTATTTTCTGCACATTGTGGGTATAAATTAGTTGTTGTTAGGACTAAATGAGACAATGCATTTATATTAATTTGTTTCTTTAACAAAAACTGATAGAGATTTTTATGGGTATTGTGTTGAATTTAAACCACATTGGGTTATGTCATCATTTAACAATATTAATTTTTCCAATCCATCAGTATGGGTTGTATGTCTGTTGTTTTTAATCATTTTGATCAATGTTTGTAAACTTCAAGGTACAAACTTTTCACCTTATTACATTTATACCTAAGCGTTTCTTACATTAAGTTCTCTAGCAAATGGAAGTGTTTTCTTAATTTTCTTTTAAAATTGTTTATTGTTAATATATGGAAATTCAACTAATTTTTGGTGCTGATATTGTATTCTGCAAATCCACTGAATGTGTTTATTAATTCCAGCAGTATTTTCGTTGACTCTTGGGATTTTCTTTCACTCGCGTCCGTGTGAAGAGACCACCAAACAGGCTTTGTGTGAGCAGCAAGGCTATTTATTTCACCTGGGTGCAGGCGGTCTGAGTCCAAAAAAAGAGTTAGTGAAGGGAGATGGGGTGGGGCCGTTTTATAAAGTTTGGGTAGGTAAAGGAAAATTACAGTCAAAACGGGTTGTTCTCTGGCAGGCAGGGGTGGGGGTCACAAGGTGCTCAGTGGGGGAGCTTTTTGAGCCAGGATGAGCCAGGAGAAGGAATTTCACAAGGTAATGTCACCAGTTAAGGCAAGGACCGGCCATTTTCACTTCTTTTGTGGTGGAATGTCATCAGTTAAGGCAGTAACAGGCCATTTTCACTTCATTTGTGGTGGAATGTCATCAGTTAAGGCAGGAACTGGCCATCTGGATGTGCACGTGCAGGTCACAGGGGATACGACGGCTTAGCTTGGGCTCAGAAGCCTGACATTTTCTACACAGAAGATCATGTCATTTACAAACAAATATAATTTTACTTCTTTCTTTCTCAAAAAAAAAAAAAAAAAAAAACCCAGCCACTTCGTACAAATTGAAATTCAGTTCAACTATTCCACTAATATATTATTGATTAGAATCCATCCTCATCACTTTAACTAGTGTCTGGTTTTGTTTATCTTTGACATAACCAGTTGCTAAGGAACGAAGCCCTCCATCACTGTGGTTGTTTTAGAGTGGTGGGATTATACCTATTAGAAATCAATAGCGAAACCATTCACTCTGTTTCTGAAATGAACAATTCCTGCACATTGCCATGAACAGAAGTTTAACAAAACTTGGCTGGGAAGAGACTCTGATATATGAATTCTGCATTAAGTAATCTGAGTACGTCTGTTATGGACATCATAATAGTGACTTTTGGGGTAATGATTTCCTAGAATCACCAGTGATGTGTAAATTTCCAGTGATTGAAGCATTTGGAGGGGTGTGAATGTGTCCTGGATGATTGCCTATTATACTCAAATGCTAGGTTTATGCAATGGCCTTTGTTCTTTTGTTTTATGCTTCAGATGCTGAAAGTGCGATGCTGTGTGGGGTCAAAGAATTGCTAACCTAAGAGGAATATATCTGCATGTATTACACAGAATTCTCTTGTCTTTAATTTAGTGCTTTGCAATATAGCTCAGTAATGATTAAAACTGCCTTACAAAATGTGTAAGAGGCAAAGAGTTTGCATTTGACTTCAAGTTCTGATATCTGTGTAAGGCCTGGAATTAGAAGGATTAATTCTGAAACTCCACCTCTCACCTTTGATTCTTCTCACACCCCTTAACTTGGAGTTCTCTGAACATAACATGCATTTTTGGGATTCCATGGCTTTATTCTTCCTGTATATTCTAGCGTCTAGCTCTTAGCCTTTTGACTCTCTATAGAACTTTTCATGTCCTTCCAAACCCAGTCCGAGCCCAACTCTGCTGTGAGGCAGCCCCAAAGTCTACCCGCATCCACCTCCCATTGGCTTCCTCTTGTCCAACCTCTGCTGCAACAACAACTATCTCAGAACTCACTTCTTCTGATTCTGGGGGTTTTTGTGTTTCTTCCTCCACAGAACTTCCCCTATGGCAAGGGACATTGTATCCTTGGTGTCACATACAACTTCTGGCACAAACTAAGGATTCAACAAGTGTTCACGGGACAAAAGACTGAAGCTCTTATTTTTACCAGAGATTAGTTTATATTACAGATTGTAATCAAGAGCTGAAATTTAACTTGTCTTTTATCTGATGCATACATACATGCATGTGTGTATACCTTCCAGCCCAGAACTGTTAAAACTATTTAAGCAAAACCCTATAAAGCTCTGAAAAATATTTACAAGTCTGATCCCAGGCTCCCAACACCTCTGAACTGGAAGCACTGAGGTAGGCTACAGGAGGAGGTGTGTAGACATGTCACTTACATTTTGCAGCTGGACATGGCTCTTCACCAAGTTCTCTGACTTCGCCATTGTGCTGGATGCTTTGAGACTGTAGCTTTTACCATTTTGTGGCACTTTCAGCTGCTCTTGGATTTGTTTAGCTTGTTTCCTGCAGGCATAAATAAACATGTGTACAAATATTTGCATGAATTTATTCAACTCCTACTTTCAGGGTCTCATTCATTCCCAGTGTCTATATTTGTTTTTTACTAAAGTTAAATAAACTCAGCTAACGAAGAGAACACTTCTCTCATTTCCAACCCCACCAGAAATACTTCCAGTTTAGTGATAACCTGATATCATCCATATTCTCTAGGAATTCATATTCAGTGGCACCTCAAAAGCAGACAAACATTTAGTGCGTTGCCCTGGCCCGCATAGATGCAAGAAGTCTCTAACCCTGAGTTTTAGCTGCAAAGAACTGGAAATACTATGGGAAAGTGACCAGAGGAAAACAATTAAGACTTGGGCTTAGCAGGTACATATGACACATTTGTAGAGTTACATTTATATTTGTACAATTCAAATATGTGTAGCTTAATTGCACAACTTGACTATATACCATAATGTATATACTCTCTGTCTTTTACAATTTAGAAATAGCTCATTTATTGTCACCAAGAGCCCAAATATTACAAATAGTTAACTCTTAAAGAGCTAGTTATACAGTAATGTGCCACACATGGTTTTAAGTGCTTTACATGTATCATTTCACATATTTTTCATGATAATTCTATGTGATGAGGCCATAATGCTATACCCATTTAGTAGATGAGAACTAAAGCACAGAGAAGTTAAGCCATTTGTTTGAAGTCACATAGTCAGTGAGTGGCAGAGATTGGATCTCAGCCCAGCCAACCTGCCTCCATAGTTTACACTCTTCAACCACCACTCAGAATTGCCAAGCCATGTGCTCATGGTCCCACTGCTTCTGAGTGAAAAGGCTGAAACTGCTCTAGGGTTCTGGACTTCAAGTAAAGTGCTCCTGTGTGCACATGTGGAATGACTGTTGTCTGGGTCACTCAGTGCCTACACCAGAAGGATGGGACAAACCACTGCCTTAGCAGCGGCTCTGTCCCAGAAACTTCACAGAAATCATCTATTAACATAGACTTGGTACCAATTAAACATAACACACACACACACACACACACACATACGCACCTCTTTGCAGTGTTGACCTAAATAACAAACATGGAGACTCTCTAAAAGAAAATATTTATTTGGAAATAAGTGTTGCAATGGGAATACACACGATATAGGAAACTATGTTTTATTACTAGGAAGACAGGAAACATTAGGTATACAACTGATTTGAGATAATTATCCTTGGCTACAAGGATCAATAGAAAGGATTGTGCCAGTCCAAAGGTGGACAGGCAGTTGCTGGGCATATGTCCTTGCAGAAGTATTTTCATGTGTGTAAGTCTGCAATAGTCTTCATGCAAAGCTGTAGGTTTTGCAGAGACTTTTGTGATAGTTCTTGTAATCAGGCATTTGCCTATGTGACCGCTCCCTTCATGGCCTTCTCCGGCTCTATTTGTCAGGGTTTTTAACACAAATGACTCCATTTTGATTCTGACAACTTTCTCAGTAGAATCATGCCCTTGAATTTTGCCTGTCTTCCAAGGTCTCTGACAAAGATGGCGCCATCAGTGGAGTACATGGCCAGTCTTGGCAGTGAGCTTCTCTAGTCAGGCAGCACCCTACAGAGCGTGGCTTATTGTATCACAGGGACTGGGATTTGAATCCCACTCTGCTACCCACTAGTTTTGCTACCCTAATAATTTCCTAAACTTGTTGAGCCTCCATTTCCTCCTCTGTAAATGAAGTTCATAAAAGCTATCTTCCACGGACACTGCGGTGGCTGCATGTGGAGGCACATGCAAAGTGTTCATCTCTTTCCCGATATCATCAAGCAAGCTCAGTCTTGTGAGCAGAAGCTGCAAAAGAATCAGAACATTGACCCAAAGATAAAAGATTACACTAGTTGCATCTTCCCAAGCAATTCACCAGCACTTGCTGCAAGCTTTGGAGGCTTTGAGCTTCATTACCCATTGTGAATTTACAATATCAGTGTGATGTAGCTCTGTTTTTTAAGATATTTCTTTTATCTTCCCAATTATTTGGGAGACTTTTATCCCTAGCACTCTTAGTTGCTTTAATCCTGTTGTAATAATCTATTTGCTTCGTAACAGCTGATCTATAGCCTATTGTTAAAAATACATCTGTCATATCAGCATTTTAAGGAGCATGTTACAGCCACAAGATTTTATCAGGGGTTCATTCACACACACAAAAAGGGGAAATCAGGAAGTTCTAGTCCGGTAAATCATCCTGAAAAAGTAAGAGTGCATGTCTCAGAGCAAGGATTCCATTACTCTCATGGGATTAAATTAGAAACACTTAATGATGTTTGCAGTAATCCAATTCAGAGTCTTGGAAGTAAAAACTTATAAGGGAATTTTCTTTATACAATATCCAATACCAGACTGAGTTTCCTAAATCCTTTTATAATTTGCTTACCTTTAGTCTTTTTTCACTCAAGTCCTGACTTAGTAATATTCCAAGATACGTACGTGGTCCTTCCATTCTGAGCCTGCCTCCGCCTATCTACCATCCCTCCTCTCTCACAAGCACACACTTTTTTGCTCTTTCTTCCTTCTCCCAGCAAATGGGAACAGAGGAAACAATCAGCAGCTGATTGCAATACCATTAGCTCTCTCATGAGAGGCATTGCTCTGGGGAAGATAAAATGCATGCATTGCACATGGGCATACTACTAGCCCAACAGTGTCAGTGTGGAAACTTTACAGTTCATTGAGTTTTAAATTTCTCTGGTCCAATGCATTAGAATGAAATGAGATGTAAGTTGCGGAATAGTAGACATCATGAATCCATTGTTAGGCATTATTTGTCTTGTTGCAGATTGGGCTCCTGGGAAGGCAGACCCTGGGATAAAGACAGCATAGAGGACTTCTGTTAGGGAGAGCTCTTGGTGTCAACACCTGTGGAAGCAAAGGGAAGAAGTGGAAGCAAAGGGAAGAAATGGAAGCAGAATTGGGCTGGGGAGAAGTTGGAATGTGATGCAGCCTCAGTGAAAAGTGAAAACCTCAGCAAACCCCACAGGGAGCTCTGAAGTTGGCATGGTCTTGCACCTGAAGTTGGGGAAAAAGTCTAGGTCTTCAGAGCCTCATATTGATGCATCATTGGAGGTAAACAATACCAGAATGGAAGATGAGATTGAGAAAGGTGACTCTTCACCGGTGTTTGCTGGCAAACTTGGGGACTAAATCTTCCACATATGAAGAAGATTGCAGCAGTGCTTCAGAGTGTCTGCCATTAAGAGGCCTTCCTTGGGATCTAAAATCTCTTATTTCAAGGGGTTGATGACCTATAGTTAGGGGCATGTTGTTACCATGTCTACATTTTACTGATAACATCAGTTCTTTATCCTCCCCTTTTTTCCCATTTGTGATAATTACCTGTTACAGATTCTGCCTCCTGAAACATATCCTCTCCTATTTCAATTCCAGTTTTAGAGTTGAATCATGTTTTGTATTTCCAAGCTCTATTAGGAACTCTAATACTCATCCCCATCGTTCTTAACTATATAAGTTAAAAGTAAAAAGAGAAAAACTTGAATAATTTACAGTCATTGCGTGAGCCACACTGGCCAGACTTGACAGGCTCAATTAATAGTTCTATTAACTATGTATAGGAATATATGAGCTTATTGGGAGTGAAGAGAATTTCTTTCACTGTTTTTTAGAGTTGCTAGGGGTTCAGTTAACTCCATCAAAAAATCCTCTAAATTCAAGGTGTTTCTTACTTATTCCTCATCATGTTACCTACCTTCCATCTTTCCTCAGACATACAATTTGCTGTAATATTCCTTCTGATGAAGTCATGCCATGCCAAAGGTGATGAGGGAATGGAAAAAGAATCATAAAGGCAAGATCTAAGTGATTATGGGAAGTAGAACATAAATGATCAAGAGAGCTTTGGGCTAAGTCTCAACTCCCTCTGGGCAGAAACTATACATCCCAGTGTATCGAATGGAGGTTCAAGTGAACTTATTTGAATATCAATGATAGAGAGGACTTAGAATCCTGGAAGACTTGGGGCTTCTAAGCTAAAGTAAAAAAAGTATATGCGTGTAAACTACTTTCCTTTATGAGTGAAAGTAAGGGAAGGTCAAAGTAGAGTTTGGATATTCTGTTCTCCCCAAGGTTTTGGAAAAGGAAATCCATGAATTCACACACACACACACACACACACACAACTTGTGCCAGGGTTTTATGAAAATCTATATTGCTTTTAGCAATATAAATTAGGTGCTTGGTAAGGTTGTGGCATTTCTCTCAAGCAAAGAAAATTAAAGGGAGACCAAGCCTGAAAATGGTACTAGAAGAAGGAAATGCACCCTAGGCCTCTAATGAGGAACATATAGCTCATCCAATTCCAGGTGGAAAATACTACCATTTTTATCATCATTTTATCATTTTTACCTTTAGTTATTAATTGATTCACTTTTTAAATAAAACTGTGTCCCAGGCTGGTAGACAGAAAGACAACAATGTCCCCCTTGGTGCTCTAGCTTCGGTGCAGTCCTCTGAGCCTACCCTAATGAATCTGATGTTGAACATTGTTTTCATTAAACACTTTGACCCCTCACTGAGTCCCAGGAGGAGATGTTGATCTCAGAGCCCTCTTGCTGCCCAGAGTGAGATATTGACAGCCCCAAAGATGGAAGTCCCCTGGTAATCCAGCTGTTTGCTTTCATAATTACCATGATCTGTCTTTCATTTAAATGTGGTACAACTACACATTATACTGTAAAAATAAGTGATTAACTGCTTCTTCATTGTAATTTGGTTATTGTTAAGTAAGGAATTTCTTTCTTGTACAAAGCTCTAGCAGGCAGACCCTTCTAACTACCGCCCTGCTGGGTGTGATTACCACTCTCGTGCTCCAGGGGAGGCTCTTAACTTTATAGCTACCCAGCCTCCAAGTCCTAGTGTGGAAAACCATGGGTGTTAACAACAGCAAGGCTCCATTGGGTATTTACTCTTTTAAACACTTTGCTATGTCCTTTACATTGTGATTGCATTTTTTTTTTTTTTGAGACTGAATCTCACTCTGTTGCCCAGGTTGGAGTGCAGTGGCATGATCTTGGCTCACTGCAACCTCCACCTCCCAGGCTCAAGCCATTCTCGTGCCTCAGCCTCCTGAGTAGCTGAGATTACAGGTGCTCACCACCATGCCTGGATAATTTTTGTATTTTTAACAGAGATGGAATTTCACCATGTTGGCCAGGCTGGTCTCAAGTGATCCTCCTGCCTCAGCCTCCCAAAGTGCTAGGATTACAGGCATGAGCCACCGTGTCTGGCCATGATTGCATTGAATCCTTAACAAAATTCTATAAGGTAGATATTATATTTGTTCATATTTTACCACAAAGGGAACCAAAGCTAAAAGACACGATATAATTTGCCTAATCAAATATAGCAAGTAAATGACAGCTTGAAGATTTGAATCCAAGTATGACTCACTAGTGTACAACCCTGACCGTTATGCCAGATGGCATTCTTGGAGAACATAAAGTGCTATGGGCTGCACAAAAGAGAGTAACTCCTAACTCGCTCTGTGCAGCTCCACCATCTAGCAGAAGGACTTTGTGAACCAGTATGGTATAGAGGTTTAGAGCATGTGATTTAAACTAGAACTGCTAAGATTAAAGAACCTATCTGTAATTTTCTTCTTTATAGCTTTGAAAAATAAATATTTTAAAATAAATTCTGGTATTATTTGAAAAATGTAGTAATAATGCACAACTCTGATTGCTGTGGTGATTGGAAGGTAACACATGAAAAGCCCAGTGTGCCTGGCAAAGAGTAAGTGCTCAGAAATTGATAGTCACAACTGTCACAGCCAAGAGTTGCCTAGGAGATGTAACAGCTAATATCATATGGTAAGGATGGGGCCCTGGCATTTACAAAAGGGCCTTAGGTAAAACACTAAGGAAATCTGAAAATACAGACTTTAGTTAGTAATACTATATCAATATTGTTCCATTAATTGTAACAAATGTACCATGCTAATGTAAGGCATTAATAATGGAGGAACTTTGGTCTAAGGTATATGGAAACTGTCTGTACTATTTTTGCAACAGTTCTAAATATCTAAAAAACATTCTGAAATAGTTTATTAGAAAAATAATAGTTACTAATTCTGAATTGATGCTCAAGTTTCTGTTATTTTAAAAAATCATAATCACAGTTTTCTTTGAGAATCAACACAGATAACATGAAGACAGGTATCACAAACTATACCTGGAAATTAATCCCATGTTAAAAGAGCAAATGGGTAAAAAATTATAGGTCCACTGAAAAGCAATTACACATTGGCTTGAATTTCAGATAAGCTGTAGGAACCAAATCTGTGCAAAATTCTTAAGACATGAGAAACCAAGGGGCTAATATTTTTATCTGCATTTCTTAAGTGCAGATTATATCATTTTAATGAATAAAATACCTCTACCAGAGTTCATTTGGAAAAATACACACACACACACACACACACACACACACACACACAGAGATGTTTATATCTACTTTCTTTTTTTTGAGACAGAGTCTCACTCTGTCCCCCAGGCTGCAGTGCAGCAGTGTGATCTGGGCTCACTGCAACTTCCACCTCCCAGGTTCAAGCAATTCTCCTGTCTCAGCCTCCCGAGTAGCTGGGACTACAGTGGCACGCCACCATGCCCAAGTAATTTTTGTATTTTTCCTAGAGATGGGGTTTCACCATATTGGTCAGGCTGGTCTCGAACTCCTGACCTCAGGTGATCCACTTGTCTCAGTCCCTCAACGTGCTGGGATTACAGGCTGAGCCACCGCAGCTGGCCTACATCTATTTCTAGTCAAACATAAACACCTTCATCTGAAGAAGTTCTAGTTTCTCAGCAAGGTAACTTTAGGGCATATTCAACATGTGCATAACAACTGGTAAACTGAAGTATATTTTTAGTATTCATGTTTCATATTTGCCTAAAATCTTTATGAAAAACTGAATTGTTTTTTCAGAAATAGATAGATAGTGGTTGATAATGTGTAGGTCCATAGCAGTGGCCCCTTTGTTCAGAAGAATTAGCCCTTAATGACAGGCAGACACCAAGCCTTTAATACTGGCAAGTGGTTAATCAGTGCAAAGAACATAGAATGTTCATGGTCACTGAGAGGAATGATCATTATGTGCATCAAAGATAAACTGCACACACATGTGTGCACATACACATCACATACATGCATGTACATGCCTGTACACACTCACCGCAATTTACAAAAAGGTCCTAAGTCACTTGCAGATTGTTGCTAGACCCATTTCCACAGGTTCCCTCTGTGTGGCACATTGACTGAGAACTTAAAGTAACACAAAGCGCTTTCTCTAAAAGTAACCTTTAAACACTTGAGAGAAATAGTCTTACTTGCTTTTGAAGTAGAATGCTGCACAGAACATGCCCACGATGACAATTCCAAAGATGATACATGAAATTGACAGCACCTGCCTTTGATAAACTTCTTCGCTCTCTGTGAATTTGAAAAACAAAATTAGAATGGATGCTAGCAGGGCACATCAGCAATAATCTTCATCCATGTACTTCTGAGCTGGTAGGAGTCTTTCAAAGCCAACTTTTTTGTTTCTGTCATAAATAGGGAAAAAACAAAGAAATTATTATGATTCAATTACTTTGCAAAGTTCTACAGGATAACTGGTTGCTATTATTTGTATCTGCCTGGCTACATCAGAACTCATACTGAGATATTGCGATTACAGATTTATTATCAAAAGACATTCTATGACTTTCGGATTTACTGGGGACATAAGCTTGTGAAATTGTGGTAAGGCCCAAATTAATCAGCTAGAGAAACAAACTCGGGTGCTTCTGAGCTTTCCTGTGCCAGTGATGACTTCCAATTTACCTTCTGTGGTGCTGATGCCCCTGTGTTTTCTGATTCTGATTTAGTCCTTGGCTGTCAGCCTCCCATTCATCCTACTATCACTATGATTGACATCACTCATGAAGAAAAAATCAATAGGCATGTAAATATTTTATTCACCCAGTCTCTGTCCTTCTCAGTACCAATGATTTGGCACAGTAGAACTCAGCCTCTACTACCAAGGTCATACCTTGTAGCTTATTACGAAAATGACAATAATTCAAAAACAAACATTTCACTCTCTAGCCACTACCATTTATACTCCTAGGTCCTTTCTTAACCTATATCTACCTAAACAATTATTCCATCTCATCAAGACTTTGCATCCATAGAACCCAGCAGTTTCTCTGTTAATTATCCTCCTCTTGTCTTCATCTTTCTATTTATATAGGACAGTGACCACGGTCCATGACTACAGTCATTTACTCTCTTGCAAATACTTTATTTACTTTATCCCTTTTGCCTTCCCTTCTATCTATTTGGCAAAATAAATGGACACAAACCCAAGAAACTGCCTTCTCCATACCTCTACTGTGGGCAGCTCAGAATTGGGGAAGAAAACTGTACCACTGGGCAAATGGACACTAATAAAGAACAGCAATCACAGAGCTTAAGTAGGTCATCTAATGGTCACCAACAATCTCATCAGCCTGCCTTCCTGTTTCCCTAATGACCATCCATACCATCTCCACACTACTCGCACACCCGACACACCTTTCCCTCTCTCACTCTCAGACCTTCTATACAGGTCATAAGAAACAAGAAGCCAATTTAGAGGAAATTTCCCACTTTTTAACACATATATATTCTAAAAATATACAAAATTAATTGCATCTATATACATTCTCTGTCTGTGTCATTAACATAGAACAATAGTTCTCAAATTGTAATGCACTGGAGTCACCTTGGAGCCTATTAAAAAACAGACTGCACCTACTTCTTTCCCCAGAGTTACTGATTTGGTAGATCTGGAGTGAGTACAGAATGTCGGCATTTTTAAAAAGTTCCCAGGTGATTCTGATGCTACTGGTCTGAGAAACATACTTTGAGAACTTTTGAGCAGACTAAGAGTTCTCAGAACATGAATCATCTACATAAAAATCACCTGAGGAGATATGTTTTTCTTTGTTAATACCAGTTATGGTTTTCTTCTTTCTAAATCAGGATCTTTTTGTTGTTGTTGTTGTTTTCTTTTGATATAGAGTCTTGCTCTGTTGTCCAGGCTGGAGTGCAGTGGCGTGATCCCAGCTTACTGCAACCTCTTCCTCCTGGGTTCACGTGATCCTCCTGCTTCAGCCTCCCAAGTAGCTAGGACTATAGGCACCTGCCACCGTGCTTAGCTAATTTTTGTATTTTTAGTAGAGATGAGGTTTCACTATGTTGGCCAGATTCGTCTCGAACTCCTGACCTCAGGTGATCTGCCTGCCTCGGCCTCCCAAAGTGCTGGGATTACAGGTGTGAGCCACCACGCCCAGCCAGGATCTCTATTTAAGTAAAATTTTCAGGTATTTCTCATTCATACTAAAATTAGAACATTATTCAATTATAGCAAACACTACTTTTTAATAAAATAATAATTCCTTTGGTGTTCATTGTTTCCTATCATCTCAGGGGCTTCTCATAACTGAAAACTAAAGAAAAACAATAGATTCCAATTCATTTTATGATGCTAGTATTATCATGATTCCAAAAAAGACGAAGACCTAACAAAAAATTACAGATAAATAGCCCTCATTGCCACAGATGCAAAAAATCTTAACAAATTTTAGGAAATAAAATGCAACAATATATAAAAAGTATAGTGCATCATGACTAAGTAAGGTTTATATACGAAAATGCAAGGTTGGTTTAATATTTTAAAATTAATCAATGTGATTCACCATTTTTACACCTAAGCAGATAATTTAACAACTAGATCAGAGGCAAAAACATATCAAAACTTAATATTCATTCTTGATTAAAACTCTCAAAACCTAGAAATAGAAGGCACTTCCTCAACCTAATAAAGAGTAGCTATAAAAAATCTATATCTAACTGTGAAAGAGTGAATGTTTTTTCATTAAGATCAGGAATAAAGCAAGAATATCCACTCTCATACCTTCTGGTCAACACTGTACCAGAGGTTTAGTTAATGTAACAAGAAAAAATAGGAATAAAAATCATTCAGCTGGGGAAAGTAGAAGAAAAGTTGTCTTCATTTGCAAACAACATGACAATTTATACAGAAAAGCTGATGGAATCTACAAAAGGGCTAGTATAACTATCAAGTAAGCTTAGGAAAATTTCAGGATACAAGGTTATAGGAGAGAGATACAAAAATAAATGTACATCATTTTACAGCAGCAAAGAAAAATTGAAACAAAAATGTTATTTACAATAGCATCAAAGCATATAAAATACATAGAGATCAATTTAAGAAAAGGCACACAAGTCTTGTATATTGAAAAGCTTAAAAGAAGATCTAAATAAATAGATATAACATGTTTATGGATTAGAAGTCTTGATATTATTAAGATGTCAATTCTCCCCAAGATGATAGACAGATTGATTGCAATGCTATTAAAATCTCAGGAAGCATTTTTGTTGTTGTTGTTCTTGTCATAGAAATTGACAAGCCAATTCTAAATGTTTTATGGAAATACAAAAGATCTACAGTAGCCAAAACAACGTTCCTGTAGCCAAGAGAACAAAGTTGTGCAATCACATGACTTAATTTCAAGATTTCTTATAAAGCTATAGTAATCAAGGCATATGGTATTGGCCTAATTATAGACAAATAAATAATTGCAACAGATAAAAGAGTTCAGAAATATAATATTCGAAACTTATGTGGCCAATTGGTTTTGACAAAGATGCCAACATAATTCAATGGTGAAAGAATATTTTCAAAAAATGACATTGCATCAATAGTATATATAGCCATATCCACAAAAATGAACCTGAATCCTAATCTCATACTCTATACATATATACACTCAAAAAGGATGATAGGTGTAAATGTAAATTTTAAACTACAAAATTAGAAGAAAACATAGGAAAAAATCTTAGTGCCATGGATTTGGCAAAGATTTCTTAACTAAAATATAAAAGCTACAAACTAAAAAATATTTCAAAATCAATAAAATGGACTTTATCTATCAACATTAACATTTGCTCTTCAAAGACACCATTATGAAAATCAAAAGGCAAGATACAGTCTGAAAAAATTGCAAAATATATATTCAACAATGGACTTGTATATTTAATTTGTAAGAATGACTTCTCAATAAGAAGATAAGCAAACCAATTTAAATATGAGCAAAACATAGTTGAATAGACACTTCCCCAAAGATATCTGGAGGACAAATAAGTACCTAAAAAGATACCCAACATTGTTCATTATTATTAAATTGCAAATTAAATTATAATGAGATATATGGCACCCCCACTAGAATAGGTGAGATTAAAGACTTACCATACCAAATGTGAAAAGGATGGGAACAACTAGAACTCTCACGTACTTCTGATGGAAAGGTAAAATTATATAGCCATTTCCAAAAATAGCTTCACAGAAAATTAAAAATATACCTACTTTATGATCTCGCCATTCCATTACTCACAAGTATTGAAAGTTCAATATCATTGGGTACCCAATGTTCACAGAGACTTTATTTTTAATAGCCCCCAAACTGGAAATAACCCAAGGATCCAACAACAGGTAAATGGATAATCAAATTATTACATTTCTATATAATGAAATAGTACTCAGCAGTAAAAAGAAATGAACTATCGATATAAACTACAATATGGAAGAATATCAGAATAAATATGCAGAGTGCAATAAATCAGACAACAAACAGGGTACATGTTGTATAATTCCACTTATTCAAAATTCTAGACAATGGAAACCATAATAACATAAAACATGTATGTAGATACCGGGGTCAGGAGTAGGGACTGATAGGAGAGATTACAAATTGATGTGGGGAAACTTTTAGGAGTTATAGACATGTTAATTGTCTCAATTACAGTCGTGGTTTCACTGGTGAATACTTATGTCAAAAATGTATCTAGTGATACATTATAAACAGGTGGTTTATCTTATGTCAACTATAGCTGCAAAAATATTAATCCTAAGGTACAAAAGAATACAAAGAATATGCAAAGAATATGTAGAATATGCAGAATATAAAATAATACATAGCTTTCTATCTTTTAGCCTTCTTTTATGATTATACTCCCATAAACGATTCTCCATGTAGCAGGCAATATAAACCTTTTAATATATAAATTAAATCATATATATGCATGTATATGAATGAACATGTGTGTGTATTCTATTTTTACTGTGTTATTAGGTTCCTATTTGACTTATAATACCTAAAACTCTTAGTATGGTCTGAAAGACCTCCCTGATATGACACTGCTCACCCGTATCAGCCACTCTCCTTTTTTTCTGTTGTGTCTACCATTTCAGTCCTTAGAGTCTTGAAACATGCTGTTTGCTTTATTCTTCTGCTGGCTTTTTTTTTTTTTTTTGAGACAGAGTCCTGCTCTGTCACCAGGCTGGAGTGCAGTGGTATGGTCTCAGCTCACTGCAACATCCCTGTCTTGGGTTCAAGTGATTTTCTTGCCTCAGCCTCCCGAGTAGCTGGGACTACAGGTGTGCGCAACCATGCTCAGCTAATTTTTGTATTTTTAGTAAAGACTGGGTTTCCCAATCTTGGCCAGGCTAGTCTCGATCTCTTGACCTTGTGATCCACCCCCCTTGGCCTCCCAAAGTGCTGGGATTACAGGCATGAGCCAATGCGCCAGGCTTTCTGCTTGTCTTTTAAATGCCCACTCCACCTTTTTTTTTTTTAATCTCAAATTAAATGTCACCAGTTCAAAAAGCCTTGCACTATCAAAAAGCCTTGCACGGTAAGCTCCACTGGTTCAGGGGACCATATTCTTCATTAATTTACTTATTTGGCTCATCACTATCTCCTCAGCACCTAGTGCAGCAATTCCCACATCATTGACACCTCAGACTTGTTACTTGAATTAACAAATGCATATTTCTGTCTTTACAGAATTGTTCATGTTACATCAATTCTCACCCCAGAGTGTTCTTAAGGCTTAGAATCTGTCCGTGTTCATATCAGGTACTCCTAGGCTTAAACACATCCTCCTTTCGTGAGTTGACCATCTGCTCCTGACCCCACCCACATCCAAACTCTGTACCCAGCTTCTCCATTTGGAGCTGCTATGGTTTCAATATGTTCCCCAAAGTTCCTGTGTTGGAAATTTAATAGTCATTGTAACCGTACTAAGAAGTGGGGCCTTTATGAGGTGATTAGGCAATGAAGGCTCCACTCATGAAGGGATTAATACTGTTATCATAAGAGTAGACTAGTTATCACAGGAGTGGGTTAGTTATCACAAGTGTGGGCTCCTGATAAGAGGATGAATTCAGCTCAATTTCCTCTCTCTGTCTCCTGAGCTCACTTGCCTTCCCCCTTCTGCCATAGAACTGCCCTCACCAGATGCTGGTGCTATGCTTTTGGACTTCCCAGCCTCCAGAAACATGAACCAAATAAATTTCTTTTTTCAAAATAAATTACCCATTTTGTGGTATTCAGTTTTAGGCTAAAACAAGGGACTTTTCATCCAACCTTGGCCTCCTCACTGTGATTCTGCACTCACAAAGTCCTTTTCATAGCACAAAGTACCATAAGGAAAATGGTGAAAGCACTTGTCCCCTGGCCTCAGAGGATGAGCAGCATGATCAACTGATATGTAGGTATTCTGATTGTTTATCTCTGTGTTGGATTTGTGTGCTGTTCCAACCAACATACTCTAATGCTGACACTGGTATGCTGCCTGGTTTTATATTCTAGACTAGCTTCATTTGGTGCTGATGGCAATTCAAAGACAGAAAAGCAAGCTGAGGGGTGGCTCAGGTACACAAAATTCTTCATACCAGGACTTTCTGGGGTGCTCCCAAAATGCTGCAGAAGCTTCCAGGGCCAGCTGAAATTAGTCCATGGGGACTTGTGTTGTTTCTCTACCAGTAAAGGTACTTGCAGTACTTTATCATTAATAAGCAAATGGAAGCCTGATGAAACAAATCTGGATCAAAACCCACATGTACAGAGCCCATATTCTAGGACGTATTTTCTTTTATTTCTTCTATTTTCTGAGACCATGCACTATATCCTCTCTTAAGATATGATCGCATGTTTTCTAGTACTTTTTCCTGTGGAATTATGTTAGGAACCAATGTTTTCGAACATTTTCTCTCTTCTTAGGGTTTATTTTTGTTTTTAATGCATTTATTTGGGCTGGCATAATAGAAAACAGAAAGTCAACCTAAAAAATATCACATTATCTACATTTCTTAGTAAGTCGAGAGGGGCAATCATGTGCCCCAGCAGGCTTGGGTTGACATTTTGAAGTTGGAAAGATTCAAATTAAAGGGATAAAACATGTATTATTAAGACCTGTTTAGGCATATCGTCATCTTAAAAAATGTCATCCTTTCCACTCCCACATTTGCAAGTTCATTAAATTTTCCAATTGAACTTGGAAACAAATAAATAGTTGTGCCAACTCTTAAGAATTCCATTTTACTTAATTGCCAGTTCATGACTGAAATGGAATAAGCATGACTTGCATATAATAATCTATCTACCCTGCTTCTGCAAATAAAAAGAATTATGAAAATTATGGAGAATAATGCCCACTAAAACAAACAAAAAAATAAGACTGCACTCACAAAAATGAATTATTTCCACATAACATGTATGCAGTATGTTTTTTGTTTTGTTTTGTTTTTTTACTTGAAACTAGTCAAATGTAGCCTGGGGACATGCAAAAATAAAAAAAGGTTCTGAGTTTAAATCAAGAGTGAAATTAAACCTACAATGACTACAAGTGAATTTATAGACCCAGGTGTAGCTACAATGATGGTATATTATCAGTGCATTTGATTCATAGCATATTATGCAAGAACCAGCATAAATCAAGGGGCTGAGGGTCTAGTAATTTTGGATTTGACTTTAATTTTGGTCACTTTTAAAATGAGTGACTGCAAGTATGCTAATTTACCTTTATAAACTTCAATTTCCTCACCTACATAAAGGCAATATCACTTACGTTTATAATGAGAATGATATCAAGTAAGGTTTCTT
Organism: Symphalangus syndactylus; assembly: GCF_028878055.3. Taxonomy (NCBI): domain Eukaryota; kingdom Metazoa; phylum Chordata; class Mammalia; order Primates; family Hylobatidae; genus Symphalangus; species Symphalangus syndactylus. The sequence goes on from NC_072426.2 coordinate 91,031,163, forward strand.
AAGCATATAGCACATAGCAATTCAATAAATTCTGGTTTTTCATCCTTCTGTATTTTCAAATTTGGTGCCCCTGTGTGATGGCTAATTTTAGGTGTCAACTTGACTGGAGTATGGAATACCTAGAAACCTAATAAAGCATTATTTTGGGGTATGTCTGTGTGGATGTTTTCAGAGGATATTAGCATGTGCATCTAAGTGGACTAGATGGGGAAAATCTGACTTCAGTATGGGCAGGCACCATCCCATCTTCTGGAATCCTGAAGAGAACAAAATGAGATAAAATGCAAATATGTTGATCTATTTGTTAAACTGAGATATACTCCTCCTTTCCTGTTCTTGGACAAAAACTCCAGGTTCCCTGGCCTTTGGACCCTATAACTTAAATCAGTGACCTTGGGTTCTCAAGCCTCTGGCCTCAGACTGAGAATCACATCATTGGCTTCCCTGGTTCTGAGGCCTTTGAACTTGGATTGAGCCATGCTACCAAGGGTGGCCTGGTTAAGACCTCCCCTTACCCTGAGTCAACTCCACTCAAGGAGCAGTGTGGTCCGTGGTTATGCATGCCTGACTTTTACCATCAGCTGCAACTGTTCTTATCCTCTTATTCATTGTCCTTACCAATAAAATAGGAAAACATCACATACCTGCATGTTTAGGGATTAAATAGATGAGCACGAACAAAGTGCCTAGAATAATACATGGCATATAAATGACGCACAAAATGCCAGTTTCTTTCCTTTTTCTGTTTTCTCCTGAAGCAGCATTAAGTCAAAAAGAACCTTTAAAATACTCTACTCCCATATGCGAAACTAGCCTTAGCCACAGGCAGTCAGTGACTTGCTAACTCTGGAGAAGTCTGTGTCCAGAAACTGGTATTTAAGGAATTTATTTTTATGTCTTTTTTTTAACACATTTTTTTTAACTTGTACTTTCACTCTTGGTAACTATATTTTTCAATTGTGGTTTTGAATTTCCTGCCCAGAAATTTTGAGGGATGTAATACAAGCAGACCTTTTTGGGGAATGGGCTCTGTCTTTCACACTCTCCCTCACAGATAAACAAATAGGAAGTGTGTAGTATTTCTTCCAATTTCTTGGTAAAGACAATGGATAAGAGGATAAGAGCAATAAAAGCAGTTACAGCTGGTGGTGAAACAGACACATGCAACAACCATGCATTCTGCTCCCGGAGTGAGGTGAGTCCAGGGTAAGGGCAAGGGCAAGGGCAAGGGCAAGGTTCAGGCCGGGCTGCCTGCCAAAAAGATTCTCTCCACTGTTCTAATGCTGGGTTCTGAAATTTCACCATAATGTTACTTTCTCTAGTTTCATACTCTCCCTCACTTCTCCCTTTAAGAAAAATAAATTGTGCTCTTTGTCCTTGGAGACACAGAATCCTTGGAACACTTACTGGCTAGCATGATGTCTACTTAACTGGGCAGCCATAGTTCAGATCCGGATGTGTAACACAGCCTTATGGAAATACTTTTGGAAACTGCAACAGTATAAAATTCTCAAAGTCTCTCCATAGAAACTTGTTACGCTGTACTATGTAGAAAAAAGAATGCCACCGAAAGAAAATCACAGTCATGTCCTTGTTACACTATTTCTCCTGAGAGATCCTTGTATTGGGGACAGAGGTGTGGGTGACCATGATGGAGCATGATCCCCTACATGTGTGAGGGAACAGGAAATGTTCTAAATGGCACCTCCACATCCCCTCCGGGTATAGGGACCTAGGATTCCAGTGCTTCTTGAGAACATTTCCTTTGTACCACCATTTTTACGGTTGCCTAAAAGACACTGAGCTCAACTATGATGTCCATAAATGTGCTGATCTTCAAGTAGTGTGAGGTTTAAGCACACACAAACACACACACACAAACCTATATGTCATATATATGAGCAAAAGTTTTACCTGGAAACCCGCATACTCAAGATATGCAAATCAGATCCTATGTGTTGCCACTGGGTGTCAAAATGAAGCGTGATTACTCTTATAGTCATTCTAAAAGTCAACCAAATATACCTCAGAGGCTCCTTTCTATCCAAGTATTCATTATCTGAGGCCCTGAAGTTAAGAGTCTACATAGAGAAGCAAAAGTCATCACAATACAACAATATTCAATAATGAACCCACTATTTATGAAATGAGTCTTCACTCCAGCATTTCTCCCCGCCTAGTTCTAGTATTTATTTCTATCCATCAAACAAATCTCATCATCTGTGTAGGTCAGTCTCTCCCTAATGGTTGCACTCTGACTTTTTTGCCCTCATTTTAACTGGATTAAGTTTAAGTGGATTTAATCCAGTATTAATTATTGTTAGATAAAGCAGGTCTCCCGAATTTTATTTTTAAAAATCAACAAATGCTTGGGATAGATTAAAATATTAGGAGCTTATAAGCAATTGCAAATGAACCTTGATCAGAAAAGAGAATGAAAAGGAGAATATTTAGAATGTTTGGAAATCAGGATATGCCTTTTTTAACTTGCAGATAAAAATGAACAAAGAGTTCAATGGCTTTATAAATGCCTTAAATAAGTATTTCATTTAGTTAAAAGAGAGCCTGAAGGCAAATAAAAGGAATCCTTACCATAAGATCAATGAGATCAGACATACACTGGCAGGGTGGGGCGGTTAGAGAGGGTGGCACTCTGGCAGGGTGGGGCATATAATAAGAATATCAGGAAGACAGAACCAGCTCCCTGAGCCTTGCTACAAGCAACCCTGAGAAAGCTGCCTGGGGGTGGGGGACCTCCAGTCCCACCATCCAAGGGCAGAGAAGCTGAGATGACCAGGAGGTACTAAAATGCTCCATGTCTTTTACATTGTGTTATTCAGGCTAGAAGCACCTTCCCTTTTTTTACTTGAAACTCCCACTGTTATGGATTGAATTTTGTCTTCCAAAAGATGTTGAAGTAATGACTCCAGTAGTTATATGCATATGACCTTATTTGAATATACAGTCTGCTATGGTCTGAATATTGGTGTGCCCACAAAATGCCTATGTTAATACCTAATGCCCTACGGAATCATATTAAGAGATGGGGCTTTTGCGAAGTCGGTAATTCATGAGGGCTCCACCCTCATGGAAAGGATTAGTGCTCTTATAAAATAAACTCAAGGAAGCTCCCTGCCCCTTCTACCATGTGAGGGTACAACAAGAAGGCATCATTTATGAAGCAGAGACTGAGCTTTCACCAAACACCCAATTTACTGGCATCTTGACCCTGGTCTTCCCAGCCTCCAGAACTGACAAATAAATGCCTGTTGTTTATAAGCTATGCAGTGTAGGGTACTTTGTTATGCAGCCCAGATGGACTAAGAAAGGGTCTTTGAAGAGGATCAAGTTAAGATGAGGTCATGAAAATGGATTCTAATCCAATATTACCGTGTCCTTAGTAAAATGAGAAATTTGGACACAGAGATAGACACATACACACATAGGGAGAACATCGTGTAAAGATGAAGTCAGAGATGAGGGCAATGATTCTACAAGCTTAGGAACATCAGTGACAGCCAATTACCAGAAGCTAAGAAAGAGGCAAGAAAGAGTTATCCCTTCGCAGCCCTCAGAAGAAACCAACTCTGCTAATACCTTGATAAGAACTGGAAAACAAAAGAATTGTGTGAGCCACCAGTTTGTGGTGCTTTGTTACAGCAGCCCTAGCAAGTTAATCTGCCCACCAATCCCTAAAAGCTCAGAATAAACACTATCAAGCCTGAAAATTCTTCCCAAGCTTCCCTTCTGCATCCCTTTTGCACCTTTTCCATAACTGCATGGTCTTGTACCAAAAATGCACATACCCGTTTCTCAAAAGCCCCTCAAGGACAAGGATATGATCTTTATTTCTGGATAGTTGTATGTGGCTAATGCTGGCTGTGCACTACGGGGTCATTACAAAAGCCTTTGGTGAACTCAATAGCTTCTGAGCTGGATGTCTAAGGACATTTACCAGTGGTCTTCTGCTTGGTGGGACAATAAAAAGATGCAGCAATTTCTTGAGGTGGGGGAGGTGGTAGAAAATTACATTTACCCTAGGGATTCATTTTCTTGCTCTTTGCAGTTAACTGCATAAGATTACACTTAAAAAAAATTGAAAGGTGGGAGTGGCTCACACCCATAATCTGGGCACTTTGGGAGGCCGAGGCGGGCAGATCACAAGGTTAGAAGATCAAGACCATCCTGCCTAACACGATGAAACCCCATCTCTACTAAAAATACAAAAAATTAACCGGGCGTGGTGGCGGGCGCCTGTAGTCCCAGCTACTCGGGAAGCTGAGGCAGGAGAATGGCATGAACCCGGGAGGTGGAGCTTGCAGTGAGCAGAGATTGCACCACTGCACTCCAGCCTGGGTGACAGAGGGAGGCTCCGTCTCAAAAAACAACAACAACAACAACAAAGGAAAAACTAAAATAATTACTTTATAATAATGTTGATACTCTATAGTTTATCTTATTTCTATGCAAAATGCTTTTAAATGTGCATTATCAGTTAAAGTTGATATTTAAGGGTAAATAACAGTTTAAATTCATAAACACCTGTATTCTCAGCCTGTCATTTCCCTTTCTTCCCCTGCACCCCCACCAAATATAAACCTTTCCTGTAATAACCGCTTATCTCCTTCCCTCCTTTCACAAACAGGGCATCTCTGGCTGACTATAGATAAGTGAATGTTATAAGACATATTTTGAAAAGAAAATGAAAAGTCCTGGGTCTTCTCATTAACATGTCTAATATGCACTGGCTTTCCAAGTGCTATGTCTTCCACAAATAAATTATAAGTAAAAAGCAACCTGCATCAAATTATATCTACCAGTGAGTTCTCAATGCTAAGGTAAGCCCAGTCTGTGGTGTCCGAGTTCACTTTTAAAAGATCTGTTAACTCCATTTTTCCTGAACCTATAATAGCTGTCCCCACTCCTTACCCTCAATTCTAGGTTTTATCACTTAGGATTCACTGTTCATTGGCAAAGTCACATTCTAAGAGCAAGACATGTGACTTGGAACAATAAAATTTCATTTTCTTGACAACAGGGAGAATCTGACCCAGTGGTTTAAGGGAATCTTCTAGCCGTGACCTATTTAGATGGAGTAGGGATTCTAATCCACTAAAGACCTTTTAACCTTGCCTCACAGAACGTTCAGGACCAAGGTAACACACAACCTTCTCCATATTGGTGTAATCGGGCTTCACTTCTCTCAGACAGATGAGGTGTAAGCTAAAGGAATCTAACTCCTTTACCACAGGTATTAGCAGTGATCCTGGAAGACCTACAAACATAATCAGCAAAGTCAGCTCTTTGCATAGGTGCGCAGGCTGAGAGCCCTGTGGCTATTTGACTTCCCAGGCTTAAGTTGTAACCATCCCATCAGGAGCTGTCTCGAGTCAGGTGGATGTCAGACTGCATACAGCAGGCATCTGGACTCCAGGTAGGGGTTCTCTCCCCTGGCTATACATTAGAAACACCTCAGGAGCTTCTCGAATACGCCAACAACTGAACCCCAGCCCAGAGCAGATCTGAATTTCCAGCACTAGGAAGCTAGATCTGTGTACGTTCGAATCTACCTAAGGCAGCTGAAGTTGAAAACCTCTGGTCTAGAAGTAGAGCATCCAGTCTGGACCAGCATGATCCAACAGAAATATAATGCAAGCCACATGTATAATTTAAGCTTCCAAAGCTTTCTAGTAGGCACGGTAGAAGCAATCCAATCAATCAATCAATCAATGGAGAAATTCACTTTAATTATACATTTTATTTGACCCAACGTATATAAAATAGTATCACTTCAATACAGAATAGCTATAAAATATTAATGAAATATTTTATATTGTTTTGGCGGTAAGTCTTTGAAATCCAGTGGGGCTTTTTATATGAGACTTACGGTATATGAGACTTGCAGCTCATTTCAGGCTAGCCATGTTTCAAGTGTTCAACTGTGTTAATTGTACCCTAAAACTGCCTCCTTACAGATTCTAAGTTTGGTCTAAGGGTTTCTCTGTACATAGCGAATTTTAACCTAACAATATGCCCAAATAGACTGTTACCTACTCCTGTACCAATCACTGAGTTTCAGCTAATCACAGTCAGTCAACTGTTCAAACTGTGTTCAAATGAATGCTGAGTTACTACAACCAGCTGTTTCTGTAGCTCATTTCTGTTTTCTGTAGGCCACTTTCCCTTCTCTCATAAATTCCCTGCTTCCATAAATTCTCTCCCACCTTCCAGCAGTGCCAAAATCACTCTGAATGTAATTTGGTTCAGAGGGCTACCCCTTCACAAATTGCTCAGTTAAAGTCTGTTAAATTTAACTTGTCTCCAGTTTTTCTTTTAATGACCATCACATGTTTGTGGCTACCATGTTGAATAGTGCAGACTGATAGTCGGAAAGCACAGATCTGTTCCCAGGGTCTCGCTCTATTTACCTGACTTTCGGCAATTTTATCTAACCTATCTATGACTCAGTTTTTGATGTGAAATGTGATGATCATAATACCTGCCTACTGGGTCATTGGAAGATTAAATGAGATGCTTTGTACTATGCATTTACTGAGCACAGTGTCTGGCTCACTTCCAGTGTTAATAAAATATAATTGGTTTCTACTATATTATTACCATTATTTTAATATGTCATAGAACCCATTGTAAAAACTGAATTTGAGAGGTAACATGTAAACTATTTGAAGACAATTTCCAATTCCTCAAGTGCATAAGAAAAATGAAGAATTAAAACAGTGTTGTAGTCAAACTCATTAGTTTCAGGTATAGTCATACTGATGCTCCATGAATTATAATAATGATAGTCACAGCAATAATAAATATGTAATCTCTTTTGTAAATGTCAGTGCTGATAATATTCAACTTAATTCATTTTAATTTGATTTTTCAAAGATTTATCTTAAGGATATATGTAAACTACAGATGGAAATCCAATAGCATGGCTCACCCCCCTTCTTGAAGATTTTGTTATCCCTGCCCCTCCACTGCCTGCTTTGTCCTCTATGTTTAACAGTTGTCCTCCTCTACTTGCTCATAGTGTCTTTTTATTTTTTTCAAATATATTTACTTATTTTTAATTTGACATATGAAATTATATGTGTTTATTGTGTACAATGTTTTGAAGTATATATACATTGTGGAATGGTTAAATTGAGCTGATTAACAAGTGCATTACCTCACATGGTTATCATTTTTGTGGGAAGAAGACCGAATATACACTCTATGGGCATTTTTCAACAATACAAAATATCATCATTGACTATAGCCACCCTGCTGCACAATAGGTCTCTTGAACTTATTCCTTCTATCCAACTGCACATATGTATTATTTGACAAACATCTCCCCAACCCCATCTTCCCCCTAAACCCTCTGGCCTCTCATAACCATCATTCTATTCTCTATTTCCATGAGATCAGCTTTTTTTAGATTCCACATCTCATGTGATATTTGTCTTGCTTTGCCTGGCTTATTTTACTTAATAATGTGTTCAGTTTTACCCATGCTCATGGTTTCTAGTTCCCCAGGAATCTGGCTTGCACATGGTCTTGCTGAACCACATCTCTTACTTCACCTAAGAATATCCTTTCATTACTGTGCATATTGTGAAGCATCACAGTCTTTTATTTTTTCAAAATTCAAATTCCTGCCCTTTACAATAAACTTTAAAGGTTAATACATAACAAAAAGTGCATAATTCATAAATTTACACTGTGAGAAAATTTTACAAAATGAACACACATAGGTACTCAATGCTCAGACCAAGAAATGGAATATGATCTGTACCCCTGTGTATACTGCTTCCTAATTACCAGCCACCTTCTCTACCAGTGTAACTATTAAACTGACATCTAATACCAAAAGCTAGTTGTATCTATTTTTGATCTTTATGTAAATAGAATCATACCATGTGTTCTTCATATGTCTGGATTTTTTTTTTTTGCTCAGTATTATGTTATAAGATTCAATCATGTTGTTGCAGGTAGCTATGGCTCATTTATCATTGTTTCTATTAAAAATACAAAAACAATTAGCCAGGCGTGGTGGCACACACCTGTAGTCCCAGCTACTCAGGAGGCTGAGATAGAAGAATCGCTTGAACCCAGGAGGCAGAGGTTTCAGTGAGCTGAGATTGCGCCACTGCACTCTGCACTCCAGCCTGGGTGAGAGAGCGAGACTCCATCTAAAAAATAATAATAATAATAATATAGAATCATTGTTATCTTTTTTGCTATTATAAATAATAGATTACCTGTTTTCTAAAACTTATAATAAGTCATGGGCATTGTTTATATTAGTGCTCATAGCTCTATCTCATCCTTTTAAGTGGCTGCAGAATATTCTGTCATATGGTAAAGTCATATGGACATTTATTTTATTTGTACTATTGCCTAACTATAATCACTGTTGTGATAAAGAGCCTTGTGTACTTGTGGTAACTACATTTTAAATAGAATACTGATCATCTGTAAGGTGTGTGGAAAAGACAACAAAGAAAGAAAGAAAAAATCATATGAAAGAAACGAAATAAAATGCCTCTGAGTAGCTAGGAGTTCTAGAGACAATCTCGTTCTTCCCCATTCTGATATTTGGCATTTCTCAGACTAACAGCTCTCCCACTCTTGACCCTGTGCAAATCTTGTTGATAAACCTTACCTATACAAAAAGTGCAAGTCAGCATTCTCCAGCAAAGAAGAGGTCTAACTGTCAAATATTTTGATTTATTCAGTGACAGAGATTACCCCTAGGTATCCTTAATTCACAAATATGAATGGAAAATCCTGATTCACCAGGTCGTTGAAGAAAATCTTAGTGATAAGTTCCCAGAGTAAAGCATGAAGTGTTTATATGAATAGGCCTCTAGGATGGACCTTAAAAGTATCCATAAAAAAAATATTGGTCTGTTTTACAAACCCACAGTATGGTGATTTCCAGCATTTAATGTTGGACATTGTGGTCCACTGAAAAGTTTGTAAGTGCCGAGTTCAGAAAGATTTGAGTCAAGTGATACTTTTGACATTTAAAAATTGTGTGACTTTTAAGCCTCATCTCTTTTACCTAAACAAAGGGCAGGAGGGATTAATCACTGATACACAATAATTATATACTGCAGTTATCCATTCCTTACCAGATAAGTTAGGGTGCTAGATGAGAAACAAGTTGTCATCCCGCAGTGAAAGCAATTTGGTTCCTACTCTGTAGCGACACCAACAGGGGTTTGGTGATAAGTGTGCCTCAGCAGCCAGTGCTCTGCAGGATCTAAGGATGATGGATTTAGTACCCAGAGATAAGAATAGTCATAGTTCAAGAGAGGCAGAAGCAATAGAGGTGTTTGCTACTCCAACAATTAGTAAAAGCAGTGAATCTCTGGAAGATAAATTCGGAAGCAAGACAATCCATACATGACCCACAAGGTGATTGGAGCATATGGTTACAGCTGAACTGAATAGTATTTTAAGGTCTCTGGGGAATTCTTAAGTCTCTACTGTGTTTATGTAGACAACCTCCAATTATAAAAAGTATGTAGAGTATTTAAGTTTACTTTATGTCCTAACCACATTATGGCAATAATTCTTGTAACAGAAATTGTACCCAGACAGCTGTAGAGATTGCTGTTTTTTCCACATGCCCGTTCATGTTTAGAGAAAAGTGAATCTCTTTTGTCATCATAGGCTGTGTTAAGTCTATCTTTTATTTTCTATTTCTGATTCTTTGATATCTGGTTCTTCCTGACCCTGAAGGAATTTCCCCTCTCAGGACTAACCAGTTCTCAGAGATAGAAAATAAATTGCCCAAGCACACACTTTTCAAATACAAACGAAACCAATCCAGAGCCCAGACCCCCATTTACCTCCTTTTTTGGGATTCCATACTCAAGACCATTATCTTTTCAATGGCAATCATTTCATGATCAGTTGGCCTTACCACATCTCAAATTTTCTGTTAATACACTCTATTTTAGAACATGGGATATTGAAATAAGTGTTTCAAAACGACCATATGCCATGCTAAAAATGTATTAATATTTAAAAATTGTGAAAATATATCTCCTTTCCAACACAAGAAAGAGGTGCTGAGATCAATCTTTCAATGCAACTCACAGAACTAAATCAAAGATTTCACCACTAATAGAATTAAAATGTAAGATTAGCATAATGTTACTATCTACATTTATTGGGTTCCCTGAAGCATCTGACATTAGAAACTGTTCTAGAATTATACTTTGGCTATAAAGATGAATGAGGCACAATTACACAACTTCTGCAATCTAGCTGGTGAATGGACACAAAATAAATAGGAAATAGTGTGGTAGGTGTTAATGAACTATGAGCAAATTGGAATTCAAATATAATGGGGTAGGATAGAGGATAATTTGCCCGTGCATGAGACTTGGGAAGTGACAAAGAAGGCCTCAGAGAAGACATTAGGAACAGTTGCCTGAGCGGTTGCACAGCAGAGGTACAACCACACTTCTTTCTACTTGTGACAATGACTTAGGGCAATGTAAGAAACCTAGCTTATGACACATGCTTACTTCCCAAGATCCAGATGCAAAAATAAATAAATAAATAAATAAATAAATAAATAAATAAATAAATAAATACACAGTCCTACTCACTCTGTCAACACAAGTTGACTGTGGGATGAGATCCCCAGGAACTGGAGAGAAATGCCTCTACTGCTGCCTGGACTACAGTGTTGTGAAGGCTCCTATGCTGCTCAGCTTTCAAGGAGCTGAAAATCTGAGAAAACTTGCTGCTTCCATATGTGAGTTAGCTAAGAATCTTTTTCCACTTGAATCATGACTCATTTAAAGATTTCTGGAAGAAGAATAAAGAGAGAGAAGAAGGGAAAGAAGAGAAGAGAAGAAAGGCGAGTGAAGAACAGATTGGAAAAGGAGAGTTAGAAAGGAAAGGAGAAAGTAAGACTGGATATCAAGAGGAAAGGAGGAGAAGGGAGAGGAGGAAGAAACTGTCATTTAATGCCTATCTTCATCCTGAATCACCCTATTTGCTTATGACCACAAGGTCTCTGACTAGTGACCTTCCTTCTCTTTAGAAATGTAACAGAGTTGCACTTCTCCCATTTAGAGAATGTGATTTGTTCAGTTTGTGTAAAAAGCCATGCAGGGCAGGGATCTCAGGGAGTGCCAGACGCTCCACTGTGAGCTTGCAGGAGAGAAGCAGCCAGGGTTTCCTGAATCATCTGGCCCTGCTGAGTTGGATGCTGGCCACAGAGAGCCCCAGTCAGAGGTGGAAAGACCTAACATGTTCTTTATACCATCCACATACACTACTAGCTCAGGGTGGTGGCAAACCCAGCTGCCAAGTCTACATACTCAAATTGGTACCTTACCAATGCCCAAATTAAGAGAACATTCAATTGAAGAGCCCAATAACTTCTAGCATAACATTATGACATCAGAACAATTGTTAACATATCTTGCTTGAATTTATGGGAAGAATAAAAACAGGTGACATCTCAATCACCCTAAATTGAATTTACTCAATTTGCATTGTTGCTGTTAAGAGACATTAATGAAGGTGAGGGTAATGTGAACTACGGTGTGTAGGGGTGAAGTCAGAATTGCAAAGCAAGAAGGCTGTCCTACGGAATCACCAACTTCAAACAGCCGCCATAGAGAGGAAAACAAAGTACTGGCCACAGAAGGAAACCTGTTGGAAAGCAGGTGAAGGAATGGGGAGAAGGAGATGGAACTTGGAGTGCTGCTGCAGAAGATTTGGGGATGCTGCACAAGATCCCTGTGGTCCTTCCCACGTGCAGGTGGGAGCTAAGACTGTAAACTGTTCAAGGCAAATATCCAGGGATGATCCTATAGGCCAGATAAGGTAGAAGAATTTTATCTTCATTTCACAAATGAAGAAACAAAGGCTCAAAGAGGTTAAACAATGTATGAGGAAAAGACCTGGGACTCAAACACATACTGTAACTCCAGATTGCCATAAATGTTTGCTCTTTTCCTAATCTTTTCCCTACTCCTGAGGAAGCTGAAAGGGATATCATTCATCCTCCCTCTTGTACTCAGAAGGCAGACTGCAGGAGACTCCCGTGCAAACCAAAACTGAGCAAAACTAGAAACACAAACACAGAAAGTGTTTTATTAAAAAACAACAACAAAGCAAAACAAAAAAGCCCTAACAATAACCTTGGCCCTCAAGGACCTCAAAATCCAATAGAAGAGTCAATGTAGGTTTCAAAATGCAATGAAAGAAGTTTCAGGAGAGAAATGAAAACTAGAAGGAGAAGTGAGGATATAGGAATTTCCACTATTGAATATTTAATAATTCTGTGGCAGGTACTCTGAGGAACATATAATTAACTTCTTTGTGCTCTTTTCTGAGGTCTGAAGATCCCAAGACACCTTCCCAAGGTTATATAGTCAGAAGGTGAAAGGTAGAGGCAGGATTCCAACCAAAATTGTGTCTGGCTCCAAAGTTCAAGCATGTCTTGCTTCATTATCTCTTTCGTTAACATTTATTTAACCTTGAAGTCAGATGGAAAGTATCTCAAAAATAAATTTATTTTATCAATAAAGGATGGATGAATATGTAAATAAATTTGGTAAGGTTTCTATTCCTGCTGATGGAGTAAATGGGTGATATGAAGGAAATTGGATCGGGCATCGCTCCCAAATTTCTAGTATAGACAAAAATTGGATAGTATTGGTACTGCAAGAGGGAGCAGAACAAAGCAGTTAGTGGAGGGGATGTGCGGAGTGGCTGCTCCTCCTTCATGCCCTGGGCCTGTCTTAACCTGCGAGTCTTTCATTTTGCCATCGCCTCCTACGCTCTGCTCCAGGCTCCTGTCAGTGCATCCTCCTGTCACTTCCAAGTGACAGACAGTACATTTTGTTCCTTCTACCTGGAAAGGCCTCCCTGCTTCTCTTAATCCATCCACCAAACTATAAGCATGTCATTTAGACCTAAGATTTTCATGAAGAGGAAGTTTTCTGTCATCTCCCACCACCCACCACGAGTCCCATAGATGGGGTTCCCATTGTATGAGCTTCTAGAAAAGCCAGTGAAGGTAACCTCCATCGGATCAAGTATCACCTTGTGTTGCAATCACTCCACTCATTATTTATCTTCACTTTGATCTGCAAGCACCTTGGAAGTTTTGCTGACTGTTTTGTTCCTATACCCTAAAAGAAAATATGGAAAAAACTATATAATGTAAATGCACCCAGATTGAACTCTAAACTGGCATACACAATAGAGACATCTAAGAAATTAAGACCATGTGTTCCTGAACATCCAGACAACATACACAATCAAGTATCTTGGGGACACAGTTAAGGTATATTATCCACCCTATTGCTGGGTTTGTTCACATCCGAAAAGACACTCAAAAGTCGTTAGACTGAGATCCCCTTGCAATTATCAGTATCTCTGAAGTTTATCATTATCTCTGAAGTATCTCTGAAGATAGATAGTCCTGTTTATAAATTCTGTTAATTAAATATCCCTTCTTAAATTCCACTACTATGCTAACCACAGTAGGTACGTCACAGCATAACACATTCTATATTACAAATATTACCAGGAACACTGCAAATAAATTGCCACATAAGGGGAAACTGTGAATAAAACACTGGTGTGCAGGTTATAACAACAGTGCTGAGGAGATCTAAAGGACACTCCCATCTCTCTTCTTTCTTTTAATGCCTCCTGCTACTCACACATGTTATTACCTTGAGAAAAAGTTCACAAAGTGACACTCCTGGATGAACCCAACAATTATGAAAGATCTAAAGCTACAGGGAAGCTCATGTACCCAAGGAAGAAATGGGCAGATATTCTGGATGCTCTATTGCCACTACAAGTTTAGGCAACCCAGCAGGGGGATCCGCGAGAACTAAAAGCCCATCAAAATCCCTCTTTGTGTTGTATATTATAAAGATTCATTTTTTTCTTTTTCCTTTTTTTTTTTGAGATGGAGTCTCAGTCTGTCTCCCAGGCTGGAGTGCAGTGGCACAATCTCGGCTCACTGCAACCTCTGCCTCCCAGCTTCAAGCAATTCTCCTGCCTCAGCCACCGTAGCTGTGATTACAGGTGCCCACCACCATGCCTGGCTAATTTTTGTATTTTTAGTAGACATGGGGTTTCACCACGTTGGCTAGGCTGGTATTGAACTCCTCACCTCAAGTCACCTTTTGTCTCGGCCTCCCAAAGTGCTGGGATTACAGGTGTGAGCCACTGTACATTTCTGTTGGAATCAAATGCTACACTGATCACTTACAACAAGTAGAAACCATCAGTCACCAAGGAAGACAAACTTGTTAAGAAAGAACAATTGCTGGAAGACTTAGTAGCTCGTATTTGGAATAAAATTTAACCAGTAAACAAGTCCGCAGGCACTGTTTGCAGATCCTCTGCTTGGAAAGATAAATCTTATACCTGGGATTGTTTTAAAATTTGCTTTCTGAAAGGTAAAACGGTACTTGCATCCCTTAGGACATGGAAATGACAGCCTAGTTTTAGATAGAGTGGCTCAAAGCACAACTTCATTTTAGGAGAGAACAACAGAGTTAAGACAGTTGTCAAAGCAGAAGATATTTCATGTTTCATACCATTCCTCCACCCCCACCATTAGCATGTGAGCATCTTACAGGGTTGGCAGAAGAGGACATTATAATTCTGATTCAGCAAATGTCTGTGCCTAAGCAGATATGCGTGCTTTGTGTGATGAGAGTGCCATTCTCACCATTTATAGGATAAAACGGTCCATTTTAGCATGCTAGAAATTTCTCCCAAATGTATGCATTTGTTGATGATTCTGAGACATTGGTTCTCCTACAGATAGTTCATGTTTTGCCTCCACTTAACAGACCATGAATGTCTTGACAACAGTGGAACTCCCATGCAATTTGGTGAAATCCAGCCTTCTTGGATTAGTGAGCTATGCAATATAGGCCACAAAGGAGCACAGATGTACAAAATGGATATGGAGTGTGAGGGGGTGTGAGCACAGCATGGGTACACATGCACTGGGAAAGATCAGGCTCCACAGATTACAGCCCAGGGGCCAAACACAGCTGCTTTTGTAAATAAAGTTTTACTGGAGTATGGCCACATCTATTTGTTTGTATTGTCTATGGCTGCTTTTGTACTACAATAGCAGAGTTGAGTAAAAGTCAACAAAGCCTAGATATTTACTCTTTGAAGAAGTTTGATATTTACTTTTTTTTAAAAAAAAACCTGCTGATCCCTAGAATAGATAAAAATAAATGGTTTGGGAGAACTGGCTAGCCATATGCAGAAAAACTGAAACTGGACCCCTTCCTTACACCTTATACAAAAATTAACTCAAGATGGATTAAAGACTTAAACATAAGACCTAAAACTATAAAAACCCTAGAAGAAAACCTAGGCAATACCATTCACGACATAGGCATTGGCAAAGACATCATGACTAAAACACCAAAAGCAATGGCAGCAAAAGCCAAAATTGACAAATGGGATCTAACTAAACTAAAGAGCTTCTGCAGAGCAAAATAAACTATCATCAGAGTGAACAGGCAACCTACAGAATGGGAGAAAATTTTTGCAATCTATCCATCTGACAAAGTGCTAATATGCAGAATCAGAATGGGAGAAAATTTTTGCAATCTATCCATCTGACAAAGCGCTAATATGCAGAATCTACAAAGAACTTAAACAAATTTACAAGAAAAAAAACCATCAAAAAGTAGGCAAAGGATATGAACAGACACTTCTCAACAGAAGACATTTATGCAGCCAGTAAACATATGAAAAAAAGCTCATCATCACTGGTCATTAGAGAAATGTAAACCAAAACTGCAATGAGATACAATCTCATACCAGTTAGAATGGTGATCATTAAAAAGTTAGGAAACAACAGATGCTGGAGAGGATATGGAGACACAGGAATGCTTTTACACTGTTGGTGGGAGTATAAATTAGTTCAAGCATTGTGGATGACAGTGTGGTGATTCCTCAAGGATCTAGAAACAGAAATATCATTTGACACAACCATCCCATTACTGGGTATATACCCAAAAGATTATAAATCACTCTACTGTAAAGACACATGCACACGTATGTTTATTGCAGCACTGTTCACAATAGCAAAGACTTGGAACAAACCCAGATTCTCATCAATAATAGACTGGATAAAGAAAATATGGCACATATACACCGTGGAATACTATGCAGCCATATAAAAGGATGAGTTCATGTCCTTTGCAGGGACATGGATGAAGCTGGAAACCATCATTCTCAGCAAACTAATACAGGAACAGAAAACCAAACAGCACATGTTCTCACTCATAAGTGGGAGTTGAACAATGAGAACACATGGACACAGGGAGGGGAACATCACACACCAGGGCCTGTCGGGGTGGGGGCCAGGGGAGGGATAGCATTAGGAGAAATAATGATGACGGGTTGATGGGTGCAGCAAACCACCATAGCCCTTGTATACCTATGTAACAAACCTGCATGTTCTACACGTGTATCCCAGAACTTAAAGTAAAATAAAAAAAATACATTCAATAAATAAAAATTATTTTGTCAGGGGATGTATAGTAAAAATTTAAATAATGTCCCAAACTAATTTTTAAGTATTTTTTTGAATTGTCACCAGAATAATGTTAGTTCCCTTTTTGTGCTGGGTAAATAAAGAGACTGTCAGGCTATGGAAGCCACCACCCTGCAGCACCAGCAAGGAGACAAGGCCTCTGTGGCATCTACGATTAGAGCTCTGTGCTGGGGATTCAACTTCTAAAGCCTTGCAGTCCGTGTTGGGGGTCCCTGAGCAAGGACAGATGGGCAGTCCTTTGAGCTCTTCAGGTGGAAAAGCCCTGCTCAAGTAGTGATGGTGCTGAGGAACTGAACCAGGGAGAGCCCTTCCCAGAAAACTAAACTGGAGACCAGAGGGATAACAAAGGTCAGTTAGAATTGGGGGAAGATCCAAAGATAAAGAAAATAAAGACAAAGAGAGTGCAGTTGAGATATGTTCAATGGATGTCCAATCCAAAGGCAGATCTATTGAGAATTATTCACATTTCAGGAGACGAGAACTGTCTTTATTCTACTAGAATCACACTTTAATATTGCCACAGACTCTGTGAGAGAGGCCAGGCCTCAAAGTTAGAAACTAGTTAATTTTAATTACTTATTTTTCTCTTATTGCATTAATCAATATCCCTGAATTTTGTTTTGTTTGTTTGTTTTAATCAAATGAGCTTAACACACAGAGAATGAAATAGGAAGAAATTTCTGTCAGGAAGTAGTTACTCAGTATTACAAATTGTATTCAGGAAAAGATGGCCCACCCAGAGAGACATAAAGGAAAATGGAATGACTTAAGGATGTGATAGATACTTCTTGGATGCTCAAGCAACTATCACTTTTTAGCAAGTTTTTATTTATTTGGTCACCAGAATATTCCCTAAGATAGTTGGAGCTTGTAGTCCTCAGCTATAAAGCTAAGTGGTGCAACTTCATAATAATATAGTACAGTTGTCCCTGGGTATGCTTGGGGATTGATTCCAGGACCCCCTGTAGATACCAAACTCGAAGGCTACTAAGGTCTCTTATATAACAAGGTGTGTTATTTGCCTATAGCCTACACACATCCTCCTATATACTTTCAATCATTTCTGAATTACTTATAATCCCTAATACAATGCCTACACATCACTTCATTAGCGTGGATTTGATATATTTGGCATGTGGCAAATTCGAGTTTCATTTTTTGGAACTTGGTGGAGTTTTCTTTTCCAAACATTTTCTATCCATAGTTGGTTGAATCCATGGATGCAGAACCCAAGGATATGGGGGACCAACTGTACTTTGGAGCCAATACTATGCTTGAAATGAGTGGATAAATGGCTTTTAGCTAGACCTTTAAAACAATCCCTCCCTGAATGATCTGCCTGACGACTCAAATCCCCTAAAATGCATGGCAGCCTGCCCTGCTTGCCTTGCCATCGCTAGTTGCATTAGCCTGGGCAGGCTGCAAAAGGGGGCGTAGGGCAAGCCTCTGTCTGGGAAAGACTAAGGCAATAGGTCATCTTTCCAGTTTAAGCTGCTGGTTCTACACACGTGGAGTTGCAGATAGATGCATTCTCACTGCTCTGACCAAGTAAAGAAAGAGTGACTTTTCATAATGACTCATAGGTTGTAAATAACCATACCTACCTTTCTCTGTCATCATGTATAAACCCTATGTAGATTGATTAAAAAATAATAATCCTTGGCTAAGGAGTCTTCCGGTTTTTCTACTACTGGGAATTAGGAAGACAGGAGTAGCACTAAAGCATGCTTGTCCCTATTCTGCGTGGCCATGCCTCTGTGAAAAGGCCTCACAGACAACAGCAATAGCAATGACAACTACAACATGAACATTTATGGAGCACTTAAAATACAAAGCTCTTTTTAGGTGCAAAGTCATTTAGTCCTTTCAACAGTGCTGGGACCATTATTAACCCCGGTTGCACTTGAGAAGATTAGGGCACAGAGAAACTAATGTAAAAGTTCAAGTTCAAGAAAAAGTAAATGGGCCGGGCGTGGTGGCTCACGCTTGTAATCCTAGCACTTTGGGAGGCCGAGGCGGGCGGATCACAAGGTCAGGAGATCGAGACCATCCTGGCTAACACAGTGAAATCCCATCTCTACTAAAAATACAAAAAAAAATTAGCCAGGCGTGGTGGCGGGCACCTGTAATCCCAGCTACTCGGAGAGGCTGAGGCAGGAGAATGGCGTGAACCCGGGAGGCGGAGCTTGCAGTGAGCCGAGATTGTGCCACTGCACTCCAGCCTGGGCGACAGAGCACGACTCCGTCTCAAAAAAAAAAAAAAAAAAAAGAAAAAGTAAATGGTCACAGGCAGTCTGGCTCCAGAGGCCATGCTTTCAACCACCACATGTCATTGTTCCATAGCTAGAAAAGAAACACTGTCTTCCTGTACTTCTGAAATAGAAAATCAAACCAATAGTGTTGGACACGGGATGTGGTAGAGTAAAAAAGGCCACCCTCCTTGGAGTCAGAGTTTAAAGACCAATTCTGATTTGTACTAAGTAAACTAACTTTGAGGAATCCTTTGTCTTTCCCTAGTCTCAGGGCCCTCATATGTAAAATGGGGGTGCTTATGTCTTCCATACAGGGTTTTTGTGGCATAAAAATATGATGGATACAAAATTTTCAGCATTGTGTCTGGCATGTGATGAGTAATCACTCCAAAAAGTCATACTTTTCTTCTTTCTTCCTGCTCTGGTGGTCTGGGAAAGTATCAAGTCTCTTTTATCCCTATAATTATAGGAGACTTTTACTCTTATGTAACATGGAAAAAGCAATTACATGGATTGTCTGAACTGCCAAACAGCCAAGAAACCTCTTTTGAAAAGCTGGGGTGCCCATGATATCAGAGAACAGCTTGTACCCATCAAAATGCAGAGGATCATTCTCATGAAGCTTACTCCTACCTTCCAAGCTGCTGTGAGTTAAAGTGAAGAAGCTCGAAATATGTAAAATCTTAATTACGTTACCAGGTAGTTTTGAATGCTACTGGTCTAGAAGAAGGAAGGGATATCCTATGCTGTGTCAACCTACAATCTTTAAGAGCTTTTTTTTTTAAGTGTGAGATATTTGATTTCAGTACATAGAAGACTTCAAAAATCAGATATGGGCAAAACCAAACAGATAATATCATTGGAATGTGTCTGATTTGCTTCATCTTCTGCCTTATGGTAGACCCACTGAATCCCAACCTCCTACCCCTTCCTCGTTACCACCGCACAAACTGATGAGCCAATTCTGATCACGGCTTGAGAATGAATCATAATGGAGTTTGTAGAGAGGCACAAGGGAGTGGAGCATTTAGGGACACTTAGGTGATTGATTCATTGAAATCAAGTCAGCATATTAATAGTTCAGTTCTGGTCTTGGGCTCTGCCTCTGAGTTCTCAGTGACAAACTCCCAATGTTCCTTTTGGGTTCTGGTAACCTAGGTGCCTGCCTTGACATTTGTTTAGTGCTTTCTGCCTTCTAGCGGAAAGAAACTGGAATCTTGCCAACAATTATTTTCTCTCACCGTCTTTCTACTTTTTTTTTTTTCTTTTTCCAGACAGAGTCTCGCTCTGTTGCCCAGGCTAGAGTACACTGGCATGATCTCGGCTCACTGCCTCCTGGGTTCAAGCAATTCTCGTGTCTCAGCCTCCCAAGTAGCTGGGATTACAGGTGCCTGCCACCATGCCCAGCTAATTTTTGTATTTTTTAGTAGATATGGGGTTTCACCATGTTGGCCAGGCTGGTCTTGAACTCCTAACCTCAAGCAATCTGCCCACCTGAATTCTGTGCTCGGCCCTCTCTCTACCTTTAACAAGTGCACACACGTGTGCACACACACACACAGGTAGGAGGAGGAGAGCGGAAAGGAGAGAGAGAGATCTTAATGTTCATTTTTTGTCTTTTAAGGCCTGTTTTAACCTACTTAAACAAGAAAAAAAAGCTTTCCTAATGCTAATTGCCTGATGTTCTGGATATACAAATATTTCCATTTCTTTCTCTCCTGTTTTTAATACATACATTTGTATATTTATCCAATCATTTATTTATTCATGCATTAATAATTCATGTATTTACAATTATTGATTGAGCAACATTATGTTGTCAGGTATCAAGTCAGGCATTAGAGTAACTATAACATGAACAGACATAGTTCTTGCTCTCGCAGATTTTTCTAAGCTAGTAGAGGGTGGAGACAATGTACTGAGTGCAATGTGAGAACCTATAATAAGCACATAATCCAGGCTTTGGAGACAGGATTTGGAAGGCAGGGAAGGATATTTGTAAGAGGTAATACCTCTGATGATCCTGAAAGGAGAGTAGAGATTAGGTGGAGGATGAAAAATGAAAGCTTAGTTGGTAAGTGGAGAGCGGAACAGTAGGATGTTTCAGACACAGCAAACAGCATCTGCAAGGCCCACAGTGGGAAAGAGAGCATGTAATATTAAAGAAACTGAAAGTTGTTCAGCATAGGAGTCATACAACGGGCATGGTTGGGAGATTGCAGGAAGTGGCATGATCATCTTTGTATTTTAGAATGGCTTTGTTCTGTGGAGAATGGATTGGAAGGGGATGACCTTTGGTCAATATTAGTAAGCTGTTACATTAGCTTTATTGCTTATCACATTTGCCTGCCTAGTCAAATGGCATTGAATACGCTGAGAGATGTTTAGGAACATTTCAATCAACTGGATTTGGGGATTGCAAGTCAGATGAGACAGAGGAGGAGGAGTCGAGGAGTCAAAGATGACTTACAGGATTGCAATTTGGTCAGTGGATGGATGGTGACGTCATTCATCAGGAATGGGGGATGGCACAATATGGAAGGGGGATGAGAATTTCAACTTGGCTATGTTGAGTTTGAGGTGCTAGTGAGACAACTGAATGTAAAAAAGAAGTAACATGCCCTCTGGTTGGCACACTGTCACTATGGTGACATTTCAGGGTCTCCTGGTCCTCAATATCTGTGCAAAACACTAAATACTAAGTGGAACCTCATGTGTTTATGATGGCTTCCTCCAGACAACACATTCCGTTTGCAAAGTTGAGTGTCCTCTATCATCTACAGGTGCATCTAAACCTCCAGCATCTGTTTATCAAGCTGAGGGTGGGTCCTACCACGACCATGATATACAGGACCTGTAACTCATTCACAGGTGAAACAAACCAGTTCACAAAATTGATCTGATGCAAGAACCTGCTCCTGAAAGACAGACATAGGCAAAGAAATAGCCTTATCCTAAGAGGCACCAAAAAAGTTGGAAGAATTGAAATATTGGATCAATTCAGACGGTTTTAATGGCTCTGCCATTTCAACGCCACTCTATACTCTCAGGAGAAATAGCAAGTAAAACTTAAACAGTAAAACCTCCACGGGGCTGCCTGATGAGGAGTAAAATAGTTCAGGACAGTTTCAAAACTGAAATTGTAGTTCTGTTCAGTGCATAGGGCTTGGTTAAAAAATATGTACATATATATATGTATATATTATACATTCTCTTCCGGTTCTCTTCCTCCCAGTCTCTATATATAGAGAGAGGTGGCAGGTGTTGGGGGCGAAGAAGACAATGTATAAAAGCTTATCTTTTAATGAAAAAATAAATTAATGAGTTCATACACGATAACAATGATTTATATTTGTACTGAAATCTATATAGTTTACAAAATACTTTAATGTCCATGAAATTATTTAAATCTTGAAATAAGAATCTCAAAAACAGTTGTTACTTTCCAGATCACTTGATCATTCCTTAATAGGAATTCCACCCAAACCTACATCATCAGCATTCAAAATGTACTTTTGCCTCAACAAAACCACATTCTCTAAAGCTGAAATAATTACGTTGGGATGCAAAGAAGATGAAAAGTGAGTATCTTCACACCTGACTTGGTTGAGTACTGGTTGCTGAATTTTCTCACATATTTATTTCTTATAAAATTCAGGAAATAGAAGAAGCACAGAATTATTTTCAAAACAAGTAAACTGATAAAATAAATAATGGTTTACATGTTTTCTCTTTATTCTATTTGCAGTGTTTAAATATTTTATTTTAGAATAGTTTTAGGCTCACAGAATTATTGTGAAGATAGTAGAGAAATTTCACTTATATTCCATACCAAGTTTCACCTATCAACATCTTACATTAGTACAGTACATTTGTCACAATGAATGAATCAACACTGAAGCAATATTAACTAAAATCTATACTTCATTCAGATTTCCTCGGTTTTTAAACAATGCTGCTTTTCTATTCAAATCCCTCATCTGGAATGCCACATCACATTTAATAGTTTCCTCAGGCTCTCCTTGTTTATGACAGTTTGTTAGACATTTCTTGTTTTTAATCACCTTGACACTTTTGAGAATTACTGGTTGGGTATTTTGTAGAATGTTCCTCAATCAGGACTTGGCTGATGATTTTCTCATGACTAGACTAGGGTAATGTATTTCTGGGAGAAAACCAGAGGGATAGAGTGCCATTTTAATAGCATATCAATATGACTTATCACTGTTGATATTAGAGTGCCATTTTAATAGCATATCAATATGACTTATCACTGTTGATATTAACCTTGATTACCTTACTTGACATGTGCTTGTCAGGTTTCTCAACTGTAATGTTACTTATTTTTTTCTGTTTCCATACACTGCCCTCTGGAAGAAAAGTCACTAAGTGTAGCCTACATTTAAGGAGTAAGAAGTTATGTTTCATCTCAATTATTTATGTAGATGGAGTAGCAAAATAAATTATTTGAAAATTTTCTGCATGAGAGATTTGTCTATTCTTCCTGTTTATTTACTTATTGAATCATTTTTTATACCAACATATGCACATGGATTTCCATTTAATACACTGGATTATAGTCCAATCTAACTTTATTTTGTTGCTCAAATTATTCCAGCTTTGAAAATTGGGAACTCTTTCAGTTGGCTTCTGGAATATTTTGACATGCCCATATCATTGTCATTCTTTTAGCACTTTTTATATTTCCTGGCAAACTGCTCCAGCTCATCTTGTATATTCCCTGCTGTAGTCCTAGAATAAGAGTGGCTTATTCTTTCTCTCTTCTTTCACCAAAAATAAGTGTATTTTTTCAAGGGATCCTGGCTCCAATAAAAATTGGAGAATAGTTTTAGAAACCAAGATCTGAATTACAGGTGTGCTCATAGCTAATGGGGTGTCATTGCTTCTAGGCTCTCTCAACTGACAGGGCAAAGATCTGCATGTGAATATGCTATTCCATGTATATGTGCATATCTATAAATATTTCCATATGTAAACATTGATATATATGTTAACCTAAATAGGAGTTCATGCTGTTGTATCCAACTCTAATCTATTAATTACCACATGGATCATTCTAGTCTCCTCCCCCTACTCATCTCTAAACTCTCACTTCAACAAATCCATCTTCCACAAACTACCATCAGTTTCTTAAAACATTCGATTATACTATACATGACATGATTTCAGAACTGTTAACCCATATCCCCATGGAAAATAAGTACTTTATCAACTAGAGTACAGTACTTATGTACAGTTCCTTCAGCCTCTAGTTTTTCAGAATTCATTTTCACAAACTCAGATGTCTAGTGAGTCCAAGAAAAGTCCCTGAGCTTTAGTTTGTCCAACTTTTACATGTCATAAGTATGGGAATGACAACTTCTGATCTTCTTACATGTTGAATCAGAAACTGGAAATTTTTCTATTTTCATTTTCAAATATCTTTTACTTTTTCTGTTCTAATCCATCTTTGGTGCTAGTTCCTATCTGTGCTTTTTTTTTCTCATTCTCACTATCATAAGACAGTAATTTGAGAAATTTTTGTTTTCATTTGGTCAACTCTAAAATTCTTCAGAAGTCATGTTCTTTTCTAGCTGAGCAAATTTTTACGCGATTCCCAAGTGGTGAAAGGGCAGTCACGGGAATGGCATGGATATTGATACAAATTATGGTATTCTTCACTTTGTGTTAAAGTTGCAGAGATTTTACTCCAAGTCTTTCTGATCTACATTTGTGTTAGCCAAGAAGTGCATTGATGACTTTCCTTTCCTACATGTGTACTTAATAAGGATTTCATAATGGCTTGTGGTTCCAGACATTGTTTTTTCCTGAGGATCATCTGAAAAAATATTTTAAGGCTGGGAAAGGCAAAATATTTTAAAGTAGCTAAGAGTCTGAAAAGGTTTATTCATGCATAGTGGGAGATCAGTCGTTGTGCCTGGGATGCATAGACTCTTATCATCACTCCCATGTGTTCAGAGTACCTTTTATTCCCTATAATCGCTGCTTGCTTATTTCATTCTAGTATCATTTAATTTTAAAGTTCAGAAAAACATTAGTAGGTAGTTAGCAGGCCAGACTAGAAGTAGGCTTAAGGAGAAAATGCTTTGCTCTCTTGGAGCATATCTCAGTCAATTGCCAGTCTAGATGTATATTGCAGAAGGATGCACACGTGTGTACAATGCTAAGTGTATATAACCTAGGTCAGAAAGACAGTGGTAGGTTCTTATCTCAATTATGTAACTTTCTCATTCTAAAGTTGATGCTGCCTCAAGAAAATGGAGATGACTTTTTCATTTATTACTTGTAATAATAGGAACACACACACACACACACACACACACACACTCCACCCCTATTCAGCTTACCTACCAGATAAAAGGCTTACTGGGGCCCAGTGATTGCTTTAACAGCATTGGGCCTGCCTTAAAGCAGTGATTTCAGAAACCTAGAACAGGTGGGATTACTAGACAAATTACAGGACACCCAGTTAATTTGAATTCCAACTAAACAATGAATACATTTTAGCATAAGCATTCTAAATGCGGTTGCTCCTTTTAATCTAAAACAATTACACCTGAAGGACTGGGAGATTTTTTTTCTCCAATAATTCAGCTTTTCTTGTCACATTGGGAGATCAAATTATCATGGAAAGGAATCCCAGGAGTTGAAAATAAATAACTGATGGATATCAGAACTTTTCCTTAGGCCCAAGAAAGTGGGAGGGGAGGCTTCAGGCACAGTGAAACTGGGTATCTTTAATGGTTAGCTGAACCCTCTCTAAGACCAGTTTATAATGGTCACATCCATTAATCAACTTGCCACGTGAGTTGGCAGAATGTAGTCATACTGCCAGTGCCAAGCAACTCCACAGTATCTTTAATATTGGTAAAAGAGAAGATAACTTACTTTCCCAAGCAACTCTCATGTGTCAGGTACTTGTCATCAATGGTATTTGTTTGATATTTTATTTAACCTTCAAAATAACCTTGTGGTTTGTGAATTTATTGCACATTTTACCAGAAAACAAGGCTGAGAAAGATGAAAATACCTGCTGACAGTCTTCTAGTGAGGATGGTATTGAATGGGGATTCAAACTCAGGGCTATCTGAATGCAGTCTTTTCTCTCTCCACACAGATCTCACTGCCTCTGTGAATGTTTGCCATGTATAAAATATGGAAATGATAAGTTAAATATTTATGAAACCTGCTCTTGAGTGTGTAATCTTGCCAAGTTAAATAGCTCAGCCATTTATTTTTAAATCTGTCACTGGTGATTAGAGCATATTTCGGGGGGAAAATGTCAACTTTCAGTTTCTTGCTTTGCTAGAATGTTTTAAGACAAATCCCAGGAAAAAATATACATATATGTAAGAATATGTGTGTATATATATAGAGAGATACATACATACACACATATGTATATGTGTGTGTATATATATATATATATACACACACACACACACAATCCAACATATACACAGGGGTATGTGTGTGTATAAAAATACAATTTTAATCCAATATAAAGGGGCTAAGCCAATCCCATGTCAAGGCCTAGTTAACAGTCTAGTCTACAGTCCTAAGCAGAAGTTGTTTCTGTTGAATTCAGTCCAAGACAACACCATTTTCTGAATTTTACTTTGAGTTTTGCAACCAAGCTCCTAGCTCCAAGACTTGTAGGCAGCAAGAGACTTCATTATTAACATTATTTAGAAACTTTACTCTAGGATATTCAAGTTGCTATAAAACACACCAGAAATACGGTCCAGTCGTGATTCCAAGCACCAACAAGGAAGATGAAGTTACTGAGCTATCAGAGGAGTTAGGGATGGGGAAATGGGAAAGGGCAGGTACCAGAAAAATAAAATGATTATGGCTAGAGGGCCCAGTTACACAGTTGTGCCACCTGCTACAGGTTAACTAGGAAATCAGCCATCCATCTCTAATGCACACCAGGCTCTGCACAAGGGCAGGAAATCACTGTCCTTAAATGAAAGCCTGACTTGTGTGGCATTGCAACTTAGACTGTCACTTTTATTTCATCCCTGGGACTTTGTTGTGAAGGCTTTTTCATAGCCACTGGTGCCTGTTTTGGTGAAGACGTTACACTCAGGAGATTTACTAAGACCATAATCTGAGCTAGGGAACGATAGTTCTGTGAGCTTGTTCAGCCACTCTGGCATGATATTATGGAATGGGAAACTGCACGGTAATTATTTCAGTTCTCCTCCAGTGGGCCAATATTAGGCCCTTGTTTAATTTTCTTCCCCCTTATCAAATTCCTTACTGACAAAGTCTTTTAAAGCTCAATTAATTCAGCAGTATGATTACATTCCCTGAGGAGCATATAAGCACCACCACTGTGTAGAAATGGAGACTTTCTCAATGTGTGCTACAGTCAGAATGCATCCCTATACAGGAGAAATTCTGACTGATTCAAGGGGAAAAATTTAAATAGTGTTGGACATTTTTATGATGTAGAGGGCATTTTAAAAAATGTTGGCTGGGTGAAGTGGCTCATGCCTGTAATCCCAGCACTTTGGGAGGCTGAGGCAGGTGGGTCACTTGAGGTCAGGAGTTTGAGACCAGCCTGGCCAACATGGTGAAACCCCATCTCTACTAAAAATACAAAAATTGGCTGGGCGTGGTGGCACGCACCTGTAGAACCAGCTACTGGGGAGGCTGAGGCAGGAGAATCGCTTGAACCTGGGAGGCAGAGGTTGCAGTGAGCTGAGATCACGCCATTGCACTCCAGCCTGGGTGACAAGGCAAGACTCTGTCTCAAAAAAAAAAAAGTGTAATTGCTGGGATCTTCTTACTCTACAATTGTATTTAATATGCATCTATTTACTCACATTTCTGAATAGAGGAGAATCTCACACAAAGGTGACTAACATTATATAAGGTGTACTGGAATTTTGCTACATTGCTGTACAGAAATTTTTATTTTTGTTCTCCCACCTTTTTTACTTTTTGAGACAGGGTCTTGCTCTGTCACCTGGGCTGAAGTACAGTAATGAAATTATGGCTCACTACAACCTTGACCTCCCAGGCTCAAGCATTCTTCCCACCTCAGCCTTTTCAGTAGCTGGTACCATAGGCATGTGACATCATGCCAAGCTAATTTATTTTATTTTATTTTTGTAGAGATGGGGCCTTGCTGTGTTGTCCAGGCTGGTCTTGAACTTCTGGGCTCAAGCAATCCTCCTAACTTGGCCTCCCAAAGTGCTGAAATCACAGGTGTAAACCAGTGTGCTCAGACATTGCCCCATCCTTAAAGAAGTAAAACAATGACAAAAACAACAAATAAGTCATAACAGTTCTATTCAGATATTAAGAGTGTTCTTTTATCCAATGTAAACTCTTATACAAACAGAACATGATATATTTTTTGGATTTTTTTGCCTTCCTCAATTCTCTGAACAAACAAAACGCTACTGAGATCTAGCACTAGAAACAGCCTTATTCAGGAGATGTGTAATATTACAGTATTTTATTTACTATAAATGTCTTTATTTCAGAAAAAATAAATGTTTGTTGAATTTATAAGATCACAGAAATTGAAATATGAGAGAAACTGAAAATGCATTTATATATTCTCCAACGTTTATCATAAAAATTATCATCTGAATTTTTTAGGTTTAGTGAGTATCATTCAGATTGTGGAACCAACCTAAAATGGACTTCGTGCATTAACAGTTTTAAAATATTCAGACTTTTGTATAGCACACTTACATACGTGTCTATCAGATTAGCCAAAATCTCACTAGGAACATTTCGTGTCTAATTTTTTTTTTTTAATTTGAAGTGCAAAAGAATTCACTCAATTGTATTATTGCCACAGCAAATAGAAAAATTACACAATATTTAGATTCTTAAGGGAATATGCAAATGTAACATCACTGTGTGCTAGGAATATTGTTTATTTTAAAAAGATACACATTTTGTTTTTAAAAAATTTACTGTATTTCAAATCTGAAATTATCTGACTAACATTTCCTTAATTATTGTCAAAGAGCTTGTTCCTGATTTCTACAAAGTCATATTTGATTATCAAAAACAGGTCATAGACCTCCTAGTTTCTTTTTTGGCATGTAAAGAGCTCAGAAGTTATTGCTCTTATCCTCCCAAAAAGAACAAAGTGAAACAAAATGAACAAGTCTTCTTAGAGCCTTTGGAAAATGGAAGTCACAGGGCAAACTGCTACCTTAAAAACTGGAGAGAAAGATAAATACAATCATAGATTACAGGGAGCAGAAGCCATTGCTGGAGTCAGAAACCAGTTAAAACACTTCAACATCACTTGATTAACAGTTGGACACTGGGTGTGGACAAGCTCGAAATATAAAAGCTTCTGCAGGACCAGCCTTAGAAGCATCCCCATGATTTCTTAAGTTTTCCTTCCAGAAACCTCTACAGGTTATCATGGTGAAGATGAGGAAAATCCCCTAATGTATCTGGAAGGGGAAAAGAAAAAGTTTTCATTTAAAATATACTCAGAATGTTCTGTTCTCCTTAACAAAGGCCTTTCCCCAGAGAAAACTATTGTATCAGAACCTAACCACCATGAGAAATACCCAATTACAGCTTCCTCTAACATTCAACATCAGAGGGAAATACCTAATTGGAAACCTCTCTAGCTTGTCTCATGTAACGGGAGGGGTGTGGGAAAAAAAAAAAAAAGCTAAAAATCACTTGTGAAGGACCCACCTCTGGGGCTCAAGCCCGCCAGAGGATTGAGCTCTCATCATAGAATTATAAAACACTTTCTTTCCTGCACACCTTACCACTCATAAACAGGGATCCTACACAGTAACAGGAGAATACAAATAAAAGAACCATCTGTTTCAGAATTTATTTAGAAAGAAGTCTCTAGGGAAGCCCAAGAACAAGAGAGAAGACAAAAACAAGAGCATCAGAAGGAAATTTTAGCCTCTGACACCTGTAACTACAGTTAACATTAAACAAAAACTGACTGCTAGCTAGAGAAAAAAACTCATAAAGAAACTCACACTAAAGGCTTACTTATATCAATCCCTTTTAGCTAATATGTCATGTCTAGCTTTTCACAAGAAAACTACAAGGTATGCTAAAAAGAAAAAAAAAATTAAATCTGAAGAGACAAAGGAAGAATCAGAACCAAACTCAGATACGGCAGAGATTTTTAAATTATCAGAAAATGAATTTAACTGATTGTTAGGCCAAAGGATCTAATGGAAAAAGTACACAACATGCAATAACAGATGGGTAATGTAGGCAGAGAGATAAAAATTCTAAGAAAGAATCCAAAGGAAGTCCTAGAAAAAAAAATTGAAATGGAAGTAAAAAATGCCTTTGATGATCATCAGTGGATTTAACATTCTCAAGGAAGGACTCAGTATGCTTAAAGATATATCAATAGAAACCTTAAAAACTGAAAAGCAAAGAGAAAAATAATGAAAACACAGTGGAACAGAACATTGAGAAGCTAGGGGACAATTTGAAAAAGATGTAACACACATTATAGAAGACGAGAAGGAAAATCAAGAGAAAACAATAAAGAAAAGGTTTTGAAGTAATAATAGCTGACAACTTTCCAAAATTAATGATGAAGGCAAAACCGCAGATCCAGGAAGCTGGAGAATACCAACCATGGAAAATACTCTACATTATGCATGTCATATTGAATCTGCACAAAATCAAAACAAAATCCTGAAAAGAGACTGGGAGTGTGCAATGGCGGGAAGGGAAAACACCTCACCTATAGAGAACCAAGTATAAGTATTACAGACTTCCACACAGAAACTATGAAAACAGAGAAGGTAGTCAATATTTCAGATGTTAATGGAAAAACAAAACCCACCATCACCAATTTAGAATTTTGTAGCCAGTGACATTTATTCTACAAAAGTGAAAGAGAAATTCCTTCTCAGACAAACAAACGTTAAGGAAATTTGTCACCAGTACATGTACCTTGCAAAAAATGTTAAGGCTTCTTCAGAAAGAAGGAAAATTATATGTCAGAAACTCAGACCTACTTAGGGAAAGGGAGACAGGTGCAGAAAAAAATAAATAAAGGTAAAATAAAATATTTATTTTTCTTATTTTTATTTGAACTAACAGATAACTGGGTGGTTATAGTTTATGAATAAGTGAAATAAATGACAACAATGTTATAAGGGATGAAAAGAAGTAATTGGAAGTACTTTTTTTTTTTAATACTGAGTCTCCCTCTGTTGCCCAGGCTGGAGTGCAGTGGCTTGATCTCAGCTCACTGCAAGCTCCACCTCCCGGGTTCACGCCATTCTCCTGCCTCAGCCTCTAGAGTAGCTGGGACTAAGACGCCTGCACCACGCCTGGCTAATTTTTTGTATTTTTAGTAGAGACGGGGTTTCATCGTGTTGGCCAGGATGGTCTCCATCTCCTGACCTTGAGATCTGCCTGCCTTGGCCTCCCAAAGTGGTGGGATTACAGGCGTGAGCCACCGCACCCGGCCGGAAGTACTTTTTATGTTATCTATACTAGTCAAGAGAGGTATTATTTGAAAGTATGCACAGATTAGTTGTAAATGTACAGTGCACTGTAGAGAATCACTAACAAAATATATCTAGGAAACATAACTGATATGCTAACAGAGAAGATAAAATACTGTCATATAAAATACTTAATTAGATCCAAAAATGAAAAAAAAAAAAAAAAAAAGGAAGGCAAAGAAAAAGAAACAAAAACCCAGGTCATCAATTAATAAAAAACATTTACAAATATGATAGGTATTAATCCAGAAATATCAAAAATCACCATAAATACAAATAGTCTAAACCAATTAAAAGCAATTGTCAAAGTATATTTTTAAAAATAAGATGAAAGTATATATTGTCTTTAGGAAACTCACTTTAAATATAATGGCATGGGTGCCATAAATGGTAGAATAAGATGTACCATACTAACACTTACCCAAAATAGTATGGTGTGACTATATTAATTTCAGGTAAAGAAGATGTCAGTGCAAGAAAAAAATATCAGGGATAAAAAGGAGCATTATATAATGATAAAGGAGCCAAATTTCCAGAAAACATAACAATTTTTAAAATGTATGGTGCCTGTAAACACAGCATGAAAATGTGTAAGAACTACAAGGGGAAATAGATTAATTCACTATTTTAGTTAAAGACTTGAACCCTTCTATCCAGCAAGCAGGCTATCAGTAAGGATATAGTTGACTGAATAGCACTATCAACCAACTGGATCTAATTGACATTTATAGAAGACTTAATCTAACCATAGCACAATATACATTCTTCTCAATTTCACATAAAATATTCACCAAATTCTGGGTCACAAAACGTGTCTTAACACATGAAAATTATAAAAATCATAAAAAGTATTCTCTCAGATCAGTATGGGATTAAAATATAAATAAGAAACACATGAATCAAAGGAGATGAGGCAAAAAGAAATTTGAAATAAAAATGAATTAAAATAAAATGAAAATACAACACATCAAAATTTGTGCAATGCAACAAAAGAAGTTCTTAGAGGGAAATTTATAACATTTAATGCATATATTAGAAAAGAAGAAAGATCCAAATATTAATAATCTAAGTTTCTACCTTAAAAACTAGAAAAGGAAGATCAATACCTACAGTAATCGGAAGAAGAGAAATAATAAAAACTAGAGCAATATCAATGAAATCGAAAACAGGAAACCAATAAAGAAAATTAATGAAAAGAAAAACTGATACTTTGAAAAGATAAATAGAATTGTTAAACCTCTAAAAGCCAGTTTAACTAAGAAAAAAATGAAAGAAGACAAAAATTACTAATATAAAGAATGAAAGAAGGATCATTACTACTGATCTCATCAATATTAAAATATAATAAATATTATGAACAACTGTATGCCCACAAATTTTATAAATTATATAAAATTGATCAATGCCTTAAAAGACATAATCTACAAAAACCAGAAGTAGATAATCTGAATAGGTCTACATTTATTAAAAGAATTAAATTAATAGCTTGTAACTTTCCAGAAAGAATCTGTGTTACCTGGGGTTTCGTGTTGAGCTTTTAGATTCAATGCCAAAAGCACAACCCATGAATAAAAAAATTAAAATTTCAGATTTTATTAAAATTAAAAATATCTGCCCTTAATGAAAAGATGAATCAAAGACTGAAAAAAAATACTTATAAAACACTTAACCATATCCCATTCTTTAGATGTACTCAAAAATTCACAACCCAAAATTAGCAGGCATAAAGAGATCTTAATTTTCTTTGATTTCTCTCACTGCAAAGATCGTGCATACATATATATTTACCTCTGACCCATGCTAAACGGAAAATTCAGAAGGTAAACCCACTACTCTATTTAAAGAATGCCAATGATTTTTGTAAAGGGATTTAATTCTGCTGCCATTAATAAAATTTTAAAGTCAGTCCATCTGCGCAAGAAGGGTTGAAACATAGTCACTGAACATAGCCATAGGCCAGATGTTGTGCCATGCATGCACAACTGTGTCTTCAGTTACTATGTTCCAAGTGTTGGCAACAGCATATACAGCATTCTTTATGCTAAACTCCTTTTGAAACTCTTCCATACCCAGACTGCTGTTCACTGCTGTTAGCATTCTGTTCAATAAAGTGTTTTTATATTTACTCTTCATTGATCTAAGGATATCCTGGTCTCATGGCCGAGTTAATGAAGTCATATTTGGGGGAAAGTACATGACATAAACATTATTTTTTAGAATTTCAGCTGGAGGATGAACAGAATGGTTGTTAAGGAATAACAAAATCTTGTAGTCCTCATCCAGTTCAGCTTCTTTGCAGTGAGCATAAGCCACTGGTACAAATGTTTGTAAAACCAGATAGAGAAGATGTATCTGGTGATTCATGCCTTCCTGCTAGCATAATAGACAAGTAAGAACTTAGCCTTTTGAAAACATTGAGGACTCAAGCTTATGCCTAACACAGCAAGTTTACACTTAAGCGTGCCTGCTGCCTTAGCACATCCTGGTGCAGTTATCCTGTCCTTGGCATTCTTAATTCCTCTAGTAGCTGTTCATTAGCTGTAGTCAGTTTCTTTCTGGGGCAATAACACCAAAACCGTTATGTTACATCAGGATTATAGACTTCTTCTGGTGTCAGACTTTCAGCAGTGATGACATTGGCAAACTTGTCAATGAATTTTTCTTCTGCTTCATGATAAGCAGATGATTTATCACAAGTCTTTACAAATTTGTCTTTTAAAAATTTTCTGCAGCCAGTGTGTTGAATCTTCACAGTTCTCTATAATTTTTCAGCTCATGGTAATTGGTATTTTCTTGTTTCATGGCCAGAATATGATTGTCATATGTTTACCATAACACTGCTGGATCCACTCTTTCAATATGCAATCAAGATCTCCAGTTTTAGCTTTAGAGTGTTTTTCTATTTTTTATTAACTTCTGTTTATCACTTTCAGCATAGAACTTCAACAGTTTATCCTTCTGTTTCTTCAAGTCATATATGGTAGCCATTCTACCATCATACACTTCTGTAAGATCGTTCACACTTACACTGCTGTTCAGTTTCTCCAACAGCTTGACTTTCTGTGTTCTAAATTAACATAAATCCTTCTTGTTCTTATCACTGTTACTCATAGAAGTATCTACAGGCTTTTTGACATTTTCAACAAATATCATCACATCCTTGACATCACAGAGCATAGCATAAGCCAAAAACTTCAGTGAGTAATGAACGTAGATCTTGGCCTCATGTGGAACATCATTAGGAACCTACTGCTGGTGCTTCTGGTCTGCACATGTGTCATCTTATTACCATTGTGGGCATACTTGTGTGGGAGTATCTAGGTGTGCACAGAAAATACATGTGACAAATGAATGGTACTTGGATGGTCTTTTTTTTTCCCCTTGGGGTCACTGAATAAACTGTGAGTGGTGTGCTTGTGTTTTGACTGCAACCCGTCACATGAGGTCAGGTGTAAAAGTTTCCAGTTGTAGCATCATGTCAATTATCAAGAATCTTAGATTTTGGAGCATTTTGGAGTTCGAATTTTCAGATTAGGGATGCTCAACCTGTATTGTTCTTCAGAATGCCTGTGTGAACTGCTCACAAGATTCATTGTGTTAAAGTCAAAAATCCATTTCTCTGCACTGAAGGTCATCTCTAGCAGTAATAATTGTGACAGAAATAAAATGAAAACCTGTTTGCATGGGAGTTTTTACTTCATAGCTGTTTAGTGTGACTTTAACAGATAGAGCAGGTGAAATTGCACGGTTTCTGGCCATCTGTTCAAAAGTGAAATTAAGTCTTTCTATGCAAGGTATGGCCTCAGTTTCCTGATGGTCAGCCAGGCATACGGCCTGAAGAGACTACTGGAGGACAGTGCTAATGGGGGGTCCACGGGAGCTACAGTCACCTGGGGCATGGTGTCTACTCATCACACTACCTCCATTGGCTTCCTCTCTCTCCTGACTGCCACAGCTCCAGTCGCTGAAAGCAATCTGAGCATTCCGGGAGTATGTCCAAAGACAAATCTCTTATCTCATTGTAAACAGAGAGCATCTAGGGTTGGAGCTAAGCTCCTTTGCCTGACAGGAGCCACTGAAGCAGTTTAGTATGGCCAGAAGCTCATCTCTCTCCATAGTACATGCACCTGGATCCCCTCAGTCTTTTTTCTCTTCCCTTGGAAAGTGAGACAGAGAGGATTGCAGGTGAACAGCAAGGAGTTAGTGTGGGTGTTCTCATTTTAGCATACTGATTGCCATTTTATTTCAGGGTTGAGTAGTAATTACCAGTAATGAACAACATGATAATTTGCAGCCATAAATCACCAGTTGCTTGGTTTTGCCATTTAACACAATGAATTAAAGCTTTTCATGCTCAGAACTTGGCAGGTCTCAGTGTATCTTCTGTTCAGGTCAAGGTGTACTGAAATAAGCAGGGTACCGAGGTGGATTTCTACTCAGAAAACATTTCTGAATTCCTTGATAATGAATTCCAGGCATAAAGACATACTTGTGGACTCACTGCAGAAGTCCTGCTCATCACTGAGACATTCTCCTGCACCAGTTGCAAACTTGTTCCTCCCTAGCGAGTTAACAGCTTACACGTGCCAGGCCATGTTGAGACCACCTCCTCATAGCAGCTTTTGCTTCTGGCCTTGCACAGGAATGGGACTTGGTTTTCCACCACAATACACAGACATCTGAAAGTCTCTTGTGATGTGAGATGCTTCATCAGGCTTGCAGAAAAGTAATGGCTATTGAGAAGCTACTCCAAACCAGGCGCCATTTTGACACTTTATCCATAATGTCTTCATAAAGAGAGCTTAATCAGGCTCAAGGAGGAATGATGGTTTACCAATGGGTAAATATCTAGTAAGTTTCATAAGTCAGGCTAAGGTTCTAAGCTTTCAAGACAGGCAAAACATTGCCTACATGCTTCGATCAATATATATTTAAGCGGTTTCATAATTTTCACACATTTGCTCTACACATGTAGACTTCACATCCCCAAAACATGGGCTACAGCTTCTACTTACACTGTATTTATATACAGTACCTATGCAAACAGTTAGTGCTTAAAAAATACCTGTGGAATTTAATGGAAAACCTTCTGCATTGAAATAAATGAAAAGTGTATAAATAATATATATCTTATATGTTGTATAACATCCATCACATATATTTCTTATTTAATAGCAACTATGAAGGTTCCATAGGCCCAAGTTATATTAAAACACAGACTGGTTTAAGAAACAGTCCACTTAAATAATTGATGATAAATTATTATCTCTTTTATTCCATTAATGCTTCTTAATAGCCTCCAGACAGACTGGATCAACATTGTATAATCCTGATCAATAAAAAATTTGTCAAGGTGTGAACTGACTTGAGAAAGGAGGAGACTACAATAGAATCCATGATTCGCAAACTGTTAAAAGTGGGGTAAAATGACATATTCCAGAAAATTATAAAATCATAATATAGCTTCAACTCCACAGAATATAAATTTTACATAAGAAGATCTTCCAAAATTTTTCTGTATCATGTCAAATAAATATAGTCAGGTATTATTTTAAACCTTGAAATAAATTATAAGAATTTATCCCCCAGTGAACTAAAACTCAGTGCAGACAGTAAAGAGTCCAAGAATCTCTAGAGGCATGAAGGGTAGACAGCACCCCAAGAGAGGATGCCTCACTGTAGCTGCTCTTAGGGATGGGATAAAGAACATTTTCTTCATTCTCTGGGCAACTGAGAATAATAGGACTGCTAACCCAGATCAGTTTGTATTGACTGCAGTTTATACTTTTCTCTGAAGTGAGATGTAAGGACCCATTCAACTTCTGTTATTTTGCCACTGTTATAATCACTAATTAAGACCCAATGCAGCCATTCTTTATTTCCTTATGTGTATAATCACCATCATGCTTTCTAAAGTTTCTATGA
This sequence comes from Symphalangus syndactylus, assembly GCF_028878055.3. NCBI lineage: Eukaryota > Metazoa > Chordata > Mammalia > Primates > Hylobatidae > Symphalangus > Symphalangus syndactylus. Next base: position 91,068,434 of record NC_072426.2, read on the forward strand.
AAAAACAAAACACTAGATTCAGTATTCCTCCCAATTGATTTCTGCAGACTTCTTTCTTAACTCCTTTAATAACAAGGTGATTTTATATGCTTCACCCTTTCTAGAAGAGAGGCATTTAAGAATAATGAAAAAAAAATGTTGGTTTGATTTGCTCAATGGATTGCCTTATGTTAAAAAAAATACAAGAAAGCATATTAGGATGTTAGTCATGTTACCTAAGTGACAAAACCTTTTTTCCTACTGGACATGTTTTAATTTAAATGTCATGATGTCTTGTGGTCTTAAAATTCTATCTGGCAATATAGAAATAGGCAAAATTTATAATTTATTTATTCCTCTAATACTGAAAATTCTGAGGCTACATTTATGTCAAACTGTTGCTGTTTTAAAATTTTTTTTGGATAAAAATGATTAAGTAAAGCCAGGTTACAAATCTTATTCCCCAACACCTATAGAAATTAATGTCAACAGCAGCAACTAAAAAAGGACTAGAGTGTGATCTTATGCCACAAGGTATTTTAACATTGCTGTCATGAAAAGTAGTATAAATTATGATATGATGTGTGAAGCCTCAAACCCTATGTCTTCTCCACAGGGTTAATATTGAGGAGCAGAAGGGAATAAAGCCCTGAAGATTCTTGCTGGTTTTCCCACTCAATTTTTAGAGCTGAGGAGACTACTTGAGGGAATAGTTTTAAGAAGAGAAGCCCCAACATACTGCTATGGGAGCTCAGTGGAGTCAGAAAGTTCTAGAGCAGTAGGCTGAGTTTTAGAAATTGGGTGAAGCTGTATGAGCAGGATAGCACGTGGCTGGGTGCAGAAGGCCATGTTTGATATTTTTGATAAGATTTTGGTAAAGATAATCTAGCCTTGACTCCAGTCATATGACTTGGCCACAGCTAAGCTAGCCTCTAACCTATCCCATTGCCCTCAGGATACAGGAATGTGGTTAGAAGCAAAATTAGCATCCACATGAAGCCTAGGGAAAAGACAGAAACATTATTAATATCTTGGATAGGGTCAAAGAGAGCAATCCCTCAGTGCATCCAGATGAGTAGAAGTTTCAGACAAAGCTGCCCTTTAAATAAATATGAGCAAATGAAAAGAAGCAACTTGATAACTATTTAAATTCCATGGAGAAAGGAAGAAAGAAATGGGAGGTCGGGGGTTAGCAGGAATGAAGGAAAATAAAGGTTCAGAAAGCAAGGAAAGTAAAAGCCAATTCTGAAAGGAAGTGTATTTAACGAAAAGGAAGCAAACTGTCCCCAAGATATTTGCACTATAGAAGAACTTCATAGAAATAATAATTCAGTAAAAACATATAACAAAATAAACAAAAAACAATGAAACGACACAACAGTGAAAACATGGAACAACCATTCAAATAATAGAGATTTTGGTGCTAAATGCCTTATTTTAGAAGCCAAATTTCTGAACAGGTAACCTGGTGGAATGAAGAAAAAGCTTTCAATAATCACTGTCAACATAGAAGAAGAAGACAAAGAAATTAAGGCTTTGGAGAAAATGCCTAGGAAATGGAATGGAAGACTGGATAGTTTAAGACAATCAGAGAGAAACTGATAAATACAGTGAACTGAGAAGATACAAGGCCAGTTGTGAATACACCAAACTGAACAGGCATATGGATATAGATAATCTACATAATTTGAAAATCAAAAACACATTTTAAATATAAAGACCATGGGTAAATATTTCCAAATTGGACAGACACCCACAACCAAACTCCTTTTTAAAATTCTACTTACTAATGAATTCAAGCCAAAGTATGAACTCAGCCTTGGAGCACAATTAATTAAATTCATTTTCTGTATTTCAGGGAATTGTGAAAAATCCACACTTGTCAGGCATACTATAAACTTAGATCATGTTTTCTACAGGATAGAAAATGTTCTTTTAAAGTTCAAGTTCTCACATTTTGTTTCTGTTAGGATTAAGCTTGTGTTCAATCAGTTCCATCCATGACTAGAAGTATGTATCAGAAGTACTTCGGGCTCCTCAGGGAAAAATAGTCGATGCTATTTTTGTTGACATCATTATCACCATTGAAACCCTCTGAAATCATTTCCCCGTCTACTTTTTTGGATTTCCTAATATTTTTGTTCAAGAATCTGATTCTCTAACATAGAGGTCTAGCAAAGAACATTATTATATCAATAGTTGAATTAAAAGTTATTGATCACCTAAGACGTAAGAGGGTCTGAGCAAGATTAGAGGCTTGTCAAAAGCTCCAAGGTCTGTTCCCTCCAGCTTTGGGGTGAGTAAAATAACCATGGACACCTCAGAGAAAGGCTGGATCAGAGTGGGGGCTGAGGTTAAGTTCCAGGGTCCCTGTGAGAGGCTGCATGATGAGCAAAGTGTGGCTTCTGTGCTTGGCCAAGGAGGTGTCCTCTTAGCTCATCATGAGCAAAAGTCTCTAAGAGCTGATATTGCTGGTGAAGCAAGGTGAGACAGACTTTATGAGCCATTCACATACAAGGAATGTGTTTTCCTGTGGCTTATACTCATTTTTAGTGGATATGAGCCCACTAAAAATCTAAGCTAATTATGGCTCTAATGATACAAGTGATTGCATTATCATCGGTATTTTGGGATACTTGATAGAGAAAACGTTTGCTGAGTTAGATATCAACTTACATTATCACAGGAAATATCAACATTACATTTGTGTATGAAAGAAAGGAAAGGATCTTTCCTTACTATAATTTCACCTACTATAACTTTTTTAATGGTTTAAAAAATATTCTAATTTTTGTATTACTTTCTTGACTATGGGAGGAATCAAAAGTTTGCAAAGATTACTCTTAAGGAGTATTAATCAGGAATTTCATGTAGCTATGTCAAACATAAAATTTGATGTAAAAATGTTTTTAGTGAAAGCAAGCTCAAGTTCTTTATTACAATTTTTTAAAATAATGTGTGAGCAATATGTGGTGAAACTATAGAAGTATTACATAAACTAAGAAATTAATATCATCGTAATAGTTCATTACAAATATGTAATATAAAGATCATATAAAGAATATTGCCATAAAATCCCATTCATATGCCTAAGATATGCTTCTACGTATTCCTTCAAATCTCACAAACCATAGTTTCTGTTTCCCATGATATACAAAATATGGAGGAATACTATTTCAACAAAGGTGTGCATAAACCATACTTAGCTACCTCTAGAATTTCACTTTGATGCATTTTGCTTGAAATATCTTCCCCACCAAGCACCCTTTCTTCCGGTTTAAATGCTGCTCATCCTCCATGTTTCATTTCAAGGAGAGCAAAGGAGACCAACCATTTTCTGTTGCTGAATGATTAATGAGTATCCATGACACATTAAAGAGACACTGTGATTATCATGCCACCATCTCTTACACCAGGGGTGTCCAGTCTTTTGGCTTCCCTGGGCCACAATGGAAGAAAAAGAGTTGTCTTGGGATACACATAAAATACACTAAAACTAACAATAGCTATTGAGCTAAAAAAAATTCACAAAAAGACTCATGATGTTTTAAGAAAGTTTAGGAATTTGTGTTGGGCTGCATTCAAAGCTGTCCTGGGCCACATGTGGCCTGTGGGCCATGGGTTGGACAAGCTTGTCTTGTACCATGTCTGAACTTTTAGAAAATCTATTCTGCATATTTGTTGAAAAAGAGAAGAATGTTAAAATACAAGCTCATAATGTAAAGTGACACGATTGAATGCCAAAGGGATGACAAGACATGTACAGTAACTAGAGTCAACACATCTGTAAGTCCAGACTTCACTGCTTGTGTCTGAAATCTTGCTGGTCTTTATAATATGTATATATATATATATATATATATATATATATATATATATAGTACAGTCGAGCCTTGAACAATGTGGAAGTTATAGGGAATCTGACCCCTGTGCAGTTGAAAATTCAGGTATAACTTTTAACTCCCACCAAATTTAATTACTAATAGCCTAATGTTGACCAGAAGCCTTACAGATAACGTAAATAGTAGATTAACACATATTTTGTATATGTATCAGATATTGTATTATTACAATAAAATAAGCTAGAGAAAAGCAAATGTTCTTAAGAAAGTCATAAGGAAGAGAAAATACATTTGAAGTACTGTGCTGTATTTATCAATACCGTAAGTTTATGTCATCTGTTTACAAGATGAATCATGTCTGAAATGGCAGGCACCCGCAGCTGCAGGCCTCAATCCACGGTATATATCAAGCAATTTAACTTTTTCTTATAATGTCAGGACTTTTCTCTGCTTCTTGGGAGCACTTCCAGCATCACTAGCAGAACTTTGTATGGGTCCCATGGTGTTATGCAAGGTTTAAGGTACTGCACTAAACACCATGAAAAATATATAAGAAAAGCAAGAGAGAGAGATCACTTTTTACTGGATATACAATTTACTGGAGAGGCAAAATGCTTACATGGAGATGATTAGTACCACACGTATTTTAGGCGAATACTCTCAACACTTGGGCTCACCACAATAGCAACAAGAAGCAACTATAAACTTATTACAGTTTTACAGTATGTGCTATAGTTAATGGTATGCAGTTAAGACATAATACTACATCTTTACATTTGTTTATGTTTCTCTTGACTGCAAATGAAGCCACCTATAGTATGTGTTTTTGTAAGTTTTGATAAATTTTAAGTTTTTATGATAAATTTGTGCATATTTTATGGTAGTTAATGATGAATAGGCTAGTATCTACATAGATTTTATGTATTCATGACATGCCTAACTTTTTCTTTTTTTTTGATATTTCTAGTCTATACGGTTCACCTGTGACTTTTTAAAGACTCATAGATCTCCGAAAAATATTTTCCAATACATTATTAAAAAACTGCATATAAATGGATCAATGCAGTTGAAACCCAAAAACTCACAGATCTCCAAAAAATTTTCCAATACATTTATTGTAAAAAACTGCATGTAAATGGACCGAGACAGTTCAAACCCATGTTGTTCAAGGGTCAACTATATATGTGTATACAGATATGTATATGTATATATACCTATATAAAGGCCGGGCGTGGTGGCTCACGCTTGTAATCCCAGCACTTTGGGAGGCTGAGACAGGCAGATCACGAGGTCAGGAGATCGAGACCACGGTGAAACCCTGTCTCTACTAAAAATACAAAAAAATTAGCCGGGCTTGGTGGCGGGCACCTGTAGTCCCAGCTACTCGGAGAGGCTGAGGCAGGAGAATGGCATGAACCCGGGAGGCGGAGCTTGCAGTGAGCCGAGATTGTGCCACTGCACTCCAGCCTGGGCGACAGAGCAAGACTGTGTCTCAAAAAAAAAAAAAAAAAAAAAAAAAAAAGAAAAGATATGTATATGTATATATACCTATATAATACATATAATAATGTATACAGAAACATAGTTCTTTTTAAATACATAATTGATGATGTGAAAGCAAATGAATAGTGTGTCTATTTGGAGTTTCTAAAAGTTATTAGGCCCCGAAGATGGTTGACTTTGGAAACTGAGTCACACAGCTTGAACTTTTAACTACTGATCTTTTAAAAATAGATTAACTTCCTTCCGAATTTCCTTTTTTATGGCTAAGACCAGGTGGCCCTGACATAAAAAAAGACTCCTTGACTGAGACAAAAGACCCCTTGACTATTACGTCTTTCTTTAATATAGAATGTTAAATATGCCTTTCAAAAAAAAAAGAAATGCTGCACATAACTAAGCAAATTGTTGTAACTCTTCACTAACCCTCTATGGAACAATAATGTAATCTTTTTAATCTTCTCCAGAACTTTCCTGCTTAAATGATCTTCAAAGATTCCCTCTTTGGAGTACTGACCCTTTCCTTTTGGGGTTTGTGTCCTCCTCGGTGGCCATTCACAAACTTTGAATAAACCCAATATTTAATCACATTGCCTGAGTCTCATCATTAAGGTTGTCCATGATGTACATAGTATATGAAATAAGTGCAATAATAGAATAATGTTACTAAAAATGGTCTCATGTATCTTTCGGTTGGTTATGTCCATCTACCTATATATTCACCTATCCATTTAGGCATTTAGCTACAGTAACAAATATATTAAGACCTAAAATGAAACAGAAAAGCTAGTATATAAAGAGTATACTTTAAGAGTAATCCTTATTACAGTGCCTCTAAATAAAAGCAAGTACCATTTTTAAAGCATGCTGATTACTAAACTGTGAAATCTGAAGTCTTCCAAACCAGGAGGATTGATGTTAGGTACCTGAATAACACAGAATGTGGATTTGTGCACCACCACCAAGTTCCTTCACAATTATAAAACGACTTTCACATATAATTTTAGCCATCTGCTGCTCTGTTTGACCTTATCCCACTGTGTTCTAATCACTGCTGGTGCTTAAGAAATCTTCACCTGTTCTGTATGTACCATTCTGCTGCCGCTTGGTTATCGGCTACAGGGAATCATTAAAAGTCCCATTATTCTTCTGGAGGATCACTCCTAGAGCTGGATGGGAGTGGAGGTGAAAGGTTCATCCTGCAGAGAGCAGTATCGGAGAATGAGGAGGCCTCTGGGCATTTGTGTAGGAAAGATTCCAGGACCTTTCATGAATTGTATTTTTTTGGCTTCCATCCTTTTGTCCCTTCATAATCTATATTCTCACCATTTTTCCACCTCTCTAAAGTTGGAGCGACTTGGATCAGTGGCCAATAAAAGCCATACATACACACACACAAACACACACAGATTTCAAAACCTTTGGAGAGGCATTTTAAAGACAAAAAAATTCAAATTTGCTGAAATTGTAAATATTTAAAACATGGTTGAAAGATAAAGAATGAAACCAAATAAATGTAATATATTTTTGAGAATATAAATGATCCCTGACATATTAAAACACTCAGAGGCAAGTGCTCTCAGTGTGGGAGGGAATGAAAAACATTCTATTCATTGAAAATCAATTCAAACAGACATTATAACACATGCTGTTAGATAGTTCTGGGGATGCTTATTATTTCAAACATTTATATTAACTAACTCCTGTTAAATTTTGGTAAAATCTGTGCTTTCTTTTATTAGATTAGTTTGGTGGATTTTAGAGCTCTCTGAATTTTAGATCTGAGGTCTCATTTTGTGTTACACTGCTTAGCAGGACCAATTTCACTAGCAAAACAAAGCAAAATGAAGGCAAAATCCATGAAAAAAATTTCCTTTAAACTAATGCAGTCATCAGAATGTGTGTCATCTCCCAGAGTTTTATCATAATAAAGGCTTTAGCCTTTAGGGTGTGACCAGATTTTCAGCTCTACCACTTATTTTCTGACTGAATCTGGGGCAGTTGAATAGTGTGTCTGGGTCTCATTTTCTTCATTTGTAAAATGGGGGATCATTATACAAATCACATATAAGGCCACTGTGATTTTAAAAAATGAAATAATGCATGCAAAAGACTTAGCAGAATATCTGACAGAATATAAGTACTGTTTATTTTATTCTCAATAATAAGTTTTATTAGTATTTGTCAGGGAATGAGATTTTATTTCTTCCTATACCTATATTAGTTTAAAAAGTCCATGTTCATTTTTAAAGGCAATACATCATACATTCTGAAATTAATAATCTTTAAGACATTTATAATAATTTATAGTAATGTCATACTAAACGGTATTATACTGGAGAAAAAAATTGTTAACAATAAAGTGCTGTACATAGTTAATGATAGTAACACTATCAAAATAAAAGTATTGACAGTTTGATGAGGATATGCAATCCAGATTTGATGCGTGTCCCCACCCAAATCTCATGTTGAAATGTAATCCCCAATTTTGAAGGTGGGGCTTGGTGGGAGGTGATTGGACTATGGCGGGGGATCCCTCATGAATTGTTTAGCACCATTCCCTTAGTGATGTCCTCGCTATACTGTGTGGCTTCTCATGAGATCTTGTTTAAAAGTGTGGCACCACTCTCCCTCTCTTGCTCCCGCTCCCATCATATGAGATGCCTGCTCCCCCTTTGCCTTCTGCCATAATTAGAAGCTTCCTGGGGCCTCCCCAGAAGCAGATGCCACTACATTTCCTGTTCAGCCTGCAGAACAGTGAGCTAATTAAACCTCTTTACTTTCTAAATTACCCAGTCTCAGGTGTTTCTTTATAGCAATGCAAAAACAAACTAGTACAATATCTTTAGTTATTAACTTTAATTTCCTCTACCCCTCTTGTAATGGTTAATTTCTTCTACCTTCTACTATTCTTAGAGCAGACCTGCCTATTAGTATTTGAGGGTGTCTAATTTATCCAGTTTGTCTGATGTAAATTTTTAAGGGTAATTTGAAATATGCAGACAATTCCCCAAACATTTCCCTTTACACCTTTAAATAGCAATCATCGTCAACAACTGAGGCTAGTTTTGAGAATAAAAGGGCCATGCTAGTTCCTAAACGATTACATTTGTCTATAAGAATAACAATTTTATTACTAAATATGCTTCCATGGCTTCTCTGAGTGCATGCTGACGAAGCTACTGATTCTAAAAAATGCACAGGTAGGAAAAAGTTAAAACATAGAGAAAAAAATACCACGCACATTCCTGCAACACGTCCAAATAGAAATTCACTATTTATATACTGATATATTTCCTAAGTCCTTTCTCCCTGGTCAGATATGGAATTTTGGTTTTGTTTGTATGATTTTGTTCATACCGTTAAGTACAGTTGTTATCTGTATTATTTTATCTAAAATATGACTTGCATTATTCATGCACCTTTGGACTCCAGGTTCTTTAAACCAAGAGTAGATAGAGGCCTAGAATGGGTGGCGTGAGAGCCCCACCAAATCATACAGTGTGAGCATTCAGAAATCCCAGCCAGAAATTAAGGGGGGACTTTTTAGTGTCCCTTATGTGCAGAAGAATGGCTATCTATGACTTTGACAATGAGAACCTATGGTCTTGTAGGGACCCTATAAATAAATTTAGATACATCCCTCATTATACACATGAAGTCGTTAAAGACCAAAACAATTTGGTCACCTGCCAATAATTCACTGCATGTAACCGATGAAATAAAAAGTAAAACTCCTGGCCAGATGCGGTGTCTCAAGCCTGTAATCCCAGCACTTTGGGAGGCCAAGGTGGGCAGATCACGAGGTCAGGAGATTGAGACCCTCTGGCTAACATGGTGAAACCCCATCTCTACTAAAAATACAAAAAAATTAGCCGGGGCTCCTGCAGTCCCAACTACTAGGGAGGCTGAGGCAGGAAAATGACATGAACCCGGGAGGCAGAGGTTGCAGTGAGCCGAGATCACACAACTGCACTCCAGCCTGGGAGACAGGGCGAGACTCTGTCTAAAAAAAACAAAAAAAGGTAAAACTCCTGGCCTTCTATTCAGCCCCATACCTAATGTCTCAGAATTCCAAGGCAAGAATACAAATGGAGACCCAGGCCCAGAACCTGCCCCTTTTCCCTTCTCACTCTGATTTCCTTTTCACAAGAGCATCATGCAAATGTGTATGCAATCAATCTGGATGTCCAAGGTCATTCCAAATTTTGGGCCTAGGGGTAGGCACTGTGGCACACCATCTACTTTTGGGCAGTCAGACCCCATGGAAAGGGTGACCTGAGCTGGCCCTGTGAGCATCTTAAGACCATCTGGGTAGGGAGCCTCCAGGTGAGGTTCCTGACACCTGAAGGGTGGTCTTGAAGGGAGAACATGAGCTCTATTTGGTACATATTTACCTCCACATTTTAGTTGGACTCTGAGAGAAGGATTTAGGAATTGATCCCAAGGAACACTGTGAGGGAGTTTGGGAGTTAAAAAAGGGAGAGACCAATAAAGGATGGATTAATAAGTGGCTGACCACTGTAGGCAACCAGGGCTCAGCCCCAGTGTGGACAGACTCAGGGTTGTCCCAGTGTGGAGCAAGATGCTGTGGAACTTACCTATCAACTGCTATCTCTCATTGGTTGAGGGTTGCTCTAGGGGCACTGACTCTCTGGCACATCTGGCCTCCCTTTGAGAAGACTCTGCAGGTCTGCTGCACAAGAGTGAGGACTTGAAGTTGGAAGGGTCCCTAGCTGCAGGGATGTAAGGCTACATTATGTCTTCCTCTTTATAGTAAGTGCTAAGTGAACATATATTAATAGTATCCTACTCAGTATATAATTACAGTATCGTTAACCTACTATTAATTACCTCATCATTTAATTAGAGAATGAAACATTTCTATTACTACCTAACATATTAAGACATGCTAGTTCTAGCTGGGCGCGGTGGCTCATGCCTGTAATCCCAGCACTTTGGGAGGCTGAGGCGGGTGGATCACCTGAGGTCTGGAGTTCGAGACCAGTCTGGCCAACATGGTGAAACCCTGTCTCTACTAAAAAATACAAAAATTAGCCAGGCACTGTGGCGCACATCTATAATCCCAGCTACTCGGGAGGCTGAGGCAGGAGAATCATTTGAACCCGGGAGGCAGAGGTTGCAGTGAGCCAAAATCCCACCACTGCACTTCAGCCTGGGTGACAGAAAGAGACTGCATTGCAAAACAAAACAAAACAAAAAAGACATGTTAATTCTTTAAAAGCACTATGCATTCAATAAATCAAGATCAGAAAAAAAAGAAGCCTTGGGTTTGTTTCAGGGACTGGGCAGGTTATATTCCAGATGGATCTTTTGCATGTTACTGTTAATTCAGTGATGGAACGATGTATTTTACCTTTCATCTGGACATTTAGACATCTCATCTCATTTAGCATTTAAACTTACTTGTACTGAAAATTATTCTGTTCTCTCAAGCATTAGATTGTGGTTTAGGAACATCTATTTTTTTCTCAAAAGGTGTGTAACCCAAGACTATTTTAAAATTCTGCAGTAAATATTGAGAACTTCTAAAGGCTTCTTCTTCCATAGCACTTACACATTTATACAATTGTACATTTAGTTACATTTTAAGTCTCTATTTTGCTTCATTCAAACCATGTTGTTATTCAGAGATGTACACAGTGTATCGTGATGATAAAAGTTTCCCAAGTTGGTGATCTTCGCATTTTCCAGACATCCTTCACCAAAGCGAATTTCTTCTCTCATGAGCAGATGGATGGAAATGGATCAAACTAAAATGGAAGAACCAGTATGATTTCAGCTGACAAATGACTCCTGCTAATCATGAGTATGGGGTTTGGTGAAGAAAAGAATAAAGACTCCAAGTTTCTTTAAACTGCAATTCCATTTGCCATTCTGAGACAGAAATTTCAACTAGCCCCTAGCAACGGTAGTTTCGCAAACGTAATGAGGTTAGTTTCTGCTACAGTCCACCAGGAAGAAACAACCTTTCATACTGATTACTAACCATATAATTTGTTGAATAAACATGATACTAAATATAGTTTCAGGTTGTTTTGCTGACTTATAAGCCACATTTGAGGTACTAACTTTAATTTTTCAAAAAGCAAAGGTTTTCACTTACATATTTTACATATATCAATGTTCACATTTATTTTCATGTAGAAAATCAAAACATCTTTCTTCTCATTAAAATCTGCTTTTAGATGTCCTACAACAATAAACAGGTATTTCGTGGAAAATAGCTATTTATCTATATCCACAAATTCATTCACAGTCAGCCTTATCCTTCTTTGCCAGGCACAGGGAAGGTTCTACAGATCCTTGATTCCTCCTTTTCTAGCCATCTCCAGAAAAAGTTCAGTAGCTATAAAATCAGACAGGCTTGAAGCCTGGTTCCACCAAGTGTGATCTTCAGCATGTGCTTCATAACTTCCAGAGTGCAGTTTTCTCATGAGTAAATGGTGTGGTAGGACCTCATCAGGTGCTGGTTGTGAGCATTAACTGGTAGGATGTCAACAAGATGCCTGGTCAAACAACTCACATGTTGAAGAGGCTCAATAAATGTCAGCCTCATTCTTTTCTTACCTTCCATCATGTAAACTGTACTTGCAAACCCCCAAATCACTTTCTCTTCAAATTGTCTCCATTTCTTAAACACCATTCAAATGCCAACTCTTTGAAGCCTTCTACTACCTCTCAAGATTGGAAAGATAATACTCATAGACCACAGAGGCACTTCCATGTCTCAGCCACTGCATTGAGTACACTAGCTGCAGTGTTTCATTCAATCCTATCAACAACCCAATGCTATAGTAAAATAATTATCTATAATTTACCAACAAGGAAATGATATTCGGCCAGCCAGTAAACAGCAGACTGGTGACTCAAACCAGCTGTCACTCACTTTATTTTACAACATTAAAATGAGAAATAAAACGTTATTGGCAGGGCGTGGTGGCTCATGTCTGTAATCCCAGCACTTTTGGGAGGCCAAGGCGGGTGGATCACGAGGTCAGGAGATCGAGACCATCCTGGCTAATACGGTGAAACACTGTCTCTATTAAAAATACAAAAAATTAGCTGGGCATGGTGGCAGGTGCCTGTAGTCCCAGCTACTCAGGAGGCTGAGGCAGGAGAATGACGTGAACCCAGGAGGCAGAGCTTGCAGTGAGCCAAGATCACCCCACTGCAGTCCAGCCTGGGTGACAGAGCGAGACTTCGTCTCAAAAAAAAAAAAGAAAAGTTATTGTGCTGGATTGTCTTTCATTTTTTCTCAGATAATCTTAAAATATTATTAAACTCTCTTGTTTAATGTTTCATGTTTATGCCTTCTCTATGATTAGCCTTCCCAGGAACAAAGAATGTAAATTTTTGAGCTCAATTCTTCAACCCATTTGACAAAGGTGTATTGGATGCCCACAGGATGTGAGTAACAGTGCTAAGGGCTGGAGGTCTGAAATGAGTGACACACCCCCTGCCTTGAGTAGTTCACAGTGCAGTGGGAATAGCATCTACATATTAACAGCAATATCATATAGAAATTGCCATGATAGAAATGAGTCATAAAACTAGTCCCATCAATGATGGATTGGATAAAGAAAATGTGGCACATATACACCGTGGAATACTATGCAGCCATAAAAAAGAATGAGTTCATGTCCTTTGCAGGGACATGGATGAAACTAGAAACCATCATTCTCAGCAAAGTAACACAAGAGCAGAAAACCAAACACTGCAAGTTCTCACTCATAAGTGGGAGGTGAACAAAGAACACATGGACACAGAGAGGGGAACATCACACACCAGGGCCTGTCAGGCAGTGGGGGGCAAGGGGAGGGAGAGCATTAGGACAAACACCTAATGCATGCAGGGCTTAAAACCTAGATGACGGGTTGATGGGTGCAGCAAACCACCATGGCACATGTATACCTATGTAACAAACATGCACATTCTGCACATTCACCCTAGAACTTTAAGTTAAAAAAAATATTGTAGAGGCAAAACTCATGGAGGCTGATAGTTGTGCCAATTCAGGGTAAGGGTTCTCAGGAATATTTCTCAGTGAAGGTAACAGATGAATTGTGTCTTAATAGGAAAAATACAAATTTATACAAAAAGATGTGAGAGGCAGTGGAAAAGTTAAAGGCTTCTAAGTGGAACATACAGGAGAAAAATCCCATACAGGAAAAATGACATATTAACCTGAGAACCAAAATTGCTCTATTACGGATGACAAAGAAAATGGGAGATGTTGACACAAATTGGTTTATATGTAGATTTATAGAGCAGCTTAAATCTTACCCTATTAAAACTATTGGTCCCCACTGATTTAAAAGGAATTGTGTAAAAATTTGCCTAACAGTTTTTCCTCATTTAAAAAAAATCTATGCTAGGCTTATTTAATTATTTTTCGTTACTATCAAAATGATCATTTTTTTCTCCTTTAGTATTTAATGTGGTGATTTATACCTAATACATTTGCTAAAATGGAAGAAATATTACATTACAGGAATAATATTCAAGTGATATTATCTTCTTATACTTTGCTGGGTTCAATTTGCTCTTTCCTTACTTGTACTGTTTTTGACAGATTTTGTCTTTAAGGTTATGCCATGCACTTAAAATAAATGTTGGGATGTTTCCTCTTTGCAATGCTCTGAAACAGATTGTATAACTTGAAATTGTGTTGCTGGTACGTTTTATAGAACTCATCTCCAAAATCAACTGAGCATGACGTTTGTTTTGTTTTGTTTTAGGGTAACATTTTAATAACCAACTTTTGTCTCTTCTGATCCTCTCTTTATCTGATAATTTTTATTTCATTTTTTCCTTCTATTCTTTATCAGTTACTTCTATCTTTTTGGTTTATTATGATTCATTTTTTCTAACTTTTTTGGTGGAATTTTTGGTTCATTACGCTGAGCCATTTGTCTTTTCTAATATAAGAAAAGTTCATAAATTTACCAGTAAACATGGCATTACCTTCATCCTAGACATTTCAATATGAAGTATTTGTATTTTCACTTCTATTTATTCTTTTTTTTTTTTTTTTTTTTGACAGAGTCTCACTCTGTTGCCAGGCTGGAGTGCAGTGGCACGATCTCAGCTCACTGCAACCTCTGACTCCCTGGTTCAAATGATTCTCTTGCCTCAGCCTCCCGAGTAGCTGGGATTACAGGCACACGCCAACACACCCAGCAAATTTTTGTAGTTTTAGTAGAGGCGGGGTTTCACCATGTTGGCCAGGGTGGTCTCGATCTCCTGACCTCGTGATCTGCCCGCCTTAGCCTCCCAAAGTGCTGGGATTACAGGCGTGAGCCACCGCGCCTGGCCCACCTCTATTCATTCTAAATATATCCTAACTTCCATTATCATTACCTCTAGATCTAAGAATTAATTATAAATATGTTAATATCCCTGATTATAAAAGGCATAACTGGTCTTCCTTTTTGTTACTAATTTTTAACTTTATTCCACTGTGCTTAGTATTTTGTGCAAAATATCTACTCTTTGAAATTTGTGGAGGCTGTGTTATGCACTAGAATGTTGTTATTTGTATAAATGATATGTTCTTGGAAAGAGTATCTGTTCTTCAAATATAACATTCATTACGTGACCATTACATCAAGCTTAATTATACACTTCATGTCATATATAATCTTTTAAATTTTTGATTCTTTCTTTGATCTATCAGTCACTATGAAAGGTGCTTAAGGTATCCCATTATGTTATAAATATTTAAGTTTGTTTTTTATTCTATCAATTTCATAGTTACAGGAATATACACACACATATTTTTACCTTTATATACTTTGAGGTGGTGTTATGAGGTACATACACCTTCACAATTTTATATCTTCCTGGTTAGGTAAACATTTTATTAACTAGTGAGAAACTTATTTCTAATAAACTTTCCTCAATTTTATATTATGTAATATTAATAATACACATTACTGTGGTTATTGTTTGCCTGGTATGTATGTGCGTATGTCCATTGATTATGAAGATTTATTTTTTAAATTTATTTTTAACTTTTATTTATTTATTTTTTGAGACAGGTTCTCGCTCTATCACCCAGGCTGAAATGCAGTGGTATGATCACGGGTCACTGCAGCCTCAACCTCCTAGGTTCAAGCAATCTTTCCACCTCAGCCTCATGAGTATCTAGTACCACAGGCCTGTGCCACCACTCATGGCTAATTTTTAAAATTTTTTGTAGAGATAGTGCTTTGCTATATTTCTCAGGCTGGTCTTGAACTCCTGGGCTTCAAGTGATCCTCCCACCTTAGCCTCCCAAAGTGTTGGGATTACAGGCGTGAGCCACCATGCTTGGCCTATTTCTAACATCCTTTTATGTGTTTTCTCTTTGAATCTCTTGTGCCCTGTCTGTTGTTTCCTCTTGCCTCTTTCATTTCTCGCTTGCCTTTTTTTTTTGGCTACACTGAAGACTTTTCATCTTTAGGCCTAAAAATGTCTACTAGTACTCAGTATCTCTATTTCCTCATGGTAAAATAAGGCCCAAATTATAATTATAAATGTGAATTAAAAAAATCTTTCAAAAATAGAACACTTATATCTAGCAATATTGAAAAGGTATAATACATCCCAACCAAGTTGAATTTATTCCAGGAATGCACAATCGTTTTAACACTTGAAAACTAATCAATTTTACTATTACAATAACAAACTAAAGGATAAATCATATGATACCAATAGATTAAATAAAACTGGTAAAACAATATACATTTATAATTTTTAAAATTTTTTGATAACTAGAAATAGAAGGGAAACTTTCTTACTGCAATAGCAGATAGCTTCTAAGCCTTAAGCAAAATCATAATTCAGGGCAAATTGTTAAAAGCTTTCATTCTGAGATTGGGAATAAGAAAATGAAACCTACTATGACTACTTTTAATTAATATTGTAAAAGATGGTCTACTCAGACAGAGAGACATTAAGAAAAAATAAAATACTTAAAGTTAAGAAAGAACAAAAAAATCTTAATGTTCAGATGACATGATTTTATAGACAATCCAAAAATATCTTCAGATGAATTATTATGTGTAATAAGTAAGAGTAACAAGGTTGCTAGCTGTAAACTCAATATATAAAAACCAATTGAATTTCTCTGTAATGATAATGAGCATAAAATGAAATTTAAAAATTCATATAATTTACAATAACATCAAAAAAACTAAATGTCAAAGGGTAAATCTAACAAGGATGTGTGATACCTCTAGTTAGAAATCTATAAAATATGTTGAGAGAAATTAAAGAAGATACAAACAAATGAAAGATATAAAGAAATCTATACCACAAGCATAGATTAGAATATTTCATTTTTTCTTTTATTTTATTTTCATTCTTATTTTTCAAACTATAAATTTGTATTGGAAAACATTAAAGAGGACCCAAACAGAAGAAGTAGACCATGTCCATGCACAGAAAGAATATGTATTTTAAGCAGACCAATTAGAAGATTTAATATGTAAATATTTATCAATACTTTTCAAACTCATCTATAGATTTAATGTAATCTTCTTAAAAATCAAGTCCTTTTTTTCTTACTTTTTAAAAATAACTAGAGTTGATTCTAAAATTATGCAGAAATACAAATTGCCAAGAATAACTAGGATACACTTGTAGAAAAAAGTATGTTGGTTTACTTGATCTACCAGAAATACAAACTTACTGTAAAGCTACAAATTGTATGTTATATAAGTAATTACTCTAAGAAATCAATAAGAAAATAAGAAATCTATTAGAAAATAAGAAACCTAACAGATACTTCACAAACAGACTATCCAAATGTCAAATAAAGACGAAAATTGTCCAAATTCTCATTTAGGGGAGACAAATAAGATATCATTACACATAAAATAGAAAGGGAAAATATACAAACTAGGGACCATTTAAGGGGCAGAAAAGAGTATGGAGTAACAGAACGTCTTACGCAATTCAAGTTGAAATGTAAATCGGTTTAACAATGTTGGAAAAACAAAAGACAAAACAACAAAACCACAACACAAAAGTGTCTGGCAGTATCTATTAAATTTGAAGAGACATCTTATGGTCCAACAATGCTAAATAGAAATGAGCACATTTATACAAAGATGGCTACCAAAATGTAGAAATGCAGAATTATTCCTAATATCCGAAAACTAGAAACAACCAAAGGCTCATGAACAGTAGAATGTATAAATTATATTCACATGATGAATGTATAGTATGTATGTATATACAATATGCAATAAATCAGTCTAAATCAGTCAGTTTTGTTCAGGTGATACAATGCTAAATACAAGCATGAAAATAAAGACCATAATAAGATATTTGTTGTTTTTTGTTTTGGTTCTGGTTTTGAGATAATGGAAGTACTGTGAGTAGAAAGGGGCAAGTGACTGTCTTTTAAATAATCAGCACTGTTCTTTTCCTTGATATGTCTGGTTACGTGGATTTGTCCTTCATAGCAAATGTGTAAGCAACATATTTAGGTTTTTTATATTTTTCTCTATATGTTCACAATTTTAGAAAAACAACTTTTTTTTTCCTAAGGATAAAGCCACTGAAATTACTTTAAAAAAAAAAAAAACTTAGCAGATCATCTATAGTCCCTATATTTTCTAATAAGGTTCCCATAGCAACCCAAGTAGCATGAGAATAGAGTCTATTAAATTCACTTCGAGTATTGGCTTTCTTGGCTTACTGTCACAAGTCTCAGAATAGAAGTCCTTCAGTCTGGCAGAGTGATGTCACGAGCTATCTTTGTCAAAACAGAAGATCTATAAACCAGCAAAAATTCCTCTAAGGCTGTTTTAGTTGAAGATGGTGAGGGTGGAGTGCTGCTCATCAGCAGGTTTCTTAAGGAACACTCCTATTGAGATTCCTTCAGAGGAACCGTAGAGCCATCAGAAAGCATCCAGCAACCACTGCTGCTATTTTACTCATAACTCCACCTTCAAGCCCAAGAAAGGCAATGAATGAGAATCACTTAAGACTGGGGCCAGTGATATTTCCTCCTTTTTGATTTTTTCTGTTTCTTTGTTTCTTCTGGAAGCAGGGCTACACAAGTTAGCTTATAGAATTGTAGTTCACGTTGAAGTTTCTGTAAATGAGAATTAGCTATTTAAATCTAGACCATTCTAACTTTGGAATTTCCATGTGATCTATCTATGTAAACTGAGTGACATTTACTGCCTACTTTAGTATTCCATCTGCCAAATCAACCTCTGCACCTGAATACCTAAAAGGCATCTTGATATTATTATGCCTAATAATTAGCTCCTTATATTCAACTTCCCCTCTCTTCTCCAAACCTCCTTCTCTCAAGGTCTTCCTCATTCTAAGAAGGTCAAAACATCTTTTCAGTTACTGAAGTCAAAATCCTGGCTCATCTCTGATTGCGGTCTCTCAAACCCGGTACCTGCTCTTTCAACAAATCCAGCAAACTCCCTTTCATTATAGATTCAGAATCCGATTGGAGTTCACCAGTGCTGAAATCTTTGTTCAGGTCGCCCTCGTGTCTCCTCTAGATCCTTACAGTAGCCTGATTGTTTTACCCTCCCTCTCAACCACACCTGGCTTTTCTCAAAAAATCAGCTCTAATACCGAGTTTTGTCATTCCTGTGTTCAAAGTCCTCCAAGGGCTCCCCACTTCACTCATAACCAAATTCCTTACTATAACCTTCAAGGACCTTCCCGATCTGGGTCCTGGTAACCTTTCTGACTTCATCTCTTATAACTCCTCCGCTTGCTCATTCCGCTCCAGTCACAGTTGCCTTGCGCTTGAATTTCAACTTTCCTACGCCTGGAAAGTTTTCCCTTAAAAATCCACAGAGCTTGTTCCTTAACTTCAATTTCTACTAAAATACTACGTTCTCAGTGAGGCCTTCCCTGGCTCCCTGTTTAAAAATTCAACTCCTTGTCCTGACACTCTCCAGACTTTTATCTGCTTGTTTTTATTTTTTCTATCTTAAGAATCATCAGAATCAGTCACACATATTTTACTTCTTTGTCTTGTTTCTATTTAGTCTCCCCTACTAGAATATTAGCTCCACAAGGGCAGAAATCTTTGTCAGTTTTAATCATTCTGCATTCCCATTACCTATAAAATGATTGGCGTATAGTAAGTGCTCATACGCTTTTGTTAATAAGTAAATGAATAAGCATTTCCCAAGATGTGTCATGCTATCTACTTACACTCCAAGATTTAACAACTGTTTCTTGTAAAAGAGATTTTTGTGATGAGAAGGTCTAGGGATTTTGCTAATTCCATTTCTCCCTTGGAGTTTCACGAGGCACATTTTCGAGTCAATGGATATGAGCGTTTACATAATTTTAAAACAAATGCTTTATTTTCTTCAACCCAGGAATCCCTCAACATATTTGATCATGGAATTCTGTCATGCACATATGTAACCATTTATTTATTTTTAATGCTTTCTATGTGAGTGTGTGTGTACAAAACACCTCTTGATATCACTAGGGAACACACTTTACAAATGGCTGTGTTAGGGTATAGAATTGGATTTGTCTCCAGGTTCGATTTTATTGAACCAGTCTATGTTTTTCCACAATTTCTAGTCATCTGGCTCCATTTAGACAAGGAAAATAAAAGCACACAAAGGGAGCTCTTATAAATAGCCCTTGTTTGGTACACAATGATGCCATGTTTCTATTTTTAAACATCTGTAAACTTATCGTTACAAATTAAATTGTTATTTAAATAAATGTAAAATGTGTATTATTCAAAGTAACTCAATAATACAAATTGCCTTTATAACAATAACCAGAGTGCCAGCCAGCACTGGGTTCAACTTCTGTCTCTACCACAAATTCTGTTGATAACTTGCAATTACTTTAATTAGACCTGCATATGTTCAACAACAAATAATATATTTATTGATCCCCTTAAGCTCAGTTTTATACATAGTTCAGTTTCTTTATTTGTGAAGTGGTGGCAATATTTACATTAGAGAAGATTAATGGAGACACAGCTGGTGCAGCGCCTGGCATCGTGCCTAGCACATTGCAGTTGCTGGGAAAATAGTCCCTTTACCTTCCTTTAATTTTCTGATTCAATACAGTGGATTTGGCTTCACAGAATGAGCTATAAATATAAACTGCACAAAATACTTCAGATGAATATACCTATGATTTATACGTGTCATGCTTTCATGCACATTTTTCTAATTACCTTACAGCAAATTATAAAACAAAGCGTTTAGTTGAAGCTCAATTATAAATGCTGATTCTAACAATTTGCTCTATACAGCAGGGATTGGAAAACATAATTCACAGCCAAATTATATTTGCCATAAACTCTTTCAACCATATATTTTGTTTAGTTAATTTTGTTTTTCAATATGAAGGGAGTTTAAATGTCATCTAGGTAAGAGTAGCATAACACTTTCAGTGTAATCGGAGCTGATGCTTGAGTATGTAAAATCATTAAAAGTGACTTATGAAAATCCAATTGTCCAGCAACATTTAAGAGCCTGCTCTATCCTAATCTCTGAGCTGGGCATGAGGGACACACAGATGAATGCAGCACAGTAGTAGGAGCTTACAAACACCCTTTGAAAATAACAAGGCCATGAGGGCGTCTAGGAGTAGAACCTAGCCACTCTTGCTACACTGCATCTTTAGCCAGATCAAAATAATGACTGCATGAGACATTTCCCGAGACATTTCTGAAGGGTAAGAACTGCTTCTGTGATAATGCATCTTTGCTAATTTGAACGATTTTACAATGGTGTCCTCAAGCCTCAAGGCTAATTGTATGGAATCCTCATTGAAGAAGGACTTCAACTATCTATGTTTCTATCTAGGTATAAATACATTGGGCTATAAGAATTGAGGATCTGAACTGGTTGTCATTTAAAGACAAAAGCAGTAAAGGTGAAATGATAAGACTATGCTTAGTAGCAGATAGCTAAGGAATGCTCGCTGTCGAAACCTAACTTTGTCTTTACTTAAGAAAATGTAGGCATGTCTTGTAGCATCTCTCAGCCTCAGTTCGCAGTAAGTATAAGAATCTGGACTACAGACTGAAAGGTCTCAAAAGGTCTGTTCAGCCACAGTGTGCTAGGATCCTATAAACCATTCATGGAAATATTCTAAACAAATCAATAGCACTGACAATACTAAGCTCCAAAGCCCAAGTGTATTGGTCGTATTATTCCATTAATTCACTAAGTCAGTCGGATAGGTAAAATAATGCATTTAAAGTAGTTTTCATTTAGTCAAAAAAAGCTGCAAAACGTATTGATCCAATCTGAACTTTATAAAAAGGCTCAGAATTGCCAAAAATACATTCCTCTTCTTGTAAGAGAACATTCAAACTCATGTATATGCGAGGTACTGCTAGTGAGAATTGAGCTTCAAATAAAGATAGGAAGTGCCTTTGTAAAAGATAAATGAGTAAGGGAAATTGAGGGCGTATGAAAAGAAGACACATAAAAGGAGAAAAAAATAATACACTCTTCCATGAAACACTGTTGAAACCAAGGAAGTGAAATTATCTTTATTTCGTGAAAATCTTTGATAAGGCCGGGCCCTGTGGCTCACGCCGGAAATCCCAACACTTAGGGAGGCTGAGGTGGGTGGATCACCAGAGGTCAGGACCTCGAGACCACCCTGGCCAACGTGGCAAAACCCTGTCTCTACTAAAAAAATTAGCCGGGTGTGGTGGCGCATGCATGTAGTCCCAGCTACTGGGGAGGCTAAGGCAGGATAATCCCTTGGGCCCGGGAGGCGGAGGTTGCAGTGAGCCGAGATAGGACCCTTGCACTCCAGCCTGGGCAATACAGTGAGACTCCGTCTAAAAAAAATAATAATACAAAAAAAAAAACGCCGGGCGCGGTGGCTCACGCCTCTAATCCCAGCACTTTGGGAGGATGAGGCAGGCGGATTGCCTGAGCTCAGGAGTTGGCAACCAGACTGGGCAATATGGTGAAACCCCGTCTCAACTAAAATACAAAAAATTAGCTGGGCGTGGCCGCTTATGCCTGGAGTGCCAGCTACTTGGAAGGCTGAGGCAGGAGAATCACTTGAACCTGGGAGGCGGAGGCTGCAGTGAGCCGAGATCATGCCATTGCACTCCAGCCTTGGTGACAGAGCAAGACTCCGTATCAAAAAAAAAAAGATAGAAAAATGCAGAAGGATAGAAAAGTGTTTATGGCATTCTCAATAATAGATGTTCATACACCTGAGTTAGCATCTATATGTGACAGAATCTCAGACGGAACCAGATCTTAACCATTTTCAAAGTTTCAAAAGGGGATTCATTTCCAAATGATATCCGGTAAACTTTCCCCCAAAGATGGCCTACAATTCTTCAATACCTCAAACCCTGAAAGCCATAGTGATTACATTGCAGTCAGCTTACGATGTGTATTTTGTATTTTATTTTTTTGAAGATCTGTATTGACATATGACAAAATTTATATTTGGTCTTATTACTTCAGTCTCACTTTTACATAACCAGAAGCTTTACAAACTCAAGTAGCTTTATAAACTGGCAGAAGTTGCAATTTGTTATAGTTAATAAATAATAGTATTCATTATCCTATTGCTGTTTCAACAATGGCAACTTGACAGAAATGTCAGCCTCCTAAGATGTTGGGCGTAATAAGGCAATCTCCCTGGACCATGGAATCACTGTGACCCAGCGGGCACACTGTAGTCTTCAGAGAAAACTCCAGCTTTCCCAAAGATAATTTCCTTAATGCTCATGTTTCAGCTACAAGAGCATCATGCTTTTGCCTTCTATTGTCACAATTGTGTTAGAAAACTCATTGTGTTCTCTGTAGTAAAATATATACATAACCATACATTTTCCAAAAAAGAAAGAGTATTTAGAAAAGTTGTAGTTACAGGCAGAAGATTATTCTTCTTGGATAGAAGATTGACTTTACCAAATTGAAGATATTTTCCTATTATAACATCAAGCCAAAAAAAGAAGGTTTTGAAATCTGGCACTGTAGTTCTGAGATTGTGATCCCATTTCTACAGCAAACAATAAATAAGGGACATCCACGCCCATCTCAGTATGTCCTCACTTGTCAGTGTGTATATCTGAAGGACAGAATGCCTGGAAAAGTTCCAGTTGTTATAAGACAGAATCGATATTTTTTGTGTACATGAGAGAAAAGAACTTTAATATACACATTACCATCTTTTCATTGGTCAGACCAGTGGCAATAGCAAGAACACTAATCCTTAGTGCAACATATATTTTTCTATGGTTACCAAACATCATTCAGGTCTTTGCAGTATGAAGAGTAAGAACCATTTGGTTCTACAATTCTAGGTAAAATTTGGTAAATATATGTTGGGAAAATAATGATCAGTTAGAAGTAGAAAACACAAGTATGTTACCGGTTAAAGAAGGACAGGGGATAATGTCACATTGTTTTAATAGTTTAGTGTCCATTTTACAGAAATATCAGTTTTCTCTGTTTGTCCTAACTGTGGGCATTGCCAAACTGCAAGATCCTACCAACAGTGGCATTTTAAAAATTACTTTAGTTTTGATGAGAATTTAAACATTAATCTGGCAAAACAGAAAGGTGAAAAATATTTTCCAAATTTCTTTTGGCTCAAGGAATGTCAAATTTTTAAACTTTATTTCCTCAATATGCAAAAATATCTGTATTTTTTATCTGTGGAACAGAAAAAACAAAGATGACAAAAGTTAGAACAATAGTAAAGTGTTATATCTCAATTAAGTAAGTCATCATAAATATAATATATAAGTAGAAGTTGCTAGAAGACAGTTCTAGCCTAGTCCACTAAGAGTGATATTTTTGTTGACTAAAGACTGTATAAAACAACTGCAGTTATGTAAGACAAGCATCTTTTTTTCCCCCCAGGGGAAATTTTTAATGGTAGGTAAAACAAAGTGTAGACCCATTTTGCTTATATCTCTTATACAACTATAAAGCCAAAAGAAATTACAAGATAAATATAAGCAATATTTCCATACTAAGAAAACTTAATATAAATACATTTTAAATAGACAGAATTGCATAATATCATGTCCACTCTGTAAAGTGTGGCTGGGAAAGAGGAAAAAAAAAAAAACCATAGCAAAATATTTACAAAGCTATCTCCTGGAGACAGACACAACTTTGGTGTGAAAAAAATGATAGAAAAGATGAATCAGGATACTTTGGATCATTTACTGCATATGAGCTACTCTGGAAGTATGACATGCATTCTCCCAACTGAGTTTCAAAATACCATGGGACATAGGTTTTAACTTCTGAAGACTTAATGACAAACAGAAGCTTTTCGGAAAATAGTGCACAGGAAAAGAAAGAGTTGAAAATAATATCATAGTAAGTATGACTAAGGAGATAAGACTTAGAGAGAAGCCAAGATAATTATCTCGAAGTACTAGACAGACTATGAGGTGAAGGAGCAGATTAGAGAACAAATATAAGTTGACTAGGGAAATTCTTTTCAACAATTCCAAGAGTTGTTAGAATATACACTGTACTATTATTAGCCCTGTCTTACAGACAGGAATGCTGAGACTCAGGAAAATTAATGTACCCAAATTCTAGTAATTAAAAGAGCAAAGATTAAATTCCAGGAATCTATGACTTCATGACACTGTGCTATACAGGCAGACAGATTTCAACTCTATATACAGACTGATCAGCTAAAAGGGACAGGTTCAACTTGATCTCCAAGGTTTCTTCTAAATGTATAATTAATAATAATATATCATTTATTCACAGAAATAAGAATTTGATTGGGCAATTGTTGCAAAAAAAGACCTGTAAATACATAGTGTTTGATTTTATTAACAAAAACATGACTTTTTATAACAATATAATTTTCCAAGAAAAAAAGCCATGCCCTCTTATATAGCACATTCTGCATACGTCAACGTATTATGTAACTACATTTGAAACAATGTCTTCTACACATTGAAAGCATCATAAACTTATAAAAGTAAATATTTTTAGAGAAAGGTTATGCTTGTTTTCTTCCAAATACATTATTGTGTTTTATGCTAACCACATTCCTGTGAGAGAGGTATGAATATTTTACAGGTGAATAATAGTCTTAATCACTCACACAGAGGCAGCCACTGGCAGCTAATGTAATCATTGGTTTGTCATGTATTTAAACCTGAGCTTTTCCTGGGGTCCTAGTTGTTGGTAGTAACTGTTACCCACCTTAAACAGGCAGTATTGAGAAGATAACACAAAAGAATGTGTGACGCAGGCCTTTGTGGCATATGGAAGTCCTACACAAACTAGCCAAAGGCTCTGGGAAACTGTGTGGTAGACAATCTCTAAGATGCCCTCAAGGACCTCATCTCCTTGTAATGTGAGATAGACCTACTAACTCCTGACAAATAAGATATGGCAAAAGTGTTGTGATATCACTTCTGAGACCTAAACAAGGAACTTACAACATTTGCCTTATTTGGTGACGTTATTGCTAAGGACCCGTGATTCTTCCACTGGACAGTGCCTTCCATTCCCTCCACCATCCTTTTTGAGCAGAAACGTCTATAACGTTGTTTGCTTGTCTGCCATTGCATGTTAGGTGTATGTGGGACAGATAATTGTCTCTTTAGTTAACACATCCACAGTTAAGAACTCTACTCATGTTGCCAAAGCTTAAGGAACTACATGTGAAGAGCCTCGTCTTCACCTGGATTTGATTTAGACAATGGGATTTGAAATTCGAGCTGAGACTGGAATGAGATGATAATGTCGTTTGTGTCTTTCACAATATTTTGGGGAAAGACAGACATAATCCATGGTGACACCATAATCTAGCAAAGTTACAGTAGAACACATAAGCGCCTTATACACTAAGAATGCAGATCTGCATGTTAAGGATGTATTAAGAAAGGGTGGTAAGTCTTAGTGTCATAGAAACCACATGCAGAAAAGACGGGCATGGACAATTATGGCATGTTAAAAGAAGAGAACGTGCTTCTGAATGGTTGAGAAAGGCATGAGTAGATGAGATGAGGTTAGCCAGGTAGTGAGGCAAGATGCATCCAAAATTCTGTAGTATTTGGCATTGTTCCAGGGGCAAAAATGAGGAAGACTCCTAAAGCACACAGCTCTGTCCTTGAGGGTTTCTGGACACACACGCACACTCAGTAAACCAGGAAAACACAGTGTAGCACATTAGGAAATGAAGAAAGGAAAAACATAGTTTGAATGCCTATATGTCAAGAAATGCATATGTGGGGTGTTACGTCATCAATCTTTATATTAATGAACCATCAGAGGTGGATATTGATATAGATAGATACATACACACATACATAAATACATAGATATATAGCTAGGCAGATAGCCCATGTCTCACAGCATACAGGAGATGAAGTGAAAATTTGATAAATTGTCCACCTGGCTTCAGAGTGTGTGTGTGTGTGTGTGTGTGTGTGTGTGTGTGTTTATTACAGTGCTTGAATCCCATAGCATGCCTTTTTCTCACAGCAATAGAAAAGTAGAATCATTGAATCACTACTGTGATACAGTACAACTCTAGAAGATAGACATCTTGACTATTTTCTGGTAGGAACAAAAGGCCCCATATTCTCATACAAGCATGTTTGTGACTGAAGTTAGCAGTCTGAATGTAATGAGAAAATGAATGGGTAGTGAACAGATAAAGACACAGCTGTTATTACTTCATTAATAAAGCCTTGAACTGCATCTTTTGGTAAGTTAAATGCTACTTTCTTCCTCAAAAACTCATTAACTAAGTTAGCATGCTGCTATTTGTTTTTTGAAGCATCCATATCTGAGGTGTTAATCTATTTCACTCACAATAAGAACTTGGCTTTAAAATAGTTCATCAATTGCTCTGACAGCAGGATCCTTCCTGTCCAGAATCAATGAGCTTGCAGGTTGTATTTGCCTTGTTAAACAACCATAGCTGCTGAGATGATTTGGGAACAGTTTAGTATTTTGTGCCTAATTCTCATCGTGTAACAAGCAGAGCTGCCCCTTGGGACACAAAGCACACTCTTATTCCAACCCCTTTTGCTAAGTTTCCTCATTAATTCTGCTTATCTTCCTGCACTGCTCATATTAACTCTAATTCAGCCTTCCTGGGAACTGGAGTGTGACACAGAAATGGGTCACTGGGGAGCCACTCCTTACTGTGCTCATGGCCCTACAGCAGGGGTTGCCAGATAAAATACTCAAAAATGAGTTTACAAGTAAACAACAAATACGATGTTTATAGATACACCTCATGCAATACATGAAACATAACTAGCCTAGAAAAGTATTTGTTACATCTCTGAAATTTAAATTTATGTGGGTGTCCTGCATTTTTATTTACTAAATCTGTCCAACCTACCCATGATGTACCTTCTATAGCTGAGGCCCTAGTTGAATGTAGTTATGGCCCTGGCCCAGTGTGCTTGGAGCCCAGCACAAAGTAGGATATCATCATAATTGGAGAAAACACACCATTTTATATGATGCTGCTAGGGAAGGATTATGGGAAGAGTTCAAGCTTTAGAGACATTTTGATCTGGATTATTATTTATCTTTACTATTTATCAGTTGGGCATATTACTTTTACTTTCATTGGCCTTATTTCTTCATGTATATCATGGAAAAAAAATTCCCTTACTAGGCTTTTTAAAAAGACTAACTTTCTGTGCCCTGAATCTCTATGTCTTTCTTTTTCACGAATGGCAGTCTCACTCATGCACACTCTAAATATGGACAGTTTTCTTGAATACATACTAGGTAACTCCCCAAATCTGGTATTCCCAAGGATACTAAAATGAAGACAGGAGCAGTTTTCCCCAAACCAAAGATTTGGTCACTCAGGTTATGGTGATTTCATACATCACGTATTTAAGATTCCTGGTAACTTCGAAAGATAAAATGTGATAACTCCTGTGAAGTCACCTACCATGCCCATAACTTACATAAAAGTGAACATTCATTCTCTTTCCTCTATGCCTCCTAACTGATGAGTGCTTGAAAGCTTCATCAATAAAAGGAGCCCATATTCAATATACTTTCAATACAGCACAATCTTCTGCTTCAATTCTCATGCAAAAAAAAAAAGGGATGAAATCCTTCTCAGAAGAGTGAACGCAAAATGCAGAGAGGCGACCTCACTGGATAAGCAAGTTTACTTGACTTCCCTCAGCTGTGTTCCAATCTTGTTGGAAACATTAATATTTAACACCTTTAACCCTCAGTACTACTAAGTGAACTGGAAGCTTCAACTTTAAAAAGTCTTCATTAGGCCAGGTGCAGTGGCTCATACCTGTAATCCCAGCACTTTGGGAGGCCGAGGTGGGCGGATAACGAGGTCAGGAGATCGAGACCATCCTGGCTAACACGGGTGAAACCCGGTCTCTACTAAAAAATACAAAAAAAAATTAGCCGGGCCTGGTGGCGGGTGCCTGTAGTCCCAGCTACTCTGGAGGCTGAGGCAGGAGAATGACGTGAACCCAGAAGGCAGAGCTTGCAGTGAGCCGAGATCTTGCCACTGCACTCCAGCTTGGGCGACAGAGGGAGACTCCGTCTCAAAAAAAAAAAAAATCTTCATTAAATTAATACCATTTTTTATATATTACTGATTAAACAGAGGAAATCTAAAGAAAGAAGATCACTGATTGAGAATTAATCTAGAACTACATTGCATGGTCTTGTGTTTCATGGGTGCTTAGGTTACACGTTTTAGGCATTTAAGCAATTTAAGAGTTAAGAAAAACATATACTATTTACATTTATTTTTAAAAGTGTTATTTCAATAAGTATTCGTTGAGCTTTTATAACTATGCTAAGCATTGGGCTGGAGATCCACAGTGAGCAAGTTCTGCTATCACAGAACTTATTTTCTAGTGAAGAGGCTGATGAGAAAAAGGTGAACACATAAATTAGTTAGACTTTAATAAATGCAGTGGAGGAAACAAAAGACGCTAATAGGAATAAAATAGGAAGTACATAAAATAGAGAGGCTAAATCTCTTACAGAATGTATTTAATTGAATTATTTATTATGAGAAGGAATCAACCACGTGCAGATAAGTACAATAGCTAGTGCTGAGGGAAGGACAAAGGCCCTGGGGTAGGTAGAGAAATAAGAATAATAACGTGGTAGGAGTGGTCAGGGTGCTAGGCAGAGCCAAATCATGGAGGACTTGGCATGGCAGCAGATCTTGCCTAGATTTCATTCTAAATCCATTAGAAAGTTTCCTGCAGGGGAATGGTATGTTTGTATGTATGTTTTAAGGAAAAAGTTATATGTAATCCAAATTAAATTATAATGTGATTCCCTTTGCTGATGAGAGCCAGTATTTCCAAACAGATTGCCTCATCCTCATCCCGTTTACGCTGACATCTTCATTAGGATGTTTCCATCACTGCCCAGAAAAATCAAATACTCTTCCCTGGAAGACCAGTTCAAGGTCCACTTTGCAACTCATCTCGCTGCCTCCCCAGGCATTCTGCACTTGTCGCTTTCTCTGAATCTGGCACAGACTAAATGAAAATTTATCCTTCTAATGTCCACAGGGTTGCTTAAAGGGCTAGCATTTGGTGAATATTTGAAGTAAAATCCCAAGCTTGTTCCATTAGCTAGGATGCTGCGATCGGTGCCTTCAGGCAAACTCTGCACACGGCGACTGACAGAGTAAGCTGTTTAAGAAAATCTCATCGCTTCCCTGCTTGAAACCTCAGAAGGTTTTCTTCTGCAACAAGATAAGATTATACTTATTTCAAAGGGCAGATAGGGTGGTCATAATCTGCCCTGGCCCTTTCACCAACTACATCAAGTTTATCCAGTTCCAGGACTCCTTGCCATTTCCCAAATGTGCTCTTCCATCTCTTATTTCCCTTTATTCTTCCTTGTCCCTCTCTCTCATATTTCCTTCCTCCAGCTACCAACTGTAGAAATATTATTTTTTATTCTTTCACTTAAAAATGGCCCAAACTATGCTGATGTATGTGGGTGCTCCTTCCTCTGTCTCCCTTTATCCCAGGATTTACCCTAAACCGTAGCTCTAGCATATATGCTCCTTTGGACAAATAGTTCAAAAAAGGTTGCCTACAATAGATTTCTCTCCAAGATTCACAGATGAATAGAATACACCTAAGACTTTGTGAAGCTATGCAGTAGAGGTACAGACCTAATGTTTTCCACATGTATGTGAACTCAAATCCTATTTATGTTCATGTGCGTCAAACATATATTAACTTCCTGTATATGTTTGGGACATCTTCATCTGACCTTTTGTAAAACAAAACAAAACTTCAATTTAAGTCTTTTTTGCAAGAATTGCAATAATTGGTTTAAAAGTCCGTCCCATGTGGCTGGGAGCCTTGGCTCATGCCTGTAATCCCAGCACTTTGGGAGGCTGAGGCAGGTGGATCACCTGAGGTCAGGAGTTCAAGACCAGCCTGGCCAACATAGTGAAACTCTGTCTCCACTAAAAATACAAAAAAAAAAAAAAAAAAAAAAAAAAAAAAAAAATTAGCCAGGTGTGGTGGCAGGCACCTGTAATCCCAGCTACTCAGGAGGCTGAGGCAGGAGAATTGCTTGAACCCGGGAGGCGGAGGCTGCAGTAAGCCAAGATCTCACCATTGCATTCCAGCCTGGGCAACAAGAGAGAAATTCCGCCTCAAAAAAAAAAAAAAAAATGTCTGTCCTATGCACTGAACTGTGAACTTCTTGAGAGTCTGTCTCGCTTGACTTATTGTAGCTGGCCTGGTACAAGGCCTGAGCTCTCATAGGGGCTCAACACATTCTGACTGGCTGAACCATCATGAGCCCACAAAGCAGACAGACTCTGCTTATTGAGAAGAACCTGTATCATCTTCACTTTGCTGCATCTGCAGATGTTCCATCATTGTCCTTTCTTCCCCCTTCTATTCAGCTGACTTATCCTAGCTCCTGAAGCAACTGTAAGGCAGAACTGGATATAAAAAAAAAATTTTTAACCTCTCTGATAACTGAGAATTTCTTTCTTTCTTTCTTTCTTTCTTTCTTTCTTTCTTTCTTTCTTTCTTTCTTTCTTTCTTTCTTCTTTCTTTTTTTTTTCTTGGCAGAGTTTTACTTTTGTTGCCCAGGCTGGAATGCAATGGCACAATCTTGGCTCAATGCAACCTCTGCCTCCAGGGTTCAAGAGATTCTCCTGCCTCAGCCTCCCAAGTAGCTGGGATTACAGGCATGTACCACCACACCTGGCTAATTTTGTATTTTTATTAGAGATGGGGTTTCACCATCTTGGTCAGGCTGGTCTTGAACTCATGACCTCAAGAGATCCACCTGCCTCGGCCTCCCAACTGCTGGGACTACAGGCATGAGCCACCTTGCCTGGCTCTCTCTGAGAATTACTTTCTAACTACAATCTGAACATCATTGTTGCTCTTTATTTCCCTTTATTTTAGCACATCCCAGATTTTCAGAACCTACTACCAACTCACGTGCAGTTGAGATATTTGGCATATGTAAGTAATCAACTTGATACTGATTAAAAGATCAGATTATTCTGTGTCTGATTTGATAAGTCCGATGTCCAATCCTTTTTGTTAGACTTGCTCTCTGACAAAGAAGCATTCACTTTTAACAAAAAGTTCAATAATTTGGTAAATGTTCAAGCTGTGCCCTTATTTCAATTCATAAAAATGTTTCCTTAGAAGAAACTAGAAGTTCTGCTCATGGCTGGTCTTGATCCTTCAACTAGAATTCATTGCCCCAAATCTACCTAACACTATATAATTACTATATAATTAATGTTTCACCATATTACGTAAGAAATTCATGAAATTCTGCCCAAGATTTTGCTAAA
This sequence comes from Symphalangus syndactylus, assembly GCF_028878055.3. Classification (NCBI taxonomy): domain Eukaryota; kingdom Metazoa; phylum Chordata; class Mammalia; order Primates; family Hylobatidae; genus Symphalangus; species Symphalangus syndactylus. The sequence goes on from NC_072426.2 coordinate 91,100,569, forward strand.
GTCCATATATTCACACCTACATAGAAACTTCCGATCTAGTTATTTAACAACTTTACGGAAAATGTTATACTATTAATCTAGCAAAGGTGTACTGGTCTTATGTTAGCCTTCAGTGAACAGCACTGCTTTTTCCAATAGTGTAATACTTTCCTCAGTGTCTACCAATCAAATTTTATTAGCTGATTTTAAAATCTTGCCCAAAAACGTCTTTACAGAAATACGCATGTTCTTCTTTGTAGAAATCATGATTAATAGATCTGCACACTTCTTCAATACATGTTTTGGTTGTGTCATTTTCAAAGATCACTGAACACTATTAATCTCACCTGAAAATTATCTCAGAATTGAATTTATTTGACTTAGTTGTCATGACTTTGTGTAAACACTTTTACTTCTCCCAGTAGGAGGTACCAATATGTGCTAATGGCTACTCTTAATAATTAAGCCAAAATATTATCCTTATATGTATGGCTTGGGAGTCTTTGGAATATCCATGTCAAATAAAGATAACTTTGTTAAAATAAAATACTTGGAGGGCTTGTGATTAACAGTGCATGTACTGAGGCCTATGTTAAAATAAACAAACAGAAAATCAAAGTGTAAAGGGAGAGAGTGGGCCGGGCACTTTGGCTCACGCCTATAATCCTACCACTTTGAGAGACTGAAGCAGGAGAATCTCTTGAGCCCAGGAGTTTGACACCAGCCTTGGCAACACAGAGAAGCCTCATCTCTACAAAAAAATAAAAAATTAGCTGCACTTGGTAACACATGCCTCTGGTCCCAGCTACACAGGAGGATAAAATGGGAAGAAGACTTGAGCCTGGGAGGTCAAGACTGCAATGAGCCATGATTACACCACCACACTCCAGCCTGTTTGATAGAGCAAGACCCTGCCTTGAAAAATAAAAAATAGAGAGTGGTCATATTCCTTAAAATAAAATAAATGAGAAAACAATACTGTGTAAGTATTAAATACTTCTTCAATAGAATCTTTAGGAGCCAGTGGAGAGATGGTTCAAATCACTATTTAATTTGGCAAATGTTTTCTATCAGAGGAGATAGATGAGTAAGGCCTTTATACTCCAATGGCATGTACAGTAGAACCACCCAAATGACTTCACTCAACACAGTCGGTACTCACCACAAAACCTTCAATACAATACAACTTCTGTAGATTACCCCATGTGAGAGAATACAATGACCAGCTAAGTGGTCCTTTTTATACTGTTGGCAGTTATGATTCTGAATATATAGCTATAAACAGGATCTGGTTCATATTTCATTTGCTTGTAGCTTGGATAATTGTGACTTACTAGCCAAGATCCTTATGACATGAAGGGATTCAGAAAACATTACCTTCAATACTAAGGACTACTGACAGAACTGATTTGCCATTTGAAACATTGCCAGAGTACAACTTCTTTGAGGAACCATGGAGCCCTATTGCCCACCCATTAGTCACCTAAATAATTCAAGAGCTCTGGAGAAAGACAGATTTGAATTCAACTCCTATCTGCTACTTTCTTGCTCTTTAGAAAGATATTTCAGCTAATTAGTAGTCAGGTTTCATCATTTATAAGATAGAGATATAAATAGTTACTACTTCATTCACTTATTTTGAGAGCTTAAAGGATCATGTAACTTTTGTTTTTCCACTATATCTGATTTCTCACTTAGTTTAACACGGCAAAGGGCACACTAGCAAAACTAAACTCTTTTAATGGCACTCCTCCACAAACACACATCTATGCATATATATCCATAAATTACCATTTTATTCTATACACAAATATAATATATTCAAATGAATGAAAATGCTTTTTTTTTTTTTCCAAATAAGTCTACTTCAGAGACTTCAACTTAGGAAAAAAGAATCCTCAGTTCTATCTCTAACGCCAGTTCACAAACTAGAACAGAAATATGAATTCATTTGACTGACATATGAGCCTGTTAGATTTAAAGGAAAAACACCAATTCATTTACAATATGCAGGGTATAGCTTTAAGAAAAAAAAAGCCCACTTCCTATCATCTAAACAGGATCATAAACTGGTCCCTTCTTAGGAGATTATCCCCAGTGCTCACTAAAATACACTAAAGCCTATTTTCTTTACACAAGCGGATGAAAGAATACCCATATATGATCAAGTTTGAAGTAATATTCTATCAATTCTAAACCTATAAATATATTTTATATCACAGACGTTGCGTATAACACATTTCTATGCCTTCCATATGGAAAACAGTTTCTTTTTTTAACTTAAAAAATACAAAGATTATCTTATAATAACTTTTTAAGATTTTAATTAAGAATCTTATTTTTCTATGTTCTATACATCTTTTGATTAAACAAATTACACCAGAAATTTCTCAAACAATACTTTGCATAAATATATTATGCTATCCTAAAAACAATGTCAAATCACCAACAAAACATTTAACTGACAGCATTCATTTCGTTTACCCGATGAGAACAAAGGAAATTCGCATGAAAGATCTTCCACATAATCTTCAACTCTACTTGTCCCTTGCTAATACGTTTTCAAATGGCATTGCACCTGCTTTCATATAAACATCTTTGATGTCTGGAACATCAAATGCATCAAGACATTGTTAGAAAAATAACCACTTAACAAATAGCTCAAAAGGACATAAGGAGATACATTTCACACACAGTAGCTAGATATTTGTTAGATAAGAAATCCTTCGTGATTATTGTGCCTTCCAAAATGGCCAGTCTGACATGCCCTTTGGCCAACTGCCTAAACTAAATGATTGGTTGTTTCTTACATCACTCATGAATATTTAAGCTTATGAAGAAGTCTGTCAATTATATCTCTTGATCTATTCAAACTGTTAAGGAAATTTCAAACATCTGACCATAAAAATCTCTATTTTTCCCTCATGCATGAATAAATGAATGAGGTTAAGACATGAATTTAAGATATATATTTTTGGTTACTGATTTTTTATCAACTCTCTTTGTTTCAAAAACTTCACAAACACAATTCTGCTTCTGTGTGCATTTTCAAATTTCTGCTCTAATTATGTCAGTTAACTTCATTTTTTAACTGACACTGTATTCCAGATCAGTATTTGCTGTTGAAATTTCCATGGTACCAATCCCAGGAGCATCATTAAGAAAAATTCATGAATACAAATGAAAAATCATGTTGAATGTTGACAGTTTTACAGACATTAGGTTTGGCATGGCTTCCTCAATAGGATAATCACTCCTTAAAATTAATAAATCAACTCAAAAACCTTTCTGGTTACTTGTTTTTACTGAAGTTGTTATCCTCTTTCCAGTCCTAAAGTGGTGACTCTCGGAAGCTGATAGATACAGGAAGAAAGACTGAAATAGCAAGTCTCGCTTTAATGTGGGAGCAATATGGGGCCGGTCTAGATTTGCACTATGTCATTACTTAGTATAGCTTATCCACTTTGGCTGATACTCAGCTTGTGTCTCCTTTCCTGGAAAGCTGTTCCTGAACTTTCCAAGCCCATTCAATTGCTTTCTTTTTTTTTCATATCGTATCTTGCCTAAACTTTTTTTAGAGCACTTATTATATCACCTCACTTATGTGTAGCTTTCTCTTTTTAGTTTTAGAGGTTTTGGACATCCAGGGATATGTATTATATATCTGCATATCCAATGTATTATACATCTGGCATATAGTAAATGTGACAAATATATGTCAATTAAATATAGAATTCTTGCAGCATATGACTTGGAGTTTCCTGCTATAAAACAGGAATTTGTTAAACTGTATGAAGTATTCTGGTTTTGAGACTGATCAGTAAGCTCACAAATAGAGCTGGTCATTGAGAGTATAAAGATTTGGGAAGAAGACATGTGTGCTTCAGATCATTACCTCCTTGTGACCCTGTGTTCCTCAAGAATAAATGAAAGTCATATTGCTCAAAGCAAGAATAATAAAAGTAAGAGAAAAAATGTATGATGTAACTAATTAAAATAGAACAATTGGAAAACACAACCAAGTGACATTTATCCATTTATCTCAGGTATGTAAAGTTGGTTCAATATTAATAATTAATGTAATCCATCACATCAAGAGGCTAAAAAAATCACATGATCATATCAATAGATTTAAAGAAAGCATTTGACAAAATCCAACACCCATTTATGGTAAAAACTCTCAGTTAACTAGAAATAGAGGTGGACTTTCTCAATGGAAGAGTATCTACAAAATATCTATACCTAATATAATTTTTAATGATAAGAAAATTGTAGCTTTCTCATTAAGATTATGAACGAGGCAAAGTTGCCCCCTTTCATTGTTCTTTTTCAACATCATACTGGAAGTTGTAGTGAATTAAATAAGATAAGAAAAGGAAACAAAAGGTACACAGATTGGAAAGGGAAGAAGTAAAACTGTCTTTGCAGATGACCTGATTACTTAGGTTAAAAAAAATTAAAAATTAAAAATATTCCTATAACAAATAAATGATTGTATCAATGTAACAGGATACAAGGTTAACATATAAAGTCAATAATTTTCCTAGATACCAGTAATAAACAAATATGATCTGAAATTAAAAACACAATAGCATTTACATTAGCATCCCCCAAAATGAAATATCTAGGTATAAGTCTAGCAAAATAAAAGATGTATACAAAGAAAATGATAAAACACTAATGAAAGACTTAAAAAATAAAACCCAAGTAAGCGAAGAGATATTCCATGTTCATGAATAGGAATACTCAATATTGTCAAGATGTCAGCTCTTTTCAACTTCATTTATAGATTTAATGCAATTCCAATAAAATCCCAGGAAGTTATACTGTGTATCTTGATAAACTGATTCTAAAATTTATAGGGAGAGGCAGTAGATCCAGAAAAGTCAACACAACATTAAAAGACAAAGTTGAAAGACTGACCCCACTTTACTTCAATACTTACTATAAAGCTATAGTAATCAAAACAGTATGGTATTGGCAAAAAAAAAAAAAAAGACAAATAGCTTAATTGAACAGAATAGAGAACCCAGAATAGATACACATTAATATAGTCAGCTGATCTTTGACAAAGGAGAAAAGACAATACAATCGAGAAAAGATAAACTTTTCAACTAATTGTGCTGGAAAAACTTGACATCCACATTCAATAAAACATGAACCTAGACACAGACCTTAAACTCTTCACAAAAATTAACTCAAAATAAACCACAGACCTAAATGTAAAATGCAAAACTATAACACTCCTAGCAGATCACATATGAAAATATTTAGATAAACTAGATTTGGCAATTACTTTTTGGATACAGTATTAAAGGCACAATACATAAAAGGAAGATTTTATAATCTGGGCTTTATTAAAATTGAAAATTTCTGCTTTGCAAAGCATATTGTCAAGAGAATAAAGGGAAAAGCCACAGAATGACAGAAAATATTTGCAAAAGATATATCTAATAAAGGATAATTTTTCAAAAATACAAAGAATTCTTAACAATAAGAAAACAAACTGATTAAAAAATGGGCCAAAGACCTTGGCAGACACCTTACTAAAGAAAATATGCAGATGGCAAATAAGCATATGAAAAAATATTCCACATTAAGTGTCATTAGTGAAGTCCAAATTGAAACAGTGAGTTACCGTTACATACCTATTGAAATGACCCAAATCCAGAACCCTGTCAAAACCAAATGATGGAGACCATGTGAAGCAACAGGAACTCTCATTCATTGTTGGTGGGAATGCAAAATGGCACAGCCACCTTGGAATACAGTTTGGCAGTTTCTAACAAAACTAAACATACCCTTCCCATATGACCTAGCAATCATGCTTTTTGGTATTTACACCAAAAAGTTGAAAATTATTTTCTATACAAAAGCCTGCACAAAGATGCTTACAACAATTATATCCATAATTGTCACAAGTTGGAAACAACTAAGATGTCCTTCAAAAGGTGACAATGTAATGTTATCCAGCTCTAGAAAGAAATGAGCTATTAAGCAATGAAAACACATGAGAAAATTACTAAGTGAAATAAGCCAGTACAAAAGGTATTATTCCAAATATATGACAGTCTAGAAAAGTTAAAACTATGACAATAGTAAAAAGACCAGTGGGGCCGGGCGTGGTGGCTCATGCCTGTAATCCCAGCACTTTGGGAGGCCGAGGCAGGCAGATCACGAGGTCAGGAGATCAAGACCATCCTGGCTAACATGGTGAAACCCCGTCTCTACTAAAAATACAAAAAATTAGCTGGGCATGGTGATGGGTGCCTGTAGTCCCAGCTACTCAGGAGGCTGAGGCAGGAGAATGGTGTGAACCCTGGAGGCGGAGCTTGCAGTGAGCCGAGATCGCACCACTGCACTCCAGCCTGGGTGATGGAGCGAGACTCTGTCTTAAAATAAAATAAAATAAAATAAAATAAAATAAAATTAAATTAAATTAAATTAAAAAGACCAGTGGTTGGGGAAAGGGAAAGATGACTAGAAAGAACACAAATGATTTTTAGGGCAGTAAACCTACTCTGTAGGATAATATAATAATGGATACATATCATTATACGTTTGTCTGAATCTATAAAAAGTATAGCATCAAGAATGAACCATAATGTAAACTTTGGACTTTGAATGATAATGATGAGTCAATGTAGGTTTAGGTTTGTCAATTGTAACAAATGTACCTCTATTGTGGGTACCTCTTCACAATGTACCTCTTCATTATGGAGGTAGCTGTGCATGTTTGAAGACAGAAGATATGTGAGAAATCTCTGTAATTTGCACTCAATTTTGCTGTGAACTTAAAACTGTGTGAAAATCAAGTCTATTAAAGAAATTGACACACACACACACAAATAGAACTAGCATTGATTAATTGTTGGCACAACAATAAACTGACATTATTAAACTTATATATAGACTATGCCTGCATTTCCCCTTCCTAGATGAATTTATACCTAGAGATGTCATATTACTTGGGATGATGGCACTTTCAATGGAAGGAATTTTACCCATATGGATTCTATAATCATAAATTAAATCTAGCCAGGTGTGGTGGCTCATGCCTGTAATCCTAGCACTTTGGGAGGCTGTGGAGGGTGGATCACTTGAGGTCAGGAGTTAGAGAACAGCCTGGCCAACATGGTGAAACCCGTTTCTACTAAAAATACAAAAATTAGTTGAGCGTGGTGGGAGGTGCCTGTAATCTCAGCTACTTGGGAGGCTGAGGCAGGAGAATCCCTTGAACTTGGGAGGCGGAGGTTGCAATGAGCCAAGATTGTGCCACTGCACTCCAGTCTGGGCAATAAAGTGAGATTCCATCTCAAAAAAATAAAAATAAAAAAGTTAAATCTGAGAATATTGTTCTCAAAGCAGAATTTTACATATTCAATTAGAACAATCTGTGGGGGTGAATTATTGAGGTCAGTGAAAACAGCATATTCACTAAATTTATAAAGCTATTCACTACTGCAAACAATCCCTTTTTAGCTGCCATTATCTATATGCATACCAGCCAATCCCTTGAACTCTGAGTTGTTCCCCAACCCCTTCCCTCCAAGAAAATTTCTACCATTGGAGTCAAATAGTCACCCACTGAGAATTCATTCCCCATAAGGTCTTATAGCTATGATTAGAATCTATCTTTTGCAAAACTCACTATTACCTTAGTCTTGTGGTTCATGTAGATGAACTACATGACAATCTACTATTTTTTCCTGTTTCAATAGCTACATTTCTTTAAACGAATTCCAAAACACAGTTCTTAATACATAGATTGCATCTATAGCAAATTATAACTCTATAAATTACCAGTGCCACTGGCAGTCCTCAGACACAATAGGAAGCACAATAAGATGGAGACTGGTCCATTTCTTTCAACACTAATTAAAATTTGCATGGCAATTTTAGTTTGCTACAGCCATGGCTACACTGGGGATCTAGACCTACCCTAGTCCCACCACCAACAATGCAGTGTTTCCTGCATTTGAGGGCATTCTGCTGAACAACTTATAAAGCCTCACTGAGCCTGTAATCACCATGGACTAGTGGGGCAAACTGCTCTTGGACAAGAGGCCCAGGGCACATTTTATTCAAAATGACTACTGATGCTCGCACCTCCATGCTACGAGTCACTGCCATCATTAGCGAATGAGGAGGGTACAAAATTGTGTGCCCTTCTCAACAATGTATCCTTACTGCAAAAATATGCCCATAATTTTCAGTAATTTGTGGCCCATGACTCAGATATCTATTCCTCTTCCACCAGTTATACTCTCCACTTGGCTTAGTGAAATTGCTCATCCATATCCAGCAACACACCCTCTGCATTCTTAATCTCTTCTTTGACTTTTTCTTTTTTTCTCCTATTTTAGCTGAAACCTGAATCTTGCCTGAAAAGTCTCATTTTCCTCTACCTGTCTCAAGAGGTGTTTTTATTTTCTCACTTTCAACATTGGAGATCCGTCCTCCTGGCTTCTAACGTACATTTTCTCTTGTCTATTATGAAAAATCCTGTTCCTTTAAAGTTTATGCCATTCACACAGTGGCAGAGATGTCTAAAAATGCATTTCCTCTGTTTTTTCAGGGTTCCATTTCCCAGCCTCTTTTACAGTAAAATGAAGTCATGTGATTTAGCTCTAGCTAATAGAACATTAAGCAAAAAGTGATATGAGTTCTTGTGGTTCAGTCTTTTAAGAATTGGGTATGCATCAGCTCTGTGCTGTTCCTCAATCTGCTGGCTAGATGCAGTTAACAAATAAACCTATGTAATAATGAAACCAAAAGATAGAAGAAGCCTGGATCTCTAATTCACTACTTGAATAAAGCTAGTCATCTGCTACCTTAAACAGGAAATACATCTACCTTGGACAAGAAAAAGTAGGATCAGGAAATAAATTGCTACCGTCTTTGAGCCATTATAATAACGTGGGCTCTATTTTTCATTGCAGCTGGCATTACCCTTAACTATACTCTTCCTTGTCATCTACTAAATTCCAGTATAGTTTATCTTATCAATGGGAAACTTTGGCATATAACAAACATTTTTTTTCTCTCTGTCCCAACCCTAGCATTATCATGAATAAATGGAATATCCATTAGACAACTTATCCAAAACTATGTCCTCTCAAGTCCTTGACCTCTAATTTCAAATTATTTCCCCCTCAACCTCAGTTTGATTATTTACACTCATAGGAATGTTTTGAATATTGTCATCTCCTATAACTCCTCCATCTTCAAAATCAAAATCAACGAATCTGCCATATGACTGTAATCTCTTCATCACACCAGCTTGTTCAAGCGCTCTCATGATGACTATGAATTGATTTCATTGAGACGGTCATTCTTCTTTCACTTCCTTCCACAACTATCTCACATTCCATCGTGCTTCATTTGAATAACATCTGAAATTTCATTGGTTTTCTGAGTTTTCATCACACCTATCCAACCAAACCGCAAGCCTGCAGGAATTGAGCTGTCTGCCTTTTCTATGATGTAATAACCAGAGAATGGAGCAATAATCAGTAATACCATACAACTGGGAACACCAATTCCAGTATAAAGATGTTTCACAAATTTCTATTTAACTCTCAACACTTCCAACAATACAACCACCAACTTAACATCTCTCAAATATGTCAAAGCCATCCCAAATCAACACTTTGATAAGTATTTGCTGAATTAATGGGTGAATGGATAAACTAATACAAGTAAGTATATAATTATTTCACAATAAACATTCACATATAAAACAAGTATTCATATCCACATCATATAAGAGAAAAAATCTGAATTTAATAGAATCCAAGGAAGCAGATGAATTTTGATTCAAATTTAGATCTTCTCAATTTCCCTAACTCTAAATCCTGAGTGTCTTTCCATCCATGTACTACGATGCATATTGAACTTTATGAAATGCTCTTTCTTCATTTCATGTATTACCATAGACTCAGAGAATTAGGTCTAATTTTGAATGCAGTTATCTGTGACTATAAAAATAATGCCCATGGAAGGCATTCTAATGCTTTAAAACATACACCATTCACTGCAAATACTTTAAATGAAACATTTTAATTTTGTGAATAAAAATGTTTAATAGCCCACACTTCAAATTAAAATTGGTACCAAAATGTATATCCAAAGGAATCATCTCACAAAACGAAGGGGACTTAGAAGTAAAAATTTAAAAACTGACATTTAAAAATCATTGTTTTTTATCCTTTATTGAGTGTTTGCCATGTTGCAGACATTATGCTAAGCAATTTATAGGTGCAGGAAAATAGAACCTATTATTATCCCTATTTTACAGATACGAAAATTGAGAATTAGAGGAAATAATCAAAGCCAGGAGCCAAATACAACTTCTGTATGATTCCAGACACTGCACTTAACATTAAATTGCCTTCCCAATGAGTAGTTAATTATTTCATTTTGAGCCTTTACTTAGTGAAAACTCGACAAGTGTATTTTTTCCTACTAATAGCATCTGATAATGAGACATTTCAATTATAATCAGATGGAGAAGGAAGGCACTGTGTATATCATAAAGCTTAACATTTCCGGGATATTAAATGAGCAAATTGTTTAGTCTTACCCATGAATTCAATCCCCAAGTGGTCTGCTACACCAAAGTCAGCATGGAAGGAAGGGGAAGAGAAAAAGAGAAAAAGGTTAGAAAAAACTCTATACATGGAAATCAGTGCTTATAAGACTAACCCTCCAAGGCAAGGCACAGCCTCAATTTTAACCCCTATGTTTGCTTAGAAAAGATACGTTACAGGTCACCAACAGTAGAGTTACTCTGAACACTGATGGGTATTTCCCCCAAAGCCTCTCAGCTATAGCTTAGATTTTAGGTGAACTAACATTGCATAAATCATGAGGAATGCTAAGTATAAATTTAGCTAAGAGAGAAAAAGAAAAATTGTTATACCATGAACATCTGACACTAATATTCTTTTCAGAACCCATAATATTTTATGTGGAATAACATATTTATTGAACCTCTATAACAAATTTATTTGAACCTCTATAATAAAAATAAAAGTGAATAAGCAAGGAACTTCTGCATGCCAGGCCCTAATCAGGTGTACTTTACCTCCACAAAAAAGCAATGATGTTGGACTTTTTTCTCTCTTTCTTTCACTTTTTAGATGAGAAAACTGTGCTTCAGTGAGATTAAAACTCTTACATAGGTTACAAAATCTGAGACAGTTCCAGGGCACGTGCATATAGAATGCAAACCATCTTGACCAGCTAACATCTGCCTGATCAGCAGAGCAATGAACTGTACTGGGCTGGACCCAAGTATTCAACCTCAGATGTTTCTCTATTTAAATGGTTCTTTTTTTAATCACTCAGTTATTCACTCATTCACTTTTAAAATTCACTGCATTAATTAATATTTTTTTCTGTTGCCATAATATTTGTCTGAAGTGAGAATAGGGAAAAAACTATTGCTACCATTGTAATTGCTTCCAAGACTAATTGCTGAGCTTCATTTTATGAATTCTTTATTTAGCAAATAAGCTTTTCCTTTTAGAAAATATGCATCTAGTTACCTAAATTTCAATGCCTTTTGTGTTTGTAAATAGGTCATTAAAATTTTATTTGGAAAAATATATATATATACATAGTATAAAATTTATCATTAAAACCATGTTTAAGTGCATGACTCAGTGTCATTAATTATTAAGTTGATGCAAAAGTAATTGTGGTTTTTGCCATTACTTTTGTTAACTTGATACATTCACAACGCTGTACAACCACCACCCTTTTTTCCAAAATCTTCCATCACCCCAATCAGAAACTCTGTGCCCCCTAATCCATAATTCCTCATTCATCCCTCCTCCCAGCCCTTGGTAACTTCTAATCTACTTTCTATCCTCATCAATTTGCCTTATGAACCGTTCACATTTACTTATATAAAGGAAGATGGTGACAATGTTTCTAAAAAGTAGATGCATTCATTTCCTTCCCTGGCATTTCTTGACTGCTTACTCTGTGGTCATCATACACACGGTGATAGATATCAGGCACACTTTCATGTAAAGAAAGGATTCTTGTTCTAAGTAGCTCAGAAGTGAATGAGAGACCATGGAGAAAAAGCTATGGTCATTCTTTGTAATAAGTTCTATAATGGAAAAGCAGAAAATGTGCACTGGATGAAGAGGTCACGGACCCATAAACTTGCTCCTAGGAGGGAGAGAATGTACAATACAAAGAATAAAGTTTGTACAACCCCATCAAAGAGTGGGCGAAGGATATGAATAGACATTTCTCAAAGGAAGACATTTAAGCAGCCAAAAATCATACGAAAAAAAGCTCATCGTCACTGGTCATTAGAGAAATGCAAATCAAAACCACAATGAGATACCATCTCACACCAGTTAGGATTGCGATCATTAAAAGTCAAGAAACAACAGATTCTGGAGAGGATGTGGAGAAATAGGAACACTTTTACATTGTTGTTGGGAGTGTAATTAGTTCAACCATTGTAGAAGGCAGTGTGGTGATTGCTCAAGGATCTAGAACAAGAAATATCATTTGACCAAGCAATCCCATTACTGGGTATATACCCAAAGGATTATAAATCATTCTGCTATAAAGACACATGCAAATGTATGTTTATTTCATCATTATTTACAATAGCAAAGACTTGGAACCAACCCAAATGTCCATCAATGATAGACTGGATAAAGAAAATGTGGCACATATACACCATAGAATACTATGCAGTCATAAAAAAGAATGAGATCATATCCTTTGCAGGGACATGGATGAATCTGGAAGCCATCATTCTCAGCAAACTAACACAGGAAGAGAAAACTGAACACCACATGTTCTCACTCATAAGTGGGAGTTGAACAATGAGAACACATGAACACAGGGAGGGGAACATCACACACCGGGGCCTGTTGGGGGGTAAGGGACAAAGGGAGGGAGAACATTAGGACAATACATAATGCATGCGGGGCTTAAAACCTACATGACAGGTTGATAGGTGCAGCAAACCACCATGGTGCATGTATACCTATGTAACAAACTTGCATGTTCTGCACATGTATCCCAGAACTTAAAGTAAAATAAAATAAAATAAAAATAAGGAAGAATGGAGTTTGTAGAAAAGTTGGCAAGACTATTGTCAGTAGCCTTGTTCAGGTCGTTGACTTCTCTGCACAAAAGGTTTTGAGAGCGAATCCCAAGTAAGAGTAGACAAAGAAGTTTATATCAAAGTGAAAGTATTGCAGAGTGAGGTGCAACAAACTTGTTTGTCTACACTTACTTGGGATTCGCTCTCAAAATCTGAGAGGCAGAGTGGGCTGCTCAAAGAGAGAGATAGCCCCTAGTGTCTTGAAGGGAATTTCCTTTACGGAAACTGTACAGACATATTCATAAAATACTGGTGAGGTCAAGTATGTAAAGGTGGATCTGTGGTTAGCACATACACTCAGGATCTACATGCTCTAACACATATCATATGTATCATTAGCATATAAAATCTCCATCTAAGGATGTTTTTTGGTATTAAAATGAGAAAAATATTACTATAAGCTAAACCTTGAGTCTAGCTATGGGTGTGGGACACTGGAGGAGTCTCTGCCCCTCTCCCAATACCCAGCAGGCAGAAATTTGTACCTAATAGTTTCTTGTGCTTTTGATGCTGATTGGTTGGAGACTGGGGAAGTTACATCAGGATTAAGGGACTTCTGTTCTCTTCCCCAAGCCCATACTGAGTATCAGGAACTTGTAACCATCTGGCAGTCTGTTGGTATTCAGTAGGACCGCTTATCTTGCAAAAGAGTTAGGTGCTGATGCATGAGGGTGCAAGGGGAAAGAGCCAGCTATAAAAGTGGCCCATTGAGCTTTACACACAGGACAAGTAAGTATGGGTCCTAACCTACTTATCCTGCCTCAAGATCATGTGTTCATTCTTATGCAAATAGGAAGCTTCATGACTGTGGTACCTAGAACATTGGAGAGAGACTAGAGTTGTGGCATTTAAAATAAGGATTACCTATCATTACACTCAAAATAATATTTTTAAAAGGCTGGGAATAAAAATTAAACTTTTTCATATAGACAGAAGAGGAGGTTGCAGGAAAGAAACCAGGAGAGGCAAGTGTACAGAAATCAGGAAGCAGAGGATCGCAAATAGTGGCCCACAGGTGTTCCATGACATGAGTAGGCAATTAGAAAGCCTTTAGATTCAGCCTGTTTGAACAAGAACTTTCCGCTGCAGCTGAGATGGCTCAGAATTGGCTGCCTGTCATCTGTTTTGCTGGCAGGTGCAACCCAGGCTTGGCCTTTTTCCCTTCTTCCGTGACCTTCAGTGCTCTGCCTCCGGATGTGACAAGGGATATGGAGCATTGGGCTTTGTGAATCTGTAGATTGTGCTAAGAAATGAGTGGCATGTTTGATTAATGGAGGGCCAATCTGAATGCTTTGAAACCTCAATACATTCATGACCAGTAGCAGAGACAGAAATCAGAATTTGGAAATTATTCAAACACTGAATAGGATAAGTAGGAATCTTCTTAAGGGAAAGAAAATCTGTCCTCTTTTAACATAACAGAAAAGTTATCCAATTATTAGAGTTGTTAACTTTCAGAAATACTCTCAAGCAAGACGGCATTTATATTTTTGTATTTTAATGGGAAATTATTTACTAATTTTTTATAATAGCTTATTCATGGAAACTGACACCACTGAACATACAAATAAAAAGTTAACTCTTATGTAAATTATTTTTCTCTTTCTCTCTCTCTTTCTCATGCATACACACACACACACATACACACACATACATGCTTCCATTGTTTTACTGAAATGTTAAACACTGTGATCATTATTGCAGGATTTGATTCATATGGAAGAATCAATGAAAATCCATGAAGAACAGATGACGAAAAATCATTTGAGTCATACACAGATCATATAAGCCACACTATTTCTCATAACCCGTCACTGGCTATTTCTCAAAGCAAGCAGTGTGCCCAGGGATATTAATGCCTGCAGGAAAACATCAAGCGAGACAGGGGAAGATTAACTAATTAATAGTTTATTCATTCACTCAGCAAACTATGTGTCAAGTACTGCACAGATATTAGGGTGGAAGAAGAGGCACATAGTTTAAGCAAAAACAGTTTGATTTTATCTATGAGATACATATGTTTGAACATATAACTTCCTTTTAACACTCCAAAACTTTTATTTGTAAAATTAGCATTTGTTTTGGAACACTCCCACCTTTGGATTATATAGTAGTGGGTAACATTTACTGAGCACTTACTGTATACCAGGAATTGCTTTAAATATTATCTCACAGCAATTGATAAGATTGTTGTAATGCTCATTTTACAGGTAAGAAACGGAAGCACAGAGAGGGGAACTAACTTTCTCTAAACCAGATGGCCTGTAGGTGCTGGGAACACGATGGAGCCTAGGCCAGCTTGGCTCTTAGCTACCATTTATACTCAAAGTTTACTTATCCCCTTCCTGTAAAGAAAAACCTAATTTTTACAAAATTATCAAGTAATGAGATCTTCAGGGAGGAATTATTTAATCCACTTAAGAGAACAAGTTGTTTTCAAGTATCCTCAGAGAGAGTAGAAGCACCACTTATTTATTTTCTCACCCCTAGTTTATTGATGAAGTGCCAAATATAAGCTAGGTAGCGGGGCAGACAAAGGAAGACAACTGTTATCTGTCTCCAAGGAGTCCAACTGGCAAATCATTAATATTTCTTCATTGGTTACCAGGGAAATTTCTTCACAACGAGGCTGGCCTAGTTGAAGTTATTTGCTTGCACATACAGCAAGCAATATATAAAATGTTGAGTCTGAAAATATGCCCAACATTGAACCAAATTATCTTACAACTGGCAACACACTTAATAAATGCCAGCAGCTCTGCTGCAGAGCTGAGACATTCTTAAGATTTTAGGACTAGGTACCTGTCTAGCGAGACAAAATGAATGTTTTTTTAACACCAAAAATTCCTGGGAAACACTTGGAAATTCAAAGCCCAGATTTTTTAATTAACAAAAATTATATAAATTTATGCTGTACAACCAGATATTTTGAAATATGTATACACTGTGGAATGGCTAAATCAGGTTAATTAACATACGCACTCACATACTTATCTTTATGTGGTGAGAACATTTAACATGTACTCTGTCAGCAAATACATTGTTATTAACTATAGTTGCCGCATTGCACAATAGTTCTCTTGAACTTTTTCTTCTTATCTAACTACTAACTGAAGTTTAAGGCCCGAGTATTTCTAAAGCATTCACAATTCTGTATGACTGAACAATTCAAAACCTCTTGTTTATATGCTGACAAAAAGGGGCTGCTGACATTTCCCCCAGGTGGGCAGGCTGCAAGCGAAACATCAAGCGAAAACATCATTGCCTTGATTCCAATCTCAGGATGCCACCTTTAACTTGTTACCCAGCCTATGAACAGGAACTCACTGCAATGCAGCCCTGGGACAAAGCGACACAGTGTGGGTTTAAGCACCAGCCCTGTGCTAACAGTAACGGAGTGAGATGATCCTGGTCATACAAGAGTCCTAAATGTGATCATTTAAACTCTGGTCTATGGGATATGGAAAAGCGTGTTCCAGGAAAATATTGATCTGTGTTTTAAAAAGTTAGACTACTGGCCGTGTGCGGTGGCTCACACCTGTAATCCCAGCACTTTGGGAGGCCGAGGTGGGCAGATCACAAGGTCAGGAGATCAAGACCATCCTGGCTAACACAGTGAAACCCTGTCTCTATTAAAAATACAAAAAATTAGCCAGGCTTGGTCACTAGTGCCTGTAGTCCCAGCTACTCTGGAGGCTGAGGCAGGAGAATGGCATGAACCCGGGAGGCAGAGCTTGCAGTGAGCGGAGATGGCGCCACTTCACTCCAGCCTGGGTGACAGAGGGAGACTCCGTTTCAAAAAAAAAAAAAAAAAAGTTAGACTACTGCCTTGAAGTTAAATGGGCTTCTCTGCTGCAAGAATCCCCCAATTCCCTCCTAGGTGTGTGGAGGCTATGGGCAGTAATTCAGTGACAGCATTTCCAACTTGATGAAAACAGCTAGGTTGTCATGGAGCGCCCAGTGGAACTAGTGATATAAGGTACCTGCTCTGGGAAATACTTGCCATATGAGTGTGGAGCAAACCACCCACTCAATTACAAAACATGTCAGTCATAAATGCTTTATCTTAATAACTGAACTGAAATCTGTCACTCTGTAGATTCCACCCACAGATCCCTGTCAAGTAACTTTTTCACTGGTGACACTCCAGGTAGAGGTAGTCCATTGCAACTGAGAAGAGCAAATAGGTTTTGTGAGGAAGGCAAGTTGAGTCTTCCACATTTGCTAACCATAATACCTGAGCTCATCATGCTCTAGTAGTTTCTAAAATCATTGTAAAGAAATGTAATTGTCTCAGGTATCAACAGTGGGTCCGTGTGTTCTTGCTCCGAGATAAGAGTATGGACAAGATGATGAGATGTCCTGTGTTGAGACATTGCCCTGCATGTCCCAGTTTATTACAGCAAAACAGGCAAGCTGAGAAAGACTGGAGTAGACTTTAAGAGTTCTGATTAGGAGGGGAGAAGGGAATGGGGCTGGCTCTGGCTGTAGTTGCTGAGGGAAGCTGCAGGCTAGAAAACCAAACATGGGATCCACAGAATATATACATTTCAAAAAGTAAAAGGGTCAAAGGACAGCGGAACAGGGTTCAATAAAGGCTTCCAGAGCATAGGGCTGTGTCAACAAGGGATGTGACATTTGATGGTCACTAAGAGAATATGGCAGCAGGAAGGAGTGTGGCAGCCAGATCCAATCTCTTTGGCCTTAAATCCCACAGTGGGAAAGGGGCACAGGGAAGTGTCAAGAGTGTGAGCACACTCCTGGTGAGCGAGGCAGAAAAGCTCCTTTCCAGGAGCTGTGTTCAATCCTAGAATGTCTGTTCTAAAAGGAAAGGGATATTATCACTTCATCCTTTTTCTAGCATCTTATCCTTAGTGCAAGATTTAGGATGTTAATTTCAGGGCTGATTCTAAACTTCATGCTCCCTTTATGAAATTTTGCTAAGTCACTAAATACATAATTTTATTTTTATGGGCATGTACATTTGATTTTAGATTTACACATGTTCACAAATAAAAAATGGAAGGTAAAAAAATCGTATTAATCTAAAGAAATTGATACTTCTCTCCATATCTCTTAGAATTAATTCCTGCTAATTGTTTTATGTTCTTTCTAGTCTTCCTTCCATATATTTAAAATAAACTCAATGTCAGTTTTACATAAAATCATCCTGTTTTATGTGCCTAAATCGGGAGTCTATCTGTGGCCACTGCAGTTCTATAATCCCAATCTCCCACACCCAACCTCCATCACATCAGAACTGACAGCCTTTTCCACTGTTGAGAGTAGGTCATGACATTATTACCACGGTCAGCCTCACACCAGACAGGCCATCAGTCATGCAGGAGGGAAAACCACTTTCCTGGAAAGCACACAGCCCCAATCTCCTTTCTCAGGGCTGTGTTACAGAGTATGATCTCTTTATTTTTCTTCCCCAAAACTCCACTGCTGATATCTGAATTTAATAATCTCTTATCATCCTCTAAACAAGAATGTTGATTGGTATCAAAGGATGGAGAGAAGCAGGCAGCCATAGAGACTGCACCCCATGTTGATGTACAGCAAACTCAAGATGAGCACTCTGCTAAGCAAAGTCAAAGGGCATGACAAGGTTTCAACTGAGGTTAAGGAGAGATCATTTGCTTAGGCTGCTCCTCAGAGATGGATTTTGACTAAATAATGGGTAGAATTTTGCAGTGCAAACATCTTGGAGCATTAGACTGAAATCTTATTCCATTTTTGCAATTACCGATTAAAGGATTTAATAAGAATTACCATTATAGAGAAGAATTCTTCATTCAAAAAGAAAATACTTCTGTATTGTTTCTGTCGCTAGTGATAGTAACTGTGTACAAGTGAATACACTAGAGTTCCTGCTCCTGAGACTCACATGTGTCCCCCAGGATCTTCTCATGTTTCATCAACTTTCTAAAATTCTTGCATTTTGTCACTGGACACTTCTGCATATATCCTTTTCTTTTCTTTTTCTTTCTCTTTTTTTTTTTTTTTTTTGAGACATAGTTTTGCTCTGTCTCCCAGGCTGGAGAGCAATGGCATGATCTCGGCTCACTGCAGCCTCTGCCTCCCAGGTTTAAGTGATTCTCCTGTCTCAGCCTCCCAAGGAGCTGGGATTATAGGCACGTGCCACCATGCCCAGCTAATTTTTGTATTTTTAGTAGAGACAGGGTTTTCCCATGTTGGCCAGGCTGGTCTCAAACTCCTGGCCTTAAGTGATCCGCCCACCTTGGCCTCCCAAAGAGCTGGTATTACAGGCGTGAACTACTGTGCCCAGCCCACATATTCTTTTATCTAATTTTTAAAATTAGACTGTAAAGTAGTGCAACTGAGCACCATTTAACAATTAAAAAAAGAAGCTTCTGTGTAAAACTGAAGGTCATATTTGTAGATTCCTAGATTCCTAGGATGGGAAAAAATCTCAGATCCCAGGACTGAAGGGTAGTTGTTTCTTTTTCTCACTCTTTCATCACTCCACCCTATCACAGAGTCTGACATTTTGTGGACACTCAATATGTATTTATTGCATGAGTAAAAATGCCATCTGGTTAAGCTCTCAGCCTGTGACATCTATATGTCTTTCAGAGCATATCCAGCCTGTTCTCTGACACTTCTGAGCTTTTAATGATTCCAAGCAACGTGACACCTCTGGTGGCAACTCATTCAATATTGAAAAACGATATCCACAAATGTTTCCAGAAAACTCCCCCAAATCAAAGTACATTTCAATTCTACTCACTTGAATCTACAATTCTGGAATCCAGAAAACACTAGATTATTATCCAACAGGGCCCAACTCATGGCTGTCTTTGTTACGTAATTTTTGTATATAATTTAGGATTCACTTGAGTAAGTGGTCCACTATCAGAAAAAATATTAAATTTTCCATGGTCACTAAAATGCCATTATATATGCTAGTTAAGGCTTTTTCCCCTTAACAACATCTATTTAATCAATCTTTGTAACAGCTATCACATGTTCTCGGTTTTTTTTTTTTCTATCTTTTCAGCTTCAATCTTTATTAGTATTAATGAAGGCACACGGCTGGAAGTGGTGGCTCACACCGGTAATCCTAGCACTTTGGGAGGCCGAGGCAGGCGAATCACTTGAGCCCAGGAGTTTGAGACCTGCCTGGACAACATAACTAAACTCCATCTCTACAAAAAATACAAAAATCAGCTGGGCATGGTGGTGTGTGCTTATAGTCCCAGCTACCAAGAAGGCTGAGGTGGGAGGATGGCTTGAGCCTGGGAAGTCGAGGTTGCAGTGAGCCCAGATACTGCCACTGCCCTCCAGCCTGGGTAACAGAGTGACACTGTCTCTTTAAAACACACACACACACACACAGAGAGAGAGAGAGAGAGAGAAGAGTTTACAATTAATAGAAGGAAGGGTTAGAATAAAATAGGGGAAAGTCTACTCAAAAAAGAGAAAGAAATGAAAGAAAAGAAAGAAGGATTACATGGCAAACAGCCATGTGTTTATATATGTGTTTGCAGTTATCATACTAATGATTGAAGCCTTGGTTCACAAATTGTTTTAATACCATGCTTTTATTCACACTTCTAAATTGAAATTGCAATATCATCATGATGAATACTAGTTCACAAAATGATGGACATACTTTAAGAAACATTGCTCTGAGCTGCACTCCACTGAAGAAATGCCAAAGACAACTCGCCTCCACTTCCCATCATGGATAACACCTTGTGACATGAAGATACTAGAAGAGGAACCCTCTCCTGCCCATCTGTCTAAGACAGAGGAACCAAACAGAAAGGCTACCCAAGGGGTTCAGGTAGAGGATTCTTAGTCCTGGACCAACTGCCCAAGATATTCATCTAGAGCAGCCAAATACTGTAATGTAGTGGATATGGTAGAAAATCTCTTTATTGATGACTTAAGAAAAGAGAAGTTCCATGGTGAGAATGTAGTGAAAAGAATTCATTCTAAGAAGGCAAGTTGAGACCCTAACCAAGAGGAGGTACTCTTAAGTTAGGACTCAGGAAATTAGGCAGCAACTGATACCATCAAGAAATTGTGTGAGGTAAGACAAGATGAACTCACATTTTTAAAAAATTATTTTGTTAACTACTCTTCAAGTTAGGCTCATATTTAGTGGCAAGGCACTGTAGCTTCTGAAGTCGGGCTTGTCCATTGTTAAAGCCTGGTTGGCTTTGTTTACTATATTTTGTTTTACACGATGGTGTCTGCTTATGTGGAAAAAATCATTCTTCAAATGCAGAAGGCATCTGGCTATTTAAAGTTCTTTCACAGGAAATCACTGAAAGATCAAACAACAAAAAATAAAGAACACCCTTTCTCCCCTTTCCCCCAAAACTCCAAGCATTCTGTTCTGCTCATACTCCCTGAAATAGACCCCTGTACACAACACACATCATCTTTTTGTTCCTGCCATTCCATTAGCTTAAATATCTTTCCTGATGAACTCCCAAGTCTTCCTCTAACAAACTCTTCCCATCTTTCAAGGCCTAATTCCTCCGGAAGCTATCCCTGATTTCCTGAAATAATGTTACCTGCTCTACTTTTCTATGAATGATGATGGGATCTCCATTTAGCATGTAGAATTATTACGCCTTGGATTATAACTAGTAGCGATATATCTATATCATAATTAATTAGGTGAACTGTGATTTTCTTCCACCTCTAGTGCCTTTCCAATAGCATATGGCAAGTGAATGCTTATTGAATCTTTTTGCATAATCCCACCAATTTTCTTTCTCATTGTAGGTATACTTTTGGGAAGTATAAACCTCAACAAAATTGGCATAGAAGGGACATACCTCGAAGTCATAAAAGCCATCTATGGCAAACCTACAGCCAGCTTCATACTGAATGGGGAAAGTTGAAAGCATTCCCCCTGAGAGCTGGAACAAGACAAGGATGCCCACTCTCACCACTTCTATTCAACAAAGTATGGGAAATCCTAACCAGAGCAATCAGACAAGAGAAAGAAATAAAGGGCACCCACATTAGCAAACAGGAAGTAAAACTGTTGCTGTTCGCCAATAATATGATTGTATACGTAAAAAACCCTAAAAATGCATCCAAAAAACGCCTAGAACTGATAAATGAATTTAGCAAAGTTTCAGCATACAAAATTAATGTACACAAATCAGTAGCACTGCTATACACCAACAGCAATCAAGCTGACAATCAAATAAAAAACTCAACCCCTTTTACAAGAGCCACCAAAAAATATAAATAAAAAAAATACTTAGGAATATACCTAACCAAGGAGATGAAAGACCTCTACAAGGAAAACTACAAAACACTGCTGAAAGAAATCATAGATGACACAAACAAATGGAAACACGTCCCATGCTCATGGATGGGTAGAATCAATATTGTGAAAATGACCATGCTGCCAAAAGCAATCTACAAATTCAATGCAATTCCCATCACAATATCACCATCATTCTTCACAGAACTAGAAAAAACAACCCTAAAATTCATATGAAACCAAAAAAGAGCCCACATAGCCAAAGCAAGACTAAGCAAAAACTTTATACTAATTTCTACTAATGCTTTCATTCAGGCCATCTTTGGCGCCATAATTTTCCAGATTTTCTGGGCATTTCCAAAAGGTGTCCATTAAAATACACACATGCACACACTCCACATTTGGAATTACATAATTTATTGCTCATTGAATTGCAAATCACCTACAGTGGGTTGGAGGAAGGTAAAATCCTGCCTTACCCTATTCTAACCAGGCCATCATGCAAGTGACTACACCAATAAAAAGATTTTTTAAATGTCTTCTTTTAAAAAGAAAAAAATCACGGAGGGTTGACTGCAATGGAGGAAACTATTATCTAATAATTAGTTGGGAAGTCAGTTGAATCCAGGTATTTGAAAGTCTTACCCTCATGCTCCCACTACCTTCTCCTCTAGTCTTGGTAACTTTCTATATGCATTTTCAAGATATTTAACTGGAAATAATTACTTCACTCGGCACCCTATTAGTGTGATAACCTTTTCAATGTGGTCTGCAGATATCAGAAGCTAAGTATGGATGAATTTAGAAATTTCTAATTTTACATCACTTAGCCATTACCAAGGCAAACTAATAAAATCTACAACATCTTTCCTTGAAACTACCATCTACGTATTATAGGTTTGGGAATCTGAATGACATCCTCCTCCCTCATCCTGATAGCATCCTTGCTAGTGACAGTATTTTATAGACGAGAAAACTGAGTTTCAGAGAGGTGAGCTAATTTTCTTTCTTTCTTTTTAATAGATGCATTTTATTTTACTATTATTAATTTTTAAACTTTAAGTTCTGGGATACATGTGCTGAATGTGCAGGCTTGTTACATAGGTTTACATGTGCCATGGGTGGTTTGCTGCACCTGTCAACCTATCATCTAGGTTTTAAGCTCCGTGTACATAAGGTATTTGTCCTACTGCTCTCCCTCTCCTTTCCCCCCAAGCCCCTGACAGGCCCCGGTGTGTGATGTTCCCCTCCCTGTGTCCATGTGTTCTCATTGTTCGACTCCCACTTATGAGTGCTAATTTTCTTAAGATATGAAGTATCTGACTTTGTTAAAGCACGCAGGCTTCACCCACAGAAAACTTTCCACCTTGTTTAGTGTTCCCTGTGGATCAGTGATGCTGCAGCCCTATCCTGCTTCTCCAGTACTATCCCCACCTTCCCTTTCCAATTCCAAAGTCCCGCCTTGATCATATGCAGTCTGGTAAGCTTCATTTGTATCGATTCACTTCAAGTAAAACCAGCGCTGGAATGCATATCTTTTGCTACAGAGGGTCACTACTACAAATGGTCTTTTGTGGAATGTTTTATGTCTATATATTCTGAGTTTCATCACACTCCACTGTAATTATTATAGTCATTAGTTTGCTTGCACATCTTCTCCAAGTGACTGTAAGCAATTTAATTAAATGATTTGCTTAATTTTTCTTTGTATCATAGATTTCACGACAATTCCTGGCACAGATCAAGCATATGAACAAATTAAAAAAGAAAAAAAAAACTAAATAGCTTCATGGACTTTCGAACTTTTGTTCAAGGTGATCTCTCTTATTTGTAGCTCCTTCTCTCCTGTAACCCTTCTTCCAATGCCTTAGGGAAGGCAGATCTTGGCAATAAAAAAAAAGAGAGAGAAAAATATTTGAGGTTATCCAATCCTTAGCTCAGAAGAAATAAAGGTACAGAATAATAGATTTCATGGTATAGACAAAGGACCAGATGCCCTCTGCAGATTAATACACTAAACATTTTCTAGTTGAAGGTAACAAGTGGAAAAAAATCCAGAATGTCTGGGAGAAGACCTTCAGCAATAAATATGCACGCTGCTGCTGCTAAGCCATGCATTTCTTTCCCTGCCTCCTGCTCCAATGAGAGAAAATAAGACAAGAATCGTCAATGCCACAGAGAATCTGCCCAACCCCAAGCTCCGTGTCCTCCAAGAGCACCAATGCTTAGGCTCTGCATAAGTCATGCCTCTTCCCAAAGTTTGATTCAAACTCCAGGAAGCTGGAATTAGATAAACAAAATGTGTTTACACTTTTCTCTAAGCCAGTGAAATGTAACTTTAAATAGAAAATTAGGAAATTTAAATAATAAAAAATAATAATACAGCTTAAGTTTTTAAGGCTTAATCAAGGCAGTCACTCTATTTACTTTACATGACTTAACCCACCGAAAACCTACAGCCACATTATAAAGTCGGTTCTATTTTTATTCCCATTTTAGAGATGCAGCTGAAGCGTGGGTTAACAAATTTCCTCAACTTGTAAAAAAAGTGCTGGGATTCAAACTCAGGTGATAGGTTTCAAGCATTTACCCCTTAAATTCAGTATGTCTATGTCCAGTTACCACACATCCACCCCACATTTTGTAGACTGAGATTTGTTCCTGCTGCAAAGTTAAGAAGCTATTTAATTAACTTCCTATATTTCAAAATTAGATACAATCTCACTGAACTCAATATCATGTTATCTTTACATTTTACTTTACTTTAAACTTCTCTGTTTTTAAATTGGTATTTTTTTTTTTGCTCTTAAAAAATTTGGAGTCTAAGGTAATTTGTATGGCAACTAAACAAAATATTTAAACAGCTAGGTGCAAATAATTTTTCAACCAATTTTTGAGCTTTCACGCTGTTAAGCACTTACTATTGGATCATTCTTGCTACCAGCATTTGATATTATTAAACTGAACAATTTTATTTGGTGTCAATTCAGTTTGAATTTTTGTTTTAAGTAATTTTTCTTTTTTCAGGTTGATAGATGGATGGTGAATCCAAGATGAGTTCAAAGCTGTAGGAGATTTAAATAAAACCTTTCCCCCGTTGTTCAAATTGAGCTTTCACTAGAGGAAACGAAATTCATTTGCTCATTGCAGGGACCAAAAGGTGACAGCAGCGCACTGGGGACCAGAAATGTCAATCAAAGATATGAGTGGGAGGAGTGAATCTTGTAATGGCTGATAATCTCATCACTCTGGATGACTGCATGGCTACAGCAAGCCAAATTCTCTTCTGCACCAACTTCATCTGTTCCTTCCAGTGCTAATATTCAATGCCCCCTCTAAGGTGCTTCTCCTAAGTGCAAACTCCTTGAAGCATCCTCTAGAAAACTTGTCTCCATTCCTCTGTCAAGCATTTCCTTGTATAGGCAATGCTTTGTCTAACTGTTCACTTAGCCCCTTCTGTCTTCTACCAACAAGCTGGTTCAAGCCAACCACTTCTCTCACCTGGATGGTTTTACTACAGAAGCCTTCTCCCTCATTTATCTGCTTCCACCTTTGCTCCCTACCTACATTCTCTTTCCACACGGCCCAGAGAGATCCCTTTAAAACTTAAGTCAGATCACACTATCCGTTTGCTTGAACATCCCTCCCATGGCATCTCATCTTCAGAATAGAAGCCAAAGTCACCATCAGAATCTAAATGGACCTATACAATCTATGTGGTCTTCTCTGACCACACTCCTCCTACCATTCCCCTCTCCCTTACTCCATCCAATTCAGCCACATTAACCTCTTAGCAGTTCTTCTAACCAAAATACATTCTTCTTCCTCAGAGCCATGGGCTGGCTGCTGCATCTGCCTATAATGCTCTTCTTTCAGACATTTACAAAGCTCAATCTCTCACCTTCTTTCACTCCTGATGGCATCTTATCCGAGGTCGTATCATATAAAGCAGCACTTCCTATCCTCCTCACCCTACTTTTCTTTACTTCTAACAATTTACCACCATATAAAGAATAACCATGTCTCTCTGGTAATTTTCTATTTCCTTTTCTGCTCCACACTAGAATCTAAAGCTCTGTGGGGCAGGGGCTTCACTGTATGTTAGTTATCTAGGGCTTCCATAACAAAGCACCAGAAAGTAGAAGGCTTAAACAAAAGTAACGTATCCTCTCCCAGTTCTGGAAGGTGGGAAGTCTGAAATCAAGGTGTCAGCAGTGTTTGTTACACCTCAGGATTGTGAGGCAGAATCTGTCCTTTGTCACTCTCCTAGCTTCTGATGGTTCGCTGGCAATCTTTGCTATTCCTTGGCTTGTAGAAGCATTGCCCTGATCTCTCCCTTCATCTTTACGTGGTGTTCTCCCTGTGTGCATGTCTGTGTCCAAATTTCCCCTTTTGATAAGGATATCAGTTACATTCGATTAGCGCCCATGCTAAAGACCCCATTGTAACTTGATTACCTGTTTAAAGACCCTCATCTCCAAATAAGGTAATTGGAGTTACTGGTATTAGGACTTGTATAAGCCCATTCTCATACTGCTAATAAAGACATAACCGAGACTGGGTAATTTATAAAGAAAAAGAGGTTTAATGGACTCACAGTTCCACATGGCTGGGAAGGCCTCACAATCATGTGGAAGGCAAAGGAGGAGCAAAGGCACATCTTACATGGCAGCAGGCAAGAGAACATGTGCAGGGAAACCCTCAGATCTCGTGAGACTTATTCACTATCATGAGAACAGCATGGGAAAACCCACCCCCATGATTCAATTGTCTCCCACTGGGTCCCTCCCACCATGATATGTGGGGATTATGGGAACTACGGTTCAAGATGAAATTTGGGTGGGGAGACAGACAAACCATATCATTCTGACTACCACCCTTCCCAAATCTCATGTCCTCATAATTCATAATACAATCATGCCCTTCCAACAGTCTCCCAAAGTCTTTACTCATTTCAGCCTTAACTCAAAAGTCCACAGTCCAAAGTCCCATCTGAGACAAGGCAAGTACCTTCCACCTATGAGCCTGTAAAATCAAAGCAAGTTAGTTACTTCCTAGACACAATGTGGGTAAAGGCATTGGGTAAATACACCCATTCCAAATTGGAGAAATTGACCAAAATGAAGGGGCTACAGGCCCCATGCAAGTCTGAAATCCAGCAGGGCAGTCAAATCATAAAGCTCCAAAATCTCATTTGAATCCATGTCTCACATCTGGGTCACCTTGATGCAAGAGTTGGATTCCTATAGTCTTGGGCAGGACACAACATATACATCTTTAGAAGAAAAAATTTAAGCCACAAGGATGTGTTTGTGTTGTTTTATTCATTGTATCTATGACATCCAACAGAATGTCTGATATAAAGTAGGTGCTCAACAAATATTTTTTAGTGACTCAATGAAATTCATCATATTGGAATGCAGCAAAGGCCAGCTTATCCATTCATACATTTCCAGCTCCCTGTGACCTTTGTGTCAAACTCACGACTCTAATACAAACTACTCCTTTTACTGTCATGCTTTTTTCTCTGCATATATGTTTATCTATCTCGAAATAAAATCAATGTTTAATTACTTATTTAAATTTAGCAAATATTTACTCAATGCCTACACTATAACATGCTCTGTGAACCCTTGTGAGGATATTAGAATAAATAAAGTTTAAAAATCTTGTCGAATTCTGTGAGCTTAATATACAATCTCTCCATCCAGATTTAGCCAGCATCTCAAGGTTTCTACTGAAAAAACCCTGGACTACGCACTGGGAGTGCCAAAGTGTGGAAGACATGGTCGGTGCCCTAAATAAATTTTCAGTATCAGGTGAGGAAATGTAGTCTCCACCATCAAAATACATTTGACTGAAGTATTCATGATATACACATTTTTCTGAAAATTACCATCTGAAAATATTTGGCTTGATGGTACCTAAAGGAATGTGATATAGTGGGAAAAGAATTTGCATTTAATTATATGGGCTTTCATACCAGACTGTACCTTTCAGTAACCATGTTTGACCTTAGATAAGTTACTTAACATTTCTATGTTTCAGTTCCTCATCTACTGAAGAAATGAAATGCATGTGATTTATAAAACAATTAGATTAGATAATATATCTAATCTGGTAGACATTGCTATTTGCCTACTTGATATCTACTCTCCACTGTACCACATCTATTCAAAGTGTCAATGTAGCCAGCTAAAATCCTGAATTTTGCAGCCTTCTTTGTACCATTTAGGGTGGTCATGTGACACAGTGCTGTTTTATAAGACTGGAGCAGATAATTTCCAAATGGGGCTTTCAGCAAAGCTCTTTCTAAAGAGACAGATTTAATTGTCACATGCCATTTGCTGGGTGCCCTCTTTCTTCAGCCTGGAGGATGGACAGAGCAGCCTTCTTGCAATTTGAAGGCAGCTGCATGAGTTTGGAAAACCACATGCTACAATGGTAGATGAGAAGAACTTAAGGAACTGGATCTCTGATGAGTCTGCAGTGCTGTAACAGCCCCAGACTCCTACACCTCTGTACTTCTCACAACTTCAGAAAAATAAAACCCACAATTTACTCAAACCATGGTTTAATTGGGTTTTTTGGCTCTTGCAGTTGAACATTATCTTAACTGATAAAAGCACAAGCACAATCTCGCTCATAGTAGGTGTGTATTTTGTATAGTCTATGTGGTTCTGTTTGCACCACAACTCCAAAACCAAACGACTGCAGAATTTATGTAATGAGAACTTTAGGTTTATATCGTTTGTAAGTGGATATCCTTTTCCTAGAAATGAAGTATTTAAAAGTTATTATACCCCATTATATGCAATTCTTACAATCATGTATTTGTTTTATTATCTTCATATTGTACACACACACCATCTTGACATTACTCTCAAAATCTTTCATTTGTGCTGATTATTCTGCTTTTTCAAGCAGAGAATCTTCTATCTTTGAATTTGTGGCAGTCCCTCATAAATGAACATTAAACAGCTTTCTTCTTTGAATTCTATTTGATACTGAAAAATAATAATCATTCAGGGATCCCTTAAAGTAAGCTCTATTTGTTTCATAAAAATGCATTTTTTAAAATGTATTTTAATAAATCTGTGGAGAGCAGAATCATCATCTGCTATTATAATTCCCCAAATTTCAGAATGCTGAAATTAAATATTCTCTTAGCATTGCAGGTTGTATTATCTTCTCTTCCAGGGAGGCTTCAAGTCTCTTTTCTTCTGAATCTTGTGCCAAGCTTGTTTGCTATCTCTTTTTCTCTTGTAGCCAAAATCCGCTGGTTAGAAAAAGGCCTCGTGAGTGTTCTGCTCGATACAGAGTATTCATTCAGAGCATAGTGGTACCTGCTGCACAGCTAAAAAGATGATCTTCAGTTCTCTAAGTTGTCCTGAATCTATAAGCCCACTCATGAAACAGCATGAAAATGCTAGGAGGACATTCATCTCTTCGGGGGTAATGATGAAGTATAGTTCAACCAGACAGTGTTTCTCAACTATAGACTGTTGACAATCTGTATCAGAATCAGCTAGAGTGCATGATAAAAATGCAAATTCTATGAGCTGTATGTTTAATAAATTCCCAGGGTTACTCTTATGCACTTTAAGTTTGAGGTCTACTCACTTCTCAGTGTGCTATATGTGCGTATGTATTTACGGTAGCTTAAAGGTTAGGTTGCATTAATATTCTTTCTTAGTACTTTTTGTGATTGGATTTCACAGAAATATTCAAGGTAGATAAAACAATGTCCACTGTGTTGTATCTTTTTATTTTATTCATTTTTTCCTTTTGTTAAAATATTTATACTCTTCCATGTCTACTTTTCTCCCTCACATATTGCAAAGGTTTGAGACAAATGTTGCATTGACTTATTTTCTTTTTGTTTTTTTCTTTTTATTTTCTATTCCCAGTTTATCCATTTCCCACAACTTCTGTCTTTCTCCTATAAAGATTTTTAACATCTATACCCTTTTTTTTTTTTTTTTTTTTTTTTGCCTGCCCAGGCATGGTTTTAATTCCCCTTGTGCCTTACACGTATAAGCACACGTTGGCGTTTTCCTTCCAGGATCACAACTTATTTTGTAGATCACCAATTCCTCATTTTCAATAATGACATACATATAAAAAAGGAAATCATCTGGCCTCTTCAGGAAGGGCTTATTGAGTAGGGATAACACCAGTGGTTATCCCTACTGGTATAACCAGTAAGAGCAATGATGCAGCTTCGTCAACTTTATTCCCAGATATGAAAGGAAAAAAGATAGTTAATGTGTATTGATCATTCAGTAAGCCAAGTCCTGTATGAGGCACCACTACTGGCATGTATAGAAGTCAAAACAAGCATGTAATACTTGAAGCCCTTAATTTTTTATTTTCTATTTGTTTTTGAGATGCAGTCTCGCTTTATCGCCCAGGCTGGAGTGCAGTGGTGTGATCTCAGCTCACTGCAACCTCTGCGTCCTGGGTTCAAGCGTTCCTCCTGCCTCAGCCTCCCAAGTAGCTGGGATTACAGGCGCACAACACCACGCCTGGAAAACTTTTGTATTTTTAGTAGAAACGGGGTTTCACCATGTTGACCAGGCTGGTCTCAAGCTTCTGACCTCAAGTGATCCGCCCGCCTCAGCCTCCCAAAGTGTTGGGATTACAGGCATGAGCCACCACTCCTGGCCTGTGAAGCCCTTTAAATTTCCAAACTATTTTTTTGAAATTTGAGAAATAGAAGCAAAGACTTTTTTTTTTAACACTCATTTAATTAACCCTTTGTTGTTCCTTTGAGGAAAGCATTATTTTATTTTGCAAACACTGTCTTCATCAGTCTTTTAGTTATTCTAACACAAATACAGCTTCTTAGTTGGAAAAAAAAAAAAAGATTGTAGAGGCCTTTTGAATCCTAGGAGATTAACTATTTTGTACTATCCTGTAAAATGTTGTGAAGTTGTAGACAGAATTGCATCCCGAGAGATTATTTCTCCATTTTTATATGGGAATGTTGAATCTCAATAAGGGTAAGTAAATTGTCCAAGATCATATAACTAGTAAGTAATATTTCAAACTTGAACTCCAGTTTGGGATTCAAGATACATACTGCAACTATCAGAGATTTTAAACTGCATCAGTGATAACAAGGGCAGGACGCAAACCCAGTCTTGGCATCTGGGGATAGCCCTTTCCCCAGCACTGCACTCTGACTCCCAACGTCTTCTTTATATTTGGATTAATAGACAGTGCAGCAGTATTGTATCAATAAGGACTAAATACAGAGTCCATCATTGTGCATAATAGGATTTAATTAGAAAGAGACACTTAAGGAAATTTTTTTTGAAACAAATAAACGAGGCCCATAAAAGGAGTCACTCACCAGAACATATTAGCTTTCTTTTATAATTTCTGCCATTGTCTGTGATTTATTTTACTTTGCTAATATGTAAGAATTTCATTTAAATTCCCAGCTATTTATGGCATTCATAATCTTAGTTAATTTATTTGTGTTCTTATATACATTTATCTATAGATCTATTTAACTATGACAAATGATATGTTGGAGGTTTCAATTATAATTATGTTTGCAACAAACTCATAAATCTAATATGTTTTGCCATATATATTTAGTTGCTATGTAGATCAGTTTATATTGGTTAATGGCTGGGTATCACCTTGATAAATTGTGCTTTTATCATTACTTAATGTCTCATTTTATCCTGATTCATCCCATTAACCTTCCCTTGCATCTCGCTGCTCATTAATATTGCTACTTTTTAACTTTATGCTTTCAGATTTTTTAAAATGCATTTGACTAGTATCCCTTCTCCCTTCCCTTCATTTTCCATCTTATCATTGAAGGGTGCTTCTTTTAAACAGTAGATAGCCGTGCTTTGCTGTGCTAACCTAACATCTATCTTTAGATGAGATAATTCAGTTGTTTGTATTTATTTTAATAACTAATATGCTTAAGCTTATTCCTTCGGAATTCCTTATATTTATTATTGATTTTATGTTGGTATTTTCCTTTTTCATTACTGTATTAGTCTGTTTTGTACTGCTAAAACAGCATGCCACAGACTGTGTAATTTACAATGAACAGAAATGTATTGGCTCTCATTTCTGGAGACTGGAAAGTCTAGGATCAGGGGCTGGCCAATATCTGATAAGGGCCTTCCTGCTCATCAGTCCATGATGGAAGGAAGGGCAGAGAGGATCAGAGAGAGCAAAGGGAGCTAAATTGTCCTTTAAGAATGACACCTGTGCCACCCATGAGGGGGGTGGAACCCTCATGACATAATTCCTCTTAAATGTCCCACTTCTTAATACTGTTATAATGACAAATTTCAACATGAGTTGTGGAGGGGACAAACTTTCAAATCATAGCAATTACTAATGCAATAAGCATGTTTCAGAGTCTAATATAGTAGTCCCCCATCTTATCCACAAATTTACCTTCTGTGACTTCAGTTATCTATAGTCAATTATGGTCCAAAAAATATTATAGTATTTTGAGAGAGATAGATCATCTTCACGTAGTATTTAGTACAGTATATTGTTATAATTATTCTATCTCATCATAAGCTATTGTTGTTAATCTCTTACTGTGCCTAATTTATAAATTAACTTTATCATAGGTGTGCATGTATAGAAGAAAATATAGTTTTAGCCAGGTGTGGCGGCTTGCGCCTGTAGTCCCAGCTACTCCACAGGCTGAGGCAGGAGGATCACTTGAGGCCAGAAGTTTGAGGCAGCAGCGACATATAATACCACCACTACAACTCTGGTATGGGTGACAGATTGAGATGCTGTATCTAAGAAAATAATTAAAAAATAAAAACATGGGATTCAGTAATATCCATGGTTTCAGGCGTTCTCTGTGGCTTTGGAACATGTCCCTCATGAATTAGCAGGAACTACTGTATGAGCTATTCTCAGTGCTTGGACTATACCATTGAACAAAGCAGAAAAGCCCTACACAGCAAAGACAGGGTTATGATGTGTCTATCAAAACATTTCATTTCCCTCTCAGCCACACAGGAAGACTATATTTACCAGATGCCCTTGCAGGTAAGCAGAACCAAGTTTCTGAGTTCTGACCAATGTAAGAAAAAGGATATATTCTAGTTCCGTGGCTAGACGATGCAGCTTCATCAACTTTACTCCCAGATATGAAAGGAAAAAAGAGAGTTAATGTGTATTGATCATTCGGTAAGCCAAGTTCTGTATGAGGCACCACTACTGGCATGTATACAAGTCAAAACAAGCATATAACACTTGAAGCCCTTTATTTTTTATTTTTTGAGATTCAGTCTCACTTTGTTGCCCAGGCTAGAGTGCAGTGGTGTGATCTCAGCCCACTGCAACATCTGCATCCCAGGTTCAAGTGTTCCTCCTGCCTCAACCTCCCAAGTAGCTGGGATTACAGGCGCACACCACCACGCCTGGAAAATTTTTGTATTTTTAGTAGAAATGGAGTTTCACCACATTGACCAGGCTGATCTCAAACTCCTGACCTCAAGTTATTTTTAAAATTATCCTGCAGCCCTAGAGGGATGAACTGCGAGATGGGTTCTGTATTTCTAAATTCATTCCCAACTTTTTCTGTGGCTATATGGAGGCCAGAATTCCTCTCCATCCACACCAATAGACACAATATTTGGCCATGATGAAAGAAATAAACTTCTGTTGGGTCAAGTAGCAAAAATGTTGATTTACTTTTTCATATGTGATGCTTACCTTTATATGTCAACTTCACTAGGCTATAGTACCCAGTTATTTAACCAAACACTAATTCAGATGTTGCCGTGACAGAATTTTGGAGATATGGTTAACATCTACAACTGGTTGACTTTAAGTAAGAGAAGTTTACCCTCAATAGTTTGTGAGGGCCTCATCCCACAATTGGCTGAAGGCCTGAGGAGCAAAACTGAAGTTTTTCTGGAAAAAGAAATTCTGCCTCAAGGATACAGTACCAACTCGTGCCTGAATTTCCAGTCAGCTGGCCTGCCCTACAGATCTCAGACTTACTAGACCCCACAATCATGTGAGCCAACTCCCTAAAATAAATCTCTTCATATAGGATATGATTATATAATGTGATTATAGTATAATGTAGATCATTATACTAATTAATCATCACTATTCATATTTCTTCTGTTTCTCTAGAGAACGCTGATACACATTTTGGTACAAGGAGTAGGGTATTAATTTCCCAGGGCAGGTGTAACGAATTACTATAAACCAAATGGCTTAAAACAACAGAATTTCATTCTTTCACAATTCTAGAGGCTAGAAGTCCTAAATCAAGGGGTCAGCAGGGCCATACTCCTTCCAACGGCTGTAGGAAAGAATCCTTCCTTGCCTCTTCCAGTTTCTGGCTGTTGGAAGCAATCCTTGGTGTTCCTGGGCTTTGGGCAGCATAACTCCAGTCCATGCCTCAGTCATCCCATGAACTTCTTCTCTGTGTGCCCTCCATCTTCAAGTTTCTCTCTCTTTATGAAGGTATCAGGCATTGGATTCAGGGCCCAATTAATCCTATATGATCCCACCTTAATTTGGTTACATCTGCAGACTATTTTCAAGTAATATTACATTACGATGCAGGTACTAGGGCTTAAGACTTCAGTATGTCTTTTTAGGGGATGCAGGATTCAACCCACAACATCACAGCAATTAGAATACTCTGATTAATACAGAAAAAAAAAGATATGAGGCAGAAGTGATAAACTCTAATTCCAGGCTTTTTCTTAAATACAGTACTTTTAAGTAATTTTCAACCCTCTCCATTTTAAGCTGGTTGGAGGTAGAGAATCCAACAGAGGGTGCTCTGTTCCCTATGTAGAATGGAGTGCCTTGTTCTTTTAATGCACTGAGATTTGAGGTTTGCTTTCTTATAGCAGTTACGATATTCTCTTTAATAACTTTGACTTTGTCAACTTTTCCATCCTAATTGGGCAAAAGAGAATGTAAGATCAATAAGCAAATTATGTGCCATGATTTATTAAATCTAAAATACAATAGATTGCAAGCCTCCAATTGAATTATGATGTCATTGATTATCAGAATCCACCTTTCAGAGATGTAGAAGTACACATTTTAAAAAAAAAATGTGTATGTTGAATATACACGTTACAACGTGATAAGTGCTATGGGAAACAAAGTAGGAGAAAAAGGATCAAGATGGTCTAGGTGGCGTGGAGGGTGAGATTATGCTATTAATAGTCCACCAAGGTAGCCTGCGGAGAAGACAGGAACATGAGCACCACCTGATGGGAGTGAAGGAGTTAACTACGCGGATATCTGAGGGAAAACCTTGTCTTTGTCCTATGTTTGCCAGTTTCCTACAGTTGCTATTTTTGGCCCAGGAAAATTTATCAAACACTTTTTGTGCACAAATGCTACACTTAAGTTAGTAAACTTGTTTTTTATACAGATATAGGTTGAAAATTGTGGGATTCTTTATGTACATATTAGGATTGAACAAATAAGTATATATGTTATAGATAATGAAAGCCATACTTTTAACTGTTGAAGAAGGAAGATAGCATAAGGAAAGAGGGAAAGCTAGAATGAATACTGTAATACTGAAATGGAATTGGAGATATCCATACATTCTTGGGATATTTAATATATATAGATAGATATAAATCAGCAGAGTGATTGTTTAGAAAGATATTCACTAAATTTTTAATATATTTAGTACTGAGTTGTAGAATTTGGAGTAATATTTATTTTTGTCTTTTATCATTTATATGTATACGTTTCCATATAAATATATATTCATGTTTTTTTATTTTGTGTACATATATCATTACATTTTAAAACAATCATATATTTTATAAAAACAATGAAGCCACTTAAATTTTAAAATTGTAACTAAAAATAGAAATACTATTTAGAAGAGAGTTTTGGAAAATGAAAGCAATAATATTACTCAATAATATCTATATTTTTATACATACAAATAGTAGATTAAAAAATATAAAAGAAAATAAATACTTATTACTTATCCCTTGGTGATGGTATTGTAGAGTCTTTTCACACTTCTCTTAATTTTTAAAATTTTATGAAATGAACATATATTGAGATTATAAATAAAAAATGCTATTAAAAACCTTTACTCTGCAGTTATCTTCTCACTTAATTGTAGTAGAAGTTCAACATAATGACATCAAACTTCTAAGATTTGATAAGTATCAGTTTGTTAAAAAATGTTTTCCTGACCCAAAAAGCACTTGTTACTAGATGAATATTAGAGTATCTTATAACCATTTTAAGAAAATGGTAATTTCTTAGATGTATATCATAGAATTGACAAATGATAACTCAGATTTCAAATATTTGTTAATACAAACCATACTACAACTTTCAATTTGGATGATGATGATACAGTTTGGCTGTGTCCCCACCCAAATCTCATCTTGAATTGTAGCTCCCATAAATCCCACATGTTGTGGGAGAGATCCAGTGGGATATAATGGGAGCAGTTTTCCCCATACTGTTCTCGTGGTAGTGAATAAGTCTCACGAGATCTGATCTGATGGTTTTATAAGGGGAAACCCTTTTCGCTTGGTTCTCATCCTCTAGTCTGCCACCATATAAGACAAGACTTCCACCTTCTGCCATGATTGTGAGGCCTCCCCAGCCATGTGGAACTGTGAGTCCATTAAACCTTTTTCTTAATAAATTACCCAGTCTCGGGTATGTTTTTATCAGCAGCATGAAAATGGACAAATACAGATGAGTTCAAATTAAGCATCACTCCTGCTCCTCCTTGATAATAACACTCTATTGAGCCTATTAGTGGTTTTGTTTTTTGAAATAAGCCAATTTCCACATACTCTGAGAATGCGGACATGCAGGTACTACTGTTTGTTAATGATCCCATAAGTGCCTTATCCTATGACTCCCTAGGAGCTGTGTTTTCTTTGAAACAATAATGACCCTTTTCCTTTGAAAGCTCCTGCACCTCATGACAAGCATTTTGTCAGCAGCATTTTAACCATGATGAGCCTTTCATTCCAAAACTCCTGTTCTTTTTCTGAACAGCATTAATCTAATGGGCATTTACATTATTGTAAATACAAGACACACTGAAAAGGTTGTCTAGTTTACCAGTCTCCCTCTGTACCAGCTGGTTAGTCTGGGTTGTATCCACATTGCTTTTGCACCCATTTCATTCTTTGTCCTTCAAAATCATGATTCACGTCCAAATATTTATCAGGTAGTGATCGTCATCTTCCCTTTATTTTTTCATCCTCTTTATTTTTCCTTCTTTAATAATTATATGCCATTTCTTATCAGTAGTTTTGAAACTCTCACTTCTTTTGTACTCACTGAATATAATACAGTTAAACATCAGTTTAAAAAGGAATCCTCAAAACTCAGCAGAAATACAGCCAATGGGTAATAGGCTAAGAAAATAACAATGGGACTGTAAACTAGTTCAACCATTGTGGAAGTCAGTGTGGTGATACCTCAGGGTTCTAGAACTAGAAATACCATTTGACCCAGCAATCCCATTACTGGGTATATACCCAAAGGATTATAAATCATGCTGCTATAAAGACACATGCACACATATGTTTATTGTGGCACTATTCACAATAGCAAAGACTTGGAACCAAGCCAAATGTCCAACAATGATAGACTGGATTAAGAAAATGTGGCACATATACATCATGGAATACTATGCAGCCATAAAAAATGATGAGTTCATGTCCTTTGTAGGGACATGGATGAAGCTGGAAACCATCATTCTCAGCAAACTATCGCAAGGACAAAAAACCAAACACTGCATGTTCTCACTCATAGGTGGGAATTGACAATGAGAACACATGGACACAGGAAGGGGAACATCACACACTGGGACCTGTTGTAGGGTGGGGGGAGGGAGGAGGGAGAGCATTAGGAGACATACCTAATGCTAAATGACGAGTTAATGGGTGCTGCACACCAACATGGCACATGTATACAAATGTAACTAACCTGCACATTGTGCACATGTACCCTAAAACTTAAAGTATAATACAAAAAGAAAAAGAAAAATTACAAAAAAATAAAAAATAAATAAATAAAATAAAATAAAATGGCATAGTATTTGCGTATAACCTACACATATCCTCCCATATGTTTAAAAATCATTTCTAGATCACTTACAACACCTAATAAAATGTCAATGCTATGGAAATAATTTTAAAAAAAAGGAAAATAACAATGGTCAACACTAAAGGTATTGTGTTCAGTTATTGAAGTTTTTTCTCCCAAGTGTTATCATAAAGGACAGTTGAGTTGAAAATTCATACATGGGGGGCATCTGCATGTGCATTTGTGAGTGTATATATCCATTGCTGCTTCTTGCTCTGTGTATGTTTATACTCAATAATATCTTGTCCTTGAACTTCTAGAATATCTTTCCCATGAAGACATCTGTAAACTATCAGTTACTATTCTTTCCTTGTGTTCTGCAGATTGTTAACTCTCAATACATCACTGTAAACCAATGATCATCAATTTTTTTTTATAAAAGGCCACATAGTAAATATTTTAGCCTACGGGGGCCAGAAGGTTGCTATTGCAACTGTTCAACTCTGTTGTAGCTCTAAAGCCACCATAGACAATAGGTAAATAATTGAGTATGGCCATATTCTAATACAACTTTTTATTTACAGACACTGACATTTGAATTTCATATGATTTTCACATGTCACAAAATATTATTATTATGATTTTTTAAAAATGTGAAGACCATTCTTAGCTTGTTGGCCATACAACAGAGTTGGTGGACCAGATTTGGCCTGAAGGTGGTAGTTTGCTAACCCTCACTCTAAACAGTCCTTTCTCTTGGAATCACTTAATCCAAAGGTCAACAACTACCTTTCTCATATCAGAGAGATCACTTTGAGTGTACAGGACTGAACTGAACTTAAGCGAGGCATTCTTTCTTCTTCAGTACCTATTCTACAGTCCCCAATAATGGTTCAGAGTTCTGGACACAGCAAATCTTTGAAAAACTTACAAAGGGATTCTAAGGAGTATGTTTTTCATCTGGCTGTCCTGCAAAGCTGATGATAGGCTGATGAAAATAAGATCAACTTAATAAAAGCTCAGAACATGAACAAGATGGAGGGTCATGAAATCTAGTCAGCCTCTGCCAACCACTGGCTTTGTAAAAGAAGAAAATGAGGGACTGAGACTATAAGATGATTGTGGATCTGTGATGCTGGACAAATTGCTTAATCATTGAGAGCCAAGACTAACCCAGGGTTTCTGATTCCAGGTTATCTCTTTCTCTTTGTTCATCTCCCCATTCTGTTTCCTTTGATAATAGTTGATGGTTAGTATTCTATATTAATGCAAATCCTGCATTTTTAATACGGAAGTTTGAAAGAAAGGGAAAGGGAATATACCAAATGTGAATATGGTGAATCTCATCTTGGAGTGTGCTGATTCTGTTCAGACACAACCCAGTTATATGAAATATCCTGTCTCCAGTTGCCCCGGAGTGTGGCCATTATAAAAGCATGCAGGACATCAAAGCACAGGGGATTGAGAGGTGTTTGCTGAACATTTTCACACAACCTTTTATCAGGACCATATTTTGCTCTGATATAAGAGCCTGTATAAAATGTCGTTTCTAACTGTGACTGCCAAAGGCAGCTCTCAGGAAACCAGATGAAAATGGCGTGATGATGAAAGAATGTAAGTTTCAGGTCAAGATCGCTTCTTGAGAAAAGGTACCAGCCTCGTTTTCCTGCTTACAAATCCTTCTTAATGACATAACAGATATAAATTTTTTAAAAAATTCCTTAACACATCTGGAAATGAAGGAGGACCAGATTGAAAATGGAGATTACAGCTTCAGACAACCAGAGGAGAATCTTACCTCATAATGTTAGGAGTGGCTCCAAGTGTTTCCTACCCAAGCAGCTTGCTGCAAGTGGGGCCCAAGGAAAAATGACCAGGCCAATCACAGGAATAGCACAGTAGAGTCAGCGAGGAGGAATTAGCATGTCCCAACCCACTCACCCTAAGTGGACATTGGTAATTAGCAACTAGTGAGTTTCTTTTCAGGTAGGAGGAGTGAGAGTGCACCTCTGAGAGGAACACAGCAGCACCTTGAGTGGTTGATGGTATTAAGGAGTCAAGACCATCCAGGACAGAAAGATTAGGCCATTCATGATATTTCCTTTACTCTCATAACTTTTCCTTTTTATTAAGTTCAGTGACCCTGTTTTATGCTACGGCGTTCCTCAAATGCCAAATGATTCTTGGCCGTCTTTATTTGCAATTCGCTGTTACTCTACTGTGACATTCACTGAGGGTTGTTAATATGGGGCAGGAAGCAACTGTCTCCATGGAAGTACCCCTAAGGAGCAAGGCTGAAAACTAAAAAGGTCAAGGATAAATGAAGAGGACTCAGTATTAGTCTCAGGAGTGAACGGCTTAGAAATTTCAGTTCTTCCTGCAACGTGCCTAAATTGCTAAGTGATCCAGGGCAGGGTTAAGGAGAGATTAAAAAATCAGTGGGCTCAGTTTCCTGGCTAATACAGTTTTTAGGAAGATCCAAGAGCTGAGACCAGCAAAGAAGGCACAGCCTGAAGTCAAAAATTCCTCATTAATATAGCAATGCTTTCACTGTCTATAAGAGCAAATATACAATGCTGCAATAATAATTGATGATCTGGACCTGATATACCCAGGATGGGAAAACCACTATTTTGTACTGGCTGATCTCTGCTTTTTGGAAAAGAAAAAAAAAAAAAAAAGTGCAGTATATCAAACAAAGGAACAGGCAAAGTAATTGGCTTTATTATTTTCCACAACCTCACTTCACCTCCACTCTCCCACGTGAAGTGGATTAAGAGACAGGAATATTAAATTGGCCATATTCCTTTCTTTTTTCGGTTCTTAAACTTCAAAAATGCACTCAAATTTCAGCTGCTCTCTCTTTCCGGATAATTTAATTTGGGGAAACTGGAACAGCCAAAAGTTTAAAAATGGAAGATTCTGAAAAAAAACTTCAAATGTGTGTGTCATGGCACATAGTGCTTCAAGAATTGTGAAGGTGCTGTGCCCAGGCAGGGCAGGGTTGACCACAGTGGTAAATCCTTAGACTAGGAGACCTTGATCTTGGACCTAGATTGGCCTACTATTCTGGGCTCGGTATTGGAAGGTCGGCTGCAGATACTGGTATGCAGAAGGGCAGGGAACATGGATTCCATCAAGTAGAATGTTATTAGGCAACTGGTGAGAGGCCAGGAAAGCAGTTGGACTCATGAAAGTCCAAACAGGTGGGCAGATGGAATACAGCTAGAAGCTGCAATATTTAGAGACTCAGGCAGGCAGGCAAAGTCAGTGGCATCTTGTCAGTGGGAAACAGTACCGCACTCAGGAACTGAGTTTGGGTCAGGATTGAGACTCCCTATCTTCGTAGACAGCAAAATAGCACCTCAAATCTAAAATGACTGAGTAGAATGCTCTCAAGATCTGTTGAGGTTCTGTATTAAAAAGAGAGAGAGTGACAATATCTGACAATTAACAGATGACATGAATGGGGTTGAATGCCTAGCAAAAGTCCATATATTTTTAGGCATTAGATGCATTTTTGTTTTCTTCCTGATTCCCTTACCTCAATGCAATATTTAAGACCAAGAAAAATTTGAGAGTTAAGGGCACCTCCTTTGTAATAGAATGGCATCCCTGAGATCTAAGTGATCCAGCTACCAGAGCGTTCTAATGAAAGATGTCCACGGCAAGGTCCGTGGAAAGAGCTTTGATAAGAAGGCCAGGAAAGGGAGAAAACAGTCTACCTGGGTTTGGTACTGAGCGCAGGTTTGTACTTGCTTTGTGAGAAGATTGTAAAGTTGTAAGACCATTGTACTGGTGACTTTGATGTGATCTCTCTGTATCCATGGGCTAATGAAGCCTGCGATGTTCAGAAACACACACACACACACACACACAAAATTATATGCACACCCCTTCTGTCTGTCTTTTCTTAACATATTATGTCTTAAGCACTTTTTCACATCAGTAAGTATATTTCTCAAATACATAATTTTATCTTGGCAGAATAATATTCCATCATATGATTGCACAGTTATTTATATAAATAATGCCCTCTCACTGCACATTTTTGAAAGAGTTGCTATAATAAATAACAATGCAATGTTATTAAACTCTTGCATATAAATCTTTGACCACATTTCATTTCCCAGCATGGTGGTTACTCAATCATGAATATAGACTCCCTTAATATTGCCATATATTATTATTGCTTTGTATCGCCTGTCTGCTTTCTGAAAGGTTATGCCAATCTGTACTCCCACCACTAGGGAATGATGGCACCTAGAGGACAGTGAATTTTCAATGGGGTTTAAGGAAAACAGTACGTGGACTGATCAGCAACAAGGAGGAGGGATTTAGTCTGAAATATTTCAGTTATGAGTTTGAGAACTGGGCCCAAGTTTTTATCTGAGGCATTGCTAAGGAAGCCCCTGTCTCCACAGACTAGCTCCCTCAGATTAGCCATGAGCTAAAGGAGGGTCACAGCATCTGTCTTAAAGATGGTCGGAGCTGTATTTTAGCAGAATTTGTTCTCTTCATTGTTTTAAATTCCCAGTGGTAGTAATCTAAATTTACACACTCT
This sequence comes from Symphalangus syndactylus, assembly GCF_028878055.3. Classification (NCBI taxonomy): domain Eukaryota; kingdom Metazoa; phylum Chordata; class Mammalia; order Primates; family Hylobatidae; genus Symphalangus; species Symphalangus syndactylus. The sequence continues at coordinate 91,143,583 of NC_072426.2, forward strand.
TAACAGAACGTTGCTTATGAAACTCTCCAGCAACTGCTCCCACTAATGCGATGCAAAGTGAGAAAATAGTAGCTATCAGGCAACATCTGAGAGTCAGGCCTTTCTCAACATCAGGTAGAAAGTAAAACAGCTTGTATACTGCTGTGTGAAAGAGGTCTGCTCCTAAGGAAAATAATGTCATTAGTAATCTTATCCCAGGGAGGTAGGTAGTGCGGGGGGCATATAAGGCTTTGGACAGCAATGCTGACTCCAGTACCTGTTGCAACCCCTTTCCATCTGCATCCCTAGAGCAAATAACTTTTTTATTTTTATTTTTTGGTCACCCAGGCTGGAGTGCAGTGGCATGATCTCAGCTCACTGCAACCTCCGTCTCTCGGATTCAAGCAATCCTCCCGCCTCAGCCTCCCGAGTAACTGGGATTACAGGTGCCCACCAGAGCACCAAGCTAATTTTTGTATTTTTAGTAGAGACAGGTTTCACCCTGTTGGTCAGGCTGGTTTTGAACTCCTGACCTCAGGGATCCACCTACCTTGGCTTAGAAATTTCTACAGTGTTGGGATTACAGGCATGAGCCACTGCGCCCAGCCAAGACTTCATTCATTAAAATAGTATTTTCTTAATTTGGTACATAAAGTCTGCTTAAAAACACACACAAAAAAAACTGTGTTCCATAAGATACTATATATATTAAGATGTCTTCTAATATTATTTCTAATTATATGGATCTGGATAGTCAGTTCACATCAGTTTAAGGCAGATTCTTTTTGGCTATGTTTTTCCTTATAGGCTTTGGATCAGCAGTCCCAGGTACAAATCTGACTCCTATCAGTTAAGTAGACTTCTTGTTTCCCTAAAATGTTGTTGAGTCTCCTGGCTCAGGGCTGCTAAGGGAGACCTGTGTAGGTCAGTTAAAACATACTACTTGGGTCTAGTCTCTTCATGGCCCCACTGGCCCTGATAAAGACCAGTTCATCTCAATGGTCACCTTAATTAAGCTCAAGTCTTAGAGCAACGTTAGCAACCTCTAATGTTCCCAGGAACCAAGCAGGGACATAAACAGGTCTTGAGCAAGATGTAAATTAATAAATTAGCAGTGAGTCCTATGACTAACATAAAGGCATTCAATTTCTATTTGTTTTGGAAACACTGTCCCAGATATACAGAACATATCAGCATGCAGAATCAGCCCAGGGACCTGCCTATTTGTAAATCGTGCCAGAAATCTGTATATAATAAATTTTTTCCTTGATGGTCTTGTTCAACTCCTCCTGTTCCCTAATTTGAAGTACACCATGGCTTTAGGAACTCAACCTTAGCATAACAGTTTCCCTAAATGGGTTCCTTTATCTCTTTTTAGCAGGGTAGGAGTTGCAGCAACACAAACATATAGGCACAAGCACATTCAAACCAGAATACAGCTTCTAATGAGGCTTAGCTATTACAAAAGATTCTCATGTGCAGTCATTTTTGAGCCTCACGATTACCTACAGGTGGGTTTTATTATATTTATAAATGAGGAAACTACACTGAATAAATAAAAAGACTATCCATTGAACATGTATAGTCTTAGGTTGTGATCAAGATAGGTTTTAACTCAAAACTTTTAACTCCAAATTTTCTACTCCTTCTAAATTATCATGTTGTAAATCATCTAGGTATCTGAAAATATAACTCATAAATATACTCAGACTTAGCCTGTGGTTTCCACTGAAATTAAACATTGAGCCACTGTCATAGAAGGAAAAGATATTTTGTTGACAATTTTGGTTAAAGTCAAATGTCTTAGACCTAGCGTTTGTCTACATTGTTTTGGACAGTTATAGATCCATTGGATATTCATGGAAATTACAAGAGAAATGGACTTGTAGACAAAGAAATGCAGGATATCTGAGTGTTTATACAAAGTTAAACCAATTAGGACTCTTCTTAGCTTTTAATATTTTAACATGACTTATGACTGCAAAGAAGAGAAGTTCTAGTTTCTGTCTCATCTGCAGCTCAAAAATGAGTCACAATATACAGTAGAGAAAATACTGTTAACATTAATGTCGGCCTTTAACTTGGATCAAAGATCACCATGAGAAGATACAGAACTCAGCTCTGTGATGTGAAATGCAAAAATGTTGGTAGCAGAGGTGCTTGATTTTATTTATGGCAACTGGTACTCACTTGTCCACCCTGGGGCAAGTACCTCATTGACTGCGGCTCAGTGATCACCCCTTACCTATAACCTTGACACAACCTTGTAGAAAAATCAACCAAAATATAGGTTTGATTAGCCTTGAGATTGGGATAATTTATTAGTTTGTAAGTAATCTGTTCCACCAGATTACAGTCTCTGTTAGTTGTAATCACACAACCAAATAAAATCTGCACGACCTGGCGATGTTCATCTCTAGGTTACTCCCCAGGCCCCAAAATATTCAAATCAATCCCTCTTGTACATCTGCTGGATCTGTCTTTCAGTGGCTGTTTCTCGTCTTCTCAGACCAGGAGTCAAAAGCTTCTATTGTTTCCCTAGTCCTTACTACCTCAGCACTGAGCACTTCTACCCGACTTTGCGACTCACCTTGATTATCTGATCAGTGTCATAGTTTACTATGCCTCAACATGGTTGCTCTCATTGCTAAGCATCTTTGGGGCTTTGATTATGTTTTCCCCCTTATCTTCTCTCCGATTATACAAATCCCAAATGAAACTAACTTGTTACAGAAAACCATCTCTGACTACTCCAGACCTCATTTGCAGATAAAGTGGTGACTCAAAGGCGTTCAATTATTCTTTAAAATCATAGACCTGGCAAGCGACAAAGGCAAGGTAGGCATCCAGAAATGCAGAGCTCCAAAATGATGCCACTCTCTCCTTCTGCACTGTGCTTCAATCATATCTTTCTTTTTTTTTTAATCACTAGAGTTGGGTGAAAACCGTGTAAGACTTTCTATCCAATATAGGCCATTGAGGAACTATACACAAAAGGCAAGGCAAACATTGAGTCTGAAATTCCATTAACAGGAATATAATGTGTGTATGCTTAGAACCTAGAACTGCAGCACAGGCTGTCAAACAAACAAACAAAAAGGCTTTATAAAATTTACTAAAAAGAAAAAAACTCATTTTCTCTGAGGAACTATACCTCAGGGCAAATTTTCATCTGCAGGGGAACTGTTATAGCATATATTCCTTGACATGTTTTACAGAGTGTTAATGCCTTTTACTTCCCATTAGACGTTCAGCATAGCAGCTTCAGGACTGTCATCTAAAGGAAGGGGGAAGAACCTGGGTTATGTTGGTGTCTGATTTAATTTTATTCCTTTGCCAGTTAGATTTTGCATCTTTCTTTTCTTCTCAGGTAGCCACTCCCGACTTGTTTTGTAGCCTCATATAAGCTTTCGTGGTTTATAATATTCACTTTTCATTCAAGTGAAAAATCTTATCCGTGATTTAAAAAATGTGTAATGGTAAAATTCAAACAAATATCTGTAACTTAAATCAGAATATTTCCATTCTTGTAACTGCAAGACTTAGATTAGCACTATGTTTATCCCAGGTCTCAAGAGCCAAATGATAAAAATCTACGCACTTCCTCTAAAGACAGAGGGAAAAGGGCACCCAGGAGAGTAGGTAAGGCATAGCCTCTCTCCCAGCCACAGTACCTGGGAGAAGTCGTTTGACCTCCCTGGCCTGTTTCCTCATCCTCAAAATGGACTTAGAATGGACCTCCAGTTAAGATGCTTCTTGCTGCATTCTTCTCTCAGCCTGTGACTAGGCAGGGGGCAGAGGTAAGCAATGTTAGAAAATACTAATGAATATGTATCTCTCACTTATTCCTGGGTGTCTGAATGGACAATGAACTTTGTACATTCCTAGCAGAAGTTTTTTTATAATCAAATATATTTTGTAAAAGCCTTCTTTATGCCATCCTTGCTCTGGACAATGCTATGGCTTGGCTGAACCCTTCTATGGCCAGTCACCCTGGCCAATTTTAGTGGGTCTCAGAGCAGCTCATGCAGAAGACAGCCAGTCGTCCTTTTTCAAGGGATACAGAATTCCAAGGAATGTCATTTGGGGACATCCCTTCAGAGTAGGGGCAGAGGTTTCTCCATCTGGTGTGACAGAATCTAAAACATTCTTTTAAAAACCCATGCAAAGAATTTTAAAAAGTTCAAAGAAAACACATGGAAATATTAATAGTGGTTGCCACAGCATGGTGACAGTATTAGGCATATATTAGGTTTATAATGATTTATTTAATTTCAGTGCAACAAAAGGAATCCTATAAAATTACTTTTAATATAAAAATATGAACCACTTTATTCTGTTTTTATCTTGTTGAAATTGACTCTGGGAGATATTTTGCTATTTGAACCTATTATATCTCTGCTTCAAGTGAATTAACTGTTGTTTTGGTTTCACGGCAAGGTCAAATTGATTTATGAAAGCTATTTTGAGATTTTGTTTTTAATCTTTAAAAACATCAAAAACAGCAGAATTATTACAGACATGGATAATTAGCTACTACTAAAATTGAAAGTCCACCCTTTGCTTCAGAACAAGGGTTTTTTCTTTCATTTCTGCAATTATTATAATACCTTCTGGGACCTCTCCCTGGGGCTATTCCTCTGAATGGAGCCAAAGGACAAGGGTGGCCCACGCTGCTCCGCGAAGTACTACCTGCTCAGCCTTCCTAGGAGTTGCTGCAGGCAGGTCCCCACTCAGGCAGGTCCTCACTCAGCAAGAGAAAGACTTGCTTCCGGCCCCAGGGCTTTAATATCTGCAGATGGGCCGAAGGCAAGTCACAGTCATCTGTGTGCTGTTGCCTTTGTTTTCTTTTTGTTGTTGTACCAATCTTTGAAATTAGATTTTTAATCTATGTTACATGACTGTTTTTGTTTTTTTGTTTTTTTTTTTTACAATTTGGTAACAGTCTCGCATATGGGCTATGAAGATGAGAACTTGTTCATTTGAGTATAATAAAATCTCACTGTTAAAATTCTCAATATCAAGAGTTATTTTTCAAGCTTGTTTCTCTGATATGAAATGAAAAGTGTAAAACTCAGGCATATCTATGGGGATTTACGCACATTATTATACACTGACAAACAATAATGGATCCATTTAGAAAGTATTTTGACGGAACAAATTGTTAGCAACGAAAAGGGATGTGAAATACTATTTTAGTGGCTTTTTTTTTTCAACATTTATTTTAGGTGCAGGGGGTACATGTGCAGGTTTGTAACATGGGGTTACATGCATGTCTCTGGGGTTTGGTGTACAAGGTATGTCATCCCCCAGGTGGTAAGCATAATACCTGATAGGTAGCTTTTGATTTTCACCCTCTTCCTACCCTCCCACCTCAAGTAGGCCCCAGTGTCTATTGTTCCCATCTTCGCATCCATGTACACTCAGTACTTAGCTCCCACTTGTAAGGGAGAACATGCAGTATTTGTCGTTCTCTTCCTGAATTATTTTGCTTAAGATAAGGGCCTCTAGCTGCATCCATCTTGCTGAAAAGGATGTGATTTCACTTTTTAATGGCTGTGTAGTATTCCCTGGTATATATGTACCACATTTTCTTCATCCAGCCCACCGCTGATGAGCATCTAGGTCGATTACGTGTGTTTCCTAACACCCAGGTGTTGTCACACTTGATGAAAAAAGCTGCATGCCTTTTACTCCTCTGCCCCAACTCACAAATGTCTTAACAGAAACTTACGCACATTATAAATTAACAGCATTGAGCCACGTTGGAAAATATCCAGGCAGCTTGTTCCAAGAACTGAGCCCTGGGGCTAGGAATGGTCAGATATGGATACCAAATGGAGTCTTATAGCTGATTCATCCACAACCTGGGGTCAATTACCCCAGTCTTCTTCTTTGAGTTGAAGATTCTTTTTACATTAAATGAAAGCACAGAGTAGCTGATTATGGTATCCTTCATATCAAACTGTCTATGATTATGAGCTCCTAATGCTCATCAAAGCTTAAAACAGCTAATCAAAATTTAATTTAAACATATAAATGCAAAAATACTCAATTCCAGTAATCTCTTACACTTTTTCCTTTAGAACTTCTGAGCACAAAGTTTACTCCATCGTACAATACAATAAGCTAAAATATCTCCAAAAAGACAATCAATCTGTAAACATCTAGACACGTAATGTATTCTAAATGTACTACTTTAATTTCTTTTTAAATAAATAAGCAGAAATCCACTCCATCTTGCACATTAGCATATAATATATAGAAAGTATGCATTCTTACAGCCTGGACCAAACATAATTATATTTATTTCTCATGTAATAGGCTCACTTTTATAATATTTAATCGTATGTTACATGGTAACAATTGCTACAGAATACTGATTAGCTTTCCCTTGTTGAAATATATAAACAGATATGTAACTTGATCCGATAATAAGTTTTGAATGTCAATTTGCCTGTGCTTTGAACTCTATGACTGAAACACTGTCATAAAATAGTATAGATTTTAGAGCAAAGCTGGGAAAAAAGAAGTCCAAACCAGGAAGGATCTTCTACAGGACTGCCTGCCCTTTGGAAGGATGCCAGCTCTCAGAACCCTGCCTGGACAGCTGTGCTTAGAGTTTCTGACACTTCCTCAATTACCATATTGTACCTGTACTTCTATGAATAATCTGTCTGATTCTAGAAAAATAAACTTTAGATAAATATTTTAGTGTAAGAGATTTATTGGGTAGTGTACTTGGAAACAATACTTGTAAGTATTGGGATGATCAGAACTGCACAAAGGAAAAAATTAACTCAAGATGTATCAAAGACATAAATATAAGAGCTGAAATTATAAAACTCTTAGAAATAAATCCATAAGTGTAAATCTTCATGACCTTGGGTTAGGCAATGATTTTTTAGATGTAACACCAAAAGCACAAGCAACAAAACAATAAAAAAGGTAGAACTGACTTCATCAAAATGACAAATGTTTGTACTTTAAAGAATACCATGATGAAAGTGAAAAGACAGCATAGAAAATGGGAGAAAATATTTGTAAATCATATAACTGATAAAGGGCTTGGATGCATAACACATAAAGAACTCTGACAACTCAATAATAAAAAATGACCAACTAACTGGGTGTGGTGGCTCACCTCTGTAATCTGAACAGTTTGGGAGGCTGAGGAAGGAGGATGTCTTGAGTCCAGGAGTTCAAGGCCAGCCTGGGCAATACAGTGAGACCCTGTCTCTAAGAAAATAAGTTAGCTGGGCATGGTCATGCACACCTGTATTCCCAACTACCTGGGAGGCTGAAATGGGAGGATGACTTGAGCCCAGGAGGTCAAGGCTGAAGTGAACCATGATCATGCCACTACACTAAAGCCTGGGTGACAGAGTGAGACCCTGCCTCAAAAAAAAAAAAAAAAAAAAAAAAAATAGAAAGTATCTACAATTAAAAAATGGGCAAAATATTTGTATAGACATTTCTCAAAAAAAATATACAAATAGCCCATAAGCACATAAGATGATGCTCAATATTACTAGTTGTTAGGTAGAGGAAAATAAAAATCACAGTGGAATACCACTGCACACACACTACTATAACTAGAATCAAAAAGACAGATAATAGCAAGTAATGGGAAGGACATGGAAAAATCGGAGCCCTGCATACATTGCTGGTGAGAATGAAAAATGGGGTAACCCCTTCAGAAAACAATTTGACAGTTCTTCAATATGTTTAACATAAAGCAACCATACAACTCAGCAATTCCACCTCTGGGTATATAGAGAAGAGAATTAAAAACACACATCTATTCAAAAGCTTGCACATGAATATTTAAAAACTTGCACATGAATATTCAAAGAAGCATTGTTTATAATAATCAAAAAGAGGAAAGATGCCCATCAGTTGATAAAAAGATAAACTGTGGTATATCCATGCAATTCAGTGTTATTTGACAATAAAAATAATGAAACGGTGTTGCCTGCTACAATGTAAAAGAACCTTGGAAAGTTTATGCTGAGTGAAAGAAGCCAGATACAAAAGGCTACATAAGTATAATTACAGGTAAAATAAAATGTATGGAATAGGCAAAGCCATAGAGACAGAAAGTAGATTAGTGGTTTCCAGGGAATGGGGGTAGGTATGAATGAGGGGCAACAACGAATGAGTATGGATTTTTTTTGTTGTTGTTTTGTTGTTGTTTTTGGTTTTATTGGCAGGCAGGTGATGAAAACTCTGGAATTAGATGGGGTGATATTTGCACAACTTTATGTATATACTAAAAAACTACCAAATTTTATACTTTAAATAGATTTTATAGTGTGTATTTTATAATGTGTGAATTATATGTCAATTAAAAAAAACAACTGGGTCTAGGGAACAATTGAACTGTAATGCAGTTGCAACGGAGACCTCAGTCAAGCCCTGGGGTTGCTCTGAAAATAAAATTTTTCTGAGACAAGGGAAGAAGGCTGGGTCCCTCTGTCTACCAGCTGCAAGATGCTAGCTGACACCTGTGCCAGCTCTCCTCGGCAAAGGCAATTCTGGAAGAGATATACAGCTGTGAGCTCTCAGTTGTCAGCAGCCAAGCCTCCCAGTAGTTGGGAGAATCAGTGCCTTAGTCCTAACTGGGAGTGGGGAACATTGATGGTGCACCATTCTGACCACATAACAGCAGTCTCCCTTACCACTCTGTCAGCCCTATAAGCCTAGAAGCAAGTCTGATAGGTTCACTGTCACATTCCAGTGTCATGATAAATGTGTGAAATGAGTTAATGATGCTTCTTTGGATTTGTTCCCACTTCAGAATCCCATATCCTGGTTCCCAAAGCCTATCCCTGCTTTGTTCTGAGAGTTTCTCTAAATCATTAGAACATCTGCCTTACTCCCAAAGCAGCCAGTCTCTAAGGATGCTCACTTTTTCACTTCAGTGCTCTTACATCCCCACACCTACTAGTCCTGCAGGTACTAGAAAAACACCATTCGTACTTGCCCTCTCTCCACAGGTAGGATTACCCTAAGGAAGATTTTGTCATCCTTGGCTCTCAGAGGAGAAAAGATAACCTGGAGTGGCAGATAATGATGTAAATGCAAGTGTCAGACGGTAAGCACACAAATGAATACCCAGATGATCTCTCTGGCAGAAGAAGGAAAAGTAAAAGGGGAATAACAATGAGGCTAGCACTCTACAACAGGTATACTAGGCATTCGAATTGTTATCCTAATTAGCCGCAGTCAGCCTGTTAGCCCTGCTATATGCTTGAGAGTACTAAGGAGATTAAATGGCTTATTCAACCTCACACCACTATTTTGAAGCTTTGGGCTTTAGAACAAAGGAAAGACCCCTTAGTGGCCACTTGCAGGGAAAGATAGCTTCAGTTGTCTGGGTTCTCTGTGGTCCAGAATCTTAATCAAGCCATCCAGACTCCAGAACAGGTTAGTGAGGGGACTGGAACTGGCCTCACAAAACCAGGCAGGGCATATTGGACATATCTTCTGCAAAATGCTGCCTACTAACCATGCCCCATACTGGATTCCACATTAAACATCTGCCCACCTAACCAGAGTGTGTGCCTCCCATTTCTAGGTCTCAATAACCTGGGGTCCACTTGAGCCTGCCACAGGCCACTTCTAGAAATGACACCTGCAATCACCTTCAGAACAATTGTGTAGAGCAAGTTATGACCCCAGAGATCCTCTGAGGAGTCAAGCTGGGCAAAAGCCAGAGTATAGTGTTGGCACCATGCATTTAGACCTTTGTGGCAGTTCTTGGACGTAGACCCACTGGCTAGTGCCTCTCTCTCTGCTGGGCTGCTGCTCAGGAGGCTTCCCCTGCTCCTGAGCCCAGGAAATCCCCATCTCAGATGTGCATCGACACCTGTCCTGCTCTGCTTGCAGGAGCTTCCTGGTAGTCTGGGTCTGTTTGGACTCAGACTTCTGGAATGTGGTGCCGAAGCATGGACCCACATTATTCTTTGGGCAGGTGTTCCTGCTGGACACTTCTCTGGGCACATCCTGGTGACTTTTCATTATAAGTCCAGTTTGCACTCATCTCTGAGAAACAGCTGTCTTTGCCAGTTCTGTTGCTTTTCAGGGAAACATAAACCCTCTATGTTTTGGTCCTGTGGGTCTCCATTGACTCACGTGTCTGCAGGGAAACCGAAGACCATATTGGCCGCTGCTATAATTTTGGAATCCAGTTCTGCCTTTTGCAAGCCCAGCTGGCATGTAGGGGGCAGGGGAGCAGGGAAGGAGGGAGAAATGTATCATTCAACCTTTCCACCATATTCAGAAGAGTAATTGTTTAGATCAAAAAGGGAAGTGGAAGGTTCAATTATACATTGTCAGCCTTTTTATGTATTTTGTCATATTTGAGCCTCAGAGTAATGATGAGTATAAGTTGGTAATACCTCTATTTTTCAATGGGAAAATGTAGTCAGGGAAGTGACGTGACTTGCCTGGAAGCTCTCTGCAGATGTTAAATGCAGTATTGCAATTCTAACCTGGGATTCTCAGACTTTTAGATTTTCATTCTGTGTACTCTGCAGGGCTGGCTTTCTAAAGAGGCCACTTATTAGTGTCACTTATTATGCTTACTAAGTTTATAGATTTCCAGGATTTTTCCTCAAATCTGATTCAGCAAGTCTCAGAGGGAGCACAGGAATCTTTTTTTTTTTTTTTTTCAATTAAGAGTGGGCAAAACTTCACTCAACCAGACTATGCAGCTGTCCTTTGCTTTCCCAGTGACAAGGATTCATAATTTAGAAATCAACTTTAAATTTTGAAGGCAGTGGCAAGATAACTTTGGATGCAGTATGGACAATGAATTGGAGACTGAAGAAATCAGCAGTAAAAAGGCCCTTTCAGAGGATATTTTTGTTATGCAGTTGAGAGGAAACGATGTCTTACACTTACAAAAGGGCAGTAGGGCTGGAAAAGGGAAGTGGGGAGGTGACTCTGTGGGGCAGTGGGACAACCAACGTGATGCCACAAAGAGGGCAGCTCAGCTATGTGGCTCTAGGTTGCCTTTGCTCAGGTGAGTTCTAGTCCATCTGATTCTGTGATGGTGCTTGAAATAAAACAAAGTCATGGAATGGATAGAAAACAAATAAGAAGTAAATATCTTGCTTGAATAAGACAGTAGAATTGGAGCCATTTTTAAGATATTCACAGTCTTTGAAAGTATTAAAGCATTTCTCTAGTCTTTCTAATGTGCACCAAAAAAAATGTTTTTGACCTTGTAGTTGCAAAGAAATGGAATGAAAGAACAACACAAAACTGAATGAAAGCAAGGGAAGACTCTAGTTATTTCATCATTTACCTATTCTCTAATGAGAAACCGCAAAAACAATTAAAAGAAAGGTCACCTTTTATTTAGCAGTAGGGAATGTATGCTGAGAGTTGATGTTCTGAACTACTTAACAAGATGAACTCAAATCTGAAATCATCAACACTTAGAAATAGCTAGTTTTTGACAATAAGTAGACAGCAGCCAATAGGTAGCAGAGGATACTTAACGGATGGCATATCTTCTCCTGGACATTACTAATATAATTCAGAAGTTTTAAAGGGCTTTGATTTAAATGGAAAAGCAGTTTCAATTGATTAATAAAAAATTTGAGGGCTGCATTTATCTGCTTATCTAGTTGTCTTGCTAGAGATGCTCTGAGTATAATAATTTCCAGGCCCAGACTATGTAGGGAGCAGATGACACAAACATAAAAGATATCTAAATCATAAAATGTGATAAGAGAAAACCATAGGGTGTTTCCACTCTAAATTAGGGGCCAGAAACCCCACTGCCAATACAAAGAGAGGGAAAAGGAAAGTAGAAAAATAAAACTGAAAGTTTATTAGGAATTTGATATATGCCAGACACTGTGATGTATTTATTTCACCTAATCCTCACAGCAATCATGTGACACAGAGATTCACAGATGAGACAGCTAAGTGTTAAAGTTTGTAGCCTTTCAGTGGAAAGTATAACTGATAGATCTAGGTTCTAAGTCATTCATCTGAGGTTAAGTGTCAATTCCCCTTCAAGGAAGAATCATTCCACTCTTCTATGCTATCCAAATCTCTCCATTTTTAGTTGTTAACCTTTTCGCTCACTTTATTACTCTCAGAAACCATCCTGTAAGTAGACTGATGTCCTGTGTGCATTCCCGGACCCATCTGTGTTCACTGAGTTTCTCCATCTTTCAAGGTTCAGTGCTGTGTATCCCCCTCTAAAATGCCCTCCCAGAGCACTGCTGCCTACTACAAGTTCTGCTTCACATCCATGGAGGATGCTTTTCACTAATGCCATCATTTGCAAATTGCAGTACTAAACCCAGTCTTGGGGATTCTCCTTCAATGCTCCTCTATTTTCTAACTCTTCCCATTGTACTGGATGCCAAAGCATGTAAAGCCCACAACAAGGTCTTACAAAACCTTCTCCTTCTTATGGAACTCAGCAAAGGACCCAGAGTAATAGATGTTTCATTATTAGCACAAAAAACACTAATGACTTTAGGTCTTCTAAAATGCTTCCACCTCTGTTGTCTCATCTGTTTTAGTGTGTCACCTCATCAGATACTCATAAGAATCTTGGATAAATATTATAGTTTACAGTAATTATTATATTATGCTGTAATGGATATTTTTTCCTTCATGTTACATTTAGGGTAACAAAGGATCAGAAAGGATATAGTCATTGACGCAAGGTTACACTGCTGGGAAATTGCAGCTGGCTTTGCTGCTTCTCTTAGGATCAGTGCTTGATATACTTTTGGTGAATAAGTAAATGGGTAAATTAAAATTCCTATCAGGTCTCCTAACACCAAGCTTTCTACCACATCATTCAGAATGATTTATTTGACAGCTTATGTATGTTTATGTTTTTCTCATAAAGTCTTATTCCAGCATAGTTGACATAGCATTGGCTTTACAAAATCTCACAATTAGTTCTTGTGAATATCAAACTCATTAGCTGAGACAGAGAGAAAACAATAGCTAACCTAGTTTTAAGAGAAGTAAATTCTTCATTAATGATGATTTTTAAAAATTAACGGTGGCTTCAAACAAGGAAAAGCTTGAACACTTGGCAGTCTGAATGATCCCAATTACAAAATATGTCTAATTATGTTTTTAAAAACTTTCTTAAGGGCATTATCATAATTACTTAGGATTTTTTAAAAAATCATTAAAATTTTTTTCTTTTCAAAGTAAATCCACTTTTTTCTTTTCAAAGTAAATAGTGTATGGATACAGCAGGTCAACAACACTTTCTGTCCAAAGCAGAAATTGAATTTCAAATAAAATTGTATGGACAATCAAATGTATTTAACATTTAGAGCACAAAGCAGGGCTGAGATAATATGTTTTTCTAAATGGCAGGTGAGTCAGAGAAAAGCAGGAAGAGGTGAGGTGCGTTGGGAGACAGTGGAAGATGCTGTCAAGTCTTCCCTTCATTAGAATCAGAAACTTGATGGGAACACTCAGATAGATCTGTCCAGCCCTGGAATTTATGTATAACAATAGCTGGAGAATTTTAATTTAGAGCTTTATGCAAAGAAAAAAAAGAAAGACTCCCCCACCCTCCTCTAGACATGACAACATATACATAAAAACATGCTTAAAATTTAAAAGTCTCGGGTTCTGGTCTCAGGGTCCAGACTGTTCTTGAGAAAGAACAAGTGAAGAGTCATGGCCCAGGTGTCTAAAAGAAGAAAACCTTTCTTCTTTCTAAAACAAGAAAACCATCTCCTCTTCTCTTCTTTTCCTTCCACAGGCCTCCTGTCCTGCAATGGTCTGATCCCTCCTGAGAAGTTAGCTGCCCTCTTCCACAGTCTCCTGAAATAGGAGACTTGCAGGGCTTGTTTCCCAGACCAAAGAGGACACTGACCAGAACCAGCAAGTGGCACAGAAAACAACCTCTAGTTGCCCTCACTGCCCATCAGCATAAGACACTCCCACCAGTGCCATGACAGTTACAAATGCCATGGCAACACTGCGTTACCGCCCCTTTACATGGCAACACCCGGAAGTTACCATCCTATTTTCTATTGATTTCTAAATAACCCACCACCTAATCTGCATACAATTAATAGTGGGTATAAATGCAGCTAGCCGACAGCCCATACATGGCTACTCTCCACGCACTGCCCATGGGCTAGCCCTGCTCTGCAAGGAGCAATCACCAAGCATAAACACTGCTGCTTAAGTAAAGCTGCGTTCTTCCACCACAGGCTTGAGTGAAGCCAAGCACCTCCCCTTCATCACACTTATTTATCATAAATTATTCTTACACTTTGCCTAGTAACGCAGCTCTGTCTTCCTAACCTGAGCAAGCTGGGTCTTCAATGGATCAGCCACATTATTCTGTGCATTCAGCAGCCACCATGTAAAAGCTGCTATACAAAAAGAAGCAAGGGATAAAGGCTCTAATGTCTTTTCGTAGAGAAGTCTCCAGGGAAACAGACCTTTTAACGGCTGCTGCATTGAACTTCTAGTGTAATATCCTGGCAAACTTTCTTACCAAGAGTAGCTCTTTACATCCATTTAGTCCATCTTTATTCAGTGTTTGGGGGCATACATCTTCATTCTTCACGGAGACAAGAGTCCAGGCTTACCTGCATCAAACTTGGACCACTTTGGACAAAATAACCAGGAGTAGAGGTAAGAGAAGCAAACAAAGCAAGTTTATGCAAAAAAGAAAAAGAACCAACAAGACACAAGTGCCTGGAAACAGGCCACAGAATTCTGAGAACTGTGAGATTTATATGAAATTGCAATTTGCATTGTTCAGGCTTAAAATATAGAAAAATTCTACCATATCAGGTTTGTAGTCCTAGCTCAGGCACCATTTGATTTTCGGTGATTTATTTAATATTGGTGGGCTTCAGTTTTCTCAGCTATTAAATGGTAATTTTGCTATTGAAATCTGTGGCTTGAGAGATTCATTGAGGTCCTGGAAGAAAGGCAGTCGAGGAACCAAAATGTTCCAAAGGCCACAATGATACAGAAGGGGCTGTTACTTGGAAAGCCATCAGTAGAACTGTTGAATTAAAGGGGAAGAGACAAATGCACAATGCAAGACTGGAAACTGGGGCGATCTTTTCAGCAGCGTGGAAAAGGCAAGATCATTTCGAATTTAAAACCAAAACTGATACAATTTCTTCTACTTCATAGATATGTACAATTTTGTTCAGGAAAATACTTTGTTACTTTCTAGTAGAGGGGTCCTCATTTATGAAAATACCCACACATTCCTCCATACAAAGTGGAACACTCTCAGGGATGGTCTGAGAGAATGAGGACTGCAACAAAGATATTACATGTATCTAATGTCCAGAGCTGGGTGCAGGGATGCCAGTTGCAGCAGGAGAAGCATGGCTGGGGCTGCGTGCTCTGTGGAGCCTGTGGGAGCCTGGAACAGGTGGGAGCCCCACCTCCTTCTGAGTTGGGGCTGCTGAGGGTGGCTTAGTGTGGGCCTGTAGGCCCCATCCATTTGAACAGACTGGGCACCATGGACAACATGATTAAGGAAGTGGGAGGCAGACAGGCTCCTGTGTGGGAAGGGGTAAAGCCCCACCTTCAGGTGGAATTCCAGGTGGAGTCCACTGCCAGCAGTGAGAACTTATGGTGCTTCTTCTGGGTCCACCCATGGCTGCCCATTGCCCAATCAGCATGCATTTCCTCCCTTACCAAGCCCAGGAAAACCCTGGACTCAGCTAGACTCACAGAAAGACATCAGGACAACCTGTCTGTGAAAAGTAGCTACCCACTCTGGGTCTCCTCTCCGCTGAGAGCTGGACACGCATCGGGATGACCTGCCTGCGGAAAGGAGCTACCCACTTCGGGTCTCCTGAGAGCTGTTCTGTTGCTCAATGAAGCTCCTCTTTGCCTTGCTCACCCTCCAGTTGTCTGCATGCCTCATTCATCCTGGATGTGGGACAAGAACTCGGGATACACCAAATGGCGGGACTAAAAGAGCTGTAACAAAACACATGGCTGAAACACCCCACCTCCCACTTGCCACATTGTGGGTGACAAGAAGGAGAGAAGAGCTGTGGCCTTTCAGGGAGCCCAGACATAGGGGATCCCTAAGCCAGGGCTGTGACACCCTTTTTGGGGCTCTGTGATTCCTGATGTCTCCAAGCTTCTGGGCAACACCATGTTCCCCTCGTCCAGATGCAGATGCCCAATTATACCATTCAACCATGCCACATGTACCACATGTGGTCCAGCCACAGCTTCACACAGAGCCAAGACCTGTGCTAGCACCTGGAGCTGCCTGCCCTGCCATAGCAGCCAGCCTGCGTAGCCAGTGCACAGTGGCTGGTCTCCATGCTTGCTTGCCCACACACCCCTCACTGCTGCATCCCTGGCTCAGCCTTAGCAGGTGTGGGATCCAGGCCAGTAGCATGAGCCGAGTGCAGCCTGCCAGGTCAAGTGGGCAGAATGAGCCCAGCAGATGTGAGCAATACTTTTAGGCAGAAGTCACAACCGGACACAGAGGTTTCCAGCTGAAACCTCTGTGAACCTCCAGGTGAAGTGACATCTGGAGGATCCCATGACATATCCACATGTTACAATGAGAATATTGAGATTTCTAGACCAAAGGGAATTTATAAGTTCATGACATCAGGAGAGGAAAAAGAAGGGTTCTAGCCACATGGTGGAAGGCAGAGAGCTCAAGAGAAAGATCAGGAAGAGAAAATTTTGGAGGAAATTTAGGTAGTAGACACACAAAATTTAAAGAAACAAAAGTATCAAATCTCTCATGATGTTTGTTGTAAGCTTTTAAGTGAACACCTCCTACATTTCCCCAAAGCTTTGCTATTTCTTTGACAAATGGTGGGGAAATCAATGAAATGGGGCCAGGTCCCACATTTGGGCCAAAGAGTAAGGAGCAGTTGTTCCAGGTGAGATGCAAGGGAGGTCCTGAGTTTAACTGGGATTGAAAATGAAAGCAAAAAGTACCCGGGCATTGTATAGAAACTCTGGAGAAGGCACAACAAACTTTCATCAGGATGCCATAGCAAATTTTAAAAAGTTATTTCCTAGGACGATATGACCAAAGCCAACCTCTTACTAACACGGGTTTTGGAAGATACTTCTTTAAACCAGGAGGACAGTGATGACTGCAATGCACACTCTCAGAGCAACAATCATGAGAACATTTTTCTAGAAGCAGATCAGCATGGTGGGTTTGGACTTTTGCTCCAGTACTGAGTAGCTCTGTGATCTCTAGAAGTCTATGCAAACTTTCTGTACTGCACTTTCCTTCTCTGTAAAATGGATATAGTCTCAGGTGGCACAACACAGAGTTGTGAGGATTAAAGGAGGCCTCTCACATAAAGTGCTCAGCAGACTGCCAAACATGATAGTGTGCGAGTAAGTGTTCACTATGACTCAAACAGGCTTAGTGCTGAGAATGAAGTAGATGATATTTATAAAAGTGCTTTTTAAATTATACAGAAAATACATGTGAAATTGTTGGTTATTAAAAATGAAAATAAAAGAGTAAAATTCTGACTTCTTGATCCTAAAACTCAAAAAATAATTCTCTCTTAGGCTTTACAGGATGAAATGTTTTCTCATGGGTCAGAAGTAGCTGTCAGCCTTTCTACTATAGAGGCATCATGGGAGGATGAGAGAACACTAAATTATTTAACACTAGGATCAAGAAATTTCCCATGTCATAAACCTGGCTCCCCAGGCTTCCTCATCAGTGGTAGTCTTAGGGGAGAAGCCCCATGTGGCCTCTGGGTTTTAGAATGTGCATTAGCATTTACTAGTAATGATAGTGATTAGTATTATTTATAAAATTAATCCTAGGCAAATCTCTAAACACTTAGCCTGTTGTACTCTTTATTGTAAATTAATGATCATTTTATCTTTCTCTATTTCAGTTTAATTAGAATCCATAGTAGTCTATGAATTGGTATGTTTGCCAAAGCCAACTCAATAGTGTATACAAATAGTGGTCAATGAAAAGACCTGTTTGGAAAGCTACATGCTGACATAATTGAAAATCACTTGGTTATGAGTCATAGAGCTTGGGAGGAAATGCTTTCATCTGCTGCAATTCAATTATACTACAAATTACATCAAAGGAGATCCTGATAAAGCCTGCAAAGATGATGGTGAACAATGATTAGCAATGAAAAGAAGAGCATTCCTGGGAGTGAACCATGCCACCTGCACAGAGTACGAGTAACTTCTAAGTAGCAGCCCTGATGCTCCATGAATCTGGGACTGAGGAGTCACCCGCCAGGCCAGCTGCTGTTTCCCACAGTCCTCTCAAGACCTGTGTGTACACACATTCCAAGTCATGCTTCAGACACAGCTTTGGGCCCTCAGTTACTTTAAAAATTAAAATTGGGTTTGGAAAGATCGCTTCAATATACAATCTCTAAATTTGATTTGTCAATGATTTTTATGGTCTCCACCACAAAATTCTGAAATGTGATCAGATCTAGGAGTTAAGAGAATGAATATAAATGAGATTGTGTCACAAAATACAACCCGTTTAATTAATAAGCATTTTCCGAGCATATTGTTGATAATGCAAATAAAGGTGTAAAAGTGTAAATAAAGATCTTTGTTCTCAAGACTACTGTGCTCTCGAGGAAAAGTCTCATATGGAAGCGACTACAATGTTATAATGCAATATACTGAGAATTATTTAAAAAGGTATAGGCTGGGCACGGTGGCTTACATCTGTAATCCCACTGTGCACCCTCCTTTGGGAGGCTGAGGCGGGTGGATCACTTGAGGTCAGGAGTTTGAGACCAGCCTGGCCAACGTGGTAAAACCTCATTTCTATTAAAAATACAAAAATTAGCAAGGTGTGGTGGTGGATGCCTGTAATCCCAGCTACTCAGGAGGCTGAGGCAGGAGAATCACTTGAGCCTGGGAGGAAAAGGTTGCAGTGAGCTAAGATTGTGCCACTACACTCCAGCCTGGGCAACAGAGCAAGACCCTGTCTCAAAAAAAAAAAAAAAAAAAAAGAAACAGAAGGTATGAATAATGATGAATAATGTGCTTTGTGTCTTTTTTACTTTAACTTGATTAACTCATCAAAACACTTATACATTTCAGCTCTAGGACATGCTGTGGTCTCCCTTGAGTGATATGAGCACAGGTTTCAAAGATTGATACTTCCTGATAAATTTCTGGAGTTATTGCATGACTGAAAATGTCTTTCTGTTGCTATTACATTTAAGGACAACATGTCAAGATGTAAAATCTTGGTTCACATTTGATTTTTCTAACACTTATAGATGTTTCTTTTTGCTTTCTGGCTTTGACTATTGCAGAGGAGAAATTCAAATTTTGTCTGGTTATCTTCTTTGAAATAAACCTATTTTTTTGTACTATGTAACATAAAGCATCTAACTTTTGCTTTGCGGTTTCAAAACTTATCAGAAAATGTCTACATGTTAGTTTCTACTGAGTAATTTTATTTGAGTGTAATAAGCCAAGCTTCTCAATATTTCTAGGGTCCTGAGTTTTGTTTCATTCATAACTCTTATGCTAATTTTTATCTTCTGAGAGGTTGCTTTTGCATCCTGAGTATGCTTTTTAAATTCATCTTTTGTTTTACTGATGTGGTTTTTAGCAGTGTTGATTCTACATTTTCCATATACAATAAAGATCTTATTTTTATTTCACCCACATTTTACTATGTCTGTTTAATAGAAGCAGTATTATTTTTTATCTCACCTAGGATTAAAAGAAAAATAACTAGGCTTAACATTTTATTTTCTTTCATGTCAAAATGTAAATTTCAAAGTAGACTTTTTGTTCTTGAGCCGAAGAACCTTCATTGGTTGGTTGGTTCTAGTAATTTGCCTCAAAGAAAAACAAAACAAAAAAGCAAAACAAACCACATATCTTTAAATTTAGGTTGTTAATTTTCAGCACTTTGACCAGAAATCTGGTTGCCTTGCTTCTCAAAGGATGATTCAGGGACTAGGAATATCAGCATCAACTGAGAGGAGACTGGGAGAAATGGAGGACCTTAGATTCCCATACAGACATTGTGAACTGGAACCTACATTTCAACAAGATCTCCTCATACTTACATACACATTAACATTTGAGAAACCCTGGTCTAGAAGAGCCATGTATTTGGTTGTTGGGAGTCATTTAACTCAGCTGAGATATCAGGCTTCATACCAACACTGAAGCCAGCTGACATCTCTTTAAGTTTCTGTCTCTAAAGTGTGACTTGAAGACAACATGCTCGCCAAGCTCTGGTGTGACCAAAGATTGTAGGATCCGGTCTACAAGGTGTTTTACATGTTTATTCAGTCAACTATCATGGTTTCTTCCCTGAAGTATGGATTAAGACAGACTAGGCAATCCAACTCTGAAAATTTCAAAGCCCGCCCCCTGGAGGACTGCTGGTGAATGCAGCTCCATGGCAGGGAAGGAAAGCAATTGAACAGGAAGAGCTTGCCTCAGTCCAGGCAGGTGTTGAAATACAGGCCAATTAATGTTCACAGTTTTATTTTGCTTTACCTCTAAGGATTTAATTAATTTAGAGATCATTGCTTTTACTGTCAATGTGGAATAAAGGTGATGAATGGGCTAACCTTGGCATGTGTCGCCCAAAATGATGTATTCCTAATGGTTCCTACTGCCTGTCACCTTTATTTTTCACTTGTTCTGCAAGTGTTACAAGAGAATCTAATAGGAAGGTAGCTCTAAGCCAAATGGGTCACTGGTATCTCCCCAGAATTTCACCATTGCCGGAGAAACAAAAGCTGGTTAAAATTCCAAAAACTTTAGAAGGTCGCCACAAGCCTCCCTTTAAAAAGGGAACGCACATCATTGACATACAAGTTCTTTCTGCCCTTTTGTTTATTCAATGAATATTTAATGGATACAGAAGTAGGCTCTGGTGATATGGCAGTGAACAAACAGGTGAAGCTTCTTCCTTCATAGAGTTTGTTATCTAGTGAAAATATAAACGTTACAAAACAAATCATGTGAAGATGGTTATAAGTCATAGGCAGCAACATATATCATGGTAAAGAGCTAGGCAGGCATTCATTGCCAGGCGTTTGTATGTATATATGCTTGGGAGACAGATATGGCTATTATGCAAAGGAGGCTCAAAGGAGCCCCCAGTGAAAAAGTGAATTTCAGTGGAGATTTGAAGGAAGTGAAGGAAGGGGCCCTGCAAATAACTAAAGGAAGAACATTGCAAGTAAAGGACACACAAGGACATCTCTCCACAGTAGGGCAGTAGTATATTTTATTCTGACAATTCATAAGAAATTAAAGATAAAAATGTATGACATACCCATTAAAATTAGATAACAAGTCTTGTTTTTAGTGGCTTTTAACTATTAATATGTTGTGTGTCTCCCCATTCTTCCTATTGCCAGTGACCTAGTTCACACCCTCAGCATCACTGGCTTGGACTATTGCAGTCGCTTTTTTTTTTTTAAGACAGAGTTTCCCTGTTGTCACCCAGGCTGGAGAGCAGTGGTGCGATCTTGGCTCACCACAACTTCCGTCTCCGAGTTCAAGCGATTCTCCTGCCTCAGCCTCCCGAGTTGCTGGGATTACAGGCACCCACCAGCACACCTGGCTAATTTTTGTATTTTTAGTAGAGACGGGGTTTCACCACGTTGGCCAGGCTGGTCTCAAACTCCTGACCTCAGGTGATCCAACTGCCTCGGCCTCCCAAAGTGCTGGGATTACAGGCGTGAGCCACTGTGCCTGGCCTTCAGTCGCTTCTTTACTGGTCTCTTTGTCTTTAGTCACATACTAATCAAGTCCATTTTAAGGAAAAATGAACCTAGTGCAACATCTCAGCCTAAAACTCTTCAAAAACATTCACATAGAAAAAAACAGCACTGGAGACCCACTGCTAAATCATTCACAACTGTCAATCCCAAATGGATTTTATACTTAAGTATAAAAACCAGATCTTTAAAACTTTTCAAAGAAAATAGACCAATACATATCCATAACCTTAAGGTAGGGCTACTTTTAAACAAGACATGAAGCACAGAAAGAATAAGGATGGGCTGATATCTTTAACTGTACTACAATTAAGAACCTCTGCCTGTCAAAATCATAGGGCAAGCCATAAACTGGGAGGTAATTTACAAGACACATAATTGCCAAAGGAATTAGTATCCAGA
The DNA here is from genome assembly GCF_028878055.3 of Symphalangus syndactylus. Taxonomy (NCBI): domain Eukaryota; kingdom Metazoa; phylum Chordata; class Mammalia; order Primates; family Hylobatidae; genus Symphalangus; species Symphalangus syndactylus. Next base: position 91,165,707 of record NC_072426.2, read on the forward strand.
ATATATAAAAAATACCTTTCCTATATATGTCAATAAGAAAAAAAAACTTTCAAATCAGGAGTGGGCTTTCACAAGAGCAGAAATATAAAAATCAACAAGTTATAAGAAAAACAAAAAAAAAACCTGCCTAGAAATTGGATTATTGAAATGCCTTTACAACCTAGTAGATTATCTTAAATTTAAAAAAAGTAATGAAGTATTTATTGACAAGGTCATGGAAAGCAGATTGTGAGAATGGGGGTGTAAATCACTGAAAAAAACCTGGAAAACTACTTAGGATTATCTCTTGTAGAATTAAAGATGAATATTTCTTACATAAAAATTCTCTAGTGTCATTGATAGTAAAGCAAAAATCTAGAAATAAGAAATGAGGTTAAAACACAAATGAACTCTGAAAGTAAATTCTCTACAGCCACGTTAACAGGGACAAATCTCACAAACATAAGGTTGAATTTCTTAAAAATCACCAAAATATACATTATGTGTTAAAACTATTTAAATAAGTTTCTGTATGATAAGATATAATATATTATGCGGACATAGTTACAAACTTAGGAACGTTAAGGAAGGTAATTTACATGTCAGAGGAGCACAGGACTCGTCTCAATGGTGTTATTATGTTCACATTTTTTAAATGAGGTAGATGGGAATACCAATATTGTTTTTTTCACATTTTTTAAATATAATATATATTTTTTGTATAAATGATATATTTTATGATTATAAAGAAGAAGAATGAGTGTTGAAAACAGTGGATCTTTGGTTCAAATCCCGTATCTTCTACTTTGTTTAATATGCCCTGAGATTCACCATTTGTTTTCTCCTTTACATACACAACTGAATTGCATACACAGTCACTAGCACAATCTTTGGCAAATGGCAAGTACTAAATGTATATTGGATAATATGGGACGGGGCTCTCTAATGGCTTCTCATGGCTGTTCCCTTCTTTGCATGGTGTATGTGTTGTCTTGAACTGGCCTTGGCCCTCAGTCTAACTTCATATCCCACCATCACTTCCTCTCAGTCACTGCTACAGCATATGCCAGCATTCCTCATTTCTTTGCCTTCAGTACTAAACCCATTTATCTGCCACTATTCCTCAAGGCTCAAGTCAAATAGCACCTCTACTGTGAACATACAACACTGTAGCACTGACCCCAATACATGTAATGCATGCAATTTTAGTAAAAATTCATGTAATTTTAGTGTTTATATGTGGGTTTCATAATAATATTATGGCAGGGGCCATATATTGTTTTATCATCTTATCCCAGGACAGGTGAAAAAACAATAAATAAATAGCTGTATAAGGAATAAATTCATAATTTTGAGATTACTTTAGTTGTCTAAATTCTGGGTTGGATTTAAAACATGAAGCATGGGTAATTCTATTAATCATAAATACGTAAAAGTTTTGTAGTTGCAGAAAAAGCTAATGAAGTATTTCTAAAAAATAAAAGTTTAATTGGAGAGTTTTTTTCATTCTAAGGCTATCTAAAAAAGTAAATCACATATATAATCATCTATGAAAGATCTCACACATTTATATTATCATAAAAATATCTCAAAATTAAAAGAAAAATGTGTGTGTTTAATTATGTAATTTCACTGATCACCAAAAATTATAAGTAATTTGTAATAGTAAAATGAAATTGGTCAACTTCTTTATTGAATTTAAATGAATTTGAACATTTATTTTCTGGAACATTTAGTAAAATGGTCTCAATGTATCATTCAGATTTAACTGTGTGATACACAATGTAAGTAGAAACTGTATTTATAAGCTATAAACAAAATGAAAGGAGAAACTCTAAGGTGCTTATTCAAAATAGCGACTTGAATATTGTGCTTTTTTTTTTTTTACTATGTATGTAGAAATTATGCTTGAGGGGCATTTATGAAAGCAATTATTCAAGATACATGAAAAATGAGATGAAAATAAGTGAAGAACCTATGAATTAACCATAAATGTTCCTAATTCACAACACAGAAAGGGTAACACCAGATACATCTACCCCCTTACAATAATGGGAGTCAATTTATTGGAGAAAATTTTTGCAGATATTGAGAAAGATGAAGAAGGAAAGAAATTGTCTGTGAGAGGAGACTATTTAGGTAAAGAAAGAAAAAAGACTTGTAAACAAGGAATAGTACTGTGAGTCCCTGGACTGTTTCAAGGAAAATTAGATGTGTTTTATGAAAAAATAAAAGAAATACATTTATTTAAAAATATGCCACATGACTGTCTTTGCAGTTATGTAAGAGAAGACAGGAAACAGGGAAAAAGGGAAAAAGAAACTTGCTTTGGAGGCATGATGTATAAATCAGTATTTCTCACTCTTTAATGTGCATAGGATTCATCAAGGGAGCTTATTATTAATAAAACAAAGATTCTGAAGCAGTTTGCTTTGGGGTGGCACTTGAGATTCTGTGCATCTAACAAGCTCCCAGATGATGCTGATGTTGCTGGCCTTGGATCACACTTTAAATTCCAACAAGAAAGGAAATTACGTTGTAGTCCTGTGGATGTGTGTTCACATCCTAACTCTGATTCATGTAATTATGTATTCTGGACTCACAGAGGCCTCTGAGCTTTAGATAGGTGGACATGAGTAGTAACACTCCACACACCCTGTTGCAAGGTAATGAAATAATGTTAGTAAACCCCCAGACACAAAGTAGGTATTCATGACTGTCAGTTCCCCTTACTGAGTCCTTGCAAGTTTACTTGCTCAAATTGATGTCATTGAACACGTAGTAATTATTATATTTCAAGTGTAATGAAAACATATAAGTCAAGATGCCCCCTAAATAAGTCAAAAATTAGATGTCATTTCATTTTTATAACATTTATCTTTTTATGTACTTTGACAGATGTCTCATTTAGAAGCGGAACATGATTAGAGGGAAAGAAATTGTTGGAAAGATATTGCAAACATTTGGAAAAGCAAGAGGCTAAAACTCATGTTGGGATGGTGACTTTCTCCCAGGACATTTATGTCCAATAACCAATTAAGGTCTTGGCAGCAAACAATGTGTGGAAAGCTGTAATTCCACATTAAAGCAGGAAACAGTTGAAATAAAATAAAGTGCGAGTCTTTAAAGTCTGTGTAGACAATGAGTAGATGTGCTTCAAAAATCAAATGACTTGCAAGTAGGATAAATAGAAATAGGAAGTGTTATATACAGATGGGGCCTATCTGATGTCTACAACAGGCTCTATCAGACAACCTTATGATCCAAACTGCAGAGGAACACAGGAGACTTACCTAAATACTATGCACTAATTCCAGTACCCCCATCAGGCTGTCATCTACATCATCTTCTCTACATATCTGGTTGTCACTCCTAAATTATTCTCTTTTTCCCTCCTGATTAGCCACTCCGGATTTATGTACTAATGGTACATGACAACTCCTAGATGCATCTCAGAAATGTGAAACAACATCCTCAAATCAATGTCTTTTCTAGAGAGAAATACTTGAAAAGTCTTAACTAATCATAGGTTGGGTCTTTAGCTTCACTTCTCACATTAATTGTAGGTGCCTGAGGAGAAGCCTAGCTCATTACCCAATACCTCATACGTGCTCTACTAATATGTGATGTGTGAATGAGGTCAGGATTTTTGTCTTTAGTATATATTTTTATAAAAACAGCAAAAACTAAGTAGAAAGGCAATCATAGAACTTGATCACAAATAAAATATATAGAAAATAATGCTGTCTTATCTAAGTATTCAGAAAATCGGGCATAATTTCAGGCCTCAATTGTCATTGGCATTGTTGAAAAGACCTATAAGTCATAGTTATAACAGGAAGTGTCAATAAGGCACATGAGGAACTCAAACCTTGTTGACACTCATATCTGCTTAAAGCCATAGCTGATGTTTCCCTGAGGTGTCACTTGCCTTCTGATACAAAAGGACCCAGTCTCTCTGTAAACAAATGCTTCCCTGGCAGTAGATTAGGATGAATATGTTCTATTTCTTACATGTTCATAAGAAATCTCTATACAATTTGCTATTAATAAGATTAGATAAAATCTCCTAAAGCAACATTTTCCCCTCATTCTCAGTTGATGTTTCAGAAAAACCTTAGACAGAAAAATTTGAAAATAAAGATTTTTAGCAATAGAAGTGACATATTAAAATGTACTGATCCAAACTAAGAAGTCTTTGAAACAGGCCTGTGCCCATTTGCTTACAGTCCACCAAATTCAGAATATTTAATCTGAAAGATAATTTAGAGACTATAGGACCATCTCTGCAATTTTACAAAGGCCCAGAGGCTCAGGTTGCTTAGCCAATTTGCCCAAGTCATAAGCTCATCAGGAACATCTCCATGGAGATCATCCTAGATTTAAGACCACGCCAACTCTTTCATGCTCTAATCCATCAGCCTCTTAACTCATGTGTCTGCTTCCATCCTCCATACACCTCCCCACCTTCCAGCAGATTTCCTCCCAGGGTCTCACGATCTGGCAATGACACATCTCCCCTTCAAGCCAGTTTCTGAACGGAGGAGGAGAGATTTGAACTGGGTCTGGAAGGATTTTGCAAAGCTGACAAAGGGGAAGGGTACTAAAAAGAAAAATATAAATAAATAAAAGAAAGACACGGGGACAAAAGAAGCAGAGACAAGGGAATTATTTGGGAGCAGTGAGTGGCTTTACTCTAAGTGCATTCATGTTTAAATGAAAGTATGCTGAAAAAATGAGACACAAAGCTGACAGTGGAAGATACATGATCAAAGGAATGTCTGATGGTATCTGCTGGTGAAAGCTGCAGTCTAACTAGGGTGAGGGCTCACTACCTACCACAATGTTAGCAAGGACCCAAGACTAACCACTCAAAGGGTGGTCTTGCAGCATTGCCATCAACTGAGACCTTAGAAATTCAGAACTTCCAGCCTCTTCTTCAACCTCCTGAAACAAAACCTTCATTTTTCACAGGTTCATCAGGGGATTTGTGTGCATAATACGTCTGAATAGCACTGACTAAAAATGAGTTCTAAGAAAAGCTGATGAAAATTACGTGATTGGCTTCAATATACTTGGGATGCTCTAACCCCCGGTAGTACTAACCCCAATAGTACATTTCTTATAGCAGAAAGCTAATTGGTATCTAATTAGATAAAGTATGGGTCAAAGTTTCCATACTTGGTAACTTCTGCAGTCAGGGAAGGTAAATTTGAGAATGTCTACCTTCCCAGATAAGCTATGTTGAAATTCTGGGGCTCTGAAAATAGCGTCAGTTTTGACCGTCTGCATTCTCAAGCCTAGCAAAGGGCAATTAGTTGGTAAGAAAGTGGTGTCTGGATGAAAACGGATGGAGAAGAGTCATTTGCATTTATTAAGGCTTTGTGTTGTAAGGCAAATGCTTCACATATGCATTCTCATTTAAACCTCACTTTATAAGATTGGAATCCAAGGCCTGAGGAAGATAATTGATTTTCTCATGTGTGATTATAGCAATAATAATGATAATGATTTTGTGGCTAGCATTTATTGAACACTTACTATAGTGGCCCCCTTTTATCCTCGACCCCCTGTGAATGCCAGAAACCATGAACAGTACTGAACCTGATTGCTGTCATTTGAAATACGTTTCTGTTCGTGGCTTCCACCCACAAATGCAATGCCTTTTCCATCTTAATTAAGCCCTTATCATGTATTGTAGCCATAACTTTTGCAGCTTGATGTGTGACAGCAAAATTAGCATGAATTTCTTTTGCCTTCTTCAGAATTTCACTTAGAAGATTCATTCTTACCATAGATCTTAGCAATGTCAGCATACAATTTTTTCTTTCCTTATTAAGTCCAGAAGTTTCACCTTTTCACTTAAAGGAAGCACTTTGCAGTTTCTCTTTGGCGGGTGCAAATTGACAGCATCACCACTCTTGCACTTTGGGGCCATTAAGTAAAACAAGGGTTACTTGAACACTAGCACTGTGCTACTGTGATGGTTGATCTGATAACTGAAACAGCTACTAAGTGACTGGTGGGCTGGGAGCATGGATGGCGTGGATGTGCTGGACAAAGGGACAAAGCATAATGGTGTGAAATTTCATCACAGTATTCAGAACAGTACACAATTTAAAACTTATAAATTGTTTATGCCTGGAATTGTCCACTTAATATTTTTGGGCTATGGTTGACCTTGGGGAACTAAAACTGTAAAGTGAAGCCATGGATAAGGAGGGACTACTTCGTGTGTTCAAATTATTGAGCTAAATATTTTTTGTACCCATTATCTCATTTAATTTTCACCACAACCCTGTGAGAAGTATTGTTGTCTTCATTTTATAGCTCAAAATACGTATTTATGCTTCCTCATGGGCATGTCTGACTTGAAAGCCCACACTCCTTCCTCAACACCAGAATAACTCAATCACCACCCTTTTATTCATCTGCAATGTTCTGCAAATGATGCCAAAGAGATGCTGACTTTCTCATAAAGTCAAAAAAATGAATGAATGAAAGAAAAAGAAACCCTTTAAGGTGAAAAATTATACATCACAAGATTTCTGAGATTTACAAATGAGATTATTGAACTAACATTTTTTTAAATGTACCCTTCAGCAAAGATGAAATACACATACTTTTGTCTTCAATGATTTATTAGGAGATAGATGGGTAACTAGATTTCCCTATCTATTCTGTCATTTAGAGTCCCACACAACTAAGTGCAGAAACATTTACAGGCAATTTAAAAGAATATTGACCACACATTTCCAAAATAAACTTCTAAACCAACTCTCACATCCACAGATAAAGTTTTCTACTGCCCCTGTCATACTACTGCCAAATCCCTTGAATGGTCTGCATTCATTCAACACAGGCGCCTTTACTGGAGGAGACGATAATCTACAGGAAGTATAGGGGTCTGGAGTCCTCACAGAGTTCTGAATGCAAAATTCCTCACTTAAGATTCACATAGCCTCAGACAGTTTCCTTGATACTCTTTAAACCAGAATTTTCTACATCATAAAATGTTTGTGTTAGTTCAGAGAATTGTAGTAAACATTCAACACAATCACAAAATAAAGAACCTAGTGAGGCTGGGTGCGATGCTTACATCTGTAATCCCAACACTCTGGGAGGCCAAGACAGGTGAATCATTTGAGCCCAGGATTTTGAGACCAGCCTGGGTAAAATGGCAAAGCCTTGTCCCTACCATAAAAACAAAACAAAAATAATCAAAATCCAAAAATTAGCTGGGCTTGGTGGTTCATGCCTGTAGTCCCAGCTACTTAGGAGGCTGAGTGGGGAGGATGGTTGGAGCCCAGGAGATCAAAGCTTCAATGAGCCGTGATCGGGCCACTGCACTCCATCCTGGGTGACAGAGTGAGATCTTGTCTCAAAAAATTTTTTAAAAATAAAAGTAAAGGGCCTGGTGAATAGTACTACTCCATGGGTGGTCCTGTTCTTCTACATTAATCCTGATATTTTATGTAGACACAATTTGAAAGATATATTTTTGTCTTGAAATCAATATATCTGAGTAAATATCATAAATTGACAAGGATATGCAAGGTTCTTGGCAGTTGCTGTAATTTTTAGTTTCTCAATTTTAGTCCATTAAACCTGAGCTCACCAATTTGACCCCCTTGATCGGCATGTTTGTTTTCAAAGAAGTTAGATCATGCAGAGTAGCCTCAAGCTGATTTATAAAGTTTGAAGTATTTTCAAACCCTTTTGCACATTCATTTTCTGCTAATATCCACCCTCCCCTGACTTCCAGACATTTGCATTTATCCAAGATGCTACTCATTTATGGCAACACACCAGGGCCTCCGCTCTCTATCGTGAATGAGCTCTGTTTTCTCTCACTTTCCTAGCACCCAATCAAACATTCTTTAACTATATCTGATCTCACAAAGGTATTAGAGTAAAGGAATTTGGTTAAAAAACTCATAGTAAGCACCTCTAGTGGATTCAGCCCATTCTTTTACCTAGATGACTGCTGTTTTTCACATGCTATTTGAAACAAATTAAATGGGTAACTAATGGTGGAATTTTCCTATTTTTTTGGTAAGAGATGCTTTCCTCTCATTCCTAAAATGAAAACTGGTCAAAGCAGCTCACATACAAGAGACTTTGGTAATTTAAAGGAACCCGAAGAAAGCAAAGCATGGGATAGCAATGGATCATGTTGAGTATTAAATTGAATGTGTCTATTGGAACAGATAATCTGAATTTACCATCACATCACACAGACGTTACAAGGAGAAAACAAATGCCACAGGGGCATGTGAATATATCCATCCTCCAGAATATTCCTCTCCCAAGAAATTCTGTGTACTCTTCAAATAGTGTCTTGAAAGATAAGCCCTGTTTGCACCAGGTAAACAGGCTTTTTACCAGTAATATATCTATCACATTAGACTCTGCTGCCATTCTGTAGCCTGGCAAAAGGCAGCTGAAGATTACAATTTTCCATTTGCACAAAGTCCAAAATTATGAACTCTGTGGATACCAGTGACACAATGATTAACCCTTACTTCTCCAATGCCACAGCTTGATGGCTGTAATTCATTGTTGGAGGGCTTGGCAATCTGCTACTGGCCTTAATGACACATTCCAGATGGAATGTGTCAGCTCATTTTTTGAAGATAGAAAGAAAAACAAAGATGTTTTTCTAACACTATCTTGCCAACATGTAAGGAAGCTGATGGAGTGACCACTTCAACTATAAGTTTTCATAGTTATTTCAGTCTTATGCTCTTAATTTCCAGTGCTTACTGATCCTGATACCATGAATAAATTTCTACAGATTCCTGAGATTAAACACGGTGGTTGGACTGATATGGATACAGTGGTTTAAAATATGTACCTCCAGACAGTGGCCACATCTTTGAAGTGCAACTTTTCTCTAGCGGAGCACACTAGTCTGCATAATACGCATGTTCCATCACATGCTCCTTATCCTAGGACTCAGTCATTTGAAATACCTTTGTTGCATTAACTATACCACTATTTCTCTATCTGAACAAAATACTCATTTACTTTCATAACCTTGCCTTTGCTCTTTGATAAAGAAGAATTCAATTATTTCCCACCTTCCAGCTCCCCAGATCTCTTCCCCTTAGTTAGGCAGTCTTAGGATACTTCGGTTAACAGCCTTTCCAGCTCAATTGTGCCCCTAGCTCCTCTGTGCACCAGTTGTCCACCCACATCAAGTCAAAGGATTTGGATTCTGCTCAGGTCACCTTAAGGGAAGTGAAAATTCAAATTGGGAGACTCCTAGTCACACTTAAAAATGCCTCCTTCACTAGCATTTGAGACTGAACTCTTACTTTAATATATCTTATTTGGTACTTTGCAGCTTGTTTGCTAATCTCTTATAACTTCCAAATATTATAATACAGAAAATAGACTTCATTAGTGCTGTATATGCCACTTTCATCATTTTTGTCACCAACAGCCAAATGTACTAACATTACTTAGGCACCTACTAAATGCCAGGCAATATCATTCACATGTAATATGCACACTTTCATTCCCTATAACATTCAGCACAGTAAATTACTGTAAAACAGAGTTCAATATTTGTTAAATGAATGAATGATGCTAATGATTGGGATGCTTAAAAATAAAGCTAAGTCAATGTTAGTGGTTGAATATCCTTCCCTTTCTTGCCCGTAGGTAAAAATAATTGTTACAATAATCAGCCTGGGGCTTGCTCATTTGTTAAAACCAAAAATCACAAGGGAAACTAAGAAATATCCTAACCAAATGTAAGATGTCTCTCACCTTCCCCAGAAAAGTAAAGATGTAGAAACCCAGAGCATTGCTAAAACATTTTGCTAATGTTAACTTGATTTTCAAATAGCTAGCAAATATAGTTTTTTAAATCACAAGTAATAGTCTAGAAGGTGATAGAGACAGAAAACCGAGAAATAAGATTCAAGCACAAGAGAGTTGGAAACTGGCTATAAATCCAAAGAGGAAGTAAAGAGAACCAAAGGCAGGAACCTTAAGAAAGACATTGAAGTCAAGGGACCTATCCAGACATGGCCAACATGACCAAGGGTGTATCATGGCGGGTCTAGCTCTTCTATTCTTGGACAGTGGACCTCCATGGAGCCAGGACCAAGGCAAGATAAAAAGTCAAAGGGATTCACAGAAACCACTCTTCTAGTTGAACTGTTGTTAGGGAATAGAAGGAATACTTACATTGTAGGCAGTGAGTCTTGAAGTTGCCAGTGGAAAAGGCCGATGTTTCGCTGCCCTTTTCACTATCCTCTTTGCTCAGCACCCTGCCCGGAGACACTGTCTGCTACAATGTCTCACTTGGCTTCTTGAATTAGAAGGAACCCTAGAGACCTAGAGATCCTAGAGTTCACCATTGGGCCTGGTGCACAAATCCCGCATCAGTATTGTCAACAAATGCTACATGGCTTCTGTCTGCATTTCTCAAAAGACCATCTCCTACATAATATTCCAGTTTCTAGAAAGATTTCCTTTACATTAGACTGAAATGTGTTTTGTTTTTTTTTTTGGGGGGGGTGGTGATGGAATTTCACTCTTGTCACCCAGGCTGGAGTGCAATCTCACCTCACTGCAACCTCTGACTCCCTGGTTCAAGTGACTCTCCTGCCTCAGCCTCCTGAGTAGCTGGGATTACTGGTGTAAGCCAACATGCCCAGCTAGTTTTTGTATTTTCAGTAGAGATGGGGTTTCACCACATTGGCCAGGCTGGTTTGAACTCCTGACTTCAGTGGTCCGCCCTCTTCGGCCTCTCAAAGTGCTGGGATTACAGGTGTGAGCCACCGCACCCAGCCTAAGGTAAAATCTCTTTACCTCTCTTGTTTTCTAGACACCAGAGCTCTCCTCCAGATATACAGCCGCCCCACCAAGTCTCAGCATCTTTTGTTAGAACTCTATCATGCTGATATAGTCTGTTCTTGGAAATTATCTAGCCCCTGGCATATAGCAGGTACTCAATAAATTATTGGCAGACTGCTTGACTACATATTGTCTAAATAATCCTCTTCTATATCATTGAATTCCACTATCAGAATGACTGACATCCAATTATCCTATGAACCTTGAGTATCTCCCAGTCACCTGCAGAGCCTCTGTGTGGACCTACTACTGTCTGCATTCCAACTGACTCCAGCCCAGCCAGTCCTTCTCTATATCCCAAGGGGTCCGAGGTAAGGATGTAGGAGTGGGAAATGTGACTAAAAATCAAGTTGATGTGAGATTACAAAATGCATTAAAAATTCCACACACAAAAAATCTGACCGTATCTCTATAGCCCAGTGATTTTCCATTTATACACAGTAGCTTGCGGATGTTTCGAGAACTCTTCATTACTATGCTTCTAGTTTCTAAGGAATCTGGGATTTGTTGTTACAAGTGATTGTAGTTGCAACCGTAAAAATAAATTATAAAATTTTCTTTGAGGAGAGAAATGGCTTCATACTCACCCTTTTCTCCTTTGGGGTGTTTCCTTGTAAACTTAATAAACCCCCAAACAAGAGAGTCCTTTTGATTTTAAGGTACAGTTTTCTGGCCTTCTTCCCCTTGGAATTGTAAACCTACAAATTAGCTCTGTGCTGTCTCACAAGTGTAGAGCAGATGACAGGGCTCATCCATTTATCTCTCAAGGACATAAGAGAAGTTTCCATTGTTCTTTCTTTGACTGCTGTATAGATTTGTGTAAGATTCTGTCCAGAGTTTATAGTTTCTTGTGTGCCACCTCATATACATGTCAACCTGATAATGCTTTCTCAAAATTAAATTGTGTTTGCTTTCTTCTTCTGTATTGGAACTGAGGAATCTTTTGTTGGAGGATTGTTTCATTTACCCAATACTATAACTTACTGTGTATATTTGGTCAGCCCCTAGCTCTGTGGGTTTTGTGATGTTACAAATATCAGGATACAAGGTACTGTGAGTAAGAGGAAAATGCTGTTACACTTTTTTTCGAGTAGGTTCTCAAAGACATTGCCTCAGGTATACAAAAGAGTATTGAAAAGGCAATAAATAGCAATACACTTCTAGAGGGTAATACCTTGAACCGTTTTAGCAGTATTTAAAAATATTTTAATGAAATCATGATTATTTTACTAGTTACTGCAGTGTAATTTCTTCTGACTTGTTTTTCTTAAAATTAATTCTTTCAACTGTACTAACAACAAAACCAGGTTGAGAATCTGTTGCCCTAAAGAAGACAGAGCCAGGTCAAAAACACAACTTCAGGAGGCCACACTCACAGTTTTGTTTACATTCATAAACTCCCCTAGAAGACAACTCCAATCTACCAATTGAGATCAGGTTGTACAACATCACCAGCAGATGAGACAAAATGAAGTCAGAGAAGGCAAAAAACAGTTATTTATTGCAAGTAGTGAGTGGTGTTGAGGGAGTGGCAGTGAAGAGTTAAAGGAGAGAACAGATTCGAGGTACTTTGGGGGCAGACATGAGCAAACAAGGACATTTGATATAATGAACATGACAAAGAAGAAAGCAGTGATGGATGCTTCTGGAGTTTTGAATCTGAGTGAGTGACAGAAAAAAAACATTGTTTTCCAAATTATGAAATTTTATATGAGAGGTAGATTTAAGCACTGAGTAGGTGACTTTGGACATGACCCACCTGAAATGCCAGTGAGACATTCCAAAGGCACCTGGATAGTCAAGTATGGAGCAGGTCAAGAATTGAGGAGTTTATTTGAAATGCAGCCACATTTAAGGTTATTTATAAACTTTAAAAGTTGTTGCAGACACTAGGCCAAGTTAACTGAAAGATGTGGCCCAGAGAGAACCACAGGAAATGTCCCATTTCTATGGCAGTGATGAAGGGCCATGAATTAGAGAAGGAAGCAGTAGCTGCAGGAGAATTAGAAGGACTAACATCTTCCAGAGTCCAGAGCAGGAAAGACTTTCAGAACAACAGTGTCGAATGCAATGGAGTAAAAATGAAGACTGATTTTGAAAAGGTTCATTTTCATTTCTAAATTTGTCCTGTTACTTCTCTTTTTAGATCTTAATTTTTCTAATTGCCTCTTTTCAGAGTTTTTCTAATTCTGATATACATCTTTTTTTCATAGCTTCTTATTTTAGCTATCTTTTTAAAAAAATATTAGGTTGTAGTTTTCATTTGTTTTGGGATCAGCTTTATGGCATAATTTCCTTGTCTGCATCCTTCTGTTTCTATTCTCCTTCCCTGTAAGAATTTATAATAAGTTTGTATAAGAGTTGACCAAGATTTATTTTTACCCCTATTCCTCTCCTCTCTTCCTCCTCCTCCTCCTCTTTCTCCTCCTTTCTTCTTTGGAGTTTCTTTGTACTTTTAGGAAGGGGGAAGGGTCAGAATAGTTTTCTAGCATTATGGCTCTAGGGCTCCCTCTCCTGTCATTTTTGCAAAATAATAAATGAGAAAATAATTTTAAAATTCACATTCACTGTGGTAATGCTGCTTTTGTTCCTCCTTTTCTTTGTCTCCCTCTCTCTCTCTCTTTACCACTTTATTTCCTTTGCTACTATTGTAGCTATTTGATAAATTTTGGTTTTCTCCCAACAATTTCACATTGGTGCGGGGCTTTGTCTTGGAGGGACATTACATTTGATTAGTTTTGAGAGTCCACAGGGTCCAGAGGGCTGCAGCACTTTCAGACTTCACTGCAGAGTCCTCGTTCTCTCCCGTGAAAAGGTTTGGCTGCTCCTCTATGGTGGACTTGACAGGCTTCCAATAGGAGCTGATTGACAATCTGGGGTACTAGTCAGCTTTGAGACTCTTATTTTAGTATTAAGTTCATGGAGATTTTGCAATATACTCTAATCTATTTGTGTTTGTTTTGTGATAGAATAATGTTTTCAGTACCGAGTAAAATTGATACTTCAGGAGAATGCACCATAGTCATGATCTCACATGAGCCTAAAAGTACATCTACAACACAGTTTGATAAGCTCATAAGTCTGTCTTAGACATTTTATTATGATTGTGGGGACACTGAACAGACTTCAGTATGCAGTATTATTTAACTTGCCTTTGAGAACATACAAAGGTAAATATGAATCGATTGGTAAAGGAGAGGGATGAAACCACAGAGAGGAATAGAGTTAAAGGAAAGACCTTCTTTTAGAATTGTTAAACAAGATTATGGGAGGCCATTGTTTCAGACTGAACTCCTGCACTAGGCCCTAAACGACCAGACCAAACCAAAATGGAGTCACTCATGCTAAATGCCACATAATTAAAATGAAAATTTAAGAAAGCAGATAGATTCCCAAACAAAACAATCTTTCCTGAAAACAAGAGATTCCAGTTTACCTCAGTTAGCCTAATAAGGAAGTCTCTTCTGCTTTACCCCTTTAAAAAAAGTAACCCGAGGTAATCTGATGTTTACTAGATTTTTTTTTCCATTTTTCTATTTCCTACTTTTCACCTTTCAAAACCCAGTGTTTTGCCCCTGCCCAGAAGAACACTTGTTCAGTTTTGTAGAATGAAGGCTGCCCTGATTCATGTATCACCTATAAAAGCCAATTAGATCTATAAAGAAATTTGTTGTAATGTTGTTTTTGACAGTCTCAGGAAGACATTAACATTTTTTAAAGCACGGGGAAGAATCAGGAGAGATGAGATGGAAAGACAACTGTTGAATAAAGAATATAATCATAAGGAATAAAATCCAAATGAATAAAGCTTTTTAAAATAAAGACATTAGTTCTGTAACACATATCCTGTCATGAACGTGCACACATACACAAAAACTGTGATCTTGATGGATATGTTTCACATCTTGGTTGTGGTAACAGTATCACAAGTGTCCAGACTCATTAAGGTTGTATACGTTACATGTGTAACTTTTTAAAAAATATCATTATACCTCTGTTATACCAATAAAGCTTTTTTATAAAAAACACTGCTTTCTCTTTTGTGATATCAAATTACCATCAATCATTTATTTGAAGATATCCAGTAATGGAAATCAATTATTCTGGATAGGACTCACTTAACATAGAGATCTTCATTTTACTTCTGTATTTTTATACATGAGTTTTATATATTCCCTCTTTCTCAGTGACAGCATAGAGAAGAAATTGATTTCTGTCCCTATGATGATTTGACTGAAGAACTGTGAACTTTTGGTGGGGAGAGAGGTTACAGCTTAGTTTCCCTTTGTCTGTCACCAATATTACATTTGGGTGAGTGGCCACTATTTCACATGGGAGACATTCCTCCATTAGAGGATGTAAAGGTTGATGGAGGAAGAGAGTTACAGTGTAGATCGATGGTAGCTGAGCTCCACTGACCCACTCTGGTAACAGAGCATTTTACTCTTCGATGTATTGAAAATTCATCTCTAAGCCCAAGATGAATTTTGTGACAATTGGAAGTTAAGCTTGAGGGCAACTTGGTTAGTTCTACCCAAGACCTGTTTGAGCTGCAGCCAAGCCCAGCTCTTAGGTACACAGCAGCATGGCAGTGCCTACAATTAATATGCTTTCTTCTGCTTATTAAGCATTGTTTTCAGTCACAAAGCATAAGCCTTTAGGGAGTAAACAGTGTAAACAAATGAGCAGATTAGGTTTTTATTAAACTAAAAGTC
This sequence comes from Symphalangus syndactylus, assembly GCF_028878055.3. Taxonomy (NCBI): domain Eukaryota; kingdom Metazoa; phylum Chordata; class Mammalia; order Primates; family Hylobatidae; genus Symphalangus; species Symphalangus syndactylus. The sequence continues at coordinate 91,181,273 of NC_072426.2, forward strand.
CCAAAATCGCACAGCTAGGCTGAATAAGCACCAATTTACAGTAACTAATTAGAGGATATTTCAGGCCAAGGAATAAATTTTGGTTACATAAAAATTCTACCGGATCAATTAACACCAAAACCTTAAAGAAATATAAAGATTGCATCTCATACCAGACACAGAGGATGTTGGTTCCCTATTCTGATACTAAAACTGATTCCAAAAGGAGATTTGTGGGAGAGAGAGGAGATTTAATTATGGATTTGTGAAGTTTGTTTTTTTTCCACTAAAAAAAATGATGCCATTATAAATGAGATGGGATATTTAATTTATTATCTGAGGCACCTTCCTATGCTGCAAATGTAGAACAATGAGACACAAAGAGAAAAATAGAAAATCAAAGAGATAATTGGGCTAAAATCAAGAAAACAAGTACACAGAATAGAATAGAAATAGAAAGTGTTTTTCACAGCTGAAGCAATAGTTCAGGCAGTTTGAGGGAATCAAGGCAGACAGTGGTAGCTAAAGGTTACACTATTACAGGTAAAAAAAATAAGTGACAGAGAATTTGGTAGACCATATTATATTTTAATATAAAATATTAACCCTCTAGTGGGGCAGAATCTACTTTATTGTGCTATTAATGTTAGGCTTGGCCTCATGACTTGTTCGAGCCTATGGAATGTGAGCAAAAATGATATGATGCCTTGTGGAAGAAGCTTTAGAAGCTACTGATTGGTTTTCCCATATGCTTTTGATCCAGGAAGAGACAATCTCATCTACCTCAGTCACAGAATAAAGGTGATGATGAGACATAGCCACAGGACCCACAGCAGACATTAAAGATTAGTGAGAAATGAAACTTTGTTGTTGTTTTTTAATGCCACAGAGATGTTAGGGTTATATGCTATTGCAACATAACCTTATTCTGAATGACACCTGGATCTGAGAAGGCTTAAGTTTTAAATCTCCCCAGAATAAATAAGGGGGTAGAAAGATGTCACTGAACACTTTTCAGATTTCTAGTTCCTGGTAGCTGCAGGCCTAGGGAGATGACAGCCAGAGACTTAAAATGAGACAATAAGATGCTTCCTGACTGGGTGACCATATCCACCCTGTCCCTAATACCCTCTCAGCACAGATACATCCAATTATATTGTAGTGATTCATTATTTAATGTGAGCCAAGACACGGTAGAGAGAAAAAAGTAAGCATAAACAGAGGAAAAGTAAAGTGAAACACAACAAACTCCCACTCAAAAATGAGCCAGCAAATCCAAATTCCAAAATTCATGTGAAATTTAATGTTAAAATTATAACCATCACAAACAATACACAGAAGAAGAATTACTCCAGACGGAATGATCAATAGTTTAAAAGTTATAGACGAATGTTTCAGGAGAGAAATTTTTTTTAAATCTTCGTTTTCAAAAACCAAAATAAAAAACCCAAGAGATTGTTTAAAAAAAAAAAAAGAAGAAGAAGAAAACTCTGTTTATTGGTAGGATTTAAAAAAAAAAAAAAAAACTCTCTGTGGTGGCTTATGCCTGTAATCCCAGCACTTTGGGAGGCCGAGGCGGGCGGATCACCTGAGGTTGGGAGTTCGAGACCAGCCTGACCCACATGGAGAAACCCCATCTCTACTAAAAATACAAAAAACTAGCTGGGCGTTGTGGCACATGCCTAAAATCCCAGCTACTCAGGAGGCTGAGGCAGGAGAATGGCTTGAACCCAGGAGGTGGAGGTTGCGGTGCGCTGAGGTCACGCCATTGCACTCTAGCCTGGGCAACAAGAGCAAAACTGTCAAAATAAATAAATAAATAAAAACCCTCAATTAAATTAAAAAATAATTAAATCATCCTAAAAATTTCAAAAACTAGTCACAATATAAAAGAAGTTGTTAAACTGGAAGACAATATTTAAAATTTAACTCAGAATGCAGTAGAAAGACCAAGACAAAAAACATTGAAATAGCACCTAATAGAGATGAAGAATAGATTAAAAGCTCCAACAAGAAACAAAATAAGTCTCAAAATCTTGAACAGAAGGAATAACAAAGAAGTAATAATTGAAAATAAAACTGGTGAAAATTTTTCAGAATTAAAGATACAAATTAAAATTCCCTTTGAGTACCCAGCAGGATAATGAAAGATAAATTCACATAAATCTATGTTGTACTGAAATGCCAAAACTTTTAAGACCTATCAATGAAGAAGAGTACTTCTGGATGATAAAGTAAGTCCCTCCATACATCTGATTACTTCCAGATGATAAAGCAAGTCCCTCCAAACATCTGTCTCTCCATAAAATCAATGAAACATAGGTAACATTTGTAAAAAATCAACTTTTTTCTAAGAACTCTAGAAATAAAACAAAGGTTTGTAACAATCTAAGGAGTGTTTATAGAAGAAAAAAGGCAGAACCTTGGTAAAAATAACAACAACAACAAAACCAGCAAGCTTTGTATCATTTTAAGCTCTATTTCCATTCCCCTTTCCCCTGCTCTGTGTGAACTTTAAAATTTAATAACCTAGCAGCCATAAAAGCAGTAAAAACAAGAAGTCCACTAAACACTGGAAGAGGTAGAGTTTGGAGATCTTCAGAAGTTCCAAACTGAAGAATTGTCACTTTTTAAAAGTTTATCTGACCTGACTTAAAGCTCATTCAGGGAGGAAAGCCGTATACCATAAGAGAGTTTGTTGAAGCAATCAGCAGCAATTGTTTAATGTGGCTGATGCCTGAGGCAGCAAAGCAAGTTGGGGCAAACAAGAAGCTTGTCAAAAAGCTTAAGATGAAAATATGGGGAATAATATTTCCTATCAGGCTTTGAAAATCTCTACATATTCCCAGGGATTCACAATGTTATACCCATGAACAGAGTTGTGCACAAGGGTAGGAAAGATCTGAGCAGGCCCTACTCTCTCACCTCTGTCTGATGTTGAATCCTGAAAAACCAAGAAGTGAAGGCAATTACAGAGTTGTTAACTGCTGGAGCACTGAAGGCTTGCCCCAACACAAATGTGAATATTTGGCAAAGGAAGAGAGTTCTACTTGATGAAGATATTTAAGGCAATCTCTGTAGAAATCAGTGGACCACTAAGTTAATGGAAAAGAGATGTCAGTGGCTGCACATGATAAGGAATACAGACTTTACAGAATTATTCCAGAAAAGTTACCAAAAATGAAAAAAGAAAAACAGCAATAAACATCAGTAATCAAATAAGAGCTTTGGCAAGTGGAGGTGAATCTGATTTTCAGAGTTGTCACATTATATTACCTAAATTGTTCAGCTTTCAATAAAAGTTATGGGATACACAAAAAAACATAAAAGTCAACCCATGTGGGGGCAGGAAGGGAAGAAGAAAAGCACAGCAGTAAGTTAAAGTCTCTCCAAGGATGCCCATACATATACTGATATTAATAAAAAAATACTTTAAGTCAGTTAAACATACTTTAACATATCATAATATGTTCAACAAACTACAGGACTTCATATCTAAATAATTAAATAAAATATGAGAATAATACCTTAAACAGAGAATATTAATAATTATATAGAAATTATTTTTAAAATAAATAAAATGTGGCATTGAAATGGGCAATAACTGAAATAAGTTCACTAGAGGGGTTCAGAAACAGATTTAAGCAGGCAGAAGGAAAAAAAACAGCGAATTTATGATAGCTAAATTGAGATTTTATGGTTTGAGAAACAGAAATAAAAAAAGATAAATAAAAGAGAACAAAGCCTCAAAAGAACTATGGGGTACCATCAATCACACTGACATATGCATAATGGAAGTCCTAGAAGGATGAGAAAGAAAATAAGACAAAAATAATATTCGAAGAAATTATGGCTGAAAATTCACCAAATTTGTTAACAAATATTAATTCATACATCCAAGAGGCTCAATGACCTCCAAGTAAGATAAACTAAAAGATATAATAACTTAGACCCATCATAATTAAACTGTCAAAACACAAATACAATGAGAGAATTGTAAAGGCATCAAAAGAAGAGTCATCGCATATAAGATTTCCAATGAGATTAGTAGAAGGCTTCCTATTAGATACCATAGAAGCCATAATGTGGTGGGATGACATACTCAAACTGTTGAAAGAAAAAAAACAATAGTGAAACTATCCTTCAAAACTGAAGGAGAAGTAAAGGTACGTCTATGAGAGAAATAAATAGAATATTAATTAATAGCAGACCTGCCCTACAAGAAATGCCAAAGGGTGTCCTTCAGGCTAAAATGAAGAAATAGAAAAAGGACTGGACAGTACCCTAAGTTCACATGAAGAAACAGGGTACCAATAAAGATAACTACATAGATAAATATTAGAGACAATACAATTTGTAAGCCCCTTTCTTTCCCATTTGATTTAAAGGGCAGCTACATTAAGCAATACATAAAAACTTCATTGATTATATTATGATGCATAAAGTCTTATGCATATGCTAATGATAACAGTGCAAAGGAGGAGAAAATGGAACTATTCATGAGCAAAGATTGTGTCTACCACTGAAACTAAGTTGTTATCAATCTCCTAGATTGTTTTAAGTAAAAATATTTATTGTAATTCCTACATTGTTTTAAGTGAAAATGTTCATTGTAATCCACAGGGAAATCACTACAAAAATAAAATTTAAAATTACATAGTTAAAAAAAATAAGGAAATTAAAATAGTATTTTAATATATTCATTTAATACTAAGGAAAGCTGTGATAGAAGAATAGGGAGTAAAGAAAGACCCATAATACCTGAAAACAAAGAGCAAAGAGGCAGAAGTAAATCCTGACTTGTCAGCAATTACATTAAATGTAAATGTGTTAAACATTCCAATAAAAGGCAGATATTAGCTGAATGGACTTAAAAATGATCCAACCTTATGCTATCTACAAGAGATATACTTCAGATTCAGATTATATATATCAAATATCTTGAAGGTAAAAGGATAGAAAAATGATATGCCAGGCAAACATCAACCAAAATAGAGCTCAAGTAGCTCTACTAATATCAGGCAAAATAAACTTCAAATAATATAAAAAGAAGATACAGAGTGAAATAAAATATTTGCGAATTTTATTTCTAATATGACACTTGTCCACTGAGTATATAAAGAACCCTTACAACTTTAATAATAAAAATGTAAAGAACTCATCTAAAAATGGACAAATTATTTGAATAGCTATTTCTCCACAGAAGATTTTAAAATGGTCATCGAACATATGAAAAGATGCTCAACATCATTAGACACTATTGGAATGCAAATTAAAACCCTAGTGAGATACCATTTCTTGAATATTATAATGACTAAAATAACAAGAAGACAAAAAGTATTGGTAAGAATATGAAGAAAATTGAATTCTCATATATTTCTGGCGGAAATGTAAAATCCTTACAGTTCTTCAAAACGATAAACATGGAGTTGTCAGACGACCCAGCACTCTATTCCTTTTGAGTATATATATTCAAAATAAATAAAAACATAAACACATGAAAACTTGTACATGAATGTTCATAGCACAAATTTGAGAATGACCCAAATGTTTATAAACTGATAAATATGTAGCATATACATACATTAGGATATTATTTTGCAATACAAAGAATAATATGTAATATGACATAGGTGAATATTGAATAAGTTACCCTAAGTGAAATAAGCCAGGCACAAAAGACCATATAGGGTATGATTTTTTTTTTTTTTTTGAGATAGAGTGTTAACATTTGATAAAGTTAGGCATTGGGCAAATATGCATGCTTCCAGTGAGGGTTAAATAAAATAACATATGTATATTTTTTACGTTCCTGATTCAAACTCAGACCTTAACATATCTTATTTTCTCCTTTCTCTTCTCAAAGGAGATGGTTTATTCTCTTCTTATTTTTTTTTTTCATTTTTAAATTTTTTTTGAGATGGAGTCTCACTCTGTCACCCAGGCTGGCATGCAGTGGTGCAATCTTGGCTCACTGCAACCTCTTCCTCCTGGGTTCAAGCGATTCTCCTGCCTCAGCCTCCCAAGTAGCTGGGACTACGGACGTGCACCACCATGCCCAGGTAATTTTTGTATTTTTAGTAGAGATGGGGTTTCACCATGTTGGCAAGGCTAGTCTCAAACTCCTGACCTCAGGTGATCTGCCCGCCTTGGCCTCCCAAAGTGCTGGGATTACAGGCGTGAGCCACAGCTCCGGTAGTTTCTTACCTTTATGTGATTCTATTTACCTGTACAAGATCTTGAAATACAATACAAGGCATAAATACAACGTAGGATCAACCAAACCCTTCTGCTCCTGCTGAATAATTTGAGTTGCTCTACTTGTCAAAAAAGTAAACACCAATAACAATGCTAGATTCTCTAATTTCAACCTAAATGAAGACAACAACACAACAAAAAATAAAATATATGAAGTACAATTGCTTTTAATTGAGCAACTTTCAAAATTTCTCTCACAGGAAATATTCTTAAAACTCATAAAGGAATTTCAAACTCTATTCTTTTTAACTTGATGAGTTAGTCTGTGCTTGTATGGCATAAGAAGGCCATTCGCCTGCAGCCTAGGTCTGTTATGCCTGGAGTAGCCTTTGATAAGTAAATGGAGACATAGTCAAGTGGTTCTCCCCGCCATAGTAGCCTGCACAAATTGGGCTCAGAATTCAAAACAACCAGTGATGTGGAATGGCCTTGACATTTGTATTTGAGTTTTGGCATTCAGATTTATTGGCACTCATTCTTCATTCCTACACACTGAAAAAAGAGCAATAACAAACAAGGCCAGACAATGTCACGTGGACTCCAGGGATCTGCAAAATACCAATTTCTTAAGCTTGCAGAAGCAGCCTCAGCGTGGATTTGAAGGCACAGATGGATAATGCCCATGGGGACAGGGGGATCTGTTCAGTTTCATTTTAACAGGTGGTATATCTCTTATACTTGCCTGTCTCCATGAAATACCTTTCTACTGCCTGAAATGCCTTCTTGAAACTAAGACCTGGAAAATTCCTACTCCTTTTTCAAGGTACACCTACTACAAAGTCTCCCCCTTGTTTACCTAAACATTATAATTGTTCTCTTCTTCATGTACTTATAGCATGATATGATCACCTACAGTTTTTTAAAGTGGATCATTCAAGAGGCTCTTTGTTAGGTAATAAAGGTCAAGTTGTGAATAAGACACAATTCTTTTCTTGTAAGTTAGTGGGATACACAGCTAATACCAGGCCACTGCAGTAGAGTATAATAAGTGTGATAGTTAAAGAAGTAAAGGAGGCTGAAAAATCAGTAGGGCATCACCTAGTTTTGAGTGTAAGAGAGAGT